>NC_138556.1:9406578-10621578 GCF_964273705.1 Natrix helvetica | reverse complement strand
CCCTCTCTGTGAGCACACACACTGTCACCAGATGCTCTTCTGTGTTCCATCATGCACATGCATGCCGGCCAGTTGGTCCATGGCGCATGCGCCCCAGCCAGTTGCTCTCTTCCAGGTTCCGATGCTCCGGCGTGCATGTGCACACACATGCTTCAGTTTTGGCACTCGGTGTTGAAAAGGTTAACCATCACTGGTCTGTACATTTGGGCAATGGGAAAGCTTCCCCACCCCACACTTTCCCCATAAGAGTTTACTATTATCAAAACAGGGGGAAAGACAATCTTCTCCTCCACCCCACCCCCCCATCACTTTGCCTCTTTAGTTGAGATAAAGAGACATTCTGGACACACATTATTTAGAACATTAAAGGTCATCTCTGTCACTCTGAATTGGGCCCAGGAAGTACATTCCTTGCAAGACAGATATTATGTGAATTTGTTTAATGAGTGCACACGGTAACTCTCCGCTTTCATTCCATATTGTTTGTGCTTTCCAAAGAGCCTTTAAATAGCCCAACACGGAACATATTGCAATCAACCGGATTAATGAAATGAAGGCATACTTCAGGGTGGTCAGGGTTGATTACCAATTTGTCCCCACCACTGATAAAACTATAACTCTTCCCCCCCACCCCCACCCCCATTGAATTCTGTTGTGATCATCTGTATGGCTGCATCCCGAAACCTGTTGAGCCGTATTAAGCTATGCCGTTGGCAGAAATAATTTTAACCTATTTGCACATTTCTGGGCTGTAACAAATGAACAACTCTCACAGTTAATTGTTTAACAGTGGCATCGACAAAATGACTGTACCCTGTTGAACATTATATAACTACAAGGAGTTATACCTAACACTTTACACTTAATAATGATAATTGGGTCTGGAAACTCTGTCATTAAGCAATGCAGTTGCAAATAAATATATATATGTATCTGATCATGCTGCTTAGGGATGGCAGTTCCATCTGTTTCAGTTGCCATCTTTAAGTGAGTCATTAAGTGAGGGCATCCTATGACTATGACATAAGACTTCCTGCCAGTTTCCTAGGGATGACATGATAGCAGTTCCAATATCTCAGGGGCTGCCACAGGGAGGGAGGGAGGGAGTCAAACTATTCTCCAAAGCATCTGAGGATAAGACAAGAAGCAATGGGTGGAAACTAATCAAGGAGAGAAGTAACTTAGAACTAAGGAGAAATTTCCTGACAATTAGAACAATTAAGCAGTGGAACAACTTGCCATCAGAAGTTGTGAATGCTCCAACACTGGAAGTTTTTAAGAAGAGATGGATAACAATTTGTCTGAAATGGTGTAGGGTTTACTGCCTAAGCGGGGGGTTGGACTAGAAGACCTCCCTCCATTCATCAACCTAGCTATCTAGCTAGCTATCATCTCTCTCTCTCTCCCCTCCCTCCTTCCCTCCTTCCCTCCTTCCCTCCCTCCCTCCCTCCCTCCCTCCCTCTCTCTCTCTCTCTCTTTCTGACATCTACTGCCTTTATTATTTTGATAAAAGATTCAAATAGCTAACATACCAAATACCTCTTTTTCCTTCTAATTTCCCCAACAACAATAACCCTGTGATGTGAGATGAGTTGAGAAAGAGCAATTGGTTCAAAGTCACCTAGCTGGCTTTTCTTTCTAGCTTGGTGCCTTAATCACTAGGCCAAACACTAGACCAACATTTTGCAGCAACTGTGTTTTGCAGGCTAATGCAGTAATGGCCAGGAAACTGACTGACGGTCTTTGCGTTCAAAAAAATAAGGGGAGCAAAAGGGTACTGTGAGAATTACAATATTTCATCACTGATATAAAAGTCTAACTTTTCAGCATCAGATTTAATTGGTCTCTCTTCTTGTCTTTTTATATGCCTCCCAAAATTGTATGTTAGGTGAATACCCACATTTTGTGGATCATATTTTCCAAGAAACATATAACTACATTAGGTGGCTTAGTGGTTAGAATGCAGTATTGCAAGCTAATTCTGCTGACTGCCGACTGCCAGCACTTTGATTCTCACTGGCTCAAGGTTGACTCAGCCTTCTGGGGTTGCTAAAATGGGGCCCAGATTGTTGGGGGAGATAGGCTGATTCTGTAAACTACTTAGAGAGTGCTGTAAAGCAGTGTTTTTCAACCTTGGCAACTTGAAGATGTCCGGACTTCAACTCCCAGAATTCCCCAGCCAGCGAACGCTGGCTGGGGAATTCTAGGAGTTGAAGTCCGGACATCTTCAAGTTGCCAAGGTTGAAAAACACTGCTGTAAAGCACTGTGAAGCGGTATATAAGTCTAAGCGCTATTGCTATTGCTAATGTGTATATTGAAATACCTGCTTTCTGTGTGGGGTCTAGAAGTATCTTAAGTTCATCTTCTAACTTGCAACCTGTGAGGATAGTCATTTGCAGCTCAAGCAGACGACAATCAGCACCATGGAGAGTGCTATTTGCTAAGAAAGTTTCAGACTGCGGGTTAGTTGAGAAACATTGATCCAATTGATATATTTTAATGTATGTTGTACCAGAAACTATACAATGGAGTAGCTCATGGTCACTGTTAGAAGTAAACTATGGCCCACTCTTGACTTAGAACTGGGAATCAGGAAAGCACACTGACCTTCAGATAAGACAGCAAACATTCAATGGAGCTTTAATTAAAACAGGAATCTTTTGCATGTCTGTCTTGTAGATTAAATCACTTTAGGCATATGATGTTTTGCCAAGATGGAAATGCTTCTGCCTATAGCCTTGTTGTTCAATTACACAGGGTGTTTATGTCTGCTCAGTTCTATCCTAGGCAGATCCTGAAAGAAACCTGGAGTGGATTTTTGTAGCAAGAACTGTCTAGACGGAGACCCAGAAAAGATTCAACCAGAGTCCATTATTGGACTCTATATCACATCTCATTCTACTGTTTTATTGCTGGGTTATGAAATGGATGCTTTAAGAATTTCTTCTCAGGCTTCTTTCTTTTGCAAAACACACACTCTCTCTCCCCCTCCCCCTCTCCCTCCCTCCTTACCCCTTGTGACTTTATTAGTGGTATACAAAAGACCCCAAAGTTAGACAAAATGTATTTCTAGAGAGCAACACCATGGACCATAGATTCATTTGATTTCTGTAATTCATCATTAAATTCTTTTTGTGAAGGATGTTAGCCGGAGAGGATTTTGCTAAGGAACCTTGAAGATGACTTCATTTTGTTGGCAGCTTATTTTAGAAAAACAGAGCCAAGTCTGTATAGTGAGAGGCAGATCCTACTCTTTATCCCTCATAATCTTCCTAGTTATCTATGTCTCTCTTGATAATCCTTGATGATTGATGGCTATCTCTCATGAATTATTGGCTACTACCCTTGCACCATTCATTCCAGAGAACATGGCTTTCATCAGCAGGTCTCATATCTCATGGATTTTTCTACCTGCTCATGCAGTAGAGCTCAGTGGACCTCTAAGAGCTACTGAAGATCACGTGGCCTTTATAAAATTTCAGAAACTTTCTATGGACACTGAAACAGCAGCTCTCCCTGGGTGAGACATAGGCAGCAGCATTTGCTAACAGTAATCTGTCTTGTATTAACGCCTTACCCTAAAGTCAATCCCCTTCTGCCATATATGACTTTATTCTACCAGATGGGGCACTCATTTGCCACTTCAAAGCTACTGATGTGTATTGAATCCATGAGTGAGTTTTGTTCCCCGTTGTCCATCACAAACCCAAGGAAGGCATGGAGGAGATTTCTATGATGGCTAAAATTTGGGGGAGGTTTTGGAAGCATTATAATCATTTATATATGTTAATATTCACGGAATTTGGTAAGCAGCATGGTGGCTTATATGGTTAGGATGCTGGGTTGGAGGTTAGCAAGCTTGGGTTCAAGACTGAGCGCTACCATGGGGCAGGGTGAGCTCCCATCTTTTGCTCTAGCTCCTTCTAGGGACATGAAAGGAACCCCAAACTGGCCATCCCCAGGCAATGGTGATGTCACTGACTAATTCTTTCATTCCAGAAGCACTTTGGAGCTTCCAACACAAGTGTGATGTGATGCATGGAACTTGAGAATGTTATATATATATATGCATGGAACTTGAGAATGTTATATATATATATATATATATATATATATATATATATAGCTAATTTTTATGCATAGCATTTGGTTAGCTCTTCTGGCCTAGTGTCCAATCTTTAGAGCAAATTTATAAATCCATAATCACAAGTCCAAGTAAGCACCGAGTAAGATGAATAAAGGACATTTGCAGATATTAGCACATGAATAGTGCTTCATGGTATGGAACACAGGCCTGAATGCAGCATGGGTAAAACTACAAAATGTTTTAAAGTTCATTTGCATGGATTTTCTTTTGGAAGGAAAATAGCAAAACCAAACGGAATCACCCATGAATAATCCACCGAGACAGTTGTTGCAAATGTTACTTCCACCTTCAGCCTTTCTATTCTCACAGAATGCAGGCTCAATGTACAATGTTAAATAATAGATACTTAGGCACTAAAATGGAATGTTGCTTCTTCCCTTGCATAAGCTCTTCTATTTTCTGCTCTCCTCCGACTCTTAAGAACCCAGAACTGTGGAAGCAACACTTATTCTCTCCCATTTTTTTTGCTGATACCTTCGGTATTTATGGATTACACAATCTATTTACCTCTTCTTGAAAACCAGCTAAGCGTGATATGAAAATACTTGCTTATCTGGATAGCAGGATGAGGTGTGGGGTTATCGGGCTCCAAAAATTAAGAAAGACATGTTGAGATTCTTCTAAGCAGTTTCCTTCATTATTCCTCGCCTATAGACAGAATCTTGCCAAAACAAAGCAGACTAAATGCACTATTAAACATATCCTCTGAGAACTATCAGGGTGGAGCATCTTAGCTCTCTGTTTCTCCTGCCCAAACTATTTAACTTCACTGCCTTTTGCTCCTCTGGAATGCACTCCTTTCCTCCTCCTGGGAATCTGGACTACATTCTACCACATGGGCAAAATGATGTGGCACACACAATGCCCAGAGCTTGTAGTATGATTCTGTAACTCTGCTTTTGTCATTCTCTAGTGAAAGTAGCAAGGACGCTCCAGAGGACGTCCCCTGTATCTAGCATTACTCATGAGACATTGTACGTCTAAAAAAGAGGGATCATTTATGAGAGATAGGGGAAAGAGGTCACCTCTTCCTCAAAAAACACATTGCTGGAAACATTTCAAAACAGTTCCATAAGCATTTAATGCTAGTTGCAAAGATTCTTCATGGCTGTAAACCCCCAGAATAGTCTATAATTACACACATTGTGCCCACTGTGGAAAATTGATACTTACATGGTCCACTGCATCCTGTATCTTGCCAATGCAGTCTAAATGCAGATCGCACATTCCCACTAGAATGACTACAGACATCATTCCAGAGAGAGTGGCACTTAAAGCATGAAAAAGTTCTTTAAAAAGCATCTAAGAATGTCTTCCCTTTAACTTAAGCACAACCTAATTCTTTGTCGATTTGCTCCACAACTAGACCATTAATAATCAAAAAAGAAAAAGAGATTGAGGTCTGTACACTGCAGAGTTGCACATATATCAGAGGGTTTTTTGGGGAAAGTGAATGTTGACAAAAGGGTCACAGCCTACCCCACTTATTTTAAACCCAGAGGGATGTGAAGTATAATAACCCATCCATGATGATGATTCTTTGGAGGGAAAGCTAGAAAACGACCAGCCACAAAAACACTTCGGAGAAGCCATTCTCTGCAATGCTCTCTTGAAATACAGAAAGTTCTCTTCACTCCCTCAGAAAGAAGAAATCGACGATCAATTCCAGAGCATAAGAGCAGTTCATGTATGGACAAACATTTAAATATGAGCAAGCAGTGTGCAGCAGCTGCCAAAAAAGCCAACACAGTTCTAGGCTACATAAACAGAGGGATAGAATCAAGATCACGTGAAGTGTTAATGTCACTTTATAATGCCTTGGTAAGGCCACACTTGGAATACTGCATTCAGTTTTGGTCGCCACGATGTAAAAAAGATGTGGAGACTCTAGAAAGAGTGCAGAGAAGAGCAACAAAGATGATTAGGGGACTGGAGACTAAAACATATGAAGAACGGTTGCAGGAACTAGGTATGTTTAGCTTAAGAGAAAGAAGGACTAGGGGAGACATGATAGCAGTGTTCCAATATCTCAGGGGTTGCCACAAAGAAGAGGGAGTCAAACTATTCTCCAAGGCACCTGAGGGTAGAACAAGAAGCAATGGGTGGAAACTAATCAAGGAGAGAAGCAACTTAGAAGTGACAAGAAATTTCCTGACAGTCAGAACAATTAATCAGTGGAACAACTTGCCTCCAGAAGTTGTGAATGCCCCAACACTGGGAGTCTTTAAGAAGATGTTGGATAGCCATTTGTCTGAAACAGTATAGGGTTCCCTGCTAGGCAGGGGGTTGGACTAGAAGACCTCCAAGGTCCCTACCAACTCTGCTGTTGTATTGTATTACATGATATGAGCTTAATTGATGGCTGAATTAAGGAAGTCAAATTAAAGGACTACTCATGGAAAGATATTGGAAAGTAAACCTCTGATGGTTTGCAGATGAATTTTAGGCAGGGCTCTATGAACCCTACTCATTTTTAAGACACTGATTGCTAGGTGAATAACCTATTTAACACACCTATTTGCATTATTTCTGGTCTATGTCTTATTTGGTGCCTTTGGTAGGATTTGGCTCAGATGGACTTTTGTAGTAGCCTTTCCATTCCTGTTGTCTGTTTCAATTCATTTTGGAGTTCCCATATTGGTGCCCAATTTATTTTCTCTGTAAATACCCACAAATGTCCACTGATTTAGATCTTACATTGAGGTACATGAGAAGTGCATCGTTTAGATCAGAAACGTGCAACCTTTTGGCTTGTATGGGCCACATTGGGCAAAGAAGAATTGTCTTTAGCTGTATCTAAAATATACAATGAAGTTAATAGTAATAGCACTTAGACTTATATATCGCTTTACAGTGCTTTACAGCCCTCTCTAAATGGTTTACAGAGTCAGCCTATTGCCCCCACACACACAATCTGGGTCCTCATTTTACCCATCTCGGAAGGATGGCAGGCTGAGTCCACCTTGAGCCTGGTGATATCTGAACTGCCAAATTGCAGTCAGCTGGCAGTCAGCAGAAGTAGCCTGCAGTACTGCCCTCTAACCATTGCGCCACCGTGGCTCAATGTAAATAAATACACAAACTGATGTTAAGTTTGTGCTCTTCTGGGGATGCATTACAAGCAGTCCAAGTACTGTATATGGCCCATAGGCTCCAAGTTGGATGCATCTGCCTTAGGTCCTACATTCAGGACCAGTGTTAAATCTTGAACCTTGAGTGAACATGTGATTGACCAGATGTATCCCTTACTATTGGTCCTGTCTTCTTCGTATTCTTTGAGTTATAGTTCAACAATATCTGGAAGAGTACAGATTTCCCATTGCTAAACTGTTGAGGAATGAAACTTCCTTTTCTCTGCAGGCATTTGGTGGAAAGGGAGAGCAAAAACAATAAAGTAAGAACACGCACATGAGAAATAAGAGCTTCGTTTATGTCCTGAGAATTACTGAATTTAGTTTAAAGTAATGTGATCCTGTTAACTAGTTTAAGACAAAAAGGTGGAACAGAAGTACTGCAAAAAAAAAAAAAAAAGCAGTGGGAGGTGTGCAGAGGCTGGGGAAAGGAACAGAAGCAATTAACAGTAGCTGATCAGCTATCTATTTGCTGGCTGACAGTTTGTCTATGCCTGAAATGAATGACATATAAATACCTTTCCATATTTTTTTTCTGATGGTTTAATTAACCAAGTAAATTGGGCCCTGGGAATTGTGAGTCTAACTAGCATACACTCTCAAAGAGCTGGGGATGTCTTTATGCTATAATCTAATTTCTCATGGCTTTGGATCCATTTTTGATGGAAGGAGACAATTTGGAGAGGGAAGCAGAAAAGTCCTTCATTCTTTCTGGTGGTGCAGCTGTTTCTGAAATAAGGCATGAATAGTAAAAGAAAAGGTAGGAGGAAGAATCTTTCCAGGAGCCTTTGGAGAGACAGAGCGACAGAGCAAGAGAAGGAATTCTCAAAATATAGGATTCTCAAGAAATACGACAGGTCTCTCAAAATCCCTATTGGTGGATTAGAGGAATTGGGGCATTATTTTCCAGAATTGCTCAGGAAGGAATAAAAATTTCTCAGTCACTTTTCTTGGAGGCATGTTCTTGGTCATTGAAAGTGGCAGTGACATAATTGCCTTCCTTTCCTCCATTTTCCCCTTTTCTTGGCTCTTTTTTTTGCTAACGAATGTATCTGTATTTCATTAAAAAAAACCTTTAAGTTGTCTGAAGAAATTCTGTTTTGATGAAAGAAGAATATATATATTCTTGTTCAAGAATACACATTCACCCACCGATAGATGTCAATTTATATTTGTTTTCCAAAAGCTTTGATTATTTTTGTAGACCATGATTATTTCCATTATTTGATTACCACATTTTCCTAGAGACTGAATGTTCACGCTATGCATGAATATAGCTTGTTAAATAAACCACAGGACTGAGGTGTAATTTCTGCATTTCATCTACTGTACGTACATTACACAATGCGCTTTCCCAAAACCAAACCAGCCACATTGTGTACATTACGAGACTCTGATCACATCACACAGAACGCCTGAAAGCATACTAGATCAGAAACATCGTGAAGGCTGCAAAAATCCTGACTTGGATTTTTGCCAGCCCAATTGCTGCTGATAACATTTGCAATGATAATACTAATAACGTTAGAGTAAGATAAAGGACAATATTCGAAGCTCAGGGTTGGAATGAGGGGCCCTTGGTACTCTCTGAGCGTGACTGCTTCCTTGCAGACTTTTTATTTCCCAACTAGCTAACATCATCAGTGCACCAAGGATCTCTCAATGTTAGAGAGAGTTTGTGAAGTGTTTGAAAAACAAAATGCACAAGTATGGTATATGTGGTATGCATATATTGCTCAATAGTAGTAACTGTGAGAGGGATCTTGGAGCCCTAATGGACAACCATTTAAATAGGAGCCAGCCATGTGCAAGCAGCTGCCAAAAAAGCCAACACAGTTCTAGGCTGCATAAACAGAGGAATCAAGATCACGTGAAGTGTTAATTCCACTTTATAATGCCTTGGTAAGGCCACACTTGGAATACTGCATTCAGTTTTGGTCGCCACGATATAAAAAGGATCTGGAGACTCTAGAAAAAGTGCAGAGAAGAGCAACAAAGATGATTAGGGGACTGGAGCACAAAACATATAAAGAACGGTTGCAGGAACTGGATATGTCTAGGCAAGGGGGTTGGACTAGAAGACTCTCAAGGTCCCTTCCAAACTCTGTTATTCTATTTGGAGATGCTTCTTCAAAAAGGTGAATCATTTAAGATAGACCAAAGTATTGAGACTTAATGGAAGAATGCTTCTATTTCATTTGAGATACCCCTGCTGCAACCACTATCATTTCAAGGCACAGCACTTTTCAATAGCGTCCGCTCCATACTTTTTTCTGATTAGCGTTTAATTAATTCTGCACCTATACCTCTCTTTTATGTTTGTTCTAATACTCCAGGTGTCTTGCAACACTAACAGTGCAAATGACACACCAAAGTGAACTTAATACCATTGAAATAAAAAGTTACAGTGAAATTAGTTTTTAAACTAATAATTAAGTCCCTAAAAATATGACGGGCAAGTCAAGGAGTATTTGCAAACTGTGAATGTGTTCTTGTGGAGAGAATGCTAACTTACACAGAACAACCTTCACATCAGCTCTGGGGTCTCTTTTTTTTCTTATTAACAGCATTTCAGTCTTTTCTGCATTTAGTTCTAGCTTCTTATCCTTCATCCAGACTGAATCTGGTCCAATATGAGCCATGGTGGCGCAGTGGTTAGAGTGCAGTAGTGCAGGCTACTTCTGCTGACTGACTGCAATTTGGCAGTTCGAATCCCACCAAGCTCAAGGTTCACTCAGCCTTCCATCCTTCCGTGGTGGGTAAAATGCTTACCCAGATTGTTGGGGCGGCAATGTGCTGATTCTGTAAACCGCTTAGAGAGAACTGTAAAGCACTGTGAAGCGGTAGATAAGTCTAAGTGCTATTGCTGTTGCTATTTTTCAGATTAGACAGCACTCGAGGATATCACTTGTTTCATTTGACTCAGATGGAGAGGAGCAGCAGAGTTGGCCTCCCATCCCAAAACTCCAGTTACTTCTTGTATTGGTTAAAACATCAAAGGAGAAATAGAACCCTGGAGAATACTTGGAGGAATAAATAGTATTACTCAAAATCCAGCATGAAAGGGCTGGATGAACAGGCTGGAAGCTCTGCAAAGCAGGTTTCCAGCGCCCAGTTCCAGCCAGATGGCTTAAAAAGATACCATACATGATACAGGTGGTCCTTGACTTACAACAGTTCACTTAGTGACTGTTCAAAATAACAATGGCACTGAAAAAAGAGACTCCTGATCATTTTTCACACTTGTGACTGTTGCAGCATCTCCATGGTCCTGTGATTTACATTCGGACATTTGACAACAGACTCTTATTTATGACGGTTGCAGTGTCCTGGACTCATGTACCTTTTGAGACCTTCTGACAAGCAAAGTCAATGGGGGAGCCAGATTCATTTAACAACTGTGTGACTAATTTAACAACTGCAGAGATTCACTTAGCAAAATGCGGGAAGAAAGGTCATAAGGTGGGGCAAAACTCACTTTACAAATTTCTCACTTAGCAACATAAATTTTGGGCTCAATTGTGATCGTAGGTTGAGGACTACCTGTACTGAAAGCTAATGAGAATTTCAAGAGAACGATCAGAGTCAAACTTCTCTATCTAGATCCTGGCATATGTCACCTATGATTTTATGGTAAACCTTGGTAGGTGACCAGTGCAGTTTAAGTACCATATTTTAGATGAAAGCCCAACTGGAAAAGGTCCATAAAAATCAGTTCCAGACATAGGTGGTATTCAGCAGGTTCTGACCAGTTCTGGAGAACCGATAGCAGAAATTTTGAGTATTTGGAGAACCAGCAAATACCACCTCTGGCCGGCCCCACTGTCTGTCTCCCAAGTCCAAGCTGATTGGGAGAAAATGGGGATTTTGCAGTGACCTTCCACTGGAGTGGGGAGGGAATGGAGATTTTACAGCATCCTTACCCTGCCATGCCCGCTAAGCCATGCCCACAAAGCTAAGCCACGCCCACCCAGCCACGCCCCCAAAACCGGTAGTAAAACCTTTTTGAATCCCACCACTGATCTGGAATCGTGAGACCACCCACTTTGTCAATCACCTTATCCAAGAGTGGAATATTTGAAGCTGACCTCTAATTACCAAGTTCTTCAGGATCAAGGGATGGTTTTCCAATAATGGTCTTGTAACTGTATTCTATTAAGCAATAACATCCTGTGCTGAAAGAGTTGTTACTTACCTCTCTTAACCATGAAGCCAATCCCAAGTTGACTGATTTAATTAGCCAAGAAAGGCAAGGACTTAGGAAGCAGCTGGTGGTCATAATCTCTCCATGAACCTGTTGACATTCACAAGCCCTATGAGCTGAAAAGCAATTGACAAGGTTATCTCCCTACGATTTATCCCATATGAACAACTTCCAGTGAGTCTGATATATTTAAAGATATTCGAGATATGCCTCCGTTCTTTCATCAGCTAGCTTCTGGTTTTATTTTTTGCCTGCTCAATTCTTGGCTATCTGGCTTTCTAATTCAGTCATCAATTAATTAAGTTTGCAAAGATTTTTCTTTGTCAGAAGAGAATCTAACTGCCTCTTTTCTTGCACACCCAGCCAACGATTTCTCTCTGCCTTGGTTATAATCGCCCTGTTGAAGCTGATTCTGTTTGATCTTCTCATTGTAATGCAGTCAAAAGAAATGAGTCCCACAAACAGCCTTCTTTAGAATTAAATAGTTTCTCTAATGTGATTACAAATAACTGGTAACGTCTGTAAGAGCACCCTCCCCTCAAAAAATTGATATGCCAGAACTTGAGGTATGGAGATTCCAGATGTGATGTGAACAAGGGCCTCTCTTTTAACATTCATATTTCTCTTCACCTTTTTCTTTCTTACATTAAACGTGGAGCATGGAGCGTTGGTGGGTGCATATATTAGCTAGGAACCTGGAGAAGAATTTGATTGCAGAAGCCACTCCTGTGATTCTTAGTTTCCAGTGAGTGAGCATTATTCCAATTTCTGCTTTCTCATGGGGGATGTTTTTCAGCTCATCCAAGAATAATATGGTATGTGTGGGATTCATTAGCCAAGTCCCATGGGATGTCAGGATCAGTGAGGTGTGAAAAAGTTCCATCGAAAAGGGAAGTGCTTTCTTTTCCTTTCTAAAGAAGAAGAAAATGTCGAAGAAGCCTTAGTGTGGTTTCTCCAATGTTTTTGCACTTCATGGTCACAAGGAGACCAAGGAACATATTTCTGGGTTTTAAAAAAAATCCATCTGAGATCCAACTGGAGCAAATTTGGATGTTTGGCTTGAGATCCACTCCCCTGTGGAACTCTCTTTAGCAGGAATCAGGTCTTGCTAGGATTTATCATTTTCTCTCTCTAGGTAAAGGTTCCCCTTGCACATATGTGCTAGTTGCATCTGACTCTAGGGGGCAGTGCTCATCTCCGTTTCAAAGCCGAAGAGCCAGCGCTATCCAAAGACGTCTCTGTGGTCGTGTGGCCGGTATGACTAAACACGGAAAGTGCATGGAATGCTATTTCCTTCCCACCAAAGGTGGTTCCTATTTTTCTACTTGCATTTTTATGTGCTTTCAAACTGCTAGGTTGGCAAAAGCTGGAACAAGTAATGGGAGCTCATTCCGTTACGCGGTACTAGGGATTTGAACCACCAAACTGCCAACAAGATGGAAGAGGTGTTGTATGGTTACATAGCCCTATCAGGAAATATTGCAGAGCAATATTTATTACATTTATTTTGCAGTGAATCCGATTCTACCATAAATCTTCTGGGCTTTTTAAAAAATTAAAGATGGTTTGGTCGTCTCCTTGATCCAATCTGATCATATTTTTTAATTGAAAAGTCAGCAGTAAAAGATTGCTAGGCTAGAAATCTGCCTCAAAATTATGCAGTTAAATAGAGCAGGACATCTTGATCCGCTTATCTTAATCTTTATATGGGTATCTATATTTCTCATGGCCTGCTCAGACATCTTTTGGTCATCTTTTGAGGGGAAAGAAGAAGAGCTACGTATAGTGTCCTACACCCCACAGAGTGTTCCTGGTGGAACCTCCTCTTTGCTGTCCCTAACACTGTGGTTTTCCTTGACATGACAATATTTTCTTGTTCCGTCGCCTGATTCTGAACTCCTGAATTAGAATTTTAGTGTATTTTTTTCCAAATGACTACTTGATGTTGCCAGAGGATGGTAGAGGACAGGAAGGCCTGGAGGAACGTTGTCCCTGGGGTCGCGATGGGATGGACATGACTTCAGAACTAACAACACCACCAACAACAATTTGATGTTGATTTTTGACCATGAACTGTTTGATTACCTCTTGCTGTTTGGAACCATGGATAGAGCACTTGCAGAAGAAAATAAACTAGATACTTCTAATTTATTTTCTTAGAAGGTTTGCAGGGTCTAACTCGACCTGTTGCTGGAGAAAGGTAATTGAAATTACTTTCAGAAAAGAAGCTACAACCCCCAGAACTGACTCCAACTCCAGCAAGCCTTGAGAAAGACGTTGAATGAAGGAAGTGATGTCCAGTTTGGAAATATTATCACCCATTTAGACAAGTGAGCCTTTTGAAGCAGGGAGCTGAGTTCAGGGATATCTATACTGTGTATACTCAGACTTTTAACTCAAAATAGAAACTGTGGCCACCTTGAAAATGGCTCCTCTTTTTCTTCACAGTGACAGCTTGACAAGTGGGTAGAAGACGCGATGTTGGTGAAGGAAGAAATGCTATCAACAGTTCCAGGCTGAAAGGGCAGACAGGCCAGATTGGATGAAAATGAAAAGCTGTCTCAGATAATGCAATCATTTATCACATAATCTCACCTGGCAGTTGGATGTAGGCAGGCTTAGGCACTGAGCTAGACACAAGCTATACACATTGCATGTATGGATATCTTCTTTGGGGTTCATTTGATCCAATGAAGAGCTTCCCTTCGTAAGATTAAATTCCAAGAAGGAGATCCTTACATACACTCAGGGCCTCAAGACTTAGAAAGGTCAACAGAGTTGGAACCATCTAGATCATGGATGGAGAATTTTCTTTGCTTTTTCTTTTGGGATAGGCCAGGGGTCAGCAACCCATGGCTCTGGAGCTGCATGTGGCTCTTTCATCCTTCTGCTGCAGCTCCCTGTTGCCGGTCAGGTCCACAATTGATAGGGCTTTTGGTTGGGACAGGTAGAGGGTAAAGGATGCTGCGCTAGGAGGAGACTATGTTGAGGGAACCGGACTTCCGGTCAGCTCCAGAATTAAACGGGGGAGCTTCCATTTAGGACCTTTGTGGCTCTTTGAGTGTTTAAGGTTGCCGACCCTTGGGATAGACACATTTTGAAAGATCTGCCAACAAAGTCCCTTTTTGACCTTCCATGCTGGATTTATTCCATTATTTATTCCTTCCATTGTTAATTGGACAATAGCTACATGAAACCCAAAATGCAACAAGCTCATCAGTAGAATGTATTGAAAAATTAACCAGAAAATTATCACCATTCTCCATCTCTTTTTGTCCTACCACATTTGGACCTGGACAGAAGCGAGATCTGTAAGGGTTGTAAAATCTTCCAACTTCCATGTAAGATTCTTATCATCTCCCCCCCCCCTCCCCCAGAATGTGGCTCTTTTATGTCTGTAATTCAGCACGCATTGAAATTCACAAACTGCTTCCTACTGAACAGAGAGCATGGAGAGAGTGAGTGTGCCTGATTACTATGAGAGTTGCAATCTCACTTCTGCCTGTTTGCAAGGTTGGGAATGGATAAGATTGAGCGTTATATAATAGGTATCACTGACAGTTGCATAACTGTAATGAGAGGAAAATTGAATAAATAAAAATAGATACAAAGGTACCAAAGATCAAAAAATAAATAAATCCAAACTTGGTGAATAAGCCAAATAATTGGATTTGTATAACAAACAAACTATATTGTGTTTTCCTGTGATATCTGGACCTAGCCTAATAGCTTCCTTCCTTAAACAGGATAACATTCACTCACACAGCTCCCAGAATACTTCATAATATTTATTTATTTTTAAGATTAAAAAAGACAAAAAATAGGTAAAGATTTCCCCTGACAGTCGTGTCGGACTCTAGGGGGCAGTGACCGTTTCTGTGGTAATGTGGCCACATGACTGTACACTGAGGCACATGGAAGATGGTTACCTTCCTACCAAAGTGGCACCCATTTATCTACTTTAATCAGTGGAATGACTTGTTTAATTGATAGAATGGCTTGCCTTTAGAAGTTGCAGATGCTCCATCACTGGAGGTTTTAAGAAGAATTGTACCATCATTTGTCTGAAATGGGGTAGGGTCTCCTGCTTGAGCAGAAGGTTGGACTAGAAGACCTCCAAAGTCTCTTCCAGCTCTGTTACTCTGTTACTTGCATTTGCATGCTTTCTAACTGCTAATGTTATCTTCCCTGCGTCTTTGCACCACCCAGGTTGGGTCAACGCTGGGGCTCAGGACCCTGGACAGCACCCCAGAGTTCAGGGGAGCTGATAGAGTTGTTTAAGGTGATTCGGGTTAATGTTAGGGTTCCAAGTAACACCCCCGACAAAATAAGACTCTGAGGCTTGAGTTTCCTCAAAGTTCCAACTTATTAGAGATGTCCTATTGGCACATCTGGGAAATCTGAAAGTTTCTAGGTTTTCCCCACCCAAATGAAAGTTCAAGTCCCTTCCCGTCACCCACATGTCCATCACAAGGTCCAATCAGGCACCATCCAACACTGGAGATGCCTCCCAGTCACACCATCGCAGCTGCAGGGCAAGAAGACCTTGACTTTCTGAGATAGAATGTTATTTTGACTATATGTCACCCACACTCTATATAATGCCCCCCTCTCTCATTTTCCCACAGTAGAAAATGTGGCAGGTCTGAGGGCCCAAATGCAAAAGATGGCTTCCAGATCTGACAGCTAGGTTGGCAAAAGATCTTTTAATATGCCAACTGCTATTCAAGACATCTCCAGCCAGTATTCAATACGGCAAACTGTGAAATGAAGCAGTCTAGTGACACCAAGGAACAAAGCATTTTCCATTTTAGTATCCAAGCCAAATGCATGGCATTAGTGAGGTACGCAGCCTAGGAAAGTCTTTAGCGGACGTAGTTTCCGCAATCACCACCTGTTCTCAGGATTAGTGACATGTGTTTGAGATACAGTGTTTTCCCAAAGCTGCCCACAGTTGTGCTCTTCTTTCCTCCCCCTCGCCACCCCACCAAAGACACGAGTTGTTATTGCTGTTGTTATTATTAGGAATGTCACAGAAGGGCTTTGGAGTGATGGTAACATTGCTAATTAATTAGATCTGTGTACTGTTCTCCTTTCCTCTGGGGTGCTCATTAAAGTATTCTGACAATGCCTTAGAATGGGAAGACGAAAGAAAGAGGTATGAATGGAGGCTAATAAAGCAAAACAAAGTAGGGCCAATGAATGGAAGGTTGAGAGGAGAGGAGTCAACATACGAGATGCCCTTAGGATCAGAAAATTAGCAGCTATTAAAAATCTCAGAGGTGTGGGCAATTTTAATTTAGTATGCTCTTTACTAGTTAGGCAGCAGTTGGTGGGACCATCCAAACCCAGACATGTTTTTTCCCTCTTTATAATTCAACTTAATGTTCCTTTCCATGTGCTTGGGACTGTCCAATGGTTATCCCCTTGGCAGAATCATTAAAAGATTTCATTTGCAAGATTTCATGCATTGCTCAATGCAAAATCTGGGAAAGCGATTGCATTGTATGGCTTGGTGAGTTGGTAGACATATAAAGGTAAAGGTTCCCCTTGCACATATGTGCTAGTCATTCCCGACTCTAGGGGGCAGTGCTCATCTCTGTTTCAAAGCCTAAAAGTCAGCACTGTCTGAAGACGTCTCCATGGTCATGTGGCTGAAGGTGCATGGTGGTCTCTATTTCTCTACTTGCATTTTTTACATGCTCTTTCAAAACCAGCCAAGGATCTGTAAAAGGAGAAAGAGAGATATTTGTGGGTAAATATAGGTCATATGGATGAAGGAGCCACTGTTATGTAGGTTTCTAGCTTCTTTCCCAATCCTTTTAATACATTTCTGGCCTAAAACTTTGCTCGGGTAAAGATGATAGAATAGTTTTGTTAAGCCAAATGGAGTTCTATCAATTCTGCCCAAATGATCTCTATTTGAAGGGGGAAAGTGCCTGGGAATGTTTGCATATGCTTCCACAAACCCATTTGCTGTTTAGGTGTCAGAAATAAATTTTACCACTGGAGTCGGCAGCATCTGATTAGTGAATTATTCAGTTTGGATACTGTATGCTGTGTGACCTCATTAGTAACCCTGGGGTGAGTGGGATGCATTAGACTAACCACGGCATTGCCATTGAGGAGAAGGATGGGGGCACTAAAATGGATTAAAGTGCTTTACCAAGAAATGCAATACAGCCCATAAAAAATATTTTAAAAAGCACATTGTTAAAGCTGAAAATAAACAATCCAGCATAAAGCAGAGATGGTGGAGAACAACAGTGCAGAGATACTCAGGCAACAATTCACAAGCAAGGAGTCTTCTTGGCTAAAAATTTAACCTTTTTTTAAAGCATTGCAATGCCAAATGTCTAAATGGAACTCACTATCCATTTTGGCTAGATATTGGTTCATATTAACAAATTATCAGAGTTGGAAGGGACCTTATAGGTCATCTAGTTCAATCCCGTGTTCAAGCAGGAGACCCTACACCATTTCTGACAAATGGCAGTCCAATCTCTTCTTTAAAATCTCAAGTGATGAAGCTCCCATAACTTCCGAAGGCAACTTCTGTTCCATGGGTTGATTGGTCTCACTTTCAGAAAATTCCTCCTTATTTCCAGGTTGAATCTCTCCTTGGTCAGTTTCCATCCATTGCTCCTTGCCTGGCCTTCAGGTGCTTTGAAAAATAGCTCCTCTCTGTGACAGCACCTCAAATATTGGAAGACTGCTATCATGTCTCCCCTGTTCCTTCTCTTCACTAGACTAGCCAGGCCCAGTTCCTGTAACCTTTCTTCGTATCTTTTAGTCTCCAGTCCCCTAATCATCCTGGTTGCTCTTCTCTGGACTTTTTTTTAGTGTCTCAACATCTTTTTTATAGTTTGGTGACCAAAACTGGATGCAGGATTCTAGGTGTGGTCTTATTAGGGCTTTATACAATGGTATTAGTACCTTACTTGATCTTGATTGTATCCCTCTGTTAATGCAATTTAGGATTTCATTGGATTTTTTGGATTTTTTGGTTGCTGCTGCACACGACTGGCTAATATTTAGCTGGTTGTCCAACAGGACTCCAAGCTCCCTCTCACAATCACTGCTATTAAGCTTGGTTTCACCCAGTTTTCATGGGTATGTTTGGTTTTTCTTACCTTAGTGTAGGACTTTACTTTTCTCTACATTGAATTTCATTGTGTTAGATAGGGCCCAGTGTTCAAGTCTGTCAAGATCAGGGGTGGGTTCCTGCCAGTTCTAATCTCTTCTATAGAAGAGGTTCCACAAATCTACAGTGCCGTTTAGAACCGGTTCCAGCTCCCTCCCCCCTGCCTGTCTGCACCATGCTTGTCCCACCCACCGCTCACTGATTGGCTGGCTCACCAATCACCCTGCCCACCTCTAAGAGTCCTATCTAAACCTTAAAGTCTTAAAGCTGTCAAGTTTGAACATCCCTGGGGTTTTTTTCTAAAGGGTTAGGGGTGCAAGGGTCTTGTAACTTGACAGCTTTAAGACTTGCACACTTCAATGCCAGAGTTCCTGAGTCAACATGACTGGAGGAGGAATTCTGGGAGTTGAAGTCCACAAGTCTTAAAGCTGTCAAGTTTGAACATCCCTGGTTTTTTTTTCTAAAGGGTTAGGGGTACAAGGGTCTTGTAGTTTGACAGCTTTGAAGTTGCGTGCTTCAAATGCCAGAGTTCCTGAGCCAACATTTTGGTTGCTAAGCAAGAGTGTTGTTAAGTGAGTTTCACCACATTTTACAAGTTGGCCACGCCCACCCAGTCACATGACTGCTAAGCCATTCCCACTTGGTCACATGGCTGGCAAGCCACTCCCACAAAGCAGGCCACATCTACAGAAGAGGTTCTAAAAAGTTTTGAAACCCATCACTGGTCAAGATCCATCTGGATCTTGAGCCTACCTTCTAGGGTGTTAGCTATTCCTGCCAGCTTAGTATCGTCTGCAAATATCATCTAGTCTAGCTTTTTAAACTTTTTATGAAGTAATGGGCAACTAAGGTGCCTTTGGAATTTTATGTCTCACGTGTGAAAAATATGCACAAAGGAAAAATGTTCCATCTAGCAACTTTTAATATCTACATCATCAGAGGTACGTAGTCTACACCTCTGATATAGATAACAATTCAACTACCCATCCAGTTGAATTGTGACTTCTACAATCCTGAATCACAATAGGCAATGGGCAGAGTGATAGACCAAGCATACAGCCATTTTGCAGTTTTCCCCATCTCTAATATAATGTGATAGAGGAGAAAGAACGGAGGAAAAGCATGGAAAAAGAGTAACAAAGGGCAAATTGAAGCAAATGAAACTATTTCTAAATGAATTATTAGTATGGGGACACATAAATATAATTTTGAGCTATCTGGATTGATTGCAGTTGCTAGTTGAGCCTCCATGAAAATGTCTGCTTTTTTTTTTAGAAAGTCACATAAGTCAGTGTCTGTAATACTTCATTATTGAGCAATGAATCCCAATTATGCCCTATGTGAATATCATTTATCTGATTTAAAAATAAATCTTTCCCAAATGCCCCCTTCAAAATTAGACAGATCAGCCCCGTCAAATCGGAAGATTCAAAGATTGAAAAACAAACAAACATTGTGCAAAGCCCTGATGGAGTTGAGCATTCAGTAAGGAAGGAAGAGAGGAACAATTCAGACTTTTGGATGCTGTTGTTGACGAAGATGATGACGATTTTACATCTCCCCCATTTTTTTTCTTTTAAAATCCATGGATGAGTTGCTTCCCACTGGAACCAGTGGCATGGAAATTACATCATGCCAAGCAATTCTACTCTTAGGGGAAGCCTGCAACCCCCACAAAGTGCATCGCCAGGTGGCAAATTGGGGCCCCCTTCCCGGTAGACCTTTTATGCTATAATGATGGGTTGGAGGGAATCAAATACCTCTGGTGGACCAATAGGCCTGGTGAATGGCAGCTGGCTCATCAGTATCAACTGAAGGTGGAGACCCCATTGGTCAGAACGGCTTCAGAAGAACAGCACATGGTGTGGTAGCAGCCACTTAAACAACGCATGCACAGCAGTATAGAAAGCAAAGGGAAGACTACTACATGATATATTTCCCAGGGAAATCATGTTAATGGCGGCAAAACCTAATAATGGCCCCGAGTACCAGTGTCCCTTAAATGGGCAATGGTGCTAAGAATCTCCCAGTCTGCTAGAAGCATGATAAACCCAAAACTATATCCAGGCAGAAGAAGAACATCAATGGCTTCAAAACCTAAGGGATTGGTTTGCACAAAACTCAGCAGCACTTTTTCATGCGGCTGTTGACAAAAATCGGATTGCCAACATGATCGCCAACGTCCGATGATGGATATGGCACAAGAAGAAGAAGAAGCAATTCTACCATCTGCACTCTGTGAAGAAAATACTTTGGAATTGGGAAAGTGTTGGATTCTGGGAATTCACACAAACCAGATTTTACCCACAAAATACCCTTGGATCCATCTCATGTTTGTTTTCTACCACTGATGAAGCTCTGGTTTTAGACAGCTGAAACCCAGGAAGGTTCTAAGTAACTCCATTCAAAGTTGGATTTCTTCCAATGATGGAGCCCATATTTTTTTTTTTTTTGCGATTTCAAGAAATTTGTTCCATTTCTGTGCCCTTGATGTCCTCTAAGAAACAATTGATCGGATCCATTCCTGCAATTATTTGTCGAAGTAGTTCAAACTCTGCTGGCATTTTTGTTATCACCTCCCCACCCCACCCCTTCTCCATCCATCCATCTTCTTTAGATGCACTTTGAAAACCTATTATCTTAAAAAAATATACCTTGCAGAGACTCCACATTGATCTCATCTATATTGTTTCCAGATGAAGAAAGTCAAACTTGACCATGCCTTGAGCAGTGTTTTTTGTTTTTGCTTGCCCTTCGTTTTTGCTTTTGGGTTAAGACAGTGTGGGTTTGGGGGTTAAAGAAAGCATGGATATTCTTCAGTCTGTGTGAAGGTGGGGGAGAGATAATTGCCTGAAGCCAATGGATTTTAACAGGGGGAAAGTCTGACATGCTAATATTTGTTGGCTCAGCATCCATCGCAGACAAATGGCTGCTAAAAGGCTTTGTGGTTCATTGATGCCCATCTTTTTAACCACACATTCTTCACCCTTTTTCTTGAGATGATGCCTCCTGTTTCTGCAGCTGCTACTCTTTCTTATAATCTAGCCAAGCAAATGTACAGAAGACCACAGCACTCTGAAGCATAAATACTAGTGTCATGCTGGAAGATTATCTTTCTATTTTATGATAAAGTGTTTTCTGAAACTTCTTTCAATAGAAACAAGGATTTTGGTGAGATTCTCATGGGTGATTGATGATATGGTATTTATTTACAAGGTGGCCAAAAGGTGCATGTGAATATCCTATCTTTCATTGTACAACTGTCTATCTGCTAGTCTACAGCAGTGGTGAAATTTGAATTTTTTTACTACTGGTTCTGTGAGCGTGGCTTGGTGGACATGGTGTGGCTTGGTGGGCATGGCTTGGTGGGCATGGCAGAGGAAGGATACTGCAAAATCTCCATTCCCACCCCACTCTGGGGCCAGCCAAAGGTGGCATTTGCTGGTTTTCTGAACTACTCAAAATTTCCACTACCAGTTCTCCAGAACCAGTCAGAACCTGCTGGATTTCACCTCTGGTCTACAGACACCTTGTTTTTTCACACTCCCATTAAATCTATTTGGAGAAAATGTTGTTTGTTGGATTTCTTCAGGTAGATAAGTGTTGGCATCCAGACTAATGAAATAGTGTGGAGCAAAAAATCACCAGAAGCAACTTTTGACACCCCAACTGTTTATCTGAACAAAAATTAAGTGCCCTAAAAAAGGTTTACAAACTTCAAAACTTTCTACATTAGAAATAAATATTTTCTCAAAAACTGCAAGACAGATGTTAGCTCAGCTTTATAAACACTGCATTATTAGACAAAATCAGGACTTATCTGCTCCATTTGTAGATATGTTTGGCAGGTAGATCTTGTATCCTGAGAACAATCTTCTGTCTTTATGAGGACAAAGAAAAAAGACTAACCTATAGTTTATTTTTAAATTTCTAATGCTTATATCCAAAAAAATTGGCTGGCTCTAGACTTAACCCATGAGTTTCAATAGGTCTTTGCTTAATATTATTCAAATTGGATTCAACCCAATGGAGTGTGTATGATAAGGTATGCTGTAGTTTAATAAAATGTCTGGTTGAAATTATAATCTTAAAATTTTAGAAATAGAGAACACAAAAAACCCTATTCATTGACTTACTTGGATTATGGTTATTCATAATTTTGTTGCTATATTCATCCACAAACCTACCATTAAGTGTCATACAAAAATAAATTACAGTTGAATGAACTCTGAGAAAAATGTTCCTTTAGTCCCCTGAAAATCAAGAAAACCAAGTAAATCTAATTTTAGGTTTCCTTATTCCCTTGTTGAGATTATTGGAAGTGTCTTCTGCCTATTCTGTCTCCACATTGCTCATATGAGGGCAAGTAAGCTTGACCTCCATGCAGAAAAAATAGTTCTTCAAGTCAATATCTAGAACTTTTCTAAATGCTAGTTGAGCTACGGTAGTTAGTTATCACCATTTTTGTAGTAATGAATCCCATAAGATTTTTTTTTTTTTGCAAATAAGTAATTATTCACCAATCCTTATTATTTTTACCGGGTGATATCTAATATAAGAAATGGAAAAACAATATATCTCCCAGTCTGGTTCAAGAAGACTTCTTTTCTGTCAATGGTTTCCTTGGATTTGAGGTGTACAGACTTTACAGCTACATGGAATTGACTTTCTTTTCCACTAGAACCCCAAGTCATGTTCAAATAAGTTGAGTCATAAAAATGGAGACAGAGTGATCCACTTGGAGTGTTCCAAATCTCCCTCAAAATTGGTTATACTGGCTGAGGCTGTTGGAAGATGATTTAACAACGTCTGGAGGGCAGAGGTTTTTCATTTCTCCAACTATGCATTTGGATACACACAGACTTTGTTTTCTGGATCAAAGACATCGTCTAACTGCAATTGTAGCCCAATTTTTATTGGAATTTACAAATAAATTAAAGCACACAACTGAAGTCCTCCCCAAATTAGTTAGTTGGAACTGTCCAAGGTACTGGAGCAAGATTTTTCTGGTTTCATTTGTTTACTTTATGACTCAGTGTATTGTGAACCCCCAAAACAAGTTAATTAAGTAACCAGTTAAGTTTGTGGTGTGAATCCAGCACTAAGAACCCACTGTAATCTGTGGCATTGTGATTCTTTGCCTTAAATACTTCTCCAGGCCTTGGAATATATCCAATCTCTGTGCATGTAGATGGTCAAGATTCTACTATAATACTTTAATTCAGTAATGAGCTAAATTGACCATAGTTGTTCCTCTGTGTCCTATTTTTCAGGTTGTTGCCAATAAGTTCTGATCAAACAAAAATCTGATTTGAGACTTGAGCATGAGCTGGCATTTAGAAGTGTGAAGAAGAAAAGGTAGGGGTGTAGTAATTTTCTAACTAAACATTTCAGAGAGGACTATATAGTTCTGAAGAAAGAAAATTAAAAGTGACACTATATATATACATATACATACACACACACACACACACATCAGAAAGGTCGACAATTTGGCAGTTCGAATCCCTAGCACCACATAACGGAGTGAGCTCCTGTTATTTGTCCCAGCTTCTGCCAACCTAGCAGTTCAAAAGCACATAAAAATTCAAGAAGAAAAATAGGAACCACCTTTAGTGGGAAGGCAACAGGGTTCCGTGCACCTTTGGCATCTAGCCATGCCGGCCACATGACCACGGAGGCGTCTTCGGAGAGCGCTGCCTCTTCAGCCTTGAAACAGAGAAGAGCACCGCCCCCTAGAGTCTGGAATGACTAGCACATAAGTGCAAGGGGAACACACACACACACACACACACACACACACACACACACACACACTGAATATTTCATATTTGATATGAAAACAATTGCTGAATTCAAACAATATCCTTTGTGCACAAAGATTCATTTTAGTGATTCATTGGTGATTTCAATCATCTCTGAATCTACTTTATAAATATGATTTGTTGGCCTAGATAAAATATAATTCCATTTGTTGCTTCTGACTGAACTAATAATACAATGCATTTGAAGACATGTGCAAGAAGAAAATTAGTCCTAAAGTATGAGATAAAAATTCAAAATCAGACTGAATTTGATAGATTATCTGCATGTTCCAATGTTCCTATGGCCTCATATATACAACTTAGTATTAATTCTGCTAACTTAGTATTAATTCTGATTATACTACATAATTTACTGTGTTGTATGAATCTAGTTTTACCTGGATAGTGCATTATTCAATATATTGTGAAAACCTAGAAAATGTTTACAGGAAGTGTACTGTGTGAACAGACTCAAAGAAAGCTTTCTCCCTTCTTTTAAGTTTGTCACCAATAAATCTAACTGGGTTTTAATGGAAGCTTTTAAGAAGAAAATATGCTTTGTATTTCAGAGTGTTGTGTTTATACTATTGGACCATTCTAGTGTAAAAGTGTTTTTTGAAAAAAATGAAGTTGTACTTTAGAACTGGTAGACCTTGGAATCAAATTGAACATCACCTTAATTCAAATTCTGAATTCAGAACTCATATTCTATATCATTGAACTATAGTCCTATTATGAAGAAACAGAATTAATTGAATATGGTTTATGTCCTGCTAACATCGGCAGTGCCATTTCCCTGAACTCGGACAGAAGTCTGAGAATATTCTTGAAATCACAGATCTGGAAAGAATCATTTAAGCCATCGACTCCACTTCCTTACACCAGACAATTGGCTCCCCAGCTTCTGCTTGAATGCATGCAGCAAAAAAAAAAAAAAAAAGTTCAATACCTTATTTGATAATTTGTTCAAATAATGTTTCTGCTATCATTCAACTGGAATTTATCTTCCGGTAATTTAGGACCATTAATACGTGTCCTATAATGTGAGACAACTGTGAATAGGTCTTGACCTTCTTTATGGAATTCTTTCAGCGATTTAAAAAGTGTCATCTTGTCTCTATTTCATCTTCTTTTCTCAAAGCTAAAGACATCAAATTCCTCAATCTCTCTTCCTAGGTCTTCCCAGATTATTTCTTATGACCCATCTTTACTGTTTTTCTTGTTCCTCTGAATCTTTCTTAAAGTGTGCTTCAGTGGTGGGATTCAATTTTGTTTAATACCAGTTCTGTGGGAGTGGCTTTGTGGGCATGGCTTGGTTGGCGTGGCAGGGGAAGGATACTGCAAAAACCCATTCCCTCTCCACTCCCGGGGAAAGGTTACTGCAAAATCCCCATTCCCTCTCCACCCCGCTAACCTGCTTTCCGGCTCCGTTCTACTGTTCAGGGCAACAAAAGAAGATCAGCTGGGAGGCAGCAGGGGCGTGGCCAGCCTATTTTCTGGTTCTCTGAACTACTCAAAATTTCCACTATCGGTTCTCTAGAACCTGTCAGAACTGAATACCACCTCTGCTTATAACCCATCTTTACTGCTTTTCTGGTTTCTCTTTCTTAAAGTGTGCTTCCCAGAATTAAATTGAAGACCGGCTGTTCTGACCACTGTAGCATACAATGGAAATATTAGTCATGCTAATTCAGAGACTATTTTCCTATTGTGCATTCTGACATTTCATTTGCCTTTTTAGAAGCCATTTTCCACTAGCGTCCAATGCTCAATTTGTGATTAATTTCCATTCCAAGATCCTTTTAACACATACGATTACCAAGCAAAGTATTTAACATGTTAATTATGTGCAGTTGGTTTCTTTTTCTTAAGTGAAGAACTTTGCATTGTCTCTATTCAATTTTAGGCTGCTATTTTTCACTAATTCCATATTGAGATCTAGCTTGGTGTAGTGGTTAAGGGAGTTGGCTAGAAACTGCGATACTATGAGTTGTAGTCCCCCCTTAGGCACAAAGCCAGCAGGGTGATCTTAGGCCAGGCAGTCTCTCTCAGCCCTAGGAAGCAGTTAAAGCAGCCAAAATGTTTGTACTTTTTGCATTTTATTAGTTTGTCAAACATGTACATGATGGCAAGTATAAATATAAACATGGATATAAATGAAATAAATGAATACAAGTAAATGGGGACAGTAGGACAGGGATGTTAGGCACGCTGGTGCGCTTATGCACGCCCCCTTTACAGACCTCTTAGGAATGGGGTGAGGTCCACGGAATACAGTTTAAGGTTGAAGCTGTGGAGGTTTGAGGATGTAACAATGGAGTCAGGTAGAGCATTCCAGGCATTGACCACTCTGTTGCTGAAGTCGTATTTTCTGCAATTGAGTTTGGAGTGGTTAACCTTGAGTTTGTATCGATTGTTTGCCTGTGTATTATTGAGGTTGAAGCTGAAATAGTCGTTGACAGGTAAGACAATTTTGTGAACTGTGCTTAGATCATACCACAGGTGGTGCAATTCCAGATGGTCCAAGCCCAAAATTTCAAGTCTGGTGGCATAGGGAATTAGAGGAGTGGAGTTCTCTTCTCGTGAAATACCTCTGGACCCGCTCAATCGTATTAATGTCCAATATACAGTGTGGATTCCAGGCAGATGAGCTGCCTGGAATCTCTCTCAGCCCTAGGAAGCAGCTAATGGCAAACCACCTCTGAAATTGTGCTAAGAAAACTGTAGGGCCTTCTCTAAGGCAGTTGCCATGAGTCAACACTGACTCAAAGGCACAAAATCCCAAACCAAAAAGCCAAAAAAATATACTAAAATTGTTTCTGCCTTCTAGACCTGGGGTGTCAAACTTGCATCCTCGTTGTGGCATCTCGTGATGTATCACAACTTCCTTCCCATTCACAAAACTGGGCATGGGAGTGGCCAGCGTGTGACGCATCCGGCCCCAGGGCCATGAGTTTGACACCCTTGTTCTAGACTATTAAGAATTTCACTCCTTATTCTCATCAGGAAAAAAAACCCTAATAAGTTTTCCTCTTTTCCTCTTCCTCTTAATTCAAGTGTGTTATGGATTTTTTTGAGAATGTAAGGCCCACTCTAGACTACTTCATATCTCCTTTCTGTGTGGAGTAAGTATTAATGAGCACTCTGTAAGTGTGATTTTCAGGCAATTCAGCCCTTATTTAACTAGACTGCTAATCAGAATGTCAGATGATTTATCAAAGTCAAAATATGTAAATTATATTTACACTTTCTTGCAAAAAGAAAGTCACCCTATCTTTTTTTTTAAAAAAAAATCAGATTTTGTCTGAGAAGATCTGTTCTTAGCTAGCTAGGCCGTGATTTCTTAGGATTCAAATCCCTTCAAATTCTTTTAAAGGGCACGGGAGCAGGAATATAGCTTCTATAGCTGTGGTCAGAATGCAGTAGTACAGCTTGGCAGTATCTGCCCACTGCCAGGAGTTCAACCCTGATACTATAAACTGCTTAGAGAGAGCTGTAAAGCACTACGAAGCGGTATATAAGTTTAAGCGCTATTGTTGTTGCTATTCAAGGCATCCCAAGATTGCCCCCTTTTAAGTTATCTTTCTCTTCCTGCATTCTTCACTGAGAATCTTGAGAAACCGTTTATGGTATTCTTTCCTTTATTTGGAGCAAATTTAAGGGAGCCCTTTCACGGGTGGGCTGCTACAGGTTTGGGAAAACCTGTAGCTAATGTTATGGCCAGTTTAGGAGAACCTACAAATCCCACCCCTGGCTGGCTCCTCCCACCATGCCCCTCCCACCCTGCTCCTCCCAGGAGTCTGCACGTGGCCCCTTTTTGGTTATGGGGGAAGTGCAGGGCCCATGCAGGGGCTCGGGGGACGACGATGACAAAGGGCCTCCCAGAAGTTGCAGAAGACCAGAAATGGAGCCGTTTTTGGCCTCCAGAGGACTTCCAGAGCATGGGGAAAGCAGTTTTCGCCCTCCCAGAGGCTTGAGGAAAGCCTCTGGAGCCTGGAGAAGGCGAAAACGCCCCCCCCCCACCGTGGAGCAGGAGGCCGGCTAGGCCACGCCCACCATAGCCACGCCCACCCAGCCACCGGGCAGAGAACCCATTGCTGAAGTTTTTGAAGCCCACACCTGAGCCATTTTCCTTGTGATATCAGTATATAATATCCAAGTTTTTTTAAAGGAAGGCTCTTAGGGCATTCAGAAGGAAGTTCAGTCCGATGAGATGGTCTCTCTACCACCTCCTTTCTGAATTAGAACCCTATAGATCTAATTCCTTTACTTTCCAAAACAACAACAACAACAACCAACACCTAATGCATATAACAGCCCAGGAGTTTTGGTGCGAGATTTTAATTCTGTAAAAGCTCTGTCAACCCCATCTATCAAAACCTTACAGGAAACTCATTTAGAACTATTTAATAATATATACACATCCACCACCGCGCCTCTCCAGCCCATTTGCACAGCTGATTTGTATGGACTTATTTAAAGTCTTTGCTATTCTTCTTTCACTGTTTAGATTGCTTTCTTTTGATTACTTGAAGGGAAGCCTCATTTAGGAGGGGGAAAAAGCAACTTTCTGGAGACAGGGACAGAGTTTGAAGTCTAATACTAAAGGCACCTTGCTCTCAATTCACGCACGTTCTGATCTGTTGCTGAGCAGTTTGATAACGTTTCCCCAACTGTGGGTTTCTTCATCACCTTATATGCTGTTTGCCCCTTAGTTGAATAAACATCCCTAAACATATGTTTTGCTTTTAGAAGAGAAGTTGAGAACAACGCATGAATGAAAGATGAGTGCAGACATGACTTCAGACCACTGATAAAACTTTCATTGTTAAAAGAATTGCCAAATTGGTGTTTGTGTGTGTGTGTGGAGAGGAAGGGAAGGCAGGGAAAGAGAGAGCTGTTGTTTCAGACAAGATTTTTTTTTAACTTCCCCAATTATCTTCTGTGGAAGCTGGGTATTTGGCTCCCTTTGTTCTGACCAAGGCTTTCCAAGAGCATGAAGCAAACTCCTTTTCACAACAACAACAACAACAAACCCCTTTTGTTAATTTACTCTGAATTCTGCTCATTCACATCCAGCAAAGTCTTTCAAGGGAGGATTTACAGTCACAGACCTTCTCTGGCTTGGAGAGCTGCCAGGCTGATATCTGCAAAACTTGGCAAGGAATCTCGGAGAGTCATGAACCAATTAAGCAAACTAATTGTCTCCTGCAAACTCCACTCTCCTTTTGCTCCTCTTTTATTTTCTCTGGGAGGGGCCATTCAGTGTCCACCTGTGGTCTTACTCCCAAGTCGACCCCTGTTCTTTAGCTGTTCCCTTCATCTGGCAACTCTGTGCATGCGCACACTGGGAACAGGCTCCAGCTGTTTGTCTGCCAAATTGATGTCTGACTCCGAAGGCAGCTGATAACTGTCAGATGACCCTGGTCCTATCTCTGCCTCCGACACAGAGCCCTCACCAGAGCCTTCCCTAGACTCCAGGACTGGCCCATGTTCCTCCTCAACCTCCTCACTGTCCAAATCTGCTGCCAGCTCCACTTATAGTCAATTATTGACTATAAGAGCTGTGTTGGCACAGTGGTAAGGATGCAGTACTACAGGCTACTTCTGCTGCCTGCTGGTTGCCTGCAATTTGGCAGTTCGAATCTCACCAAGCTGAAGGTTAATTCAGCCTTCCATTCTTCTGAGGTGGGTAAAATGAGGACCCAGATTGTTGGGGGCAATATGCTGACTCTGTAAACTACTTCGAGAGGGCTGTAAAAGCGCTGTGAAGCAGTATATAAGTGCTATTGCTAATGCTATCCAAGATAAAATTTTATCTGAGATAAGCTAAAAACTTTTTGGTTTTTGGTTGACGTTAGAACCACTTCTGACCTCTGCTCCTTCCGGCAAAAACTGAAGACTCACCTGTTCCGATTAGCAGGCCTGGCATAATTCAACTGTCCCTCCTGGCAAACGTATTATATCTGGTTATTTTAGGGGTTTTTTAATTACTGTATTTGTTTTTAGGGGTTTGAATTTATTTTATATCTGCTTTGTACAGTTCTTTTAATGGCATTTTAACCTCCTCCATGTCAACTGTCAACTGTACATATTTAATTTTATTGTATCTTGTTATATTTTGTATGAACTGTACACCGCCCCGAGTCCCTTTCGGGAGAGGGGGCGGTCTAGAAGCATTAAATATTATTATTATTAATATTATTATCCCTGAAAGGAAACAGTTCCTTCTAGAACTGCGTGTGAAATGTACATTTTGCATTGTTCTATCAGAAATCTATTATTATGAAAGTTCCAGCTTTGACTCCTATTTCCACACATTATTCAATCGATTTCAAAGTCCAGATCTTGCACTGCCCTGGTTCAGTACCTTCACCCTGTCCAACTGGTATCAGAGATAATAGAATTAATTTAAACCTATTTGTGGAGAAAATAAGTATTACTTGAATTATAGGTTGTCAGTTGGAAATATTTGGGAGGTGTTGATATTGGAAGGTGGGAATGAATGAATGTTTCATTATTTTGCTTTTTCTTATTCCGTGCATGTAAAACCAATGAAATGCAATTGTTCTAAAATAATAAGTGGCAAAACAGAGGTTCTGAATGCTCCAACACTGGAAGTTTTTAAGAAGATGTTGGATAACCATTTGTCTGAAGTGGTGTAAGGTTTCCTGCCTAAGCAGGGGGTTGGACTAGAAGACCTCCAAGATCCCTTCCAACTCTGTTATTCTGTTCTTATCTGTTCTGTTCTGTTCTGTTCTATTCTATTCTATTCTATTCTATTCTATTCTATGCCTGATTAGGTGGCTCAGTGGCTAAGACACTGAGCTTGTCAATCAGAAAGGTTGGCAGTTCAGCAGTTCAAATCCCTAGTATAGGTCTCCTACATGAGCAGGGGGGTTGACTATATGACCTCCAAGGTACCTTCCAACTCTGTTACTGTTATTCTATTCTATTCTAAAACTATGTCAGATTTTCATTTCTTTTTTCTCCCTTAGCTCTTCGCTCTTTTCTTCTTCCACCTCAAAGAATAAAACTTAAAAGTGGTCAACACCTTCTTCTGAAAAAGCTGTGCCTTTCTTAGGTGTGTGTGTGTGTGTGTGTGTGTATTGCCATTCATCCCCTCCATAATTACTTACCGAGAGAGGGAGAGGACTATATTATACCCTTTAGAGAAGATTGCTCCCTATATAAAGATTGTTTCAACTTAAGCTATAATTGGTAAACATCACCTCCTTGGAACATTTTTAAGTGTGCCACTATATGTACTATGTACTCAAATCTTGTTTGCATCGGTGAAAGGATGGACAGTATTTTATTACAGTACATCATCTGGAAAGGAAGATATTTAAGCCTATCAAATGCACCACAAGACATTTAATTGGCAATATTTATCTGAATCCCAGTTTTCATTATCTATCATTTACAAGGGCAAAAAAATGTACAGAAGAACTGTACCTACCATTAAGTAGAATCAGAGATTACCGTGCCTGAGATGTACCCGCTGGAAAGATAGTATTTATTTGAAATAGACAGTCTTATGCATATCTGGGTGCCAAGCGATATAAGGTTTTAAAGATCAAAAATGGAGCTGTGCATTGCACTCAGAAGCTTATAGGTAACCAAGTAGACCTCTCTATGTTATGTGTCATTTGTGAATACTGATGACTTAATCAATCATGGTGAGCCACGATAGTGCAGAGGTTAGAATGGAGTATTGCAGGCTGACTCTGCCCACTGCCAGAAGTTCAATCCTGACCGGCTCAAGGTTGACTCAGCCTTCCATCCTTCTGAGGTTGGTAAAATGAGGACCTAGATTGTTGGAGGGGGGGGCAATAGGCTGACTCTGTAACCACTTAGAGAGGGCTGTAAAAGCACTGTAAAGTGGTATATACCTCTAACTGTTATTGCTATCAGTACATTCACTTGAGATGACTAACAATTTCAAAAGCAAATCCAAGCAATGTATTTCATCTAATGAGGAAGTGGCAAAGATTTCAGTTACTTTCTCCAAGAATAGCCATCATAGAAATTGGTGAATAGGGAGAGGCTACTTAAGAACAATCTCTTCTATGACTCTGGATCCACCTCTGTGCTCCAAAACTGAATCAGGTGCTTGGTGGCTCTGCCTTCCAGAATGGAGCGAAATCCCCAAGAACCCACTCAGAACCACACACCCGGAGTCACTTTTTGTGAGATCAGTGTCCATAACAATGAGATGAATAAACAAACCCAATGTTTCCTCCCACACCATGGAAGTTTGAGATGTCAACTGTCCTGGGCAGTTGGGGAGTACTAGGTACTCCCATGTAACACCATTCCTGCACGAGCTGCAATGGCTGCCTGTGGCTTTTCAGGTGCGTTTCAAGGTGCTGATTGTCATCTTTAAAGCGCTCCATGGCTCGGGACCTAGTTACCTGTGGGATCGCATTCTACCCCACACATCCCTGCGACCAATCCGCTCTCTCACAGAGAGGGGCTACTCCGGGTACCTTCCGCTAAGCAGTGCGGGCGGGCGGTGCCTAGGAGTAGGGCCTTCTCTGTGATGGGCCCAACCCTCTGGAATGACCTCCCCCCCCCCGATATTAGAACTACCTTGGACCTCCGCTCCTTCCTTAAAAAACTCAAGACCCACCTGTTTCGACTAGCCGGCCTGGCCTAATTGTAATTACAAGTAACACTCACTACTGACCTTCCTGAATGGCTTTTTAAATTTTTGGGGTTTTAAATTGGTTTTAGAATTGTTTTAATTATTTAATTAGTTTGGGTTATATACACAGACTGTATGTTTGCGTTGTTCTGTCTGGTGTTTTATGTCATGTTTTTGTTGTTTTTATATATGAACGGTCTGTACACCGCCCCGAGTCCCTGCGGGGAGAGGGGGCGGTCTATAAATTTAATAAAACCTAAAACCTAAACCTAAACCTGAGATAACCATTGCTGTAAAACCAGAACCTGGAATAATAAGTTCATCCTCAACTTCTTTCACCTTCTCCTGCTTTCTTTGAATGTTTTCTATTTTGAGTTGGCGATTCCTCTTCTTGTCCTTCCTAACCTCTGCATCCACTTTCTCCCAGAAAGTCAGAGAGAGGGGAAAAAGTTCCCTGGTTGAACCTTTAGCAGATCCATGTCTTCTGAAAGCCAAGGATCACACCCCCATCTCTTTATATGATAACCTGATAACCCGGCGCTGCCCTTGTATTTCTTTATCCCAACCCTCCTTCTATGAACGTCGCTGCAGTTTCTAACATTGGATTTTCCCCCTTACCAGAGGGAGCCCCCTTGTGGAGTACTGTAAGGCCGTTACCATGGCAACTCCACAGTGCTGTACAGTAGAAGCCATTTTAAGGCAGTACGGTAGAAGCTGTTTTAAGGCACAATAGGCTCTTAACAGAACACACACACCCCTGACGGGTGTCTTACCTCCTACAGTATTTGTCTTCAGAGAGTAAGTCATCTGTGTACCAAGTTTGGTTGAAATTGCTCGAGGTGATCCAGAGTTATGCTGGAACATACGCACACACAGCCATTGTTTTATATATATATATAGATTATTACTAATGAACTTGGTGCAATTCCCCTGATATAAAGAAAGCCACAAAAGAGGTACGTGAGGCATGGGCAGGAACAAGAATGTGTCACATATCTGGGTTGAAAAGACAGAGACAAACTCGAAATGACTTGAAAATATGTCCTTTGCCACTTATGGCAGCAGGTGGCAGCACTTTCATTTTAAGCTTGCCCGGATGCTTGCGAGATTGCGGAATTAAATTCGGCAGGTCCAAAAGAGATGTGACAGGACTTTCACAGTTAGACTGTTCGACTTTTCAAAATTTCAAAGCTGTTGCAAACACTTTGGCTTTAATTAGAGCAGCGGTGCCCTGGGGAAGGGATGTTCCCCTCCCTGCCATTCTACCAACCTAAATTATCCACTCGAAACCTCCTGCTCAAATAATTGGATTCTCTAGGCATTAAAACACACACACACACAGACACCAAAACCTTTAAAACTGTCTCAAGGGAGGGCGCTTCAATTTTCATTGAAGAAGGGGCACGAAAATGGCAGTTAGTTTTCCTTTCTTTTGTGTCAATATATTGATTTAACATTCCCCTTAACCACACTAAGAAAAAAACAAAAATAAAGATGCAAGCGTAAGTGTAGTATTTACATTTTACGTCCCGTTATAGCATCTCTCTTTTGGTGGCACAATTAAGATCAGAATCATTAACACCCCACACCTGCCATACACCGTAATCCTAAAACTCCATTCCAAATTGAGGCCCCTATTTCTGTTCCAGCTATTTGAAAATAATACTAAGATGGAGAGATCTCATCAGGTTTGCACGGGTACCATAAATGTTGTGGACAGAAGGGAAATGAGTCACTCCAAAACACAGCAAGGGTTGTGGGCATTCAACAGCACAAAATTTGGACTTGAGATAAGGGGATTAAAAATGGTGTGGGTGTTTGTGCATCAGATTTTTTTTTAAAGGGAAATCCTCTATGTTACCTCATTTTGCTGCAGGTCCTGGTTGTATCTAATATATCAAAGTATTCTGACTTTGCTTGAAATACAGAATAGCAGAATAACAGAATTGGAAGGGACCTTGGAAGTCTTACCCCAGGGGTAAACTAAAGATAAAGGTTCCCCTCGCACATATGTGCTAGTCATTCCTGACTCTAGGGGGCAGTGCTCATCTCCGTTTCAAAGCCGAAGAGCCAACGCTGTCCAAAGATGTCGCTGTGGTCATTAGGCCGGCATGACTAAATGCCGAAGGCGCATGGAACACTGTTCCTTCCCAACAAAGGTGGTCCCTATTTTTCTACTTGCATTTTTACATGCTTTTGAACTGCTAGGTTGGCGGAAGCTGGGACAAGTAATGGGATCTCACTCCATTATACAGCACTAGGGATTCAAACCGCCGAACTGCCGACCTTTCTGATTGACAAGCTCAGTGTCTTAGCCACTAAACCACCGAGTCCCTATACTGCTAGGTAGGAGACCCTATACCCTTTTCGACAAACAATTGTCCAATCTCTTCTTGAAAAGAAGAGTGAAATTATGGGTGATGGAGCACCCATAATTTCTGGGGGCAAGTCATTCCACTGATTGATTGTTCTCATTCTCAGAAAATTTCTCTTTAGTTCTAGGTTGGATCTCTCATTGATAAGTTTGCATTAGTTATGTCTTGTCCTGCCTTCAGGTGCTTTGGAGAATAGTAATGACTGTGAGTATTTTCTGTTCTTAGTGAGGTTCTAACACCACTCTATAAAGCCTTAGTAAGACCACACCTAGAATACTGCATCTAGTTTTGGTCACCACACTATAAAAAAGATGTTGAGACTCTAGAAAAAGTGTAGAGAAAAGCAACCAAGATGATTAGGGAAATGCAACCAAGATGATTGGAGACTAAAACATATGAAGAACGTTTGCAGGAACTGGGCATGGCTAGCCTAGTGAAGAGAAGGACTAGAGGAGATATGGCAGCAGTGTTCCAATATTTGAGGGGCTGCCAAAGAGAAGAGGGGGTCAAGCTATTTTCCAAAGCACCTGAAAAGGAACAATGGATGGAAACTGAACAAGGAGAGATTCAACCTGGAAATAAGGAAATTTTTTCTGACAGTGAGAACGATCAACCAATGGAACATGGTTCTCAGTGGTTCTCAGAAGTTGCAGGAGCTTCATCACTGAAAGCTTTCAAGAAGAGATTGGACCGCCATCTGTCAGAAATGGTGTAGGGTCTCCTGCTTGGGTGGGAGGGTTGGACTTCCAACTCTATAATCTATAATCTGTAATCTTCTCTTTCTCTGAAATCCTCTCCATGAAGTATATTATGAAGTGTACGTTACAAAGAATGGAGGGCAGTGCGGGAAGTGGTATGGTGTTGGTAGGATTGCATTGCCCAGATTCAATACTTCAGGTTTCCACCCAAAAATCTCTTTGGATAATTTTGAATTAATCACCACGTCTCAACTCAATGTCTTTTTGCAAGGTGTTTTTTTCCCCTCTCTCTCTTTTTGCTGAGGATAGAGTTATCAGTTCCTGGAGGAAACATGGGATATGAAACTAACAAATAACCTAAATTGGACAATTATGTGCAAAATTACATGCAATAAGTGATGGATCCCTGGTGCATTTGCCATTTTAAGAAAAGAGTAGAAATGTCTAAGTGATGCAGTTTTCCCTTTCTCGTCTGGTTAAACATGGTTCTGGGAGGTTTCCTGACAGTGAGAAATTTTCTGATAGTGAAGACAATCAACCTATGAAGCAGAAGTTGCCTTCAGAAGTTGTGGGAGCTTCATCCCTGGAGGCTTTCAAGAAGAGACTGGACTGCCATCTGTCAAAAATGGTGTAGGGACTCCTGCTTGGGCGGGGAGTTGAACTAGATGACCTGCAAGGTCCCTTCCAACTCTGTTAATCTCTTAATCTGTCTGATGAGCCCATTGCAGGACACAGAAGTGGGACCACCCATCTTTGTGTTCAGGAGTGTGACAGTGTGTGTTTTGGTGTCTGTGTGTGTTTTGGTGTGTGCGTGTGTGTGTGTGTGTGTGTGTGTTTGTGTGTGTGTGGCAGGGGTGGGTTCTGGCAGGTACTATTGCCAGTTTACTTGTGTGTGCTTTGCGTGCATGCATGCGCTTTGCGGCGAACCGGAGAACCGGCTTGGGGGCATGGCAGGCCTGGGTCGCTGCTGGTTCCAGTGACCCAGGCCGCCAAACCACTACTGGTTCAACAGAACCTGGCCAAACTGGTAGGAACCCACCACTGGTGTGTGGTGGCAACCACCATTCTCTGTGAATGCTACATATAAGCAGGTATCAACAAGATCTCCTCCAGATGAACACATTTCCACTCTCTTGACACAAAACTGTTTTTTGCAGAGCTCCTAGCTGACACTCCTGTTTCCCTTTTGGATAGTTTTTTCCTCGTCCCCCACTGCCCTTTTTTAAAAAGATCATTTTGGGAAAACCTAAAACCCGTCCAACCCTTTAATGCTGCTCTGATTGGTTTTGATGAAGGGTATTGCTCAAATGGGCTTCTGTAGGACTCCCTGAGTGCTAAATGAAACTGAATTTTCCTGAGGCTCAGCAACGTGAAAGCATAGAGATCTGCATTCGTTTCACAATGACTGGGGGGGGGGGGGAAAAAAAAAAACCCCCGAACAGATTGGGGCCCATTTGCTTCGGCTTCCATTCATTACGTACAAATGTGATGAGTTACAAATGGGTGCAGATGGGTCCATTCTAATGAGCTCATTCATACCCATTTGTCACTCACTGGGGAATTGGGTGGGAGGAATTCCTTTCTCCAGGGGCACTAGTTTCATTTTTTTTAAAAAAAAATCCCCCCTGAATTCTGAGGTGTAGAAAAAAAAAATATTTCCGGTTCTTTTCAATATAATTTATTTTGGTTTTTTTTACTCTCGGGCCAACGCACAGACCATAAAGCCCCTGTTTCCAAATTTTGCAATGTAGCTCCCCAAATCCGATACCAGCAGGGTATCCATGGAACAACAAGGGAAATATCAGAGGGAAGTGTAGGAGTAAACACCAACATTAATGTGAAGCATAGCTGTGTTAGGGGAAGCTCCAAACTGCATAGGTTGTGCCAAACTGCATACAAGGATTATAGCAAACACATACAAAATATGTATTTTTTCATTAAGAAACGATCTGCAACAGGAAAAGTGAAATAGTTTGCAACAGGGACTTATTTTTGCCGCCACCACCTCCAACGCTTGCAGTCAGGATTCCCTTCCTTAAACGCTTCGAAACAGCGTGACATCTGGAAAGACAGTAAACTAAGTAGAAGAATTTAATAAAGCCGTCGCCAAGAGGAGCAAAGGAACAAAAAAAAAAATGTTAGAGGAAAAGCACAACTTTAACCAAGCTGTCACAAATAAGAACCAATGGAAAGCCAGTGGAAATAAATGTACATTTGAAATAATGTGAACTCAAACAACGTCGACTGAAATACAAAACAAACGGGGATGAATAGAAAAAGAAATTAATAGGATTATACAATGGAAAGTATTTTGTGTCCCTTAAGAGAGCTGGCTTCCTTTGGAAGGTTGCTTATATTTAACTCAAGATTTCATGATCTTGGGATATGGAAAATCTCTTTCTCTTTCTCTTTTCTCTTTCTCTTTCTCTCTCTCTCTCTCTCTCTCTCTCTCTCTCTCTCTCTCTCTCCCTCCCTCCCTCCCTCCCTCCCTCCCTCTTCCTCTCCCTCTCCTTCCCTCCTCCCTCCTCCCTCCTCTCTCTCTCCTCTCTTTTCTCTCCCTCCCTCTCCCCCCTCTCTCATAATATATATATTAAAAAAAAATGATCTAGCCCACCAAGTGATGCAAGTGCAGCTCGTATATCTCAGTCCTCTGAGATAGTTAAATTACAGATGTTGGGTCAACATCAAGGTCGTGATGGATGCAGGAGTCCATCTATGACACTCCAATGGTTCTTCTGATTCTTGCGACGCTCTGGAAAGCTTGTGTCAAACCCTTGTTTGTTTGTTTGTTTGTTTGTTTTATTGGATTTATGGGATGCCTGGTATTATGACCAGGAGTGAAATGCTACCAGTTTGGGATGATTCGCCTGAACTGGTAGTAAAAAATTCTATCAGTTTGGGCGAACCGGTAGTTCCGACGATCAGCTGTGGGACAATGGGATTTTGATTATGTGCCCCATTTTCCACCTCCTTGCGAGCCCTGCACTTACCTGCCATGATGAACGGGCAATGTGGAGACTCCAGGGAGGGGGAGGGAGTGGCATCAGGGGTGTGGCCAACCAGGGCCAGAATTTGGGGTTTTGCCGAACTGAGCAGAATCCTAGCTAAAGGATCGCCTGAACCCGTGTGAACCCCCAGCAGCCCACCCATGATTCAGAGATGGGTTCCTGTTCTGACCCCCCTTCTTCCTTTGCCCACACAGAACACGCTCCGGAACAATACTATTTTAACAGGGTTTATTTCACAGACAGACAGACAGATCCTTGACAGTAAACCACCACGACAAGGCTCACAAACACGAGACACGAAAGCAGCTATCCAGCCTGCTACGTTTCCAAGACCAAACTTCTTGCAGGATTTCTTTGTTGACTGCTGCAAAGGGCGTATGCTCAGTCAACCCTTTTATAGCCTGAAGGGGAGTCTACTTATCAGCAGCTGAGAGCCCTTACCGCCTATAACTGCGCCCTTGCTCTCTGCGTCTGTGGGCGCGGCGATAACAAGCGTCCAAGAACTCCCTGCTGATCTTTGATTCACTGTCCTGTGAGTCCTCCCCACTGCTCCAAGGCATGGCATCAGGAGCCCCCCTCCTTTGGCTCTCACCGCTGCTCCATGCCTCAGGCGCCTCCTGGTGGCCAACCAGACTCTCCGATCCCTGCTCAGAGTCAGAACCCTGCCCAAGATCCTCCTCATTCTCCAGAGCCGACTCATAGGGACCCTCACTCTCGGAGTCTGGTGGCAGATGCAATGGCTCCTGCTGGGCCACAACAGGTTCCTACCGGTTCAGACCGGTTCGGACGAGTAGGTAGTAACTTGGCTGGCCACACCCCTGAACCGGTTCTATCGGCACCATAGGCACTGCCATCTTGTTTTTTGCTTCTGCGCATGTGCAGAAGCATTTTTTACCTAGTGTGCAATGCCCAAAGTGCATCCCTGAGCGAACCGGCAGTAGAAGAAGCTTGGACCCACCCCTGCCATGGTTGTAAGTTGAGGATTACCTGTCCCGTTATCTTCTGAACCGGATTTCACTTACTTAGAGGAAGCCCACCTCTGCTTTTGGAGAAGCGTATAGTTATATATGCTGGACAAATAGGCTTCGTTCTTTAAGCAAATAGGTTATTGATTTCTCCCTTGGTTTCCCGGACATATTCGTCCCAGTGCAGGGTTGATTTTGCTTCTCCTCCTCCTCCTCTCCCCACCAGACTCATTTCACATTCTAGCAGGGATCCTTTCTGGTTAGGCCAGCTGATGCTGAGTGCCGAATGGAATTCATCAGCCTTCCACGTTCCTCTTCATAATAAGGATACCTGGGAAGGTAATTCTGGAAGGCTTTGATTTTATTCATGCCTTTGGATGAAGGCGAGGATTATGCATTTCAAGGTACAATGCTTGGCACAAAAAGAAACACGCGGCAATTAAAAACGCCTTTTTTAACTGCAAAGCAAACCTGCAAAGTACTTAAATTGTAAAATGTTTTACACACACACATACACACACACACACAGAGCAATGGTGGATTTCAATTTATTTTACTACTGGTTCGCTCATGCATGCATACGTGCGATGCTTCTGCATATCCGGGTGGGTGGGCGGAGCCTCCCATCGCCGCCACTACCGGTTCGCCTGATCTGGAGCGAACCTCTAGAAACACACCTCTGACACACACACACACAGGGAGAGAGGGAGAAGGAGAGAGATTTGATATTTAAAGCCATATGGGAATGACCTTTTAGCAGTTTCATGTAGACCAAAACTCTCTGTGTGTGTGTGTGTGTTGTATTTGTGCTGATAAATAAATAAAGGGAGACCAGTATAGATCTATTTCAAGCTATTTAGCTCTCATCAGCTAGCCATACCCTTACTGGGATTTGAACCTGGGCTGTATTACATATTAGGCAGGAGTCTTAGCCACTAAGCCACAGGCTCTCCTCCTTATCAGCTGAGCCAGGGAAATAGGTATGTATTTGTGTTACAACCCCTAGTATGCCCAAATATGGGAGGGAGCTCACTACTCCCCCTTTCTGTCCTTCGGCTCATTACAGGAAACCATCCAGGCTTCCTGTAACATTATTTTTAATGTTGCCTTTTTATATTTGTGTTGTATTTGTGCTGATAAATAAATAAAGGGAGACTAGTATAGATCTATTTCAAACTATTTAGCTCTCATCAGCTAGCCATACTCTTACACACACACACACACACACATATGCATGTGTGTGTGTGTGTGTGTTGTATTTGTGTTTTGTGTGTGTATATATATATATATATATATATATATATATATATATATATATATATATATATATATATATATATATATATATATATATATATATATATATATATATATATATATATATATATATATATATATATATATATATATATATGTATATATATATATATATTCGTAGATTTTCACGGGTGTAGGTATGCTGGTTTTGTTGTATTCGGGTCTTTTCCCGTGTAAGGTTGACAATCTCAACCTTACACGGGAAAAGACCCGAATACAACAAAACCAGCATATATATATATTCATTGAATTTTCTCTATGTTGCAAAATTTATTTCTCAACCAACAAATTGGCATCGATATGATGATTCTAGGGAAGAAGAAAAAAATAATCAGCAATTTGACAAAACCCCGATTGTTCTCCCAGATGAAACAAATTGCTACAGCCAGCAGGTTCCTTTGCATGAAGCTATGCCTTTGTCCCTCAGCAAATTTTCCCTCACTACTTTAAGTCTTTGTTTACTGGCAGGAGGATGATAGTTTTTGATAATGCATAAGATGAAAAGAAGCTTCGTCTTCAGCCATCTCCTAGATCCACATAGCAATAGCAATGGCAGTTAGACTTCTGTACCACTTCACAGTACTTTACAGCCCTCTCTAAGCGGTTTACAGAGTCAGCCTCTTTCCCCCACCAATCTGGGTCCTCATTTTACCCACCTCGGAAGGATGGAAGGCTGAGTTAATCTGGAGTCGGTCAGGATTGAATTGATGGCAGTGGGCAGAATTAGCCTGCGATACTGCATTCTATTAACTGCACCATCTCATAGAAGGAATTGTTTGAGGAAATCAGAAATTATTCCAAAAAAACTAGAAGAGAAGAGGAAGGGATCTTGGAGGTTTTCTAGCCCAGCCCCCTGCTCAAGCAGGAGACCCTATACCATTTCAGATAAATGACTGTCTAGACTCTTGTTAAAAAATCTCCAGTGAGGAAGCCCCTACAACTTCTGGTGGCAAGCTGTTCCCCTGGTTAATTGTCCTTTCTGTTAGGAGATTTATCCTTAATTCCAGGTTGCTTCTCTCTTGAATTAGTTTCCAACCATTGTTTCTCTGGTACTTTGGAGAATAATTTATATTTGGAGAATATTATTTTTTGGAGAATAAAAATAATTTGGAGAATAAATAATACTTCACCATCACTTTATGCAGCATGGACTAAGAGTATTACATTTCAGGCCTGTTCTGTGAGAAATGATGGAGGAAGGAATATTTGATTGATATTTGCCTATGAAGGGGGTGGGGTTAGATTCTTGCTTTCATATTTTTTTCTGTTGCTTTTTCTCTTGAGGTTTGCCACTTACAGTTCATTTGTACAGTTCATCTTCCTTCCTAGTACCTATGTCTCTTTCCTAGTACCTGTCTCTTCCCAATTATGACTATAGCCATGTTGCTTGTATCTTTAAAATTCATATTGTTTTATTTGTTTCCTAGTATGCTTTGATTGCTTATTAGTAACCTATGACTATCACTAAGTGTTGTATCTTATGATTCTTGATGAATGCATTCTATTTTATTTTTTTTTATGTACACTGAGAGCTAATGCACCAAAGACAAATTCCTTGTGTGTCCAACCACACTTGGCCAATAAAGAATTCTATTCTATTCTATTCTATTCTATTCTATTCTATTCTATTCTATTCTATTCTATTCTATTCCATTCCATTCCATTCCATTCCATTCTTTTGTTGGGCAGGCATATACATTAAATACATAAATAGTATGTAAACTATAGTTAGTCCTTATGTATGAACCAAGCCCACTATGGCTTCCTCTATAAAACATAGCTCCACGAAGCCATGTTGGAGCAATCTCTAAACAGCCAGTAGATTTATGCTGTCAGATACAATATATGTTCAAAGGGAAGTGAACCTTACTGAAATCATTTGGATTTATTTCCAAATAATTACACATAGGCTCAGTTCTATAGACACGACAAAATAGAGTTCAAACAGAATCCTTCTGAGAAGCAATCCAAACAGCAGGATACCCTTCGAGCCGAAACTTATCTGTGTTGCTTGAGGATGCTGTAAGCAAAATCTGCATGAATGTATTTTCCTCCCTTGCATGACAGAATAATCAGCCGCATTTAATAACACAAGGCTTGGACAAGGCTTTTGCCTTGAGTCTCTTGCAAGCGAAGGGAATGTCACTAATTAAATGAGCAGCGTCCTGATTCTGTAATTGTAACCTGTAATTGAAATGGTACAGAGTGCATAACCTGGAGATATGAAGGCAGAGACAAATGTAATATTCTAATAAGCCAAGTTCAATGTATGTTTATCCATGGTTGGTCATTATCTCTCAGCCTGAACTATTCCTCAAAATTGTTGACAAAAATTAGTAGAGGGAAAGCTTTTGAACTCCTTGTATTGAACTCTTTTTGGGGGGCGGGGGGGGGGAATTCAGTGCTGCAAGATCCTTATTTCGCTTTCTTTGTCTACTTTCAAAAAACATTGTTTTACATCCATAGATATTGCTTTTAATCTTCTCTATCTCTTTCAATCTTAACTGTTCCTTGCTTTTATTGACTTCATTCTTTGCAACTTTCTCCTCATGCACATTTTACAGGATCTTTCACCATCACCATCACCATTATATACTTTATTCATTAAACATGACACTCAGTCAACTGAACATTCAAAAATGCATTACAAATACCAGTGACTGGTGCTAATGGTTGATACGGGTTGCTGCCAGTGTCCTAGGTATCAACCAAGTATCTTCTTTCTTTTTCTTTTCTTCTTCTTCTTCCTCTTCCTCTTCTTCTTCTTCTTCTTCTTCTTCTTCTTCTTCTTCTTCTTCTTCTTCTTCTTCTTCTTCTTCTTCTTCTTCTTCCTCCTCCTCCTCCTCCTCCTCCTCCTCCTCCTCTTCTTCTCCTTCTCCTCCTCCTCCTCCTCCTCCTCCTCCTCCTCCTCCTCCTCCACCTTCATTTCCACTTCCTCCTCCTCCTCCTCCTCCTCCACATCATCATCATCATCATCATCATCATCATCATCATCATCATCATCATTATTATTATTATTATTACTATTTTGCATTTTTTCTTGGATTTTTTTCCCTCATCCACAGACTCATCACTTCATCATTTGTTGGGGCAGATTAATCTGTCTTCTTTGCTTTTCATATAGAACTTGTATTTTGTCTTCCTAGAATCATTCTATTTTTATTTTATTTATTTTCATTTTCTTCTTTATGCTTTCCCCTCCACAATCCAGTCCTGACCCTACCAAAATAATGTTTCCATTCCACATTCAGAGCCTCTTAACATCCTAATGTCCTTCACTAATTTGATTTGTTTTTATTTCACTCATTTTGTGTTTCCTGGATTTATAGAGCTGCCAAACTCAAACAACATCTATTTTCATCACAAACAATGAGCTAACAAATGGTTTTTGATGCATTCCTCTACATATTTGAATGAACTTATCATTAGACCATGTATTTGAAACAAACAATCAAAAGACGATATTTACCAGTTACCATTCTCATTAACTCTTGGATCTCCAAAAGGCCTAATCACTTTTTCTACTCTCTTCTTCTCTTGTCCCACCCACCCATTCATATTACTTCATGGAGTATTTTTCTCTCTCCAGAACCTATTCATTCAGAACATTACATATTTTTTCCTCAAATTCAATTCCATGGAGACAACAATGTTAGCAGCCTACGGATTCTTGCTCTTATACACACCCAGAGCAATCTAAATAATACCTGTTCATACTTGCTGATGTATAATCATAATAAACCTTCATTTTCCTATAAGTATTCATAACCTCCACAAGATCAAACTACCTTCACTCAGATCTGTTTCATCCTTCTTCTTTATTTTAGTTTCACAGAAACCCAATACCTGTTGTTCTTTGTGTCATTTCATTTACAAAATCAAGTGCTTTTCCATTGATTTCATTTACTATCTTAAGTTGCAATGTTGCCGATGCCGTAGTCCTCACCAGATTGTTCCCTTAGATATTGACCTCCAATGCCCATCATAGCTTAGGTCAACCTAGATCCAACCTAGAACTAAGCAGCAAATTCCTGACAGTGAGGACAATTAATCAGTGGAACAGCTTGCCTCCAGAAGTTGGGAGTCTCCATCACTGGAGGTTTTCAATAAGAGATTGGGCTGCCATTTGTCTGAAATAGTGTAGGGTCTCCTCCTTGAGCAAGGGAGTTGGAGTAGAAGACCTACAAGATCCCTTCCCACTCTGTAATTCTGTTATTTTGATCTTATACATCAATATACCATTATCCATGTTTTGCCAACTAGGAGGTACATGCAATTTTCTGTGACACATGATGTATTATTACTATTATTATTACACAACTAATTAAGTTTTATGTCAGTTTTCATGGACAAATAAGTTTTCGTTGTATTCACGAGGTTGGCTATAAGTCACTCATAAGAGAACAGTTCTATTTTAATCATTCCTCGTGTTTTAGTTTAAAAACATATGCCTATCCCCATCCCGCTGTTGTTAGTGTCTACTCAAAGTGCTTCTAGCCACAAATCAGAGTAGTTAGAAGCTTTTAATGCTTTCTTAACTAAGATGTTATAAAAATGACGATTACAATTAAAATAAAGTATCAAAATTATTTTGTACAATTAAACTATAATTAGAAAGAATTATGGCATATAAAGTGAATGGCTGACCATAAAGACCTCAATTAAGTCAAAAAGAAAGAAAGAAATATAAATATAATTATCAGCTGAGGTTGTAATGGAGCCAGTTATTATTATTTTTAATCCTAAGGTTAGCTTCTTTCAACAAACATTCTATTAGCAATTAGTAACTTGTATTAAAAGAAATTGAGGGTAAGAATAGAAATGTGTGTAATTAAAGATAATGATTTGCATGGATTTTTATTGATCTGGCCACAATTCTTGGTATATGCACTAGAATTCTACGTATTTAATGTTCTACCAAGTTAGTCATATTCATCTAGACCCTTAAATGATTAAATTGCATTTTTCAAAATTTCACAGTCACGCCTAATAAAAGCCCAATAATTAAGAATAGAAAAAATGATCAATATTTATAGGAGTCACCAGGGAAGAAATGATGATTGCACCTTGCATTACTTGTTTTTCTTTCAGTCTATTTGTATATTGTTTTTACACCCATGACCTCACAAGTTAGGGAAAAGTAAATGTTCCCCTCGCACATATGTGCTAGTCATTCCCGACTCTAGGGGGCGGTGCTCATCTCCATTTCCAAGCTAAAAAGCCAGCGCTGTTGGAGACATCTCTGAGGTCATGTGGCCGGCATGACTAAATGCCGAAGGCACACGGAACGCTGTTACCTTTCCACCAAAGGTGGTCCCTATTTTTTCTACTTGCATTTTTACGTGCTTTCAAACTGCTAGGTTGGCAGAAGCTGGGACAAGTAACGGGAGCTCACTCCGTTAGGTGGTGCTAGGGATTTGAACCGCCGAACTGCCGACCTTTCTGATTGATAAGCTCAGCATCTTAGCCACTGAGCCACCACGCCCCTTTTACACCCATGACCTCACAAGTTAATACATATCAAAGGATTATACAGCTGTACTATAAGGACAAGACAGAAGCTAAATGGAAGGAGGTTCCAAAGCTATTAAGCTTGCTTCTAAGAAAGCTTCTTTTTTGAAGAATAAATAGGATATCCTGCGTCTGCATTGTTGATCACCAACAATCAGTATCCAAGCTGAGACTAAATGAGGAACCCAAGGATTAATTGAAGTTGTCACATTTTATCATCCACCAGGGCTATCAGTGGAAGGATTCGGTGGGCACTAAATGCCTCCTACTTTTCAAGGCTAACTGTTGGCTCCCAATAACCCTCTTCCCATGCCACAAGAAGTTAGCTATCTCCTCTCAGGGTCAATTTTATATGCCAGCACCATGCAATCACAATATTATTTGGGGCCATTTTTAATCTTCCTCCCAAATATTCCAAAGGATGCTGGGAAAGAATCATTTTCACTTTTTCCTTTCTGCCTTTTTTTCTGTTTGTCCTCCAGAGAACAAAAGACAAGCATTGTAGTTCGTATAATACCTCTATACAGAAAATCCTAGAATGAAAACTCTTGACTCAGTTAATATATTCTCTCTCTTGCGCACATGGTCTCCCCCTGTGTGTGTGTGTGTGTGAGAGAGCGCGTGTGTGTGTATGTGTGTGTGTGTGTGTATAAACACACATACAAAGAGAAAGAGAGAGAGAGGCACACACAGAGAGACACAGAGAGGCAGAGAGAGGCAGAGACAGAGAGGCAGAGAGAGACAGACAAAGATACAGAGAGAGAAAAAGAGAGAGACAGAAAGAGATACAGAGAGAGAGAAAGAGAGAGACAGAGAGATAGAGAAAGAGAGAGACAGAGAGAGAAAGAGAGAGACAGAGAGTGAGAGAGGCAGAGAGAGAGACACACACACACAGAGACACACACAGAGAGGGGGGGAGACAGAGAGGCAGAGAGAGACTGAGAAAGAGAGACAGAGAGAGAAAAAGAGAGAGACAGAAAGAGATACACAGAGAGAGAAAGAGAAAGACAGAGACACAGAGAGAAAGACACAAAGAGAGACGGAGAGAGAAAGACACACACGCAGAGAGGCAGAGAGAGACTGCAGTACCTCAAGGAGCATAGGAAGAGCATTTAACCAAATTAGAACCATTCATATTGTTACAGTTTATATCAGTTATTCTCAATTTTGACCACTCTTAGTTCATTGAATGCCATCTCCCAGAATCCTCAAAAACCAGTTTGAGAACAGGTTGAGAAATTCTGGTGGTTGATGCCAACCCACCTGGAAATGATCAAGTTTGGAAAATACTGGTTTGCTAACCAGGTTTCAGGCTGAAATGTTTTTTTTTTCCAATTCTACCCAGGGTGGCCAAAATTAAATCTGGGACATGGCGAGCCAGGGCCGTTTCTCTAACACTGAGCTCCATCCTTTCTTTTCATGTTGGTTTTTATGGGTGGGAAAAGTTGGATGTTTTAAACCAAAGAGTTCTGAAGGTCACCCCTGGTTAGGGGAAAAAGTTTGTTTCATTGTTCAGCTGAGTAACTCTCCTGCCTTTCAGACAGTGGCCTTTGCAAATCTTACTTTTCCAAAAGCTGGTGAAAACAGAACATTGACTCTGCAGCACACAAATCATACACTATGCAGCTGACATCCTCCAATTCAGTCTCCTTGCCCTACATAAGCAGAAGTTTTCAAGATCTTCTATGGAATTCCTTAACCCACTTCAACATATTCAACATTTTGCAAACTCTTGAGTTTCTAATTTTAATTGATATCAAAATGTACTTGTTCATTGCCTTTGCTGCAAAATTAGTTCTTTAAGACTCTATCTTTTTTTTTCTGCTGAAGTTGGGCACCAAGGGATATTACTGTGGATGAACTGAAGTCACTTTCATTGCTAGCTGGTTGTAATTGTTACTGTGGATTTTAATGACTTTTAATTTATGTATAAGCTACTTGGAATGGACTTTAAGCAATGCAGCTAGATTTAAAATGTAATAGTCTTCTGTGTGTGTGTGTGTGTGTGTGTGTGTGTGTGTTGTATTTGTGCTGATAAATAAATAAAGAGAGACTAGTATAGATCTATTTCAAGCTACTTAGCTCTCATCAGCTAGCCATACCCTTACTGGGATTCGAACCTGGGCTGTATTATATATTAGGCAGATGTATTAGCCACTAAGCCACATGCTCTCCTCCTTATCAGCTGAGCCAGGGAAATAGGTATGTATTTGTGTTACAACCTCTGGTATGCCCAAATATGGGAGGGAACTCACTACTCCCCCTTTCTGTCTACCAGCTCACTACAGGAGACCATCCAGGCAGAAAACCATTTTTTAAAATGTATATGACTGTGGGTATGGGTGTATGTTCCAGCATAACTCTGAATGCCTCGAGCAATTTCAACCAAACTTGGTACACAGATGACTTACTCTCTGGAAACAAATACTGTGAGGGTAAGACACCCCTAACACCCCTCAAGCTGTGTGTTCTCTTAAGATGCAGCCTATTGTGCCTTAAATGGCTTCTACTGTACTGCTGTAAAATGACTTCTACTGTACAGCGCAGTGGAGTTGCCATGGTAACGGCTTCACAGTACTCCACAAGGGGGCACCCTCTGGTAAGGGGGAAAATCCAACATTAGAAATTACATTTCCCCCCTATAAATAAATACCCGGGCAATGCCAGGTTATCGGCTAGTATAATATAAAATCTAAGATGCTTGGATCTTCTGGCTCAGGGGTAGTCACCTTCCCATTTTAACACTCTTGTTACGATTTAGGCAGCAGTTCCTAATTATATGCTAAAAGAATTGAACCCAGTCACCATTTTCTTTCTGGGGACATGGAGGTGAGACCTCTGGCACCAAGAACTGCAACCCAAAGTCTTGGAGAGATACTAAATGAAGTAATAGAGACTCCACTTTTAGAGTCAGATGGAAGGATGGGTGTCAATACCATTTCAGAGAAGAAAGGATGGTTCACTGAAACGTATCAGCAAAGCTACTCCTTCTGAAGCTTTGCAGAGCTTTCTTCCAGGTTATCCTTCTCCAGTTGGATGATTTCTGGACTTCTCTTCCCATGATACCCAACCAACCTAATCAAAAGCTATTTCTCTGGGCATTAATGGAAGGAAGGCATCAAATAAACTAAATATGGATTAGAGAATAAGTCTGGGTTGTTGCACACCACCCAGATTAGTTTTCTGGGAGATGGGTGGCTGTATAAATTTGGTAGAGTGAAGATTAGATAGATAGATGATAGATAGATAGATAGATAGATAGATAGATAGATAGATAGATAGATAGATAGATGGATGGATGGATGGATGGATGGATGGATGGATGGACGGATGAATGGATGGACGCACAGGTGGGTGAATGTATGGATGGAGATAGATAGATAGATAGATAGATAGATAGACAGACAGACAGACATAAACTGTACAATTGAATGCAATAGGATTTTCATCTAAGCATTCTACATTTAAAATAACTTGCCTTTGTCAGTCTGTTCCATTGCTTCTTTCTGACCTCACAATGCCCTTGAATCCAAGAGTTCCCCCAAATACATTCAGGGTTTCCAAATTCCACTCTTTCCTACCTCCCCCCCCCCCAAAAAAAAAAAAATCTGGCTACAGTTTCCAGGCTAAAATGCCTCTTCTCTTAATTATTGATTTGTTTATTGCCGACACATTGGCAGAATGAGAATTGCCTCTTGCTTGCCAGATTCTTGCCTGCAACCACACAAGGGGTTGGAGAGGTCTCCAGTTTTGGCACTGGAAGCAAGCATGAACAGCTCCAAGGTCCCACCGCAGCTCTTTGGCTTGCACACCTCTGTGACCAAGGAAGCCCACAGATGAATTTGCTGATCTCTTCCTCTTGTCACCTCCAGAAAAGTTAAAGATGACCCCATGTGCCACGGGGAGGAATTTTCTGGAACTGAATTCTCTGGAACTCTTCCCTCCACATGGCCTGTTTCTCTTTAACAATATCACTTCTTAATACATCAAGCGGGGGCTTTGGGAACTTGGCACGCCTGATCAAAACACAATTATGCGATCGAATGCTGAAGCTGTTGTCATTTTCGCACAGGGAGAGATTAGATCCTACACATTAGTGTGATGGTTAATGATTTTAAAAAGCTGCTGTTGGGGAAAAGCGCGTACACACACACACACACACACACACACACACAGGCATGCCAATGGCTTGGGGAGCTCCTTCTGTTGTGATAATCAACCTGTAACATAATCTCCCCAATTTGGGGCTTTGCAAATTCAGAGGGAGGGTGTATGTACATATCAACAGAGCAATAATGATTCATTCTGTCCATGGAGCTTTATTTCCTATAACTTATGGTGGGTTTTTTTTCCCCTTTATGGTGTAGAGAAAATCAACTCTACCATGGCGAATCATGACATTTTCTGCAGGGGTGGCAGTCACCTTTTCTGATTCTTCTTGTTAAATCCCCATGCAGGTAGTAACACCTGCTGTAGGTGAGCCAGAGTCCTTGGCCTTTTGGTTTTCTCTCTCCTGGAATAAATAGATCAGGACCCACCACAGGGATGAATTTGCGGAATTCTTGGTGCTTTCTCAACTTGGTCGTTTCTCTACAAACATTTCATTACCCAACTTTACCGAACTAGATATAATGAAACATCTGCAACCAAACTCAGGGAGCACTGAGACCCCACAGGGGAACCCCGACTTTGGACCAATTTCTCTCTCTCTCAGCCCATGATAATCCACCTCTGATGAGATAGAAGAATGCCGTGTTGCCTTTAAGATGGGCACAGCTTCCAGGGTTTTTGCCACCACTAAGGGAGAATTCTGCCCTTAGGAAATAGTTGGTGAGTTTCTATTTTCTATAAAGAAATTGTCAATGGTGAGACTCTAAAAATAGTGCAGAGAAGAGCAACAAAGAAGATTAGGGGACCGGAGGCTAATACATATGATGAATGGTTATCACAACTAGGTTATTGTTGTTGTTGTTCATTGCAAAGTCGTGTCCGACCCATCGCGACCCCATGGACAATGTTCCTCCAGGCCTTCCTGTCCTCTACCATCCTCTGGAGTCCATTTAAGCTCACGCCAACTGCTTTGGTGACTCCATCCAGCCACCTCATTCTCTGTCGTCCCCTTCTTCTTTTGCCCTCCATCATTCCCAGCATCAGGCTCTTCTCCAATGAGTCCTTCCTTCTCATTAGGTGGCCAAAGTATTTGAGTTTCATCTTCAGGATCTGGCCTTCTAAAGAACAGTCAGGGTTGATCTCCTCTAGGACTGACCGGTTGGATCGCCTTGCAATCCAAGGAACTTGCAGGAAACTTCTCCACCATCATAGTTCAAAGGCCTCAATTATTTGGCACTCAGTCTTTCTTTATGGTCGTTTTCACAGCCATACATTGCAACTGGGAATACATTGCAACACATACATACAGCCATACTATATGTATAAATATTCTCTACTATGGGAATGTAATTTTCCAAACACAGAGACAGTATGTTTATGAGAGGAGGCTGACCTGAGACATTCAGACATGTTGGCCAAGCCTTTTCTAACCTGATGTTTTCCAGACATGTTTGTTCTTCAACCCCATCATCCTCGGTTTGCAAAGTCTTTGACCAACCCTTGATCTGAGCAATCGTTTGCTTTTGCTGAGGTTGGTCAGACTGAGTGCCAATTTCACCACCCAACCCTCTGATGGCTCTACTACTCTTTGACCTGTATGCTCATTAGCTGCTGATTTGGTAGCCTGACCTTTGGCCTGTTTCAGCGTTTGTCACTTGCTTCTGGCTGCTGGCTCTCTCCCTCCTGACCTCCGACTTAGTATCTATTAGGGCTTTGTGGGAGAAAACTATAGCTAAAGGCCAAAGCTCATGAATGGCATGAAAAAATATCTCAGGGGCAAGAACTGGCATGGCCAGTTCAAAGTGTTAGGTCAGCTACTTTGCAGGGAACAATCCCTCTCTCTTGCTAAAATCTGGTGTTGTGCAACCAATGGGTTTAGACAACACTGGATAAATAGACCGGGATCATACTTTGCACTAAGCCATGATTTCCTTCTTTATGTTTTATTCAGTGCATAACACAAGTCCCTTGATTCATCTAACATGTTAAGCCAGAGCAAAGTGAATCACATTATAGTTTAATGCAATGACCGAAACAAACAAAACCCCAACCTGCTAAAATGTAGCTTCCTATGGGCCGTAGCTACTAATCCTCAATAGACTGCATCATCCTTTCTCCATAATCTACATACACTTAGTAACCTAGCAGCCCTTCCCTTCATCTTTGGTCATCGCCATCTTTTAAAGGAACAGACATCCAATTGCCATCAGGCCTTATTCAAAATCCTTCTTATCACAGAAGCGCAAGAAGAAAACCAGCCTCTGGAGAACTCAACTACTCAACTCTGGCCTCCTTATATTCTCCGCTATTTCAAGACCTGTCCTTCTGGTTTATTGAATGCTAAGGCAAGTCCATTAACATGTGGGGTGAGACATCCTATTAAATCAAAAACAAACAGACCACATAATGCCTTTGCTTCTAGTCGAAATCCAACCCTTATGTTAAAATTATTATTCCAACCCAGAGTGAAGCCAGTGGATAATACTTTCTGCTCTGCCAGGAGAAATGGAGCTTATTCTTCTCCACTCCCCATTAATGAAAGCCATGCCCTGGAAGTAGAGATGATACTATAAAGTCATTATGTACACCCCACCCTTACTGGCCCCCACGAAAGCAATGAAAAGTAGTCGCTCAAGATCATTCAGGAAAGATCATTATTATTTGCCTTAATGCAGGGGGTGGGCAACCTGCAAGCCCCTGGGCCACATGCAGCATTGACCTAATTTGAAAAGGGACTGCAACCGATCAATTCATACTTTTGGCAAGAGGGAGAGGTTCCCTTTCTTAGTAGCCCATTGGGTGGGAAAAGGGCACAGCAGAAGGGAAAGAGAAAGAACAGGGTAAAGGAGAGACAGGAAGAAGGAAGGAAGAGAAAACCAATGCAGGCATGTTCCTGTCTATTCATATAAGTGGCCGATTCAGGGTGAAAGATATAAATGTATGAATGCAGGCTCTGTTTCAACTCCTGGCTGCTTTCAAAGCTTTTCGGATGCTTGATGTGAAGGTCTGGAAGAGGATGGTAAGAGTATTCAGCTAGACACACCGCCGTTTACTTAACCTGGCTGCTGAACCAACCAAAATTGGAAGTTCACAAAATATATTTTAAAAAGCATATTTTAGTCCTTCAGCAAGTTCATTAGCAGCAGCAGCAGCAGCAGCTTCAACAACAGGAATTTTAAAAATGGTTAACACTAACCAAGTTTAGCAAGCTGTACAAATCTGTTAGGGTTTTGTTTTGCTTTGGGGTGGGTTTTTTTTTGGGGGGGGGGAATCTGGTTCAGTACCTTGTTTGAGTGCCGTCATTTGGGATCAAGGACCTTGCCTAAATGTGCTTTTCAAAAGGGAGAAGAGTGTGTGCGTTGACCCACTCTTCAGCATGAAACTTAGTTTGTAGGAGTTGAAAAATATTGCACAGGGAGAGAAAAAGAAAGAGATTCCAGTCCATGAGTTATAGTCTCTCCCACTACTAATTTTGGTCCCACCACCCTTTTTGCAAATTGTCCTTTCCTCATCCTTCTGGAGTGACTGCATTTACTTGCATTCAAGGTCTGTGTGGTATGTTCAACAGCACACTCCAAAGTGAGAAGGGCCAAGATGCAACATGGAAGTTCTAACAGATGAAATTATATCTCTCTGTCTCTCTCTGTCTCTCTCTGTCTCTCTCTGTCTCTCTCTGTCTCTGTCTCTGTCTCTCTCTCTCTCTGTCTCTCTGTCTCTCTCCGTCTCTCTCTGTCTCTCTCTGTCTCTGTCTCTCTCTCTCTCTCTCTCTGTCTCTCTGTCTCTCTGTCTCTCTCTGTCTCTCTCTCTCTCTCTCTCTCTCTGTCTGTCTCTCTGTCTCTCTCTGTCTCTCTCTGTCTCTCTCTGTCTCTCTCTGTCTCTGTCTCTCTCTCTCTCTCTCTGTCTCTCTGTCTCTCTCCGTCTCTCTCTGTCTCTCTCTGTCTCTCTCTCTCTCTCTCTCTCTCTGTCTCTCTGTCTCTCTCTCTCTCTCTCTCTCTCTCTCTCTCTGTCTGTCTCTGTCTCTCTCTCTCTGTCTCTCTCTGTCTCTCTCTCTGTCTCTGTCTCTGTCTCTGTCTCTCTCTCTGTCTCTCTGTCTCTCTCTGTCTCTCTCTGTCTCTGTCTCTGTCTCTCTCTCTCTCTCTCTCTCTGTCTCTCTCCGTCTCTCTCTCCCCTCCCTCCCTCCCTCCCTCCCTCCCTTCCTTTCTCTTTCCTAAGATAATCAACAAAGTTTCATATGAACCAGACTTCAATCTTTACTCTTTGCCAAATTTGGCTTGACAAGTAAGGAATAGTCATGTGCAAATGCACCATGGACAGCGACAATTCAAAGACAATGCAGGATGACCCTTAAGGCAGGAGAAACAACTCTAAATCTATTGGTAGGTCACTGTGTGATTTGCAGTAGATCAGCAAGGGCTGCTCTCCCACTTTGTCTGGCAGATCTGCATTTTCTACTTGGCCCGTTGCCAGTATGGGCCACCTATTGCTTCCTGAATGCAGGACAGGATGATGTCCTGTTCCCAACCTTCATTGTCATTCCCATTGTTGGTTTCTTTTGCGTGAAATGCCTAGTGAGCAGTGAGCTTCTTCCAGTGAATCCTATCTGCAGCAGAGCCTTTGACATCTTCCCATTTGATGCCCACTGTCCATAAATAATCTTTTAAAGTCTGATGCCAAGTTTCCCACCCTTAATCCATTTCAAATTCCAGTCAGAACTGCTGCTTTATGGCAGATTTAAGCCTTTGGGATACATGGTCTCCAATGCTTAGTTCCTTGGTGGCATTTTTCAAGATGCAGCTGACTGCATTGTCCAGCATATGCCCTCCCATCCAGGGGCTGGTTGCTATCTAGACATTTTACCCTGGTCTCATTAGCTCCTATTTTCCATCATGATGATGTTACATAGCTGGCAATGAAACATCTCAAGAAAACTACCAAACTCAGAGAGCTGCAGCTGCTCCCCTCACACACCCCTTCCCCTTTCTTCTTCTTCTTCTTCTTCTTCTTCTTCTTCTTCTTCTTCTTCTTCTTCTTCTTCTTCTTCTTCTTCTTCTTCCTCCTCCTCCTCCTCCTCCTCCTCCTCTTCTTTTTCCTCCTCCTCCTCCTCCTCTTCTTCTTTTTCCTCCTCCTTCATCCCTCCTCCTTGTCCAACCCCATTCCCTTCTAGCACTGATGATGTTACTTAGTTAGGTCATGAAATGTCTGCAAGAAAATTTCCAAAGTCAGAGGGTATGAAAGGCATCTGATTTCAACCCCAAGCTACAAATATTCTCCTCTGTCAGTACTTGTCAATCTTTCCTCAAAATTACAAAAGCTCCTAGGCCCACTAACAGAAATTATTGGCTCTGGGAAAAACAAGTGTTAAATCTGATTAAAGCATCCTGCCTTTCAACTTTTTCACTGCTGGCAAAGAAAACAACAATCGGTACCATTTTCCTAATGCTGTGTTGAGGTCTCTTTTTCACTTTCTAAAGAGTATGCTCCCACCTCAGGAAAGAGGCTTTATTTAATTCGCAGGTAGTTTAAGCATTCCTTTTGATTTCCATTTTTTTTAAAAGGCTTTCTTCTGGGAGGTGGCAGAATGTACTATTGCTTGTGTGTGAAAAAGCCCAACAGGAGTTCCCTTCAGACGTCTCTTGAGGTTTAGCTGACACCTGGGAAGACAGGAAAGCTCTAGATTTATGGGGAGAAGGTTGTGGAATGAAAGACAGGATACGCAGGGATGCCACTGGGCCGCCATCTCCCTAAATAATGCAATAATTCTGTCCTTGGGATCTCTCTGAAATTCTCCTCTCTTTAGAAAGAGGTTTCAAAGCAAAATCTTTTTTTATCAGATTGAATGAAAACGGCTAGAAAAAACAAAACAGGGCAAAAAAAAAAAATCCCCCCCCCCCCAAGCACGGAATTGATTTCTCCCACTCTTGCATTACCCTATCTGCTAAAGTCACACTGAGCATCTGTTGGGAACTGACTGAAAGCCAGGAACAGCTTCTTCTGTTTTCCTGCCTTCTCCTGCTGCTTTGGAATTAACCCACTGTAGCCCATGCATCATCTTTGTCACAACAGCTCCTTGGGATGAAAGTAGAGATTTTGAAAAGAGTGCAGAAAAGAGAGCAACAAAGATGATTAAAGGAGGCTAAAACATATGAAGAACAGATGCAGGAATTGGGTTTGACTAGTTCAGAGAAAAGAAGGACTTGGGGTGAACAGGACAGCAGTATTCCAGTATTTGAGGGGCTGCCTTTGAGGAGGTCAGCCCATTCCCCAAAACACCTGAAGGCAAAAACAAAAAGCAACATATGGAAACTAATTAAGGATGGAAGTAACCTTGAACTAAGGAGAAATATCCTAACAGTGAGGACAGTTAACCAATGAAACAGTCCCTTCCACTTCTGATATTCTGAATTCTGAATCCTTTTTTCTCCATTTGTTTTTACTGTCTCCCACTTTACTTAAACTGGTAGGCAGGGGCTGATTTGCTTGCAAAAGGTAATCACCATGCTACATGGGGCACCTTCTCCTGATGTACTTGAAAAGGAAAACGCACACAAATAGCAATAGCACTTAGACGTATATACCACTTTACAGTGCTTTACAACCCTCTCTAAGCATTTTAAAGAGTCAGCCTCTTGCCCCCTTGCCCCTTGGTGGGAGGGGTAACAGTATTCAGTGCGCCTTCGGCATTTAGTCATGCCGGCCACATGACCATGGAGACGTCTTTGGACAGCGCTGGCTCTTTGAAACGGAGATGGGCACCACCCCCTAGAGTTGAGAACAACTAGCACATATGTGCAAGAGGAACCAACCAACCAAACCATAGAGTCTGGTTTTTGTTTTAATTTTTAATGTTATGTTTTGTAGCCCTCTTTAAGCAGTTTACAGAGTCAGCATATCACCTGTTTCCTCATTTTACCAACCTCAGAAGGATGGAAGGCTAAGTCAACCTTGAACTGGTCAGAATCGAACTGCTGGCAGTCAGCAGAATTAGCCTGCAATGCTGCATTCTAACCACTGCGTTACTACGGCTCTTCAGAGGCAGCCCTCTTTGTGAGTTGCCACCTGTGGATGTATTCTGAATCGTGCTAAAGCATAAAAATAGGTACAGGGCATCTTTTCTAGATAATTGGCAATCTTATTAAAGACAAAATTGGAATGCAGTCTTCCAAAGCTTAGAGATGCAGGGATGATTAAATTTAACTTCTTAAGCATCAATTCATATCACTGTTATTTATGCAAGGGTAGAGTAGGTATTTCAAAAAATGGCCTTCAAACCACACATCCTATTAATATGTGAAATAAATAAAATACAGTAAGGGACATTTAAATATGAAGATAGGCATGCGTGCACATTTGAGGTTATTCTCACACATCATCTTGCAGCAAAAATATTAAAAATTGGAAATCTCGGAAGTACAGTGCATGTTAACAAAGGCAGTGAACTGAGAACCTAACAAGGAAAGTATTTACAGACTACCTGAATTACACTGGAGGCAGAAGAAGGAAGTTACTAGAGAACAGCAGGATTTCTGTCTACTCCCACTACAGGTAGTTCTCGATTTGCAACCACGAGTGAGCCCAAAATTTCTGTTGCTGAACAACACAGTTGTTAAGTAGCTTTGTCTCATTTTACAACCTTTCTTGCCACAGTTGTTAGGTGAATCACTACTGTTAAGTTACTAGAATAGTGTAGTGTAGTGTAGTGTAGTGTAGTATAGAGTAGTGTAGTGTAGTGTAGTGTAGTGTAGTGTAGTGTAGAGTAGAGTAGAGTAGAGTAGAGTAGAGTAGAATAGAATAGAATAGAATAGAATAGAATAGAATTCTTTATTGGCCAAGTGTGATTGGACACACAAGGAATTTGTCTTTGGTGCACATGCTCTCTGTACATAAAAAGACAAGATACATTCACCAAGAGTCATACTAGGAAACAACCAATATAAATCGTTAAGGATACAAGCAACAAAGGATACAAGCAATAACAAAACTATTGGGGAAGGAAGAAACTACTCACCTTTTCACTATCTTCCTTCTAAATTTTAAGGCTGGTTTCTGTACTTGCCATTATTAGTTTTCTTTACATTTAATTTTGGTCCCATTTTTTTTTGTCACTGCCCTCCTTGATTTTCATTCCTGGAGCTTCCAGATCATTTGCATTTTCAACTGAATAGTCTTATCAGTGTAGAGCAGTTTATTGATATTTCTTCCTCCATTTTTAAAACTATGCTCATTTCCCCCAAAACTTAATATATAATCAGTGTATTAGGTTGAATAAATAAGCACAAAAGTATGGAGTCTAAGGGGAGAGGGGGAGCAGGAACAGAACAAGGAGTAAGAGTAGGAGGGAAGGAAAGTAGAGTAGAGTAGAGTAGAGTACAATAGAATAGGGAGGAGGGGAAGGGAAGAGGAAGAGGAAGATTAATTATCTAGCATGAATCTCCCTTTCCATTTTTTAAATTTAATTTTTTTTTAATTTTTAAATCTTCTAATAAGTTACTCTGCCCAGTTGATCAATTGATATTCTGAACATTTACTTGTTAGGTAAAGAATCCCCTAGCATCCTTTACCAAACAAGCTGAAGTTGGAAAGTCCTTCTGACTTCAGAAATGGTTCTCTGGAATTAAATTGGTTTTTTTTTTTAAATATTAGCAATAGCACTTAGACTTATATACTACTTTACAGTGTTTTGCAACCCTCTTTAAGCAGTGTACAGAGTCAGCATATTGCCCCCAACAATCTGGGTCCTCATTTTACCCACCTTGGAAGGCTGGAAGGTTGAGTCAACCTTGAGTTGGTCAGGATAGGACTTCAGGCAGTGGACAGAATTAATCTGCACTACTGCATTATTTTATTTTCCTGGGCTCCAAGATCATTGCAAATGGGCACTGCAGCCAAGAAATTAAAAGACACTTGTTCCTGGGGAGGAAAGCTATGGCAAATCTAGATTGCATACTAAAAAGCAGAGACATCAACCTGCCAACAAAAGGGTGTATAATCAAAGTGATGGTTTTCCCAGTTGCAATGGATGGCTGTGATAGTTGGACCATAAGAAAGGCTGAGCGCCAAAGAATGGAGGCCTTTGAGCTCTGGTGCTGGAGAAGACTCCTGCGAGTTCCTTGGAGTGCAAGGCGATCAAACCTTTCAGTCCTAGAGGAGATCAACCCTGACTGCTCTTTAGAAGGCCAGATCCTGAAGCTGAAACTCAAATACTTTGGCTATCTAATGAGAAGGAAGGACTCACTGGAGAAGAGCCTAATGCTGGGAAAGATTGAGGGCAAGAGAAGAAGGGGATGACGGAGAATGAGGTGGCTGGATGGAGTCACCGAAGCAATCGGTGTGAGCTTAGATGGACTCCAGAGGATGGTAGAGGACAGGAGGGCCTGGAGGAGCATTGTCCATGGGGTCACAATGGGTCAGACGTGACTTTTCAACTAACAACAGCAACCACTACATTCTAACTCCTGCACCAAGACGGCTCTTATTCATTGCCATCTTAAGTGTCTTTACAGATGTTATACTGCTTCTTGTCTCTTCTAAAAAAATATTTATCTGGACTTCTTTGTTGAATTCCTTCCTGAAATCATTGTCTTTCTTGACTTGGGCTTCTCTTGTCTTCTTGGAAAAAATTTTTATAGCTCGTTCTAACATCCAGTTAACTTTCTTCTGTTTCTTGGTCTTTGGCAGTCTGCTGTCACTTTTGTTCTTCTTTGATTTCATTACACAGTGCCTTTGTGTAATGAACCTATCCATGAGGTTCAGCTCTGCAGAGCGTTTCCTGATGCTTTCCTTGAAAATGAAGGTTGTATTGTGGAAACTGTTTGGCTTTGTTCTGCTTTAGCTTGACCTGGGACTTGTTCATGAACAGTTTGTGAGCTGTCCTACAGTCAGCTGCCGGTCACATCATTGCTGTTATAATTGAGCTCTTCTGTATCTTGTATGAATAATACAACAGTATACAAGAACAGTTGGTTTTATTTCAGTGTATATCTCTCTGATGCTATCAATGCATGCAGGCATTGCTTTGGTGGCTTGAAGGCTGGTGCTAGCAATGAAATCATTGGATTGGCTGAAACGGATAAATCATTCAGAAATAATTATAAACTTCAGAAATCATAGGCACTCTATCACTGGAGGTTTTTAAGAAGAGACTAGACAGTTACTTATTTGAAATAGGTTCTCCTGCTTGAGTTGGGGGCTGGAGTAGAAGACCTCCAAGATCCCTTCCAGCTTCCATTCCATTCCATTCCACTCCACTCCACTCCACTCACCTCTACGCCATGCCATGCCATGCCATGCCACTCCACTCCACTCTACACATTCATTTCTATGTCCCATGCCAGGCAGTCCAATTGTATTTTTTCCCATACTATTTCCAACTTTGGTTTTCATGTCTCCAACCACAAGCATCTCTCTCTCTCTCTCTCTTTTTTTTTTTTGTCTGGATGTACTGCCAATCTCAGATCAAATTTGACTATAAAACTCATCAATTCCTCTTCTTTTACATGGGTGGTTGGAACATAAACTTGGATAATTGACCTATTAAAAGGTTGTCTGCAAAATGTAATCGATATTATTCAAGTCATTGACTGAATTGTACCCAAGTACAATTTTGCTATATCATTCCAGACTATGAAATCAACACTCTGTGTGTGTGTGTGTGTGTGTGTGTGTGTGTGTGTGTGTGTTTGTGTTCTGAGTAATAAATGGTATGATCTTCTGATTGAAAAGTGTCCAGTCAAGTCTATTTCAATTTATCAATGTCTAAGATTTCAATGTGTGGTCGATTCATTTCACGTTTACTGTATTGAGCTCAATATAGAGGAGACAAAGATCATAGTATTTATATGAGAAGAATATATATGAATTCCCATAATACATAAATGCTCTTAACACTTTATATTGGAAGGGACTGAAAGGAAGTAGAGAAATAAATGAAATTTCATTTATTAACATTAATAAAACAGATAGCACTAGTATTTAACAATTAGGAGGTAATGAGTGCCATTCCTTATGTTCCAAACTGACATCATCTATACATAATTAGGAAGAATCTCAAGATACCCAAAAGTGAATAATATCAATATCTATAATATTAGCTTGCAAACAGAACATAATCCTACAGGATATAATACAGAGCAGATGAACGTTGCCAAAATCTGCTTTGCAAGTTATCAGGATTTCTATTTCCTCATCTAGTTGGACTACAACTTCCATCATCCCACACCATTGGCCAGCCTGCTGTCTAAAACAGATGGGGATGTACCCAGTGCATATTTAATCCCGGAAGCTCTGTAGGCTTTCAATAGCGGGCAAAGTTAACCCCATTATTTAATATATACTCCACTTCCTGCTGAAGTGAACATTTGAGATAGTGAGCAAAATCGAACAATATAACAAAAAGAGATTGAGAACATAAAATGAATCCCAAAGACAATTAACAATTAAAAGCCGTGGAATAGACCAATGCATCATGCGTTTATCTAATCCACCCTCTTACCCCTCCTTTCCAAAAACAAAGTAAGCCTGTTTATGTGACCATTACAGTAGAAACCAGCAAGCAAAAGCTTTTATAGGATGGCAATATTAAGGCTGATCATCCTCTAATGCCTGCCAATCAAGCCGCTGTTAAAGACCCCAGCTGACAGAGGCCACTTGGAAAGCTGGCCTCCATCTGCAGCAACTGGTTCACAGACTTCGAAGGAACCAAATGAAAATAAAAGCCAGAATCACCCTTGCATCTTTTTAAAGCATTTTAACCATTACTCAGAAATCCCCCCCCCCGCTCCATTTTGGTAAATGATCGTGATTGCAACTCACCAGTTATGCTTGCTTTTGCTCTTTTTAATGACACTTGCAGTTCCTTCAGCACCAAATAATACGGTGGTTTGGTCCACGATACTGAATACTGTCCCTCACAGCCTAGACTGGATATACCGTGTTTCCCCCAAAATAAGACAGGATCTTATTTTCTTTTGACTCCCAAAATAAGCACTTGGCCTTATTTTCAGGGGGGGTCTTATTATTTTGAGGTGCAGGAGGCGGTGAGCATGGTCACCTCATGGCTGCTGCTCTGTTGCAATATTTTCTGGGTGGGGTTATTGGTGGGGGGCTTATTTTAGCGCATGCACTCAAAAGCCTGATTGGGCTTATTATCCGAGGCGGTCTTATTTTTAGGGAAACATGGTATTCCTACAAAATCACAAAGTGACAATCCAGCTGTGTTTCTCTCTCCATTCCATGTTAGTTGCCAACCATTTCTTAGAACTGCAATCCCAATCTGGTATCTACGAAATATGATAAAATGACAGTCCCTGGATTTTCTTATTCGTGATTCTAGCTAGGAATTCTGGGACTTGCTTTTCTGTTCTACCCAGAATGACCATGTTGAGAAAATAATAGTTCCCTGTCATTTTTATCCTTCTTCTATAATTTCCAGTAAATCAACAGTAGTAGTTTTATCAATTATTCTAACTTTGCTTTTTGCTGAAATCATTATATCCCAAACTGGCAGCTTCCAGATATGTTTTAACTTCAAATCCTATAATTCCTACCAAGTGAAGTTACTTGACTAAGGATTATTGGGTAGGAATTCGATGTTCCTCGCATCCAGAAGTTGGTAAATAAAGAAATAATCTCACACTGACATCAAGAAGAAAGTTATTAGTGAATACATCATGAAAGAGAAGAACTTAAAGTCCAAACTCAGTGGAGGAAATAGCATCAAGGCAATTAACAATTCAGCAATTTAAGTCATTTGATACACAACTGGAATAGTGGGCTAGACTTAAGCAGAACCAGAAGTCCCAGATAGCAGGACAAAAATAATAATGTAAATCAGTCATGCCCTTCAACCATCAAGCAACATTGACTCTATTTGCCAAGGAGCATAGTTGGGTATCGAATGTTGCAAGTATGCAAGACAGTTGAAGGAGAAAAAAAAGAACATTGGATGAATAGGACAGTGAAGAAGATGCACTGAAGCTTGTATACCATGAAGACTTACTGACTATCAAAGAGACAAAATTTGCCTGGAAGAATGGCCAAATGAAAAATAGAAAAGAGACATGGCAAGGCAAAGTATTATATGGCCATTAAAAAAAACCTAGCAGGAAAAGCAGATAACAAAACCCTGGTGTTGACTAAGAGGAGGAAAGTTGAAGAAAGAGATAGCAGTTGCTCAAGACCAAGCCTTAAGAACAAATGCCTACAAAACCAGAATTGAGAAGAGAGCAACAGACCACAAGTGCTGCCTCTTCAAAGAAGCCGAAGAAACTGTGGATCATCTGGTTAGCTGCTGCAAGAAGATCACACTGACCGACTACAAACAGCGGCATGACAAAGTAGCAACAATATCGGAACATCTACAAGAAATACCATTTGCATGCAAGCAAGAACTGTTGGGATTACAAAATAGACAAAGTATTAGAAAATGAAGAAGTGGTCTGGGACTTCAGAATTCAAACAGGGAAGAAGCTGCCACATAACACTCCAGACTTAAACAAGCATGGATAAGAAAGACCAAAAAAAAAATCTGCATCGTGAACATTACAATACCTGAAGACAGCAAAACAGAAGAGAAAGAACTGGAGAAAAAATCACAAAATGCAAAGTTCAACAAATAAGAATAATAAAAATAGAATAAGTGTGGCAAAAGCAAGCAAAGATTGCCTTGGGTGCAATCGCTAAACTTCCGGAGCACCAGCTGAACATCATAGGCATTGATAAGATCTTATCAGTCAATTGCAAAAGGTTTCACTTGCAACAGCTTACATCCTGTAATGATATCTTTAACACTATCAAACAACATCTGCCTACCTCAGGTTCTGGGGAAGGACTGAACAGCTGGATCATGCCAAATCCAGTCTAAACATCTGGCTGGCAGTGCAACCAACCATAATAATAACCAAACATCAAGGCTTTCTCTGTTTCAGTTTTCCTTGGTTTTATTTTATGTCTATTGTGACTGTCAAGTAGTTGGCAGATATATTGCAAGTTTCCTAGGCCAGATCTATGCACTGCAGTATTATTAGTCTCATAGGACTTCTGGCAGGCTTTTTTCTTTCTTTCTTTCTTTCTTAGCCTTACTTGGAAGTGACAAGAATCAAATGTGGAAGATTCTACATGGAAAAAATATTGTCTGGCGAGCAACAATAAGGATTATTTGGTTAGTTTCCTGGATGAACTGGATTTGGTAACCATAGTTTTCGTGCCTGTTTTGAATGAACCATTCAATTATTCAGTATCAGAGATGCAATTCAAAGGTAATTTAATTGAGCCTCCCAATCAGATTTATGAATGGTATTGGCAAGGCAAATTGATTTGCCTCCAAATGGATTCAGATCATGTCTGCATCTGTCATAATTTTTTTAATTGATCTGGAAGCTCAAATCAAGTCAATCGTTTGATTTGGCTATCTGACCTAAATGGGATCGGTTTCCCGATTTAAAATGGAAGCGTCTGTCGAATCACAGGTCTGATCTAGATGGGATTTCTCCAGATTCACGTACTCCCCATGCCAACCTGGGCAATAGTAATCTGTTGATCAGTCTATGGATAAACAACCGTAGCTTAATTGTATGTGTGAACTTAGCATCTTTATTTAAGGATTTATTTAAGGACTGCAAGGCAATCAAACTGGTCAGTCCTAGAGGAGATCAACCCTGACTGCTCTTTAGAAGGCCAGATCCTGAAGATGAAACTCAAATACTTTGGCCACCTACTGAGAAGGAAGGACTCCCTGGAGAAGAGTCTCATGCTGGGAAAGATTGAGGACAAGAGAAGAAGGGGACGACAGAGAATGAGGTGGCTGGACAGAGAATGAGGTGGCTGGATGGAGTCACCGAAGCAGTAGGTGTGAGCTTAAATGGACTCCAGAGGATAGTAGTGGACAAGGAAGGCCTGGAGGAAAGTTGTCCATGGAGTCATGATGGGTTGGACATGATTTCGCAACTAACAACAAATGTTCTGAAAGACCACTGGTAAAAGAATTGCAAAGTGTGGGTTTCCTTGCAAAGCAGGACTTAATTTTATAGAACTATTTTTTCTTCTGATGTAAGAATGAAATAGGCCACTGGTTATAATTTAGGAGCAGGGTTATAGAAACCTTATTAAAAGAGCGGGTTTTTAGCCATACTTCCCTGGTGCAGTTCCATCTCCCCATCCCCACCCCTTCCGTTTGCCCCTCAGGGGATGTAGCAATTTTTCCCCCCAGGACTGCCAAATCTTTCTTAAAGACCCAAAATCTTTAAGAAAGGGAGGATGCACCTGTAAAAGTCCCTTGTCCTGCAGCTGAAGAGTACAAGTCTGATCATTGAACAGCCTTGCTGTCTATGTGCAAAGGAGCAGAAACAAGAGACTATTAAAAGAAATGGAGAAGGAGGAGTGGAGAAAAAAAGCAGGATGGAACACATACACAAACGATGGAGAGGCAAAGCAAATTAGACGGGTGGGGTGGGGTTTGTTCTGATCTGCCTGGGTTTTTGCCTGCCCCCCAAAATGCACCCTGAATCTTAATTCACGCCAGATTTTGCTCTCCCTCCCTCCCTCCCTCCCTCCCTCCCTCCCTCCCTCTCCCTCTTTCTCTCTCTCTCTCTCTCACACACACACTTACAATCTCCTGATCTCTCTCCCCCCTCTCTCTCTGAGATCAGCTCTTTCCATACCCCATCTGCGTTTTTACATCCAATCGTTGCTTGTGGAAATCTGCTGCTCAAAGATACAAGGAGAGATTCCTCCCCCCGCCTCGCAAACCGGTCTCACCCGAGTTTTTAATTTTTCAACTTCTCCCCGGCGGTAGTTTTCTTTCCCTCTCCCCCCGCGTCCGTCCCCCATCCCCACCCCCATATTTCTTCCCTCGACGTTTCCAATGGATTTATTTCTTCTGTTCGGAACGGAAGCCGGACGATATTGGTTAAAAATAACACCCACTAGTCGGGGGATGTTGGTTTTTTTTTTTTTTTTTGCAGAATTTTATTTAAAAAAGAAAGGAAAAAAAGGGAGGGGGTTACGAGGAAGAAGCGTTCTGGAAAACGGCACTCGATCTAGCTTGCTTTCCCTCGCGGGTGGCAATCCCCACGGGGATCCTCCCCCTCCCCCCCCCGGTGCACCTGGCCGATCCTCTTCTGACATTTCCTCGGAAGTAAATGTAACCAGTCCCTCCAACGAGGCGGGCTCGTTCCCACGTCAAGGAATCCTTTCGGCTCCCTGCTGTTTTCTCCAAAGAGGAATCTCCCAGGGTCCCCGCACCAGCCCCGCGTCCTTAAGCCCACGCGCGTTTTTTCTGCGGAAGAGAAGGACGGCGCGGCCAGGTTTCACGGATCGCTGCCTTCCCTCGGTCTGAGCCGTCGATCGGCCGGGAGAAGCCTTAACCGAACTTCAGAAATCACAACCACGCGTGGACACCCTCCACCCCCCCCCCTCCGAGAGAGGGGGAGAGAGAGAGAGAGAGAGAGAGAGAGAGAGAGAGAGAGAGAGAGAGAGGGAGAGAGGGAGAGAGAGCTGGGAAGCTGCATCCCGGGCGCCAAAGCATTGCAAAAAATCGCGCCGAGCGGAGTCAAAGAGTGCAAACGGCGGGGACCGCGGCTGTTCTCCATCGCCCACAGTCGCCGCCACCACCACATCGGTTCGGTGCCGCTTCACTTCTGCAGCACTGCTGGGCGTGGGAAGCCAGGAAAGGCGAGCAGGGCCGTCTTCGTGACTCGCTCTCTCTTCCCACAGCCCGGTGATAGATAGATGGATAGATAGATATGTATTTTTTTCTCCTGCAGGTGTTTCAGTTTTCATTTTGCCCGGTAGGTGGGACTTGGGGACTTGGAGCATCAGTATAGGAGCAACCCACCCGCCCGCCCTCGCTTCCTCCTCCTCCTCCTCCTCCTCCTCCTCCTCCTCCCTCCTCCGTGCCGCTGCGAATCTTCTATTGCAATCTTCACAAGTCTCGGGAAAAGCAGCCAGCCAGCCAGCCAGCCAGCTAGAGAGCGAGCCTACGGTGGATCAACAAGGCACCGGGACACGCGCGCAGCATTCTCTTCCCCCCCCTCCCACACGCCATCCCGCCACCCCACATACACACACAAACTCACACACCGCACATACGCGCGTGCATCTCTCTCCACCAGCCGCTATGCCTCGCGCGCCGCTCCCGTAAGAGGGAATTTACAAGCCTCTCCTCTTGGCCAACATGATTTCGACGTCGCGAGGATTTTTTCTTGCTCTGGTCGCTTGAGGGTGGTTGGGGGTTGTTGTTTTTTTTTGCTTTTTTAAAGGGGGGGTTGAGGTTTCCCCCCCTCTTTCTTTCCCCCCCTCCTCCCTTAAAACCTTGTCTTTCCCCTCTCCTTCTACGCTGCTTCCTCCCTCCTTCCCCCTCTTCTTCTTCTTCTTCCCCTTCGGAATCTTTCCTTCTCTCTTTCTCTCTCCTTTTCTTTCTTTCTTTTTTTTTAATTTTTAAAATAAAGCCACACCAGTCGAAGATGGATGTCTCGTTTTCTCCGACCAAATGTAGTTTTTGGAAGGTTTTCTGGCTCTGGAGCATTTGCGGGGACTACTTGGTTTCCGTTTTGGGTTGCCCTGCCAACTGCCTTTGCAACAAAACCGAGATCAATTGCAAAAAACCGGATGATGGCAACCTCTTCCCTCTGCTGGAGGGGCAAGATTCGGGATCCACCAATGGAAACGCCAGCATCAACATCACGGATATCTCTAGGAATATCACTTCGATGTAAGTCCCTCTCTTCTCCTTCGGCTCGAGGTCTTCTCCTCCACCCCCTCCTCCTCCTCCTCCTCCTCTCTCTCCCCTTCTTCACCCCCCCTTCTCCCCCGTGTGTTCAAATACGAATGTGTGGCGACTGTAAAGGAGAATGCAGGGGTGGGGTGGGGAAGAAGAGAAGCGGAGATTTGGCTCCTGCCTGTGTGATGTACCCGATGCCCCCCTTGGCCAGCCGCTTCTCTCCGGCGACTTGCCTGCTGCCCAAGGAGGTTTAGGATGGGACCTAACTGCGTTTCGCTGAATGCAGATTTAGCATCCCTTCCCCTCCGCCCCCGCAAATTCTGGGAGCCTCCCTCCACGAAAAAAAAAGCAACAGTTTGCAAAAAAAACACACACAAAAAAACCACAAAAAAGCTAGAAAGGGCCAGTGGAGTCGGGAAGGGGTTTGCCAGCAACCTTGAAGGCAGTTGGAAGAGGGGCACTCCGTGTGTGTGTGTGTTTGTCTGTGTGTACACGCATTTGCTTGGCAGAGAGGTTGTGTATCTGGCCAGCCGATCCTTCAGTTACCTACAATCTCTAACTTGCTTTAAACTGTGTGCAAAGAAGAATATGCTCTCTCTCTCTCTCTCCCTCCCTTGCCCCCTCCCTCATAACAGGACTTTTCTGATTCTTTCCCCCTCCTCTTCCTTTTCCTCTTCCTCCCTGCCCTTGCTGGTGTTTTTTTTAAATAAAAAAACAACACAACCCTATTAACAGTGCAGATATATATGCCCAGAGACAGAAAGAGAGAAGGGGGGGGGGCGCGCACAAATTAATTGCCTGTGTGTGCCTAAAATGACCTTTTGGAAATAATTGTCCTACATAAAGTCATCCACATTCAAGTTGTTACACTTGACACACACACAAACATGCACACATACACACAGAGGCTAACACACACATATTTTAATGGCCAATGTGTTAGATTCCCGAATCAGTCCTTTCTCTCCTAGGCCCCCTCCTCTTTCTTTCTCTTCTCCCTCTCTTTCAGCAGTGCATATTTTGAGTAGCTGGCCTGAGGTAGGGGGGCTGTTGAAAGCAGAGATATTTTTAGTGGCGTGCTTTGCTTCTTTATCTGGAAAAATCAACTCCAAGTTCCTTCTTTCTCCTGGTTAGGAATCCTCAGTGGATGAAATACCACTTAAAATCTCATCAAGTGAGGGGTGGTGGAAGTGATGGGGGGGGGTTTAGAAGGGAAATGAACCATAATCCCCCCCACCTCTCTTTTCACAAGTTTTTATCAACCTAGATTACAAATATGAATCACACCAAAACACCTCTAGGCTTGGCTTTCTGCATTGTGCTAATACACACACACAATCTTGTTTATAGACAAGGAGTGGCTGGACAACACCCCCCTCCCCTCTTCATTCATTGACACAGACCCAAGTAGGCATGCTGGGGTGGGAAAGGGGCAGACCTCCTGTGTAAGTTACCCACGAGACCCCCATAGGGATGGGGGGGGGGTGTTTGCAGGATGAGGAATGTGTGATGCTCATTATTAATATTAGGCAGTGAAATGCAGGAAAAGATAGGAATCACTAATGAGAAAGGGGAGGATGGGTAGTCTTATTAATTAAATATCCCAGTGGCACAAGACACTTCATAGAAGGAGTGGGGGAGGGGGGCGACAACAGATGGATGACTTTAGGTGGCTGTTTTTCCCATCTTTGGAACAGGGGAGGTGCTTTTTGGCTTTAACAGAGCTAGGAAATAATTGCCCAAATACGTATGTGATATTTTTGTGCTTGTTTGGAAGAGAGAGACCTTCGTGGTGCCCAGAAGTTGAGAGAAGGTGGCATTTTAAAATACTCTTTTAAGATGGGTTAGCTAAATCTCTGTCTTTCTCCGGGGCTGGGTAGATCCTAAAGTCTGGCCCTTGGCCTTGCAAATAACCTCTGCAAAAGTTACTAGACCCTAGAGAGGTGGATAGCATGGGAAGAGAGAGAGAGAGGAGGGGGGGAGGGAATGAACGAGAGAGGGAAGAATATTTCTGCTTCCAAATATTTTCCTGCATGGTTGGTTCCAGACAATGCTAGAGGTGATTGGGCGAGTGGTTGCTTTTAAAATCCATCCTGCCCTTAGTAACTTTTTCATTTTATTGCTATTTTGATCCCCACAATTTCCCTCCTCTCTCATTGCCCCAAGGAATCAGAGAAGCCAACTTTGGAAATAGCCCTGCATTCAGTTCCCAGACGTATTATCCCTATTTTTTTATATTTTTTTTTACAGTACCGGATGGTTTCTAGATAACATCAGGAAAAATAAGTGCATATGGATGATTCTGGCCTTCTCATCTTTCAGAGGCATCTTTGCCAATTTTCACTTTCCCCCCTCTAATTTCTCCTGTAATTCACCACCATTTATAAATGAAGCGAGGACATCTTCTTGGTATTTTGTGTGTCTATATCATAATCTGAACTGCTGGGGGAGATATGATTATGTGAATCTTTTGTATCCAGGAAATAACTTGATTGCTTTGAAAACGCTGATCAAGCTGTTAGCTGAATAGGTGGAGGACCTGCTCCAAACTCCCAAATAAGCAAAGATGGTTTTTTTATATATATATACCCCCTTCAGAAAGAACACATTTTAATTATTTTTCCCCCCAGGAAAAGATTAGAGGTTGTTAGGCTAGGTTGAAATCTGACGCTATTCGTGATCTTCACCTTGGCCTTTTGAAATGGCTAAGAAAAAAATAAGGTACATTGGATATTTTTTCTAGCTAGTATGATGCTGCAGAAATATAATTTGCATTTGGGGAGGGGGGCTAAGAAACAAAGCAGAAAAGCAGCTGGCTTTTTTGGAAAGGGAATTAGCCAATTCCGGTAGAATCTATGAAGGATTCTGATAGCCACAACCTCTGGGGCTACTCCATGGCTATTCCATGGAATTTCATTTTCCATGGAAGCGAAATGGAGCTTCCATCTTCAAGGGCAGTATTCCATCAACTGTCAAATCCACCTTGTTTTGGTGCTGCTTTAAATTTTCAAGATACTTTTGTCTATCTGCAATTGCTAACTAAAATGATCCTTGGCTTGAATAATAATAACAGGGCTCTTTTTTTCTAGCATGTGCAAGCATGGGATTGAATACATTTCTCTCCTGTCCTGAAGACGGTGAAATTCTTAACGGGCCTGTTTAATAAGCAAGAGACTACACATGACACACCAAGTGTCAGCCAACTCAAAACAACACCTCTATCCTATCCCTACTGATTGTGCCAAATTGATGGGCTTCTAGTAGGCTTAGAGAAAGCTCTGATGGGGCAATAATTCCATAACCCCACCACTCCTCATTGAAGCACATCTACAAAATGGAATCACCTTTCACTCTCTGAGTTGGGGGGAGTCACTTTATTTTGGCTGCTTCTTTAGCCTTCAATCAACCTGCGGGTGTGCCTGGGGCCATTCGTCTGGCCGATTGTACTAATAATGCCCTGGCCAAATCTACCTGTCTCATCGTCTTTCCTTGAGAAGAAAGTTCCTGTTTTTCTCTTCTCTTCTCCTGAGTCCTTTGGAGTTTTTCCTTGATGAGGCTTTTGAGCTGACTTCCTTGATATGTTGAGATAGTGTTGCATTCCCTCTGTAGCCTCCCTGGCTGTCCATATTCATATATATATTGGGAATATATATTGGGAATATATATTGAGGTGGGGTGGGGATTCAATAAGAAAAATTCCTTCTGGGTGACTTTCCTTGGGATTTATCGTAATTGAAGGATGGGAAGCCAGGTTGGCTGTAGGCTGCGGGAGAGTGATTGGACAAAAAAAGGCAGAATATTTTCTCCCTCTGCCTGCCTCCCTCTCTTTCTTCCTCTCCCTTCCTCTCCCTCTCCATCTCTCTCTCCCTCCCTCTCTCTCCTTCCCTCTCCCTCTCCTCCTTCCCTCTCCCTCCCTCCCCTTCTCTCTCTCCCTCCCTCTCCCTCCATACAACAGGACACTGCAACCCTGAGTATCTCGTGGGTGAGAGAGAAGAGAATTCTTTTCTCCTTTGGTAGAAATGTCTGAAGCCAATCCTCTTTTTCCGAACCGAACATGTAGAACCAAGCTGCTGTAAAAAAAATATCTTGGCTGGTTGATAGGCAGACGATAGGAGAATGCCCTTTTCATCAGTGCTATGTTGAAGCCCCATGAGTTGATACAGTCCAGAGGACAGGCTGAAAGGGGCTGGAGAGTAGCCAGAGGGTGCCCTTCTCTGGGCTTCCCCTCTGAAATGGCCTGAGAAGCCCACCTTGTCAGATAAAGATGGGAGTTACACTAGCTGGTTTATTGTGAGACAACAGAGTGTCTGTTTAAGCACCACCAGGGGCATTTAATTTCATTAACTGTGTCTCTTTGAAGCAATCAGTCCCCTCTGAGAGAGAGAAAAAAATATCTCCGAGAGTCTTAGATGTATCCAAACAAGAAAAGGAAAAGGCGGCGGGGGGGGGGGGGAGGAACGATATAATCATTGCTTTCTAAAGCATCTATTCGGATTATGATGCTTAAAAAGAATTTTTTTGCAAGACCCTGGAGATGGAGACTGAGCATTATCATCCCAACCAAAGGGTGGAATCCAAAGTTTCATGGTGAAAACTGAATAAATAAATGACAATTCCTGGCTTGCCTCAATCCACAGAATGATATCCACAAACCATGATGGATGCTAGTTAAGAAGCTAAAGTTTCCTTAGCCCAACGGTAAACTGCAGAACTTGGAGAAACATTCTGCCAGATACTGCCGATCAAACATTAAACGCAATATCCCCAGATAGCAGTTGGTGATGCCAAAGATTTCCCCACTTTGGAAAATAGGATTTTCTTTTCTTTTTTTATATTAAAAAAATGTCAAAATCCTGCAGGCAAATGTAGAAATCTTCTAAGATGATGTCATGATGTCAACGAGGTTTTTGCAATTTCAGAGAACAAGGATCAGGAGAAAAACAACGTAAAACACAGCATTAAAGGTGCCCATTTTTTATTTGCCCTTGGCATATCTAGTATATCTCGCCATATCTAATATTGGCCTTGGCATATCTAGAATGGTAAGGGTGAGTCTTTGATGCTCCTCATTCTTATTGAGTATGGAGGCCAAAGCTTGTCCTTTAAACGAGGGTCTTATATTATGTGTGTGATTCTGTAATTTTGAGCCCAATTTTTAAAATGTTCTTGAAGTAGCAGATCACAGATGGAATGGCTATAAAAAAGAAGGCATGACTGGGAGTAGTTGGAGAATTGATGAATAACTATTTATGTTCAGTCTATGTAGTGTTTGTGTGACATTGTATGTATGTGTTACTGGGTAGTGACTTACTTACATTGTAAGGCCTCTTCCCACGTTGTCATTTAGTTAGATCATAATCTTAGATAGCTTTGTCTCTTCTACTTCATCTTCCTAGAAATGGGGGAAAATACATTTTGTATCATTCATCTACCGCTCTTCAACTTTGCTGCCTGATGCTTCTGGAAATGTTGTCCACCACTTTTGGAAATAACCATGTCAGGAAGGATGGCTTATGTTGACTTGCAGCTGCTTTCCGAGGTTCACCTCCATCCCCAATATTTTAAAATAAATCAATTGCTTGAGTGAGGGTTCCAGAAATACCTTCATTTGTCCTTTAATCCTACCCCTCTGTTTTGATTAAGAGCTGTGGTGGCGCAGTGGTAGAGTGCAGTACTGCAGGCTACTTCTGCTGACTGCTGGCTGACTGCAATTCGGCAGTTCGACTCTCACCAGGCTCAAGGTTGACTCAGCCTTCCATCTTCTGAGGTGGATAAAATGAGGACCCAGATTGTTGGGGGCAAGAGGCTGACTCTGTAAACCGCTTAGAGAGAACTGTAAAAGCATCGTGAAGCGGTACATAAGTCTAAGTGCTCTTGCTATTTACATGCAAAACCCTGTCCCTTTTGATACTGAGTGATAGATTAAGATTTTTCAAGCAACGGGTTTGCAGTGGTTGACGGTGCTGTATCAGCACATTAGATATAATGTGGCATTATAGACATTTAATTTATATAGCAATTTAGAAGAGATCAAGTAGCAGACCAAGTGTTATCTTGTAATGCTTACAACACTCTCTTGCTACATAAATGGAAGGGATGGCTGACTAGGGCTAAAGAAATGTAGCCTCAGGCTACTTTAAAGAGTTAATGACAAACATGAAAGTTGAATTAATGTTTCCCAGGCTCTGTCTCCTTTCTGTAATTTTTGTGGCATAGTGGTTAGAGGCTGTGCTAGATCTCCACTCAGCCGTAAAGTTCCTTTAGGTGACAAGCATCTTATTTCTCCTCATCTGAAGCAGCTTTCAGGACTGTTGCGAAGATGCATGCCAATTTGATCTCCCGGGAGAAAAGTTGAACATTTGCTCACCAATGTAGGAGTGGTGCTGCAAAGCCGTTCAGGGAACACTTTGGAAGTGGGCACATTGCAACTCCAGGATGCACAAACCTCTGTGTCTTATTTAGTGACCTTAGGAAAGCTTTCAGATCATCATTGCTGGGAGAAAATGCTGCTTTCCTATTCCCTTGAAAGTGAAACTCACAAGGACTATATTTTAAATCCTGAAACAGGTCACCATTAAAAAAGGATACCTCCAGTTTCATGATTGAAGCAGCCCTATCTATGTTATAGCCTTCAAACCAATATTAAATGTGGCTTTGATTACTTGAAGTTATTAGAATAACAGAGTTGGAAAGGACCTTGGAGGTCTTCTAGTCCAACCCCCTGCTCAGGCAGGAAATCCTACACCAGGGGTGAAATGCAGCAGGTTCTGACAGGTTCCGGAGAACCGGTAGCAGAAATTTTGAGCAGTTTGGAGAACTGGCAAATGCCACCTCTGGCTGGCCCCAGAGTGGGGTAGGAATGGAGATTTTGCAGTATCCTTCCCCTGCCATGCCCACCAAACCACACCCACAGAACCGGTAGTAAAAAAAAATGAATTTCACCACTGCCCTACACCACTTCAGAAAAATGTTATCCAACATCTTCTTAAAAACTTCCAGTGTTAGAGCATTCACAACCTCTGGAGGCAAGTTCTTTCACTGGTTAATTCTAATTGTCAGGAAATTTCTCCTTAGTTCTAAGTTGCTTCTCTCCTTGATAAGTTTCCCTCCATTGCCTTTTGTCCTGCCCTCAGATGCTTTGGAGAATAGCTTGATACCCTCTTCTTTGTGGCAACCCCTGAGATATTGGAACACTGCTATCATGTCTCCCCTAGTCCTTCTTTTCATCAAACTAGACATACCCAGTTCCTGCAACTGTTCTTCATATGTTTTAGTCTCCAGTCCCCTAATCATCTTTTTTGCTCTTCTCTGCACTCTTTCTAGAGTCTCCACATCTTTTCTACATTGTGGTGACCATAACTGAATGTAGTATTCCAAGTGTGGCCTTACCAAGGCATTATAAAGTGGTATTAACACTTCAGGTGATCTTGATTGTATCCCTCTGTTTATGCAGCCTAGAACTGTGTTGGCTTTTTTAAGCAGCTGCAACACACAGCTGACTCATATTTAAATGATTGTCTACTAGGACTGCAAGATCCCTCTCACAGTTACTACTATTGAGCAAGGTACCACATATACTGTACCTGTGTATTTTGTTTGTTTTGTGCATTGTTCTAGTGGTAGAACCGCAATAGTAACAGACTATGAGTTGCAAGTTGCCTCTAAACATTCAGAGAAAGCTTCGGTAAGATCTCCTTTCCATTCTATTTTTTCAGTTTGTGTGGGGGAAAAATATATATTTCATGATCAAATCATGCTGGTTCAATCTCAGCCCAGACTTTCTATATGATTGAAAGTCATTCTCAAAGCCAACTCTTTGTTAGCAGGAATTACTTACAAGTAAGGCTCTGGTGAATACAAGCTTTGGAAGAACTGAGAAGTGCGTTGTGACCTAAAATTCAGTGTTCAATAGGACACTGAAATCTTAAGCTTACAAAACTGAACTCTGATTGCCTGGTGGTTGAAAACAATATCTGTCAACTGCACTCTGTTGGCTTAACCAGCTCTCTCTTACGCTGTTGGGCTTCTGCTTGACCTTGGACTTCATTGGAGCTTAATTTTTGCCAACAAAAATTTTGCTTTATAACATGAAAATCCTTCTCTTTTTATAACCTGTTGATTCTCTATTGGTTGATGACAGCTGCACTCGCATACATTTCTGTGCTATAGACATTCACTCACGTGGATTATTGCACAGTGGACAAAATGAAGAAATGGCTTCTGAAACCTGTAGATAACTTGAACCAATGGTCCCAAGTAAGGAATGTTGAGTGATGAATGAGATGAGTTGCATTTCAATGAGCAGTTCTTTCCTTCTGGCATGGTCTACACCATGGTGATGCAGTGGTTAGCGTGCAGCATTGCAGGCTAACTCTGCTCAATGCCAGGAGTTCGATCCTGACTGGCTCAAGGTTGACTCAGCCTTCCTTCCTTCTGAAGCCAGTAAAATGAGGATTGTTGGGGGCAAGAGGCTGACTCTTAGAGAGGGCTGTAAAGTACTATGAAGCAGCGTCAGTGGTGGGTTGCAGGCGGTACGCCCCAGTATGGGTGTACCAGAGCCAGCCCGGAGCACCGGATACCGTTCCGGTATGGTGCTCCGGAGGGCCCACCCGCCCACCCGCCCTCGCTTCTTACTGTCCTTTTACATCTTATGTGCACAGCGCCTGCGCGATGCTCCGCTGAGCAGCTGCAGTGTCGCGGAGGCTTGCAAAAGCGCCAAGATGCATGCGTGCACTGCGTGCATCCATGTGGACGCCGGCAAGCCCATTCCAACCGTACCGGTTGGAATGGAATCTGCAACCCACCACTGAGCGGCATATGTGTTATTGCTACACTGACCGGCAGTGGTTTGAATTCAATTTCCAGTCCAAGAATCTTTCCTGGACTTACCTGAAGAACTAATCTGGGTATATTTTGCACAGATGCTACTTGCTGTACTACTGATCCATAACTGTGATATCCCCCAGCTTAGCATATTTGGCAAGCGAAAGATCTTAATTTCCCCCCCAAATGTTCCCTGTTCCTCATGCTATCAGTATTTCTCCTATGCAGAATTCAGAGCCTCCCCAGAGTCCAATTGGGCTGGGCAGCTAATCAAGTCAAATAAATAGTAAGTAAGTAAGTAAGTAAGTAAGTAAGTAAGTAAGTAAGTAAGTAATAACAACAACAACAACAACAACAACAACAACAACAACAACAACAACCAGCAGCTTTGGGCTACTGCAGGGGCCTCATACATTTTGCACATTACATGGAATGTACATCAGTCAGACGCTGGTGCTTCAGATGGCCTCATTGTCCCAGTGGAATATCTTCTCTTTTTTCTCCCCATCTCTGATAGAGCAATTGACAGATCTTTATAGGCTTGTGCATCTGGATACGGTGCTGTTTTGGCTGGCAGCAGCTGCTGCAGAGCTGCCAATGTTGTAACACAATCTAGAGACTGCTTTGTGAAGCCAGTAACTCCTTCTCTGAAGGTTGGGGCTGCCTTGCACCAAACTGCTGTGTCAGTGCGATCTCAGACTCGGTGTAACTGGGGTGCACTTCTTAAATGCTTGTTGAGGAATTGAACAAAAGCCTCAATTAATTAATGCTCTGATTTGGGCAGCTCTCCTGTTCTCTCCTCCACTCTCTGGTTGGCCACAGCAAAGCAGTCAGAGTCGTCCTTCTGTTGCTGTTGTTTTGTTTAGGTGTGTGTGGGGGGGAACCAATGCTGCTGTCTGTTCTAAATCTGCGCACCTCCACAGACACACCCTTGCTTCAAAAAAAAAAAAAAAAAAAAAAAGCTCCCAGAAGTTGGAAGAATTTGATTCAGTGGGCGAAGATGTGAGTTGGAAGAATATCACTTCTGACCCAGCAGCTTTGTGGGAGTGAGCAGCTTATTCTGAAACGAGATACTGTAGCGAAGGCAGGCCAATAAATGAGTAGTTTTCTGTATTTTTGTACCTTGTGTTTTATGGTGAATAGACAACAATGCCAATTTCTACACATTACATGGATGGCTGTTTCCAAATTATCTGAGCATTATGAGCTCTACTAATGCACAATAAAAGAATTAAGGCTTCTGCAAAGCCAAAACATGCATGCAAGGATGAAGCTTGCTCACCATCTGACTATTTGCTTATCTTGCCTGGCTTTATGTGGTTGTTTTCCTTCCATCTCATTTTGCACGGAGGCAAAATGGGGTAACCCCTTCTTTGAATACCCACATAACCTAAATCTTGGGGACCCCTTGAATCCAATACTCCCTTTCCCAGCCTTTTTTTTAATTGCTTGAAGCTGTTGCTAGGTGTACAAATCCTTTTTGCAGTTACTGTAATAGACTAATCCTGCTATGAACCTTCGCTAGCGGGGGCTGTAGCAGTGATAGTGTTGGTACTTCTGCTGTGTTGATTTAGAACAGGGCTCTCTAGATTGGACAACTTTAAGACTTGTGGATTTCAACTCCTAAAATTCCTTAGCCGTCCATGCTGGCTGGGGAATTCTGGGAGTTAAAGCCCACAAGTCTTAAAGTTGCCAAGTTTGGAGATCCCTGCTTTAGGTTGTGTGATTGCTTGACTTAGTCACTTCCATCCCAGCAGAGAAATCAACATAATTACTGGATGCTGCTTTCTAGAAAAGAGTGTATCTGGCTATACATAAGATCATATTTTCTTTGGGTGGGAAATTTCATTGGTTAATGATACTTCCTCCTCCTCCTCCTCCTCCTCCTCCTCCTCCTCCTCCTCCTCCTCCTCCTCCTCCTCCTCCTCCTCCTCCTATTATTATTATTATTATTATTATTATTATTATTATTATTATTATTATTATTATTATTATTATTTACTTTATTCATTAAACATGAAACTCAGCCAACTGAACATTCAAAAATGCATTACAAATACCAGTGACTGGTGCTAATAGTTGATATGGTTTGCAGCCAGCGTCCTAGGTATCAACCAAGTACCTTCTTAAAATATAAGCTGTTCCGAGTAGCACAGTTTTTTGCAGTTCCACTGGTGTTATTGCAGGAAGCTGCAATTTGTTGATGCATCTTGTAAAATTCTTGGACATGGTGCCAAGTGCCCTGATGACAATGGGTATCACTGTTACATGCTTCATCCATAGCTGTGTAGTTTCAATGGCCAGGTCACAATATTTCATTATTTTTTCTAGTTCTTTTTCTTCGACTCTGGCATCTCCAGGAACAACAATATTAATAAACTGTACACTTCGGCCCTCTACAACCGTGATATCTGGTGTGTTGTGCTCCAAATTTGTATTTGAAAAACCCACAAGATCTTTACCTTTCCAGTTTCATCATCATCATTATTATTATTATTATTATTATTATTATTATTATTATTATTATTATTCCCTTCAGTTCTTGATTCCTGGTGCCTACCTAGAGAAGGGCACCATTTTCAGAAGTGATTTGCCATTGCTTGTTTCTTAGGGCTAGGAAAGACTAATCAGTCCAAGGCCATGCAGCTGTCTTTGTGCTTAACACAGGATTAGAACTCATGGTTTCACACTTTCTAGCCTAATGCCTTAATGACTATATCAAACTCTCTCTCTCCTTAATGTATTTAGAAGAGATTAGTGTAACAGTTATGCTATCATTCTTTTTTTTTTAAATGCACTACTTTGAGATAATTGGAAATTTTATTTATTTTAGGGGTGGATTGACTTGTTTGTTTTGATGGGACTTTCTTGCGCAATTAGCCACTCTGAACCTTCAAGAATGCATTATGTACTAGTTAAGTAATTCAGTCTTTGAAAGATTTAAAAGTTCTACCTTTTATTGCAACTTAAAATCAAAAGTCTTGGGTTTTGGAATGGGCGTTCAGTTCTTCAAGGAATCTCCCCCCCCCCCCCCGAAGTTTGGACAGGTTGCCTTTCAAGTGTTAGCTATACATGTAGTTCTCGACTTACAACAATTCATTTAGTGACCGTTCAAAGTTACAATGGCAGTGAAAATAGTGACTTGCGACCATTTTCTCAACTTATGACCGTTGTAGCATCCCCATGCTCGTGTGATTTACATTCAGATGCTTGACAACTGATTCACATTTGTGACGGTTGCAGTGTCCCGGGTGTGTGTGTGTGTCACGTGATCCCCTTTGGTGACCTTCTGACAAGCAAAGTCAATGGGAAAGCCAGGTTCACTTAACCGAGTGACTAATTTAACAATGGCAGTGATTCACTTAACAAATGTGATGAGAAATGTCACAAAATGGGGCAAAACTCACTTAACAAATGTCTCACTCAGCAACGTAAATTTTGGGCTCAACTGTGGCCGTAAGTTGATGGACAACCTGTACTTCTTAGAAAAACACAGCCAGTGAACCCTTACTATGGATGGGATAAGAGGAGGTTAAGCAGCTGGTTGGCTGATCTCTAAGCTGCTATTCTGTTAAGTGTCTAGAAATGTTAGCTTAGTCCCAGAATGCTGCAAACACATCTGCCTTTGCGTCTCAAGGGATGAGGCCCTGAACTAGGAGCCATTAAGCTTTGTTTGCTATGCTCTTTCCCCCCTTTTTTTTGGACTCTCTAGAGTAGAGTAGAGACATTATCTGTTATCATGTAGTTAGGCACCATCCCTGGCTGAACAGCTGCTTGAAGGAATAGCAACAGCTAACTAAATTCTTGCAGATGTGTGATATATATTATCATTCTCTCTCTCTCCTCTCTCTCCTCTCTCTCCTCTCTCCCTCCCTCCCTCCCTCCCTCCCTCTCTCCCTCCCTCTCTCTCCCTCCCTCCCCCCTCCATCCATCCATCCAGCATCCATCCATCATCTATCTATCTATCTATCTATCTATCTATCTATCTATCTATCTATCTATCTATCTATCATCATCTATCTAACTATCATCTATCTATCATCTATCCATCCATCTATCTATCTATCATCTATCTATCTATCATCTATCTATCTATCTATCTATCTATCTATCTATCTATCTATCTATCTATCTATCATCTATCTATCATCTATCTATCTATCTATCTATCTATCATCTATCTATCTATCTATCTATCTATCTATCTATCTATCTATCTATCTATCTATCTATCTATCTATCTATCTATCTACCTATCTAATAACTTCTGGAGGCAAGTTGTTCCACTGATTAATTGTCCTGTCAGGAAATTTCTGTCCTTCTTTTCATCAAACTAGCCATGCCCAGTTCCAGCAACTGTTCTTCATATGTTTTAGCCTCCAGTCCCCTAATTGTCTTTGTTGCTCTTCTCTGCACTCTTTCTAGGTTCATAAGACAGAAGCTGCCATAAGACACATTTCTAGAGTCATAACACATAAGACAGAAGCTTTCAAGACATATGTCATGACCCTTTCGATTCACTCCTTATTGTAGGACAATAAGATAGGCTGAGATGAGCCTGTCAGGTATAGACCCTGAAGTTGGAGGTTTTGGATCTGAGCCATTTTCAGCAGTTAGACTCACAATGGAGTTAAATCAAGAGATTTAAGGTCCCAGTGAATCCCGGAAAGCATTGATACATCTGTGTGCAAATCCCAGAGAACGGAATGTATTCTTAAAGCAAGGGGCATCTTGGGACTTTGGGTTGTTTGAGAATCGTCTGCTGAAGTTACACAAAATCCCAAGAGCTTAATGTAATAATCCTTTGATTCCAATCATTCTGTACTTTAACTAACTTTTCTTATCTGTTGGTTTGTTTGTTGATTTACTTATCAAACTTATTCCCATTTGAAAAATCTCATGTGAAACTTTACAAGGTATTTGGCATTTTCACATGAGATTTCAGGATTACATTTTAGAACGGGACAAGTAGAGATTCATGCCTCTGTTCATTAGGTAGATCTTAGACTTTGGTTGTCATCAAGTTACACTAGCTTGTTTCTTAATCCTTGCCTTAGATACTGAGCTGATCTTGGTTTCTATCTTGCATCGCTTTCTGATTATATGTTCATGGAAATGGAACATTGTCATAATTTAGCTGTGGCTCTGCCCCGGGTGGGTTTTACAATATACAGAAGGCTCTAAATCTATGGGATCACAAGGCTTCCTTTCCAGGAGTTGCCTAAAAATGTTGGGCATGGCCATTGAAAGACAGCTGGTTGTCACAGCAAATTTTCTTGCATAATGGGGTTTGCCAATTAGAGTTGTAGGTTGTGATAATCACAAAGGGAGCCATCATGTGACTGATCCATTTTTTTCCCTTGGATTTCTTTTTTTCCCTTTTGGCAATGGTCCTTAATCGAACCTATTGTTCACATTGAGGCATTGTTGCCGAAAACAAGAAATAAACACTGGTTTTCAGCTAAACATTGCAAATCAGTTGTAAACCAATGGCTATGATGACGGAATTGCTGGGGGGGGGGGTGGTCAAAATCTGGAGTACTGCATCTTCCACATCCCTGAGTTAGATGCTTTAATTTAAAGCATGCATGTAGATGCTTCTTCTAATGCTCCATCATTGGTGGCTTTTAAGAGGAGATTGGACAGTCACTTGTCTGGAATGGTATAGGACAGTGATGGCTAACCTTTTTGTCCTCGCATGCTGAAGGCTTGTGCAAGTGCACGATAATGCACACACGCATGCCCACATCCACAATCCAATGCATCCTGCCCCCCCCACGCCCTCCAGAGGCCAGAAACAGTCCCGGTTCCAGACTTCTAGAACTTCTGGGAGTCCCGTTTTTTGCCCTCCCCAGGCTCTGGAGGCTTTTCCAGAAATGTCCTCCCCTGGGCTACGGAGGCCTTCCCTGAAGCCTCCTGGCACCAAAAAAGAATGTGGGGTGGGGGTGTGTGGAATGCTGCACCCTCCATGCTCCCTCCACCGCCGTGTATGCGCGCGCATCTCCTACATGCATGGCAGAGACCCAAACGCCCACTGACTGGCAGGAGTCATGTGATCGCGGAACGCTAAGCCGTAAATGCAGGCTAAACGCACTAAAAATGTAGTGAGGTGACTCATGGGGGTGCTGGGTATGTTCCCTTTGGAACTGGATTGTAAGTCCCTTTTGGGGGGAAGGGTGAGTCATAACTTTGAATATTTACTAAGAGACCATTTGTAAGTCAAGGATTATCTCTATTGCTGTGTGCACCAAAATCCTACCGAGCAGGGGTGTTAAACTCAATTTCATTGAGGGTCACATCAAAGTTGTGTTTGACCTCCAGTGGGTGTGGCCAGGGTAGGCGTGGCCATCTTGACATCACTCATGGTGGGAATACCTGTGGTTTGCTAGTGCAAACGGTCTCCCAAGCCACGTTTTCGGCTGTGACAGCTTCCTGCAACCCTCTACCAGTGAAAATGGAGTTCTCAAATGAAAGCTCCGTTTTCACTGGCAGGGGCACAGCGCTGTTTCCAAGGTGGCTCCGTGGGCCACATCTAAGCAGCCCATGGGCCGGATCTGGGCCCCGGGCCTTGAGTTTGACGCCCCTGCTACAGAGCAATAGAGCAGAATTATGGAACACTACAGGTATGGATTCCTGGCCTGAATTTAGTTGGATTTGGAGAACCGTAGGGAGCTGTTATCCATTAATTGGATGCCAGAACACTTTTGAAATATTGCCAAGAAAGATGTTATCCTTTAATTGAAACCTGGCAGAAACCAGGCCTATGTAACCACAGTAAATGCGAAGAGACTTATTTCTGTAATAGAATTATTTGTTTACAGAAATCCTTAGGCTAGCATATTCAAGGAGGGCTAGGGAAAAAAAAAGCCTGAAATCAGGCTATCTAGACAATCTGAGCTAGTATAGTTTGTTCTTCTCCTTGATGTATTAGATTTCAAAATGCACAACATCTTCAAGTATGATGTCCCTGGAATAAAACACCCTGATAAGAGAGGAGTGTTGTTCACTGTGAATGCTCCCCCATTGCCTGTTTACTCTGCTGATGATTACGAAGATACTGGCATTTTTTCTTTACTATTCAAAAGTGCCCTGCAATTTAAACGTGGGCAATACAAGTATTCTTCTGCTTTTCCTTCCCATCCCAAATTAAATAGGTGATGATATATTCAGAGGGCCCTTTCAGATGTGGCCTTTTAGCTCTGGCATCTGCTTGTCATGTAGGAAATCTCTTACCGGTGAATAGAGTAGGGTAGAGTAGAGTAGAGTAGAGTAGAGTAGAGTAGAGTAGAGTAGAATTCTTTATTGGCCAAGTGTGATTGGACACACAAGGAATTTGTCTTTGGTGCAGATGCTCTCAGTGTACATAAAAAGATAAGATACATTCGTCAAGAATCATAAGGTACAGCACTTAATGGTAGTCATAGGGTACAAATAAGCAACCAGGAAACAATCAATATCAACATAAATCGTAAGGACACAAGCAACAAAATTACAGTCCTGCAGTCATAAGTGGGAGGAGATGGGTAATAGGAATGATGAGAAGACTAATAGTAATAGTAATGCAGCCTTAGTGAATGGTTTGACAGTGTTGAGGGAATTATTTGTTTAGCAGAGTGATGGCGTTCAGGAAAAAAAACTGTCCTTGTGTCTAGTTGTCCCGGTGTGCGGTGCTCTATAGCATTGTTTTGAGGGTAGGAGCTGAAATCTGTTCTTTAAAAAAAAAAAAAACAGTAGCAAAAGTTAGCTTTCTCCCTGTCTCAGCAATAATTAAAAAAAAACAACACCACTCAAATGAGATTCACGAATATCACCAGTTTTAACAGACTTCCAAGGAAGTGTTGCAGACGTGATGGAGAAATCCCGTTAATAGCCTGCGTGAATATTCAGCTGTTTCTGCACAAGGCATCTTAATAGAATTAATTGGATTGTTTCAAATGAGGTGTGATTTGAAGATTCGGCTTAAATCGGTTCGGATATCCTTAATCAGACCATTCCCTAAATCGGTTCTGATCCAGTCAAACAAACCCGATTCGTAAAACCAAACCTTCCAGGCAAAGTGGACTCCTTTGATACTTGCTATTTGTTTTGGGTTTTTTAGTTCTTGCTTAAGAATGTTGGAGCCCATTGTCATATTAAAACAACCGCCTTCCTTCTGACTTGCAGCAAGCTTTAAAGAACATGATAGAGCTGGCTAGTTTTATTGTCCTGTTCTGATGCTGTCGCAACACTGAATTTGGAGAAATCTGTTTTACTACATCTGCCAATAGCAGCAGGAATGCATAGAAGGATGTGTATGTAGCATAAACTTTTGTGCCAGAATTATATCATAAGTGATCTGTGGGTTACACGTGGCCCCAGCACCCCTTAACCTCCCCCAAATTCCCAAACAAAAACTCCCAATTTAATGCACTATATTCTTTGAAAAAGAACGGCCACAGGATCATCTTAGCATAACACAATGTTTATTTTTGATATCTGATGGACTGTATTTGTGTATAATATCATAATCTTCAGTGGCTCATTTATTAGTTCTGGAGAACTTACGGTAATAACATGCTTGTCAGGGGTGATTAGAGCTACCAAATTAAAAAAAAGTTTTTTTTAAAAAAAACCCATGTAATGTAGAGACTAAACTTATAGAACTAAACTTAATCAATTTATGTTTAAAGTAAAACATGTTCTGCAGAAAAAAGCTGCTTTGGCATGAATAAGATTTCCTTGAGCCAGATATGATAAGGGAGAAGTATAACAGAGGAAGAACTGAATTAACAGAGATGGAAGGGATGTTGGAGGTTTTTTAGTCCAGCCTCCCATTCAATCAGGAGATCCTATATCCGTGATGGCGAACCTGTGGCATGGGGAGCCCTCTCTGTGGGCACGCGAGATGTTGCCCAGTTCAGCTCCATTGTGCATATGCGCATGCCTCCTGCTGGCGAGCTGATTTTTGGGTCTCTGGCATGCATGTGGGAGATGCGTGTGCATGCACGGGAGTGAAGAGAGCATGGGGGATGCAATGCTCCCCCCGGTCCATTTTTGGTGCCAGAAGGCTTCAGAGAGGGTCTCTGGAGCCCAGGGGAGGATGTTTTTGCCCTCCCTGAGGCTCGAGGAAAGCCTCCAGAGCCTGGGGAGGGTGAAAAACAGGACTCCTGGAAGTTTCAGAAGTCCAGAAATGGACCTGTTTCTGGCCTCCGGAGGGCGCAGGGGTGGGGACTGTTAAGTAATTAAGCTCCCCGTTAGGAGAGCAAGTATGCAGAGAAGTGTAATGAGAGTGGTATGGAAGAACATGCACAAACCAGCATACAGGGACACTGAATAGTATAAAATATAGTAGTTTACTATGTGGAAATATAGAGGTATTCAGAGTCCGGTTAACAGTCCAAGTCATACACGGTTCAGTCATTCAGTTATCAAATAGTCAGTCTAGCACACAAAAACAGCTAACAGTAGCAAACCACAGTACCTCACAATACACCGATCAGCATCTAACAAACAGAGAGCTAACAGTCATTCTGGCTCCCTCTTATGGCTGCTTGAGGTAACAAACCAATTACATCTCTTTAGCATTTAAAGTAACAGATACATTTTGTTACAATCATAGCTTATATACATTGTCAAGCCAAGCCTAGGGTTACATCCCTAACAGGGACAGAGTGAATTGGACTCTGTAGATATGGGCACGCTCGTATGCGCTAATGTGCATTCGGGCACGATTTTGGAACACGAGGACAAAGAGGTTAGCCATCACTGTCCTATACCATTCCAGACAAGCGGTTGTCCAGTCTCTTCTTAAAAGCCTCCAATGATGGAGCATTAGAAGAAGCTTCTACTTACATGCTTTAAATTAGCATCTAACTCAGGGATGTGGAAGATGTAGTACTCCAGATTTTGACCATCCACCCCAGCAATTCCGTCATCATAGCCAATGGTGGGCATGGCTATGATGAGAGTTGTGTAGAAGGATGGCAGAACATGGAGGCAGAGTGAAAAGAGGAATCAGCCTGGAATCTCTACATAGCCACAAGCAAACTAGGTCAACATCCCTTGAATTCCATTGATTCTTATCTAACTCTTAGCAGGTGCCAACTGTTAGTTGAGAAGATCCCGGTGCATAGGCTTTTCACAATACATCTGTTTAGATGCATGGGCTTGGTCTTTTAAGCCTGACAAATTGTTCAGCAATAACTTGGAAGAGAGAATGTATTCACACTCTCATGGTGAATGTAACTTACTCAGTCAATAGCTGAAAATAATACTGACCATGAAGGTTGGAAAGAGTTGTGATATTCCACTCATCTTGTTACTCCTGCTGAAAATAACAACAAGTGGGACTGCAGCAGATGACATACTATGGAGAGAGCTTCTGTGGTTCTTGGTATTAGAAGCTATACATTGTGACCAGTTGGCCACCGGCTCCTCCAGCAGCCGAACCAGAGAAGGAGGCGTGGGAGTCAGGGTCAGCATCAGGGCAACCTGGTAGCTCCAAGGAGGAAGAGGGAATGGAGCTGTCAGAGAGAGAGAGAGAGAGAGAGAGAGAGAGAGAGAGAGAGAGAGAGAGAGAGAGAGAGAGAGAGAGAGAGAGAGAGAGAGAGAGAGAGAGAGAGAGAGAGAGAGAGAGAGAGAGAGGCAGAGACAGAGCCTGGGCCATCCATCAGACCTCAGATGGAGAGCCAACAGATCCCAGGTCTGGAGATGGCTGATGCAGAAGAGGAGGAACAGCTGAGCCCAGTGCCTGATGCGCAGATGCGCAGAAGGCAGAGGAGAGGAGAGCAGTGGAATTCTATGGGCCGGTCCTTGGGCCGGAAGAGCCACCGCTGCTAGCTCCACCCTAGCTCTGGGGATAAAAGGCAGAGGTGGAGATGAATAGTTGTGGCAGACAACTATTCATCTCCCTGCTGGACTGACTTGTTAGCCTGCTGTAAGAGGAAAACTGTTTGCTGGGGCTGCTGGGGCTCCTAATAAAGGAATCATTGCTCCAACTACAGAGGGTTTGTCATGTTTGAGGAGCTGGGTCAGAGCACTATATATATAACTGAAGAGTTCTTTTCTTGCATATCAGTTGATTAGGTTTTAAAAAAAGATTTTGGACTTTCTTTAATGCTATGAATCCTTAGTCTCCATTTATAAGTCACATTATTCTCCTTGAGAAAAGGGAAATTGTGTGCATTGCTATGGTGGCAACATTTGACATAATAAGGGCAATTCCCACATTCTTTGACCTCTGCTAATGCCACACAGCAGAGTGTATGGGGGAAAGTAAGCTTGTACAGAGATGGACCATCTGCTCATCTCTTCTTCTCAGCTTTAACTCTCAACAAGCGTCTGGAATCTGATGAATGTCACCGTGTATCATCCATGGTGCGTGTGTGAGCACACTGCTGCCTCTCCTTTTTGACATATGCCATCCATCCGACATGCCACCAGGTTCGGCAAGATGTTCTCTATGGCACCCACATAACATTCCTAGGCACTTTATTCAAGATTCACTCCATTTCCCCTTCCTTAAGTAAAGGTAAAGTTTCCTCCGCACTTGCGTACTAGTTGTTCCCGACTCTAGGGGGCGGTGCTCATCTCCGTTTCAAAGCCGAAGAGCTAACACTGTCCGAAGATGTCTCTGTGGTCACGTGGCCAGCATGACTCAACTCTGAAGGCGCACGGAACACTGTTACCTTCCCACCAAAGGTGGTTCCTATTTTTCTACTTGCATTTCTACATGCTTTCGAACTGCTAGGTTGGCAGAAGCTGGGACAAGTACTGTTACATGGTGCTCACTCTGTTACATGGTGCTAGGGATTCGAACTGTTGAACTCCCAACCTTCTGATAGACAAACACAGTGTCTTAGCCATTGAGACACCATGTCCCTGAGTTCCCCTTCCTTAGGATCTCCTTTTCCCCATCTAGCTCCTTCCCCAGCAATGGATTCTCCGTCCTTTCCCTTCCTATCACCTTAACTAGTACTGGCATCTTTTCATCAATGACATTGTAATTTCTAAGACAGAAACTGCCATTCCGCCTAGCACCCAAAAAGATTTATGGGATGCTGAATTTAGTACTTTGTAAATTGAAGGTCCTACCTCTCTGCCTAGGTGTCTGACCCTAGGAATATTACAAACTGGAAAGGCACCAGACTTTTCTTAGTATGGTAAGAATTTCACTCCAAAAATAGATGCTGACAGGGCCCATTTAGGGTTTCAGGGGAAAAAGTCTTGCTTTAAACCTCTGGGCGGCATTCAGATATCATCTGTCTGTTATCTCCATCTCCAAATGGAAAGAAATACAAAAGAAAAACCCCTCCAGCATTGTTGGCCTACCTATTGGAGAGGCTATGACAGGCCTCAGAAAGTTGCTGGACATATACAGTGTCCGAGCTGCCTTCTTTGCATCCCTCTACTAGATTAATAGCATTTAGGATTAGCACTTAGATTTATGTACCACTTCAGAGTGCTTTACAGCCCCCTCTAACCAGTTTACAGAGTCAGCCTCTTTCCCCTGGCTCCTCATTTTACCCACCTCGGAAGGATGGATGGCTGAGTCAACCTTGAACCTGGTGAGATTTGAACTGCCAAACTACAGGCAGCCAACAGGCAGCAGAAGTAGCCTGCAGTACTGCACTCTAACCACTGTGTCACCGTGGCTCATAGTAATAATAACATCATAATAACCAACGTTTGACACCCTGAGCAGCTCCACTTCTTATCCTTTGCATTTGTAAACAATTCCCAGTTCCTCTTAAACCCAACTCATGACTTTCTCATGTTTTGTACTTCTGTTCAGGCATCCAAAATATATGTGGCATAATGGTCAGCTTGCAGGGGTTGCCTTCGCAAATCATTGCTTGGCTCAAAACTAATCAATCACTGAACTGTAATAATGCCAGCTAATCAATACTCCCTTTAACTGTTTCCACTGGCTGGTTTCTAATTTGCTTCACCTCCATCCGTGTGAGCTTTCTGTCTCTCTGGAATGGAGAAATAGAAGGCAGCTTTGGTTCACTCTCGTGCCATTCCAGAGGATGATGTCAAGGATTTCACCCCAGAAGATCCTGATAGGGTAATGGACTTGAAGATATTATTGAGGAAAGGGGTGTCCAGTGGGAAACATGACGAAGAAGCAATGTTGTTAGGATTTTGTTCTGCAGTGCCACTGGCTTGCTATCCATGTCAATTAGTCAGTGGGTCAATGGTGTAAGACAGAGGTCTTCAAACTTGGCAACTTTAAGACTTGTGGACTTCAACTCCCAGAATTCTCCAGCTCCCCGAGCTCTGCTGGCTGAAGAATTCTGGGAGTTGAAGTCCACAAGTCTTAAAGTTGCCAAATTTGGGGGCCCATGGTGTAGGAGATGACCTGAACCCGAAGGAGGAGTCAAAAATGTCATCAGTCACGAGTCCCTGCATGTCCACAAAAGATCTAAATTCAGCCTACCTTGAATTCCTCTGACCCTTCTCTGCCACCAAATTTGCTTTGACCATCAGTAGTTCAGATTCTTGAGGAGAGTTTAAGCTTGCAATAAACTCATTTGAACTGTCCGAATCTCCTGATTTCTCCTGTGCTTGATTTCCCCTGTGATGAGTATCTCCAATACAGCTTTATGAATTGTTATGCAGCTTGGAGTAGCTGAACGTGAAGTAGAAGTTCTTAAAGTTATACCTGGTGACATTGCCATTATTTACATTTATTTATTTATTTAAGTCGGGGCTCTGCGTTAAATAAAAATAAATAAATTAGTAGATTTTGTCTTGGCTCAGATCCAGTTCTCATGGCAGATTTATTGGGTGAACTTTGGAAGGCTGTTTTCCCTTTATCCATAATTTAAAAGGCAGGTCTTTGAAATAAGCCAAAGCTAGCGTTGTTAATCGTCTCTAGTAGATATAGTTTTAATTGATAATTCAGCATTTAGATCCAATCATTTCTACCAAGTGGTTTCTTAAAGCATGAGAAAAACAATCTTAAATCACACAAGCTGCTTGAGAAAGTTAAGGTCGTCAAAGCAATAACCAGACAGAATAACAGAATAACAAGAGTTGGAAGGGGCCTTGGAGGTCTTCTAGTCCAACCCCTGCTTCTGCAGGAGTCCTTATAGCATTGCAGGCAAGTGGCTGCCCAGTGTCTTCTTAAAAGCCTCCCGGGATGGAGCACCCACAATATCTGAAGGCAACTTCTTCCATGGGTTAATTGTTCTCACGATACTGCTAGCTTCAGTTGTTCAGTTTGTGCCTGGCCACAATACTTAACCTCATGCATCGTTCCCAGAGAATGATTAATGCCTCTATTCTTAGTTTTAAAGATAACGATCCCTAATCTGATGCCTTTTAGATATTGTTGCAAATGTCTAGCAACCAGGCCAAACGAAAAGGATTTCTGCTTTTTGAAGGACTGAATAATATAATTTCATTTCACAGCAAAATAAGTAAGCATCCAAGCTATGCAAAAGCTTACTTTATTATGACAGAACATTGGCATCATAAATACAAAGTTACATTTTGGGGTGAGGAGATAGGAGGAGAACATCTATTTGGCCTTGGAATCCTTTTCTGTAAACTTTCTCCATTTCTGAAACCCAGTGATGTTCTGAATAACTCTGAGATCAAGAGTCTTACAAAGCCAGTAGAAGAAAAAAACTATTTTCTTTGGATTCTAATATTCACCACCTAGAATCTGGCATAAAAGGGAACAAACTTTGATTTCAAGAAGCAACGAGATTTTGAGCATGAAAATCTATCCTTAGTCTCAGAAGCGTGTTGAGATCCTAATCCATTTACATACCACTGAAATTCTCATTGTGTTCATGTGTTTGTCTGCTTGTATTTTCAAGTGAGCCCAAATAGTGCATTATACCGCAACACTTTTTTGAATCAAGCTACCTCAAATCTGCTTAAAGAATGCGTAAACAATCCAGGACCCTTCACTGCTATGGATCTGAAATTTCCACAATGCTCAAACCAGTTTTATTTGCAATATATGTTGCAGGATCCCCGTGGTCACATGATCGTGATTTCTGAAGCTCCCTGCCAGCTTCCCATAAGCGAAGTCAATGGGGAAGCCAGCAGGAAGTCAGAAATCACTGCCACTCCAACCAATTTTTTTTGCCCTCCCATGGCTATTCTGTTTCTCTATGTTAGGTAAGTAAATATTGGCTTATCATTGAAGTTTGTTTGCCACTGAAATTATTTTTCTATTTATGATATACATTTAGATGATCACAGGTTCATCAGCAATTCAGGGGGCAAAATATGCTCAGCCTAAAATTTAATGCTCATTCTTGGTCACATCAGGCTGAATTAACTCACTCTTAAATGAGGACCCAATGGGTCACATGGTTATCTGACTGATACGGAAATCCTCCTCCAGGTTTCACATAAATTCATCTTTTCTCCAGTATCTTAGTGTCAGGCAGAAGAAGTGCTTTACGGCATGAAATAATTGGGAGACAGGAATTTTTACTTTATTTATTTTATTTTATTTATTTATTTAGCTTGTCACTCATGTACAAGATAACAGGGAGAAGAATAAACATGAATAAGAACACAGGAAATGGGTACAAATAAATGGGGACAGTAGGAAAGGGACGTTAGGCATGCTGGTGCGGTTATGCACATCCCCCTTTACTGACATCTTAGGAATGGGGCAAGGTCAACAGGAGACAGTTTAAGGTTAAAGTTATGGGGGTTTGAGGATGTAATAACAGTCAGGTAGAGCATTCCAGGCATTGACCACTCTGTTGCTGAAGTCATATTTTCTGCAATCGAGTTTGGAGTTGTTTACCTTGAGTTTGTATTTACTGCGTGCTCGTGTATTGTTGTGGTTGAAGCTGAAGTAGTCATTGACAGGTAGGATGTTGTAGCGGATAATTTTGTGTGCTTCACTTAGGTCAGACTGAAGGCAGCGTAGTTCTAGATTGTCCAAGAATTTCAAGCCTGGTGGCATAAGGTATTCAGAGGTATTCAGAGGAGTGGAGTACATCACCACGATGTAAAAAAGATGTGGAGACTCTCGAAAGAGTGCAGAGAAGAGCAACAAAGATGATTAGGGGACTGGAGACTAAAACATATGAAGAACTGTTGCAGGAACTGGGTATGTTTAGCTTAAGAGAAAGAAGGACTAGGGGAGACATGATAGCATTGTTCCAATATCTCAGGGGTTGCCACAAAGAAGAGGAAGTCAAGCTATTCTCCAAGGCACCTGAGGGTAGAACAAGAAGCAATGGGTGGAAACTAATCAAGGAGAGAAGCAACTTAGAACTGAGGAGAAATTTCCTGACAGTTAGAACAATTAATCAGTGGAACAGAAATTGCCTCCAGAAGTTGCGAATGCCTCAACACTGGAAGTCTTTAAGAAGATGTTGGATAACCATCTGTCTGAAACGGTATAGGGTTTCCTGCCTAGGCAGGGGGTTGGACTAGAAGACCTCCAAGGTCCCTTCCAACTCTACTATTGTATTATTGTATTATTCTCATGAAATACCTCTGGACTTGATTGCCAAATTCTTGCCAATCCGTTTTCAAATTGCCCAGAGATTTGCATGAAGATTTTGACCTACCCTTTCCCTACTCCTAGGAATAAAGTTGGGTGCAATAAAGAGTAAAATTATTTTCTCTCTAATACCTCTTTGTAAAAGATCTGTCTCTAAAGAAAACCAGAGAAGTTGGGTCTAATTTTAGAAGAGGGGAGGGTAATGGTAGAGAGAGTGGAAGGCTTTTAGTGAACCATAACTGAAGGTTGCTTCCCTCTCTGCATCTTAAGTAACAAGGACATTCCCGCCAACTCTTTTTTTCCAGTGTCTAAAAATAAAACTTGCAAGGGGAAGGTTTATGTAAATAACTACTTCCAAGAAAGGAGTATGTGCCAAGAATTGAGGAACAGCTCAGAGATACCTGACTCTCTTTTGCAAAATGACCCATGCGTCAACTCCTTTTCAGAGATACAAGGGAGAATATTTGTAGCTCAGGGTTGGAATGAGGAGGTCCTCAGTGGTCTCTGAGCTTGGTCGTTTTCTTGCAGATGTTTTGTTACACAAGCTTCAGTCACACTCTGCACATTCTGACAACTTTGCTCGTTGGAAGCCAACTGGCAGGTTACAAATGGCGATCCCATGACCCTGGGTGCTACAACTGTTGTAAATATATACTAGTTGCCAAGCACCTAAGTTTTGATGATGGAGGTGCTGTGATGGCATAATGGCAATAGCCCTTAGACTTATATCTCACTGCATAGTGCTTTACAGCCCTCTCTAAGTGGTTTACAGAGTCAGCACATTTGCCCCCTAAATCTGGGTCCTCGTTTTACCCACCTCGGAAGGATGGTGTCAACTTTGAGCCTGATGAGATTCGAACTGCCGAACTGCAGCTAGCAGCCAGCCGAAGTAGCCTGCAGTACTGCACTCTAACCACTGTGCCACCTCGGCTCTTATAAGCACAAGGACTGGTCACATAAGTCACTTTTCCAAATGCCGTCGTAACTTCAAACGGTCCTTTAAAACCGTGTTGTAAGTCAAACACTACCTGTACTGGATTGGATGCTGTCTTCTCCAGTTTCAGCGTTTTTCACAAAAGCTTGGATTGCCCAAAGTTGACATGGCTATTTAGAATTGGGCCAAAGTAAAAATACAATTTTGCTGTAAAATTTCAGAAAGTTCCGATTCTCCAGAAAGACCGTGTGTGTGTGTGTGTGTGTGTTTGTGTGCATTTGTCTTTGCCTTCCAGCTTTCCTTTGCAATCAGCACTTTCAAAACTACTCTCACGCTTTCTTCGTAATTCTTGAGCTTTAAACGAAGTTTTGGATGAGTCAGCCTCTTTGAACAGAAGACACCGGGAACTTTTCTGATGTTACTGAATAACAGGCTCTAAAGGCCAAAGGAGGTTTTTTTTTTTAGCCTGCATTAGGAAGACAATTTCTCTTGCCTTTTTCCAGCGACCGGTTGTTATTTTAATCTAGGAGTTTCCCTTTTGGACTTTTTTCTTCGAATAGAGGATTTTGGTGAAAGTCTTGTAAGCCGAGTGGGTATTTTTATTCTTGCGGAGTTGCTGGGAAGGGGTATGTGAAGGTCTTGCCTTTTACAAGATGAGCATGTCTCTAGCCAGATTCCCACACTTCAATCCTTGGGGAAGATGTTAGGAAAGAAGTTTACTCAGGCCTCTTTTTAAATAGTGGTCACTGCTAATCAGAGTTCTGCCCGGGAGAAAATATTATGAGGATTTGTCTTTCCTCTGGAAAAGTTCAGAAAAATTGCCTTCATGCATCTTCTAGCTGTTGCTATTCTTCTCCTCTGCAAATGCTGAAATAAACTAATGTAAAGGTTCCCTTCACACACATGTGTCAGCATATATATGGCTTCCAAAGCTGACAATATGTAGTAGTCATTCCCAACTCCAGGGGGATGCTCATCTCTGTTTCTAAGCCAAAGAGCCAGCGCTGTCCGAAGACATCTCCGTGGTCATGTGGCCGGCATGACTAAGCGCCAAAGGTGCACAGAACGCTGTTCCCTTCCCGCCAAAGGTGGTCCCTATTTTTCTACTTGCATTTTTACGTGCTTTCGAACTGCTAGGTTGGCAGAAGCTGGGATAAGTAACGGGAGCTCACTTGGTTACGCAGTTCTAGGGATTTGAACTGCCGAACTGCCAACCTTTCTGATCTATAAGCTCAGCGTCTTAGCCACTGCGTCCCTGTATAAGCTAAAGCAACGTTATTTCATTCTGTATTAGGTGGGATTTTTGGGAGGAGGAAGTAGAAGTTACTGATTTTGCAAAGCAGGGTAACACTTGCAAGAGGAACTTCCCTTCCCCTGCAAGCCATTGTAAATTCAAGTCCAAAACAAGCGGAATACTTTAGACTTGACTTGCATATACTTTAGAGTTATTGAGCTGGAAGAGACAGCTCTTTTGGGGATGTGGGGTACAAGAGAGGAGACAGAGTATGTTGCAGAATGCTTAAGATGAGGGGAGGGGAAAGTCTATGATTAGGGGAAGATCATTTGTGCAATAAATTCGAGTATGTAGTTGTGTAGCTTGTGCTTTAGTGTGTCTTCTGAGTCTAGTTTATGTTTCTTTGGGTTGTGCAACCTTAGCCAGGAGTGCTGATTTGATAAACCCTCACTAAGTACAGGTAGTCCTCAACTTACAGCAGTTTATTTAGCGACCATTCAAAGTTACAACAGCACTAAAAAAAGTAACTTGCAACTATCTTTTCTTTTTTACAGTTATGACCATTGTAGCATCCCTGAGGTCATGTGATCAGAATTCAGATGCTTGGCAACTGACTGATATTTGGGATGGTTGCAATGTCCAGGGGTTGTATGGTCTCTTTTTGTGACTTTCTATCAAGCAACGACAGTTGGGGCACCCGATTCAACTTAACAACCCTGGCAAGAAAGGTCATAAAACGGGGCAAAATTCACTTAAGAAATGTTTCACTTAGCAATAACAATAGCAAAAGACTTATATATCGCTTCAGAGTGCTTCTACAGCCCTCTCTAAGCAGTTTACAGAGTCAGCCCATTGCCCTCCAACAATATGGCTCCTCATTTTACGCTCCATGGAAGGATGGAAGGCTGAGTCAACCTTGAGGTGGTCAGGCTTGAACTGCTGGCAGCTGGCAGAGTCAGCCAATGCTGCATTCTAACCACTGCTCCACCATGGCTCTTGGGTTCAATTGTGGTCGTAAGTCAAGGACTAGCTGCAATTGCAAGTTAGTATTGTATGCAAACTCCTATTGGGACTGATGGGCCCATGTTGGAATGCTGAGAACAGCCATAAAACAGTTGCTCTGTTGGAAGTTATGAGATTGTTCTCTGCTACTTTCTCTAGATTCCTGGAATGTTCACTACTAACTCCCTACTTTGCTCTTCTTCTTCTTCTTCTTCTTCTTCTTCTTCTTCTTCTTCTTCTTCTTCTTCTTCTTCTTCTTCTTCTTCTTCTTCTTCTTCTTCTTCTTCTTCTTCTTCTTCTTCTTCTTCTCTCTCTCTCTTTTGCCAATATTCCCCCTTCTAAACTGAGCCCTATCTGTCATTCCTTGCCATTTTAATTTTCTAAGCATGTTCATGTGGGATCCAAACGCATTTCTGTAATTAAAGATAATTCTGAGGCTAGTGCTTAGCTTTCTAGTTTGCTGGGTTTTTCTTTTCTTTTTTCTTTTTAAAAAATAAAAGTATCTAAAAATAATTAAGGTAAAGTGTGTGAGAGGTGTCGGGAGAGGTATCCATGGACACATGGCATTAGAGAGTGGGCTAATCGAACTGCCGTGGCAGCAGCATCCTGGAGAGAAGTGGGCTAAGACTCCTACCCATCTTGGCACATCCTTAAAGGTCTTTTCAACTGTTGGCTGCCAGGCATAAGAGTTGCAGCAACATGAACTCCTCTGAGCCTCCTGTTGCTGGCACTGCTGGTTCCTGTCGAGAGAGGTATGACATGACATCCCCATCTCGCATCATCTGCCCACGCTCTAGAAGTGGGAGTGATTTGGGCAGCCGTGAGGCATGGGTTGGCCTGTTGACTTTTCGCAGGTGGTTCAATCTATCCTTAGCCTGGCATAATAATGAGAAGGGTGCAAAGTGAGAGAAAGGAAGGGATGGAAAGAAAGGCAGGGGTTCTCTAAGATTTTGATGTGACAACCCACAGAAATCTGAAGACAAGCACCTCAAGATTCAAGGGAAATCATTGTTTTCTCTCTTCGTCTGTGACCTTGCAAGAGAGATCGCATCCCACCATCCACAAACAGTCTTCTTCCAGGCTTGCAATGGGTGTGAACCGCAAGGCTGCTTGTGGGTCTGTAGATACGATGCACCAGTTACTGTAGAATACAATAAACCTTGCTTAAGTAAAGGTAAAGGTTCCCCTCGCACATATGTGCTAGTTGCTCCTGACTCTATGAAGCAGTACTCATCTCTGTTTCAAAACCAAAGAGCCAGCACTGTCTGAAGATGTCTCCATTGTCATGCGGCTGGCATGACTAAACACCAAAGGCTCACAGAACACTATTACCTTCCCACCAAAGGTAGGGATTTTTCTACTTGCATTTTTATATGCTTTCAAACTGCTAGGTTGACAGAAGCTGGGACAAGTAATGGGAGCTCACTCTGTTACGCAGTGCTAGGGATTCGAACCACCGAACTGCCGACCTTTCTGACCAACAAGCTCAGCATCTTAGCCACTGAGTCACCACATTCCTTAAACCTTGCTTACTGGAACTTACATATTAACACTGTGCTTGGTTGCTCATCTGTTATGTTCCAGGTGCAATTCCTTGGAGATTTCAGGCAGAAAGAACTCAGAGTGACATCTAAGAAAGATATATTTCCCAAACTTCCTGGGGGACCAATTTTATCCAATCTGGATGGGATTGAGTGTTGACTTTTGAAGCCTGAAGAATTCGAAGCAATGATTTGTATCATTGCTACCATTCAGTTTTGTTGGCTTGACTTTAATTGTTTCTCACCAAAGACTTGCATGGAGCATTTGTTTGGCATCTGAAAATTACATAGGTGTCCTCCTGGATTGGGAAGAATTGATATAAAGAAAGCTGGCAGTTTGATGTTTAAAATAAGCAAGAACTGCTGCTCTTCTATTTTCTCTTATTCATTTCTCTCTCTCTCTCTCTCTCTCTCTCTCTCTCTCTCTCTCTCTCTCTCTCTCTCTCTCTCTCTCTCTCTCTCTCTCTCTCTCTCTCTCTCTCTCTCTCTCTCTCTCTCTCTCTCTGCCAGATGTCAGGCAGGATTCCAGTGAAGCTTACAGCTGGCACATGAGAAAAATAAGGTTAGGGTTAAGAGTAAGAGTAAGGAAGGTAGAACCTTGGAAGGTGTGTGGATTGGATCTTGCCCTTTCCAGAAATATCAATGCCATGTGCTTATCCTGAAGATGTCATCGTCATCATCTTCATTTAACAACCCCATAATCCATTGTGGGGTGGAGTCTGGGCAACTGAATGGATCTAGCAGTGTTTTAATGGCCGGATGCCCTTCCTGTTGCCAATGCGGAGTTTTGTTCGGCAGATATATTCTCAGTGTACCCAGAGAGAGAAATATCAGCCTCTACCTAGGATTGAACTCACAGCTTCCTGATAGGTGAGAGCTCTATCTCTAGGCCACCTCACCACTGCATCCTGAAGGACAACCCCCCCCTGCTGTGATGCAGGAGGCCAACTAGGCCACGCCCATACAGAGAACCCCTTGCTAAAATTTTTGAAGCCCACCCCTGGTTACGTCCTCTTATCATGAAAATAAAATGTCATTGTCTCATGTTAAGAAGCTGTTTGTACTCTGCATAATACCTCTAGTTAATGAAAGAAGACAGCAGAGACACATAGCACATTAACTTGGTTACTAAATTAGCCCATTTTCCAGGTGTGCTTCAAACACTGAATTGTAAATAGTCCAAAATGGCCAACCTGTGCATTCTAAGCCACAAAGCAAAACAGCAAGCCGCTGCTAAAATCAAGCAAGCTTCGTACATGAGGTGAAATGTCTTTAGCTGGTTAAGCTCGTCGTGCAAACACAGATAATGCAAAGCTGGGAACGGGTAGATTTGTAGGTCGCATGTAATTAAAAGGATTAAAAAGGAGCTAGTGTAACGAAGAGGTCAAAGTGTTGGGCTGCCTTTGAGAAGAGCCAGTTTCAAATTTACCTTCACTCTTGTCATTGGGTGACTTTCCACCAAATACTTTCTCTCAACCTAACTTCCACTGAGTTCTTGTGTGGGGGAAATGGCAGAAGTCATGCTATGTATGCTACCATAGAAAGGGGAGGCATTAGTGACTATCAAAAGACTTTATGCATTAGGATGAGCACTGCATATTGAAAAGCTAGCATATTTTAGAAATTGTTAAGCGGCTAGATAAATGCCAGTTTTTGCTTACAATTGAATAACCTCCAACAGCAGAGATTTCTTGGTGGCTAGGATCATGAACTTGGGAAACCACTGGTAAAATCTTTTAACATTTCTTGGTGAGCACATGCTTTGATCAAGTATCTTTATTGTTGGTCAATGTAGGTCAGGGGTGTCCAAACTTGGGAACTTTAAGACTTGTGGACTTCAACTCCCAGAATTCCCCAGCCAGCATGCCCATGGCTGGCTGGGGAATTCTGGGAGTTGAAGTCCACAAGTCTTAAAGTTCCCAAGTTTGGACACCCCTGATGTAGGTAATCCACAAAGGAATATTTTGCAAAAGTTTATGCTCTGCGATAGTGCAGACGACAATTCGGTTGTAGAATACGTTAGCTGGAGAATTACTGATTGAAACATTAAAGATTAGAGTAGAAGAATATGACTTTCAACCTTTCATTAAATATTTTATTAGTCCACCTTTATATTTTTTAAAATAAACTTTTATATACATATATTTAAAATAAGGTGGACAACATAACTAATATACTTTCCTCCTATTTTCTGCACAACAACAGCCCTGCAATGTGGGTTGGTCTGAGAGAGAGAGAGTGACTGGATAAGAGATTATTCACTATGGTCATATCCTAGAAGTACAATGTTTCTATTGGGGATAAAAGTGTAGTGTGATTTCTATCCTTGGAATCCTATGCATTCTTGGCATCGTTAGACATACAAAGAGCAGAAATAAGAGCTGAAAATCAGGACTTGTTTCGTTTGCCATGCCTTCAAATTCATCCCAACTCCCATCAACTGCCTGGCAAGGTTCATTGAGTTTTCCTGGAAAGATTTGGGAAATGGTTTGCCCTTACCTCTTTCCTAGGGCTGAGAGAGAGGGACTGGCCCAAAGTCATCCAGCTGGCTTTCAGTGGGACTAGAACTCACAGTCTCCTGGTTTTTAGCCTGGTGTCTTATCCATTAGACTATGTTGCTCATAAAGCGGGCACATAATTAATTTTTCTAGCCTGTGGAGCAGGTAGGATGGTTTTTCCATTTTAAGAAACCGAAGTAAAAGAAGAAATAGTCAGCCAATCTTGAAAATCTTACTTAGACACAGACAGAATTGTTTATTTATCTTACTCTGTATAGTGTTGGAGGAATTGATTGGTCACATGCCATCAAGTCATCTTCAATGCAGTGAACCCCTAGACAGATAGAGGAACAGAAGAGGCTAAACAATGGACTCCTTGGTTAAGTGTCCACCAAGGAACCGCACGATGTTTTGTTATTAAGTCAGAGGGATATAGCCTCATACTGAACATATGAAGAACGGTTGCAGGAACTGGGTATGTTTAGCTTAAGAGAAAGAAGGACTAGGGGAGACATGATAGCATTATTCCAATATCTCAGAGGTTGCCACAAAGAAGAGGGAGTCAAACTATTCTCCAAAGCACCTGAGGGTAGAACAAGAAGCAATGGGTGGAAACTAATCAAGGAGAGAAGCAATTTAGAACTGAGGAGGAATTTCCTGACAGTGAGAACAATTAATCAGTGGAACAGCTTGCCTCCAGAAGTTGTGAATGCCCCAACACTGGAAGTCTTTAAGAAGATGTTGGATAGCTATTTGTCTGAAACGGTATAGGGTTTCCTGCCTAGGCAGGGGGTTGGACTAGAAGACCTCCAAGGTCCCTTCCAACTCTACTATTGTATTGTATTATTGTATTGTATTGAACTGGGAAGCTCTGCCTTGCTTCTCATCAATGGAGAAAGATGGAAGTTGTTGTTGTTCATTGCAAAGCCATAAAGGACCCATCCTGATCCCATGGACAATGTTCCTCCAGGCCTTCTTGTCCTCTACCATCCTCTGGAGTCCATTTAAGCTCACACTGACTGCTTTGGTGACTATCCAGCCACCTTATTCTCTGTCGTCCCCTTCTTCTTTTGCCCTCAATCTTTCCCAGCATGAAGCTCTTCTCCAGTGACTGCTTCCTTCTCATTAGGTGTCCAAAGTATTTGAGTTTCATCTTCAGGATTTAGGACCTTCTAAAGAGCAGTTACAGTTGATCTCCTCTAGGACTGACTGGTTTGATCGCCTTGCAATCCAAGGGACTCGCAGGAGTCTTCTCCAGCACCAGAGTTCAAAGGTCCCGATTCTTTAGCGCTCAGCCTTTCTTGTGGTGCAACTTTCACAGCCATCCATTGCAACTGGGAAAACCAGAGCCTTGACTATCCGCACTTTTGTTGGCAGGGTGATGCCTCTGCTTTTTTAGTATGCTGTCTAGATTTGTCATAGCTTTCCTCCCTAGGAGCAAGCGTCTTTTAATTTCTTGGCTGCAGTGGGGCATTTTGGGGGCAAAGCACAGTTTGAACCACAAGAGGTCAGCACAATGCACAAGAAACGCACATATTGAGGAGAATGATTGGATGAATCACTCTGAGCCATCTGGAGAATAAGGTATGGGGGGAGGCAAATGAAGTATTGGAACTGAAGCCAAGGGGGGGAATGCATCTTTCTCTCTGCAGGTGGGGCAGTGGCTGAGAATCGATTGGATCCCAGCACAGAGAAGCTTTCCACTTAAGAGCAAAGAGAGGGGATTTCGGGAGCCCAATTTATCTAAAAGACTCTGGGATAAATTGGAGCTTCCACGCTTGTTATATATCTCATATGGGGGTGGGTGGGTGGGAAACAGTTATTTGCAGGCTTGTATATCTGGGCACGCACTTCGCTAGTGAGGAAGGAGGGGGAGATCAGCATGCAGCAACTCACTGGGTGTGATGAATCCATTCACGCCAGATAAAGAGCGGCTACTTGCCACAGGAATAAGGGAAAAGGAGGCCATCTCTCAAAAGTCTCACCTTGATGGTTTATGCCCATTTGAATAAACGCAGCACCTGTCGACATCATTTTAATTAAACAAGGGTGATTCTAACTATTTGATTTATCCTTCTTTGTTCCTAAAACAAAATCCCCCCCTTTTTTTTTCTTGAAAGGGTAGCTGAACATTATCACTGTAGAGAATATGTGTTATGTTAGGCATGAAGACTCGGGATCACAGGTTAAGTTCCAGTTAAGGTGATTTATTGCTCATGCCTACTCACAAGAATCTAGTCAACTAATGGTCAGCATTAAATTGGCACTAAATAAGAGTCAAATGAATTCAAGAGGGTTAGACTTAAGACTCTTAAGTCTTAATTCTCTTGCGAGAATGTAACAACTGTACGCTGGTTGCTATCTTGACTCCAGCCCCAAGCTCCTTATCTCTTCTCCAACAATTATTAGAAATTGAGGTTTCCCTACAAAAGTTGCTCCTGCTTGACCATCATTTGCTCTTTTCTATATCACTTTAAAGTGTGGTTTAAATTAAGTTTGGTTCAATGGCTTAAGGCACTAGTCTAGAAATGGGAAGCCTGTAACTTCTACCAACCTGCCTTCCATTGAGGACCTGTATACTGCACGAGTCAAAAAGAGGGCTGTGAAAATATTTACAGACCTGGGCATAAACTGTTTCAACTCCTATCCTATCCTCAAAACGACGCGATAGAGCATTGCACACAAGAACAACTAGACACAAGGATAGTTTTTTCCCCGAATGCCATCATTCTATTAAACAAATAATTCCCCCAGCACTGTCAAACTAGTTACTAAGTCTGCACTACTATTAATCTTCTCATTGTTCCTATCACCCATCTCCTCCCATTTATGACTGTATTACTGTAACTTTGTTGCTTGTATCCTTACAATTTATATTGATTGTTTCCTAATATGATTTGATTGCGTATCTGTACCCCATGACTATCTTAAGTGTTGTACCTTATGATTCTTGACAAATTTTTCTTTTATGTACACTGAGAGCATATGCACCAAGACAAATTCCTTGTGCATCCAATCAAACTTGGCCAATAAAGAATTCTATTCCTATTCTATTCTATTCTATTCTATTCTATTCTATTCTATTCTATTCTATTCTATTCTATTCTATTCTATTCTATTCTATTCTATTCTATTCTATTCATTTCTTCTAGTCCTGCTTTAGGCACAAAGCCAGCTGGATGACCTTGGGCCAGTCCCTCTCTCTCAGCCCTAGGAAAGAGGTAAGGGCAAACCATTTCCCAAATCTTTCCAGGAAAACTCAATGAACCTTGCCAGGCAGTTGATGAGAGTTGGGATGAATTTGAAGGCATGGCAAACGAAACAAGTCCTGATTTTCAGCTCTTATTTCTGCTCTTTGTATGTCTAACGACGCCAAGAATGCATAGGATTCCAAGGATAGAAATCACACTACACTTTTATCCCCAATAGAAACATTGTACTTCTAGGATATGACCACAGTGAATAATCTCTTATCAACTTCATTTAATCCCAAGGTTCTTTTCTTGTCAAACCACTGCTAGCTTTAATCTTATCTTTTCTCCCTAACTCACTGGGGGTTCTCTATCGGTGCAGTCTTTATTTATTTACAATATTTTGCAAGGATTTCAGCAGCAAAATATTCAGAAAGCAAACCTCTTCCTTTGCATTCCAAGTAGCAGTTGCTTCTCCCCTTCACACCCACCTGCTGCCTGTTCCAAAGGATGCACATTTGGGGTCAGAATCAATGTGCAACTGTGACTAAGAAGCTTGTTAAGTGCAGAACCTGACTCATCCGTGCCCCCCCCCCTTTATTTCCAAGTAAAGAGCGATTCAACTAGGGAAGTGACTGAGCTGTTCTGAATGCAGCTTTGATGTAAAAAATGGAAGTTGGTTTGAAGTTCACTGGATACAGTAGGTAGACCGAGAGGAATTTCTCAGTTAATAGTGACAGAAGGTTCAGGTTTTTTTTTCCAGTGATGCAGAAAATGTATGTGCTAGTAGAAGAAAGGGTGAGTCCAGAATAGAATAGAATAGAATAGAAGAGAAGAGAAGAGAAGAGAAGAGAAGAGAAGAGAAGAGAAGAAGAGAATTCTTTATTGGCCAAGTGTGATTGGACACACAAGGAATTTGTCTTTGGTGCATATCCTCTCAGTGTACATACAGAGAATAAAATGCATTCATCAAGAATAAAAAGATACAACACTTAGTAATAGTCAAGGTTACTATTAAGCAATCAAATCATACTAGGAAACAAATAAAACAATATAAATTGAAAGATACCAGCAACATGGTTATAGTCATAAGTGGGAAGAGATAGATACTAGGAAGGAAGAGAAGAATCATAGCAATACATTCTTAGTAAATTATTGACAGTGTTGTGGGAATTAGTTGTTAAGTACAGTGATGGCATTCAAGAAAAAACTGTCCTTGTGTCCAGTTGTTCTGGTGTGCAGTGCCCGTGATGGCGAACCCAGGGCATGCGTGCCACAGATGGCACGTGGAGCCATATTTGCCAACCCGGCAGCCCTCAGGTCCGGCATGCATGTGTGCACCAGCCAGCTGATTTTTGGCCTTCTGGAGGGCCGGGGGAGGCCGTTTTCGCTCTCCCCAGGCTTCAGGAAAGCCTCCGGAGCCTAGGGAGGACAAAAATCCCCCTGTGTGGGCGTCGCTCACGCATGCACAGGTGGGTGGGCAAACACACACACACGATAGCGCAGCACACACAGTTTTGACACACGTTTAGAAAAAGGTTAGCCACCACTGCCCTATCGCGTCGTTTTGAGGGTAGAAGTTGAAACAATTTACGTACAGGATATGAGGGGTCTGTAGATATTTTCACAGCCCTCTTTTGGACTCATGCAGTGTACAGGTCCTCCATGGAAGGCAGGTTGGTAGCCATTGCTTTTTCTGCAATTCTAATTATCCTCTGAAGTCTGTGACTGTCTTGGTGGGTTGCAGAGCCAAACCAGACAGTTATGGAGGTGGAGATGAAAGACTCAATAATTCCTCTGTAGAAAAGAATCAGCAGCTCTTTGGGCAGTTTGAGCTTCCTGAGTTGGCAGAGAAAGAACATTCTTTGTTGTGCTTTTTTGATGATGTTTTTCATGTTAGGTGTCCATTTTAAGTCTTGAGATACACTATATTGCCAAAAGTATTTGCTCACCCATCCAAATAATCAGAATCAGGTGTTCCAATCACTTCCATGTCCACAGGTGTATAAAATCAAGTCCCTAGGCATGCAGACTGTTTTGACAAACATTGGTGAAAGAATGGGTCGCTCTCAGGAGCTCAGTGAAGTCCAGCGTGGAACTGTGATAGGATGCCACCTGTGCAACAAATCCAGTCGTGACATTTCCTCGCTCCTAAATATTCCACAGTCAACTGTCAGCTGTATTATAAGAACGTGGAAGTGTTTGGGAATGACAGCAACTCAGCCACAAAGTGGCAGGCCACATAAACCCGTCCAACATCAGTGTGTGACCTCACAAATGCGCTTCTGGAAGAATGGTCACAAATTCCCATAAACACACTGCTAAACCTTGTGGACAGCCTTCCCAGAAGAGCTGAAGCTGTTATAGCTGCAAAGGGTGGACTGACGGCATATTGAACCCTATGGATTAGGAATGGGATGTCACTTACAGTAAGTTCATATGCGAGTAAAGGCAGGTGAGCGAATACTTTTGGCAATATAGTGTAGGTGTGGGTAGAGTTTTCCTGCAATGCTGCATTCTAAACTTTCTAATCATTGCACCACCCTGCAGCCTTTAGGTGACCTTGCCTTAAAATGGAATTGGACTATTTTTTCCCTCCATATTTGTTTTCATCCCAATGTTGGACAACTTTACCATTTACAACTTAGGAAATGCTGTTTCTTCTCTTTCTTATGCACCTAGAAATTTCTGTTCTCTCTTACAGTAAATTCGCAAAGGCAGGTGAGCAAATACTTTTGGCAATATATTGTATAATAGGACCTAGAATTTGAATTTGGATTAAATAAGGTGAATAAAAAAAACCCCACTTTTTAAAATGTAGCCTCATTTATGGCCCCATTTCCAAAGAATCTGTGTCAGGATCCACATTTTCAACAGTGTTGGTGTAGTATTATTTTAGTCACAAGGATTATTCTTATCACTTTTTTTTAATAAACAAGAGGGGGAAAACAGTGGTGTTAAAATGATACAGAATCAGGATGATAATGGCAGTGCAATGTTGTGACATTTATTGGATAGATCTCACTCAAGCTATAACATTCCTCCAAGAATAAAATGTCCTGGAGAAAGCTAAATTTGGGGCTCGTACGATCTGCAAAACCTCATGACGTTTGAATTTAGAATCAGAAATGCTTCCTGGTTTTACCCTTCCCTGCTATTGCATTCAGAAAGGGATCTTGCCTATAACCAGGCCCCTACTATTTCTGGCAGTTGGTCAATGAATAGTCCTAATTTGTAGATTAATTTAAAAAAAAACATGATTATAACATGTATTTGGCATAACAAAAAGGTACATGGAACACTGTAATATTGATTACGTGGTATGTTTGATAGGTGTATTAACCTTCCTCAATATAATGTGTTTATTACAGGAAAGCTGGCTGGTTTGTAAACTTTGTACATTTTTACACTTTTCCTCTGTCAAGTGTAGTAGCTTTCCAGGTGATGCTGGAGTTAACTAACAGAGGTGTTGCAAGCACTAGATCCAATTTTAAATAAAGTAAATAAAATTGGAAAATAAATTTGTTTGGAACTTTCAAATTGCCTTGGAAAAAGTGTTTTTTGAATAATTATGCACAAAAGGCAGTTGAATCATTGAATTGGGTCTAAATCACTTTGAAGTTATTTATTATATTTTTGATCCCATCTTTATTAGTCTGTAAGTAACTCAAGTGAACAATCACCCTGTGAGGTGGGTTGGCCTGAGAGAGAATGACTGGCCCAGAGTCACCTAGCCAGCTTTCATGGCTAAGGTGGGACTAGAACCCATGATCTCCTGGTGATTGGCCCAAAGTTATCCAGCTAACTTTCATGCCAAAGGCAGAACTAGAACTCACAGTCTCCTAGTGATTGGCCCAAAGTTACCCAGCTGGCTTTCGTGCCTAAAATGGGACTAGAACTCACAATCTCCTGGTTTCTAATCCAGCACCTTAACTTCTACACAAAACTGACCATCTTTATTATTAATAATAAATATTAATGATACATAGTAATTATTGAACATGTGCACAATCCTCATCATCATATATATATTTAAAGTGTCTACATTGGACATCAAAACCTGGTAGTCACCCAAATTTGTATAAGATTGCTTTTCTCAGTTTTGTTATTTGTAAAGACCAGGCATTTTGTGACTCAGTGGTTAGAATATGGTACTCCAGGCTGCTTCTGCTGACTGCCGGCTGCTTGTAATTTGGCAGTTCGAATCTCACCAGGCTCAAGGTTGACTCTGCCTTCCATCCTTCCGAGGTGGGTAAAATGAGGACCCAGATTGTTGGGGGCAAGAGGCTGACTCTGTAAACTGCTTAGAGAGGGCTGTAAAGCATTGTAAAGTGGTATATAAGTCTAAGTGCTATTGCTATTACTTCACCCCACAAGAGATCCACCCAGAAGAACACAAGCTTCAAATACAGCAATTCATATCCAAGATCCTTAAACTAAAATATGCCCTATAGGCAGTTTAAAAAAACAAAACAAAATGAATCACAATGGGCTGATGCTAATTCTTAACAGAAATTGGTAAAAACCCATATCAGAGAGGTTGGTGAACAAAACAGAGGCAGCTGCCAAATACTCCTTTGTGATATCAAGAGTTGCAGACATCAGAATAAACGGTACTCTTACATTCAATCATGTATCCATTGCTTTGCATGCAGTGTTAAGAGGTAGTGGCTTCTCTCCCGTAAGCATCCCAATTTGTCAGGCTGAGTCTTTCATTCCTCTCAAGCAGTTTGAAATGTAAATGAGACGCTGGGATAATGTGATTTGAGAGTTAAAAATGGCTTTTGACAGGGAACCACTGAGGATGGGTTTTTTTTTTTTTTTTTTTTACCCTAAAGGTCTTCAACCGTGGGGGTAGAGCATAGAAATAGATGGTGAAAATACGCATGAGGTGGGCTTGTTCTTGTTAATCTACCAAATGGAAATTGGTGTGGTGGCAGCAGGCTGTGAAATGTTTCAGTGTCATTTATGTAATTCTATATAGCTATATAATATATGTGAGAGAACAATACCAAGGACGTGTCTCCGTTAGTGCAACACTGCAGTGGTGAAATATTTGGAGTGTGAAACAGAGGTGTAGGGAATACATTAAAAAGGTCAACAATTTAAAAAAAATTATCGGGAGTTTTTAACACGGAAAGTAAAGTTCAAGAGAAAGGGACTATTTCTCCTCTATTTTTTTTTCCCCGTTAATAAAATTGCCATCTTGTCTCTCTCCGCCGCATTGTGGAAATAAAGTTCAGAGGAAGTTGTGGATAATGAAAGCCAAGTTGTCCTTTAGCGTTTTCAGGTGATAGCAGTGGTGGGATTCTAATTTTATTACTACCGGTTCTGTGGGTGTGGCTTGGTGGGCGTGGCATAGCTTGGTGGGCGTGGCTTGGAGCCAGGTGGTTGGGGGCAAGAGGCTGACTCTGTAAGCCGCTTAGAGAGAGCTGTAAAGCACCGCAAAGCAGTATATAAGTCTAAGTGCTGTTGCTATTACTGATTATTTGTAGTTAATGCTGAGAAACATCTTGGAACCTTCATTAATTCCCATCTGTAAATAAACCTCTAGTAGGTCTATCCTGCTAACCCATGAGGTTAGCAAGTTGTCCTTAATTCTAAGTAAAGAGTTTTGCTTGACCTAGTGAGTTAATGGTAACTAAAATCCCCCTATTTTTTGGCTGTTCCATTCTTTATTGCTTATGGAACCACAGTGATATCTCAGACAACATTTGAAGTAATTCCCTTAGCTGTCATTCAGTCCAGGTTCTCTGGTTTTCCATGAACTGGATGTGCTTTGTGAAACATGAATGTGGCTTCTTTTTTTCTGTGACAATATTTTATCTTTGATGTGCTTGATTGTGTCAGTGTCATCTTTGAACGTAGCTACAGTGCAATTCAGTATAATTTTAGCTTATTCTCAGTGGTCTCCATGAAAGGAATATAATAGCAGGCTGCTGATAGAACTGTAAACTAACAGTAACTTCCTTAACCAGTCATAACCCAAAATGTGGGTCCATTTGTTTTCCAAACCCGGTGGCTCAGTGGCTAAGACGCTGAGCTTGTCAATCAGAAGGTCGGCAGTTCAGCGGTTCGAATCCCTAGTGCCGTGTAATGGAGTGAGCTCCCGTTACTTGTCCCAGCTTCTGCCAATCTAGCAATTTGAAAGCATGTGAAAATGCAAGTAGAAAAATAGTGACCGCTTTGGTGGGAAAATAATAGCATTCCTTGCACCTTTGGCGTTTAGCCATGCCAGCCACATGACCACGGAGACATCTTCGGATTGCGCTGGCTCTTTGGCTTGGAAATGGAGATGAGTCGGAAATGACTAACACATAGGTGCAAGGGGAACCTTTATCTTTACCTTTAGTTCCAAAATATCCTGCTAGTTGCTGTATCCTACATTACAGATAATTCCAGTGTGTTTGACCTTCTCTGTCTTATTACCTGTATTTTGCTTTCATTTAAGAGATGTCTTACATGCTGCACTGATTCCCAATGAAAAACTCATAATAGCACTCTCCATCTGAATACAGCTTTGCTATTCATTTCAGGTATAAGCTATACTGCTGGTCTCATTTGTTCCTCTAAGGTGCCAGGTGGTACGTGAACCTCTGCCAGAATACATTATCCAAATACTATCCTCTCTTCAAGTTGGCACCTCTCCTTATGGGCTGCTATATCTGATAGCTTGGAGTTAGGCAACAATTGCAAGTTTGGAGTGTGGGAGGTGTGATTTCCTTATGTACTGCAGCCTATTTTTCTCTTCCCCCTCCTTCTTTTCATTTTACTTTCCTTGTTCTGATTGTATGACAGATTCTCTCCCTCTCCTTCCCTGTATCTGTTTGAAAATGAAGACTTTGCTTTTGTGTTGATTCCTGCATAGATGGGTATAAACTGCCTCTACAGAGAATTCTAGAGACATACATAGCACAGTGACGCTACTTTCAGTCTTCCTTTGTGTCCTCCTCTCAACATGTCACTTTTCCCCTCTCAGAAGAGAAATTCCTAGGTGCAGGTCTTCTCCAGTTCCCTTATATTGACATGGTCTAACATACAATGTCTCTTGTATCTTTAGAAGAAAAATAGACTGGAATTTGGGTTATGGAATGCCGGTGGCTCAGTGGCTAAGATGCTGAGCTTGTCGATCAGAAAGGTCAGCAGTTTGACGGTTCGAATCCCTGGCGCTGTGTAATGGAGTGAGCTCCCAGTGGCTAAGACACTGAGCTTGTCGATCAGAAAGATCGGCAGTTCGGTGGTTTGAATTCCTAGCACCATGTAATGGAGTGAGCTCCCATTACTTGTCCCAGCTTCTGCGAACCTAGCAGTTTGAAAGCATGTAAAAGTAGAAAAATAAGGACTACCTTTGGTGGGAAGGTAACACTGTTCTGTGCATCTTTGGCATTTAGCCATGCCAGCCACATGACCACAGAGACGTCTTCAGGCAGCGCTGGCTCTTTGGCTTTGAAACAGAGATGAGCACCACCCCCTAGAGTCGGGAATGACTAGCACTTATGTACAAGGGGAACCTTTACCTTTACCTTTAGACTGGATTTAAAACAAAGCTCATAATAGTTTGTAATTTTCCAATGTCCTGGTTTTGAACGGCTCATTGTGGGTTTTAATGATGTCACTAATTCCAACAGGTTTTAAACTAGAAACCTGAGGTCTGCAACAAAAGGGGTAGGAAATCAGCATTTTTGCCAGATGTTGCATGAGCTATACTTTCCTAGTCACTCTGATTAATGGGGAGGAATGTTGGGAACTCTAGTGCAAAAACATGGAGGGGGGGAGGGGTTGCAAATTCTCATCTCTGTTCCACACAGGTTGTGTAATCATCTGTAGACTTGGTCTAATTCATCCCAAAATACCAAGTCTTTTGTGATTTCTTTGGTTTGACTTATCATACACATTCAGCTCTTGTAGTTTGCAAACTATGGTTGGTGTCTCTTTAAGTGATTTGTACTAAGTGATTCCAGCCAACTATAGTATATTCAATAAATAATTGTAAATCAAAGCTTAGCTTACTGCAATGAGTGAACCACTCTTCGAGTATGACTGAAGGTGGTCTAAACCATTTGTCTGAAATGGTATAGGGTTTCCTGTCTCAGCAGGGGGTTGGACTAGAAGACCTCCAAAGTCCCTTCCAACTCTGTTATTCTGTTAAACTCCTCTCTACAAGATCTGTCTAGTAGTGTTCATTCAAGAGGAGGCCAGGAAAGGAGAGAAAGAGGTTGGTTCACTCACACACAAAAAATTCCTTTCTCTCAAAATATATTGAGTGTCTGTCAATGTCATCATTCTGCTTGGTTCATGCATTCTGTGAAGAGGTTCTGCAGTGCTTTGTCTTTATTTTGTCTTTCACTTAAAAATGGTAGGTGATTAAGTAAAGGTTCCCCCCGCACATGTGTGCTAGTAGTTCCTGACTCTAGGGGGCGGTGCTCATCTCCATTTCTAAGCCAAAGACCCAGCGCTGTCCGAAGATGTCTCCGTGGTCATGTGGCTGACATGACTAAATGCCAAAGGTGCATGGAATGCTGCTACCTTCCCACCAAAGGTGTTCCCTATTTTTCTACTAGTAACAGGAGCTCACTCCATTACGCGGTGCTAGGGATTCGAACTGCTGACCTTCTGATCGACACGCTCAGTTTCTTAGCCACTGAGCCACCACGCCTGTAAGTGATTAGAGACAGCTATAGAACTGGCCTATACATTGTTGAAGCCAAGAACTGGATCTTCATGATATAGGATGGGCTTAAGCTATCAGGTAAAGACATCCTAGATATTCTCTCCTACCACAATAAACCATGATGTTATTAAGCCAGAAGCAACAATCTCTAGAACGGAATTCTGGAGGCCTAAAACTGACAAAATATCTCCAGTCTTTCCCAAGTTTCTGGCCAATGCCAGTGGCCCTTAAAAGAACAGATGCTTGGCTTTGAAAAAACCCTTGGTAGAATAGCTTTCTTTGTGCAAAGATTGAATTAACACCCACAGCCTAATTGTTTGACCCCAGATATGTTGTCGACACCAGTGATGTGATCTTTCTAGACAGTAAGTTAAAACTAAAGTTCTCCTTTTGCTGGATCAAAAGATAAATTAAGTTAAACTCTCAGATATCTGAAGTAGCTATCTTATTTCACTTCATTTTAGCCTAGCTGTTGCCCTGGACATTTGGGCTGAAGTAAATCCATTTCCAGAGAATGCATTCTGCTATTCATGTATAGGAGACCTTTAGTTTTATGGTTCACCTGATGCAAAGCTTGAAAGAAAATGGAACAGATTCCTTTTTTTAGAATTAAGATTCATTTGTATTAGATGTCCCAAATGTTGTTGGGAAGAACTGTTTGGTTCAACTACACATAAAGTCGGGTGTGTTGTAGCCTGCCAGTGGAGCTGGTAGCAGATTTGGACAGTGAGGGGGTTGGGGAGTCTGGGGAAGGCTCTGACGAGGGCTCTGCGTCGTAGGCAGAGATGGAGCCAGGGCCATTTGACAGTTATCAGCTGCCTTCGGAATCAGATATCAGTGAGGTAGATGAACAGCTGGAGCCTGTTCCCAGTGTGTGCATACACAGAGTTGCCAGACAAAGCTAAGGTACAAGGGTCGACTTGGGAGTAAGGCCACAGGTGGATGGTGAATGGACCCTCCTATAGGGAATAAAAGAGGAGCGAAAGGGGATGGGTATTTGCAATTAGTTCATTCCTGCATTCTTGCCAAGTATTGTGGTACCTGAAAGATATCGGCCTGGCCACTCTCCAAGCCTGATAAAGGTCGGTAACTGTGAACTACCTTGAAAGACTAAGAAAGAGGAAAGACTTTGCCAAAGAGGAATTCACCGTAAATTAAATAAAAGGGTTTTATCAGGATGAGGACTTGGCTTTGTGCTGCTGGGTAAGCCTAGGTAAGAACAGGGGGGAAGATTTCTTGTGCTTATTCTTAATCCTTTCATTTCTGGCCCCTGATACCTGATGCTATTTATTCAGGCTTTAATTCAAGAAGGAAATGGTCTGAGGGAGTTGGTTGAGCTTTTCCTGAACTCTTTGCCCCATTAACTTAGTGAACTCAATGGAGCTTTCCTTTTCTTAGCCTTAACACCACAAGGAAGCCAATGAGGGATCAACTGCAAAGCATGACTGAGCTTTAGTGAAAATTTGGGTGAGATTCGCTGAAAGTTACAAAAAAGGAAGCGCATCCCACAGTCGTTCAATTTCACCGTTTTGATTAATATGGATTCCCCGTCTTTCTAATGATCACTAAGCTATCCTTGGGAAGACAATAAGGCAAAAAGGGAGAACAGCTTGTAAAAACTCTATATTCTTCAAAATGATGGTGACAAACATTCTGCATAGAGATGGTTACGCTCTGGGTAGGCTGGGTGGGTGATGGCACTCATCCCCAGCCCAGGTTGATCCTTGGGTGTGTATTCTGTGTAGTCCCAGGACCTCTAGTAAATTCCAAGTTGGAGAAAGTTACCATATTTTATTGAGTATAAGAGGCAACAGAGTATAAGACACACTTTTAGGGAGCAAAATAAGGGTGGGGAACGGGGGAAATTCTGCCTGCCAGGTATTCATCTGGCTAGTCCTCAGCCTGGTCAGCTTTAGCACTTTAGTTCACTCTCTGGTTTTGAGGTTGGGGATGATGGGGGCTGTGCAATTAGAAAAGCAGGCAAGCAGGGAAGATCGCTTAGCTCATGTTTGGGCAGAACAACAGTTTCAAAAGCACAGCTGATCCTCAGAGGGAGCTCCGGTGACTAAAGCAGGCAAAGCGGGGAAGGGGTAAGAGAAGGCAGCAGCTGTTCTGGGTAGCCATTTTGGATACCGCGTGTCAAGCATTTTGAGGCTGAAAACGCGACGCGTGGAGCCCAAAAACACAAGCCATTGTCGGTGGCAATCTCTGCAGCCAGGAAGAGGATGCACGGGGGCCAAAGGGTAGGGACCAGCAGGTGAGCGGGGCTACATTTGGAGTATAAGATGCACCCAAATTTTCAGCCTCTTTTAGGAGGGAAAAAAGTGTGTCGTATTCTCCAAAAAAATACTGTATTTTTCAGTCTTGGTATTTTTTTATTTTTGCCCTTCATGTCTCCCATTATAGTATTTCCCACAGTAGAAAATGTGGCAGGCCTGAAGTCCCACAGGTAAAAGACGGCTTCCAGGTCTGACAGGAAGATTCAAAACCCCCTATTCATAGGATGAGAATGGAGGAAAACAAATATAGGGCTTAGAACAAAACATTTAAAAAGCAGAGGAAAAAATGAGTTTCTTTTCATTCCAGTCCCTTGAAATAACTAGTCCTTCCCCGTCAATTGTGTTGGAGACAGCGGGTGTGGAGAAAAGAAAGAGAAGGAAGGTATACATTGATGATCACTGTAATACAATTCAACCTATTTTGATGCTTTATGGTGTTTGGTATTTTTTCAGAAGAAAAATAAAGTTTATAGTAGTAGTGTCCTTGAAAACAGGTCACTTACATATTTGTAACGTTTCTGTGGGGTGTGTGTGTGTGTGTGTGTGTGTGTGTGCCCACATGCCCACAAGCTGAGTATAATTGAGTGTTGTAGAGAAGCTGATTGTTCCATAAGATTTCCTGTAGCAAAGCCAACTGAATTCTTTCCAAGTTAGTTGTTTGCTCCCTTTTCAGTTTGAGATGCTGAACAAACAACACCCCCCCCCCCCTTCAGTCCCAAACCTCACGTAATGTCCTTGATTATTGGAAGGAAAGATGAATCATCTCTGTCCGCTCTTTTTCTACATTCTTGGGATTCTAAAATGCAACTGAAAGCATCAATTGCTCTTTTCTCAAGCCTTAAGATACATCGCTAAAGGTCATCCTAACAATAGAAGGGATGCTGTATAACCACCTTAAGGTAAAGGTAAAGGTTCCCCTCACACATATGTGCTAGTCATTCCTGACTCTAAGGGGCGGTGCTCATCTCTGTTTCAAAGCCGAAGAGCCAGCGCTGTCCGAAGACGTTTCTGTAGTCATGTGACCAGCATCACTAAACGCAGAAGGCACACAGATCGCTGTTACCTTCCCAGCAAAGATGGTCCCTATTTTTCTACTTGCATTTTTACGTGATTTCGAACTGCTAGGGTGGCAGAAGCTGGGACAAGTAATGGGAGCTCATTTACGCGGCGCTGGGGATTCAAACTGGTTAAGTGCCGACCTTCCTGATCGACAAGCTCAGTGTCTTAGCCACTGAGCCATTGCATCCCTTTATAACCACCTTATCCAGTCCCAAAGTCATGCTGAAAATTAACAGGATTTCTGGGGTTTTACATATTATACTTCTCCAAAACCAGAAATGCCCTGGTGCCTCTATTCCATATCTAGGTTTTTAGCCTTAATTGTAGCAACCATAGCTGGGCCATGTGTCACCTCTGTGCTGGGACGGGTGATTGATGATGTGTCCTCCCATGTTTCCCCCAATAGTAACCATCGCAGATTAGAGTGTTACTTGGTATGTCTTACAATCTGCCCTCGATAGCTATTATCCTATGGAAAGAAAGAAGGAAGGAAGGAAGAAAGGAAGGAGAGGGAAGGAAGGAAGATGGAGAGAGGAAGGAAGGAGGGAGAAAAATGAAGAGAGGGAGGGAGGGAGGAGGAAGGAAGAGGGAGGGAAAGAGGGAGGGAGGGAGAAAGAAAAGAAAGGAAGGAAGGAATGAGGGAGAGGGAGAAAGGAAGGAAGGAAGGAAGGAAGGAAGGAAGGAAGGAAGGAAGGAAGGAAGGAAGGAAGGAAGGAAGGCTTCTGCTTTATCCTGGCAGTTAAGTTGACAGCTTTAACTCTGCTCATTCCAGATCTTTTTCTTTCACTAATTTATTTCTTTCATGTGTTTATTACCTGCTTGTTGGCCCAGAGATATTAATGTTGCTATGTCAGTTTGAAAGTGGACATTAATTACACACACACACACACACACACACACACACACACACACACACACACACGGTAGATGAAGAGCAGCCCAGTTTTGGCTAGAGTTTTACAGCGCTAATGTGTCTCTCCAAAGGCAATTTTAGATGGAATTGTACTAATCTACATAGAAACCTGATTCAGGTCACCAAAATAGAGGTGACTGGGAGCAGGTGACACATACGATGATTCACTTGGCTGTCCGAGTGCCAGGCGTTTGATAAGACGCTTAAAATCCCTTCTCTTGCTTTTTAAACTCTTATCTTTAAATTGGATTTAGACTGAACAGTTCTTTCCAACGGCCCACCAATGGCTCTGGCATTAGGATTGTGTTCCTGTCCTGGTGGCAGAACTTAACAAAGCCCATTTTCACATATTCTTTCACTTCTGAATATAAGTAGGACGCAGGGCAGATTTTTCCTTGGCTTTGCTATATCCTATCATAGAACATAGAATCGTAGGGCTGGAAGGGGCCTTAGAGGTCATCTGGTGCAACCCCCTGCTCAAGGCAGGAGACCTTCTGTTGAATGGTTGCCCACTCTTATTTCTGAAAATCTCCAGGGATGGAGCTCCCATGACTCTAGGAGGCAAACCTTTCCATTGATTGATTGCTCTCATTATCAGAACATTTCTCCTTACTTCTAGCTTGGACCTCTCTTCTACAAGCGTCCACCCATTATTTCCTGCTCTCAGATACTTTGGAGAATACGTCAATCCCCTCTTCTCTGTGACAGCCCCTCAAGTACTACAAAACAGTGATCATGCCTCCCCCAATCCTTCCCTTCAATAGACAAGAACTGAAGCTCCCTCAACTGTCCTTCATACAACATAGGCCACTGATTGCTAACCTTTTCCGGAGCGAGCACCCAAAATGTGCACCCATGCCCAAACCCCCAAAATGCAGTGCAGCCCCCACATATGTACCTCACACCCCACATGTGCGCATGGCCCCCTGCACTTCCCCCAGCCTACACATGTGTGCACAGTCCCCTTGGATGTACCCACCTCCCATGCATGTGGCGCGACCCCCCTGCACATGCGAGGCAGATGTTCAGCTGGCTGATGATCAGCTGGCCGGTGGGAGGCGTGCGTGCATGTGTGGTGGAGCTGAGCTAGGGTGACGGCTCACATGCCCACAGAGAGGGCACTGTGTGCCACACATGCCATAGGTTCGCCATCACGGATATAGGCTCTAGTCCCGTGATGGCGAACCTATGGCACGCGTGCCACAAGTGGCACGCGGAGCCATTTGTCAGGGCACGCGAGGCACTGCCCTGTCAGCTGGCCAGCGCGCATGTGCGCGCTGGCCAGCTGAGTTCACCTTTTTAAAAGCTATTTTTTGCCTTCCCCAGGCTCCAGAGGCTTTATAGGAGCCTGGGGAGGGCGAAAAGAGCCCCCCCGCCCCCCCGGAGGCCCCTGGAGCCTGGGGAGGGCAAAAAAATGTAAAAATGGGGTGGGTCGCGCGTTGTGCACGCATGCGCACTGGGGTGGGTCGCACGTTGCATTATGGGTGCGGCACACCCGCACTCGACCCCCCTGCGCTCCCCCCACTTGTGGCACGCAAGCCAAAAAAGGTTCGCCATCACTGCTCTAGTCCCTTTATCATCTTTGTTTCTTAATCATAGTTTGTGAAGATTTTCCCCTTGTTTTTGAAAAGCATTAATCGCTGGTGTCAGCATTCCAATATCATCCAGAATTAAATCAGAGTCCAAGGCAGAGCTTTCATCAAAGTTCCGATTTAATAAGAGAGACATGTTGGTACAATCTGTGGGAAACCCGAATCTGAAAGCTTCCTGGGTTTCCCACCCAGTTGAAAGTTCATGATTTTGCGCCCACACCCACAAGTCCATCACATGGTCTAATCTTCCACTGCTTCGCTGGCATTTCCACCCATTTAGTTCCGGTTAGGTGCAGGGGTACAGAGACAAAGGATGACCTTGGGCTTCTAGAAAGGAATTTTGACAACAACATTCTACTCCTTTCTATTCCCCCTCCCAATTCCCCCACTAATAAAACAGCATAGTAAAATAAGAGAGAGTGTGGCAGGCCAAAGATCCTAAAAGGAATATGACTGGAGGCCTGACAGCCCTGGAAATTATGCTATAATGCTAAATCATACACGTGACCAATATTTCTCTTAACATAAATTGTTACTAATTTTCCAGATGAACTAAGTAAAGCTTGGCCTCTTAATCAGGAACTTCTGGAAAGTGTTTCTTTAAACAAAATCTTTATGAGACTCATGGCCTGAAAAATTAAAAAAAGGAAAGAAAATCTGTTCTATGGGAGAGATTTTATTCTCCTCACTACAGGTGGTCTTCTATTTACAACAGTTCATTTAGTGGCCGTTCAAATTGGCAACCACATTGAAAAAAGTGGCTTAGGGCTGTTTTTCCCATTTATGACCATTGCACCATTCCCATGGTCACATGGTCAAAATTGAGATGCTTGGCAACTGACTCGCCTTTATGATGGTTGCGGCATCCTGGGGTCACGCAATTCCCTTTTGCAACCTCCTGAGAGGCCACAAAAGTCATTGGGGAAGCCTGACTCACTTAAGAACTGTGTTACTGATTTAACAACTGCAGTGGTTCACTTAACCACCGCAGCAAGAAAGTTCGCAAAATGGGGAAAAGCTCACTTAACAAATGTCTTGCTTAGCAGCAAAAAAATGTTGGGCTCAATTGCGGTCATATATCAAGGATGAGAGGAAAGTTATGGCAAAGCTAGACAGCATACTGAAAAGCAGAGACATCACCCTGCCAAAAAAAAGTGTGTATAGTCAAGGCTCTGGTTTTCCCAGTTGCAATGGATGAAAGTTGGACCATAAGAAAGGCTGAGCACCAAAGAATGGAGGCCTTTGAACTCTGGTGCTGGAGAAGACTCCTGTGAGTCCCTTGGAGTGCAAGGAGATTCATCCGGTCAGTCCTAGAGGAGATCCACCCTGGCTGCTCTTTAGAAGGCCAGATCCTGAAGAGGAAACTCAAATACTTTGGCCACCTAATGAGAAGGAAGGACTCCGTGGAGAAGAGCCTAATGCTGGGAACGATTGAGGGCAAAAGAAGAAGGGGACGGCAGAGAAGGGGGTGGCTGGATGGAGTCACTGAAGCAGTCGGCATGAGATTAAACGGACTCCAGACGATGGTAGAGGACAGGAAGGCCTGGAGGAAAGTTGGCCATGAGGTTGTGATGGGTCGGACACAACTTCGCAACTAACAACAACAATCAAGGACTAACCAGCCTCTACTTTCAATCTTCAGTCCAAACGTGCAATCTGCTTACAGCAGGTGCTTGAATATAGCATCGCATTTTGTTCCTTCAAATACAAATACAAAGTAGAATGCAAAACGTACACAAAACAGGCAAATGCAGACAGATTGTCTCATTTACCTGTAGCCTGTAAACAGTTTGAAAAAGCTAAATGACATGTTTTCTCTCACAGAGGTTGGGGGTCTTCTCATCACAGTGGAGATGATTCGGAAAGCAACACATGTTGTCTGAATTTTTCACAGCACTGTGATCACCCAGCTATAAACCTATTGGCTGAAAGTTGTATTTAAAGTTTCATGGGTGCTTGAATGTGTCCAGAAAACATTACATTGAAAACAAAAGCTTGCACACACTTTGTTTGCCTATTGCGATACAGTTCATGTAACAACGAAAAAAAAAACATCCCCCATAAATGTTATTCTTAGTTTTAGTTTACACTGAAAAAGGGACCTTCTTAATTTGAGAAGTGTCCAGAACTAACAACCCAAACAGCTTGAGTGATCTTCTAACGCTGAAGCGTTGTTTAAAACCTGGACTAATTAGAGAAGGAAAAGGAAATAAAGCACAGGTATGTATTCGAGATCTTCTCATAAATGTATATAAAGTTTGATGCCAGCTGGGGCCAGTCATTCTCTCTCAGCCCCTTGGAAGAAGACAATGGCAAAGCACTTCTGAAATCTTGCCAAGAAAACTTACAGTCTCCCGGGTCCAACTTAGAATTGAAGGCACAAAATTACAGTAATAATAACAGTTTCGCTAAAAGATTACTATATTTCATTGCAATCTATACTTTATCTACATCTATAAACAACCTGTTTCTAAATTGCAAGTAACACCAGGTCCTTAATTGGGATCAAACACACAGACACAGACACACACACAGACACACCTCTTAGCAACAAGCATTGTGCAAAATAATCATTTCCATTCCCCTGCTATCAATTTCCACATATTAGACATGCAGTTGAAAATAACACAAGCATCCTACAGTATTAAAGCTAGTCCCAGGGTCAAATTAATATGTGCAATTACTGCTTCCCATAATAGAACCATTTTAGAGCATTGCAAAAGCACATTTCTAATTGAAGCACAATGCATTGGCCAGCGGAAGAGAACATCCAAAGAAATGTTGATTGGTATGGCTGGGGACTCAACGGTAATTCTTGAATTTCTACCAGTAGCAGTAGATACACCTCTGATAGTTACTCCAGTCATTAGTATCATTGCATGTGCTGCGTCTGGTTGTGGTGATAGATGTTAACCTGTCCTCATAAGGAGGCTACAACAGCACCTAATTTTGTAAATATGCACGTTTGTATCTTGGCAAAAAGGATCTAGTGCAGCTGCATCAAACTTGATTTCATTGAGGGCTGCATTAGGGTTATGTTTGACCTGGGGGGGCACTGTATGTGTGGGTAGGGTCTGTGTGGACAGCTCAAAATCACGTGTGAAGGCACCAAATGGGGTTTATGTGCTCCGTTTTTGGCTGGGACAGCTTCCTGCAACCCTCTGCCGGCGTAAATGGAGCTCGGGAAGGCCGGCCGCAGCCCTTGTGAGCTCTGTTTTCAGCTGCAATGGTGTCCTGCAACCCTCTGCCAGTGAAAACAGAGCCCAGGAGGGCGACCCATAGCCTTCGCGAGCTGCATTTTCGACTGCGACAGCCTCCTGCAACCCTCTTTGAGTGAAAATGGAACTCAGGAGGGCTGCACACCACCCTCACAAGCTCCATTTTCCCTGGCAGAGGCGTCGTGGGCCAGTCCTTTGCTGCTTACAGGGTGGCCCTTTGGACCAGATCTAAGCACCCCACAGACCGCATCTAGCCCCGGCCTTGAGTTTGACACCCCACTCTAGCGAGTTGAGTTGTTATTACTATTATCTGATTAAGCTTCCCTGATTTTGTATTGCTGTTTGTGTGTTTTGTAATTCTGGCAGACTCAGTGTAGTTATTCCTCCCAGAGGTTTAAGGGATAGCAAGCAAACAGAAAAATGTACTCCAGACTTTGGGGTTGTTTGCTGATCAGTAGAAAAGATGCAACAAATATGACTTAGGATGAAGTTCGTCTCCAGATGCTCACTGTAACACTTTTGTTTGCCTGGGGTCTTGATTTGTTTTGTTTTGGTGTTCTTGAATCCCCTTCTTGAAATGATCTTCTAGTTAAACAAAACGAGGGATACTGACATACTGTATTGATTGCTATTCTTATATATTAGGATTTCTGGTTTTGTAAAGCCGCTAATTCCGCATTTCCGTTCTGAAGAGAAAAGACGAAATTAGCTCTTCTAGCAAGATAGATATTTTTAAGGTCCTGATTGTTGTTGTTGGTTTTTTTCCCCATTGGCTTCCTTGATCCTCTGGTGCTTTTTTTCTTTGTTGTGTTAAGGAATCAGAAATATTTGCTCTGGGTTTAGCTTCTACTATAAGTCCCAGTTCTTTTATTGTATTTACTGTCTACTGTCTTCCTTAGCCTTTGATCTCTCCACATGGCATGCTTAAATTGGTTTCATCCCGAGTCCATTTCCTCATCAATTTGAACGTTTTGCTTAAAAATCTTACGTTGACCTTGTCTTTACAATTAGAACATCTTTGGGTATGCTGATACCCCATGTTTTCTCTCACTTTTTTTTGGGGGGGGGGGGCGAGAATTGACTAAAATAATTTTTAAAACTTTATTTATATTTGTGTTTTGAAGTTTTATTTAAATAAGTATGTGTGTGTGTATCTCTATGCATAGGAGATTGTCATTAGCGGCACAGTGGCTCGAATGCAGTATTGCAGGCTAACTCACTGCTCGCTGCCAGTAGTTCGATTGTTATCAGCTCAAGGTTGACTCAACTTTCTGCCCTTCTGAGGTGAGTAAAATGAGGACCCAGATTGTTGGGGGGAGTATGGTGACTCTGTAAAAGGCTTAGAGAGGACTGCTCAAACACTATGAAGCAGTATCTAAGCCTACATGCCATTGCTGCTCCCAAGATTACAAATTTAACATGCCCAGCTATAAAAATTCAAGAAAGAAAGAAGAGAAAGCTGGGTTTCAGTTTCTTTATATTAGTTTTCTTTAGCAATAGCACCTAGACTTAAAGTGTTTTTCACTCCATAAGACACACTCCCCCCCACCCGCCAAAAGTGGGTGGAAATATCTGTGCATCTTATGGAGCAAATATTACGTTCTTTGGTGAATAGCAGCCGGGCAGCTGTAGCGGGGTCCTTTTACCCAACCCCCCTCTGTCTTTGTCATTGCCTGCCTCTTCTGTCTCTTTTCCACTGGAGTCAATAGGCAGAGCTGGCACATGAGAGGACACCTATCTGTGGTCCTTTCAGGCTCTGCTTGCTATTTTTTTCTCGTTTTCCTCCTCTAAACCTAGGTGCATCTTATGGTTAGGGGTGTCTTATAGTGCAAGAAATACAGTGTATGCAGCACTCTCTTAGCGGTTTACAAACATCAACATATTGTCACCAACGAGCCAAGTCCTCATTTTACTGACTGCAGAAGGATGGAAGGTACACTATATTGCCAAAAGTATTCGCTCACCCATCCAAATAACCAGAACCAGGTGTTCCAATCACTTCCATGGCCACAGGTGTATAAAACCAAGTCCCTAGGCATGCAGACTGTTTTGACAAACATTGGTGAAAGAATGGGTCGCTCTCAGGAGCTCAGTGAAGTCCAGCGTGGAACTGTGATAGGATGCCACCTGTGCAACAAATCCAGTCATGAAATTTCCTCGCTCCTAAATATTCCACAGTCAACTGTCAGCTGTATTATAAGAACGTGGAAGTGTTTGGGAACGACAGCAACTCAGCCACAAAGTGGTAGGCCACGTAAACCCGTCCAATATCAGTGTGTGACCTCACAACTGCGCTTCTGGAAGAATGGTCACAAATTCCCATAAACACAAGCTGTTATAACTGCAAAGGGTGGATCGACGTCATATTGAACCCTGTGGATTAGGAATGGGATGTCACTTACAGTAAGTTCATATGCGAGTAAAGGCAGGTGAGCGAATACTTTTGGCAATATAGTTGGTAGAGTTTTCCTGCAGTGCTGCATTCTAAACTTTCTAATCATTGCACCACCCTGCAGCCTTCAGGTGACCTTGCCTTAAAATGGAATTGGACTATTTTTTCCCCTCCATACTTGTTTTCATCCCAATGTTGGACAACTTTACCATTTACAACTTAGGAAATGCTGTTTCTTCTCTTTCTTATGCACCTAGAAATTTCTGTTCTCTCTTATATGTTTGAAAGGCTCCCCAAAGAAACTTCCTTCCAGTTAATGTTTTCGGAAAGTTTGAACTACAATATATTTTGTCTCAAACAGAGACTTCTCAGTGGCAATTCCAGGGTTTTGAATCCTCCTAGCAGTCTTATAAACAAGCCACATACATCAATTATTTTGCAGAAATGTTTGCTATGGTTTCTGTAGGCAGGCCGTGGAATAATAGATAATTTCCTCTGTCTCTCTCTCTTTTTTTTAACTGCAAGCATTAAGTTTGTTCCTCCTGTGTTGGCTTGTATGCTGAATGCAATCATAAGATAGGATGACCAATTATTAACACTATCCTTCCTCAGTCATCCACATTTAATGTCTAGTTTGGTAACTAGTTTTTCTAAACAACTTTCAGTGGTGAAAGCTTTTTTGTTTTTAATTCAAATATTAGCCATTTGCTTTTATGGCACTTCATTTATGTTTTTTTTTAATTGTTTATGAATTTGCTCTGCCAACATAGTCTACCAAACATTCCAAATATATAGTTTAAGGGGGAAATTGGTACCAGGAATTCTGCTTTCTTGTCTGATCATAGTTGTAGGAATTTGCACGTGTGTCTGGATTGTTATCGGAGATCTTTTCCTCTGATTTGCCTTTTTTTATGTTTGAGAAGATTGCTGGAGTAGATCTTGTAAGTCTAATTCAATGTTTTAATTGTATGCTATTCTGATGCATCTTGACACATATTTTTTTTAACTTGAAAAGCATTTTTGTAATAAATCAAGTACACAGTTTCCAGTGTTGAAATCCAAAGTTTCTTAAAAGATACAGAACCACATGAAAATTATATATTTGGTTAAACAGCCTGCCTATCTATTGTCTGTCTGTCTGTCTGTTCGTCCGTCCACCCACCCATCCATCTCCATGTTCCTTGTAGCTGGGCATAATATACGACAAAAACAATGTAGCAGAAAATTATTTAGATTAAACAGTTAGCTATAGTTAAATCGTTGACAACGAAGTGAGAAATTCACTCTTGGTATAAAAATAACAAATGGAAATGAGAAACTAAATTAAAATGAATCTTAAGATCAATGTACCGGTAGCACCTGTGTGTTCATTTGGAAATGGAATTCTAGATGTACTTTAAATTTTCCTTAATTCTGAGCAACTTCATAAAGGCTCTAGGAACAGGGCACCAAATGTTAATTGGGTGTTCTTTAAAATGAATTCTGATATCTTGTTCCAATAATTCATGCTGCTGGTTTCCCGAGGCTGCTATTCTTGAAGTTATCAGTAGGTGCTCCATTTGTAGAGTTTTCTTAGAGTCCAATTGCATTCGTACCTTAACTTATACTCTTCTTTAGGGATGTATAAATCAGCACATATCTTTTCTGGGTCAATTCAACATGTATTCCATCACAATTCTGTGCTGTCCAATTATTGTCTCATTATGCAAACTTTTCTTTAATAAAGTCACATTTTAGATATGCTTATGTAAGAGCTTCCGAATTTGGGGGGGAAAGGCACCTTTTGAGGCTATGTTCCACTTTGCATATTAACCCGGAAAAAAACCAATTACATGGATTCACATAAAAATGTGGACCAAATGCATTTAATCAACTCACTGCCATCAGTGGTGGGCAAGTTTGGGTGAAAATTGACTTTTAGAAGATTACATTAAATGCTGTTCGCATGTTTATGTTTGGGGAATAGGCTAGGAATAGTTGATAAGTTGCAAGTTTGGTTTTATAGATCATTTTTTGTCACCTGTGATGGCTCTCTTGATGGAATTACCTTTTCTCTGAAATGTAATGCTGTTGGAAGAAATGTCCTTCTGGGTTCAGTTCCAAGTGGGGAAAAAGACACTGGCAACATGGAGGCTGCTTGGAAAGATGGTTTTAATGGTGGACAGGACCACATGGTTTGAGGTCCTGAATAGAAAAGGGGGATCGCATGCTTCAAGATGTTGGGTGAAGAAGGAAAAAGAGAGCGAGATGCTGAAAGTCCCTGGTTTTAAGCCCTCTCTTAGCTTTGAACTTGAGTTTGTATTCTGATTGGTTGTCAAGACTCCCATGGGGCCATGCAGGAGCAAATCTCTAGGCTGTGTTTTTTTGCGTCCAAGTTTGGTTGAGCATTGCTTTTTCCAAGGTGCCCTGTGGTGAGATGGGTAAAGGGCTAATACTATCATGCCTTAATCCCATCACCCTGGATCTGAAGGGGGAGAACTTTGTTATGTAGAATAGACCGACCCAGGCTTTTAAATGGCCAATTGACAAAAGTGGGGATTGCTGAATTTCTGCCTCTCTTGAGTTTCTACTTTTCTTTTTTAGGGGAAATATTCTGCCTTTTTAAATATTTCCTAAAATATTTCATTTCTCTGGGTGAGGGGTGGGTTTTAACTTCCTTCACTGCAATGGATGGAAACTAATGAAGGAGAGACCCAGCCTGGAACTAAGGAGAAATTCCCTGACAGTTATAAAAATTAATCAGTGGAATGATTTGCCTCCAGGAATTGTTGGTGCTCCAACATTGGAGGTTTTTAGGAAAAGATTAGGCAGCCATTTGCTTGAAATTGTATAAGGTCTCATGCTTGAGCAAAGGGCTGGAGTAGAAATCCTCCAAGGTCCCCTCCAACTCTATCATTATGTTAAAAAAAATCAATGCTTATTTGTTTATTGATTTATTTTAACAATTACAATAAGCATAGGGGGCATTCAAGGCCATAAAAGCCAAGCAATGGTAAAATTAAACTACCAGCAATCCATATAATTGGATTTATGAAGGTCTGGGGTTAAAAAAAAAACCAACCCAAACGTATTCTCACTTTACCATTTTAAAAAAAGCAGCAATAAAATCAATCTCGGGGGTCATGTAATATCCCAGCCTAAATCCTTAAGGCAATAACCAGATTTTGAATAACTTATGAAAGGCTAAGGAGAAGTTTGTGTATGTGTGTATGTTCTGAATCTCCCCTGCGTTAATCTGCTGAAGATCTTCTTTATATGGAAGCTACACAAAGAGGCTTCATTTCTTCTGGTTTTTTTTTTTTTTAATAATTCCCCTCCAACATCCACTTTTTGAGATAATCCTATATTTTAAAATTGTTTCCCTTTGTTTCTATTTTTTACTATAATTGATTATAATCCTAGTTTGACTATAATCACATTAGTAACAATAGGAAGTCACATACGAGTATGATTATCATAATAAACAGCTTGATTCTTTGGGCAATATGTAGGCATATAACTGCATCCCAATTTGAAAATCTAGGACTCTCGCATATTAGGATGGGAAGATCTACCCATAAATGGGAAGGTTTTTTTCTGATTTCACTCTGTTTTCATAATTCTATGGAACCATACAAACAATTTTAAAAAGGTAAAAGTTTCCCCTGCGAATGAATGCTAGTCGTTCCTGACTCTAGGGGGCAGTGCTCATCTCTGTTTCAAAACCGAAGAGCCAGCGCAGTCTGAAGATGTCTCTGTGGCCATGTGGCTGGCATGACTAAATGCCGAAGGAATGCTGTTACCTTCCCACCAAAGGTTGTCCCCATTTTTCTACTTGTATTTTTTACGTGCTTTCAAACTGCTAGGTTGGCAGAAGCTGGGACACGGGAGTTCACTCCGTTACGCGGTGCTAGGGATTCGAACCTCTGAACTGCTGATCGATAAGCTCACCATCTTAGCCATTGAGCCACCGTGTCCCTTACAAGCAAGTTATTGTGCTCTAAATACATGAGGTCCTTGGTGCTCTCTGAGCTTGCCTTTCTTGCAAACGTTTCATTACCAAACTAGGCAACAACATCAAACAGCATCAGATACAATATTTCCATGTGGGTAAAGGTAAAGCATGCAGGGACCTTTGAACCAAGCAGCCAAAAAAGAAAGAAAGAAAGAAAGAATTTTTAGCTTGAATTCACTGCCTTGTCTCCTTTGCAGAGAAGAAATGATTGTAGGGCGGTCAGTCTGAGCAAGGAAAATGGTTGTCTTTTCGATCAGCTATCTGGAATTGACTGACCAGCATGTGACAAATAGTGTGTCACACTTTAGCCTGAAGAGCCCACTGATGGAGCCGAGATAAACCAAGCTTCTGAAAAACAATTTGGAAGGGAAGGGAACTGTTTTTTTTCCTTTATTTTAAATTTTATGCAATCACTCTCTTTGTCCAGGGTGACCACAAGAAAGGCTGTGCTAAATTAACTCCTGGTTTGCACACCGACCATCTCTGGAGTAACCTTCACAATGGTCTCCTGCAGGACCAGTTAAGGAGTCTGAAGAGATTTCTTTAAGAATAAAAGAGACTAATTAACAGGAACTGTGCTCTCTAATAGCTGGAGTCTCCAAAGTGCTATTTGTAGCTGAAACCACAATGAGACTTCAGGCTAAAAAAAAAAAACCCAAAACTTTCTTGCTGATTGCAGTTACAACATCTGAAACAAATTCCCAGACTTGCACTGCTTGTCCATATAACTCTCGCCAAGTTCCCTCTGGGAACTTGCTTCCTCAGCCATCCTTATATCGTGCTTGGTTCCTGAACCTCAATCTCCGTTCAGTTCTCTTCTCCCCTTTACTACTTTCCTGGGTTCATTCAAGAGCCAGCATTTTTTTTTCCTGAATCTTATCTATGAGCTACTAAGCAAAGTCCTTCCAATTCAGCAAGAACGCAGTTGGCTATGGCTCTAAGCAAGGGAGGGAAGGTGAGTTATAAACATGCAGAACTGTTGTGTGCTTGCTCTCGTAATTTTTCCCTAGACTTTAATATATAGCTTTTTTTTTTAATTGGCAAAGCTGTACATTTTAGAATGTTCTAAGAAGTACTGGTGGCTGAGGTGCTGAGCTTGTCGATCAGAAAGGTCGGCAGTTCGGCGGTTCGAAACCCTAGCGCCACATAACAGAGTGAGTACTGTGTAAAGGACTATGAAGTGGTATATAAGGCTAAGTGCTATGGCAAGTTAACTCTGCATACGCCAGCAGTTCGATCCTGACCGGCTCAAGGTTGACTCAGCCATCCATCCTTTCAAGGTCAGCAAAATGAGGACCCAGATTGTTGGGGGCAATAGGCTGACTCTGTAAACCACTCAGAGAGCATTGTAAAGCACTAAAAAGCAACATATAAGTCTAAGTGCTGTTACTATTGCTTCCCATAGCTGGTAGCAAAATCCATCCATTTCCAGAATTCCCAGGAAGGTGGGCATCTGTTTCCATATTTACTGCAAACCTCTCTATTCCTCCAGAGAAAAGGGTAGCATCTTGTCTCTTGCAGTGGCCAGGAGAGAAACTTTTGAGAACCCCCAAATGCAGATCAAATGTGCCGTTATATCCCTTCTTCTACTCATGTTTCCCAGCAATCAGTTTTTAAAGAGACAATTCCTTAGGGACGTAGCTGTGCAGAGCTTTGAAGAGGTACTTTGCTTTACTGGAACTTCAATTAAAACCTCCTATTTGAAGAAAAGTAGTTCTGTGCGTCTAAATATCACTAAAAAGCAGCCACCCCTGCTTTGATCCATGGGATACCCAGAAGCTCCCAGGATTGAGTCAAAATGATAAGTGGAATAGAATCAGCTCCGCCTCACCTATGTCAGGTAAAGTGCCACTTAGAAATAGGGATCTCTCTCCATAAAGCACTAGGCTAAGGGATATTGCAGCCAGTTTACATAGCCTCAAATGAAGAGTAATTGTACCTAGCAGCCATTCACTTTCTGTGAATTTGTCTAAGGGTGCCCAAGTTAGGAACCATTATCAATGTATTCAAATAAATGAATTGCATAGTTTAACTCATCAGTTGGGTGAAGAAATACTTCTGCTGTTCATCCCGAGCTATGCAGCATGATAACAAAAGAATTAAATCATCGGCGTCCTTTATTGGTCTCCGTCTTTCTGTAAATGGCTAATATTGTGCAAATCCAATGCAATCATGTCAAATATAAGAAACTGACAACAATATGAAAAAAAAGTTGTTAGAAGGGATTGTAATGATATGTTCAGTGGCTGAGAGAGATTTCTTTTATGGATCCTGGATCTTCATCTTTTATCAGTTGAAAGAATGGCCTCTTTGATATTCTTTCCTTTTCAATAAATCTGGTTAAAGAGGATCTCTCTGCTTTGAGGTGTAATCAGCTATCAAGCGTCCCTTATTTTATTTTGTTTTGCCAGGCGTTTGTCTGATTTTTCAGTAGCCTCATTTCTGATATGAAAAAGGAAGAGATGTTCTTTTGGTAGATATGTCTCATATATCTTAATTATTTCAGTACTGTTGTGTTTGTCTCCTTGGTAAATGGATGGATAAATCTTGACTTGATTTTAGAAATAACTCACATGACACTCAACAATGTGTTAGGAATCTCTTTATGCTGTCCACCCCCTTGTAATATTCCTCTTTTTATACCTTTTGCATTTTGTCAAGCATAATCAGATTCTTATAGTCTATCATTCACTCACACAGCACGTCTAAAGAACATACATCTTTCCAGGGAACAGTTACTGTTTGTTTGGTACAGTCTGATTAACTGGTGCTTCTTGCAGCTCGTATTTGCTAGATGAGATCGCTAGGGCTCGCTGCCTTAGAAGAGTGAGGAAAATCCTCACTGACAACTCACACACTGGTCAGTACTTCCTTACCTACCACGGGAAAGGAGGTATAAAAGCATAGCCAGCTGCACAAACCGGCTAAAGAACAGTTTCTATCCCTGGGCTGTCAGACTCCTGAGTGCGAAATAACATCACAACTACGTAGTACGATGGACTTGCGGGGCCGGCGCAACGTGTAACATGCTCACACTGTTGCAATGGGATTGGGTGTTTGTTAATATGATTTACTGGGTTAGGGATTTTTCTGTCTTCACTGTGAGTTAATAATAATAATAATAATAAATTTGGATTTATTAGCCGCTCCCTTTCCAAGTAGGACTCGGGGCGGCGTACAATGGAGCATAAAACATAAAAGATATATAACAACACAAAAACGTACATACATACACAACACACATACATACACATACACCAGTGCTTCTCAAATAGTGGGGCGGGCCCCCCAGGGGGGGCGCGAGGCTCCGTAAAGGGGGGCTCAGCTCAAATTGTTTTATATATTTTTGTTTTGCAGGTTAAAGTTTTTTTTAATATTGTGTTCCTTTAAATCCTGTGCTCCTTTAAATCTTTTCTGCTACAGTTAATAAAGCTATCCTTTGTTGTAAATTGATCCACATTTCTTTCTTTTTTTATTCTCTTATACGTTAATAAGGATACAGTGTTATGCAGAGGTGTACTTATAACAATTTTATAGACAAATGATACTATTTACAGTCGCGCGGGGGGCGCGAAATGTTTTCTTCTTCCTAGGGGGGGCATGACAGAAAATAATTGAGAAGCACTGACATACACGGAGGAGGAAACAAATTACATCATTAGACAGTTAAAAATCAACTTTAAAATACCCCAATTGTAAAAACCCAATAAGAATTAATATTTAAGGACAATTTAAAAAACAGTTAGGAGGAATGAGAAAATTACGATTGCGATTGAGCCAGGCCAGATAATTGAAAGAGGTGAGTCTTCAGCTGTACACGGTTGTATTGTGTTTGGGGGGAGAGGTGCACTAAGGGAGCTCAACCAATCTCGCGGTACATACGTTGTGCACTGACAACTAAATAATTATTATCTTAGTAACCATCTCCAAATCCATAATTCAAAAGTATAACTTTCCTGACCTGTGCTTCCCCCCTCCCCCACAATCATATAGCACTATTAGGAAAAAAAAATCATTATTTTTTTAGCTATTCTCATTTTTTGTGGTCATGGAAATGATTTTATCCTTGATTATTTTATTTGAGTTTATCACCGTCTTCCTTCCTCAGATTACTCTCCTCTTTGCCCCCCCCCCAATAAATTTCCCATCTTTACGTGATGTTTTAATTTAAGATTAGTTGTTGAGAAGCTAGAGATGTGCCAAGCTCCAAGACATAATGAAAGCATATTTGTTTTCCTATTGGTTATCTTATAACTAAGAAAGGCACATAACTTCCTGACTCACATCAGTTCTGATGTTTTATCTTTTTTGGATAGCCTCCAAAACATAGTTCCCTTCCACAATCTGTACAAAACACCATATAAATTCAGCTGAATTGGCTTGAGACAAGAACCATTCAGTTACCACTGTAAGACCCACCTTCTCTTTCATCCTCTGTCCCATCTTTTGCAAAGAGTCAGAACATGCTTTGTAGCTAATCAAAATTTCCTCAAAATGGACCCTCTCCAATACTACAGCCTCCATGTGACAAATTTCCAAAAGTCTCCATGTGACAAATTTCCTAGTTTTTTTTTTTTTTATCATAGCAATATAGCTACCGAAAATTACCAATTTATGGAATTCCCTGGCTTCTGATTTTGTAATCTCATCCATATTTAATGTTATCTATTAAGACATTTGGCAGATTTGCAAAATGGCTGACTTTTATATGACATCCTAGGTCCTGTCATCTATCTATATACACTATATGCCTCTGAGCACTCTTGCCTTGGATTGGGTCCTTGGTTGTTGTTGTTGTTGTTAATTGCGAAGTCGTGTCGGACCAATTGTGACCCATGGACAATGTTCCTCCAGGCCTTCCTGTCTTCTACCATCCTCTGGAGTCCATTTAAGCTCACACCTACTGCTTTGGTGACTCCATCCAGCCACCTCCTTCTCTGTCATCCCCTTCTTTTTGGCCCTCAATCATTCCCAGCATGAGGCTCTTCTCCAGTGAGTCCTTCCTTCTCATTAGGTGGCCAAAGTACTTGAGTTTCATCTTCAAGATCTGGCCTTCTAAAGAGCAGTCAGGGTTGAGCTCCTCTAGGACTGACCGGTTGGATCGTTTTGCAGTCCAAGGGACTCACAGGAGTCGTCTCCAGCACGAGAGTTCAAAGACGTCCATTCTTTGGCGCTCAGACTTTCTTATGGTCCAACTTTCACAGCCATTCATTGCAACTGGGAAAACCATAGCCTTGACTATGCACACTTTTGTTGGCAGGGTGATGTCTCTGTCTTTCCGTCTCTTTGATGTCCTTTGTATTGGTCCTTAAAAGTAATATGGAATTCTGCGATAGATATGAGAAGGTTTTTTGTATATCTAATACAGTTCAAAAAACATGAAGAACTCTAGACCAGATCTTTGTTTATGTGAGTGAGGAAATCACTCACTCCAAAACTGGCAAGAACTGCAGTGACGTAGGAGAAGCCATGCCAAACAGCGTGCCTTTCCAACTTCTCCATGTTCTCCTCATAGTCCAAAGAGGTTCCTGCTCATGTAGAACTTTTTTTTTTGCTGGTTTGGCAGAAAATAGATAGAATATAAAAATGTTGGTTCAAGGTCATTTGAAGGGTTTTGATGAAGCAAACTACATTATCTCTGCAGGGCTAATTAAGACTAAGATTAAGTCAATGTGCACAGAACTGTTCTGCATTATCTGTTTTTTCCCCCTAGTACCTTACAGTTTCTTGTATAAATTTTTGCAACTTTAACAAGCTGCTCAATCCTCCCCCCCCCTCAGCCTTTGAATTATTGTTGCTCTCTCAGAAATAATAACAAAAAACATAAATATTCTGCCAGATATGATCCAATGACCTTTATTTCTTCTTGTTGTGTATTCATTAGCTCTCTTTTTGTTAACACAGACAATGGTGCACAAGAGAGGGTTTTTGCTCATTTGAGGATAAAAAAAATGCAGATGAGCAATGCAGAAGGAGAGGAAAGTCAACATGTAATTCAGATGTGACAAAAGCAGCTATCTATACGACTCGTTTTTAACTTATACCATCTTTGGTATTTTATGTTGGAGTCTGCAAATAATCTTGGCATCTTTATAGACCTGGGTTTTTCTGAAGCTGACTCCCACGCTTACAATAGTTATATGAGCAGCAAAAGAAGAGAACTATTGAAATGTAGAACTAAATTTGTCCCAGATTCCCATGTAGATGCAAATATCCTTGCATAGTACAATTATACCGCGGTACTTTTATTTTAAAAACCCTCTTCCTTGCCACCTTTCTTAAGTACAGGAAATTGGGTCATCCCTTTCGCTGAAGCACTTCTGAGGTGTGGGAGTTGCATTTCTGAATTTTGGAAAAGTAGGTCATCACTCTCTGAGGCCTGGGACAGCTTGTCCAAAAGAAGCTGCCTCATATAATCAAATAAGTGGACTTTCCTGGACAGCGCTGCTCCCCCAACCCTGCATAGGATTGCATTTTCAAACCTACAAAGGGGAGAGACTTTAGAAGAAGCAGGACAACCCTTATCTGAGAAATCATAGACTTCTATCACCAAGCGGTGTCGTTTTCTCAGAAGACACAGACCTTTTTTGCATAAAGGACACTGCCTTCCCCAGGAATCCAAATCCCTTAATAGAAGAAGATTATGTTAACTGATGATGCTAGTCTATTACTGTCATAAAACATTTGATTGATGTTAATTGGGGATGGCATGAGAGTTCATCCACACCAGATCTAGAATGAGCCACAAGGAATCAGTTGTAATGGTAGAAGGAAGAGGAGAAAAAGGAGGAAGAGCCACAACCAAGACAATAGATAATGGGATGGGGGAAGCACATCCAGACTTGAAGCATTCTATTACTATAAATTTATACAGTAATAAAATTAGTACAGTGGTACCTTGGTACTCATCGTTAATTGGTTTCAGGAGGTGCAGTGGGTACCAAACAAATAAGGAATGTGGGCGAGTCACAAGGCAGCCAACACTAGCTTATGAATTGAGTATTAAACAAACGATGACTATCAGGACGCATTTTTCGTGTCCAAATGTGTTGAGTACCAAATTTGATGAGTTTCAAAGCAGTTGAGTACCACTGTATTAGCAAGCATGATTTTGGTTTCCTAGTCTAATCTCCCTAGAGCCACTGACTGAGTTTGAGGATTTGAGTTCAATCCCCTTTCTGAAATACATTTCCATTCCTGTGTTTTGAACATATGGGAGTTCATAAGTTGTGTAAGTTGTGTACAATTCCATAATTCCTTTCCTCTCCTCTAGTTAGCAAGTATATCTAGGTACAATAAAGTAGCAATGACCTTTCAGGCTGAGTGTCTGAGATTGAGTTTCCTTTTGTTTCACCAGCAGTTGTGGCTGGCAACTTTGTGATGTACTTCTTGACAGCTTATGGGCAAGTGAATTGGACTGACTGGGCTCTTGTAGTTGAATCTGGCAAAGCCTAGCTTCCTTCACCTACTTCTTGAAAATAGCAAAAATAGAGCAAGAGGCAAAATAGATTTTTTCCCTAATCTCTTCTAATCTTTTCTCTAAAATCCAGTAACAGAAGTGTTGGGAATAAGGCAGGAATGAGCAATCCGTGACCTATGACTTTTGTACATTTTGAACTCTTTGTTACATCACTTATCTCTAATTACCTCCTGGTCTTATCATTGAATTCTTGCATTATAATTACAAAAAAAAAAGTTGCAATTCCCATACTCTCTCTCAAACTTTAAATCCTGGATTTACCCTGGGTTTAATTTTGCTTCCCCCCCCCCTGCATCATCACTCTTAGTCCCCTTAGTCACCCCTCCAAGCATATGTAACTGTGGTTCACCAAAAGTTTGCTCAGTCTTGGTTTAATCTCACTAGCAGTAACTGAAGCCTTTAAGCCATTCCTCAAACCACCTGCCAGTTTGCATTATGTTCCAAGTCAATCACAAGTAAACATGATTAAAAGAAAGATGTCTAGATTTTTTTTAAAAAAAATAATGTTCTAATGATTCAGAGGTAACATTAGGTAATTTGTTATTTAGGTTGCATTTCCCCAGAAATAAAGTAAGGTTTTCCTTTCCTTCCCTTCCCTTCCCTTCCCTTCCCTTCCCTTCCCTTCCCTTCCCTTCCATTTTCTTCCCTTTCCCCTTTTCCTACTTCCCTTCCCTTTTCTTCCCTTTCCTATTTCCCCTTTTCCTACTTCCCTTTTCCTCCCTTTCCCCCTGTCCTCCTTTCCTTTCCTCTCCTCTTTCTTTCTTTTCTTTCTTCTTCTTCTCTTCTCTTCTCTTCTCTTCTCTTCTCTTCTCTCTTACCATCATAAAAATGAAAGTAAAGGGAAAGAGGTAAAGACTAATCATTATAGGCGGAGCATGGAATGTTTGTAGTTAAGTTCTTTCCCTTTAAATTTTGGAGGTTAATCAGGTTTATGGAGATCCAAGATCAGAGAAATGGGTTTCTTTACCATATGTTCAGGGCAATTGAGATATGCACTAAATTTCAGATTACTGCAAGGGAATAACTTTGCCCTTTGAGTAGATGAGGGTGGAGAAGAACACTCTAAAAAGTAGCGTTGGGTCCACTACTAATATCCCTGTGTCCTTTGAGACATCAGTAACTCCCAATGACTGCCTGGATCGGTCCCTCGTCAGATTTCAGAAGAGGCTTGTCATTGACTGCACTAAGGTGCAGTGATTAGAATGCAGTATTGCACATTAACTCTGCCCACTGCCAGTTCGATCCTGGCCAACCCATGGTTAACTCAGCCTTCCATCCTTCCGAGGATGGTAAAATGAGGACCCAGATTGTTGGGAGCAATATACTGACTCTGTCAATCACTTTGGTAAAGGTAAAGGTTCCCCGGTCACATATGTGCTAGTCGTTCCCAACTCTAGAGGGCAGTGCTAATCTCTGTTTCTAAGCCGAAGAGCCAGCACTGTCCGAAGACGTCTCTGTGGTCATGTGGCTGGCATGACTAAATGCCAAAGGCACACGGAACGCTGTTACCTTCCCACTAATGATGGTTCCTATTTTTCTACTTGCATTTTTTATGTGCTTTCGAACTGCTAGGTTGGCAGAAGCTGGGACAAGTAATGGGAGCTCACTCCATTACTCAGTGCTAGGGATTCAAACCGCTGAACTGCTGACCTTTCTGATCGACAAATTCAGCATCTTAGCCATTGAGCCACCCTTCGTCAATCGCTTAAAGAGAGCTACTGTATAAAGCACTATGAAGGAGGCTATAAGTGCTAAGTGCTATTGTTACTGCTGTCCTAGTACTGAGAGAGAGTGACTGGTCAAAGATTACCCACATGCTTTTGTATCTAAGGTGGATATAGTACTCACCACCTCCTGGTTTCCAGCTTGGTGCCTTAACCATTACACCAAATGGGGTTCTCTAAGAATAGTGAGCTATGAAACAGAACATTTCGAAGCCTATCAGGCTGCAATGCCTTGTCAATGCTGCCTCTTTTCAGTGAAAGCTATGTTGCATAAATAAGTGTGAAGGACAAGAAGGGCGGGGGGGAAGGTCAGGATATTGATGTAGTCAAAATACTGGCATAGTATAAACAAGTATTTTTAGATGCTATAATTGAAGCAAAGCAGTGTCATATATTTTTTCCCTTCTTGGAGTTTGCGTATCAAATACATCTTGGCTTGCGATAATGATAATGATTGCCACACTTCAATATTTATAGGAACTGATGCTTCCTCCTTGAGACTGACAAGTATGTCAAGCTCCATCTCACCTTCACAGATCAAATGTGTGTGGTGCCTATTTGAAAATGTTGAATCCGTTGAGATTCTACATTTTGACGGATTGCCCAAAGTTTTTGTCCCCAAGCGTTGAGATCTTGTAGAAACTTCCTGGTATCTCAGTAGACTCCTTATGATCTATTAGCTTTCTTCAATTTGAAAATTCCAAAGATAGGAGGCAAATAATGATGTTTTTCGCTAGATGGAGTTCACTTGATGTTTATCCAGAAGATCTGATGTGAAAATATAGTTGCTGTCATGGTTCAGACAATGCCCTAATTAAAACATGATTCTCAAGCCGAGGTTCAAAAGAAATCCAGTTATTTATTAGGAGCATCATGTCGGCACGTATCAAGTGAAGCCAACTCTGACCTCCCTTAATTCGCGTCTTGGCTCTAACCCTGTTTTCCCCTCCCCCCAAGGTGTGTGATCAGTCACATTCCCCAACAAAGCAATTTCGCAGGTTGTAGAAGTCACTGCCTCCGGTCACTGTGGATCTCCATGGAGATGGCCTTGACATTTTCTGGCTTGGAATGTGCTTTGTTTAGACTGAAGGGCAAACTCCTCAATACAGTTGTGAGGCTCTATTCCCCATCCCCCTGCCTATGGCAACTCAAGAGCAGGTTGGGAAGGCTTTGCGAGTTGACAGTTGCGTCTGAACACAGTCTCCATATTGTAATTCTTAATAGAGCAAATTCAAAAACAAAATTGGTGTTCTATAACTGTACTCAGTTGAATCTCATTATATTTCCATTACTGACTTCTAAGCCAGCACATGGAACTTGGTGTTTGGCAGAAAAGATTGCAGTGTCTAACTTTTTTGTCCTCCAAGGTTCCAAAATTTGAAAACTTACAGAATGTTTTGTGTCTTAATACTGTTCTGACCCAGGCTTCCTCAATAACTATAAAGCAGATTTCTGGTCCCAACAAAAACCCTTTTATTTAAATAATGTGAATTCCTCTCCTTCACATTCAGCAAAGGCCTGGCAAACAGTCTTTCAAAGGTGAAGTTATGACCGCAGACCTTATCTAGCTTGGAAAGCTGCCATGTAAATATTTTCCAAACACAGTGCTGTGCAATGGCACAGAGTCTCGGAGATTCACGGACAGATCTTCACACTCCTGAAATGAACGAATGAATGAACGAATGAATTGTTTCCTGCAAAAGCCCACTCCCCTTTTGCTCCTCTTTTATTTCCTATGGGAGGGACTATTCACCATCCACCTGTGGCTTTACTCCCAAGTCAACCCTGATTTCTCAGCTGCTCTTTTCTTCTGGCAGCTCTGTGCATGCGCACACTGGGAACAGGCTCCAGCTGTTCCTCTGCCTCACTGCTGTCTAGCTGTGAAGGCAGCTGAGAACTGCCAGACGGCCTTGGCCTCACCTCTGCCTCTGATGCAGAGCCCTTGTCCAAGCCTTCCCCAGCCTGACCCATGTTTCTCCCCAATGTCCTCACTATCCGACTCTGCTGCTAGCTCTGCTGGCTGCTGGCAGGCACAACAAATACACAGTGGTATACATTGACCCAGAAAAGACAGACCTTTCTGCAATGGAGAAAAGACCAAAAATACAAATTTATATCTATTTTCATTACTTAGGCTTAAATTGATGGTGAAGACATCTCAGCAGAGCTAGTGTCCTATGTGCTTGGTCAGTCTGCTACCCAGGTTATAACAGCTGATGGGGATAGAACAGTTGCAGGAACTGGGTATGTTTAGCTTAAGAGAAAGAAGGACTAGGGGAGACATGATAGCATTGTTCCAATATCTCAGGGGTTGCCACAAAGAAGAGGGAGTCAAACTATTCTCCAAGGCACCTGAGGACAGAACAAGAAGCAATGGGTGGAAACTAATCAAGGAGAGAAGCAACTTAGAACTGAGGAGAAATTTCCTGACAGTTGGGACAATTAATCAGTGGAACATCTTGCCTCCAGAAGTTGTGAATGCCCCAACACTGGAAGTCTTTAAGAAGATGTTGGATAGCTATTTGTCTGAAACGGTATAGGGTTTCCTGCCTAGGCAGGGGGTTGGACTAGAAGACCTCCAAGGTCCCTTCCAACTCTCCTATTGTATTGTATTGTATTGTATTGTATTGTATTGTATTGTATAGTTTTAGCTTATGAAACCTTTAACATCTGAGATTCTTCTTGTGCTCTATATGGAAAAAATAAGTGGTTCTGGGTATTTGGAAGTATTTTCATAGCAGTTCTAAGGCTGCATTTTTGCTTAGAAACACCTATGTGTTCATGCACATTGGATAAATAGCTCTGTGCAAGTCAACACAACCCATGAAGCTCCAATATGTTCTATTTCCAAGGATGATTAGCGCAGGCTGTTGAGGTGGGCAGTTTCTTGCTGTCTTTCTGGCCTTACTGCCTTCGGTCAGAAGATGTCTTCCCATGCCAGATATTGGGAAGTCTGCCTCATTCAGTTTGCTCTTCTCAGTGTCACGTAAGCCGTATTGATAGATTAATCTTACATTGTTGTGACTAAACAGCCCTGCAATTTTTTTCCTACTGTTCGGTCTAATCTGTCTTGACAGCTGTATCATTAGTTTATATTTGTTGCAATCTCATTCACTATATTGGCTTCGTGGAGTTCTCAACGTCGGCATTTTTATGCCACCGCAGCATCTTTGCACAAGCACTGAGCCCATCTCAAACAAGCCATTCTCTGGCTTTGCTTCTGGGGCACATGAGAAATGGAATAGCGTGGCACTGACATTAAGGAGAGATGGCGTGAACGTCTACAGAGATTCTCGGTCATCCAGGTCATGGTGGTCCCAAAGTTGCTTTTTTCAAGAGGCAACTGGACTTTCCTTGTTTTTCCTTGAAGACAGAATAACAAAGTTGGAAGGGACCTTGGAGGTCTTCAAGTCCAACCCCCTTGCTCAGGCAGGAAACCCTGTACCATTTCAGACAAATCGTTGTCCAATCTCTTCTTAAAAACATCCAGTTTTGGAGCATTCACAACTTCTGGAGGCAAGCTGTTCCACTGATTAATTGTTCTCACTGTCAGGAAATTTTTCCTTAGTTCTAAGTTGCTTCTCTCCTTGATTAGTTTCTACCCATTGCTTCTTGTCCTGCCCTCAGGTGCTTTGGAGAATAGCTTGACTCCCTCTTCTTTTTGGCAACCCCTGAGATATTGGAAGACTGCTATCATGTCTCCCCTAGTCCTTCTTTTTATTAAACTAGACATACCAGTTCCTGCAACTGTTCTTCATATGTTTTAGTCTCCAGTCCCCTAATCATCTTTGTTGCTCTTCTCTGCACTCTTTCTAGAGTCTCAACATCTTTTTTACATCATGGCAACTAAAACTAGATGCAGTATTCCAAGTATTCCAAGACATTTCATTTCTCATCCAAGAAGCTTCTCTGACTCTGATTGAATGGTGGAGAATGGAAAAATTCCATTCAGGGATATAAATCCTCTCATTCTCCACCATTCACAAATCACTCAGAACAGAAGAAGCTTCTTGGACGAGGAGCAAAACGTCTTCAAGGAAAAACAAAAAAACCCCCAGTTGCCTCTTGAAAAAAGCACCTTTGGGAGAGATGGAGTATGAGTAGAAAGTCACAATGAGAATTGGAATCAAGGTCTTTGTGTGAGAATCCTGAACTTTTACGGATAATTCTGGGAGCATTGACCTCCTCAAGTTAGTATGTTTATGCATGCGAACAACCTTATAATTTGTTGCTCTGCTTTGTATTGCCTTGGCATCGTTTTATAAAACTTGGAAAGCCTTACCAATTAGTGATCTTATATCTTAAGTTTATCCAGATTGGTGTTCTCCAGAGCTATTAAGGCTATAATTCCCAGAATCTCTAATTAACATATCTGGAGGACATCCGTTTGAAGGACGTTAATATAAGTGTTGCGGGGAAGATTTCTTATGCTAATATAATCTCTCTCTTTTTGGAGCAGGAACAATTGAATCACTGGCCCTGTATACCATGCTATACAGTGATTTTACTGATATTCCTCTTGGTAGATTGTAAACATTCCTTATACATTTCACTGGCTAACCAGGTGACTTTTTACAACCTGTACTTTTGTTGATCAGGGCTTCAAATGTTGACTTCGATTTAGACAACTTTTCCATGATAGCTTGAGAATTTGCCTATGATTAACAGTCTGCTAATTTGTTTTTGATTATTTTAGCTGGCGGTCTTACTATTAAACCATAGTACAACAGTATATGTTATGCTAATTGGCTTCATATCTGCTTTTAAAGGTTTTCTTTTCTTTTCTTATGAGTTCTGTTTTTGTCTACGCAAACTGGTCTATTTTACTTATTGCTTGCATTTTATCTGTGCAATTGATCAGCGACCTTATGAGGAATTGAAGTATTTACGCAGTTTTTTTAAAAAACTCAGACTATTCCGAATAAGGCCAGCGTTTTCATCCATGCTCTAATTATGACGAGTCTAAAAATAGAGGAACCTGAAAATAGAGATTTTTCTACCCTAATTGAGTTAAATTTCTGTCTGATTGGTTACATTGATCTGGACCTTTGCCTTTGGATTAGTAATTTTCACCATTTTAATGTATCGCCAACTGTGAATTATTTTATTTATTGTGACGGGAAGGAGGCTGTTTGCTTAATTGCAAATGTAATATGAAGCAGCCCAGTTCTGAGACCAGAAAAAAATCATCTTTTTCTTTCTTTAGAGAAAGTTCAGATGAAAGATAAATAAGAGACCTGAAGTAAAGTGTAGGTGGTAAGAGTAAGGTGGGTTTTTTTGTGAAACTACACAAATTCTTTGAAAGAAGGGCTTCCTGATGCAGAGGAAGGCATATGAAATTGGGTAACTGATTAGGGAGCTGGAGGCTAAAACATATGAAGAACAGTTGCAGGAACTGGGTATGTCTATTTTAATGAAAAGAAGGAGCAGGGGAGACATGATAGCAGTCTTCCAATATCTCAGGGGTTGCCACAAAGAAGAGGGAGTCAAACTATTCTCCAAGGCACCTGAGGGTAGAACAAGAAGCAATGGGTGGAAACTAATCAAGGAGAGAAGCAACCTAGAACTAAAGAGAAATTTCCTGACAGTTAGAACAATTAACCAGTGGAACAACTTGCCCCCAGAAGTTGTAAATGCCCCAACACTGGATGTTTTTAAGATGATGTTGGATAACTATTTATCTGAAGTAGTGTAGGGTTTTAACCACGGAGTTACTGATTTAACACCAGCAGTGACTCACTTAACAAATATGCAATAGCAGAGTTGGACGGGACCTTGGAGGCCTTCTAGTCCAACCCTCTGCCTAGGCAGGAAACCCTCTACCGTTTCAGACAACTGGCTATCCAACCTCTTCTTAAAGACTTCCAGTGTTGGGGCGTTCACAACTTCTGGAGGCAAATGTGGCAAGAAAAGCCATAAAATGGGTCGAAGCTCACTTAACAAATGTCTCTCTCAGCAACATAAATTCGGGGCTCAATTGTGGTCGTATGTCGAGGACTGCCTGTACACCACCTATCTGGCTGCAAAAGAGACTTTAGTTTGATAATTATGCTTGTAGGTGTTCAGGATCTTCAAATCACCTAGTCTTTTTTTTTTTTTTTGGTCTGGCAGTATCAAGGGTTGAACCTGGAGCATATATCAGGTGAAACATCTGCTTTTAAGCCTTGAGCAATTGTTCCTCCCTGCGAAAGAAGGTGTTCCAAGCACTGCAACCTATTTAGAAAGTTTGCCTAACTTAACCCTCGGCAGCTAAGAAAAAGCCATGCTTTGCGGTACCTGTCCTAGTTTTTTGTGGGAGATGATTCATCAAAGGATTCAGACTTTTTTTTTAACCCACTCTTTCAAGGCTTTTGCAGTGTGGTATAGGCTCATATGTCATGTGCAAGCATCCAGGAGCCAGGATGGGATTCAAAAACACTGCAGTTTTAATCCACGCTATCTATACACAAGTGTTGTGGCCTTTCGGTCGCCAGCTCCTCCAGCAGCCGAATGAGAGGAGGAGGAGGCGGCGGCGTGGGAGTTAGGGTCAGCATCAAAGCAACCTGGGAGCTGACAGAGAGAGGGAGACACAGGCAGAGCCTGGGCCACCCATCAGCCCTCAGATGGAGAGTTAACAGCCCCCAGGTCTGGAGGTGGCTGATGAGGAAGAGGAGGAACAGCTGGGTCCAGTGCCTGACGTGCAGAGGAGAGGAGAGCAGTGGAACTCTATGGGCCAATCCTGGGGAAGGAAGAGCCACCACTGCTAGCAAAGCCCCATCCTAGCTCTGGGGATAAAAGGCAGGGGGTGGAGATGAATAGGTTTGGCAGACAACTATTCATCCTCCAGCTGGCCGGACTTGTTAGCCTGTGAGATAAACTTTTTGCCGGGGATGCCAGCACTTCTCGTAAAGGAATATTTGGAGTTCACGTCAGAGGTTTTGTCGTGTTTGGGGAGCTGGGTGAGAACAACAAGAATTTGATCTACTATCAGTCAAGGCAAGTTGGCACCAAGTAAGAGTCAATGGAATTCACAGGGGGCTGGACTTAGGTCTCTTGTGTGAGAGCATAGTGACCCCTAAACTGATGACATGTTTGACCCTGCCTTCGGGTTCCTCCTGGTCATGTCCTACCTCATGTTCTCAGAGGCCAACATGCATTTGCTTACCAAACCAGAAGGGATTAATATGTCCAAGAGATGTCCAGCGGCTGCAACCCTATTCCTAAAATATAATTGAAAGCGCATTTGGAATACAATACAATACAATACAATACAATACAATACAATACAATACAATACAAGAGATGGAAGGGACCTTGAAGGTCTTCTAGTCCAATCCCCTGCCTAGGCAGGAAACCCAATACCATTTCAGACAAATGGCTATCCAACATCTTCTTAAAAACTTCCAGTAATGGGGCGTTCACAACTTCTGGAGGCAAGCTGTTCTACTGATAAATTATTCTAACTGTGAGGAAATTTCTCCTTAGTTCTAAGTTGCTTCTCTCCTTGATTAGTTTCCACTTATTGCTTCTTGTTCTACCCTCAGGTGCCTTGGAGAACAGTTTGACTCCCTCTTCTTTGTGGCAACCCCTGAGATATTGGAACAATGCTATCATGTCTCCCCTAGTCCTTCTTTTCATTAAACTAGACATACCCAGTTCCTGCAACCGTTCTTCATATGTTTCAGCCTCCAGTCCCCCAATCATCTCCGTTGCTCTTCTCTGCACTCTTTCTAGAATCTCAACATATTTTTTACACCGTGGCGACCATAACTGAATGTAGTATTCCAAGTGTGCCCTTACCAAGGCCTTATAAAGTGGTATTAACACTTCACATGATCTTGATTCTATCCCTCTGTTTATGCAGCCTAGAACTGTGTTGGCTTTTTTGGCAGCTGCTGATTGGAATATCAATCCATATTGTCTTCAAACAGTTTTTATTGTTTCTTTGGAGTGCATGCTTAAACATTGCCCCTAAAGGAGGGGGTATTTCAGTGAATTATTCTGAATAGATCATGCAAATTAAAAATAATAATGACGATGGCATTTTTATGGAATTCATCTCATCCCAGAGAAGATATGAACTGTGGTCTTGTTGTGATCCCCCCCCCACAAAGAACTCAAAAGTTGGAATGGGAATAAGGGACATTTCTTGAAATATGTGAATTCTTTCACTTAAAAATCAGCAGAAGATGGGGATTATTAGCTGTTTCTAAATAATGTGCTCTTTAGCAATTCAAGTGTTGATATGATGCTGGTGGTATGCATAATGTTCTTGCCTGCACTTAGCCCCTCTGAATATGCCTGGTAGCATGAGGCATATAAAATCCCTAATTTACATACCTGTACTTTCGGCTGTCCCCGTTGCTACGAATGTTGCTATGGCATGTTTTGAGGTTCTGGAGGTTTGTCAAAGGGTGACTGAAAGAGCTGTCACAAATACTGATGATTAGAATGACGAATGGGAGGGTGGGTGGAAAGCAGAGCTTAATTTCTAAATGACTTGCAGGGGCTGCTTAAAAAAAATACCAGAAAAATGACACTATTGTGGGAGACTTTCTTCCCAAATGTCAGACAGATTTTGGCATGAGGAACTATTCTGCAGTGACTTGGCAGCTGCTCTGTTTTAATGTAGAGCTCTTGCTCAAACTGAGGCCAGGTAGAAGATGTTTATGGGAATGGAGACATAGCCTAGCAGTGTTGGATTAGATAGGCCTGTGTTCATGCAAAAGTAAGAAAATAAAATCTTAGCCCCAGAATTTCTGCTGAGTGAAGATTTATCTATTAATTCCTGTTAGAGCCTGTGTGTCAGAAACAATATACTGAGGAGGATAAATGAGTTGGAAAAAGCAACAAGGAAGAAAAATGTCTTCAGGGATAGAGAAGTGATGTTCAACTTTGGATTCCAAGTTTTATTGTGATGTAGTTTTTATGGGCCTAGAATGATTTGCCAGCTGCTTGAAAATAATTAGAATTGTTGTTTATTCACACCTGGAAACCCAAGTTTGGGAACAAATTAGTTAGAATGTGATACTTAAATTGGTAAGCTTTTTGATTCGATTGTGGGGGGACACTCATTGGATTATTCTAACTTAATCAAAAAGCAGAAGTAGGGAGAAAGGAAATATGTGGATAAACTGGACTTAGGCAGTTTGTCTTTCAAAGCATAGTGGAAACATGTTGCATGAACTGGCCACTATAGCAATATAATAATTGTGCTACATCAATCTGGTTTATAATTATAATAATTATGTCATATGAAGCTGGCTACCAAAGTGTTTGGATGGCTGGGAGAAAAATATAACAAATAGGAATACAATATGATGCATGGTTGCTTGTGAGCTTCCTGATTCTGGAGCCATCTAAATAATTATGGATGAAATTATAGGCTGTCTGGAAAGATCCAGATACCTAATCCAGCTGGATTAGTTCTGTATTCTCATTGATGTGGTAATATATTTGAAGTAGGAATTTGAACCAAGGGACTGCTGGTTTTGCTATCAAAGGTCCTATTGGAGCGGTATAATCAATAGAGGAGAATATTTGTAGCTCCAGGTTGAAATGAGAAGTCCTTGGTGCTTTCTGCACTTGGATGTTTCCTTACAGATGTTTCATTACCCAAACTAGGTAATATCATCAGTGTTAGTCACTGGTGATGTTACCCCATTTGGATAATGAAACATCTGCAAGAAAGCAACCAAGCTCAGAGAGCACCAAGGACTCCTAAGAGATATAATCCCACCCCACCTGTTCTGACCGAGGCTTCCCAAGAGCATGAAGCAAACTCCTTGTCCCGACAAAAAGCCCTTTTATTAATTTACTGTGACTTCTGCTCAATCACATCCAGCAAAGTCTTTCAAGGGAGGATTTACAGTCACAGACCTTATCTGACTTGGAGAGTTGACAGGCCGATATCTGCAAAACTTGGCAAGGAGTCTCTGAGAGTCGCAAACCAATTAAGCGAACTAATGGTCTCCTGCAAACTCCACTCCCCTTTCGCTCCTCTTTTATTTCCTCTGGGAGGGGCCATTCATCGTCCACCTGTGGCCTTACTCCCAAGTCAACCCCTGTTCTTTAGCTGTTCCCTTCGTCTGGCAGCTCTGGGCATGTGCACTCTGGGAACAGGCTCCAGCTGTTCGTCTGCCTCACTGATGTCTGACTCTGAAGGCAGCTGATAACTGGCATACGGCTCTGGCCCCCTCTCTGCCTGACACAGAGCCCTCATCAGAGCCTTCCCCAGACTCCTGGACTGGCCCATGTTCCTCCCCAACCTCCTCACTGTCCGACTCTGTTGCCAGCTCTGGTGGGCCACAACACTCCCCACCTGTGTCCCCCTTCTGCCATACGGTGCACCTGGCGTTATGAAGGCTTAATAAATAAGAACTGCTGAAATACTGGGGCATATTTTGGGCCCAAGATATTGCAGAATGCTTTGTGTGGGCATGAACTAAATGCTGCAGGTTGTTCAGAGACAAATGCACCCATCATTCTGGCACTCCACGATAGCCCAGGGGCTCCTGAATCCATTGTACATATAGAGAAGGCTTGCTACTGCCTAAAAGCAGAGGTTATCTGTGGCACTATCTGAATTGCAGTGGGAATCTTTAGCAGGGTACAGAGTCTGGCTTGCCATTTCCCCCCGAGGATATTCTTCCCCATCAGCATGCAGAAGATACAGCCGAAGACAAAGGCTGCAGATGTTTATTGCTGCTACAGAAAAGAGATTTGGCTCAGCAGTAAAGCAAACACTTTGCATACAAAAGATCCCAGGATTTTCAGACCCAGCATCTCCAGGTACAGAAGGAAGTCTCTATCAGGCTCTAAAACTGTTGGAACCTAGGTTGACAAGCGCAAACCGCGCAAGGGGAAACTGCCGTCCATAACCATTGCTAGTCTTGTTGGTTTCTGACCACCTGGGCATGGACAGATCCGGGTTGAGGTCCAACAGCATCTACTGGTTCCCGCAACTCTGACCACAGGGCTACGTTCTGGATATCGATGGCCTGGCAATGCATGCCAAGTTTCTATGTCGCATAAAACTTTTTACGTGAATGAAAAATTAAAAGTTCTATTTATAAAGCCAGAGCTGAAGTTCCCAGCTTGTCCAGAAGAGGCCAACTTTAGGGTCTATTTTTTCCCCTACCAATTGCCTTTTTAGTGTTTACCAACCATGATACCAAGGAAGTCAGTAAAACTACTGATGGAATTCCATAGTCATAGTGGATAGATAATGCATTGCTATTTAATGCCATTGTAAAAATAACCAAAGAACGTTTCCTCAGAACCAAGCTCTTTCTTTCTTTCTTTCTTTCTTTCTTTCTTTCTTTCTTTCTTTCTTTCTTTCTTTCTTTCTTTCTTTCTTTTCCTTCCTTTCTTTCTTTCCTTTTTTTCTTTCTTTCTTTCCTTTCTTTCCTTCCTTCTTTCCTTCCTTCCTTTTTCTTTCTCTCTCCCTGCCTTCCTTCCTTTCTTTCTTCCTTCCTTTCTTTCTTCTCTCCCTCCACTCTCTTCCCTTTCCCTCCCCTCTCCCACCTTCCCTAGCTTCCTGGAAGCTTGCTTAATTATATTGCAGCCAGCAATGTAATGTGTGCATTTTGTACATGGAAGAGGTCCTGGATTTTTTTATTTTAAGGAAAAAGAATCCAGGCATTCCAAAGTAGATGCAGGGATTTATTCCCCAAAGTAGATGCAGGGATTCAAAATTCGAAAAACCGAAAAAGAAATCTTTGTTTGTGTAGATTTGCATTGCGGCTGAACCCAGCTGGTCAATTGCAACGATGGCCAGTCTCTCCCACTAACCAATCCATGGAGGGCCTGAGCTTGGAAACGCTGCCCCTTATGAAGAGTACAGACTAATAAATGCTTGAACTGGCACAAGGGGAGCAAGATTGGCTCCTGGCAATTGCAAGCAGCTGAGCAAGCTGCCCTCTGGGCCTTAGAGAGCACCAACCCTCCGAGCGAGGTGTGAAACAGTGTCGTCTTTCATTAATGGAATAAACTTCCTCCTGGTTTCTTCCCCCCCCCTCTTCTGATTTTTTGAATTCCTCAGGCAGTTCCCAGTCTCTGTTCCATCCTCTTAAAATAACAGACTTTGCAACTTTGGCAGTTGAATGAACTGTGGGGGAGGACCGGGCAGGGCTTTTAGAATTGGTAGTCTTTTCTTCTCTGCCTTGGCTGTGTTTCTCGTGGTGCCCGCTGTTGCCACGACAACTCTGGATGTGTCTTTTAGCTCAGTGATATCATCAGGCATCCCAACAACTGAGGGCCTGTGCTCTGAGGCAACATCATCGGCTATTGTGCGCCTTTCACAGATCCTGTTCTTCTCGATTGGTTGCTCTTGTCCAGATTTCGTTCTTGGCTTGCTCGTTCTTCGTCTCTCTGTCTCTCTGTCTCTCTCTCTCTCTGACCTCACAACTTCCTTGCCAAGCATCCAGGAGACTTCAGAAAACCCCCAGTAGGAATAGTGGAGCTGCAAACTATAGTTTTGATGTGCAGAAGAGGCAGTCATATCTGTTGTGGGCTGCTAGCGGCCAGCGGAGCTGGCAGCAGAATAGGACATTGAGGAGGTTGGGGAGCAGCATGGGCCAGTCCTGGAGGCTGGGGAAGGCTCAGACAAGGGCTCTGGATTGGAGGCAGAGATGGAACCAAGGAGATCTGGCAGTTCTCAGCTGCTTTCAGAGCTGGACAGCAGTGAGGCAGAGGAACAGCTGGAGGCTGTTTCCAGTGTGCACATGCGCAGAGCTGCCAGAAGAAAAGAACAGCTAAGAAATCAGGGTCGATTTGGGAGTAAAGCCATAGGTGGATGGTGAATAGCCCCTCCCATAGGAAATAAAAGAGGAGCAAAAGGGGAGTGGGCTTTGGAAGGAAACAATTGGTTCCTTAGTTCATTTCAGGAGTGTGAAGATCTGTCCGTGAATCTCAGAGACTCTGTGCCCAGTCTTTCCTTGCACAGCACTGTCTTTGGAAAATATTTACTATGGCAGCTTTCCAAGCTAGATGAGGTCTGTGGTCATAATTTCACCTTTGAAAGACTGTTTCCTTTTGTAATCGTTCAAAGTTGCAACAGCACTGAAAAAATTACTTCTGGCTGTTTTTCACACTTATGACCTTGCAGCATCCTGTGGTCCCGTGATCAAAATTTAGTCACTTCACACCTGATTCATATTTATGACAGATGCAGTGTCCCCTTTTGTGACCTTTTGTGACCTTCTGACAAACAAAGCCAAACCATGTTAGTCATGTTGCTAACTTGACAACTGCAGTGATTTCCTTAACAACTGTGACGAGAAAAGTCCTAAAATGGGCAAAACTCACTTAACTGTCTTGCTTAGCCAAAATTGTGGGCTCTATTGCGGTGATAAGTTGAGGACCAGCTGTACCGCTTTTATTGTTAACAGCTATAGGAACAGAATCTTGAGAATCTGAATGTATTTTCCCATTTATTTTTAAATGAACTAAGGATGACTTGTCTGTGATGGGTTTTTTTTAAAATCACTTTCTTCTCTTGGACTCAGACCACTTTTATCTGACCATTGCCTTGGTCAGTGACACCTCTTCTTGTTCCTCAAGACTGTCCTCTTTGCCCTCTACAGAGCAAAGTGAATTTAGTATTGAAATTTCTGCCAAATATTGGAAGATCTCTCAGTTGCTTCAGCCATCACCCCAAATCTGTTGCAAAAGGACAGAAAAACACCTTCCTTCTCCCTATGTCTAATATTGAAGGCAAATAAATCAAATTGGTTTTCCAGGCCAGCCCCAGTTTATGGATCTGTAGTTTTGCAAAGACAACCAGTTTGATGTAGGGGGTTAAAGGCACCCATGCTAGAAACCAGGAGACTATGGTACAAACCCCACTGGATGACTTCTGGACAGTCTTTCTTCCTCAGTCCTAAGAGGAGGGAAACATTTGTGAAAAATGTTGCCAAGAAAACCGCAGGGACTTGTCCTTATAATTCCAGAAGACTGATACAAAAATATGCATGCATATTTTTGTATGCAGGCATTCTAACCAGGTGCCTGCTGTGATGGTCAACTTAATGACAGCAAATTGTTTGCAAATTGAGATGGTGAGGTCATGTAAGGTTTGTGACATGATTACACTTGAATGCAAATGATTGATATGGATACAACTAAGCACCATTTGTTGGGTTATACAACAGTTCTATGAATCTGGAAGCCTTCCTTCCTCCCTTCCTCCCTCCCTCTCACTGAGAGACAATGGAAGTCCAGGCACTTTCAACAGTGCCTGCCTGCCTCCCTCCCTCCCTCCCTCTGTCCATGCCACCAAAAATAAGCTGTGTCTTAGGAACCACATGCTGTTTTTATCCAATCACACAGAAAATAAAACACTCGCCTCCTTGCAGTAACATCTAAATTCCTCCACTGCTCGTGGCTACATTTTTGCACTAGTCAGCATTAGAAGAAAATTCAGAATGTTTGCTTTCCTCCAAGAATTTGAGACGAGGAAGGCTGTTGGAGGTTAAAAGCATACACACTGTGTTAGATCTGGGCAACGAGAGACAGACTGCGGACACGAAGTAACTCAACAGCTCATTTTATTAGTAGTAGTAGTGATCCAGCTTAACCTGTGGTCGGAGGGTTCCCCTTTTATAGGGATGAGGCACGCCCATTGACCAATCAGATGAATACCTGTTTCCCGCTGTAGGAGCGGACCTGAGGGAAGACTTATCTCGATATATGCTAATATCTAACACCCCTCCCCTCCTAGATGGGACGTTGCGGTAGGTGACATAGTCCTTTAGGTAGGTGGGTGTTTGTCTTGCTCGGGAGGAACGTCGGAGTTCAGGTTGCGTTGAAGTACTTGCAGGACTGGTTTCCTGTTGGTTTGAAGTGGTTGCAGGATCGGGTGCTTTTTCTGTTTCTGGAGGTCTTGCGTTTTCGATGCTCTTTTCCCTGGTATCTTGTTCGGCTGCGATGACGGGGGGTTGCTCAGCGGCTGTGATGACGGGGGGTTGCTCAGCTGCGTGCGTGATGTCCTGTCCCCCGCTTAGCTCGCCGGTGTCGTCGTTTCCTGGGATGAAGTTTCCCTGCGGTTGTCTTTCTGTGGACAGGAAACTTTCGCCCTCATCCCGTAAGTTGGATTGTGCTAGGCGACCTCGAAGCTGATCGATGTGCCTTCTCCAATTCCGCCCATCTTCAAGCTCTAACAAATACGATCGAGGGCCCATGATGCCAATGACCCTCGCCGGTATCCACAATGTCCCCCCTGTGTAATTTTGAGCATAAACAGTGTCTCCTTCTCTAAAAGATCTGACCTTACTTGTAGAGTCTGGGGGAGCCGAGGTAGAATAATTCGGGTGGAGCCTGTCCAGGTGAGACCGTAGGCGGCGACCCATTAGTAGTTCAGCGGGGCTTCTACCCGTCGTTGCGCTCGGGGTAATGTGTTGAATGAGGAGGTAATGGTCAATGCGTGTTTGCCAATCCCCCGGGCCCATCCTGGCGAGGGCCTCTTTCGCGAACCGCACCATTCTTTCTGCCTGACCATTGGACGCTGGATGGAATGGCGCGATGAGGGCGTGTCTGATTCCCAACCCTGCTAAAAATGTTTCGAACTGCATGGCCGTGAATTGGGGCCCGTTGTCCGATACTAACAGATCTGGTAGACCATGGGTGGCGAAAAGCCGCCTAAGAACCTTTATAACTGCCTCTGCCGTGGTTGATGTCATTAGGACTACATCTAACCATTTAGAATAAGCATCTACAACTATGAGGAAGGTTTGACCCTGGAATGGTCCTGCAAAATCAATATGAATGCGTGACCAGGGTGCCTTGGGTTTCTCCCATTCTGTGGCGGGCGCTTCCGGGGGTGCTGGTCTCGACTCCTGGCATGGGTCGCAAGTGGCCACCCACTCCTCTATTTCTTTGTCCATATTGGGCCACCACACATAACTTCTCGCTAACGCTTTCATTCTCACGATCCCCGGATGACCCATATGTAAAGCATTCAATACCTTTTTTCGTAGAGCAAAAGGAATAACAACTCGATCCCCCCACAACAAACATCCCTGTAACACGGAGAGTTCGTCCCGTTTAGACCAAAACATTTTGAATTCCGGGCCCACATTTCCCTTCGGCCACCCCCTCCATACCCAAGTTTGCACTTGTTTTATTAAATTGTCCTTCGAGGAGAACCTTGCGACATCGTAAGAAGAAACCGGTCCCGAATCCAAACAGTCAATGAGCAATACCGGTACTTCTGGAGTGGGGTCTGGCAAAATGTCTGGTAATGGGCAACGGCTGAGCGCATCTGCGTGCCCTAGAGTGGAGCCCGGTCGATGAATTAACTTGTAAGAGTACGCAGCCAGGAAAACAGTCCACCTGGTCATACGTGGAGAAAGGGAGACCGGAGTGGGGCGATTTCCCGCCAAAAGTCCTAACAGCGGTTTGTGATCAGTAATGAGTTCAAAATCGCGGCCGTAGAGGTATTCATGGAAACGTTTCACACCTGCAACGGCAGCCAATGCTTCTCTGTCCATTTGGCTGTAGTTCCTTTCGGCCGATGAAAGAGTTCTGGAGTAGAAAGCAATGGGTGCTTCTTTCCCGTCGGGCATCCTGTGGCTGAGGACTGCTCCAACCCCGAAAGGCGATGCGTCGCAGGTCAATACCAGCGGGAGGGTTTGACTGTATTGCACAAGTAGTGAGTCAGTGGTGAGCAGGCGCTTTACCCCGGCGAATGCTGCAGCTTCGGCTCGTCCCCATCTCCATGGTGCGTTCCTCTGGAGTAGACGGTGTAGTGGCTCAGCAACGGTCGCCTTCTGTCTCAGAAAAACGCTGTAGAAATTAAGTAGTCCGAGGAAGGCCTGCAACTCGGTTTGATTTCGTGGTGTGGGGGCGTCCTGGATTGCCTTAATTTTCTTTTCAGTGGGGTGAATTCCCTGACCATCAATTCTATAACCCAGGAATTCTACACTAGGCACGTTAATTTGGCATTTTTCTTTTTTAAGGCGGAGGCCCTTCTCTCTGATTCTGGCCAAAACAGATCTGACTCTTTTGTTTAGTTGCTCCTCGTTTGCAGCGGACACCAAGATATCGTCAAAATATGGGACGACTCCCGGTATCCCTTGCAACAGTCGTTCCATGACGCTCTGGAACAATCCTGGAGCAATACTTACGCCGAATTGTAGCCGGTTGCATTTAAACGCTCCTCTGTGCGTCACTATAGTCTGGGCCTCCGCTGTGGCGCTATCTACTGGCAGTTGCTGGTAAGCTTGTGCCATATCTAACTTAGCGAAAACCTTTCCTGGCCCCAATGAGTGCAATAGGTGCTGTACTACGGGCACCGGATATGCGCTCTGTTGTAGCGCGACATTAATTGTGCATTTATAGTCTGCGCACAAGCGGACTGATCCGTCTGACTTAACTGGGGTCACGATAGGTGTCTCCCAACGCGCGTGATCTACCGGCTCAAGGATTCCTTGTTCCACTAACTTATCTATCTCTTTATCTATTTTTGGGCGGAGTGCAAAAGGCACTCGTCTCGGTTTAAGTCGGATTGGCGCCACATTTGGATCTAAATTGAACGATATTGGTTTGCCCACATACTTACCAAGACCGGAGCTGAACACATCCTCGAACTCCTTAAAGATCTTTTCAGCGCTGCTGTTTCTCACGGCGTTGATTCCGGTGACTTCTAATCCCAGGGCTTCAAACCAATCAAGCCCCAGGAGGTTCTGCAATGGCGCGCTGGAGATGGTCACGGGCAGCTGGGCTTCGATGTCCTTAAACTGGATGTGGAATGTGCCTTGGCCCACGATGGGGACTTGGTTCCCCTGGTAGTCTCGTAGCAGGACGTCAGGAGCGCGCAGTTGGCTCTTTCTGAGGCCGGGAATGGCCTGTTTCATGGATGCCCATGAAATGATCGTCAGGGTTGATCCTGTGTCAACCTCCAGCTCGCAGGGTGAGCCCTCCAAGAGGACTGTGACTTTCAGCCTTTTGGGCCGCTTAGGGCGGACCTGATGTATCGTGGTGAGATACGTTCGCAACTCCTCTCTCTGGGTCAACTCTATCTCATCGTCTATATCCTGAAAATACTCTCGTTGAGCGTCTTGGTAGAACGCTCTTTCGGCTCTCTGTGTGAATTCTCTCTGGGGATACGCTCGCTCACTTTCTTGTGAGTAATCTCTCTGGGAATACGCTCGTTCAGCTCTTTGGGGAGTTTCTCTCTGGGTAAACACTTGTGGATTTCTCTCTGGGCGCCCTTTTTGATTTCGCCAAGCCCCTGGGTTGGGCTTCTGTTGGCGGTACATGGGTGGCTGCCGTGAGGCAGGGACTCCGCTCCGGCACACTCGTGCGATGTGCCCAAGTTTGTTGCAGTGCGAACAAACAACGTTCCTGAACCTGCAAGTAGACCTGGGGTGATTCCCTCCGCAGCTTGCGCAGGGCGGCAAGCGGGATCCGGGTTTCCCCCCAGGCCTCCAGTGACTGCTCTGCATTAGGTGACTGTCCTCGAACTCGGGATCCACGTAGTCGGGGCTTGCGTCTTCGTAGTGGACTCTGGTTTGTCTCGGTGCCGGCTGGGTTTCGTTGACCCTTCTTTGTATGGTCACTGCTGATTTCTCCGCTGATTCCGACGCTCTTGCTTTGTTCAATGCTGACTGTAGGGTTAGATTCGGGTTGGCTAACAGTTTCTTTTGCAACGAAATGTCTCTTACCCCACAGATGAATTGCTCTAAGATATGCTCTTCCAAATCCCTGTATTCACAGTGGGCTGCTATTCTTCGTAGAGCTGCAACAGATTGGTTAATGGATTCTCCCGCCATTTGAGTCCTCGTGTTGAATTCTTTGCGGCTGACATGGCGGGACGGTTTTGGCGCGTAATGTGTTTCCAAGGCTTGTTTCAGCGTCGCCCACGGTACTGCTTGTATTGGAGTAGGCGCGGTGAGGTCTCTGGCCGTATTGAAGACTTCCTTTCCGCAGTAGCCGAGGAAGATATTTTTCTTTCTTGCATCGGTGATCCCCGTGTACTCATTTGCTTCGAGGAAACACTCGAAGCGAATCATGAAGGCTTCCCATTCGTCGGTTGCTGGGTCGAAAGGAGCGGGGGGAGCATGCATCGCCATTTTCTCAGTTTGAATTTGCCGCGCTGCGGTGATCTGAGATGGCTGCCGGAATTTCTGCCGAATTCCTGGGCTGGATCAAATCCGGAGATTCTTGAAGTGCGCTCTTCGTCCTATCTGTCTCTCAATCCCACCCTCGTCGCCAATGTTAGATCTGGGCAACGAGAGACAGACTGCGGACACGAAGTAACTCAACAGCTCATTTTATTAGTAGTAGTAGTGATCCAGCTTAACCTGTGGTCGGAGGGTTCCCCTTTTATAGGGATGAGGCACGCCCATTGACCAATCAGATGAATACCTGTTTCCCGCTGTAGGAGCGGACCTGAGGGAAGACTTATCTCGATATATGCTAATATCTAACACACTGGGTGTGTGATGGAAATTGAAACTGAACAGTGATTAGTGAAGCAGGTTTTACAACTATAACAGATAGGAGATTCATTTATAGGAAGTACATTATAGTGATAGGCGAAGTCAGGCAACTATTTCTTATCAACAGGAAAGTCAAAGATTATGTTCCTTGAAAGGAAGTGACTCCAGGTTAGAGGAAACAAGGCAGAATGACAGTAAGATCGTATCTTAAACCTACTTCCTCTTTATGACTAACAGGTAATGAGGCAACAAAGAGTCAGTACCATTAGATAAGGACTTCCATCTGTTGAATCCTAATTTAATCATGTATCCTCTTAACCATCAGCCTATCTCAGATGTTAGGCCTATCATTGAGTGAGAGAACTTCATGACTGCAGATTGAATTCCTAAGATCAGGCAGTATCTTTTTAAAAAATGGTTAATCATGTATTCTCAAGTTGGTGTTAATTCTTCATGATCTCATGGATATATCCCCCCCCCCCTAAGATAATCTGTCCCCAACTGTCAGATTTTTCCAATAGGACTCATGGCTACGTATCCTGCCCCATACATCCCTGCGACCCATCCGCTCGCACAGAGAGGGACTTCTCCAGGTGCCGTCCACCAGACAGTGCCGAGGGGCGGCGCCTAGGAGCAGAGCCTTCTCTGTGGCGGGCCCAGCCCTGTGGAATGACCTCCCTCCGGATATTAGGACTACCTCTGACCTCCGCTCCTTCCATGTAAAGCTCAAGACCCACCTATTCCAAGTAGCTGGCCTGGCTCAACCATAATTTCATATCGCTCCTGACGGGTTTTTAATTTTGTAATATTATTTAAGGGATTTTAAATTGTGATTTTAATTGTTTCCACTCATCTGTCTACCTCCTCCACGTACACGTATATGTCTTTGTTCTTGTGTATGCTTGTCCATATTTGTATTTTATTTGTTTTTATTGTACGCCGCCCCGAGTCCTTCGGGAGAGGGTTGCGGCTAACAAATACAATTATTATTATTATTATTATTATTATTATTATTATTATTATTATTATTATTATTATTATTATTATTATTATTATTATTATTATTATTATTATTATTATTATTATTATTACTACTACTACTACTACTACTACTATACGATTGTATCACAGCGGCCAGTTGATTCGCTGGATTTGGCATTGATTACTAGTCGGGCCCCACCCAGGGGCCTAGGACGTCGTAACGTATTTTCGTAATATACGTGCAGATCCAAGCAGTGCAGCTTTTTGCATTTGACTGATGGTGATTTTGTCAAGTTTTAACTGTTTTAAATGTAATTCCAGTGCTTTTGGAATAGCACCCAGTGTGCCGATTACCACTGGAATTACCACTGCTGGTTTGTGCCATAATCGTTGGATTTCAATTTTTAAGTCCTGGTATTTCGCGACTTTTTCATGTTCCTTCTCCTCAACCCTGCTATCACCTGGTATTGCGATGTCTATGATTGTAACCTTATTTTTCTCAACCAGTGTGATGTCTGGTGTATTATGCGCTAGTATTTTGTCTGTTTGTATACGAAAATCCCACAGGATCTTGACCATCTGATTTTCAGTGACTTTTTCAGGCTTATGTTCCCACCAGTTTGTTGTTGTTTTAATGTTATAATTTTTGCACAAATTCCAGTGGATCATTTGTGCTACTGAATTGTGCCGCAATTTATAATCAGTCTGTGCGATTTTTTTACAGCAGCTGAGTATGTGGTCAACAGTTTCATCAGCCTCTTTGCAAAGTCTACATTTGGCATCATCAGAGGATTTTTCGATTTTGGCCTTAATGGCATTTGTGCGGATAGCTTGTTCTTGCGCAGCCAGGATTAGTGACTCTGTTTCTTTCTTTAACGTACCTGCTGTTAACCATAACCAAGTTTTTTTACTGTCCACTTTATCTTTTATTTTTTCCAGAAATTGACCATGTAATGCTTTGTTCTGCCAACTCTCCATTCTTGATTTTATCACATCTTTTCTGTATTCTTGTTTTGTCTGTTGGGTCTTCAATAGATTTTTGTTCTTTACTTCAATTAATAGATGTTCTTGACTTTCTTTTAAATAATCTGCCAGTGCATGTTTTTCTTCTTCAACTATTTGCTTCACTTGTAATAATCCTCTGCCACCTGATTTTCGGGGCAGGTATAGTCTATCAGTGTCACCGTGTGGATGTAAACTGTAGTGCATTGTCATTAGTTTCCTGGTTTTTCGGTCCAAAATGTCCAAATCAGCTTGTGTCCAGTTAACTATACCAGCTGTGTATCTTATAACTGGTATTGCCCAGGTATTTATGGCCTTGATTGTATTTCCACCATTTAATTTAGATTTCAAAATTTTCCTAACTCTGTTGGTGTACTCTCTCCTGACAATAGTTTTTACTTCTCCATGTTTGATGTTATCCAACTGCAAAATGCCTAAGTATTTGTAGGCTTCATTTTCGTTGCATTTAATTAGTTGGCCATTGGGCATTTCAATTCCCTCACATGTAGTGATTTTGCCCCTTTTTATGGATACAGTGGCGCATTTTTCCATGCCAAACTGCATTGAAATATCGGTGCTGAATATTCGGACTGTGTTTGTCAGTGATTGGATTTCTATTTCTGACTTTCCATAGAGTTTCAAATCATCCATGTATAATAAATGTGAAATTTTTTCAGCTTTTTTGGCTGTTTGGTAACCTAATTTCATTTTTTTTAAGATTACTGATAGTGGGAACATCGCGATGATGAAGAGAAGAGGTGAAAGTGAATCACCCTGGAAAATTCCTCGCTTGATATTAACCATTCCATAGTTCTCATTCCCTACTACCAACTCAGTTCTCCATTGTTTCATCGCCTTTTCAGTGAAGGATGTAATATTTTTACTAATGCCAGTTGTTTCTAGGCATTTTATGATCCAACTATGTGGCAATGAGTCGAATGCTTTTTTATAATCAATCCAGACCATATTCAAGTTTGTTTTTCTTTTCTTACAATTTTCTAATATCATTTTATCAATTAGAAGCTGATCTTTTGTGCCCCTACTCCTTCTTTTGTTGCCTTTTTGCTCTACTGGCAAGATGTTGTTTGTTTCCAAATAATCCATAATGTTATCTGCAATAATGCCTGTGAGTAATTTAAAGGTTGTTGGCAAGCATGTTATTGGTCTGTAGTTTTCAGGTATTGTTCCTTTAGTTGCATCTTTCTGAATCAAGTATGTTTTTCCAGTTGTCAACCATTCATCAATTTGACCATTTTGTAAAATTTCATTCAGTTGCCTGGCCAACATTGCATGTAAACTGGTCAGATATTTGAGCCAGAAACCATGTAATTGGTCATTTCCAGGTGATGTCCAATTCTTTACTTTTTTTACTCGATTTTTGACCATCTCAGTTGTTATTTCTAATACTTGCATTTGTTTATTACCAATGCTTTCCTCAAAGTCATGTATCCACTTTGCTTCCTTATTGTAGTCCTTTGCATTTTCCCACAATTCTTTCCAGAATTCAGCTGTGGCCTGCTTTTCTGGTTTTTCACTTTTGGTGTCACCATTCACATTAAGACTTTGATAAAAATGCCGTTGGTCTGATCGAAATTGCTGATTTTGTTTATACTGGATGATTCGTGCCTCATATCTTTCAATTTTCCTAGCTGTTGCTGTTATCTGCTGGCTAATGACATAAAATGTCTGGGAAGAGTTAAGCGATGCAATAAAATAAAATATTTGATCAAAAGAATTTCTATGGAATTTTTAATCTGTCTTATCTTTCTCTGTCTCCTTTAAGAAAAAAAAAACAAAGCACAACACAACACGCAGGAAGTTAGCTCTGCCAAAGAGCTAGGAATTTAAAATATTTTATGCTTCACTATGGTACATTTGAGATGATACAGAGAAGAAGTGCCTCTTCCAATATAGCAGAGATCTCCTGCTTTGAGCAGGGGGTTGGACTAGAAGACCTCCAAGGTTTCTTCCACCTCTATGGTTCTATGAAACCATATTGTCTTAAAAAAAAATCCCTGTATGTTTTTCCAAGTGTGGCATGTCTTTTCTCTAAATTAAAAAAAGAAGAAGCATCAAAGTCATTTACTTTCTCTCATGGGGAAAGTGCTCCAGTTCTTATTAATGCCCTTCTGTATTGGAGAGAAGCTTGGAATTTGAGGCCCCAATTTATAAACCAGGAATGAAGGGCCACTGGCTGTTTCTTTTCCTCCCAGCCCTTTGTCTCACTAGCCCAGATTGCAGTGTCCCCTGTGAATTCTGCTGACCGAAGAACAAACTGTCTTTGTTTGGGTTATTTATGGCATGTTTTGGCTTTTCATTCTGGCATCCACTTTGGGAATGTTGGCTCGCTTTATCTGCAGATGGATTTTAACCCAAATCAGAGCAGGGTCAGATTGTTGGCACATGGATGCCTACTCAGTGTGACCATTGGATGCATTCTTAGTAGCTTTTTGCCTTAGAGGAAGTCTTGGACAGAACTAAGTGCAGGAAAGGAAAAGAGGGTCACTCTCTCTCTCTATGGATAGCTAAAGGGAGCTCAACGGAGCCATTTTTTTCCATTATTCATTTATGTGAGTGCCATGCTCCATGGAGGAAACCACCCATCTTTGCTTAATGACCAGTAGAAGCCATGTCTCTGTAGAGTGGTGGGTTTCACATTTTGTTACCACTGGTGTGATCACTTTGCGCATAACGCCAGGCCTTCCGTGTAATAGGCTCCCCCTGTAATATCCAAGCAGTACATTTCTGAAGAACTACCAGAATAACGGTTTCCTACAATGGGACAATTTCATTTGGTGAATTTTCCCCCCCTTCTTTCTCCCAAACTAAGGAATGCATATCAATCAAAAAGAACCATGATTGGGATGACTGTCCTAATCTCGATTCCTCCTTTTGTTATTTATTTTAATCTAAAAAACATGGGATTTTTTTCTTCTAATTTTTTTTAGATTAAAAATTAATCTAAATTAATTAATTTATGGAAATGCTAATTTAACTTATGGAAATACTATTTCTTCAGGTTCTGCTCAGACCCACAACTTCTGGAGGCAACCTCTGCCCCACAAATGTTCTGTAGGAGCCAGAGAGAAGTTGTTTTATATAAAAACTACTAAGTTATCTAACAAATTCTGCCTACGGATATCTATTACTATTATCCTTTTCATCTTTCCTATTACCTACTCTTATTGGCATCTTACTATCATTTTGCTGGTTATATCTTATGATTTATGATTTACAATTTATCACTTCGTTGCTGATATGGACGCTGAGAGCTTCTGCACCAGAGACAAATTCCTTGTGTGTCCAAGCACATTTAACCAATAAAGAATATTATCCTATATTCTACGTCTATCAATGCTGACATGAGTAGATTTCAGTGGGGGTATCGGCCTCCACTAAGGTGACTTAACTCTGAATTGGAAGAGGGACAAAGAAAGGCAAGAAGGTGAAAGCGCAATTTGCAATGAGAGTATTGGACCAAGACTTTTCCTTCTTTAAGAAAAGGGCCATGCAAATGTGAGGTTTGAAGACTGCTGCCCTTAGGTCAGAGGAAATGTAGGTGGCGGGAGAGGGAAAATAAAAAGTAAATAAATGAATGGGGTGTTGGGTGGTGTGTGTGTGTGTGTGTGTAATAACTTTGAAACCTGTTCGTTATCCCATGCATAGAGACTATGTTATCCATGCACGTCTCCTTTGCAGAGGTTATGAATTTTAAAGACCTAATTCCCCACAAAGAGTTGGGATTTACTGCAGAAAAGCCTCAACAAATGAGATTGTAACTGAGCAAAACCCAATTTCCTCCCTTGTGTGGTGCTAAAGGAGGGAAGGAAGGAACAGTGCTACCTGTTTAGTCTCTCTGCACAATGATTGCAGCTGTATATCATGTGGGGTTTAGAGAATTTACAGTATAGCCTTAGTCTTATTTTGACTGCATGATGACTTCCCTTCCCCCCAAAAAAATTCAAGTGTAACCTCTGAAAGGGATAGGGTACCCTTTCCTCTCTGAGAGCAGGATGAATTATTCTGCACTGTTTCCAGGCCAGTTATTTTTCTCAATCTGAAGCACTCTCTTAGCCATTCCCCTTTTGGGAAATGCCTATAGTTCAGGAATTAAGCCCTCTTGAATGGGGATTCCAGGAATCAGTCACAATTCTCACTCTAGGTTGGAAAAAGTGAATCTACATTTATCTTTAGGGTTACATCCTGATGAAGGATGCTAATGCTGGTCCTTGTCATTTCAACAAAGCCATTGCATCTCTTGGCTGATCTAGGAACACAGAACCCACAAGCTTCAGAGTTCATATTGCATTGGTTTATGACAGTAGTGTCAGATTCAATTTCATTGAAGGATGCATCAGGATTGTGTTTGACCTTTGTTTTGACCGGCCAGCTGATTTTCAGGTTTCTGGGGCTCCAGCATGTGTGAAGATTAGCTGGCTGGCATGCATGCGCAGGTCAGAAACCAGAAGACCAAGTGGCCGGTGCATGCATGCACTACGGCCAGCTGGTCTTTGAGTTTCTAGGGTTCTGGCGTGCGCATTCCAGTTTGGGCACTTGGTGCCAAAAAGGTTCACCATTACTAGTATAACAGATATGGAAGGGACCTTGGAGGTCTCCTAGACACCTCCAATCCTTTTTATAGGAGGAAGATATCACCTTCAAAAATCTCCCCCGCCCCTCTTCTTCATAGCAACAGCTTTTTAGTGCCTGGCTATTAACTTTTTATTGCTTCCATACCAAAGGTATTAGTTTTTTGTGCCTCTAGTTACTAAAACCTATTGCGTCATCAAGACCAGCCACAAATTGTTTATAGCTTTCTTAAGCAACAGGGAGGAGTGGGCTCTGTGGGACTGCAGGAAATGCATGAGTTGCCTGTTGGTTTCAAGGTACAACTCAAAACACTTGTTATGTTTATAATGCCCTTTATGGCTGACACCCTCTTTCCCTCATCATCTCTCAGCAGAGCCTTACCATCCCATCTGCAAAGGGATCCTGTTGATCTCCATAGTAGGTCCCAGGGCTCAGCAGCATGGAGCCAAATCTTTCCGTGGTTTCCCCAATCCTAGGAAACTCCCTCCTGCCTGAGGTCAAGATGGCCCTCTCCCTAATAGCTCTTAGGAAAGAGGTTTAAAACCCTCTTTTTCTGGTGGGTTTTTGGATAATAGCCTTGGTGATGGGTAGCTGTTGAATCAGGTGCTTTTGCTTCCATTTAAAACACTGATCACTGTTTGATGAAGTTGATGAAGGGTTGGACACTAAGCAAAGAGAGAAGCAACCTGGAATTAAGGAGAAACTTCCTAACAGTGAGGACAATTAAAAAGTGGAACAGCTGGACTCCAGAAATCATGGATCACTGAAGGTTTTAAAGAAGAGACTAGACAATCACTTATCTGAAATGGTATAAGTTCTCCTGCTTGAACAGGAGGTTGGACTAGAATGCTCCAAGGTTCTCTTTTGTTCTGTTCTGTTCTGTTCTATTCATTGTTTTGTTTTACACTCATCAGTGGTGATTGGGATGGCCCAAAAGCGTTGTAAAATAAATAAGGTCCTGGATCGTCTTGTCAACTTGTTATTGATGCTTTAATGACGCTAACCTAACTGTGAAGGAACCATGAGGTTAAGCATTAATTTTATTTTGTACTTTATTCTATTTAATTGTAATCTCTGTATTCTACATGCCGGTCTATGATCGAATAAATATTTGATGGTGATGATGATGATCATTGTTGCTAGTTGCAAAGTTGTGTCCAACCCATCACGACTCTCCAAAATTCCTCCAGGCCTTCCTGTCCTCTACCATCTTCTGGAGTCCATTTAAGCCCATACCAACTACTTTGGTGACTCCATCCAGCCACCTCCCTCTTTGCTGTCCCCTTCTTCTTTTGCCCCCCATCGTTCCCAGCATTAGGCTCTTCTCTGGTGAGTCCTTCCTTCTCATTAGGTGGCCAATGAGACCATTGGCCACCTAATGAGATAATAACCATTAGGTGGTATTTGAGTTTCCTCTTCAGAATCTGGCCTTCTAAAGAGCAGTCAGGGTTGATGATGGATAACTGTGGTTAACTGAAGATAGCTGACCCCGGAATTAGGATTTTTTAATGTGTGATATATTCCACTATAATGCCTGAATTTCTCCACCATACCGTTGCCCTTAAACGTAGGCACCACTTTTGGCAATATTGGATCTTTCCTCTCCTGCTACCTTGGAAAATTAAGAGGAAAATGGGGCAATGGGGAAAGCTCACACTGGCTTCTCAGGGGTAAAACAAATAGGCTTAACCGGAAGGTTTGGATTGCATTCATGCCAAGTTAGGAACAGCAGAGTGGTACTTTAGTCTGTCGTTTGGATTCCTGCATGCTAACTCCCAGCAGCATGAATGGGGAGTTCCGATTATTTGTCCCAACATGGCCTGCTCTTAATTTACTATTTGTTCCACATGAGTGTGCAAAAAAGGCTCTCCTTGGCATTTCACACTGAGGCAATGTTTGGAAAGGGATTGCTAGTTTTGAGCATCAGATTGGAACAAATGGCCTGCAGCCATCTCGATCCGACAGAATTTGCCAGGTGCTGCTCATTTATTCCTTGCAACAGCCTTTACTCTTGTTCCCTAGTCCCTTAGCTGCACAGACCTCTGATTTTTGACTTTCACCAAGATAAATGCATCTGAAAAGAGAAAAGGGAAGCCAGCTCAGCAGAAGCAGTAACATATGGGCCACATTAACCTGTGTAAAACAAGCATTTCAGCTGTCAGGTTTATAACACAAGGAGGAAACCCGGTATAAACAAGTTGTTATAACAGGGGAGGGGGGGAAGTGTCTGGCTTGGTGTCTTTTCTTTTGATCCTCTAATGCTGAAGTTGTTACAAAAAGGTAACAACTGCAGCAAGCTTGTTTTAGATGAGGCATAGCTTTAAATGACTTTTTAGCTACAATTTCAGCGAGCACAGATGTTACAGGTTTCGGTAAGGGAGGGCTTGGAGTTTGTCCTTGTTGCGTTAATTAAAAAGGTGTCTGAGCTCTGTAAATAAAGTTACGGTATCTGTGGGGTTTAGACGGCGGGGGGATCGGTTGTGAATGATGTGTGCAGCTTTCTAACTCTGCATTGCAATTATTTGGCAATACAGTTTATTTTACAGTGGCATGAAAAGTTGGCTTCTTTTGGACAATGAGGGCTGGAAACTTTATCTCTGGCTTTATAAAACACTTTACACACATTCCCATGGACATCATCAGCTAAAGCAATATGTTTATTGGGGTTTGAACAAAAAACTCACATTGGTTTGCAATCCTGGTCTAGTTTCATCTAAATCTCTGTCTTTCTCTTTCCCTATCTCTGTCTCTCTCTTCTATCTCTTTCTCTTCTATCTCATCTGTCTATCCTGTCCATCCATCCATCCAACTATCTAGCTATCTAATAAATATTTATTTCTATAGCTGTCAATCTCAGTTGCAACATGGCATGCTAACTCTCCCTCCCCTCCATCCCTCCACCCTCTCTCTGCCTATCTCTGTCTATCTTCATATATGTATCTATCTCTATGTATTCTATTTCATCTGCCTATCCTATCTGTCTATCATCTTTTTATCATTTATCAATCATCTATCCATCATCATCTCAGTTTGTATACATTAAAAAAAACCCACAGGAGTTCAGCAACCACCCTTTCTCAAGACTCGAGAGAATCACCAAGTGTTCAGTTACTTTCTACCTACAGCTTCATCTTAGATCCACCAATTTAGTGATAAGCTTAAGAAAGATTTTCTAACTCTGATAATTCAGCAGTAAAGTTGATTGCTTTTTGTTTCCCTTCTGCAAACTGGTAAAACAAAACAAAACAAAATCTGTATTTTTTACAGTGGGTGAATAATTTCTGGTCTTGTTGTATTCGGGTGTTTTCCCATGTAAGATTGAGATTGTCTTGGCAACGTTTCAGCGAGGTCTCACTCGCCATCTTCAGGCTGGGTTTTGGGCTTCAAGTGTGATCGGAGCTGCCGTCTTTCTGTAAATCTTGGTGGGGGTGTGTGGAGTGCTGGCTTTGTTTCAGTAAGTGGAATGATTGGTTGTGTGGTTGTATCATGATTGGTAAATTGGTGCTGATTGGTGCTGGCTGTGTGTCTATTGTTGTTTTGCGTTGTAACTGCCTGGGAGCCCACCCACCACCCAGGCCGTTACAACACGAAACAACAATAGACACACGACCAGCACTAATAACATTGCTTTTTAAAGGCACTTTGTCCTCTTCAGTTTTCAACTAAGAGGGGAGCAAAACCTGCTTCCTTAGCTCAAGTATTTTTTTAAAAAAATATCTGATAATTCACAATGATCTTCAATCAAAAATTCTTTTAAGTGAATATCTTGTTCCATATTGATACAAAATGTATTGAATTACTAAGGTGTATCACAATGGGGGTGTCTTTTAATCATGGTCTGCTATGGTTATGTTGACTTCTATTTCTCTTAAGTACTCTAAATAAACAAATGCAGCACTGAAATAGCATCATGACTTAATGAATATTTAATCAGAAGCATTCTATGGAGGTGATTTCCTGTTAAGTGAGCATGAGACAATAGCTTTCAGAACCCGGCATACTCAAGTTCAGAAGAATATTGATATTAATCTGTGGCACCCAGTACCTTTAACAAGTCTTGTTTCATTTTAGTGACTAATGTGTTTATTTAGTGACTAATGCATTGGAAGAAAAGGATTGCAGTCCATGAAACTTTACCCCATAAGAAATAAGTTAATTTCTAAGGAACAGGGATCACTTTGTACCATTTTATCTCTCTATGTGTGTATGCGTATGAATTAAAGATTTCTCAACAATAGTTTAATTGCAAAGGCGAGCAGCGAGGTGACCCAGTGGTAGATACAGATTAACATAGTTGGAAGGGACCTTGTAGGTCATCTATTCCAACCCCCCTCCCAAACAAACCCTACACCATTTCTGACAGATGGCAGTCCAGTCTCTTCTTGAAAGCTTCTGGTGATGAAGCTCCCACAGCTTCAGAAGGCAACTTCTGTTCCATTGGTTTGTTGTTCTCACCGTCAGAAAATTTCTCCTTATTTCCAGGTTGAATATCTTCTTCTTCAGTTTCCATCCATTATTCCTTGTCTGGCCTTCAAGCACTTTGGAAAAGAACTTGATTTCCCCCTCCTCTCTGTGACAGCTGATCAAATATTGGAAGACTGCTATCCTGTCTCCCCTGGTCCTTCTCTTCACTAGACTAGCCATGCCCAGTTCCTGCAACCATTCTTCATATGTTTTAGTCTCCAGTCCCCTAATCATCTTGGTTGCTTTTCTCTACATTCTTTCTAGTGTCTCAACATCTTTTTTATACTGCAGCGACCAAAACTGGTCAAGATGCTCCCTTCCAACTCGGAAGGTTGAGAGTTCAATCCTAAATAGCAGCAGATGTTTCTCTTTTCTAGAGCACAAGTAAAAAATATCTGCTGTGAACTCCCCATAGGTGTCAGGAAGGGAATGCATCCAGTAAACACTCAGTTCCATCCAGTTGCCCCAACTTTATCCTGAATGAAGGCATTACAGGGTCATAAAAGGGGAGTTTTAGTTTAATTGCAAAGGCAGGAATTAAATTAATACCTAGGAACCAATCAATCTTTTACTCTCTGGTGATGTTGTTTGTGAACATTACATAAGGTGTGTTATGAATTATTAGCTCAGCCAGTAGAAAGCTTCACAATCTCTTGTTATATTTTGTGTGGGTGGCTTGCTTTGCCCTTTTAAATGCTGCCTGGTGATTTGTGAGTTGCTCTGTTACTCTTGCATTTCTGTTGGCTGCAGTTTCTTAAAGCTGCGTGCAGGAGGTGCAACCTAGCTGAAGTGGCCTTCAGTGGAAAGCTATGGAGCCTATCAGCTTCCTAAGCACCAATCAGTCTCTGTTCCTCTGAGTTCCATTTTTCTGACAATTGCTGGAATCAATGGGGACAGGCAAAGAGGTGGGTCTTTTGTGGCAGATATTTTGAGAAACAGGTTCCTATCTGCCTTCATTCTCTTGCTCTGGATTCATTTATTCGTCTTTTTGTTTGTTTGTTAAATCTGCTAAACGTACTGAACCACTGAAGGCAAATGCTTTCGATTGGATCGCTCGATGTAACATGCCTGGGTAGCAAATCAATTTTCCTGCTACCCTGCAAGATAATAGCACCTAGCACACTACTCCTCTTTCAATTATGTTGCATTTGCATGCCACATAATAGTTGGAATTCAGCATGCCTGCAATCTAAATGCAGCAAGGATCCTTGAGTAAAAGGAGTGTGTTCCCTTTGCAGGATCCCTGGCCAAGAAAGATGGAAAAGGCAATCATTATAAAGGTCTGTACATTTTGTAGCCTCTTTTAATAGTCTGATCCCCCAAACCTGAAGGCCTGATAGTGAAGCATCTGCAGAAAGTTCAGAGAACATCAAGAACCCAATACTATGTACTATATAAGTTGATATTGCAATGTCCTCTCATTTTTTCCTAAGTTTCAGCATAGAACTCCAGTGGTAAGATCAAACTTGGAAAATTGCATCCAGTTTTGGTGGCTCCAATATATATATATATATATACAGTACAGAGGTGGGTTTCAAATCCTGGAGATACCGGTTTCCTCGCACATGTGCACAACACTTCTGCACATGCGCAGAAGCATCTGGGCAGAGCCTCCCATCCCCGCCACTACCAGTTTGGCCGATCTGGGCCAAACTGGGAGCAACCCACCTCTGCTTCAGTCCCCTAATCATCTTTGTTGCATATATATATATGCAGAGAAGAGCAACAAAGATGATTAGGGGACTGAAGCAGAGGTGGGTTGCTCCCAGTTTGGCCCAGATCGGCCAAACTGGTAGTGGCGGGGATGGGAGGCTCTGCCCAGATGCTTCTGCGCATGTGCAGAAGTGTTGTGCACATGTGCGAGCAAACCGGTATCTCCAGGATTTGAAACCCACCTCTGTACTGAAGGTTAAAACATATGATGAATGGTTGAAGGAATTGGGTATGTCTAGTCTAATGAAAAGAAGGACTGGGGGAGACTTAATAGCAGCCTTCCAATATTGAGGGGTCTACAAAGAAGAGGGAGTCAGCCTATTGTCCAAAGCCCCTAAGGCAGGACAAGAAACAATGGATGGGGACCAATCTAGAACCAATGAGACGTTTCCTGACAGTTGGAGCAATGAACCAGTGAAACCCACTTGCTTGCGGAGGTTGTGGGACCATGCTCCAATACTGGAGTTTTTAAAGAAGAGATTGGACAACCATTTGTCTGAAATGACATAACGTTTCTTGCTCAAGCAGCAGGTTCGACTAGAAGACCACCAGTCCCTTCTGACTCTGTTATTCTATTATTCTCCTTTGTTTAAAGTTATGTATTAGATTATGTGTTCCATTGTATCTGGATGTGTGGGTTCCCATGGCATTCCTCTGAATGTGTCATGTCCAAGGAACTAGGAATGTTCCAAGGAATTACTTCAGAGTAGTTTCTTTATTGTTGCTGCTCTATACACAGAATCTCTCCAGACTAAAGCAACTGTTTAGCATAACTATTAGATATGCCCCACAAACTGCTGGGGAGAATTCGCCTTCATCCTGTTTCTACACACCAAAGATTCCAAGCTAGTGATCTCTTTGCTTCCCCTCCCTCCTGCATCTCTAGACTACATTCAAGCAAAGAATTTGGATAAGTATACAGTATCTACGATTGGTTGCAGTATTTGCATACATTTGTGTACCATAAGTTCAGAGTTCTAGACTTAACATCTCTGATCATATGGATTCCCCCTCTCCCCGATAATACAAATTAAATGCTGACTATGAACTCTGACTGTGGGAAGAGTTCCTTGTCAATGGAAAATGTGTGTGCGTGCGCGCGCGCATGGATGATTCTCTTTTTTTAAAAAAATTACAAATGGATGAAAAGTTCTGGCATCTTTCATTCACTCTAATAGTAAGCAGGAAAAATAGGGTTAACCTGATTCACATTTCATGAACAAATGTTTGGATCCGATCGTTAGTGTCACTCTGATAGCGCACGAATCTAAATCTTACAACATGGTTACGTAATCTTGTAACTTGGTTCAAAAATAATATGCTGGTGCCCCTTAGACCAAAACTGTGGTTCAAGTAATAATACATTACCGAAATTTGTGCACAAAAAGAAAAAGTGGATTTTCACACAGTTTATCTTAAATGTCACACTGGAAGAGTGTTGTGACAATACATCTTGGACAGCCACAAATGATAAGGACTGGTTTATCCATCACTACATGTATTGACTGTGTTTCATAGATTCAGCTCAGGACAACATAACACGGTCTCATTTATAGTATTTATACCCATTTTCCTTGATATTAAAAACCGAATGAAATGTTGAAAACATGACAATCTTTGGGTAGTCCTGAGTGTGTGAAAATGAAATTACGACGAGATGGAGACAGCTGTTTGTAGCAATTTTGCTTGCATTGTTTTTCCTCATTGTATTGTTAAACATAACACTGCAGACTCTCTGCAGATGTTAGCCTAGCTTTATTATCTACTAATAGGTTGTATTGAAAGGTGTCAGATGTGACACAAGTGTTTCAGTTGTCCTTCTTTTATGACATGTCTGTCAGAATACCCTGGGCTCATGGAGACTGGTACCATAAAGACACATTTAAAATAATTGTTGTTGCCATTACATTGAAGTTGGAAGAACACATCTACGCTCTTAGCATAATTGAACATACAAAATGGATGCTTACATATGTTACCACTGCAGTTCTTCTGTGAAAATACTTCTCCACTTTGTGAAAAGAAGTGAGGGATTGCAGCTGCAACAAAAATTGGACTAACAGTGATGCGGTCTTGTGCGTTGGGATTGTGCACAATAAATCTGTAATATTTTTAATCATTTTCAATTCCAATTGGGAATATGAAATTGACACACAGGTAGAGAAATCTTGCCTACCAAATGTACATGCAGCCGTATACCTTTGGGAGAGTTGTGTAAAGAAATTAAAGTACAGGGGTTAATTAAGTTTCATTAATCACAAAGACATTGTGAAATGGTACGTACAACATCCAGATATTTTTTCCTTGAATATTCTTTTTGTAAAACAAAATAATCATTAAGAAATGGAGAACAGAGCACAGTAATTAGTGAGCGCACAGCAATGGCATGGATTGGGGAAACGATTGTTTAAAATGTCTTGACCCATAACACGAACACATTTCACTTAACACAAATGAGGCTTCAATTGGAACGCTAATCAGCCAGACAATCATTCAAACTCACAAAGCCATCATTAAAAACAAAAAAAGCCATATAGTGAAGTGAGATAGTGGGGGAGGTGATTGAGACATAATGAAATTGTTAGGATGGTGAGCTTAGGTCAGGAAACGAATGCAATATTTCTCTCTCATGGCACAACGTTTGCACATGAACATTGAACTTGACTGATGCAGCCAATGCAGTCCTAGGCTGTTTACCTACAGAGCGATAGTATCAAGCTCACTTGAAGAGTTAGTTCTTTATACAGCACTGGTAAGACCACACTTGGAATACGGCACCCAGTTTTGGTCACCACGATACAAAAAAGATGTTGAGATTCTAGAACAGGGGTGTCAAGCTTGATTTCATTAAGGGCCACATCAGGGTTGTGTTTGACGTCAGGGGGCTGGGTTGGGCGTGGCTGGGTGGGCGTAGCCTGCTCAAGGTCACTCATGTCAGGGGCACCTGTGGTGATCCAAGGGCTCTGCCAGCAAAAACAGGCTCCCGAGCTCTGTTTTCGGTTGCAACACCTCCTGCAACCTTCTGCCATAAAAAATGGGCCCTCCTGAGCTCCCTTTTCATTGGCAGAGGCACCGTGGGCTGGTCCTTCGCTGTTCCCAAGGCGGCCCCGTGGGCCAGAACTAAGCATCCCAAGGGTGCCTTGAGTTTGACATCCCTGCTCTAGAAAGAGGGCAGAGCAACAATGATGATGAGGGAATTGTACGATGACCTGGCCACGTCTAGTCTAATGAAGAGAAGGTCTAGGAGTTACACGGTAGCAGTCTTACAATATTTAAGAGGCTATCAGAAGAGGAGGTTGACAAACTCCAAAGCACCTGAGGGCAGGACAAGAAGTATCAGGTGGAAAGCTTAACACGGAACGATTCAAATTTGAATTAAGGAGACACTTCCTGACGGCGAGAACAATTAATCAGTGGAACAACTTCCCTCCAGAAGTTGTGAGGGCTCCATCACTGGAGGTTTTCAAGAAGCTTCTGGATCCTAAGGCTTGCATATACTTTTAGAACTGCACATATTTCTTCTGGCTGTCATACTGTAACCAAACTGTCTATCTCAAATCACTGTCTTCAGCTTAATGTCTTGTACTTTCATCTCCCAAAATTCTTAGGTTTAGGAAGAAATTATCTGTTTGAAGGAATATTGCTACAGGTTAGGCAGCAATAGAAAATGGGACTTTCCTGGGCCTCAGGGGCACCCACATCCTTGAGACTTTTGCCTAAGAAAGCTTTGGATGCCTAGACTAAAGCATTTTGAATATGTTTCCTGATCACGGACGCTACATTTTATGCTAAAGATTTTACCCCTCTGCTGAAATTGTATGTCTATATTATCCAAAACATTATTAACGGTTTTCAATGTTAGAGGTTTTTTTTTTTTTTTTTTTTAGTTTCCCCTCCAGTTAATATAGCTTGTTGTGATTTTGCTTTACGTTAATTTGTTGTGGCATATCTATATTTTACATTGTGTGCCTTTAATTGGAAACTGTCTCGGGCAACAGTTTTGAAAAAAAAAAAAAAAAAAAAAAAGCAGGGTGCAAATACTTTGTGTTCCATAAAAAGAAGAGCCACAATTTTAAGTACCTCAGAAACCTGATGCTACTGCAGTTAATGTGCTCACTGAAATGTACAGTCTCCCTCCACAAAAAGTACAGTTATACACTCAAATAGTCCCCAAGCTATTGTACAGCAACTCTGATTGGTTGGTTAGTTCTTTGATGGGTCCAATGCTGATCTGAGGAAAATCCGCCTTCATTTTTTCTCTGGGCAGCTATTATTGTTGTTGTTGTTGTTGTTTGTTGTTTGTTGTTGGTTTGTTGTTGTTGTTGTTATTGTTGTTGTTGTTGTTGTTGTTATTATTATTATTATTATTATTATTATTATTATACGATTGTATCACAGCGGCCAGTTGTTTCGCCGGATTTGGCATTGATTACTAGTCGGGCCCCACCCAGGGGCCTAGGACGTCGTAACGTATTTTCGTAATATACGTGCAGATCCAAGCAGTGCAGCTTTTTGCATTTGACTGATGGTGATTTTCTCAAGTTTTAACTGTTTTAAATGTAATTCCAGTGCTTTTGGAATAGCACCCAGTGTGCCGATTACCACTGGAATTACCACTGCTGGTTTGTGCCATAATCATTGAGTTTCAATTTTTAAGTCCTGGTATTTCACGATTTTTTCATGTTCCTTCTCCTCGACCCTGCTATCGCCTGGTATTGCAATGTCTATGATTGTAACCTTCTTTTTCTCAACCAGTGTGATGTCTGGTGTGTTATGCGCTAGTATTTTGTCTGTTTGTATACGAAAATCCCACAGGATCTTGACCATCTGATTTTCGGTGACTTTTTCAGGCTTATGTTCCCACCAGTTTGTTGTTGTTTTAACATTATAATTTTTGCACAAATTCCAGTGGATCATTTGTACTACTAAATTGTGCCGCAATTTATAATCAGTCTGTGTGATTTTATTATTATTATTATTATTATTATTATTATTATTATTATTATTATTATTATTACTACTATTATTATTTGGTTAATCTTTGGTAAGATTCACAGCCTTTTGGGGCTGGTTGGTAGCCTAACAGCTTGAGTCCTAACCAAGGACCTAGGAACTGTTAAGGTAATGTCGGAGGATATAAGTTGTTCCAAGTAGGGTGTTTTTTTGTAGAGTCAGAATGTTCACGTCAGGTAAATTTAGAATTTCCAAATAGCGAGTAGGTAGCCCTTTAGGTATTGCTAGAGTTAAAAGCTTCTGAAACTTAGAGGACTTTTTAAAAATCTTTCTCTCTCTCTCGGTTTGAGCAACAAGAGCTCTTGATTAATTAATAATGACAAAATTGATTTATTAGCTAGGTTTTCTTCAGTGAATTGGTTAAATAAGGGGGGGAAAGAGCCTTTTGGTGTGTGTGTTTTTAAAATGACTATGCCTAGGAAAGGAAACAGTATTTTTGAAGGGAAAAAAAATAATCTTGCGTTTAGGGCAGTGATGGTGAACCTTTTAGACACCGAGTGCCCCAACTGTGCATGCCTAAACTGAAACTGGACATGTGCATGCTCGGGCAGGCACATGCATGGACACGTGTGTGCATATGTGTGGACATGCACGCGCATGCACGGAGATGTGTGCATGTGCAGTAGAGACCCGAAGAATAGCTGACGGCGGGAGGCAGGGTATCCCAACACTGGCAGCGCAGCAAGAGGTAAGATCTTTTTCTTTTGTGAGCTTCTGTTTCGCCGTTTGCAGGGAAACAGAAGCTCACAAAAGAAACACCATGGGGATCTGATCTGGGGCGAGGGGCCTGTGTGCCAGCATGGAGGGCTCTGCCTGCCAACTCTGGCATGCGTGCCATAGGTTTGCCATCATGGGTTTAGGAGATTATCTACTTAATGCTGGAGGCTTTTCCACGGAAGAGGTGTCGTTCCTTATTTATCTGCCTCTTGAAGATACTGTAGGACAGCAGTTCTCAACCTGTGGTCCATGACATCTGTCAGGGGAAGATTTCACCCTGAAGAAAATGAGGTCTAGGATCGGGCTGTTTTCCAACAGCATATACTTTAAGATGCGAAGAAAAAAAAATAAAGATTCTGTGGAAGCATATTCTAATTAATAAACAAACTTTAATACAAAAATAATAAATGGAAATAAAACAGAAACTAACTAATTGTTACATTTTGATAAAAGAAAGTTCCGTCTGCCAGTTTTACTGGCAGCCGGACAAAAGATCAGAAGTAGCTCTCTCTCTGGAATGTGTGAAGTGCAGGCGCAGTACATCACTGTCAGATAAGAACATGACCTACGCAATAACTCTTTCTCAGTTTAACTATTTAGTGTCAATTCAGTCAGTTCATGGCTAGCAAACATTTTAACGCAGTGACAATATCATTACAGGGTATCCATGAATACTTGAAGAAATGTGATGGTTTACATTTTGCGTTAAGTCTTGGGGGTCCGTGGCCACAAAAGGGATTTAACGGGGCTCCATGGTGAAGAATAGATTGAGAACTACATCTGTAGGAGGCAATGGAAGGAAATACACCTGCTGAATGTATCAGTGAATCGGAGGCACTCTCTTCGCTAAAAGTTTTGCTCTGTTACTCACAACAATTAATAGACTAAATAATGGAATCCTACCTAGACTTAGTTTATGTGCAAAGCAATGTTGAATGGTTTAAAATTATATCCATTGAATATGATCAGTAGAAATAATAATTTGGGTAATTCTTCCTATGTAGGAAGTCTCCTATCCTATCATTATTTCATGTCATATCAAGGTTTGCTTGTGTTGACAAATTCGTCTCACCTATAACAAATCCAAGCATCATAAAGTTATATGGTGCATGGATCTGGCATCATAAAGAGCCAGTGGAAATCATGATGAAAGCCACTAACTTTAGAGATTGTCAGTGCTTTCTCCATCACTGGTTCTACTGCACGATCAATGGTTCCTCTGAAATTTTTTCAAGAGACAACTGGGGCTTCTTTGATTTTCCTTGAAGGCATTTAGCTTCTCATCAAATAAGCTTCTTCAGCTCAAGAAGCTTCTTGAATGAGAAGTGAAACATCTTCAGAGAAAAAGGTCCAGTTGCCTCTTGGAAAAGCATCTTTGGGGCAACCATGATTTGGGTTGCTGAGAATCTCCATAGATGGTTCCTCTGAAAGTTAATGCATTGTATTTCTGTATTAAAGTCACCTCCTTTCCTCCCCACCCCATTATCTCCCTATAGATACATAGAGTATTGGAAGAATTTGCAGACTTTGCATGCCGTAGACATGGAGCTGTACACAGGACTCCAGAGATTGTGAGTATTGTGTATTGTTTAATGAGTGTCTTTGCCTCAGTTTGAGAGAACAAGCAAAGCTTGACCAGGTCTCTGCTCTTTTCCACTATCATCAGAAATCATAGGTAAAGTATGTTTCTGGTATGAATATTTTACACACTCATTGGGCTTAATACCGAATATTCTTGTGGTTCAATATGCAAAGATAAACTCGGATTTAGAAGTGTTTCACTGAATTGCAAAATGTACATTCATCCACTTTTTGGCCTCCTTCTGCCATTTTCTGAAATAAAGTGCCATCATAGGTTTCATGAAGAGAGTTGAGCTTTTGCTGAGGTGGCATCTTCTCACACCACATAAGCCAACATGAATAGGTGAGCAATTAAATTTGGTTCTGGAACTACAGATCCATAACAGCTCTCCAAAGGTGAAGTCTACAGATTAGTGGGCCTAACTGCAGCTGGGATTAGATGACCAAAGAAATCAGAATCTCCATTCGTTTCATGTAGCTGGTCATTCTGATAATTCGTCCTGTGCAGAATTTGTAATTTTGGCTTAGATTTGGGTGGCTTGGACAGAACTGTTTGCTTCTTGTAGACCAGTTTGTTTCATTGATTTTGGTGGACCATTGACTAGCTAATCTACCTTCTAATCGCCTGCCCTGAAATTGCATATGGGACTTTATAAATCACTCTAAAACAAGGGTCTCCAAACATGGCAACTTTAAGACGTGTAGACTTCAACCCCGTGAATTCCTCAGCCAGCTTCTGGGAGTTGAAATTCCACATGTCTTCAAATAGCCAAGGATGGAGACTCCTGGAGATTCCCATAGCTGGGAATCTATGTCCATACTGAACACGATGCTGTGACCCAGCCTGTTATCAATTTCAGGCTTATTAATTTCAATTTCCTACTCCGAGAACTTCCATTTTAAATGTTTCTCAGGGATTTAAATTTGTCAAATGCCTTCTGTCAAGAAAGCAAATCTTACGGTAGCTGCCTCTCTCCACAAGTCAATAACAACAACAACAAAAAGCAATTTTGCTACGTTATCCTGAAACTTACCCCCGAGAAGCAAATGTCCTCTGTGGGATTTATCCATGTGTGCTTGGAAAGTGGCTTACTCAGAAGGTATCTAAATTTAGTGCTGGAATTGTGATTGTGTCTCTGTGTTTCTGCTAGTGAAGGGTTTTTTAAGACAAAAATCAAAGGAATAGATAATAGACCTATTTCCTTACAGGAAGAGAAAATAAAATGTAGTAACCGATACTCTTATAAAGCATATTCATTGTGTTAGGAACAATCTTAAACACATTCACGTCTTATGAGACATTCTATGAGAAAAGTCCTATTTGAAAATGACAGCCTAGGAGAATGAATTTGTTTGGTAGGGGATGAGACCTTTAAAAAGGTGAGAGTGTGCAAGCCACAATGTAGACGTTCAGCTGGATGTTGCCATTGTTTTACTTGCTGATAACAGTGTTAATTTTAACATATTTCTGACTCTTATTTGATAGTTATTGCTGTGATTACTTTTCCATTTTTTTAATGGCCTACTTAAAGAATTATAAAGAGGCAGGACATATGGAGCTCACTGTTCATTGCAAGTATTTTATTATATATTAGTATTATTAATTGGAAATAGAAATCCAGTGGATAAATAAACCAGCAACATTTAAATAAGCATGTACAGTACTTTTTTTTAAAGGAGGATATATTTTATTTATTATTTATTATGTTTATTTATTATGTTTACTTGCTGAAATTGTAAGTTACTATAAGCCATAAGAAAATGATGGAGAGATGGAAAGTAAGTACTTGGATGCCTGGCACGGATTGCTATTCATTTTCCATCAAGATGTTTGGACACTGATTGCAATTTTCAGTTGCTTGGGAAACAGCTGTTGTTCAATTGCAGAATGCTCCCTTGGCCTACAGAAGTCCTGCTAGAGACACAGAAGTCAGGCAAAAAAATACAACCCAGTCTGAAACATGGATTTGATTTAGATCTATAATCTGATTCAGACCTCCTCATTGATTCGGAAAATTGATTGGCTTTGGACTCCAATTTGACTCATCCCTTTGAATCAATCGGATTCAGACTTCCAAACTGATTAAAGGACAAGATTTTAAATTGTTTAGAAAGATGTCGAGGTCTTTGGTTTGATTTGACAGTTCACTTCAAGTTGCTGAATGTAGCTTAGAAATCTGATTTAATTGAGAGAATCGATGTGGTTTCCATTTTCCCACCCATCCATTCTCTGGTTTAATTCTTAGTAGCAGTTCCAGTTAAGGCCGAGATGGCTAGTTTGTTATCTAGTACAGACTAAAGATAGTCACTTTATGGAATGGCAGATGTCACTGTTCTAGAAACTTCCAGGATCCATACAAAGCAGGGCAAATTGCAAGGGATGCTGGGAGTTGTAATTGAGCAACATCTAGGGTATCCCATGTTAGCAACTCAAGTTGTAGAACGGATGATCTGACTTTGATATATGCTTCATTTGTTTGAGACTAAAGCTGTCAAAAGCATTGAACGAATGCCTTAGGCAGACAAAATGCTTCATTTTGCCTTGGAAATCCTTAAAATAGCTATGCAAATTTGGCTGGTATTCTCCCCACATTTGGAATTGTGGAAATGATACACACTGAGGCTAAATTAATCATGAGGCAGCCTGCTGCTGCATCTTATCCTCTGAGGGGTTTCCTTTTCCTTGGGGTGGGGGAGAAGTGCATGCATACATAGATAGATAGATACATAGATAGGTAGATACACTATATTGCCAAAAGTACTCGCTCACCCATCCAAATAATCAGAATCAGGTGTTCCAATCGCTTCCATGGCCATAGGTGTATAAAATCAAGTACCTAGGCATGCAGACTGTTTTAACAAACATTTGTGAAAGAATGGGTCGCTCTCAGGAGCTCAGTGAAGTCCATCGTGGAACTGTGACAGGATGCCACCTGTGCAACAAATCCAGTCGTGAAATTTCCTTGCTCCCAAATATTCCACAGTCAACTGTCAGCTGTATTATAAGAACGTGGAAGTGTTTGGGAATGACAGCAACTCAGCCACAAAGTGGCAGGCCACGTAAACCAGTCCAACATCAGTGTGTGACCTCACAAATGTGCTTCTGGAAGAATGGTCACAAATTCCCATAAACACACTCCTAAACCTTGTGGACAGCCTTCCCAGAAGAGTTGAAGCTGTTATAGCTGCAAAGAGAGGACCGACGTCATATTGAACCCTATGGATTAGGAATGGGATGTCACTTACAGTAAGTTCATATGCGAGTAAAGGCAGGTGAGCGAATACTTTTGGCAATATAGTGTACATAGAGAGAGAGAAGAGAGAAAAAGATAGAAAGATGATAGATAGATGATAGATAGATCATCTAGAGAGAAATAAAGAGAGAAATAGTGAGAGATAGAGATGATAGATAGGTAGGGAGAGAGAGAGAGAGACAGAGAGATAGGAGAGAGAAGAGAAAGAGATAGACAAATAGATAGATAGATAAGAGAGAGAAAGAGAGAGAGAAAGAGATAGATGAGTGATAGATGAGAGATTGATAGATGAGAAATAGATACATGAAAGATGAGAGAGAAAGAAAGATGAGAGAGAGCAAAGAGAGAGAAAGATATAGATAGATGAGAGATAGATAGATAGATGATTGATTAATAGATGAGACAGAGAAGGGAGAGAGAGAGAGAGAGAGAGAGAGAGAAAGGTAGATAGATAGATAGGTAGGTAGGTAGGTAGGTAGGTAGATAGATAGATAGATAGATAGATAGATAGATAGATAGATAGATAGATAGATAGATAGATAGATAGATAGATGACATAGATAGATAGATAGATAGATAGATAGATAGATAGATAGATAGATAGATGGATGGATGGATGGATGGATGGATGGATGGATGGATGGATGGATGGATGGATGGATAGATAGATAGATAGATAGATAGATAGATAGATGATAGATAGATAGATAGATAGATAGATAGATAGATAGATAGGTAGATAGATAGGTAGATAGAAGAGAGGGAGGGAGGGAAGGAGGCAGACAGACATTCATAAAAATGTATTGCATTAAGAAAAATGCTTTGAAAATCTGTGTACCTTAGGCAAAATTGTCAAAAAAGAGAGAGCACGTTTGCACAAATGTGCACTAAATGCTTTTGAATTTTAGTGGAAAAGTTATTCAAAAAAGAAACTGAAGTTCAAATAATTGTAGTTGACATATTTGGCTGCCCCGGTACTGAGAAAAAACGATCTTGACAGATTCGTTCCCCAATGAAGGGGAAATGCTTTAAAGGTCTCTAGATTCAGGCTGGCAGGATAGTCTTCCAATTATCTCTTTTGATTCAATATTATGTGAGATCTCTGAATGCCTGACTTTCACTGATTCTTTCTCTCTTTTATGGGTTGCCTTTACTGTCCTTTTGCATCTCCTTGCAGGACAATCACGAACTCAGGGCTCCGAAGCATCCAGCCGCGAGCGTTTGATAAGAATCCTCACTTGCATTACATGTAAGTAGATTGGGCCCTTACCCCTTCGTGTCCCATGGTTACTTTTTGGGGAAAGGTTTTCAGTTGCTTGAGATGGAGGTGGGTGAAATATGGCAAACGACAAAGCAGTGAAGGCACTTTGGTAGCTAGAACTTCATGGCTCAAGTGAAGGCTGCCTGTTGGCCCTCTGCATTCTAGAATGCTAATCAACTGTAACTGTAATGGGATTGTTCTGTCCTCGCTAAACATTAGTCTGTGTGCAGCTGAACATGCATCTAAACCCACCTGTTCTCCAATCAAACAGACCGTGTGCATAGATCTGAATGCTTTATTGAAAGAACAGGATGTGGTGAAACTGGGGAAAATAGGGATGCGTACGATGGGAACCAAATACAAGATAGACAGTATTGAGTTACCGCTGAATGTAACAATGAATAAATGCAAGCAATTTAAATTTCCCCAGCGATGCTCTGTGTGTGGGATGTGTTTTTGTCCTTGGATGACCACGTGCCACAGATTAAGACGGATTCTTCTTTGTGCTTCTGCCTTCTCCAAATGCTAAAGGAAGTGGAGCATGGCTTCCCAGCGTGTACTTATTTTGAGAGTGCGGGCTGATGGGTAAACGGGTTGGGTTAGCTTCAAACAATATACTTGCTATTTGTCACTCCAGCCACTAGATGGGGGTAGAGAGCAACAACAGAATGTCATGATCGTCTTAGGGTATTTGTCCCTCCGGCCACGAGATGGGGCTAGAGAGCAAAAACAGCATATAAAAGTTATATGCTGTGGCATGACAGCAATTGAATAAAAGAGAGTTTCTGCTATTAAGCAGAGGCCAGATTATGAAGATAATGTACGATGAAAGGGAAAAATTGCATTTTTTTCTTAGTAACAAAAATTAGACATGGGGTTCAAATGACAGCAGCCTTACACATTTCACATAAAACAAAGGGATTTTTTTTTCTGGAAAAAGCCAAATGATTTTTTAAAGTACATTGCAAGAAAGGAGCCCCCCCCCCCACTTCCTCCCAATACATACATGCAGTTTTCTCAGCAGGAAGCTTGTTCAAGATGCAATAATCTTCATGGGGGCTCATCTGAGCATATTTTCTCCTCTATTCTTAAATACAATTTGGATCACTGCTGTTCTCCAATTATGGGTTGCCATCCCCAGGGGGTTTTGAGCAAATGGGGGTGGGGAGCTGAGCTGATTGGCTTTGCACAAGCAAAGTGGGGAAGAAAACTCAAGTGTGTTTCCATGGATGAATACATCCGTGGGCCTAGCCATCTGTCGACATCATCTGCCATTGACAAGAGCACTGTGTGGTAGAATAACCATAGTCTTTTGAATATCTGAAGAAAGTAAGCTTAGTCATTAATTTAAATGCTTAACCTTCCCAAATGACTGGAAAAAGGATGGCTAAAGGGAGACCTTAGAAGATGATCAAGCCATTGATAACACTGATAAAAGTAAGCCTCAGTCAGTACTTAGAGAGTATCGTGCAAATTACATTGGATTTTAATAAGCTGTTGTAGGAGAAGAGCAGGCAGGGCTGGAGGAAGAGTTAAGCGAGTCATCAGCCTAGAGTCATTACATTGCCACAACTGGTGCATCTCCCTCTTGAATTCCATTGACCCTTCTCTAGTGTCAGTTTAGTATTGAACATTAATTGACTAGAGTCTTGTGTATAGACTTGAGCTGGGGTGTCAAACTCGATTTCATTGAGGGCCGCATCAGGGTTGTGTGAGAAATGAGCTTTCTTCCAACAACCGGTTCTCCAAATTGCTTAGAAAGTTAACAACCGGTTCTCCCAAATAGGTGCGAACTGGCTGAATCCCACCACTGGTTCATATATATGGATTGTGTGTTTCTTGAGGGAACTTGTGACATCTTTTTCTGTGTTTGGGCTTCTTGACAAAAGTTTCTTTGATTATGGTCTCAGAGCCCTGCCTTACTTACTTTGAGGACTCCTTACTACTCTTGATTACTCTTTTACTAGTAGAAGTAAACCGTATGGAAAAGAGGGGGGGGGGAGGCAATCTGAACTAAAATGCTGCTGAGAGCATTTTTTGAAATTGCATTTTTAAAAATAAAGGTTACAGCTTCCTTGCACTTAAATATAGCAAATGTAAGGAGATGGTGTATACGAAAAATGCATTGAGAAGATTTCATAGGAAAATGGGCACATTCATTTTTATGCTTATGAGTTCTTCTTTGCCAAAAAATGTGTGTGGGGACACACAAACAATAAGATAAAACATCCAAGCTTAGGACAATAAAAACATTTGCTCATTAAGTGCTAATCCAAAGAACAGACATCTGTTTCAGTCATGTAAAGATAAAGACAGAGGGAAAATATACACTGAGACTAGTCTTACAAGGAAGGACATTATGTCCATAATCTATAAGGTAACAACCACAAATGTTCTATTTGGTTTTTGTTTAAATTATGAATTAAGGAATTTAGAACAGAATAATATCTAGTATGACATTGGCTGGATTTATACTGAACCACGCATCTTGAGTAGATATTATAAAAACATCGGGGGGTGTTGCAAATTCCCATCTCTGTTCTACACAGGTTATGTAATCATCTGTAGACTTGGCCTAATTCATACAAAAATACCAGGTCCTTTGTGATTTCTTTGGTTTGACTTATCATGCACGTTCAGCTCTTGTAGTTTGCAAACTATGGTTGGTGTCTCTTTAAGTGATTTGTACTAAGTGATTCCAGCCAACTATAGTATATTAAATAAATAATTGTAAATTAAAGCTTAGCTTACTGCAATGAGTGAACCACTCTTCGATTATGACTGAAGATGGTCTAAACCATTTGTCTGAAATAGTATAGGGTTTTCTGTCTGAGCAGGGAGTTGGACTAGAAGACCCCCAAGATCCCTTCCAACTCTATTATTCTGTTAAATTATAGGTCATTGTGTTAATCTGCAAATCATTGTTTTCACCATGGTTTAATTATGGAGTTATCTCTCCTTCCTCCCTTCTCCTTCTAAATCTTATCCATTTTGCAATGTCACAATCTTATGATTGGCAGATGATTGGCAATGTGGACAACTGGAAGCTCCTCTGGGCTCATACCCAGAAGGGATATGGATGGGAAACCAGAAGGAATACTTAGCAGAAGTGGACAGTTCTTTTTGTTCTTCTCTCCCTCATCCTAGCCATATGCTCCCCAGTTAGTATGCTAGAGGATCTGACATTTCCACAAATGCTACTCATTGGAAGAGAGGATGGGAAAAAAAAATAACAGGGAAGCGGTTTGCCTGCCATTTTCTGCTTGTGATTTTTGGAGGTCTTTCTCCTTGGCAGGTTGGCTTCAATACCAATAGCACTTAGACTTATATACTGCTTCATAGTGCTTTTATAGCCCTCTCTAAGCAGTTTACATAACCAGCCTATTGCCCTCAATAATCTGGGTCCTCATTTTACCCAGCTGAGAAGGATGGAAGGCTGAGTCAATCTTGAGCCAGTGAGATTTGAACTGCTGAACTGCAGCTAGCAGTCAGCTGAAGTAGCCGGCAGTTCTGCACTCTAACCACTGTGCCACCTTGGCTCTCTGTCTCAATCATATCTGCTCAGCTCCATCTGACTTCACCACCATTCTAGGTTAACCTTAGTTTCACCATTTGACTTTCTAACTTACCAGCAAAATGACAATAAAGGTAAAGGTTCCCCTCACACATATGTGCTAGTTGTTCCTGACTCTAGAGGGTGGTGCTCATCTCCGTTTCAAAGCCAAAGAGCTAGCACTGTCTGAAGATGTCTCCATGGTCATTTGGCCAGCATGTCTAAAAGCTGAAGGCGCACCGAATGCTGTTATCCTCCCACCAAAGGTGATTCCTATTTTTCTACTTGCATTTTTTACGTGCTTTTGAACTGCTAGGTTGACAGAAGCTGGGACAATTAACGGGAGCTCACTCCGTTATGCAGCGCTGGGATTTGAACCGCTGGGATTTGAACTGCTGGGATTTGAACCTTCTGATCAGCAAGCTCAGTGTCTTAGCCACTGAGCCACCACATCCCTTACCTTTAAAATGACATTACAGAAAGATAAGCTTATTGAGCTTATTTATTTATTTAGTTTGTCAAACATGTACGAGATAACAGGTATAAGTATAAACATGAACACAGGAAATGGGTACGAATAAATGGGAACAATAGGATAGAGACAGTAGGCACGCTGGTGCACTTATGCATGCCCCCTTACAGACCTCTTAGGAATGGGGTGAGGTCCACACTAGACAGTTTAAGGTTAAAGCTATGGGGGTTTGAGGATGTAACAACAGAGTCAGGTAGAGCATTCCAGGTGTTGACCACTCTGTTGCTGAAGTCGTATTTTCTGCAATCGAGTTTGGCATGGTTTACTTGTATCTATTGTGTGCTCATGTATTATTGTGGTTGAAGCTGAAGTAGTCGTTGGCAGGTAGGATGTTGTAGCAGACAATTTTGTGTACTATGCTTAGGTCAGACCTTAATTGGCGTAGTTCTAGGTTCTCCAAGCCCAAAATTTCAAGCCTGGTGGCATAAGGGATTCTATTGTGATCAGAGGAGTGGAGGACTTTTCTCGTGAAATACCTCTGGACCCGCTCAATTGTATTCATGTCCGATATACAGTGTGGATTCCAGGCAGATGAGCTGTATTTGAGAATTGGTCTAGCAAAGGTTTTGTATGCTCTAGTTTGCTGTACAATGTTACCGGAGAAGAAGCCTCACAAATTAATTACTATTTTCTTCCATAGCCAGATCTTTGGTTGTTGTTTCGACTCGGTTCAGTTCAGAAAGAGTCAATTTAGTGAATGAGGTTTGCAAGAGCCCCTTTTCACAGAGAATGTTGTTTCTGTTTCTCCCTTCCCTCTTTTTCTCTTCCCTTCAGCACCCCCGCCTTCCCTTACACTCTGCCGTCTCTATTTCTGTCCCTTTCTCCTTGCCCTTTCCGAGTCCGTGGCCTCCAGCTGTGCCATTACAAGCTCATCATTGACTCCAATTTCATGATCCTAGTTATGAATAGGTGGTTATTGAACTTCATCTTGTGTTTAATCCAAGAAAGGAAGGTCTCCAGCCATTGAGGAGGTACACAAGCATTTGAGCTGCTTTGAATGCTTTAATACGCCAGAAATCCTTAAAAGTTGATGCGGATATTATGCAAAGTGAGATGGTAATATTTCTTTTGTTGCAGAGCTTTAGCCTTTTATTATCGGTTTTCTGCGGTAAGGAGAAATGGTTTCGAGGTCCTATGACAAGTTTAGCCTTTCCAACTTTCAGACTCGTGCTGGAGCCCATCCACGGGGAACTTCTCTCTACTATGCTCAGAAAGAGAGAGAAAGCGTGGAAGATTAACAATTCATCTGAAACGATATAGAGCTGTGATGGCGACCCTCTGGCATTCACACCACAGGTGGCACACAGAGCCTCTCTGCGGACATGCCGGCCATCGCCCCAGCCCAGCTCCACCGTGCATGTGCCTCCTGCCAGCCGGCTGGTCTTTGGGTCTCTGCTGCACATGCATGGGGGGGGGGACACATGCGAGGGGACACACGTGCATGCACAGAGGATGGGGTGCATGTGCAGGGGCCGCTCTCATTGATTTTTGGGGATTTGTGTGCGTGCATATGCCCCCCTACCCCATTTTGGGCCTGGAAGGCCTCCTACACCAACCTGGAAGGCAAAACAGGGTGCGGCGGTTGCATGCGCCCCATTTTGGGCCTAGAAAGCCTCCTGCATCAACCTGGAAATTTAAAAAAATGGTGAGGGAGGAGGGGTGCATGTGCAGGGAAGGGGGCACATGTGAGGGGGCTGCTCGCATTGCATTTTGAGGTTTTGCACACATGCACGCTTTGGGTACTTGGCACCAAAAAAGATTAGCCATCACTGATATAGAATTTCCTGCTGGAGTTGGGCTAGAAGACCTTCAAAGTCCTTTCCAACTCTTATTATCCTGTTACTCTGTTATTCTGTCTAAAGCTTTGGTCCCGGTAGCCGACCCAGATTGGGTCTTGCAATATTATCCTGGGACATGTATATTTGCCTTCCTCCGTGAGTTCTTTATTGTTCACACCTATAGACAGAATTCAATGACTCTACTATCGGCATCCATCATGTACTCTGAGAACCATTAGAGAGGGTCTGTCTTCGCCCCCTTTCTACCCCACAAAATATCTGTATTGACCTTCCTCTTATTCCTGTGAAATGCACCCCTATCCCTCCTGGGGATCCCTTGTTCATATAATTAATTAGCAACCACAGATCTATGAATCCTGTCCATCCCTCACCTTCTTGGCACTTTCTCAGAACTTTAGAACTAGTGCCCCTTGTCACACTTGTGACAGATTATGAAGTAAGAGGACCATGATTGCGTCTAAACGCTGTGAAGAAATGGCCCTGGTGTTTGATGCATGACTCTACTTGGCTGAGGATAATCTCATGCACCTTCTATTTACAATATATTGAGGAAAACAAATTAAGGCCTCGTAATTATGCACTGGAAGCACATGCTTAAAAAGAAGAAGAAAGAAAGCCCTGGCAATCAGGATTCCATTTAAAATATTAAATGGCTTTATCCATCTACCTTTGGAGGTTTCATTTTGTGCTCTGTGAGGGTTTATGTGTTGTTGTTGCTGGCTTTTTGGTTTTTAAATGTAATTTCAGCTGATGCATCAGGTATAAAAACAAAGCCTATAGCTGGAAGCAAAACAAGGCCAGGTTGAGACTAGTTTTAGTCTGTTGCATCTACTCGGTTGTAGAATGGCAGCACAGAAGAGTTTGCAAAGCAACAAAAGAGGTGGGATGGGTTGTTCATATTATGAACTAGCTGGATACCCGTGCTTCACTACAAAACCATGTGATTGGGCCAGCCAGCAGGCCGGACGAGTCATCCACTGGCCACGCCTATATAGGGCAACTGGCAGTTGGAACAGAGTTCCTTTCAGGTGGGGAGGGGGAGTAGAACGTCTAATTCCTTAGCATCAATGCATGTTAATATAATACTGTATAAGAAATACTGATGATCTGATGGTCATTTCCAAAAAATCCTTTCTTAGTGAGCACCTAGAAGTCAAGAGGAACATATATACCAAATTTCAATTTTGTAGGCTTTACAGTTCTGGAGATTTTGTGATGAGTGAGTGGCACTTGGCTTTTATATAGAGAGAAGATTTATGAAGGGAGTAATGTGAGACTAGGCTGAAGCTGCCATACGTAAAGATGATTGAGGAAAACTGGAATGTTTCCTACCCTATTTTCAGGATACCTGCACTCAACACAGTTGAGATCGGGAAAATTCTACCAGCTAACTAAACAGCTCCATTATGTTCTAGGTTTTTGAGCATCTACATGTTTTGAAGTTTTAACCTTGGTTTCTCTGAATCAGATTTTCTTAATCAAAATACTGAGACAGTTGCTGCTTTTAAAGCTAAAACAAAATGGGGAGATTGTCAAGAAGCATTGACAAAAGGAGCAAATGAAACAGTCCAATTTTCATGACATTCCAAGGGAAATGACAAATAACAATCACAAGATCAAATCAGGCTTCCTGCCCAACATGTCTGAGAACTGTTGTTTTATCAGGGACGATGTTTGCTATTTTAGTGTTCTTTTTTTTTTTTAAATGATAGCATCTTGATGTTTGCTTTTGCCAGAGCAGTTAAATTGCATTATGGAGACCTACATCATGGAGAGGTGAAATGCTACCAGTTGAGACTGGTTCGCCCGAACTGGTAGTAGTAAAAAAAGCTACCGATTCACCCAAACCGATGGTAAAAAAATGCCTCTGGTTCAGGCAAGCCTGTATTTCTGATGATCAGCTGTGATGCACAATTTATATTAGCTAGAAGGTAGGATTTCCTGCTTTCTAGCTAATCTAAATCGCGTGGCACAGCAGATTCCCCCCCCCTCCCCTCGCTGTTCTACTTACCTTTGCAGGTGTGCTCAGTAGCAGGCTCCACCCACCCACCCGGATGTCATCACATCTGTTTTTTATGCTCTGCGCATGCGTGGGAAGTCCTGCGCATGCACAGAGGTGGCGCGTGATCACATTTGCGAAACGGTAGTGAAGGTAAGTAGATTTCACCCTTGACCTAATGGTTGGCATTTTTCAGCAGCCTTTAAAGATACATTTCAAAAAGTGATCCAGAGCTACAGCAGATTGGGAAATAATATGAGAACATTGAAGTTCTGACAATAGCTAGCTGAATAACCAATTGTGTTGTATTTATTTTGTACAATGACAATAAAGGCTATGCTAATCCTGAAGAGGAATTTGTTGGGACTGTAGGCAGCAATAGCAATCGTGCTTAGACTTATCTACTGCTTTACAGTGGTTTACAGCACTTGCTGAGTGGTTTGCAGAGAGCCTCTTGCCCCCAACAATCTGGGTCTTCATTTTACTGACCTCGGAAAGATGGAAGGCTGAGTCAACCTTGAGCCAGCCAGGATTGAGCTCCTGGCAGTCAGCAGAATTAGCCTGCAACCTTACATCATCATCATCATCATCATCATCATCATCATCATCATCATCATCATCATCATCATAAATTTAATTTGTTAGCCGCTCCCTCTCCACAAGGGACTCGGGGCGGCGTACAATAAAAGCACATACATATATACATATAAACGTACACATACACGCATACACATACACGGAGGAGGTAACAGTCATTGAATACATACAATAATAGTAATAAAATAGCAATTAAAATACCCCAAATTAAAAAATTACGGATTTAAAAAAGCCTGCCAGGAGGAATAGGATGAAACTACGGTTGAGCCAGGCCAGATAATTGAAAAAGGTGGGTCTTGAGCTTTACATGGAAGGAGTGGAGATCGGAGGTAATCCTGATGTCAAGGGGGAGGTCATTCCAAAGGGCTGGGCCCATCACAGAGAAGGCCCTTCTCCTGGGTGTCGCCCCCCGACACTGTTTAGTGGATGGCACCCGGAGAAGTCCCTCTCTGTGCGAGCGGATTAGTCGTAGGGATGTATGGGGCAGGATGCGATCCCGCGATCCTGCAGGTAACTAGGTCCTGTTACCACCACGCCACCAGGGCTCTTAGATAGTAAGTTCTAGCATTCTTTTCTGTGATAATTGAAGGCTCCTTTCACACAACAAAGTCATCTCGCTTGCTGAATTAACCCACTTTGGAATCTGCAGAATATATTGAATTGAAAGCTAACATCATATTGTTGCCCAGCTACAAAAAAGCTTGACCAAGAACCAACTGAACCTATGAAATAAATTCAGCTGCTGGGTTTTTCATTGACCCAATTAAGTTGAAGAGTGTTACATAGCACATCTTCCTTCATATATAGTTTTTTTTGGGGGGGGGGGAAGAGCCTCAATACAATACAATACAATACAATAGTAGAGTTGGAAGGGACCTTGGAGGTCTTCTAGTCCAACCCCCTGCCTAGGCAGGAAACCCTATACCGTTTCAGACAAATAGCTATCCAACATCTTCTTAAAGACTTCCAGTGTTGAGGCATTCACAACTTCTGGAGGCAAGCTGTTCCACTGATTAATTGTTCTCACTGTCAGGAAATTCCTCAGATAACTTATATATAAGCCTCAGATAACTTATATTTCCTATGATTGTTTTAGAACCAGCCTTTTTTTACTTCCATACTGGACATACTGGCATTCGTGATGTGTCTCTAAACTAGTGTATGTGCTGTTTATTCAAACACATGCACCCACCTCTTTCTTCACTGGCAAACGCCAAGGGAGGTTGAGTTTAGAAACATTGTTTTTCTGATTGTGTGTTTGTGTGTATGTGTATGGTTTCTAGTGTGCATTTCACCTGTGTGTGCCTAGTAGAATGTGGCTTTTAAAGTATGGCTTTATTGTTTTTACACTCGCCCTGAATTAGAGTGGCTGCCGACAAGCATCCATTTGGCGTTTCCAATATTCCGTTAAGTGCCGAAGCAGTTTGAAATGTGGATGTCCTTTGACTGCTGGGAACGAAGCGACCCATAATTCCCTTGACCTGTGTGGGCAATTGAGGACAATTGGTGTGAAGAAAGTTGTTCCAGTTAACCAGGCTTTTATAACGGCGCCGCCTCTCAGCAGCGTTTTCTCAGCTGGAGTCCCTAAAAAGGCTTTGAGAATTACAGATCTTGTCCGAGAGAGAACAGGCAGGTGTTTATATATGACCCATATTCGGCAAACGTTAGGTGGTTGCGGCTGATTCCACGTGGGGCTGAAAACCTGTGGAGGCTTGGAATGAAGCATCAATTCGTTGTAACCAATTTCATTGCATTTATTTTGTACAATGACAATAAAGACTATACTACTAATTGACTCTTTAGGAACTCAACTCGCCAATAAAGGATATTTGTAGCTCAAGGTTGAAATGAGGGATCCTTGGTGCTAAATACAGAATAACGGAGTTGGAAGGGACCTGGGAGGTCTTCTAGTCCAACCCACTGCTTAGGCAGGCAATCCTATACTACTTCAGACAAATGGATATCCAACATCTTCTTAAAAACTTCCAGTGTTCGAGCATTTACAACTTCTGGAAGCAAGTTGTTCCACTGATTAATTGTTCTAACTGTCAGGAAATTTCTCTTTAGTTCTAAGTTGCTTCTCTCCTTGATGAGTTTCCACCCATTGCTTCTTGTCCTACATTCAGGTGCTTTGGAGACTAGCTTGACTCCCTCTTCTTTGTGGTAAACCCTGAGATATTAGAACACTGCTATCATGTCTCCTCTAGTCTTTCTTTTCATTAAACTAGACATACCCAGTTCCAGCAACCGTTCTTCATATATTTTAGTCTCCAGTCCCCTAATCATCTTTGGTGCTCTTCTCTGCACTCTTTCTAGAGTCTCAACATCTTTTTTACATCGAGGCGACCAAAACTTGATGCAGAATTCCAAGTGTGGTCTTACCAAAGCATTATAAAGTGGGATTAACACTTCACGTGATCTTAATTCTATCCCTATGCTCTCTGAACTTGCTTGTTTTCTTAACAGATATTTTATTATCCAAACAAGGTATCAGGGTTAGTAAGAAGTGGGGTTTGTTCTTGGTTTATATTCTAGTGTTCTTGTCCTGTCAGTGTTGGTGGGAGCGGTCTTAGAGATTCTTTGGTTGGGCTGTTTGCTGTTAGCTTGTTTGGCAGTTCCTTGATTGGGGTATTGTTTACTTGCTTGTTGGTCTAATGTTGGAGTAAATCCTGATCTGGGTGCTGATTGCTGGTGGAGAGGTGCTTGGGTCTTTTTTCTTCCCTTTTTGGCTAGTTGATTATCTCTTTTGCATAGCCTATAGGTATTGTTAATGTCTTTGTGTCTATGAGCCACAGTGGCATTAGAATGCAGTACTGCAGGCTACTTCTGCTGCCTGCCGGCTGCCTGCAATTTGGCAGTTCAAATCTCACTACCTCAAGGTTGACTCATCCTTCCATCCTTCTGAGGTCGGTAAAATGAGAACCCAGATTGTTGGGGGCAATATGTTCACTCTGTAAACCACTGTAAAGGGCTGTAAAGCGGTATATAAATTTAAGTGCTCTTGCTATTGATGGCTAATTTGTCAGAGTCCCCAGGCTTCTAGACAATTCGCTTTGTGCCCTGGTAGAGCTGGTGTCCCCTGGCCTCTCTCCAAAAGGGCTGCAGAGATACCTGCCAACAATGAAAGTTCAGTATCTGATTTCCTCCTGGGGTTGCCTCTCATCTCTTATATTGGGTATCTTAAAAATAACCATGATGTTTATTGTATTAAGCTAATTAATAGGAAAAAACATCCAGACAACAACATTAATCAAGCTGTCCATGGATTAAGATCGAGCTGGAATGCTTCTTAAATCAGGAGTCTTCTACATTTAAAAGGAGTTAAATGTAGGTTTTCCATCTGCTCTGCTAGAAGTCAGATTTACTGGAACCTTTTAGAAAAATTGTAACTGCTCGGGGGCAGTTGGATGTGTTTTGCTATATTGCAGTTTTTATTGGGATCTATGCAGTATGCATCTTATTCCCCTTTTAGCAAACTTTCAGGGTCTCCAAGATAAATTATTCCTCATGGATTTGCTTGTGGACCAGCAGCTTCTTGCTATTTATAAACTAACAAATGTTTCTTTGGTAGCATATAGAGAGCGGCAAAACATAATAAGGGGCTGCAAGCTAAATTGGTAAACTCTCGTTCTCTCCCGTTGTACTCCATAATCTCTTTTCACTTTCATGTTACTACTTGTTTTATTATATCTTGTACTAATGTCTGGTGGACCTTCTGTTCTTGTTGGCTATTTTAAGTTCCTGGCCTTCGGCTGTAATAAAGAATTTATTCCGTGTAAGTTCAACATTTATAATTTAAAAAGATACCACTTATGAAAGTTACATGATTACTATTGTTTGAATACATGCTCACTTTTCTTGTTTTAAGAAAGTGGTTAATAACTTATGGCCACCTCTGACCTGCATTGCTGCACCACCGAATTTCCATGTCATGTCGAGCTGTGAAACATACACTATATTGCCAAAAGTATTTGCTCACCCATCCAAATAATCAGAATCAGGTGTTCCAATCACTTCCATGTCCACAGGTGTATAAAATCAAGTCCCTAGGCATGCAGGCTGTTTTTACAAACATTGGTGAAAGAATAGATCTCTCTCAGGAGCTCAGTGAAGTCCAGCGTGGAACTGTGATAGGATACTCCCTGTGCAACAAACCCAGTCGTAAAATTTCCTCGCTCCTAAATATTCCACAGTCAACTGTCAGCTGTATTATAAGAACGTGGAAGTGTTTGGGAACAACAGCAACTCAGCCACGAAGTGGTAGGCCACGTAAACCCTTCCAACATCAGTGTGTGACCTCACAAATGCACTTCTGGAAGAATGGTCACAAATTCCCATGAACACACTCCTAAACCTTGTGGACAGCCTTCCCAGAAGAGTTGAAGCTGTTATAGCTGCAAAGGGTGGACCGACGTCATATTGAACCCCATGGATTAGGAATGGGATGTCACTTACAGTAAGTTCATATGCGAGTAAAGGCAGGTGAGCGAATACTTTTGGCAATATAGTGTATGAAGATATGTATAGCGTAATTAGACACACAAATACGCCATCTCCCTTCTTGATTGACCCTTCTCACATACATATAAAGGAAGCCTCTCTAGATAAGTGATGTGGTTCCATCAGCTTCACAATTCCGAACCTCTGCTTCCAGATGCTATGTGTGGTTTTTGATTTTTTAAGAACAATGGTCCCAGTTTAAGCTCAGCAGACACCAAAGTGCCTACAGACTAATTTTTTTTTTGTAGATCTTGATTCCCCCCCCCCTCCAAGATTCCTTTAATCTGATAAAGAGAGAAGCCACGGCTGCAAAACAAAACACCATTCTTAGGTGATGAAAGATAATTGGAAATGATAAAAAGAGGCATTAGGGGTGTCAAACTCAATTTCATTGTGGGCCGCATCAGAGCTGTGGTTGACCTTGGAGGGGACAGGCACGTGTGGCTGACTGTGTGGGTGTGGCCGACTGAGTGGGTGTGGCTGACTGAGTGGGTGTGGCCAGCTTGACACCACTCCCCAAACTGCTGGCATGTTTCCTTTTCGCATAGGGTAGATGGGCCATAGCCATGTTTCCTCTTTGCATTGCATATACTGGGCTGAAGCTACATTGGCCCGATCTTTCCTCTTTGCATTGGGTAGAACAGGACAGCCCCATGGGCCGGATCTGACCACATCACAGGCTGGATCCAGCTTGCGGGCCTTGAGTTTGACATCCCTGCATTAGAGGGAGTAATGGAGAACAACCTCATCAATTTGTCTTCTGATGTATGGACTACACCCATCATGGGAGGACTTTTATGCAAGTAGACATAATTGGCTTTTAAGGTTCAAAAGGTGACAATTCTCCTGTAGAAATTAGGAACACCACTTTGAAGCTCAAAATGTGTTGGCTTTGCATGAAAGAACATACCATGAAACAAGGAAGGAGACACAGGAAGAAAGCATTATATTTTTTTAAAAAATAGAAACATCGTAAGGTGATGTCAAACCATCTGATAGCTTTCTCTGGCATCCTCCAGAAAAAAGTAGTCTTCAACTCCTACAATGTCTCATTGTGGTGATTAATAGCAAGATCTAGAGGACATTAGGGTGCTTCATCACTGGAAGTTTTTAAGAGGAGACTGGACAGTCACTTGTCTGAAATGGTATAAGATTTCCTGCTTGAGCGGGGGGCTGGACTAGAAGACCTCCAAGATCCCTTCCAACTCTATTCTGATTCTGCAAAAGGCTATATGGAGATTTGACAAAGGGCTTATGATGGGAACATTAACTTGCATCTTGCGCAGGCTTAGGCAGGTTTTTAATGTGCTGTGTCTGTTACGCGACTGTGTTTTATTAGATGTGTAACATTTTAATAGGAAACTGCAAGGATTTATCCGCCCTTAACTAAACACACATGCACGCACACCACACTTGTGTCTCCGCCTGTATGTGTGCGATGTTAAAAATCATACGTTAAGCATACCCATCTGTGTGATGTTAAGAGCTAAAGCAGAGAATTATGCAGCACAACACAAATCAGGTGGGAATATTGAGAAATCCCATTAGCACCTCTCCACATCAAAGGCTCCGTTATTGCAGGAATCAAATGTGCCTCTTGCATTGTCATTCTGGCTGTGTCAGCATCCATGAACAGGATCTGCCAGCAGTGATTTTTTCAGAGAAAAGTAAGATGCTAGACCATATCAGCTTATTTCTTCAGTGTGCTGGTGCCTAAAGATTTGAAAGCGTGCAGGGGTCCGAATCTATAGAGAGGAGAAATTATTACGAGAGTTTGAAGCTTCACAGTGGTGATGCACTCAAAAGTCATTTGATCCCATCCCCCTTCTCAGATCAAGTGCCTTGAAATTATTTCAAAGAGATTTGAGATTCAGAAGACTTTCTGTGGTTACAACATTTCAAATGTAACTTTTCTTCTATATAAGTAGAGAACACTGGTGTGATTTATTTTTTTCATATGACATAAGTAGTTGTCCAATGAATTTGACTACTCCCACAAAGCCTGCTTATCACAAAAACTTGGAGGAGAGCTACTCTCTTCTCCGGGACTGACTTTTCTGTTAGAAGTTGTTTAAGCAGGTTGCCTTAGAGAGAAATAAAGAAACTCAGCTTTATTTTACAGAGGTATGTTTTATCGTTTAACCTTTTATCCTTATCGTTCTTCTGTAAACACTCAGTTAATTTGGCTGACCCTGTTGGTATCTAGGATCTGTCTATTTACAAAATGTCGACCCTTTCATTCTCCTCTTTCATTTCTTCTTCATTCCTCTTTCATTCTCTGCATTTCTCACCCCCCCCCAAATAAATCTCACAATACCCAGTTTTTCCTCTGCTGCTTGTTGTTTCCTCTTGTATAGAGGAAGTGAGTTGTTTTTAATTGTATGCTGGGTCTGACGTGCATGTTTCTGTTTTTTTGTTTCTTTATCATATCAGCCTGTTTCTCCCTCTCTAATCAACCCATTACAGATAACAAGAAGCCAGAGACAAAATGTACTGAAATAGCAATAGCGCTTAGACTTATATACTGCTTCATAGTGCTTTGCAGCCTTCTCTAAGCAGTTTACAGAATCAGCAAATTGCCCCTAACAATCTGGGTCCTCATTTTACCAACCTCAGAAGGATGGGAGGTTGAGTCAACCTTGAGCCTGGTGAGATTTGAACTGCCAAACTTTTCGGCAGCCGGCAGTCAGCAGAAGTAGGCTGCAGTACTGCATTCTAACCACTGCACCACCACGGCTCTTATGCTACATTATATCATCTACAAATTATATGTAAGACATAGAAAAATCCCAATTCCCATCATTAAAAATTCCAGGTGTTGATCTTAAACATAAAGATTCTAAATCGGGGAAAGTTTGATGTAGAAAATAACTTTTCACCCTCTTTAAAACTAAAGTAGCATCAGTCTGAATTTTCTTCAGGGTATGGCTTATGTTATTGTGAGTTAATCCATCTAGGGAAGCTCCTTCAGTTCCTTGGTGAAAATTGGTATATAAAATAAGGAGGAAGGGATGGATGGTAGATACAGTAGATAAATAAATAAAAATGTACAGATTAGTTCTCTCAAATAAGAGTTTGTAGTATATAATGGAGAATATTTCTTTGTTTCATAGTAGACAAGGTAAAGGTTCCCCTCACACATATGTGCTAGTCGTTTCTGACTCTAGGGGGAGGTGTACATCTCCGTTTCAAAGCCAGCACTGTCTGAAGATGTCTCTGTGGTCATGTGGTTGGCATGACTAAAGGCCAAAGGCGCACGGAAGGCTGTTACCTTCCCACCAAAGGTGGTTCCTATTTTTCTACTTGCATTTTTTACGTGCTTTTGAACTGCTAGATTGGAAGAAGCTGGGACAAGTAACGGGAGCTCACTCCGTTATGCGGTGCTAGGGATTCGAACCACTGAACTGCTGACCTTTCTGATTGACAACCTCAGCATCTTAGCCACTGGAATTGGGACAAAACATGGATTTAAACTTTTTTTTTAATGTAGACGTGCAAATGGTGATTTTTAGATAGTAAAAGCTTTTAAAACAGCTTTTAATCCATTAGTTCAGCACAATTTCCTCACTGACATTTTTTCTGGGAAATTTGGAGACTGCTATGCAGTCCTCCCCCCCTCCCCCCCAAGTCTCCCAATCCTGCTATTCAAACTTTACAAGAATTGCAGAGAAGTCAACAAAACGTGTATTGTCATTACGGAGCCTCTATATCCCTGCTATTTCCATGCTGTTTTGCCTCTTTCCCTTTTTTAAATCAGCTGCAAGGGTTCTTGCGATTCTTATTTTATAACTTACAGCCAAGTCTTCCTTTATCTTCAATTGGCTTGAATCAAAGCTTGTTGCATTCAGTTCTTCAAGCTCTTATTTGGAGCAACTCTAACCATCTTTGAATATTGACTTTGAATTAGAACTTGGCGGTTGCACACAGCCCCAGATACCATCCACAGGGGAAACATAAAGAGATGGGCAATTACTACATTTTCTCCTGGGGTGCAGCAGTGTCATTCTTATGCACAGCGCCTTCCTGGACATTTCCTCCCCATTATTTCCCCCCCTTCAACATTCTGTTTTGGGGGAAATAAACTATTTCTGAGTTTTGTCTTCTTTCAAAGGAGAAGGAATTTTTTGGGGAGAACTCATGGGCTGAGCACAAGTTTTTTTTCTTGTGTTTCTCTTAATTAGGCAGCAACTAGACAGGGTCTTGTCACATACGCCTCTGTAATCTCACCAGGAGCCTGCAATATCTTGGGTTTCCCATGCTTCAATTACATCCCAAGTGGATTCTTCTGTCTTTTTCCCCATCTCAGATTAGAATCTAGCTGGCGTTTTCCTTTAATCACCCAACTGGCCATGCTGAATACTCGCCTGATTTTGTTTGCATTAGTTTGTCAGACATGTACAAGGTAGCAGGTGTAAGTATGAACATGGACATGAACAAAGGAAATGAATACAAATAAATGGGGACAGTAGCACAGGGACGGTAGGCACGCTGGTGCACTTATGCACGCCTCCTTACGGACCTCTTAGGAATGGAGTGAGGTCCATGCTAGACAGTTTAAGGTTGAAGCTGTGAGGTTTGAGGTTGTAATCACGGAGTCGGGGAGAGCATTCCAGGTGTTTTGACCACTCTGTTGCTGAAGTTGCATTTTCTGCAATCGAGTTTGGAGGGGTTTACCTTGAGTTTGTATTGATTGTTTGTCCATGTGTCATTGTGGTTGAAGCTGAAGTAGTCATTGACAGGTAGGCCATTGTAGCAGACAATTTTGTGTACTGTGCTTAGGTCTGACCACAGGTGGCACAGCTCTAGATTGTCCAAGGTCAAAATTATGAGCCTGGTGGCATAAGGGATTCTACTGGGAGCAGAGGAGTGGAGTTCTCTTCTCGTGAAATATCTCTGGACCCGCTCGATTGTATTAATGTCCAATATACAGTGTGGATTCCAGGCAGACGAGCTGTGTCTGGCAAAGGTTTTGTATGCCCTAGTTAACAATTCAATGTTACCAGAGAAGAAGCTTCGCAAAATTAGGTTAACAACACTTAATGCCTTTTTGGCAATGTTGTTACAGTGAGCTCTGGGGTTTAGATTGTTTGAGATGAGTACTCCTAGGTCCTTGACAGGGTGAGGGTCGTCTACGAGGTCATTTCTGCCCAGCTTGTATTTGGTTTTCTAATTTTTATTGCCAATGTGTAAGACAGAGCATTTGTTGGTTGAGATTTGGAGTTGCCAAATGCACAACCATCCTGTTACCCCAAAAAAGTTGGTTTTGCATGAGTGAGAGAAATTCTAAACCCCAGAAACAGTAGAGTCATCATTGGAATGAACTGCTTGACGTTTTGGGTGTTTTGCTGATTAATTTGGGGAGGGGGCTCATCAAATACTGCTGAAAAGACACATAAGGTCACTTTAGAGAAGAAATCCCATTTTGTTATGAGCAAGACAGGCAGAGCATGAAAGAAGAAAAAAGAGGGGTCGAGAATAACAGGAGACCCAAGACTGGGACAATTGAAATTTAAGGATTAAAAGTAAAAAAAAAAGTTAGCTTAACATTTAAAGACATAGTTCTCAGCAGGGAAAGGAATGGGAAGAAAGAGAAGTTGAACAGGGCCCTGCAAAGAGCTGAAAATAGAGGCATGGGAGAAAATTAATTGGCATTTCCGCCAACTCCCCTCCTTTCCTTCCCCTGACATTGGATCAGATGCGATATTGAGATGTTCCCAATTATTTTGCTTGGATGAGTCTTGCGACCCTGATGATGTTAATTATCCTTAAAGGTCAACAGCCCCCATGTGAATGTGACTTCTGTTCTCTGGTTGTAATCCCTTAATGAATTGAAATGTATTTGGCACGGGCCAGCAGGTGAGTTTTTCAGTGGTTTTTCCGCCCTACCCTCTTTCTTACTGTCTTTCTAACAAGACTGCAGTGAGGTTCTTCATCTGATTGGGTTCTCCCAAAGGGCTGAAGAAGCTTCTTGGATGAGAAGTAAAACATCTGCTTTTTCCATCACTGGTTCTATCTCACGACCGATGGTTCCTTTGAAACGTTTTCAAGAGGCAATTGGACTTTCTTGTTTTTCTTTGAAGACATTTTCGCTCTCATCTAGGAAGTCAACCTATTCTTGAAAACACCTGAGGGCAGGACAAGATGTAATGGATGGAAGCCTATCAAAGACAGGTCCAATCTAGAAATAAGAAGAAATGTCCTATCTGTGAGAACCATTAATAACTGGATCTGCTTTGCCATAGATTCCTATTTCTTTAAGACTAGGCATAGAACATATACTTTCTATGCAGAAATCCCCAAAATGTGGCCTTTAGTTATCCCTAGGAACATCTGGCAAATGTTTCTGCTGTCTCTAGGAGATATATTGCCACTCAACATAGACAATTCCCAAACAAGACAAAATAAATTGTTTTGTTCTACTTGGACTTTCTACATTCCTCTACAATTGGCTTTTCCCAGATGTGGTTTCCAGATAGGTTGGACAGCAACACAAATATGTCAGATAAAAGTCTATAGAGATTCTCAATCATCCATGTCATGGTTGTCCCAGAGAAGCTTCTCGGATGAAAAGTGAAAAAAATAAATGTTCAAAGGGGAAAAAAAAAACACAAGTGATTCTAGTTGCCTTTTGAAAAAGCACCTTTGGGTGTCAGATAGAACTAAGTGCCCAAAGAAAATGTTTGTCGCTTAAGACAGTCAGGGCTCCTATCAGCCCAGATGACAGAGTGTAAAATAATGGTCTTAAGTTACAAGGGGAAGATTCTGGCTGAATGTTAGGGAAATATGTCTTAATGATAAGAGCAGTGAAATGTAAGAGGTAGATGGACATCAATTCAAGGATGCTATAATTTGTATGGAAAAGGGGAAACTTGATAGTCCTCCCCAACTCTAGAATTAATGATACTTCCCTGAGAAGCCAGAGGACTGACTGTTAAAGTCCATTACCTCTAGGCTGTCAAAATCTGTTGTGAAAACATTTACCAAACACATTGCAATGATCTGTACAAAAGCTCCTCCTCCTCCTCCTCCTCCTCCTCCTCCTCCTCCTCCTCCTCCTCCTCCTCCCCTGTTCTGACCTAGGCTTCCCAAGAGCATGAAGCAAACTCCTTGTCCTGACAAAAAAAAACCTTTATTAATTTACTGTGAATTCTGTTCATTCACAACCAGAAAAGTCTTTCAAGGGAGCATTTACAGTCACAGCCCTTATCTGACAGAGATCTGCAAAACTTGGCAAGGAGTCTCGGAGAGTCACAAACCAATTAAGTGAACTAATTGTCTCCTGCAAACTCCACTCCCCTTTCGCTCTTTTATTTCCTCTGGAAGGGGCAATTCATCATCCACCTGTGGCCTTACTCCCAAGGACGGACAGACGGACGGATGGACTGATGAATGATAGACAGAGAGACAGATATTCACCATCTCATACATAAAACAACCCATAAGGGGCCCGCCATTTAGCCTAGCCCAAGGCCAGGGAAAAGAAGCAGGTCTTAATAGCTCATAGAAATAAAATTATGGTGAGGGTCATATGAAGGAACATTATTAATTGCTGAAGGGAGAGAGGTAAAAGGGCAGAGAAGTACCAAATGTTCCAGCACTAGAGGAAAAGAAATGAATTATGGTGCACTAAGCCTTTGAATGGCGTTAGTGCATCTACTCCCCACCACCACCACCAAAGAAAATAGAATGTGAAATAATTCAAAATGTGGAGAAGTTCCCCAAAACTCAACCCCTGTCATTTATGTAATATTATGGGGTTGTCAGCCACCCTCTTGTACCTCCCACATCTGTCTGCCAAAAATAATACTTTTAAAGTAAAAAGATTGTTTGGCTTGACCTACAAATGTCAAAAGTAAAGTTACAGTTTAAGTAGTCCCATGCAGAAAAATTACTCTGTTTTTTTTCTGTAAGTTTTCATTTAATTTGATGGAAAAGGTGGTGAACCTCATTGAATGTGGATATATAAGGGTCTTTCATTATAAAATATTCTTTCTGGCAATCAGCAGATTTATTTCCTGGTTTCTGTGAAATCCAAACACTTGTAATAAATATTAAGACAACATGAAGAAACTTAGTTCCTTAGAAGTTAGTTCCTTTCAGAGTTAAATATCTGAGCAGCACAAGTGAGCTTCAGAGGAGTAGAAAGTGTGCCATTGAAAACATCAACAGTGTGATAGGGCACAAAAATATGGGACATGGTGTTTAGAGAAATTAGAGCATTTTTGAATGTAAATTTATACATGTCTCTGAGAATTGCATTACTGTTGCTGGTGGGAAAAAGGGAATATAAATGAAACCAAAAAGGAATTGATTGTAAATTTGATAATGGCAGTTAGATTAGTGATGGCTAAATATTGGGGACGAAATTGGGATATTCAAAGAAATGAGTGGTATAATGAGATTTGGAGTATGGCAACAAATGATAAATTAACAACAGAAATTAAATTTTAAAAAGGGATGATCAAAGCAAATACTTATAATGAAATATGGGGGGATTTTATAAAATCAGTGTTGGTGGAAGGCAAAGGGAATAAATCTAGTCAAGAATACATGTAATTTTGGAGAGGATAAGGGCACAATTGGAATATATTGTATATATTTTTAGTTGTTTTAGACAAAGAAATATAAGGGGGAGAAAAGGTCTCGGGGGGGGGATGCACTGTAATATTTTTTTTCCTTTTTCTTTATTTTTTTGTACTGACTATGTTTGTATTATTTGTATTTTTTTAAAAAATAAAAAAGTAAACAGCAACAACAACCAGTACTAATCCTTTAGATTCATAAATATTGAGACATTTAAAAGAAACTCTCAACCATCCAATATGGGTGGGTTTGAAAAAGAGCCATTTTAGACAGGAGAAAATGCCTGGGAAATTACAGTACAGATTTCAGCATAGTATTAACATAATTTTGCTGGAAGGAGCCTAATATTTTGGATTTACATGTATAAACCAGCATCTCAGACTGGTTTAAGAAGCCAATGTAAAATCAAAGGAGATACTGCAATATGCTTCCAGCTTACTTGAAAATGCCAGTCCTTCTTTACCCTTCTCTGACCTCTCCCAAACATAAATGAGCTTGTTTTCTCTGGGGAAGGTAACGCAATTGTAATTTCCATAAATATAGCTACTTATTAGGCATTTCTCTCTATTATTTCTTTGCACGGAATAAACTTAAGAGCAAAATAAAGCAATATGAAGGAGCAGGTCATGCATACATAATAATAATTAATTTGCGTCCTTCTTGTGTACTTCCTATCAGAACTTTTACTTATTTGCTCTGTGACCTGTTTGGTTTGCAATACAAATTCAGTAAAAAAAAAAAAAATCTAAGATGGAATGTTCTATCAACTCCAGGATGTATCAGTGTAGGCAGGAGCTTGCAACTTTTGGCTCAACTCCTATTAATGTATTAATGTATACTGAGTGACCCTTGAAGATGTCTGGACTACATCTCCTAAACTACACCTCCTAAATGGCCCAGGGTGGGGATGTATAACTTTATCTTTTAATAACTTAGGATGCCCCTCCCCTGTTCTTATTTTACAAAAGGCATCTTCTCAATAAAAGGTCTATTCATACTTACAAAACTGGTGTAGGATTGCTTCAGTGCATGTGGGGGGGGGGTCAGGTGTGCATGTGTGGGGGGCACATTGGATGGGTAATGTGCACATTGCATTATGCTTGAATGCTTTTGGCATGTGACAACAAAAAGATAAGCCGTCATTGCCCTATACCATTTCAGACACATTGCCATAAGACTTAGACTTATATACCGCTTCACAGTGCTTGACAGCCCTCTCTAAGTGGTTTACACAGTCGCCATATTGCCCCCAAATATCTGGGTACTCATTTTACCGACCTCAGAAGAATGGAAGGCTGAGTCAGCCTTGAGCTTGTCAGGATCAAACTCCAGACAGTGGGCAAAGTTAGCTGCAATACTGCATTCTAACCCCTGCGCCACCACAGCTCAATCCAATGGCCATCCAATCTCTTCTTAAAAACCTCCCGTGATGGAGTACCCACAATTTCTGAAGGCAAGCAGTTCCACTGATTAATTGTTCTAACTGTCAGGCAATTTTGATATATTTCTAGTTTGGTTCCCTCTTTAATTAGTTTCCATCCATTGCTTCTTATCCTGCCTTCAGGTGATTTGGATAATAGGTTGACTCTTCTTGGAGGAGCAAACGGGATGGCATAAACAAGGAGTCAGACCCTGCTCTAACTTCTTGTTTATAGCCTATCCTATTTTCCCCAACAAGGGATACAGTGGCTCAGTAGTTAAGACATTGAGCTTATCGATCAGAAAGGTCGGCAGTTCGGCGGTTCGAATCCCTAGCACCATGTAACGGAGTGAGCTCCCATTACTTGTCCCAGCTTCTGCCAACCTAGCAGTTCGAAGCACGTAAAAAATGCAAGTAGAAAAATAGGAACCACCTTTGGTGGGAAGGTAACATTGTTCTGTGCATCTTTGGCATTTAGCCATGCCAGCCACATGACCACGGAGACGTCTTCAGACAGCGCTGGCTCTTTGGCTTTGAAACGGAGATGAGTACCGCTCCCTAGAGTCAGGAACGACTAGCACACGCAGCATTGTGCAAGAGAAACCTTCACTTTTACCTTTATTTTCCCCAACACACTGTATTTTAGCCCGACTGGATTCCAGTGGATCCATATTGGTAGGCGACAAATGGCTTACCCCTGTCGTCAGCTTCCTTTTCTCTCTCTCCTGCTTCTTTCCATATTGACAGGATGCAAAACAATGCATGCCTCCTGACACTGATGCCAAGCAGCGTCTTTGTGAGGGAGGAAGTGAGAGGGAGGGAGGGAGTGTGCCTCACAGCCATGAAGCACCACTTGTTCCATCGGTTTAATAATGAACCCAGTTCTGCTAACTCATTCACTTTTTTTCCTGTTTGTGAGTGAGGGGAGCATAGAACTCCTGACAGACTTTGTTCACCCTGCCCTTTGACAGGCATTGTCTTGGCTGAAACCCGCAGAGTCTTTGTGCTGATTTATTGAAGTTTTCACTTTAGGCTATTTTCTGCAGAGACTAATCCGCAGCAAGCACTGAAGCGGTGCTGCCACCGCTACTTTCTGAGATGTGTTTGGTGTACTTTTCAGCACTTATCCCTAGAAAAGAAGGCAGCACATTCTTTCCCAATGAGGGAAAACATCCACCAAACAAGACAGGTCAGGGGGATTCAAGAGGAGGGTGGATTCAAACTGAATCGAGTATCTTTTTGAGAGTCTTTGACCAGGTTTTGCAATAAGAAGAATGCGGCAAAAAAAAAAAAAATGAAACCATTTAATAACAACTATTAGTTCTTGGGGAAGGGAAAAAATATAGGGCAACAAAACCTCAAATCTAATTAATTGGTGCAGTTGTATAAACCCAATGAAGATGATTTGGTCACCCGGTATGTGAGTGTAAGGTTAGAATCCGTTAAAGAATTATAATGAGAGCCAGTTTGGTGTAGTGCAGGGGTCAGCAATCTTAAGCACTCTTAGCCATTTGGACCTGATTTCCACAGAAAAGAAAACACCGGGAGCTAAAAAACCCTTCCGGTGCCTGACTGTTTTCTGAGCGGCCACAAAACTAGCCTATGGAGTTGAATTAAAGATTCTGTTTTCTTCTGAAACTGTTCTTTTCTTGGATTCAACCATGGTTGAAAAGCACAGTAAATCACGTGCCAGTGGGTGTCACACATTGGTGGTTGTGATGCATGTTTTGAGCAACAGGGAGCCGCAGCAGAGGGATGAAAGAGCCACATGTGGCTCCAGAGTCGTGAGTTGCTGGTCTAGTGGTTAAGGAACCAGGCTAGAAAGTGGGAGACTGGGAGTTCTAGTTCCACCTTAGGCATGAAAGCCAGCTGGGTGACTTTGAGCCAGTCACTCTCCCTCACCTCACCTCTCAAGGTAGTTCCAAAAATGGAAGGACACTTCGATTTCAACCATGGACGAATGGCTACGGAAGCTGATGGCGTTGGCTAAAATAGCTAAATTGACCATTTTAAATAAAGAAAAGAATATAAGTACAGTAGAACCTCTGATCACAACCATAATTCATTCCAAAACTTTGGTCGCAAAGCGATTTGGTCATGCTAATTTTTGAAATTTGGTGCTTAGGGGGGAAAAAAGGCGCGGAAGGGGAAATTGGCCGTGGGGAAAAAAACATTGTGAATTTTTTGGGTCGGAACCCAATTTGGTCATGGCCAGAAGAGTTCGGGACCAGAGGTTCTACTGTACCTTTGATGTCACATGGAAACCACTTCTGAACTTTGTGCTTGAGATGGGGAAAAAAATGAAACTTTGATTTTGAGTTTTACCAATGAGATTGATAGGTGCTCATAGAAATGGCTAGTATGGAAAAGCAAAAAGTTGTGGTTTGATATTAATGTTTTATTTTACTGCAACAGAGGGAGTCAGAAGTCAATGCTTCCTCCCCCCCAGCCCTTCCTCATTTGTATCTTATTTTAAATAAAAATTTCTGCGGGGAAAAATGAAAAAAAACGAACAAACCGCAAGGTAGTTGTGGGAAAAATAGGAGGAAGAAGTTGTGTTGGATCTGATCACCACATATATATATATATATATATATATATATATATATATATATATATATATGTATGTATGTATGTATGTATGTATGTATGTATGTATGTATGTATGTATGTATGTATATATGTATATATGTATATATGTATATATGTATATATGTATATATGTATATATGTATATATGTATATATGTATATATGTATATATGTATATATGTATATATGTATATATGTATATATGTATATATATATATATGTATATATATATACATACATACATACATACATACATACATACATACATACATACATACATATATATATATATATATATATATATATATATATATATATAACTTCAGTTATATGTAAAAATAATAAAGTGGGATACAAATAAATAAACATAAAATTTATTTCTATGGCGCTCCTATTTGGAAATGACCGGAATGATCAGAGCACGTCTTGGCGCATCAGAGAAAGGATGGGAAGAAGGTGATTAGATGGACCACATGAAGTCAGTTTTGCCTTTCTAAATGGAACGGAGGAGGCCATAATCTTGGAGAGCCATTAAAGTTGACTTTTCTGGGAAATGCCAGCCACTTATTGCTGGCATATAAAATAGAACAAAAAAGAGATGATTTGTAGGGGATTTGTCTGAAACATTAAAAAAAAAGTTTTGCTTAACTTTATTTCATTAAGCCCTCATCAATCTTATCATTCAGGAAAAGGTTTTGGTCCAATGATGGAACGTCTATGGGAGATTCTCATCATCCAATTGTCTCAAAGGTGTTTTTTCTAAAAGGCAACTGGGCTTTCTTGGGTTTTTTTTTCCTTTGAAAATGTTTCGCTTCTCATCCAAGAAGTTTCTTCAATAGTAGAGTCTTCGTGTCCCACTATTGAGTGGAGATGTTTTGTCTTTCAGGACTAGTTTGCCTCAGGAATAATTTGTTGACAGTGTCATGAAGGATGAAGTCAAAACAAAAATTAGATAGAGACAGTAAGTGTTTTTCTGATACACTTCCAAGCATTTTTCTGCAGGAAAGGGTCAGAAACTTAACATGATCTCACCTTGAAGTGATCCTGAAATTACACTAAGATGGGCTATAGTTTGCCCATTTATTTAATATTTAATATTCATTCATTCCTTTTATGCCCATCTCACGATTGAAGGCAACTCTGAGCAGCTTTGTGCTCTACTATATTAAACATTAAATTGAATGTACAATAGATACAATTTTTGATAAATGCAGCATCACTTTCTTTTCCCTATCTCTCCTCTGTGCGAATTTTTTAGTTTGTAACACTTCAGGAACAGGGACCACTCATATCCACAGAGTCACCAGCGTTATGCAGATTGGTACTGCTTCACCAACAAATGCATCCATTGCTTATCTGCCTTTACAACAGCTAGGTTAGAATTTTATTTCCTATGGGCTAGGCTGATGTGAGAAATTGGCAGCCTTGCTGCATTGCTATCTTGCTAACAATGATATCCTTGATATCTTGCTAACCATGAAATGCAGATGAAATAGGTTTAAAATAGCTCCGGAGCGGCGTGGGATGCAGCTTGATATATGAAATACAGCAGTTTGTTAAAGGATTTCTGTAGATTTCATCAGCAAAGGATGGATCAATTATCACACTTGTAGGAATCTTTAATGAGCATGAGCAGGAATGGCTCAGATGCCTGGAAAAATATGTATTTCTTTATGTGTTTTGTCAAGCACGTATAGGATAATAGATATAAGTATATGCAAGATTATGAGTACGTGAAATGGATACAAATAAATGGGATTATTAGGACAGGGACGGTAGGCACATTGGTGCACTTATGCATCTGTAAGCAAGGGCTTACAGACCTCTTAGGAATGGGGTGAGGTCAACAGTAGACACAGCCTAAGTTAAAGTTGTGGGGGTTTGGGGAAGAAACCACTGAGTCAGATAATGCATTCCAGGCACTGAACACTCTGTTGCTAAAGTCGTATTTTCTGCAATCGAGTTTGGTATGGTTTACCTTGAGTTCGTATCTATTGTGTGCTCGTATATTGTTGTGACTGAAGCTGAAGTAGTAATTGACAGGTAGAACATTGTAGCAGATAATTGTATGTGCTACACTTGGGTCACACCGGAGGCAGCATAGTTCTACATTGTCTAAACCCAAAATTTCAAGTCTGGTGGCATAAGTATTCTGTTGAAAGCAGAGTGGAGGACTCTTCTGATGAAATATCTCGATCAATTGCATTAATGTCCGATATGCAGTGCGGCTTCCAGACATATGAGCTGTCTTTGAGAATTGGTCTAGTAAATGTTTTGTATGCTCTGGGTAGGAGTACATTGTCACCAGAGAAGAAGCTCTGCAGGATCAATCAATCAGGGAAATGCTGGCATCAGACGAACCAAATCCCATGCCTGTCTGCCACTGATGATGTTCCTAGATTGGTAATGAAATGTCTGCAAGAAAACAACCAAGCCCAGAGAGCACCAAGCACCCCACAGTCATTAATTAGGTCATTGGCTTCAGTGATGTGAGGAAACAGAGGACAAATAAGCTACTCTGAGATAGGACGTAATATTTTCAAGTCTCTCAAGAACTTTAAAAAGCTGGCAGATTCTTGGCAGGGAGCCGATGCCTGAAACATACAGTATGGGTCATGAGCAATGCATGCAATTTCCAATGCAAAACAGCACGTGTTAACAATTTAACTATCATCTTTAGGCAAAGCCGTCCTTTTTTCCTTCGAATTAAAATTCAGAATAGAGCTGGGAGGGACTTTGGAGGTCTTCTAGTCCAACCCCCTGCTCAAGCAGGAGACCTATACCACTTCAGACAAATGGCTGCCCAGGCTCTTCTTAAAAACCTCCAGTGAAGAAGCAGCCAAAACTTCTGAAGGCAATCTGTTCCACTGGTTAATGGTTCTCACTGTTGGGAAGTTTCTCCTTACAATAATTCCTGGTGGCGTCTCTCCTTGATTCATTTCCATCCCTTGTTTCTTATCCTGCCCTCTGGTGTTTGGGAGAATTAAGTTGACCCCCTGTTCTTTGGGGCAGCCCTTCAAACACTGGAACACTGCTATCGTGTCTCCCCTAGTCCTTCTTTTCTCTAGTCTAGCCATACCCCAATCCTGCAACTGTTCTTCATGTGTTTTAATCTCCAGGACTTTAGTCATCTTAGTAGTTGTTCTCCGCACTTTTTCCAACATATCAGGTTGAGTTGTTTCACCTGTCAGACCTGGAAGCCATCTTTTACATTTGGGCCTTCAAGCCTGCCACATTTTCTACTGTGGGAAAATGGGAGGGGGGATTATATAGAGCATGGGTGATATATAGTCAAAGCAACATTCTTTTCTCAGAGTAAAGGCCACCTTGCCCCGCAGCTGTGATGAGGTGACTGGGAGGCATCTTCTGTTATGTATAGTATCTGATTGGATCATGTCATGGACGTGTGATGCTGGGCAGAGACTTGAACTTTCTTTTGGGTGGGGAAAACCCCAAAACACTCAGATTCGGATTTTCCAAGGTGTGCCAATATGACATCTCTAATAAAATGGAACTTTGGGGAAACGTGAGCCTCGGAGCGTTCTTTCGTTGGGGGGTGTTACTTGGACTCCTGACAATAACCCAAATCTTCTTTAACAACTCTACCAGCTCCCCCGAACTCTGGGGTGCTGTCCAGGGTCCTGAGCAAACTCAAGCTTCGGAGTCTTCTTTCGTTGGGGGTTTTATTTGGAACCCTGACATTACCCTTAATTTACTAATAAGTTGTGTGTCATGCAAAACATGGCAATTCCCCCCCACCCACCCCCACCATCAACTCTGTGTTGGACCAGGCACTTGAAGAAGTTCATGTTACACTTCTAGTTTTATTCCAAGCATTTATCATTGGCAGCTCTGTGCAACTTATCCTCCAAATCAGCATTTTTTTAAAACAACAACAACAACAACAAAAAAGCTGGCAACCTGTTATTAAAATGCACCAGGAAACTTGCCTGTGCAGAAACAAACACACAGAAGTGTCAGCTGTGAAGTGAAAGCCAACCACTGAGGAGAAGGCCTGTTTGAAGAGGGTGGGGAAGGGACTTTGTTGTGGTTGTTGTGGTTGTTTTTCAAGCAAGCCCACCATCTCCAGGAGGAGGGGATGCTCAGGGTACCCTCCTAGCAGGCAGGTCCTACTGCCACCGCCTAGGACTGATCACAATAATATAGTTCGCAGCTTAATTACAGAGGCTCTTGTGGGTAAGTGTCATTAATGAGGCATCTGGCTTAATTTAGCTGAATAAAAATGCCTCTTAATAGTGGAGCTTTTTTGTGCTGGCGCTTAATTGAGGGAAAAACAAACATGCCATTTCCCTTCGCACTAAACTTCCATTTGCTCTGGATTTTCAAGGAGAAAAATCCTCTGGAAAAAATCTCAGAAGCTTTAAATAAAACGCAAAGAAACGTTGCCAGGCATCGGAGCACAGAGTTGCCTTCCCACATGCTACCTTGGTGAACGTTTCCTGCTTGTTTTCTACAAAAACCCATTGGAAATGATCCGGTACGGTTTGCTGGAAGGTTTTTGTTTTTCTCAAAACAGAACGCTTCCGCGTTCTAGCCCTGGCTCTGACTATCTGCCTAGTTAGCAGCTAGCTGCATGCATGCGTGCACACACAGATGTATTATAAACAGGGAAGGTGGAGAATACGTTCACCAAATAAGAAACCCTAGGACAGTGGTGTTAACCTTTTTCTTCTTGCGTGCTAAAATTGCGCATGTGCGCATGACAGTGTGTGTCTGTGTGCTCACACTCATAATGCAATGTGCCCCAAATCTTGCACTCCCCCAGCCCCCTGTGCATGTGACTCCCACTCCCAATTTTAGCAGGCCTCACTGAAGCCTCCTGCGACTGAAAATGAGGCGGGGGGGGCGCTGCACCTCTCCACGCTCCCCCCATGCATGGCTTGCATGCCCATAGAGAGGGCTCTGCATTCCACCTGTGGCACACATGCCATAGATTTGCCATCACGGGCCTATAGTATGCTCTACTCTCAGGCTCTTCAGTTAATATTGCCAGGGATGTGGCAAAAGTTCTCTATCAGTCTCTATTTTGGAGTTTTTTTGTTTGTTTGTTTGTTTGTTTGTATCCCTCCAGAAAATGGATGAGCTTTGGGCTCACCTCAGGAGTAGAAAGCATGCATTTTTTTCCCTAGTAGTTTTAAATCAAGGAGTGAAAACTTCTTTGAAAAACAGAGATTGGCAAAAGGCTCCGGAGTGCAGTATAACTCAGTTCTTGCACTGAATTATCAATGAGGCGGCCAAGTTCACTGTGTACAATATATCTGTCTCTCCATTCTGTCTGGCTTTCTACTTTTCAATTTCAAGGGAGAGATTTCCAGGGGGAATCCAAGGAGGACTTTTCTCATGGGTACCTTTTTTTAAAAAAATAATAATAATAGGGCTGATGGCCGCATTGAAGGAGGACTCTTGCGTTTGCAAAATTGCGGAGAATTTCTACTTCACTTGCACAAAGGATCCATCCCCTTCAGAGATTTCTGAAAAGACACTCGTCCCCAGCCCTACTTTGTACACAGTGAATAGCTTAAGTTCCCTTTGGTGAACGTTATCTTGGCATAGTGCGCTTGTCAAAGAAATATAAGATGAAAACTTGACTTCAGACTAACCTCTAATTAAAATTCTGTGCAGTTCAGGGAACCCCCAAATTCCACTTTCAGCTGGCCCCACCTGCCCCTCCCCTCCCAGGAGTCCCCAATGTGGCCCGTTTTGGATGCAGGTAAGTGCAGGGCGTGTGCGGATGGCTGGGGAGGGGGAAGAACAGGCCTACCGGAAATTTGGAAAGGCCAGAAATGAGCCTGCTTCCAGCCTCCAGAGGGCCTCCTGAGCCTGGAGAGGCCGTTTTTACCCTCCCGGAGGCTTGAGGAAAGCCTACGGAATCTGGGGTGGGCAAAAACGCCCCCCCCCAGTCATGGTGCAGGAGGCCGACTGGGCAACGCCCACCATGGCCACGTCCACCCAGCAACCGGGCAGAGAACCCCTTGCTAAGATTTTGTGAAGCCCACCCCTGCCCGCAAATGGTATATTTTTCAGACATTCCCCTCTCATCAGAAAAGAAAAAGGGGAAAAAATATTTCAAACTTCTTGGATTTACACTGAACTCAGTTTTGCCTAATCAGGGTTTGATTAAGCCAAAGTTGGTAAATTTACAAATGCATTTATACATTGGATGGACTTTGGAGACCATAATGGTAGCGTTTACTACCTTGGACTAAACACGCCACCTGATGACTTAGAATGCTACGTGAACCTAAGTTAAAAATTATTGTGTGGAAAATGGGACAGAGACAGTCAGGTAAAGATGGGCTTGACCCTTCTACCATAAACACTTCTGGGGACAGATTCATTCATTAGTTTGAAGGAGACAGGGGGCTACTTCTGCTTCCCATCATCTCAACGTTGCCCTCACATCCGTGCAAGCCAAGATTGAACTGTAGCTTCTTCCACACAATGTACTATGTCAATGTTCTCCCAAATCCTGAACCAGAAGGGGATTTGAATGCCAAAGACTTCAGGTCTCTCTCCCCTAAGCCTGTGATGTCAAAACTATGGCATGCGTGTCCAAAGTGGTATGCACAGCAACGTGGTCTGGCACACGCAGCATTACCCGTTCCTCTTCCAGGTTTCTGGTGTGCCTGTGCACATGACAATCAGCAGGACTTCATGTGTGTGACAGTGCAGGAAACTGGAAGAGCTGGTCTTCCATTTTCCAGCATGAGCATGCGTGCCAGCCAGCTGTTCGTTGCATGTCCATGCATCCAGTAACTGGAAGCCTAGTTGGCCGGTGTGCATGTGCATGTCGGGAACCAGAAGTTCATTTTCCTGCATGTGCATGCCCCCTGGGCAGCTCCTCTTCTAGGTTGCGGCACTCGATGCTGAAAAGTTTCACCGTCGCTTTCCTAAAGCCCTGAGCACGACCCACAGTAGCAGCTGGTGGCTTTGTGTGTGGAGTGCATGCAAAGAGTTAAAAGGTGATCTTGTTGAGGGCTGTGATGGCCTCGACTTCCCAGAGCTTGCTTCGTGACTTCCTCTCTCCTGGCTCCGAGCATATCCTTTAGCAGGCTGTGCCCTTAATGAGCCTCTGGGCTTCTTGCTCACGATTCACGCACCTTGCCATTTGTGGCGGCAAACAAGGTCACAACAAGAGGGCTTCATAACATGCAGTAGGGTTTGGAAAGAATGGTGCACAGGCGAAAGAGGGGAAGAATCCTGTGGCTTGTGTAACTCTTAGGAAGCATGTGTGAGAGATACAGTGTGAGTGAGAGAACAGTGGAAATAAGGGTGGTTTTAAGGAGAAATATAATATTTTGCACATTGGCAATGCAATAAGAATTAAAAGTTGTAGGTTGTGAAGCTGCCCGTGTATGTATACTGCAAGGGAAAGGAAGCTGATTCAAGCAGCACAAGTAAGACACAATTTGTTGAATAAACCACCGTTGGCTTCAGATAATGTGCTAAGCTGCTGATCGTGGTTTATCAAGCCCCATGGCTGGATTCTCGTAGTATGTTTCCTCAAACCACATTACGATTTCACACTCTTTCCTTATGCCAGAAACATTACAGATGACTCATATACAATCTGCTACATTATAATTTTGCAGAGTATGTGTACCAAAGGAGTTCTTTGCTATTCTGATTTTTATTCAAATCATAACGTCGAAGCATTTTTGCATAGAAGTATCACTGTTCCGGGGTGTGTGTAAAATAACATTGGGTCAAAAGATATAATATAAAGGGGAAGTTTCAAGGATATGTGTGGGACTAAATCTATAAGAGGTCCCTAAGGGGCCAGGCATAAGCGCACCAGCGTGCCTACCGTCCCTGTCCTACTGTCCCATTTATATCTCCTCTTTTTATACATTAACCTTTTTGCTTATTTATATCCATTTATTTGTGCCATTTTTTCATGTGTTTTCATACTTGTTTCCTTGTACTTGTTGACAAATAAATAAATAAATACATTTGAGATTTAGCAATAACAATAGCACTTAGGCTAATATACTGCTTCACAGTGCTTTGCAGCCCTCTCTAAACAGTTTACAGAGTCAGCCTCTTGCCCCCAACAATCTGGGTCCTCATTTTACCCACCTCGGAAGGATGAAAAACTGAGTCAACCTTCAGCTTGTCAGGTTCGAACTCCTGGCAGTGGGCAGAGTTAGCTTGCAATACTGCATTCTAACTACTGGGAGGGAGGGAAGGAATGAATAGCACTTAGACTTATATACTGCTTCACAGTGCTTTGCAGCTCTCTCTAAACAGTTTACAGAGTCAGCCTCTTGCCTCCAGCAATCTGGGTCCTCATTTTACCCACCTCGGAAGGATGAAAAGCTGAGTCAACCTTCAGCCTGGTGAGATTCGAATTGCCAAATTGCAGGCAGCCGGCAATCAGCAGAAGTAACCTGCAGTACTGCACTCTAACCACTGCGCCACATCAGATATTTACCTCAATGTTGAATGGAGTCCATTAGGGTTCAATCTTTCTTGGGATGACAACAACAACAAAATAACAATAATAATGTTTGAGAGGCCCATTAGAAAAAGTGTTTGCCATGGAAACTTGCACATTAAAAGAAGTAGCTTTATAAGAACCTCGTAAACATATGTTGAAAATATTTATATGGAAGAGATAAGAATATTCGTTTTATAAAAGAAAAACATTCTTCATGAGTTTACATCAAATTGTAGCAGAGTTAACCCATTGAAGAAATTTGTGAATGAAAATGGGTGGGATTTCTTTAACGATATTTGTAAATAATTCTTTTAAAAAGGCCAGCAGTGGAATATTATCCCCCATTTTTAAAATATTGTCAGGCATGCATCCTTACATTATATGTCCCAAAGGTGCTTTTTCAGGAGGCAACTGGACTTTCTTGTTTTTTCTTTGAAGATGTTTCCCTTCTCATCCAAGAAGCTTCTTCGGCTCTGACTGGATGGTGGGGAATAGAAGGATTCATTCACCAGCCAGTCAGAGCCGAAGATGTTTCTTGGATCTGAAGTGAAACGTCTTCAAACGAAAAACAAGGAAGTCCAGTTGCCTCCTGAAAAAGCACCTTTGGGACAACCGTGACCTGAATGACTGAGAATCTGTATAGACTTACATTATATGCTTAATGCTTTAAAATATTTGCTTACAAAAGTCTATATATAATGGGTCAACAAAATCAAAGATCTTTAAACTACATTGTGCAAATGAAAGATTCTTTATTGTAATTTCTCTCTTTCTGTCCCCTTCCCTCTCGCCTTTAAACAAGATATTTGCGCAACATATCTTGGAAAAAGAGTGAAGGGGTGGGGCAGTTGAGGATGCTGGCTTATCAATACTTCCTGGGGTAAATAGATTTCACACGTTAGGGGAGAGGTTATGCCTTTCCCAGCCAGAGTGGGGACTTATGAAGTTGATCTCAAGTTGCCATGGCAACAGTCTCAATGTGAATAACACAAAGATGCAAGAAACGAATTTAGGTTTCTTTTTCTCATTCCCTTGGTGTTAAAATTCCCTACTCTTGATTTCTGTAAAGTTGCATTTCTGGTATCTTCCCAGTTTTTGATAATACCACCTGCCACCTGAATCATTATGCTCTCCTCTAGTTTTAAGATGCTAAGGTTTGCATTGGATTACACCAGTAGTCCTATGATCTTCACTACAGGTTCAGTAGCAGGAACATGCGTGTCTGGGCATATGCAGAAGGTCCTTGTTGATGTCTCTGTAGGTGGGCGGAGCCTTGTGCCACTTCCACTACTGGTTCGCTTGAACCGGTGTGAATCGGCAGCATGCCACCACTGGACTACAAACATTGTAGAGTGAGAATCAGAATCAAAGCCAAAGATTCTAGAAATATGCTCTTCAACATATAGACCGCTGTTCAGTTGTTGACCTCTAATCAGTTGTTCTTAATCGTGGTTATGTCCAACCCATCGTGACCCCCATGGGCAACATTCCTACAGGCCTTCCTGTCCTCTACCATCCTCTGGAGTCCACTTAAGCTCACGCCAACTGCTTCAGTGACTCCATCCAGCCACCTCATTCTCTGTCGTCCCCTTCTTCTTTTGCCCTCCATCTTTCCCAGCATGAGGCTCTTCTCCAGTGAGTCCTTCCTTCTCATTAGGTGGCCAAAGTATTTGAGTTTCCTCTTCAGGATCTGGCCTTCTAAAGAGCAGTCAGGGTTGATCTCCTCTAGGACTGACCGGTTGGATCGCCTTGCAGTCCAAGGGACTCGCAGGCATCTTCTCCAGCACAGCCTACAAACATTTGATTGCCACAAGCAGGAACTTTGTTATGCCGTTCAATGGAGAAAATATTTGTTTTCTGTTTTTGTATGACTTTCTTTGCTGATGATTAAAATGGAGTGTGGGATATTACTGGGGTGATGTACACAATTTGCATCCTTTTATTTTTAGTAATTTGCATGATGATGTCACTAAACAAACTATGTAATTGATGCACATTATGTCATTCAAATGTCAAAGTTATGTTATTATGAAAATGAGTTAAAACACTGCAAAAATTTGATCCATGCATGCAAAGACTATGGAATTTAAGAGTCTGTAAACTGGTCTGGTTACTATGCCATTAGATACCATAAGCCAGTTGTTCCTTAGCTAAAGTTGTTTGAGAAGAATGATTCTTTCCAAAGAAGTTAAATCAGTGAAATCTTAATGACTTCCTGTTGCTGGGGGAAAAATATATATCCTTAACTGCAGAAACGACTGAAAGAACTGATGGAAATGGCCGTGAGTGAAGGGGTGTTCTTTTTTAAAAAAAAAAAAATCTATGCTGTGAAAACAAGCAAAAGAAGACTTACATTATATCATTTAGGCATTTTTTTTCCTTGACTCTTTAAAGTTCAAGTCATTGCCTAATGATTGCAGAGTGGAAAGGGTCCTCTCAGTTTAACTGTCAATCATTGCAGGAATCCAAATTAAAGAAGATAGGGCAAAAAGCTGGATGCTCTTGGACTCATCCAGTGGAAAAGAAACCAACATTTCTCTTTATAATTGGCTCCTCTGACAAAATGTTCCAACCGATGGAAGCTTCCCTTCACATTCATCCAGAATTTGCCTTCCCGTAATTTAAGGCTGTTATTTGGTGTCTTGTACTGATGATGGTTACTCTGAGCTGATAGAGAATTGGATGCAAGTTATTACTCAACGATCATACTTGCATGAAGGGACGCAGTGGCTCAGTGGCTAAGATGCTGAGCTTGTCAATCAGAAAGGTGGGCAGTTCAGCGGTTCGAATCCCTAGCGCCACGAAACGGAGTGAGCTCTTGTTACTTGTCCCAGCTTCTGCCAACCTAGCAGTTCAAAAGCACATAAAAAAATGCAAGTAGAAAAAATAGGAACCACTTTTGGTGGGAAGGTAACAGCGTTCCGTGCATCTTCAGCGTTTAGTCATGCTGGCCACATGACCATGGAGACGTCTTCGGACAGCGCTGGCTCTTCGGCTTTGAAACGGAGAGGTGCTTGAAACGGAGAGGAGCACCGCCCCCTAGAGTCGGGAACGACTAGCACATATGTGCAAGGGGAACCTTTACCTTTACTATATTACATTAATTTTCCTCATCGCTTTGCGTTTGTTGATTGGATTTACAAATTTTGTTAAGCTAGACTTTGTTAACCATGATTTGTTAACCGCAGCAACTAGAATCACACGTAGTGTGATTGAGTACATTTGACACCTAATGCTAAAATCAAAACAAATCACATTGGAACTTAATCACTGTGATGTACGAAACTCGATAATTACATTTGAATTGGTGGAACAACCTTGAAGATTATGTTAGTATTGTCTCCTTATGAAGATTGAAAGAACTACGGTTAAGAGAGAAAGGCTCCTTTAAGATCATAAATGTTCAAATTATATCCAGATATTTATGTACTTTATGTGTTTATCCATGGACATAACTATATATTATTTATAACAGATAACTTTAATAGTGAACTATTATTACTCCATATTGCTCATGTATTGACAATGAATTAGAAGCAACGAAACTTACATGAATTGCCTGCGCAATTTGGAATAGTAAATATTTTGGAATGAAATAGGTAAACAAAAAAACCCATAAAGTAACACATAGTTGCTAATATGGATAATTTCTGTTAGTTGCTGGATTCTGATGAATGTATTAAAAGAAATATTCTGAACATAGAACTTTGCTTTTAAAAATGGCTGGAATATATATGCTATTTTGATCAATATTTGCTTAGGTAGTGATTCTTCTTTCCTTTAAAAAATAGATTACAAATTAATCCTTGGAAATAGCAGCTACAGATTCTTCCTAATTTAATAGCATTCACGGTGGCTCAGTGGCTAAGATGCTGAACTTGTCAATCAGAAAGGTCGGCAGTTCGGGAGGTTTGAACCCCTAGCGCCACATAATGGAGTGAGCTCCCGTTACTTGTACCAGCTTCTGCCAACCTAGCAGTTCAAAAGCATGTAAAAATGCAAGTAGAAAAATAGGGAACACTTTGGTGGGAAGGTAACAGCGTTCCATGCGCCTTTTGGAGTTTAGTCATGCCGGCCACATGACTTCGGACAGCGCTGGCTCTTTGGCTTTGAAATGGAGATGAGCACCGCCCCCTAGAGTCAGGAATGGCTAGCACATATGTGCGAGGGGAACCTTTACCTTTCACCTCATCCATGCTCAGAGAGAATGTTTCACATGCTGTCAATTTTCCCTCAACTTTATTGTTTTCCTTTTAAGATTTAAATGGAAGGGGAATTCTGGTTTGATTCCAAACTTGTCATGTTTTTAGTTCTAACAATTTTTGGCTTTTCTGTTTGTTTGTTTGTTTCAACCTGCTTGCAAAGGGGAACGAAGTTGCAAAGAAGCAGGGATGATGACCGATTTGATTGTAAATTCTTTCTCTTTTTGTTCCCAGAAATCTCTCAGGTAACCGGCTGACCACTCTTTCGTGGTTACTCTTCAAGACGCTGAGGCTTACAGAACTGTAAGTTTTCATTCAGGAGGAGCTTACCTGAAAATGAGAGTGGAGAATCAGAAGGGATAATTTTTTAAAAAATGGGGAGGGGGAGGATTGCTATGAAAAATGCTGGTGATGTCACCACCACCTCTTCTGAAATATTGCCAGACCTGGAAGCCATCTTTTTACCTTTGGGACTTCAAGCCTGCCACATTTTCTACTGTGGGAAAATGGGAGAGGGGATTATACAGAGTGCGGATGATATAAAGCCATAATAACATTATTTCTCAAAAAGGCAAGGTCATCTGGCCCTGCAGCTGCAATGAGAGGACTAGGAGGCATCTCCTGTTTTGGATGGTACCTGATTGGACCATGTGATGGACATGTGGGTGCTGGGCAGGGACTTGAACTTTCTTTTGGGTGGGGAAAACCTGGAAACTTTCAGATTCAGGTTTTCCCAGATGTGCCAATATGACATCTCTAATAAAATGGAACTTTGAGGAACATCATGCCTCAGAGTTTTATTTTGTTAGGGATATTACTTGCAACCCTGACAAATATATCATAAAAAGTTTTCCTATTTGCAATGACAGCTAATCTGTAGATGCAAAAACATCAAAGAGCGGCTTTTCCCAACAACTGGCAATTGCTAGTGGAGCCTTAGGATTCTTATCAATGGCCAGACTGGCTTTGGAATTTGGGCATTTGAAGTCCACCCACCAGGAAACTGGCAATATTGGGATATGCTTCTGTTAAGTAGCTGTTCCAAAGGTGTAACCCTCCCTGCTAAATTGTACCGAATTTCAAAATGACAACCAGAGTGGATTATTCCAGGAGTGGAATTATCTGACACAGAGTTCAGAATAGCTCATCTATCTGACACAATTTGACCCAGATTCCCTCTTGACCAAGAAAGATTTAAATATTGTAACTTGGGGAAAAATGAGGCCTTTGAACTCTGATGCTGGAGAAGACTCCTGTGAGTCCCTTGGGCTGCAAGGCGATCCAACCGGTCAGTCCTAGAGGAGATCAACCCTGACTACTCTTTAGAAGGCCAGATCCTGAAGAGGAAACTCAAATACTTTGGCCACCTAATGAGAAGGAAGGACTCACTGGAGAAGAGTCTAATGCTGGGAAAGATTGAGGGCAAAAGAAGAAGGGGACGGCAGAGAAGGGGGTGGCTGGATGGAGTCACCGAAGCAGTCGGCGCGAGCTTAAATGGACTCCAGAGGATGGTAGAAGACAGGAAGGCCTGGAGGAACGTTGTCCATGGGGTCATGATGGGTTGGACATAACTTCTCAACTAACAACAACAACAATTTGGCAAAGCCTTTTATAATCAAACCACAGCCATATTGCTGTTGGTTTTGCTAGACTTCAAAATATTGAATGCTGATCATTCAACAGGCACTGACTGGAATCTTACAAGCTACCTGACAAGCCTGCATTTTTGTGCCAATAGCCTTGGCTGTGTTTCTGAGACTCTTTGGCCTCCTTCGTTGCAACAACTGAAAACAGGATTCCGACCATTGTAGAGTGATAGTTTAGCATCTCCTTCAGGACCTGTGAAGTCCTTCAGGATTTAGCAGGTTTGTAGCCTTCTGAATTATAGATAAAGCATCTAGCCCTGCTCAGGAAGAATCAGCGGACATGAAATCAATGGAGTGCTGCCCTGTTAACCTATTTTCTTGAGTTTTAGCCATAGTTGTGCATCAGAAATAAAAGCATCTATATGATATGTAGGATTCATCCCAGAACATCACAGGAATATCCCATTCACCCTTACCTGAGATCAATTAAACTGTAAATGAGAAGAAGGGAGGGAGGGAGGGAGGGAGGAGGAGGAGGAGGAGGAAAAAGTCAGAAAGTCAGTGTGTAATCATCAATGTACTCTCAGCATATTTTATTACTATTTGTCCTTGCTGTCAAGTGGTTGAATGAAGAAAATATCTATGGCCACATTGGATAGATGAAGCAATGCTCATTCTCAGGGAGGGCATTTGGCTAAAACACCGACATTGGCATTGAACCTTCCTAAGGTGTTCTATTTTACTGTCAAAATATACAATACAACACAACACTACAGCAATAACAGCTACAGTGTTGCTTTTTTTCTGTTGCACATCTGACCATCACTCTGAAGTCTCCTTTGCCATACACACTTCCCAATGTGAAAACACTCCTTATCTTCCATCTTCCGTCTTTCCTTTGGTATTAAATAGAAGCCAGGGAAGATAAGAAAGATTGGAGAGACATGTTGTTCAGTCCCTAAGTCCTGTCTGACTCTTCATGATGCCATGAACCAGTGCAAGTCAGGTCCCCTCATTCTCCATTGCCTCCCGAAGTTTGCCTAAATCCATCTTCATTGCATCGATGACACCATCTAACCATCTCATCCTCTGCCATCTCCTTCTCCTTCGGCCTCCCATCTTTCCCAAACATCAGGGTCTTCTCCAAGGAGTCCTCTCTTCTCATTGGTTGGCCAAAGTATTTGAGCATCAGCTTCAGCATCCGTCCTTCCAAAGAACAGTCAGGATTGATTTCCTTTAGGATTGTCTGGTTTGATCTCCTTGCAGTCTAAGGGACTCTCAACAACGAAAGATGAGACATTCAGATAGAGCTTTTGGCCGTCTCAGCTTCACATAAAGGGAAGGAACAGCATCTCCTCGTCATGAGAAATCTGTAACCTGCTATTTTTTCTTGGAAACACAACCATAAAAGCAAAGATGCTTTTAACAGACTGAAGAAGTCAGTAGAAAAACAAATTCAAGAGTAATGATCTTTTAAACTTTTATTCAACAAATGACATGCTCAAAGTAAATACTCATGCCACGTTTCTGATAACCCAATCATAGCCCTTTGCTTTCTCGGGAGTCTTTAATCCTTCCTTGAATCCTTCATTGTAAAACAAGCCTCTCTCCCTGCTTGTCCCATCTCCACTCTTTTTTCTTCTTCTTCACTACTCTAAGAAAAATTAAAAATGCTACCTTAAACTCACTTGCCCTTTCCAAAAATAAACTCATGCTCAATCACATCTCCTGAGGAGGAAATTTCCAGCCTGGGTCCAGTTCCAGCTTCCAGCTTCATAAGCAGATGGCCGCAACTATAAGAAAAATGACTTTGAAAAGCATGCTAAGAATAGAATTTCCCCCCCTCCTCCTACATGGAAACGTAGCTTTTGTAGTTTCTTCTTTGTTGCTTTAGTCAAACTAGCGCCATGGGAAGACATTCATCCTCCTGATGCATCAGGTTTCAACCAATTCGACGAAGAAGAATTTGTGATTGAACTTCTTTCTCGTTCCTTTAGCACCTTTGGCAGACTTTTCCTAGCTGCAGAAGGATGTTCTTGGTGAAGAATGGTTGTAGGATTTGGGCTGGGCTAGACTAGAGAAAAGAAGCAATAGGGAGTGACATCATAGCAGTATTCCAGTATTTGAGCGGGCTACCACAAAGAAGAGGGAGTCAACCTATTCTCCCAAGCATCAGAGGGCAGGACAAGAAACAAGGAATGGAAACTAATCAAGGAGAGAATCAACCTAGAACTAAGGAGAAACTTCCTGACAGTGAGAACAATTAACAAGTGGAACAGCTTGCCCTCAGAAGTTGTGGGGGCTTTATAGCAATAGCAATTGCACTTGGACTTATATACCACTTTACAGTGCTTTACAGCCCTCTCTAAGTGGTTTACAGAGCCAGCCTATTGCCCCCAACTATCCTCATTTTACCCACCTCGGAAGGATGGAAGGCTGAGTCAACCTTGAGCCTGGTGAGATTCGAACTGCCAAATTGCAGACGGCTGGCAGTCAGCTGAAGTAGCCTGCAGTACTGCCCTCTAACCACTGTGCCACCATGGCTCATAAACCTCATCCCTGGAGGTTTCTAAGAAGAGACTGGACTACTACTTGTCTGAAATGGTATAGGGTCTCCTGCTTGACTAGAAGACCTCCAAGGCCCCTTTGAGCTCTATTCAATTCTATTCATTTCCAGGTGTGTGCAGAGTTGGAAAGCATAATGATGCAAGTAAGAAAACCACCCCTCAAAGTAAAATAATCCTAAACGGTGAACAGACTAGCCACTCTCCTTTGCAGAATTATAGTTGTATGCAGTTGTGGTCATTAAGCAGGGCGCCACATGACTAAACCTGACGTTATGACATTTTTTGTGGCAATTAAGTGAATGCCTCAGTCATTATTGAAATCCATTATACCCAATGAATGGGGTTTTTTTCCCCAGAAAGCAGACATAAATGCAGGAAACCAGCAAAAAATGTTGAAAATGTGATCACATGACTGCGGGATGCTGCAAACATCTAGTTTCCAAGCACCCATATTGCAATCATGTGACCTGGGGGTAATGTGAACATTGTAACTTCAAAATTGGATATCTGGTTTTTTTTTTTGGGGGGGGGGGTGTCTGTCGTAACGGTTGCTAAGCAACTGGTCATAAGTTGAAGAGCACCACTATGTAGGTTGAATGTTTGTATACTGAGAACAGGAGGCCATAAAGATGGCCAGCCATTCCTCAATGCTTTGTGAAGTAGAGAAGACCTCGTCTATAGCACAAATGAAGTGTGGAGGAGAAATAGATCGGTCTGTCACACTGAATGCAGTGTTAACATTTCCACTTTGCACTGTTCCTGATATTTACTTAGGAGGTGGCCAAGGGATATATATCTAAAAAAAGAAGAAACTCAACACTTGTTAAGTCCCAAAGGAGCAGAAGACTAGTGCACTATTAACATGTGCTATGTCCAGTAAAATGCTGGGAGTTAATTTACACAAAAGCCCCCTTAAGCATTGCCATTAGGCTGCATTATACTATCAATACTGATAGGCCAAGCCAGTGGACGAGTCCCTCTCCTCCCTCTACATAGCTTTTACATTATTCATAGGAGAGTCTCATGCATTAAGAATGATCTGAAAGGCTGTGTTATATTACTTACGATTCTGCTCCTGAAGGGTTGCAGTAGTAGCTCTCACTAGCAGGCCAGTTTCAGGGGAAAAAAGTATTTATAATATCTTTATTTTTCACTTTGGAATTGTCTATAGTGCTAAGCCCATGCATAAATTCATGGAGGTAGGAAAAAAAAAAACCTTGGAAGGACAATGGCTGCAAGGCAGAACGTATACTTGGCGAGCAAAGGAACTAGGCTCCAAATTATGGGATTCTTCCCATTAAACCCATGTTTCTCAAACTTGCCGACTTGAAAGATGTATGGATGTCAACTCAATTGGGGTGGCTGGAGAATTGTGGGAGTTGATATTCACACATCTTCAAGTTGCCACGTTTGAGAAGCACTGATTTAGACCAAGATATTTTCTTGTCTTACTGTTATAGCATCCTCCTTCCCCTTCACATTAAATTTAATTTCATATTTCTTGAGCTCAAAGGGATATACAAAGTATATCTCCCACATTCTAATCCCACAGGAATCCTCTAAAATAGATTGGACTAAGAAATAGTAGGTTGCCCTAATCAGATGATGAGATTTATGGAAAAGTAGGGATTAGATCCAGTCTCTCTGGTCCCAGTTCAAAATTTTGGCTATTAAACAGACTGGCTGTTAATAAAACAGTTATCTGGATTAAAGAGCTGAGAATACTCTGGCCTTGTTTCCTGCTACTTAAAGGTGACAAACATAGCAACTTGATAAAGTCTAAATCTACTGTATTCCATGACTGTTGATTTTAATATATTTAATATATTTTTTATGCTATAAGTTGCTCAAAGTTGTTGGATATGAGATGTGTGTGTATGTGTGACAAATAAAGCTTTCTTCCAGGTTATCCTTCCCCAGTTGGATGATTTCTGGACTTCTCTTCCCATGATACCCAACCAACCTAATCAAAAGCTATTTCTCTGGGCATTAATGGAAGGAAGGCATCAAATAAACTAAATATGGATTAGAGGATATCTCTGGATTGTAATGCTTCCAGATTAGTTTTCTGGAAGATGGATAGCTGTATAAATTTGGTAGACTGAAAGATTAGATAGATAGATAGATAGATAGATAGATAGATAGATAGATAGATAGATGAATGATAGATAGATAGATAGATGATAGATAGATAGATAGATAGATAGATAGATAGATAGATAGATAGATTAGATAAATAGATAGAACTAGATGGATGGATGGATAGATAGATAGATGTAGATAGATAGAACTAGATAGATAGATAGATGATAGATAGATAGGACTAGATGGATGGATGGATGGATAGATAGATCTAGATAGATAGAACTAGATAGATAGATAGATAGATGATAGATAAATAGATAGATAGATGATAGATAGATAGATAATAGATAATAGATAGATAGATAGATAGATAGATAGATAGATAGATAGATAGATGATAGATAGATAGATAGATAGATAGATGAAAAAAGAAAGAAAGAAAGAAAGAAAGAAAGAAAGAAAGAAAGAAAGAAAAAGAAAGGAGTCTTAATACACTGAATAAGCAGAAAGTCAAGCCTGTTTCTGCCTTCAGTATGAAACTCAATATATGGTTTCCAACCACCAATAGTGTTCACACCCTGCCTTTCATTTTGGCATTACAACCATCCATGGTCCAGTTATTCCAGCTCTACTTCATAGCAAAGATGTTTAAAAACTTATAAAGAAAGTGAGCCAGCTTGGCCACTGTTTTTGGCTTTCGGTCATTCCTATCACTTTTAATGTTATGTCTGCTTCTATTTCAAAATTTCACCACTGTTCCAATACTCTGATTTAGCTTCTAGATGCCCACATGGGATCTCTCAGCATTATCATTTTGCATGGAAACTGGAAACTCTTGAGCGAAAGTAAATATACTTTCAGGCATACAGCAATGCTGCCAATTGTAAAAAAAAATCAATAATAATAAAAATTATCAGTATATAAAATGTAAGTGTCTTTTAAACCGAGTACATTAAAACATCAGCATTGTCAGTTGGGTCAATGAGGTCAAACAGTATACAAAGCTGGCTACTCCATTCAATTAAATTGCATGATGGGTTGTAAGTTGCCTCATCTCGCCGAGCAGCAGGAGCTCATCGTCAATGCATTAAGACAGGGGTATTATGGATAGAGCCCTGAATTTATTGAGCCTGTCTGGGCAAGGAGAAGAGGAGACAAGCTAAATGAAAACTCATGATCCCTGCATGACCTTACGAATGTCAAGGTGTTTAGAACAAGATACATATTTCAAAGGGGGAACAAAACAGCTATGACTTAAATTCAGTGACGATGATTCAGTAATGATGGTCTTTTTCTGATCCATCTGCTTTGTTACCTGCACACTAAGCTAATAATGGTTGTGAGGTTTTCCATAGAATCCAATAGATTAATCAACTGAATTTTAGTTGATTTAATCCAAATGATTGTTGATTAAGAAGAGATTGGACAAACATTGGTCTGAAATATTATAGGGTTCCCTGCTTGCACAGGAGGTTGGACCAGAAGAGACACTGAGCTTGTTGATCAGAAGGGTCAGCAGTTTGGCAGTTCGAATGCCTAGTACAGGTCTCCTGTGTGAGCAGGGGGTTGGACTAGATGACCTCCAAGGTCCCTTCCAACTCTGTTACTGTTTATTGTTTGCCCCCAAGATCTTCTGTTATTCTACCGCACAAATGAAAAATTCTAAAATTCTCTCTTGAGAATTTTAGCAATGCTATCTATACCTGTCATACAATGAGGTTGGCTCTCATGGAGGTAGGTGCTAAATGAATCAGATTTTAATATTAGCATCACCATCATATCATACCTGGACTGGGATACAGATATGCTTTTCGCCCATCTCGTCATCTGAGTGTTTTGCCTTCTTTTTTGCTTCTCTTTTCTCACAATCCCAACATTCTCTTTCTACACAGGAAGTTGGAAAACAATATTTTTAACTGCAGCTGTGATATCCGTTGGATCCAGCTGTGGCAGGAGAGAGAAGAAGCCAATTTGCAGAACCAGGACTTGTACTGCACGAGCATGGAGACCAGCCACACACCCATACAGGAGCTGAATATCAACCAGTGTGGTAAGGAAGCACATATAATTGGGCACCTGTTGATCTTCCAGCATTGTTATTCCTTCTTTCTACTTCTGATATTCAGGCTTTGAATCATTGCTTATGTAGACCAAATAGCACCATTACCAATGCAGAGAGGATCAGCATGCTCAAAGGAACTCCACAATTTCAGGGATATTGGTGTGTGAGTGTGTGGGTGTATACAGAGTTGTAATGACATTACCTGGAAATCCAAAAATACTGCAGCATATGAGTTTGCTGGTGCTCATGCAATCCTGATTACGTCTGGAAAACTGGGGAGAGTGGCAAACAAGAGTGAGGTGCAGTGATTATTATTATTATTTCTTGCTAATTGCTACTGAGTGATATACATCAGTGAATAAGAATTACAAAATTGAGGTGCATAGAGAATTATTAATTTTTCAAGAGGCCAGGAGAAAAATCTGCCCTAGGATAATTAGAGAACTTGTTTTCCCCACATCTCTTAATTGATTCACTATATGCATCAGTGAATCTCTGATCCATTTTCCTTTCATGTACATTCACTCCTGGTTGGGCCCATTTAATATCCCTGTTTGTTTGTCTATTGTCTGTCTGTCTGTCTGTCTGTCTGTCTGTCTGTCTATCTATCTATCTATCTATCTATCTATCTATCTATCTATCTATCATCTATCTATCTATCATCTATCTATCTATCATCTATCCATCCACTCATCTATCCAATCATCCATCTATCTATTTATATATCCATCTATCTATCTATCTATCTATCTATCTATCTATCTATCTATCTATCTATCATCTATCCATTCACTCATCTATCCAATCATCCATCTATCTATTTATATATCCATCCATCCATCATCTATCTTTCTATCTATCTATCTATCTATCTATCTATCTATCTATCTATCTATCTATCTATCTATCTATCTATCATCTATCCATTCACTCATCTATCCAATCATCCATCTATCTATTTATATATCCATCCATCCATCATCTATCTTTCTATCTATCTATCTATCTATCATCTATCTATCTATCTATCTATCTATCTATCTATCTATCTATCATCTATCTATCTATCTATCTATCTATCTATCTATCTATCTATCTATCCATCCATCCATCCATCCATCCATCCATCCATCCATCCATCCATCCATCCATCCATCCATCTTCTCTCTCACACACATAACTATGAATTTCTAAGATACAGATTTCAAAATGGCTTTTACTATTTTTATTTTTGCACTAAGAACTTAACTGGGATATTTTGGGTACATTCAAAGCAGGTTAATCAATGTATTTGGATCTGCCCATTTCTCTAGGAAGTACAAGTCAGATCAATTTCTTCTCCAACTTCATATTTCTCAGATGACTTTCCGCCTAATCTGCACATGTGTCCACTGATGTGCCTATGCACGGTGTTGCTATCTTTTGTGTTGTAGTAGCTGTTGCAGCTTTTCTCTCATCCTCCCATCAGTGGATCTTTGGTTTTGTCACCTTGTGTGTCATTGATTAGGAGCCTCCTGAGATTTTGAGCAGCTGCATCTTTGTGGCTCGCTTCGGTGGATTCTAGAGATGTATATGGGTTTCTTTCTTTCTTTCTTTCTTTCTTTCTTTCTTTCTTTCTTTCTTTCTTTCTTTCTTTCTTTTTCTTTTTAAAGAAAGAACGGATGGAAAAGATAAGAACCAGAGCATCGATGAGATGCATGGCTACTAGCTTCTATTATGTGCCTCTGGGCAAAAGTCTTGAATAATACATAAGGAGAAATGCTCCTAAAATTATTCCCATCCAGATTTGTCCCCGGATGTTGGAATTCTACATTGCCTGGTCTTGCTTCCAAAGTAAAACTAATACACTATGGATCCACCCATGTCCGGATGTTTTTCAAATATTGAAATACTCTATACATCTCATCTGATATACTCATGCATCGAACAAAAAGCAAAGCAGAACTGAGAAAGATACCCATAAAATTTTTGGTGCAAGAATCAAGATTCCTTCCTTGCTATAAAGGTTCAAATTACAATTCGACACTCATGTCTCTCTTTCTTTAATTAATATTAATTAATGCTGGGAAGATTTTTATCAAGCCCACGAAAGTTATAACTCTTCTAACTCCAAGCAAAATACTAATTAAAGTTATGACTGAACTATGTACTTTTGCATAGTAGATGGAAGGATATAGATATTAGATGCTAAATCCTTGAAATGCTAAAAAGCAGAGACATCACCCTGCCAACAAAAATGCATATAGTCAAGGCTATGGTTTTCCCAGTTGCAATGGATGGCTGTGAAAGTTGGACCAGAAGAAAGGCTGAGCACCAAATAATGTAGGCCTTTGATATATGGTGCTGGAGAAGACTCCTGCGAGTCCCTTGGACTGCAAGATGGTCAAACAGGTCAGTCCTAGAGGAGATCAGGGGGTTGGATTAGAAGACCTCCAAGGTCCCTTCCAACTCTACTATTGTATTGTATTGTATTATCAGCCCTAAATGCTCTTTTGAAGGCCAGATCCTAAAGATGAAGCTCAAATACTTTGGCCCCCTAATGAGAAGGAAGGAGTCACTGGAGAAGAGCCTCATGCTGTGAAAGATTGAGGGGAAAAAGAAGAAAGGGACGTCAGAGAATGAGGTGGATGGATGGAGTCACCAAAGCCGTAGGCATGAGGTTAAATGGACTCCAAAGGATGATAGAGGACAGGAAGGCCTCGAGGAATATTGTCCATGTGGTCGTGATGGGTCAGACCTGATTTCGCAACTAACAACAAGAAATGCTTGAGAACATGCACATGCATGCATTTCTATGACAATGAATGCTGGGGCTAGCAATAAGAAAAACAGGCATTCTGGGAGAAAACAAGAATCATGTAAGAGAAGATCAGGCAGAGCTGAGTTGTGGAGATGATGGAGTCAAGCAAGTCATCAGGCTAGAGTTATTACGTTTCCACAAATGGTCTCAGTCCAACCCCTATTGAATTCCATTGACCCTAATCTGGGATTAATTTAGCCTTGCACTTTAGTTGACTAGATTCTTATGTATAGGCTTGAGCGATAAATCTTCTGAACTGCAACTTAACGTATGGTCTTGATTCTTTGTGCCTATGTAAACTGAGGGCATGTGACATCCACAGTCCAGCATCAAAAGCAGGTTACAACCCGTTATGTTGGAAGGGTGACAAAATTAGCAAGACTGCTATTTTTGTACAAAAGGCCATATCGAAAAGGATAGACTACCCTAGACTGGAGTTGACTGCAGGGGTGATTATTTATGATGAATATGTTTTATTCTTTTCTCTGCGTTTGTTTTACAGTTTGTTGATATGGTAGAATAAAAAACAACATTTGTTGTTGCGAAGTTCAGTATTTAAACTTCTGAACCAATAGTAATGCATATGGCTACATTCCTAGAGTCTGTAGAAGCTGATCTTTGTTACTAGAAGTGTTTAGCATCAGCAGTAAAAGCATCTACTCAAGCCAAGTCCTTGACTTTCCCATGAGAGCTGTTGAGTTTCAGTCTCTAAAAAGAGAAAATTATTTCAGTAGCCTTCATGTTACCCTTGACAATGATGAAGTCCCAAGTAAGTGTAGCTTTGATAGGACCAGATTAATTCTCAGCGTTGCCCAAGGAAGACAGAGAAAAAGATGCTAGAAAAAACCCGGCCTAGGATTCAAGTCAAATGACACGAGTTTCCATTTGTTTGGTTTTCTTTTGTCTTGATTTGGTGGGGAGCGAAAGCACCACCACCCCATATGAGAGGGAAGGCTTGCGAGGATAGCCATTCTTAAGCATGAAAATACGGGATGGTAGTAAAGAACCCTCTGTTGCCAAGGAAACTGTTTCAATTTAAGCATCTTAATTCCAGGGATAACCTCTTTTTTTCCCCATATCAATTTAAATTAAGAGAAAAAACATGTTCGTGCTCACATCTATTTGGCTATATATTGCTGACCAGAATTCCAGTACAATATCTCCACCAGACAGCTTTAATTTGATTTATAAGAATTTGCTTTCACATATTATTTCAAAGAAGATGTTTAAAGTTGGAAGGGCCCGGTGGTGGGATTCAAATAATTTAACAACCGGTTCTCTGCCGGAATGACCAGCTGGGTAGGCGTGGTCCCGTGGTCATGTGACTGGGTGGGTGTGGCCAACTCAACATCACACGATGTGCAGTGCGGATTCCAGGCAGATGAGCTGTATTCGAGAATATATTGTTGAAGTTTCTCTGTGTACGTGTGCGTCTGCCCGTCTATTAGGAATGAACGGGGCTTCAAAAGGAAGCTTCAGTTGGATGACCATGATAATAAAACATCTCTTCAAAGCAAAACTGCCTAGGGGAACAGCTTCTAAATAATGGGGTGAAGAAGCTGTGGTGTTTTGTTTTGGCTATATACAGGTAGTCCTCGACTTATGACCACTCTTGAGCCCAAAACTTCTGTTGCTAAACAAGACAGTTGTTAAGTAAACCACTGGGGTTGCAGCACTTTCGTCAAGTGAACCTGGCTTCCCCATCGACTTTGTTTGTCAAAAGGTCACAAAAGGGGGATCATGTGACCCTGGGACACTGCAACCATCACAAATACATGCCAGTTGTCAAGCAACTGAATTTTGATCACGTGACCTGCAGGGATGCCGCGACGGTTGTAAGTGTGAAAAATGGTCATAAGTCACTTTTTTGGTGCTGTTGTAACTTCGAACGCTCACTAAATGAGTGGTTATAAGTCGAGGACTAGCTGCAAACTATGGAATCTATGCATTTTACAAAGAGTTGCAACGTTGTTAACAGGTGGAACCAGAGGTGGTATTCAGCAGATTCTGACCAGTTCTGGAGAACTGTAGTAGAAATTTTGAGTAATTCGGAGAACCGGTAAATTCCACCACTGACTGGCCCTGCCCCCATCTATTCTCTGCCTCCCGAGTCCCAGCTGATTGGGAGGGAATGGGGATTTTGCAGTAACCTTCCCATGGAGTGGGGTGAGAATGGAGATTTTACAGCATCCTTCCCCTGCCATGCCCACCAAGCCACCCCTACCAAACCATGCCCACAGAACCGGTAGTAAAAAAAAAATTTGGATCCCACCATTGGGTGGAATGCATATTTCCCCAAATGGGGAATTTGCAAAAACCCACTTGTCTTTTCCAGAAAGCTTTATAAAAGCAACCCAACCTGACATTCACTGTATCAAGAATTTAATCTAGGACAGATGTCATTTTAAGATCAGCCACATGTTTTGTTGTTGCTTCTCTCTCCGTCTCTTTCTCTCTCTTTTTTTTTCCTGGCCTCTAATTATTTTGCCTGATGAAGAGTTATTGGTAATTTGAAAAACTTGCACACTTTGTAATAGTTCCCAGAAGACCAGCCTAGTTAGTTTGCTTTAGTAAATAATGATTCCTTTATTTATAAAAAAAAATATTTCCCAACAAAGTGGGATAACAACAAAGTACCTTAAAAACGAATAAGGAATGCTTCATTTGGCCAACTGCCACACTAAGTTTGCATCTATGGATTTTTAAACAATGTTTATCATAGCCAAGATGGATATTATTCTTATATGTGGAACATTCTGTATCCTTCTTACCATCAGCTTCTGACTCTTATTAATCCTTATATGCAAAAAAAAAAAAAAGTTTTATCTCAAGTTTTGGATTAAATGTGTCTGGATGAACTCCAGCTGTACATTTTTCCCTATAAAAGAGTCAGGGGAAAAAATAATACAACAGAATTCACTGCCATTCCTGTCAAGTGGTTAAGAAGGAAGGCAATCCTGCTGCAGTTAATTGTACATGTGGACATTGTATATTGCAATATGTCTAGCATTTCCTACATAAACAAAGATTTCCAGGACAAGGGTAGCAGAAAATACATTTTCTCCCCAATGTTGTAGCCCGCCAGCGGCTAGTGGAGCTAGTGAGGAAGTTGGGGAGGAACATGGGCCAGTCCTGGAATCTGGGGAAGGCTCTGATGTGGGCTCTGTGTTGGAAGCAGAGAGGGGGCCAAGGCCGTCTGACAGTTATCTTTCAGAGTCAGACATCAGTGAGGCAGATGAACAGCTGGAGCCTGTTCCCAGTGTGCACATGTGCAGAGTTGCCAGGCGAAAGGAACAGCTAAAGAACAGGGGTTGACTTCGGAGTAAGGCCACAGGTGGACGATGAATGGCCCCTCCCAGAGGAAATAAAAGAGGAGAGAAAGGGGAGTGGAGTTTGCAGGAGACAATGAATTTGCTTAATTGGTTCTTGACTCTCCGAGACTCCTTGCCAAGTTTTGCAGATATTGGCCTGGCAACTCTCCAAGCCAGATAAAGTCTGTGACCATAAATCCTCCTCTGAAAGACTTTGCTGGATGTGAATGAGCAGAATTCATAGTAAATTAATAAAAGGGTTTTTTGTCGGGACCAGGAGTTTGCTTCATGCTCTTGGGAAGTCTAGGTCAGAATACCCAAGAAATATTGATGCTGTAGTAACATGGGAAGTATAGAATACTTTTAAGTCTCCCCAGGCTTTACAATTTACAACGTTCTAAATCAGATTAGATTGAAAACCAGTTTTAGGAAAACAAGGCTTGTAATTTATGTTGATGTGCTTCTGGTCCCTTGTTGTAACCATGTTGATGTTGGATGGCTTCCTCCAGATTTGCCTGAAATCAGTGTCAGCCACGTGAATCTGACTGTCTGCGAAGGTGAAAATGCTGTTATCACATGCAATGGGTCCGGTTCTCCTTTGCCAGATGTTGACTGGATTGTGGTCAATCTGCACTCTATCAACACACATCAGGTAAGAAGCAGAACTTCTTACAGAACTGACAGGAGGAAAAGACCTAGTGGTCCATCAAGTCTGCCCTTTGAGTTTGTTTTTCTTTCTTCCTTCCTTCCTTCCTTCCTTCCTTCCTCCCTCCCTCCCTCCCTCCCTCCCTCCCTCCCTCCCTCCCTCCCCTCTTCCTCTTGATAACCTCCCTCCCTCCCGTCTTTCCTTCCTTCTCTCCTTCCTTCCTTCCTCCCTTCATCCCTCCCTCATCCCTCCCTTCGTCCCTTCCTCCTCTCTTCCTCATGATAACCTCCCTTCCACCTTTCCTTCCTTCCTTCGTCCCTCCCTCCCTCCCCTCTTCCCCTTGATACCCTCCCTTCTTTCCCTCCCTCCCTCCTTCCTTCCTTCCTATTATTTTTTAAATTTTTGTTGGATGTTGGACATGAGTTTGATCCACGCATGTTTAAATTATGTTACTGATGTTTGATCCATATCTCCTCTGGAAGCTGGCGCCAAGCTTCACCTTTTCTTTCTGCGAAGTGATACTTCCTGACATGACTTTTGAACTTTCCCTCCTGTCGGTTTGAGGTTATGCCCCCATGTTCTTGATTTTTTGCTTAATAGTGAAGCTCCCTTGCTTCTCCCCCCCCCCAAAAAAAAAGAGTTTCAAACAATTATTTGGCCTATCTGGAGGATCATATAGCAGATTTTTCTTCCTTTCATCACTTAATTTCAGGTGGCTTCGGATATTTATAAAAAAGTTTAATGTTGTGCTTTAAGGCAATGTCCTCCAGTCTGGGTCCTCTTCAGATATATGGAATATACTAGTAGTTCTCAATTTATGGCCACAATTGAGCCCAAAATTTCTGTGGCTAAGCAAGATATTTGTTAAATGAATTTTGCCCCATTTTATGACTTTTCTTGCCACAGTTGTTAAGTGAATCACTGCAGCTGTTGGTTGTTAAGTGAACCTGGCTTCCCCATCGACTTTTCTTGTCAGAAGGTCACCAAAGGGGACTGCACAACCCTGGAAACACTGCAACCGTCATAAATATGAGTCAGTTGCCCAGTGTCTGAATTTTGATCGTGTGACCACAGGGATGCTGCAATGGTCATAAGTGGGAGGAAACGGTCATAAGTCACTTTTTTCAGTGCTGTTGTAAATTTGAATGGCCACTAAACCAACTGTTGCAAGTCGAATCTCATTTATTTGGGCAAAGCTATTCTGGGAGATTCACTGGATGTGGGATCCGTTGTTTTTATTTTATGTTAACTATCTTTCTGGTGGTGATTTTCAGACAAATGCCAACTGGACCAATGTCCACTCCATCAATTTAACCCTGGTGAATGTAACCAGTGAAGACAATGGGTTCCTGCTTACGTGCATAGCTGAGAATGTGGTAGGGATGTCTAATGCCAGCGTACTTCTCACTGTATACTGTAAGTCAATGGGGGGAACATAAGAGATATGTTGAAAGATGGGAAATCTATTTATGGGAGGTTTTGGGGCAGTTTTCCTGAGTTGGAGAAATTATCCTTGTGTCACAACCCCTGGTATGCCCAAATAATTAGCTGATAAAGGAGGAGAGCCTGTGGCTTAGTGGCTAACACAACTGCCTAATATGTAATACAGCCCAGGTTCAATTCCCAGTAAGGGTATGGCTAGCTGATGAGAGCTAAATAGCTTGAAATAGATCTATACTAGTCTCCTTTTATTTATTTATCAGCACAAATGCAACATATATCTATATCTATCTATATCTATCTATCTATCTATCTATCTATCTATCTATCTATCTATCTATCTATCTATCTATCTATCATCTATCTATCTATCATCTATCTATCTATCTATCTATCTATCTATCTATCTATCTATCTATATCTATATCTATATCTATATCTATATCTATATCTATATCTATATCTATATCTATATCTATATCTATATCTATATCTATATCTATATCTATCTATCTATCTATCTATCTATCTATCTATCTATCTATCTATATCTATATCTATATCTATATCTATATCTATATCTATATCTATATCTATCTATCTATCTATCTATCTATCTATCTATCTATCTATATCTATATCTATATCTATATCTATATCTATATCTATATCTATATCTATATCTATATCTATATCTATATCTATATCTATATCTATATCTATATCTATATCTATATCTATATCTATCTATCTATCTATCTATCTATCTATCTATCTATATCTATATCTATATCTATATCTATATCTATATCTATATCTATATCTATATCTATATCTATATCTATCTATCTATCTATCTATCTATCTATATCTATATCTATATCTATATCTATATCTATATCTATATCTATATCTATATCTATATCTATATCTATATCTATCTATCTATCTATCTATCTATCTATCTATCTATCTATCTATATCTATATCTATATCTATATCTATATCTATATCTATATCTATCTATCTATCTATCTATCTATCTATCTATCTATCTATCTATATCTATATCTATATCTATATCTATATCTATATCTATATCTATATCTATATCTATATCTATATCTATCTATCTATCTATCATCTATCTATCTATCTATATCTATATCTATATCTATATCTATATCTATATCTATATCTATATCTATATCTATATCTATATCTATATCTATATCTATATCTATATCTATATCTATATCTATATCTATCTATCTATCTATCTATCTATCTATCTATCTATCTATCTATCTATCTATCTATCTATATCTATATATATATATATATATATATAGTAGTAATAATTAGTGTTGACTATGGCCGTCACTTCTTTCATACATACAACATAGAGCAGGGATTGCTAACCTTTTTGTCATCGCGTGCCAAAAGCACCTGCACGCGTGACAGCACACCCATGCGCTCCGCCCATAATGCAGTGTGTGCACGACTCCTGGCGCATGCACCCACAATGGGGCACAGGGGAACCTCATGCAGCACCTATTTTGGGCCTTGAAGGCCTCCTGCACCAACCTGGAAGCCAAAAAAAAAAGAGTGTGGGGGTACTATGCAAGGTCCCAAAGTGCAATTTGAACACCCCACCACCCATGCATGCGTGGCAGAGACCTGAAGATTAGCAGGAGGAACACATGCATGCATGATGGAGCTGGGCTGGGATGACAGCTGGCATGCCTGCAGAGAGGGCTCTGCGTGCCACAGATTCGTCATCACGGACACAGGGTATGGCGGACCTTGGATGTTGTGGAGCTACAATTCCCAGCATCAGTAGTGAATCAAACCCTAAGGATACTTCCACCTGGGACTTCTGAGAGTTGTAGTTTAAGAAACATCTGGACAACCTCAGATTCTTCATCCCAACGTAGACCCAATACAACTTCACTCGGCATATTAATGAAATTCCCAAGGCAGCTGTCAGACTGGAAAAAACCGTCGCTCACTTCTAATAGTAATGGCCTGCTGATTTTGGCAGCAAGTAAAAATTTAAGAAAGATGCATTAAGTTGCCAGTAGACTTCAAATGCACAAGAGACTTCACTTTTCCTTCTTGAAGCTTCTCTTGTGGCATGCTAACTAGTCCGCTGCGGCTTTCAGTCTGAGAATTTGACAGTGAAGAGACTTACATTCTGGTGAATGAATGCTCTGACATTTGAACGAGATGAGTCATATCCTTGCAAATCCGTGCTAATATGCCTGTACTCACTTGGCCTTCTGGATCATGTGAGTGTCAGAAAATGGCTTATCTCTATGGAATGCCCATGGAGTTCTGTAGGGCCTGTTTTTATATACTGTAGTATAAATGTAGATTCATACCCCTGTGTGTCAAGAAAGCAATAAATAAATAAATAGAGTTTTGGTGGTGCAGTGGTTAGAATGCAGTACTGCAGGCTATTTCTGCTGACTGCCGACTGCCTGCAATTTGGCAGTTCGAATCTCACCAGGCTCAAGGTTGACTCAGCCTTCCATTCTTCCGAGGTGGGTAAAATGAGGACCCAGATTGTTGGGGGCAAGAGGCTGACATTGCAAACCATTTGGCTTGTAAAAGCACTGTGAAGCGGTATATAAGTCTAAGTGCTATTGCTATTGCTAAATGAAATATTGAAAAGAATCTGAATGGTCCACAGTATTGATAGTCCTATGAAACGATTTAAAGCTGCATTACGTAGACTTCCTTGGCTGCATACACCAAGCTCAATGGAAATATTTCAGAGATGGGCTTCCCTGTTGTGACTAGACCATGGTTGGTTTACATCCACATTGTTTATATTTACATAGGTTGCAGTACTGCTAGAAACAGGAGAGTGCTGGCAATTTTGCCATCATTTTAAAATGCAATATTTTTTTTCTTATTTCTGTATAAATCCTGCAAAAGAGAGGTGGGGGAATATCTGTGTTTTGCCACTTAATTCTGGTAACTGAACCCTGGAGGAATATATATATATATATGTCCAGGGTTCAGTTACCAGAATTATATAATCTAATCTAATCTAATCTAATCTAGTCTAGTCTAGTCTAGTCTAGTCTAGTCTAGTCTAGTCTAGTCTAGTTTAGTCCTGTCCTGTCCTATCCTATCCTATCCTATCCTATCCTATATTATATTATATTATATTATATTATATTATATTATATTGTTATGTTATGTTATGTTATGTTATGTTATGTTATGTTATATTATAATATTATATTATATTATATTATATTATATTAATTATATTATATTATATTATATTATATTATTATATTTGTATATAACATTTAGGCCATGGCTTAATCTTTGTATATCATCATGCTATAATTTTAAGAGTTTAAAGTCTTTGACTCCTAGTTTGTTCTCTTTATTTTCTACTGCATTGTTCATAAAAAATCAAGCATGTTTCATAACATATGTAGACTACAGGTTTCCCAGTCTATATTATCAGAAGCTGAACTATTTGCCATTCAGGGAAATTTAGATTCCCCCTAACTTCGTGCTCCATATGTCCTCCTTCCTTCCTTCCTCCTTCCTTCATTCCTCCTTCCTTCCTTCACCTTTTTCCTTCCTTTCTTCCTTCTCCTTCCTTCCTTCCTTCCTTCCTTCCTTCCTTCCTTCCTTCCTTCCTTCCTTCCTTCCTTTTCCTACCTTCCTTCTCCTTCCTGCTTGCCTGCCTTCCCTCCCTCCCTTGTTAGGAAAATGTATATTATAATATATGGCAGATGAGACTTTACATGATCTTAAAATACAAATAGAATGTTTGAGTTTTTGAAAGTTGAATCCAGTTGTGCTTCCAACAGAGTTTAGAGAAAACATGGTCCTTCTGTGATTCTCCCCCCCCCCCCAACGTTTTGTGGATGGCCATTCATGTTTGTTTGCCTCTCTCTTCCACTCTTTAGCTCCTCCCCGTATCCTCAGCCTACTGGAACCGATTCGTCATATGGAACACTGTATCGAGTTTTCAGTGCATGGGAACCCTCCACCCCAAATCCATTGGCTGTACAACGGCCAGTATCTTAGGCAAACCGCCTTCATCCGCATGGACGTCTACCAGGGTGGGGACATCACGGATGGCTGTTTGCTCTTCAACCATCCCACTCATTACAACAATGGCAACTACACCATCGTGGCTACCAACTACTTGGGAACAGCCAACCAGACTGTCAGAGGACATTTTCTGGAAAAACCATTTCCAAGTGAGAGATTGAGAGTTTATAGCAAGGGGAGGGCAAGCTTTTTTGTAGCGTTTTTTAATGTAAAACGGGTGGTGGTGTACTGGGGACACCAGTATGGGGGATAAACATATGGATAAATTGGAATGCACATCAGTCTGACCTCTTGTTGAAAGTCAGGATATGATTCTAACAAATGAGTTGATTAGGGGATAGTCTCTCTCCATTTCAAGGATAACACTGAGAATTATAGGGGTGAGTGCTAATGCTACATTTTGGCTGAGACATACGTATAAATGAACAAAATAGAGGAATATGAGGATCCAATTAGGCAATATGCAATATTCATATTGTGCTGCTCCACTTGGTTTTTTTTTTAAAAAAATGTACTCTATTTGCAACTCTTAAGTGTGCATCAAATTTCTTTACAGTACATAATAAACTTTATTTGCATGTAATGTGAGGATACCTCACTTCTTCTCTACGGAGTTGATTTTTTTTTTTCTTAAGACAAGGACTGAGCCCAGTGACTGAGTATTGATTCTTTGTTGTTGTTAGTTGCAAAGTCTGACCCATCGCGACCCCATGGTCCTCTACCATCCCCTGGAGTCCATTTAAGATCAGGCTTACTGCTTCAGTGACTTCATCCAGCCACCTCATTCTCTGTCGTCCTCTTCTTCTTTTGTCCTCAATCTTTCCCAGCATGAGGCTCTTCTCCAGGGAGTCCTTCCTTCTCATTTGGTGGCCAAAGTATTTGAGTTTCATCTTAAGGATCTGGCCTTCTAAAGAGCAGTCAGGGTTGATCTCCTCTAGGACTGACTGGTTTAATTGCCTTGCAGTCCAAGGGACTCAATGCAGGAGTCTTCTCCAGCACCATAGTTCAAAGGCCTCAATTCTTTGGTGCTCAGCCTTTCTTATGATCCAACTTTCACAGCCATACATTGCAACTTGGAAAACCATAGTTGATTCTAGGCCAGTTATTGTCTCTTGGTTTAACCCATCTCTCTAAACAATGGTTGCTACGAAGAATTCCACTCCTAAAAGAAAGTAAGTAGAGTTAATGAATGAATAAACAACTAACCTTAGGAGAAGAACCAAAGTGGAACAATACAATGTGAATCTTTAATTTTATTTGATTTTGCCTTTGGTGCAATTTGTAGTAAATAATTTACTATAGTGTTTCTCTTGTTGAGGAAGGTTTTCTCAGTTTTTTTCCAAGTAGAAGAAAAGAGAAATTCCTCGGCTTGAATGATGATGATATTCCCTCTGTCCCTTCTTTTCCTAACAAACCTCACTAACATATGAGTCAGTTGCGGTTAGGGTTTCAAACAGTTCTTGGTTTCCAAACCTTTGAGAGAAGAGCCCACGCTTGGAAAACCAGTGTAAACAGCATATCAAAATTGATCTCCAGGCCCCAAAATGAAAACTTAAACTACTTGGATCAAATCTGGTTTCAACTGAACCACTTCAGATGCTAATACGTGCATGTGCAAAAAACATCCAGGGTGTTTGATTTGATCTGACAATTTTAACTGAATCATTGCTTTGATTCAGAAAGTTGATTAAGAGTTTGATTGGATCACATTAAAGTTAAATTTCCAAAATGAAATGCCACATACACTTGATTAACTGATGGAATTTGTCAGCGTAACCTGAGGAGCGGGGTCTCCTTGTAGATGACCTTTAGAAGGAGCTTTGGTAATGAATGGAAGGCAAACCTCTTAGAACTACTTGATGCCGTAACTAAATGGAACTCACGGGTTCAGACAAATAATACCTTGTGAGTAGTGGGTTGTGGGAGAAATGGGGAAAGTTATCAGTAGGTCAGCATTTTGGAGATGATCTGGTTGACTCTTGTTGAAAGTTGAGTGCTACACTAAGCAATCTTTTGCCTATATGTCCATAAAGGACAGGACAAGCAGGAATAGATGGAAACTTTTCAACCTAGTACTAGGGAGAAATTTCCTGGCAGTGAGAACAATTCATCAGTGGTACAGCTTTCCTCCAGAAGTTATCAGTGTTCCATCACTGGGAGTTTTCAAGAAGAGACTGGACAGTCATTTGTCCAGAGCGGTATAGGGTCTCCTGTTGGACCAGAAGACCTCCAAGGGCCCTTCCAACTTTGTTATTCTGTAATTCTGCTCTTCTATGAAGGAATAACTGCAAAAAAAGTTGCTCTGAAATAACAGGTTTTATGTAATGCCTTCCCCTTTTATCTTAAGAAAGTCCCTATAGAATTGATTTTTTTCCGGCATTTAGACATGCTACCATCTGGCCAGCTGTCATGAGAATGTAGAGCACCTATTAGTTACCTCCCATGATGAAATTTGACGTTTTGTAATATAAGGAAAGCACAGTGCCACTGATATCCTGATTCATTATTTATGCTTTGTTTTTGTGGAAGTTTCTCTATTAATGATATGTAGAGCCCATTAAACCTTATGCTTGAAGAAGTTGCTAAGGTAGAGAAAAATGCATTTGAAATTTCTAGGCAGATAATCTTCTGGCTAAGGTCCAATTCATACAAGCAGCAAGTGTCATTTTGAAACCATCTCCCCATGTTGGCTGGGGAATTCTGAGAGTTTAAAGTCCACAGGTCTTAAAAGTTGCCAAGGTTGGACACTCTTATCTTATGAGCAGAGATATGAATACATTTCTGGTTTGAAAGACCAAATACCTACCCCAAATTCCACTCTGCATTCTAACTAGCAGGGCATACTTTGAATAAGTAGCTACTTAAATACCACTTCTAAAAAGAGGAACTATATTGCCAACAAGGTAATTAAAGGGGATGACTCTTGCGTATGGTGGATTTTAGCACAGCTAATGTAATTTCAATAAGATTCTTGTTCACTGCCCTGTAATGGGAAAGACTGCCTGATTATTAAATACTAACGATTGATAGCTAAATTGGGCCCTTTAACTCCAATTATTTTTTTTGAAAATATCAGATTTAAAGCAGTCAGGCTTCTAAAACAGAAAAAAGGTTATCGAGGAATGTGGTTAATAATGTCCTCTTTAAATTAGGGCACGTGGCTGCTCCCCCTCCCCCCAAAACCCCTTCTTCATATGCCTTCATATACCCCAATTCAAAACACATGTGAACATTCTTTTAAATCAGAGAATTCAGTCAGTGGCTTACTGTTTACTAACAGCATCACAATTGTTCTCCAATGATGGTGATAACCATTTTATTTCTCTCTCTCTCCCCACTTTGTCTTTACCTCTTTTTTTTGTTTTTGTTTTTTACAGGCATTTCAGATATCTTTGTCACATGTAAGTTTTTCCTTGCCTGTTTGATCAGACTACAATTCCTCTGTATCACTCAGACCTCTAATCAAAGATTTTTGTTTTGTTAGAGCAAATTTTTAGGCAGGGATCAAAGGGCAGGGCATCCCTGGGAGAAATCAGGAAAAAACCTGAGCATAATAATTTTATTACGTTATAGGCCACCTCTTTCTCAGTGGCTCTGGATTGCTTATCAAAACATTGTTAAGGGGACAAAGGTAGCAAGTTTGTTAAACTAACTACAGCTAACATGTGAGTTTCGTGGATACCTCTCTTGGCACAGTGCTTCATTACACAGAGTTTTTTCAGGTGTCCAATCAAAGCATTGAGAGGTCCAGGTTGAAATAACTGCTTCCTTTAACTTGATCATCAGACTTATACTCATGTTGTATGTTAACATATTATAAATCAATGATTGCTCATCTTTTAACTTTTGGGACTCTGGTGATGCATCCCTTCTAAGAGTGATTTGATTCCCATTGGGGAATGTATTAGATTTGCAGCAAAGTGGAATGAAATGACACAACCCTGTGCATGGAGTGTGCCTTCACACAATTCTGGGTGAAGTTGCTTTGCTTACCTGTGACTTGTTGAACAAATCACAACGTATTGGTTCTGCATTGCATAATAAATTGTAAACTAACCATAATGGCTGAATTAAGGCAAAGCCAGAACTAACCAAACCCTGGCATGCGGGGTGATATTTTGATTTTATATTTTGATCCGGCTCCTATGGATAAATTTTTTTTTTAATTTCAGCCTGATTGAATGTAGCCTTAATCTTGAAGCATGAATCTGCCAGGGGTTAAACCAACTCACATAATAAATGAATTGGAGGGCATGAAGATGAGAAAAAAAAATATTTGGAATTCATGGAGGTTGAACCATTAAAAGCACTTCACCACTAAAAAACGAAACAAAACAGAAGGAATGCCACACTTCACTCTTGAGAATTTCTGTGACATTCTGTTTTGCTTTGGAAAAAAAAAAAAGATTTAAAGCACATTTCCTTTCATCCAATTGAATTTTTCTGCAGATCACTAGTATTTTCTAATTTGCTAAGGGAAAACTCCTCGGGATATGAGTGCTTATATAGCTGAAACAGTCCCAGCCTTTCCTGGGATTTAATGGAAGTAAAAATGAAAGGCGTGTGAGAATGCAGAAACAGCCCAGTGAAGATGTTACGTTTTCTCATTGATCATGAAAGGGACACCTAGATGAACGAAGGGATCAGAATATTGAGAAAAGGCATGGACGGCTGTTCACCTGATTGGGAACACTCCGTACTGTGATATTTTGCTGATTTATTTCACGGATTAGCTACTGTATATCATTTCATGACATGGTGGCTCAGTGGCTAAGACGCTGGATTGCTTTGTTAAGGGTACAAAGCAAAGGGTACCCTTAACATTGTTAAGGGTACAAAGGTAGCAAGTTTGCTAAACTAACTATAGCTAACATGTGAGTTGTGTCAATGAGAAGGTCAGCAGTTCAGGTGTTCGAATGCCTAGTGCCACGTAACGGAGTGAGCTCCCGTGACTTGTCCCAGCTTCTGCCAATCTAGCAGTTCAACAGCATGTAAAAATGCAAGTAGGAAAATATCAACCACCTTTGGTGGGAAGGTAACAGCGTTCCGTGCACCTTTAGCATTTAGTAATGCCGACCACATAACCATGGAGACGTCTTCGGACAGTGCTGCCTCTTTGGCTTTGAAACAGAGATGAGCACCGCCCCCTAGAGTCGGAAACGACTAGCACATATGCGTGAGGGGAACCTTTATCTGATCTTTTGACAAACAAGTCTAAATTGTCATCAGATTGAGGTTACCAATTTTTTAAAAAATAAGGGGTGGCAAAAGAGAGAGGGCTTCCTTTCCTCTTTCACGCAAATAGAGAACTGGGATTTCCTGCAGTACAGGGGGGGGGGGACTTTTCCCAGGGACGGACATCTGAAATTTAGAACTTCTATGAAACATGGAGATGACCATCAGTTCAAGAGTTGGAATCTACATGACCAAAGCTAGTATACAAGATGAGAAGCTCATCTTGGTCATGTCCTTCCAAATCTAACTCAGCATCCCTTTAGGTTGTTGTTGTTTTTTTAAAGAAATGATTGTCAGCATTTGGATTTTGGATAGGTTGCTTATTTAGGAACATTGGCTGAATCATTAATTGAGATAAATGTGACCGCAGAAAGGTAGGAGTGTTCAAATAACAGCATCAACCTGGAAATAAAGAGACTGTTTTAAAAGCTTCCTGGGTAGAATAGCCATTAATACAACTTGGAGTAGTGAGCAGGGGAAAAAATGGGGAAAAACGTAAGAGAAATCAAAGTCTATCCAAAAACACAGGATGCTTCAACTGGATGTGGGAAGGAAATAACTTTATAAGACAATATTGGGGCACTACCACAAGGGGGGAGGTATAGGAAGGAATAAACAGGGGATTTTCTAAGAGTTAATCATATATATATATATATACGCATGTGAAATATAATATTTAATATGTATGCACATGTTTCCCTGAACTCTGAAATAAACTTTTTTCTGCTTTTGTTCCTTTGGTTTCAGATGAGTACAGTCCGAGTCCCTCCCCTCTCATCACAGTGACACATAAGCCAGAGGAAGACACATTTGGGGTAAGATGCTTGCGACTTGACAATGGGAAATAATCTTATCTTAACCACTGGTTTATACTTTGTGGATTTCTGTGGGAATGCAACTTAGCACCTTGTCTACCCAGAAACATCCTGTGTATCAGAATTACTGCCTTCCCTTGAGATGGTAAGTCAAAGACCAACTAACCCATTCATATCATCCACAATGCTGGCTAGGCTACTGGTTTGCTACCTGTTTCCATATTGTACGTATCCATCCTAGAATGGTGTTTCTGGGCAGAACAAAGTCATTTGTATGATTGTAGAACCAAAGAAATATCATCCTATCAGGCCTGAGGAGAGGGAAGTGCAGCCGGTACATTGTTCCGTGGCCCATGGAGCTCAAAGGGGGTCCAGGGAGGGGAAACATTTCTTTAATTTTTACAAAACCAATTTTTTTTAAAAAAGAAAAACAATATTGGATATAGACTTCATACTCTATACCAGTGATGGTGAACCTTTTCGGCACTGAGTGTTCCAAACCAGAATGTGTGTGCATATTTGTGCGTGCGCCTAAGTATCGGGAACCCGAAGACCAGCTGCCGGTGTGCCTGGGTTTTTGGCCATTTTCAGGCTATTTTTCAGGCAAAAAATGCCCCACAAAATGGCCTGAAAACAGCCTGAAAAATGGCTCCAAAATGGCCTGAAAACAGCCCAAAACTGGCCTGGAAAACGGCCCCAAAACATCCCCAAAATGCCCTGGAAAATGGCCTGTGTTTTGGCTGTTTTTCGGGCCATTTTCCGGTGCTCTGGTACCTGCGAAGACCAGCTGGCTGGCGCACACATGTGTTCCGGAAACCAGAAGAGCAGCTTGCGACAGTGCACGTGCCCACAGGGAGGGCTCTGCGTACCACCCCTGGCACATGTGCCATAGGTTCACCATCATGGCTCTATGCTTTGTGTGTATAGCAAAACCGCCTTGTTTGACATAACCTTTATGGGCACGCGACCCCCTCGTGTCCCGTTTTGGGCCTAGTAGGCCTCCCCGCAGTACAATTATGACATTATTGATTTATGTGTCCATGTGAAGGTGAGGGGGGCTATATTACACTTGTTCCAGCACTTAATAATCCTCTCAGTGGCCCTGCATCCTATCAGTCTCCTGTGGACCACTCCTCTTTAAAATGTATACCTAGGAAATTGTAGAAGGCTTCATTTTTGCCTCATTGTTGACTGTTAAGCAGCATGTCTGCTTGTGAATGTTGTTCTCTATGGACGCAGAGGGATCATGCAATAGAATGCCTAGGAATTGTATGTGAAGAAAAGTGGGTGGATGAACTGGCGTTTCTATGCTAGTCACATCATCATCTATCCCTAAACATGTAGACCAGGACTGTCAAACGTGCTGCCCGTGGGCCAGATGTGTCATGCGCTGGCCACGTTCAGACCTGATTTAGCAAAAGGGGAAAAAGTCACACGATGTCATATGACAACGCTGTGATAATGCAAGGTTGACAACTGTGATGTAGACTGTATGGTGGCATAGATGATGGCTTCATTGCTTTGAAGACTTATCACCAGATTCTTTCAACTCACTGGGTTGCAACCTTCCGAAGCTTATTTTAGTTTAGTCTCCCGGTAGTATATGAATCTAACCACTGAGCATTTGTATGCATTCAGCTTGTAAAACACAATAGGCTTACTCCCAGTAAGATTCCTCCATACCTGAATTGTAATAAGCATGTCTTCACATTCTTAGGGCCATTTGATAAGCACAGCAAAAACTGATGTTCAAGAATTCCCTGGGTTATTACCACTTTGGAGAGAGGAGAGATGCCGGGGGGAAAAATAGTTGAATGAGCAAACACAATCCCAGGGCAGAGAAAGATGTCATATCTTGTTTTTGCTGTGGTGCTCATGTGCATTGCATGCAGCTTCTGTTCCTTAAGGACAACCGTCGTGCAAGTTCCCCTTCCCCCTGGCCTGTTTTGGCTCCCCAACTTTCCCGCTTGTAGAAAACAAAGCAGAGGGGGGAAAAAAATACCAGGCAGCTCGGATAAAGCACAACATGTATAAAATATGAGGATTATTCCAGACTGGAGAAGACAATAGCCTGCCAGCAAGAAAACATCTCTTTATTTTCATGCAATGTGTATTTCAGTTTGATAAGAAGTAGGGTTTGCAATCAAAGCACAGAGCAGGAAGAATATTTTTCCCAATTAAGGGGTGGTGGTGGTGTAGATCTTTTAAAAGAAATCTTTCTGTGCACCCAAAAATGAAGGATAAATTATCTGTCAATATGATTACCAGAAGTATCTGAACTGCCTCCAGAAAAAACTAATTTTCATTTTCTTCTCTTTTGTTTCTCTCCTGTCTTATTTATGGATCCCCAATTGCTATCTTTTTACCTTTTCCAGAGCTTTTCCAGTGATACACAACTTCTTCAGTTGTTGGCTTTGAATGTTGTCTCTGGGTCATTTTTCTCATTACATGGCAGAAGGCCTGGGCCTCCCACTTTGATGGGGGGGGGCAGCAAATCTTGTGTCTCTGCTGTGTGTGCCAACATGACGGACCTCTTGGTCAAAATGACTTGATCTCATTTACACATTGCTTCATTTGTAGTTGTTAAGTATACTCACCCTTACAAAATCTGGAATGTATGAAATGCCCTCAAGTGGTTAACGTCATGTCTCCCCTAACAATTCACATATGAATCCAATGGCGCTCTTACACAAAACCCCTTCTTATATCAAGAATTACTGTCCAACACAAACAAGATTGCAACATCACAGGAAGGGCTGGTTGTGGTTGTTAAAAGTAAATGCGTTCAATAAGGCACAAACACTTGTACGATAGGAATCTCCTCCATTTGACGAATCCAATCCCAAGTTCATAAAATCCATTTTATAAAGGTGACTCTATAACAGTGTTTCTCAAACTTGGCGACTTTAAGTCCTGTGGACTTCAACTCCCAGAATCCCCCAGCCAGCATAGCTGGCTGGGGAATTCTGGGAGTTGAAGTCCACAGGACTTAAAGTCGCCAAGTTTGAGAAACACTGCTCTATAAGATGGCAAGATGTCCAGGTGCTTTAAATATAACCGCCCTTCTGGATAAAACTACCATAAAATGCCCTTCTTTAACTGGTACAAGTACTGATTATAATGTTGATTATATTTTCCTACTTGTACTTCCCATTAAGACTGTGGTGCTTTGGAGCCTTAAAATGTCTGCCAGCTGAATTGATTATTCTGTAAAGTATCATAAGCCCTTTGGCATTTTGAGGGCTGCTGGTTTAAATATAGAATGTTTTGATTTAAATTGCCTTCAGCTTCTCCATTCTCTTTTGCTTGTTTTGATGCAGAAGGAAAGTTCACCAAAGTGTATGAATGGAAATGGAAATTGGTTCCCAGCAATGATTGATGCCAGGTTTCAGATTAGCTCTACATCTTTGACCACTATTGGTTTCAACCAAATGTCCTTTAAGAAAACTACATTTCCATATAAATTTATTTATTTTAGTTTCCCCTCAGTATTTATTGTATCAATATTATGTGGTAGTGTTTGTAAATAAATACTTTTTTTTAATCAGTGGAAGAGAATTCTTTAGCTAGTTTGGGCTTTGTTTAGGGCTAACTGGTTATAGAACTTATAAGGGTGATACTACAACTTGGCCCTAGTTGTAATCCTGAAATATAATTACATCAGGATAAGTTCTGTACTGCAATGGAACTTAATTCTGTGTGGATGTAAACAAGCATATACTGTATATCTCAAGAGAAGGTTATATATGGGAAGAGCCCATCTGGTGCGGCAATTAAGACATCAGGCTAGAAACCTGGAAACTGTGAGTTCTAGTCCTGCCTTAGGCACAAAACTATCTGGGTGACCTTGAGCCAGTCACTGACTCTCAGCCCTAGGAAGAAGGCAATGGCAAACCACTTCCAAAAAACATTGCCAAGAAAACTCCAGAGACAAGTTGAGAAGGTTACCAGATCAACCTTACACTTGAAGGCACTAAAAATATTATTTTTTAAAAAAATGTTGGACTTTATATCTGAGGTATGATTATTGATATAGGGGCCTTGGTACCCTCCATTTCTCTACACAAGCATCTTTCATGCAAATAATATTTTAAAAGAGGTTCTCATTCATGCATGCATGCATGCATTCTTTATAATTGTCTATCTAACCATAGTGACTCTGGGAGACTAACTACACATACACACACAGAGAGACAGAGAGAGAGAGAGAGGGAGGGAGGGAGGGAGGGAGAGAGAGAGAGAGAGAGAGGGAGAGGGAGAGGGAGAGGGAGAGGGAGAGGGAGAGGGAGAGGGAGAGGGAGAGGGAGAGAGAGAGAGAGAGAGAGAGAGAGAGAGAGAGAGAGAGAGAGAGAGAGAGAGAGAGAGAGAGATCAAACTGGTCTGCCAGATCATTATAATCACACAGGGAATGGCCTTTTAAGGGGTAAATGCCAGCCTTTGTAAAGAAGAGATAGTATCTGATCCTAACAGTTTAATATTTTTGGAGTAAATGCCAGCTGTAGCATGCTTTTATTTGCATATTACAACAGAATTGCTACAGACCTCTTAACAGTGCAGAAAGTCAGCAATTGCAGTTGGTAATTGTAGAGCCTTTTAAATCAATGTAATAATTCATTTATGTACCATTCCATTTTTATACCATACTAATATAATTCATATATGTGCAATATTAACATTACACATAGATTATTCTCTGTAGATCTTCGTGACGTACTGATTTTATAATTCATGTTAGCTTTTAAAATTTAACTCCAGTTAGGAATCTATGCTTTTGCTCAGATTAAATAAATCTCCACTATATACACTTTTCTCTTTAAAACGTAAAACGTAGCATCTTAGTTTTAAGACTGTTACACTGTGAGTCTCTTAAAATGTAACTTAAAAGGAAATAAATAACTTAACAAACCTAAATAATGGCATTAAAAATTTAACTTGTACGATTGATCTAAATTTTAGTCTTTTTTGTATACTTTTGATAATTATCATAGGGGGACAGCTGTAATTGTATTTTTGAACATTATATTGGTGGATGAATAAAATAATATGACTGGATGATCCAACAGCAAATGACACAAAAATAATTAAGCACAAATATCAGGATGTATGCAACTCAATTTGTTGAATTCTAGAGAAATAATAAGTTTAATTAAAAAAATTCCAAGAATTGAACAGTGTGCCCAAACTTGCTAATAACAATAGCACTTAGACTTATATACCACTTTACAGTACTTTATAGCCATCTCTAAGCAGTTTACAAAGTCACCATATTGCCCTCAATAATTTGGGTCCTCATTTTACTCACCTTGGAAGGATGGAAGTCTGAGTTAACCCTGAGCCTAGTGAGATTTGAATGGCCAAATTGCAGTCAGCTGGCAGTCAGCAGAAGTAGCCTGCAGTACTGCCGTCTAACCACTGGGCAACCATGGCTCAACTTAATTCTAAAGGATGTGTTATTAATTTAATGGGGGGGGGTTTGAATGGGTGTTCCTTGTTTTGCTATAGCTTTACACTTTTCCTTGTTTCTGACGGTTTATTTTTCTGCCATGTATTTCTTGAGTCCATCTCTTTCTTTCTCTCTGAATCATGCATGCATACATGTATATACTTCCCCTTCATTTTAATATATAAGAGAAATTTATAATATTTATGTTGTTTTAACTTTATTTGACAGAAAGACAGTTTAATTATTTTAATGATTTGGTTACTTGTAGAATCCTCATCAGTGACTGCAGAAATAATATATTTCTTCTATTGAGAGGAACATACACATTTGAATGCAAGTGATTTTGAGAATTCAATGAGCCTCTAACATTCAGGATATTCTTTATAGGTATCTATCGCAGTGGGTCTCGCGGCTTTTGCCTGTGTTCTCCTGGTGGTCCTATTTATTATGATCAACAAATATGGACGGCGATCGAAGTTTGGAATGAAAGGTACAAATAAACCCCTTTCTCCCCTCCCCCTTCAATGAAGTCCATGGTTGTAGAGGTAGGTGGGAAGATAAATTGTGGGTTTTCTGGGTGTGTTTTGGTTCAGGGATTGCAAATAACTTCCTATTGAGAAGACAGCTGTGTGGTGGCAACAGGTGTACCATAAAACTAGTGGCACAAAAGCAGGAAGGTCCCAAGTACTTGTATTAGAAAGAATGGGATTCAGAAAAAGCAGAAGAACTTCTTGACCTTTATGAATGGGACTCATCAGTGTTAATTGTTGGTTTGTTATGTATGTCATCCTGGACTTCAGTTTGTAAATGTAGTTGTCGAGGTTCCAAATAGCATCCAAAATTAAATCAGAGTCCAAGGCAAAGTATTGCTCAAAGTTTCAATTTATTAAGGGAGCCATTTTGGCACCTCTGGGAAAACCCGAATCTGAAAGATTCCTGGTTTTCCCCACCCAGTTAAACATTCAAGATCTTGCCCCCACACCCACAAGTCCATCGCATGGTCCAATCTCCCACTGCCATGCTGGCAGTTCCACCCATCCAGTACCGGTCAGGTGCAGAGGTGCAGAGACAAAGGATGACCTTGGCTTTCTAGAAAGGAATTTTGTTTTGGCTACATAGCATTTAATTCCGTACAATCCCCCCTCCCATTTTCCCACAATAGAAAAGGCATAGTAGAATAATAGAAAGTGTGGCAGGCCAAAGATCCAAAAGGAATATGGCTTCAAGCCTGATAGTAGTAAGTCATAATGGATTCACTGGCAGAATGGAAGCGTCAGTGGCTCCAGTCTCAAATACTCAATGGAAATTTTAGGGAAGAATAATTCACCATTGACATCATAAGGAATGTGGTTATGATTCAGAGTCAATGTTGAATTGAGTGCCGGGGGTTCCTCATTTAGACTAGGATTGTGTGGCCATCACCAGGAGAAATCTTTTCACTTGTTCTAGAGAAAACTCAGATGCCCGTTCATCTGATATCCCAAGTAACTACTTGTGCACTCCAGAGGCACACAATTATGTAGGCCACCATGAAATGGAGAAGCTGCCAGATGGCCATCAGTCTTTATTTTTTTAAAAGAATTTTATTTGAGAGATTCACAGAGAAAGAGAAACTGCATGGATCAAATAAAGGCTAGCATTGACATTACTGAGGCCATATAGCTATCCTTTTCTTCCCATGCTTCATCTCTCCCTGCATCTGGAATGTTGAGTTTAAAAAATGAATAAATGACAACAAAGGTGAATTTTGTAGAATAGCCTCAAAAAAAAAACCCTCTTCATTTCTGCACTTATTTTCATAATGTAGATCCAGAGTGATTCATTTATCTCCAATCCATCTTTGGACAAACTCATCCCCTCTAACCACACTGCTGATTGGATTGAGTTACTTGCATGGCACGCTGCCCTCTCCCTGTTCTTCCAGCTGAGTCAACCTGTTGTAGCATGAACTATTTGAGTATCCTGGTCTAGAAAGCACATTGAATTGCAAAGACATTGCTAGTTGTATGAAATGCCAAACCTGACTGGCATTCAAGTGTTGGCATTCTTTATGCAGGCAGTCACCAATCATTGCTAACCCAAATCCCTAAACTCTCTTCTCTGCTCATGCATGTTTTGAATATCTAAGTAATAAGGTCTTTCAAGCACAACACATATCCTCATAAGGAATGTTTTAATATTTGCAGTGGATAATTGTTGAAAGCATTTTTAAAAAAAGCATGAGTGTGGCTAATGTCATAATTACACTGTGCCTTTTGGAAGAATGTGGAAGAGGTGTAGCAAATAGCTGGAATTCACTTTCTTTTGGCTACACTTCTCTTGTTCAGTTGTAGCCTCCACTAGTTCTCTCATAAATCACAGACATAAACTTCCCTCTGCAGAGTTAATTCTTCTTCCATTTTAGTGGCTTTTTTTTTATCAGTGAGGATGTTAAGCAGAATCTGCAGTACATGAAGGTCTCTCAAACCCAGGATGGCTGCATTTTCCTGCTTTGATTTATCTAGTCAATAACTCCCTATAAGTACAAGGCAACTTGAAAATATTCCTATTTATTTATGTAGTTATTCCTTCCTATTTTTTCTTATCTCCCCCCCCCCCCCTCATGTTCAGGCTTTTGATTCAGGGCACTTCTCCTGAAAGATCATGTTGAAGCTGAAGAAAAAGCCCCCACATTCCTTCATGGTGGTTACCCACGTGACTGGTTTAATTGTGTGGGATTCCTTCTTCATTAGTATTGAGTTAAAGCTCATCTGAGTCATTTGTTAGTTTAATGGCATTCATTTAAATTTGCTAAGCCGAGTCAAACAAACAATAATGCTCTTTCCTCTGCAGGGTATTACATGGGGAACTACCTCTCTCAAACACCCTCGTCCAGATTATTAATCAGGCTGTGCATCGGTTAACATATTTTTGCTTGTGTTTCCAGGTACAATTCAAAATGCGGGCTTTGAATAGCAATTAAGTTTGTCATTGCAAGATTATTAGGCCCTTTGGGGAGGTAGGCAGGCAGGGAGGAAGAATTGAGAGTTGGTGAAATAAGCAATTGCTAATTTTGGAAGATATTCTCTAATGGGAGTTGGGGTTTAAATGGAGATATTGGCAGTCATTCTTTCGTTGGAACTTTTGCTTCTCTGCTGCCTTAATGGAATCCTATGTGTAGGATTGACTGAGAATCTCTGTAGACCACCAAACCTATCTGTAGGTTGGTGGCTACCATTCTCCCTCTGTATCAAGAGCCCTCTTTAGACCAGCAGTCACCTAGTGATGGTCCAGGGATCATTGGTGGTCCACGAGAAAATTTTGGTGGTTCTCAGAAAAATTATTTGCATTTTTAATATTGCACTAAATCAGGGATCCTCTGAACTACGGCCCCTGGGCTGGATATGTGCAATGAACATTTGTGTTGCTGCAGAGAGTCTCCCCTTTTGGGGTCTTTTTGTGAGGGTCGGAGGGGGGCAGAAATTCTGACTTGGGGTCTGCTTCAGTCTCCTGGCGTGGGGCTTTGGGCGAAGGCTGGAGGGAAGCACCACTGGTGGTGAAGAGCCGGAGGGCCTCTTTCCAGTGGGACTGTATCATGGCCTGGGACAAGGTGACCATCTCAGCCCCCTGAGCCTCCAGGCGCCAGTGCCTGGCCTTGCACTCCTGCAGGTCTTCTCTCTTCTTGGAAAGCCTATGCTCGTAGTCCTCAGTGAGGTACTTCTGCTGAACCTCCTTCTCGGTCAGGTTCAATTTTAACTGAGCTGCTTTGCCAACCCTTTTCCATGGTGCCTACTTAGCTCTAACAACTGCTTCCTGTTGGGGCCCTAAGAAGCCTGGATAGGGAGGCGAGGAGCAGCTGGGGGGGGAGGGGGGAGTAGAGGCTGGTGAAGTGCCTCTCAATGTGAGTGACATTGAGTTGGCCACACCCACCCAGTCACATGACCATCTAGTCACACCCACCCAGCCGGTCATTAGGCAGATCATATTAGTGGTCCGCGGGATTTAAAATTATACATTTTGTGGTCCAAAAGGTTGGTGATCCCTGCTTTAGATGATACTTGCAAAAAATCTAAAGGACTGTTTTCTGCATCATGAGACGAAGAATGAATGAAAGCTATAATTTAAGATGAAATCTGCAACGTAATATAGGCATATCACAGTTGGAAAAGCCCCAAGGAAGTTATTTATCAGATTTTGCCAATTTCTCTGTCCCATCCATATGAAAGATGCAGACCCAGGAACATTTTATATATGGACACACACTGAACTCAGACCATTCTGTTCCTCAAGTGAAAATAAAAGGGGAAATGGGGACAGTAAAATAACTGTATGGAGAAGGGAAAAAGAAGCAGGAAGAGGAAGAGGAGATGAGACAATCAAGGACTGCTTGCAACTCACTCTGTGATGCTTTACTGACTGCATTATCATTGGCTCATTTGCTATATGCTTCCATCAGCTTTGATCAGAGCTGCTCTATGAATGTGAATGTCAAAAGTACTTGCAAAGACATTCCACTACAATTTAGAATCAGTTAATAGGCACTTAAGACTAAGTGGCATCCTATCTGCTTATGATAGTGGGGTACTTAATGCATCCCCCCTAAATATAGAGTAACAGTCCTCCGAGTTGATGGCCCAACAACGCAATTTCAAAGGGACAAGCTCATGTGATTTATTTTTTTTATGTATGAGATTTATAAACTGCTGCACTCCAAGGCTTTGGGGAGAGAGGCGGGGGGGAGTGAGGTAGAATTTAAAAAAAAAATATCAGCAGTAGGATTTCCATGGTTTCTGGCCACAGAAGGACATTTTACACTCAATACATTCATACACAATACATAGAGAATATGAAAAGAATATGAAAAGAATGTACTTATTTATATTTTGCATTTTATATTTCTTGTATTTTTATCCACCCATTTCCCTCAGACACACACACACACACACACACAGACACACACGGGCATGGAGAAAGTCACACATAATCAAGAAGAGAAGCAACTTAGAACTAAGGAGAAATCTCCTGACAGTTCAAACAATTAATCATTGGAATAAACTGTCTCCGGAAGTTGTGAATGCTCCAACACTGGAGGTTTTTAAGAAGATGTTGGACGTCCATTTGTCTGAAGTGGTGTAGGGTTTCCTGCCTAAGCAGGGGGTTGGGCTAGAAGACCTTCAAGCTCCTTTCAACTCTGATATTCTGCACTCCGTAAGAGTGAATTATTTACATCTCTTATAAATTAGCATTTTCCACCTGGAAAAAAATAGGAATGTATGCATATTGAGATTATCTGCCAATTACAAGAGGTATTGCTGCATGCGTCTTACTTGAGCCACGATGGCACAGTGGTTAGACTGCAGTACTGCAGGCTACTTCTGCTGACTGCCAGCTGCCTGCACTTTGACAGATCAAATCTCACTGACTCAGCCTTCCATTCTTCCAAGGTGGGTGAAACGAGGACCAAAATTGTTGGGGGCAATAGGCTGACTCTGTAAACAGCTTAGAGAGGGCTGTAAAGCACTGTAAAGTGGTATATAATCTATATGCTATTGCTATTTCCCCCTTCCCTAAAGTGTATTTCATACAGTGCACGCAGGTGAATTGGTCATTTGATTATAGGCTCTGAGCCTCAGATCCAGAGCTTTTCTAGTCCAATCTGCAGAGACTCTGGCAAGGCAATCAGTGATGCCTGTTGTTTAGTAGGATATTTAGGTTTAACTCTAAATATCCCCATTCTTATTTCTCTTGAATTGCTAAGGCATTTCCCCAGTCACTTTTACTGGTTCCTGTAATCTACACTAATCACTACAATTTTACCCCAAAAATCAACATGCAGTTTGTTACCATTTAGGAGGAGGAAACATACAGAAGCTTTAGAAGAGGCTCAAGGTGGTTTTAAGCTACTTAAAAATGTTTTTGCTCCCCAAAGCTAGGTAAACACTGAAAAATCCAAGTCCCGTCCTATTAAGGCTCCATCAGTTTTGCAGAAAATCTGAAAGCTAGAGGCAAGGTCTTCCAGAAATTAATTGAGGGATCCACTGGTTTTAAACCATAATCATTTGTTTCACAGGCACAACTTGCTAGAAAATGGTGTGAATCTATCTTTAGACCCTAGCTCAAAATGAAATTAAATGGTTAGCGTGCACAGCACTGTTTTTCGTTCTTATTTGTTTTTTTTCCGTTCCCCTCACTACATTGAAGCAATGGGAAGTATACTTTTGTCATTAAAACAAAGAATATCTCAGTAGCCTCTCTGCTTCTCCAGGATTTTTTTTTTTTTGTAGTTCCTAATGTTATTTGCAGTGACAGTGGCATGCAGTGAGATAACATGGAATGGATAGAAATTATTTGCTGGATTCTACATTAGCTGCATTTAAATGTTTTCAATCTATCGAAATCTTAAGCCATTTGGAGATTTCTGCCTCTTTGGCAGAATTTTTTTAATAAAAGTTTTTTTTAAAAAAAATAACTTAAACGTTCTTTCTTCCATTAAACAATGTGCAATAAGAATCAAAATTTACATCAGTATTCATTACATTGATATTTATTCTCTAAGCTTACAATAGTAACAATGAGCATAACAAATCTATTCATTTCTCCCTCTTCACATATCTTCTAATAAGAATATAATAACAATATTAAGTATAATAATCTCAATAGTCATATTGGTAAGAATCATCATATTGTTTACATCTCTATCTTAACATATTTTCTATATTTCACTAATCTCCAATTATTTCTGACTTCTGTTTTTATTTTCCAACCATTCATAAAATAGCTCCCATGTCATATAATATACCTTTACCTTTACCTTAAGCCCCACATTGCTTAACTTTTCATTTATCAAACTATTATGCTCTGGAGTTTTTTTCTGGGTACCTAATAGAATATCCAATCTTATTTTCTTCCGAATTTTCTTCCAATTTTGCCTTCTCCATTCAATGATAGCCTGTCCCAAACTTTGCTTTGAAAACAATAATAAAGCGTAGTTGCTACTTAACTATGAATTTAGAAAATTTCCAAATCCCAATCTATGAGGAGCTGCCCTTTAATGTCAACTGTCAAAATATACATGCTGGTTGCCAAGTGCCCGAGCTGTGATTATGTGACCATGGAGATGCTGTGACAGTCATAAGTCTGAGGACTATAAGTCAGTTTTGTTCGGTGCTGTTGTGACTTTGAATGATTGCTAAATGAAGGACTGTAAGCCAAGGGTGTCAAACTCATAACCTGGATGCTTAGATCTGGCCCATGGACCCACCCTGGAAACAGTGAAAAACCGGCCCATGGTGCCTCTGCCAGCTGAAAACTGAGCTTGTGAGGGCTTCAGGCGACTTTCCTGAGCTCTCTTTTTGCTGGCAGAGGATTGCAAGAGGCTGTCACAGCCAAAAACAGATCTCAGGAGCTCATTTTCTCTGGCAGAGCACTTGGGCCACCACAGGCGCCCCTGACACGAGTGATGTTGTGCTGGCCACTGATATTGTGCATCGCTCACTCTGGCCCCCTGAGGTCAAACCCAACCCTGATGTGGCCCTCAATGAAATTGAGTTTGACACCCCTGCTGTAAGCTGAGAACTATCTCTACTCAATTGACTTGATGCATTACATCATGCAACCAGTAACTCTTCCTTGACCATAAGCAACCATTAGAAGCTCCTTAGGTTCATATGTGAGTGTATTTATACAGTGAAATATTAGCCATCTATTAAAACTGTTCTGTGACTCTTCTTCAGTTTTATGTCTGTCTCAGCACAAGTGCAATCCTTTTTGGAATGTGTCGTTTAAATCAGGGCATTTGTAAACATCCCCAAATATATGCTAATTTTAAATGCAAAGTTACATACAAAAATGTGTTAAATCTCCTTATGTTCATAAACTGTATATACTAAAGAAAATGCATAAATGAAAGCATATTATGGTATCGTTATATCCTCCAGGGTATTTTAGAGAGAGATTTGTGCATTATGCATAAATACGTATTCATTGAAGAAACATGGCAAAATAGCTGTACTTGAACATTGTGGATGTTAAATTGTATATACTACATTATCTTCAGGAGCTCAAGGGCAACATATATAGCATTCCCTGTTTTCTTTTCCATGTTCCCATACGTTTCCTCAAGAGAGAACTCCTCAAACTAAAGCCAAGCAATCAGCTTTGAGACTGAGACTAAATATGAATTTGGCTCTCCAGTCCAAATCCAACCCATTAATCTAGTGTTTCGGGCACCAGACTAGAAATTGGGAGACTGTGAGTTCTAGTCTTACCTTGGCCATGAAAGCCAGCTGGGTACCTTGGCCCAGTAACTTTCTCTTAACCCATCTCACAAGGTGATGGTTGTGAGGATAATAGGAAGGCAAAGTGTGTTAGATATGTCCACTGCCTTGAGTTATTTATAAAAATAATAAAGGCATGATACAAATAAATATTGAAGTAATCACCCCCAAGCACTACCTATCATTAATTGATTGGTCGCTAGATCATTGCCCAAATCATTTTGTATTCTTTCACTTGTTTCTCTTTTATGTTTAGTAAAGTGAAGTTAGGCCTATAAGCAAAGAAATGGAAAACCTTTAATATTGTGGATATTATTTATATATATTTTAGGCATTTCTTCTTGAAAAGAGCTAGTTTGGCGTAGTGGTTAAGGAATCAGGCTAGAAACTAGAAGGCTGTGATTGTAGGGGTTTGGTGCTCTGTGAGCTCAGTTGGTTTACAGACATTTCAGTACCTGACTAGGTAACATTATCAATGCTAGCAATGAGTGGGGTTTCCTCTCTGTTTATAAAAAAAAGTGGCTTGCTCCATCAGTATTGGTAGGAGTGTTCTTGGTAGTTCCTTGATTGGCTGTTGTTTACTGTTTCATTGGTTGTCTGAGTTGGTAGTTCTTTGATTGGAGTGTTGATTAATTTTAGAAATATTTTTTTTTGTAAAGATTAGAATTAAGAGTTCTGATCTTGGGCCAATCCTTTTCTCTCAGCCCTGGGAAAGAGGTAATGGGAAATCACTTCTGCAAAACCTTGCCAAGAAAACTAGAATAGAATAGAATAACAGAGTTGGAAGGGACCTTGGAGGTCTTCTAGTCCAACCCCCTGCCTAGGCAGGAAACCCTGTACCATTTCAGACAAATGGTTATCCAACATTTTCTTTAAAACTTCTGGAGGCAAGTTGTTCCACTGATTAATTGTTCTAACTCTCAGGAAATTTCTCCTTAGTTCTAAGTTGCTTCTCTCCTTGATTAGTTTCCACCCACTGCTTCTTTTTCTGCCGTCAGGTGCTTCGCAGAATAGCTTCTTTGTGGCAGCCCCTGAGATATTGGAAGACTGCTATCATGTCTCCCCTAGTCCTGCTTTTCATTAAACTAGACCTACCCAGTTCCTGCAACCCTTCTTCTTATGTTTTAGCCTCCAGTCCCCTAATCAACTGTAGGAACTTGTCTACATAGGCAGTCAACAAGAGTCACAAATGACTTGAAGGCATGCATACCCAGCAATCTTGAAGCATGCAGGGATGATCGTTGAGTAATAACTTGCATCCAATTCTCTATCAGCTCAGAGTAACCATCATCAGTACAAGACACAAAATAACAGCCTTAAATTACGGGAAGGCAAATTCTGGATGAATGTGAAGGGAAGCTTCCATCGGTTAGAACATTTTGTCAGAGGAGCCAATTATAAAGAGAAATGTTGGTTTCTTTTCCACTGGATGAGTCCAAGAGCATCCAGCCTTTTGCCCTATCTTCTTTAATTTGGATTCCTGCAATGATTGACAGTTAAACTGAAAGGACCCTTTCCACTCTGCAATCATTAGGCAATGACTTGAACTTTAAAGAGTCAAGGAAAAAAATGCCTAAATGATATAATGTAAGTCTTCTTTTGCTTGTTTTCACAGCATAGAAAAAAATTAAAAAGAATACACCTTCACTCATGGCCATTTCCATCAGTTCTTCTACCCAGTTAAGGATATATATTTGTTTGTTTTCGTAGATTGGTTTTCGTATACTGGTTTTGTTGTATTTGGGTCTTTTTCCATGTAAGATTGAGATTGTCTTTGCAACGTTTCGGCAAGATCTCACCTGCCATCTTCAGGCTTGGGCTTAAAATGGGAACGGAGCTGCCATCTTTCTGTAAATCTTGGCGGGAGGGGAAATATATATATATTTCTCCCCCAGTGACAGGAAGTCATTAAAATTTCACTGATTTAACTTCTTTGGAAACAGTCATTCTCTCAAACCACTTTAGCTAAGGAAGGACTGGCTGAGTGAAAAACGTAATCTGGTTCCTTTTGTTGGCTTCTCCTGACTCTGTGTAAGGCATGGTGGCGCAGTGGTTGGAGTGCAGTACTGCAGGCTGATCACTGGCTGCCAACAGTTCGGCAGTTCAAATCTCACCAGGCTCAACGTTGACCCAGCCTTCCATCCTTTCAAGTTGGGTAAAATGAGGCCCCAGATTGTTGGGGACAATATGCTGTAAACCACTTAGAGAGGGTTGTAAAAGCACTATGAAATGGTATTCAAGACTAAGTGCCGTTGTTGGACCCTCTAATAAGATGTAAGCATCAAATTTGACCAAAAGAATAATTGCTACAGTTGCTATAACTCTTCTCTTCTTTATTAAAAAATAAGTCATAGAAAGTTAGTCCACATGGATTACTTAAACAACTCTCTCCACCACCACACAAAGATAGGTCTCCTTGGAGCTAAATGCTATTTCTGTCTTCCCTGTGGAGGTGTCTTGAGTTACGCTGACACACTTCAAAAGACAGATTGCATTGTGCCTCCTTAACAAAAGAAAAGGAAGGGGGGAAACGCACCAGATTTTATGGTGTTCCGGGCAGACTTTCAAAATGTCATGTTTGCAATTTGACAGCTGATGTACCTATCTCCTAAAAGAGAGTAGTGAAGTGGACAAGAATGGTGATGAATTGCCTTGGTTTCTCATAGAATAGAATAACAGAGTTGGAAGAGACCTTGGAGGTCTTCTATTCCAACCCCCTGCTTAGGCAGGAAACCATTTCAGGCAAATGGTTGTCCCATCTCTTCTTAAAAACTTCCAGTGTTGGAGCATTCACAACTTCTGGAGGCAAGTTGTTCCACAGATTAATTGTTCTAATTGTCAGGAAATTTCTCCTCAGTTCTAAGTTACTTCTCTCCTTGATTAGTTTTCACCAATTGCTTCTTGTCCTTCCCTCAGGTCCTTTGGAGAATAGCTTGACTCCCTCTTCTTTGTGGCGGCCCCTGAAATATCGGAACACTGCTATCATGTTTCTCTTAGTCCTTCTTTTCATTAAACTAGACATACCCAGTTCCTGCAACCGTTCCTCATATGTTTTAGCTTCCAGTCCCCTAATCATCTTTGTTCTCTTAGCATTGGCTCTTGATTTTGCTGTCCTTGAGTCAGGTCATCCCATTTTGGCCAGGAATGTGGAAAACCCTCCTTAGGCATATTGGCATTGATTTCAGCATTGGCATTGAAGCCAATGATTTCAGTTATTTTGATGGGAGACCCTTCAACCCTGGCATCATTGGCTTAATCAAGAGGCAGAGTAACCAATGCAAAAGATTTATGGTTACCTACTTAGATCCTTGTTTCAATAAAACAAGAGGGCCTAATTTAAAAGTTGAAGATAGAAAACCAAATGTACCTAATTTTTTATTTGACGTTCTTGAAGATTCTGTTTAAAAGTAATAACAGTCAAAGTGTAGGATCTGTGGAGTTGTGTCCGCGATAATAGATTCATCTCACTACAAGCCATGGTCTATCAGGGCAACCTGTTCTACCCAATTATGGGATAGAGCATTTCGCCTTTCAGCCACAATCCAGGAGCCTTCGCAGGCAGTCACTTTCACAGCAAACTATTTTTGTGTTCAATTTATGTTTTACCGACAAAGAAATAAAGGGAGGCCATTATAGATCTATTTCAAGCTATTTAGCTCTCATCAGCTAGCCGTGCTCTTCTGGGATTTGAACCCAGAGTGCATATTAGGTAGATGTATTAACTTCTAAGCCATGGGCTCTCCTTGCTTTGTCAGCTATACCAGGGGAGAATTTAAGTGTTAGTTGACCAGTTAGTTGACCAAGAAGGTTATTTATTGGCCAGGATGAACTTTTGCCTTATCTCCCTTTTCTGTAACGTTAGCATGTTCAGTTATAAATGCCATGTTCTTTAGATGTTCTTTTCCATGAATAAAAATGATGCAGCCTGGAACACAGATGACATTTCTTAAAGAACCAGATTTAGATTGGGCATTTTGAATTTTTGACTTTTAGATCAGCGTTCAGCCAAAAATAGAACTGGAAGATTTCCCTCTGCCTCTCTCTCTATCTTTATTGGAAGCTGGGCAAAGATTTCTGATGATCAGTTATTTAAAAGGGCATAATATCCTGGATTATACTTCTAAAGGGAAGAAAGGATAACAAAATTGTGAGTGGATTGTTGTGTGTAGTGAACTTTCAGCTGTATTCAGTACTCAAGACAAATTCCTGGGTTTTAATATTTTAACATTTCTATATATTTTACACTAGGCTCCAGTTGATGAAACTGCAGATTCTAGGAAAAATAAACAAAGAGCAAAGTTAGATCTTATAAATCTGAAACCTTTTTATTACTTAAAAGGGATAGATTACCTTTTAGAAATTGCTGACAAACTGCGATAGATGTAATATCTTACATTGTACAGGTATTCCTTGCTTACCAACCATAATTGGGACCAGGAACTCCATCACTAAGCAACATGGATGTAAGGCACATCATCCTATGATCCTAGTGACCTACAATGGCAGTTCCATCATTCTCGCCATCATTAGATGAATTCCGCATGGTCATAACATCCCACAATCATGTGATCACCATTTTGATTTCCTGCTGGTTTCCCCATTGATTTTGCTTGCCAGACACCAGCAGTGAAGGTCACAAATGATGATTATGAGACCATGGGATGTCCTGACAACATAATTACAAACTTGTTGCCAAACTCTTGAATCATGATCATGTAACCTCAGGGATTCTACAACAGCCACAACTATAAAGTAAAAATAAAGGTTCCCTTCGCATATATTTGCTAGTTGTTCCCGACTCTAGGGGGCAGTGCTCATCTCCATTTCAAAGCCGAAGAGTCAACCCTGTCCGAAGACATCTCCATGGTAATGTGGTCGGCATGACTAAATGCTGAAGGGTAAAGAACGCTGTTACCTTCCTACCAAAGTGTTTTTCTACTTGCATTTTTACATGCTTTTGAACTGCTGGGTTGGCAGAAGCTGGGATAAGTAACGGGAGCTCACTCTGTTACAGGGTGAACGGCTGAGCTTCCAACCTTTCTGATTGACAAGCTCAGCATCTTAGCCGCTGAGCCTCAGCATCCTATAAGGATGCAACTATAAGGATCTTATTATAAATAAAGGATATTGGAGCTCTTCTAGTCCAACCTCCCACCCAGTGTAGAAATTCAGATCTTTTTTTTTCTGAAGTCCACCCCAAGTTTTCTTCTTCCTATTGTGTTCCTTCTTGTGCCATCTTTTGGAATATTTTTTTCCTTGATCTACATGACAGCTTTTCAGATGCTTGAGAGCAGTTCTCATGTCTCCCACAATCTTCTCCATGCTAAATATAGTCAAAGGTTTCAGCTGTTCTTCACACTTTTCCTTCCTTCCTTCAGCTGTTTTACCTAAGCGAAAGTCTTCACAGAGCATGGATGGGATAAAGAAAAGATAAAGAAAAATAAAGCTACTGCTCTTCCCCTTCCCAATTCAGAATCTCTGCCATTTTTTTCATAAAAGTGATTCTGGATTGAGGTGATAGGACAAAACTGGCTTTGAGAATATCTGTCAAGAGTTCAGCATCTGCCTCTCATACACGAGCCAACAGAACCAAGACAACTGCTAAAATTAGGGGCAAAGCAAAGCTGAAATTATTCCTTTTGTCGCTGACAAGACAATTTACATCTGATCTTTTAAAAGCACTAGTGACATCTGCAATTTTCCAGACGCATAATGAAAACCTGTAAGGCAGGGCACCTCAACGGCTTTTCAAGAGCCAACCCCTGAAGCTGCATTCAAGAGCTCTTCTGCCTACTGACAGGGCTTAATAATCATAATGCTAAGCGAAGTCATTGTGGCAAGACCAAATGAAGCCGCTGCCATTAGACGGAGCAGTTTCCCCTCCATATGAAGGCATGATAAAGAGATTGCTTGGAGCTGGGCTACCTTTTGTGAATCTTGTCATGTTGACCTGCTAACCTCAGCTTGAATCAGGACAAGTATTGGCAGCATATCTTTAAGCAAATTTGGACTTCCATTTTGCTGAATTAGCAATGGCATCTCTCTTCGAGGGCAAAAGAAGAAGGGGATGGCAGAGAATGAAGTGGCTGGATGGAGTCACTGAAGCAGTCAGCGTGAGGTAAAATGGACTCCAGAGGATGGTAGAGGACAGGAAGGCCTGGAGGAACGTTGTCATGGGGTCGCGATGGGTTGGACACGACTTTGCAACTAACAACAACAACAATCTCTCTTTTCTCAGTGTGTCAAAACCTTAATCTCCAGTTTTCTGCTGAACCAGATGTTGATGTAGAACAGCAAAACAAATGGGAGCTGGCTAGAGATCTTTATTAGGCCTCTGAGCCAAGCAAAAATCTAATTTGAAACATTTATTTGTTTCAGAAAAAAAATCAGTCTAATTCGATGTGGTCGTTTGGACTGAACAGTTAAATTGGGCTGATTGAATTTGGATTTCTGAACTCATTCCAAAAAAAAAAGCATTTACCCAAAATACTTAGAGGCATATGATTTGATTCAATAGTTTGACTTGTCTCTTTGATTCAGAAAGTTGATTCAAATCCGTGAATGATTGAATGGCCTTAATGTGGATTTGTTTGGATCAAATATTTGCACAGGTTTACTTTATGTTGTTTCTGAAGGATACAACAAAGTTCCTTTTTCCTCTGGGCAAGCATGCTTCATAAATCACGAATGTATCTGGGACTTTCAGACCACATCAAAAACAATTGTGCAGGAAGAGCAGAAAATCCACCAATTTCATCAACTTTTGGCAGAATCTAAAAAACTCCACATAACCAGAGAGCTGGATTTGATAGAACAGGTGATTTGCTTGCTAATGGTTGTGTGAACCCAGCACTTAGACTTATATACAGCTTCATAATCCTTTTACAACCCTCTCTAAGTGGTTTACAGAGTCAGCTTCTTGCCCGAAACAATCTGGGTCCTCATTTTATCCACCTTGGAAGGATGGAAGGCTGAGTCAACTTGAGTCAAGAGTGGTATTGTATCTCTTTATGGTATCTGCAAGTGCTTAAGATTCTGGAGATCCTTTCTCTCATAATGATGGGCTTCCTACCAGCTCTTTGGTACCCTTCTGTCTCAGTTATAGTTCTGTTCATTGAACTGAGATATTAAGTATGACATAGTAGCTCAGACGGGAGAAATTGGTAAAATAGGGTTCTCAATCTGCATGTATATGTGATAGAAAACTAACCTTTCTGCATTTGACTTATGTCAATTAACATGGATGTTATTGACACTTTTTTGTGCTGGATGGGAAAGATGCAGCAACAATTAGCATTATGTGGGAAATATGGTAAGGAAAATAACTCTTCAAGGCTTGTTTTGTTGTTGTTCAATCACTAAGTCATGTTCAACTCTTCTTTGCAATCCCCATGGACCACAGCACACCAGTTTCCTCTGCTCTAGTGGACCTATTGTCATAGTAGATAATCACTTAAATGTGAGCCAAAAAATAGCCAATGCAATCCTAGGCTGCATTAACAGAGGGATAGAATCTAGATCACATGAAGTCTTAATACCACTTTATAAGGCCTTGGTATGACCACACTTGGAATGCTGCATCCAGTTTTGGTTTCCACAATGTAAAAAAGATGTTGAGACTCTAAAAAGAGTGCAGAGAAGAGCAACCAAAATGATTAGGGGACTGGAGGCTAAAACATATGAAGAACGGTGGCTGGAATTGGACATGTCTACTTTAATGAAAAGAAGGACTGGGGTGACATCATAGCATTGTTTCAACATTTGAGGTGCTGCCACAAAGAAAAGGGAGTCAAGCTATTTTACAAAGTACGTGAAGTCAGGACAAGAAGCAATGGATGGAAACTAATCAAGGAGAGAAGCAACCTAGAACTAAGGAGAAATTTCTGGACAGTGAGACAAATTAACAAGTGGAACAACTTGTCTCCAGAAGTTGCGAATTATCCAACACTGGAAGCTTTTAAGAAGTGATTGGACAACCATTTGTCTGAATGGTGCAGGTCCTTTTGCCTGAGCAGGGGGTTAGACTAGAAGACCTCCAAGGTCCCTTACAATGCTGTCATTCTGTTATTCTCCCCTGTCTCCTGGAATTTGCCCAAATTCCTGTTTGTTGCATTGATGACACTATCTGACCATCTCACCCTCTGCTGCTCCCTTTTCTTTTTGCCTTCCATCTTTCCCAACACCAGAGTCTTGTCCAAGGAGTCTTCTCTTCTCATTTGGAGACCAAAGTATTTGATCTTCAGCTTCCAAAGAACAGTCAGGGTTGATTTCCTTTAGGATTGATTGATTTGATCTCCTTGCAGTCCAGGGGACTCTCAAGAGAATTCTCCAGGAACACAATTTGAAAGCATCAATTCTTTGGTGCTTCAGTCTTCCTTATAGTTCAACTCTCACAGCTCTTTTAAGGAGCAGGGCTGCTCAAATGAAAATATTTAGGCATCTATAAATTGTCCCTCTTCTGTTTGGCTCTTGGCTTTGTTTTTAAAATGGATTTTATTTTGCTGCCTCATCTTGTGATTTAATTTGCACCCATTCTCACTGAAGAGACTTTTTTCAGTTATTAATACGCCATAAACATAGATTTACTGTACATTATATTCCAGGAAGGAAATGAAGCATGCTGAAACATAACTTCATTTGTAGCAAGATTTCATTTCTTGTTGCAGTTCATAGCATATGCATGCTTTATGATAATACCATAAGAAAGAAAGAAAGAAAGAAAGAAGGAAGGAAGGAAGGAAGGAAGGAAGGAAGGAAGGAAGGAAGGAAGGGAATTAAAAACTCCAGCAAATGATGGTGGATAGAGTCATATTATAAATTGGGAAGTTGCTAACATACTGATAGCCCAATAACATTTACTGGGTTGTTTTTTTAAAAATGAGCATCCTAGAAGTGACTGTTTTGTGAGTAATTTGACAATTGCTCCTTTCACCTAGCAACAAATCAGTTTATTTCCAATCCATGTCAGTTTTGCTTGTGTTCTCACATCTTCTATGTCTGTTCTGTCCTTTTTCTGAAATTATATGAGCTGTTTTATTAAAAAAAAATACCTGTACACAATTTGTTCCCTTAAATACAAATTTTGTTTATTTCAAAGTGTGTGTGCATTATCATAAGGAATGTGATGGCTCAGTGGGTAAGATGCTGAGCTTATTGATCGAAAGGTTGGCAGTTCAGGATGTTTGAATCCTAGTAGCACCACATAACGGAGTGAGCTCCCATTACTTGTCCCAGCTTCTGCTAACCTAGCAGTTCGAAAGCACGTAAAAATGCAAGTAGAAAAATAGGAACCACCTTTGGTGGGAAGGTAACAGCGTTCCGTGCACCTTCGGCGTTTAGTCATGCCAGCCACATGACCACGGAGACATCTTCGGACAGTGCTGGCTCTTCGGCTTTGAAACGGAGATGAGCACTACTCCCTAAAGTCGGAAATGACTGGCACATATGTGTGAGGGGAACCTTTACCTTATGTGCATTATCATACATTTCCGTAAGTGCATGATTTTACATTCCTTGCATTAAAAATTGCATCATGTTGAAACACTGAGCTGAATCTTATTTGATTTCCAAAAGCTAAACAGGATCAGGTCTGAGTAGAGTGGGGAATTGCCAGAAAATCTAGATTGGAAAATTTAAAATAAAATAAAAAATCACTGTAGAATGCTGTGGCAATACAAAAGAATTCTTAGGATCAATTTATGTCGTTGTTGTTGTTTTTTGCTGAAGCTTGCCCGCCCTGGTATTTATTGCCTATAGAATAAATGCATATTTTGGAAGAGAAAAGTACATGCTTAGCATGGCAACACAATTTCCTACAGCTGAATACAGGCAAAAAGTTATTTTCCTGCCTGCCTGCCTTTTTAACTAAAAGTAGAATTTAAATTTTGCTGCCCACCTCCAACAGTGCTCTGAAATAACTAGGCATTAATTTTGTTTTGCTGGATATCATTCCTCTTTCAGAAACTTGCCCTATTTATGTCTTGTCGGTTTCATTATACATCTTGAAAGACATAACCTTCACTTAGCAAAGGCACTCAAAGAGTTTCAGACTACAGCCCCTATCAGCCCTAACCAGCATGGCCAATGATCAGAAATGATGGGGACTTTTCACACACGTACCAGGCTACCAAGCTAAAAAAAAAAGGTTTGCAATCTTCAAAAGGGCAGGTGGGAATATTTTTCAGGAACGGAAGGTATCAACAACTTGAAAGTAGTTCTCTTCTCTATCAAGAATTGACACTTTATTTTTGGACATTTCTTATCTTAACCATATATTGATTACATACTATAAATGGGGAAAATTTTCTCCCATCCCACCGCAGACAAAAAAAAAAAATCCAGTTAAGAGTAATTTCAGAGTTAGTTGAGAAGTTTGGAAAATGAATTGACGCTGTGTCAGCCTCTCTCTATCTACGTACCTGGAGTTATGGGTGCTCCGTCAATGGAGGTTTTCAAGAAAATATTGGATAACCTTTAGTCTGGAATAGTATAAGGTGTCCTGCCTTGGGCAGGAGGTTGGATTAGAAGTCCTCTTACAGCCCTGTGATTCTATGGAGTCTATGATTTTTTATGACTGATCTTCCCTCCCTCCCTCCTTGCTTCCTTCCTCTTTGCTCTTCCCTCTTCCCCTTGATACCTTCCTTCCCTCCCTCCCTCCTTCCTTCCCTCCCTCCTTCCTTCCTTCCCTCCCTCCTCCCTTCCCTCCCTCCTTGCTTCCTTCCTCTTTGCTCTTCCCTCTTCCCCTTGATAATCTTCCTTCCTTCCCTCCCTCCCTCCCCTCCCTCCTTGCTCCCTTCCTCTTTGCTCTTCCCTCTTCCCCTTGATAACCTTCCTTTCCTCCCTCCCTCTTTCCTTCCTCCCTCCCTCCCCTCCCTCCTTGCTTCCTTCCTCTTTGCTCTTTCCTCTTCCCCTTGATAATCTTCCTGCCTGCCTGCCTGCCTTCCTTCCTTCCTTCCTTCCTTCCTTCCTTCCTTCCTTCCTGACAAATATAATGTGTTCTGCTGTTATGACATTGATTACAATACATAATTAAAGAGGACCCTTTATATTAACAAATTAATATCAGACTATTTTATCCCTTTTTAAATTAACATTGCCCAGATTCCTCAAAACAAAGGGAAAAGTCCTTGTGCATTTGGTCCCAACTTCTCTTATGTTTTTCTTGCCCCCCTCCCCCCATCTAATAAAATAAGAGAGTGAAAAGGAACCCAAGTGTCATGGATTTGCCTGTATTTTCTTGGCATCAGTTTATTAAATTATTAAATTTAAATCTTATTATTAAATCTTCTTAATTATGGTTCTATCATGATATCATGATGCTCCCCTCTTGTAAGATTCAGGCAACCAGTGCTTTGATTGTCTTATTCCTCTTTATTTTTCTTCACATACATTCCTAGTTGCTGCATTCAGGCCACTGTGAATTGGCTAATCTCTTTAAAATATAGTCTTTTTTCCCCTACTCGTTTGCCTTATCCTTCAGTTCAGTTCTTTAATTTGCATTACCATAATGTACCTATGCCTCATTTTCTGCTTTTTATTTCTTTTCTTTCCTTCTTTTTGGCTGCTCCAATATTTTCCCTGTTCAGAAACAGGATCATTACTCCTTTATTACTTTCTCTTCACTGGTTATCCCATTTCACCCCCATATCTAATTTAAATTTGTGTTATTAAATTTTAGTGCATTCACTATTTAGCTCTACTCTTATTTCTTCCCCTCTGCTTTAAATGTGTACTTCTTTACTCCACTTGGACTTCAGCTGTTCTTAACCAAAGTGTTTCCACTATTTCAACTCACTAATATTGCCTTTTTTTAAATAGCTACTTTCTATTTGAGCAACTTTCTTCTTACTAAGAACTTCTGGGTTTTAAGAAATCTCTTAAGGTGTATTTTCTTTAATTAACTGTTTCCTGAAGATTTCCTTCTCGCTTAACTCCTATTCTTCTTTCATTTTGTATTATCATGCTTTCCATTTTTATCTATTAGATGCAAGGTTGACATGTGGGGCTTGGAATTGTTTTTAGAAAAAAATGATAGGTGCTTAGAATCTAATTCTATGCACAGAACTGTTCCCGGTTATTTTAAAAAAATGTACAAAAGTAAGAAAGACCTGTTAGGGAGCATTTAAAAAAAAAATCAGAGTAGAGGGATTGGCAAGGAAAAACCTTAGCTTGCATTCTCCCCCAACCCCCATAATATAATATGAACTAAAAACATATGATGATTGAATGAACTATAGTGGCATTGTGCAAGACTGCCAGTGACTTACACACAATTCTTGCCCAAAATGTTAGGACAATCTCTTTATTACATTTTAAGATTTTAAGCCCCCAACTTTCCATGGCTTTCAATCTCTCTCATTGTACATGGTTATTTTCAAAAGGCACTGGTAATTTAGGGTCGTGGGCAGGACAAATTGAGATGGCATTTTAAAGCCAGTGTTACTTTGTTTTATGGTTTTACTGTTGATTTGATGTAAGCCACCTAGAAATCTTTTGAGATAGCATGCAAACAAATGCACCAAAAATAATCAATGAAAGTGATTCAGTTCATTTAAATAATGGATTGAAATAACCAGAAGGCAAAGTCTAAAAGAATGTTAAGGAAATATACTTTCTAACATGAAGAAGGGTTTGATGGTGAAATCAAAAGATATCCTTCCCTTCCTTGAGCCTTCCTGGAGAAATGCTTTAATTTAGATTCTTGAATTGAGCTGGTGGTTGCGGTTCGTAGCATGAATGATCAATCAGAACAGAGCTGGAAGGGACCTTGGAGGTCTTCTAGTCCAACCCTCTCCTCAAGCAGGAGAACCTATACCATTTCAGAGAGATGGCTGTCCGGTCTTTTCTTAAAAACCTCCAGTGATGAAGCACCTGTAACATCTGGAGGCAAGCTGTTCCACTGGTTAATTGTCCTCTCTGTTAGGAAGCTTCTCCTCAATTCCAGGTTGTTTCTCTCCTTGAGTAGTTCCCATCCATTGTTTTTTTGTCTTGCCTTCTGGTGCTTTGGAAAATATGTTGAACCCCCCCCCTCTTCTTTGTGGCAGCCCCTGAAATACTGGAATATTGATGTCATGTTACCCCTGGTCTTTCTTTTCTCTAGAGTGGCCATACCCAACTCCTGCAACCCTTCTTCAGATGTTTTTTTTTGTCTCCAGGCCCTTAATCCTCTTAGTTGAATGCAACTAAGTTGAATGATTTAAGATACTTAGTTGAATGATCCTTTCCATTATTTTATAAGTGAAAGCAAAATATTGGACTTTTCTGTGTTCATATTTTATTCATTATTCTTTTCTGAAAGAAAACAAAATACAACAAATTTCACTGGTGTGATATGTTATATAAAACTACCCTCTTGCCTTATGTATTTCTAATTGTTTTCCATGCCGATAGATAGATAGATAGATAGATAGATAGATAGATAGATGGATAGATGGATAGATGGATAGATGGATAGATGGATAGATGGATAGATGGATAGATGGATAGATGGATAGATGGATAGATGGATAGATGGATAGATGGATAGATGGATAGATGGATAGATGGATAGATGGATAGATGGATAGATGGATAGATGGATAGATGGATAGATGGATAGATGGATAGATGGATAGATGATAGATAGAGGATAGATAGAGGATAGATAGAGGATAGATAGAGGATAGATAGAGGATAGATAGATAGATAGATAGATAGATAGATAGATAGATAGATAGATGGGGTGTTTGCGTGCACGCGCGCGCACACACACACACACCTATGTTTTCTTCCCTTTGAAATGGTTCAGAAGAAAGCTTCCCAGTTGATGCAATGACTCATGTATAAGATGGCTTAGTGAACAGTGAGGATAACAATATCAAGCTTTGTTGGGGGTTATGATGGTTAAACTCCTAGCATATGTACTTCTTTTGTGGGCATGATTGAGACATTCAATCAGTTTGCATTCAAATCATTTCCTTGTCCTAATGTGTGGAACAAAGCTACTATCTCAGACGTACAAATTGTGGAGCCAAAATGCAGTAATCCCATGGTGCTGGCTTTGTTTGAGAGCCGAGCCAATTTATTTCTAGCTCAGCTGTCATGTATCTCCAATTGTATTAAAAACTAGTCTTTGTCTGAAATACAGCCTCTTTGTTGAGTTTGTGGGCAATCCATTTTCTCATTTGCAGGCATGCCTGTCTCGTCCTGTTTTCTGGTTTTGGGGCCTTCAGGGGGAAAGGTGGTTTGATGTGGTCAACATAGAAGTGGTTGGATGATTTTGCTTTGTTTTTGCAGAGGACCAGTCAAATACATGCAACGTGCAAGAGTGAAAGCAATTAATCGCGTTGCTCTTTTGGTACAAAAGTGAGGGTCGAAGAAATTTTGATACTGCAACTCAGGCGACAGTTGAGATCAGGACAAGGCTTGGTTGTACCTTCTTCTCAGACTTGAGAGATAAACTAAGATGAAGATACTCGTGGATGTCAGAGTAGTACTGAGATTTTGAATTATGGAAGTGCTGCTGGCAGTAGAGACATGGTCTTAGATCTTCTGAAGATTGGATGGACAGACTGCCAATCAGAAGATGGACATCACCAGACTTCTCTTCCTGGGTTATATTCTAGCGGGGGAAGGGAACCGATGAAAGGGCTTTGAGAGGTACAGATAGAAGGACAACCCAAGCCTGGGAATCTCCGTCTCCTACATACCATAGAAGCATGGTTAGAAATAAACTTAGAGCTAGAACAAGCTAGTATTGACTGGGTATAAATAGCTTTTACAAATAAAGCTGTTTAACTCCCTCCTTTATATATATATATATCTCAAGAGCTGTGGTGGCAGAGTGGTTAGAGTACAGTACTGTAGGCTACTTCTGCTGATCGCTGCCTGCCAGCAATTTGGCAGATCGAATCTCTCCAGGCTTGTCACTGCGTTAATTGTTTACTAGCTGAACTGAATAGTTACTGCGCAGGTCATAGGCCCTTATCAGCAATGATTTACTGCACATGCTTCTTAACACGTTTCATATACATCACACATTCCAGAGACTTCTGTACTTTTGTTCTTCTGTTCGTCTGCCAAGAAGGTGGACGATATTTTGCTCTTGCCAAAATGTAACAATTAGATAGATTTGTTTATTTTTATTTTTTTATATTAAAGTTTGTTTTCATTAGAACTTATCGGGTTTTATTTTCGTTTTTTCTGAAGATATACTTTTTTAGGAAAGCCGATGGTCTATACCTCATTAGCTCAGGGTGAAATTTCCCCTGATAAGGCTCAAGGTTGACTCAGCCTTCAATCCTTCCGAAGTGGGTAAAATGAGGACTCAAATTGTTGGAGGCAATATGCTGACGCTGTAAACTGCTTAGAGAGGGCTGTCAAGCACTATGAAGCGGTATATAAGTCTAAGTGCTATTGCTATCTTTAATTGCCTCCCTCATCTTTCCAGTAGTAGTCCTAGTATTTATTTATTCCTCAGTCACCAACACAGTCTCTTTCCAGGGCTCTACCTAGTCATGTTATCTTAAAAAAAATGTCTAGAGTAGATATGGGATACGGTGGAGATGGCAAATAATAATAATAAAATATGTTGAAAAAGATGGGAATTATATTGTTTGTGATGGTACGAAGGCTGCCTTTGCCAAAGGTCTAATAAATAATAGCAGTTGCAAAATTATTGTATAGAATTGGGCAAGTATTTGGTAGGTGAAAATAACAACCTGTTCTTGTTGCTGTTCATCCATGGTTGCATTCTGAAGTATGCTGACTCTTTAAACTTGTGTTGTTTCATCCTTATTTTCTGAATGCCACTATATGGATAAACTGCAAGGATTTCTAATTGGATGCATTCCTCCCTTAGCTTCCAGCAGCCTCCCTATCTATCTGGTTGGCCTTATGCAGCATGATAGGATTTCTTTTGCATGACCTTGTCATTTGTACTGAGAATTAATGAATGCTCTTTAACATAAACAACCATTTGCATATGCAGAAAAAAAATCCTTCACAGATTATGGTTTTTCCACACCATGTGCATATTTTACTCTTCACAAATTGTGTATGTGGAAGCTCCCAGCCTCCACAACCACAACCTTCACATAAAATGGTTGTGCCCATCTTCCCTGTTGTGTACAGCTTTACCTATCATCCTATTGTCTATGCTCATGTATCAGTGGTGAGTTGCAGGCAGAATGCCCCGGTATGGATACCGTTCTGGTACAGTGCTCCGGAGGGCCCACCTGAGCTCCTTACTGGCCTTTTAAGTCTTCGGCGCTTCTGTACATGTGCATGGTGCATACAGCGCCTGTGTGATGCTCGGATGAGCAGCTGGAACATCGTGGAGACTCATGGAGGCAATAAGATGCATCTGCGCTCTGCGCGCATCCATGTGGACACCACCGGGCCTGTTCCAACCGTACTGGTTGGAACGGGATCCAGAACTCACCACTGTCATGAATGCCCTTTTTTAAAAAACCGAAAGAAGCAAAACATAGAATTGGCTTCTTTCTCTCCAGCTCTTACCCTCTAGAATATGCTGTTTCAAACAGTATCTTTACAGCCACTTATGCAAATACATCCTTGACTGGACAACAAATTTGCATGTGTTTATAGCAACATTATGCAGATATCAGGAACTGAAAGCAAAGGTTCCACAAAGAAGCGATGAGATGATGAAAATATTCAATTTAGTTCCTGTGGAAGTGAGGAATTGTAGAAGCCATTGTATATATTTTTTCCAAGGCCAGCCACTTGCTAATTTCAGTGTGAGAGTTGCAAGTACTTGTTTAACTTCCTAAACATTTTTTTTTACCTATTCACAAGGACAATGTTTTTCTAAGTTCATCGTCATAGCAATTTAGCTACGGAGGGATGTGATGCCACAAATCTACCTGCGCGCATAAGGTTTGCACCCCCTCCTGATCGTTCTTCTGTCAAGAAGATCAGTCCCCTCCAAAGGTAAAGGTAAAGGTTCCCCTTCCACATAGGTGTTAATCGTTCCCAACTCTAGGAGGCGGTGCTCATTTCCGTTTCAAAGCCAAAGAGCTAGCACTGTCCAAAGACGTCTCCATGGTCATTTGGCCGGCATGACTAAACACCGAAGGCACACGGAACGCTGTTACCTTCCCACCAAAGGTGGTTCTACTTGCATTTTTACATGCTTTCAAACTGTTAGAAGCTGGGAGAAGTAACAGGAGCTCACTCTGTAACACAGCAATAGGAATTCGAACTGCTGACCTTTCTAATCAACAAGCTCAGGGTCTTAGCCACTAAGCCACCGCGTCCCTCTGCATGCTTTAGGAACTTGGTTTTCAGAGACTGCTCTTAGCCAGCAAGACAATTAAATGAGCTTTGTGGGAAGAGGTCAAACCCATTGTAATAGCATTGAGAGAACCAGACAAACTCCAGTTTAAATCACTGGTTTTATTTGGATTTGCAGTCTGATTCAATTTGGACTTCCCATTAAATTCAGGAAACCAATCTGAATTTATTCAAACCTCTGAATCAATCTGGAGGAAGAAAAAAAGAAAGACTGATTCCAGCCGTCATGTAAATCATCCAGATTGACGAAAATGCATCCAATTGATCAATCGGACTGACCTGCCCGTTGAAAACCGTGACTGAATTTGAAGGTTGGCTTGAATCGCCTTTAAATCAAATCTATGAACTGAATGACATCAGGATTATAATGTTGGAACACAATGAAGCTAAAAGAAGCCAATTCCTGATCAGCATCAACAGGCAAATGTCATTACCAGGACAGCAGAAGGAGGAGGGAGAAGTTTTAAATAGCAGCTTTGAAAATATTTGGTAAGGTTTCCATTCTCTTCAAGAGAGTTGGCTGCCATCATTAGCATTGGATGCAGGTGTTACAGTCCAAAAATGAATTTTGCCAGTGTTTTCAGTGTAAGTGCTATTTTCAATGACTTCTTATTGTCCTAAACTACCCTCCTCCTCCTCCTCCTCCTCCTCCTCCTCCTCCTCCTCCTCCTCCTCCTCCTCCTCCTCCTCCTCCTCCTCCTCCTCCTCATCATCATCATCATCATCATCATCATCATCTTTTAACGACCCTGTAATCCCTTGCCGGGTGGAGTCTGCGCACCTGAATGGAGCTAGCAGAATGTTTACTGGCCGGATGCCCTTCCTGTCACCAATGCGGATTTTTGTTCAGCAGATATATTCTCATTGTGCCTAGAGAGAGAGATATTGGCCTCTACCTAGGATCGAACTCACAGCCTCCTCATTGTGAGGGGAGATCTCCACCTCTAGGCCCCTGCACCACTCCTATTTTCCTAAACTACACTGCTAGCCTAAAATACTCCTTGGGAGTCCGTTCCGATGTTCCATCTTTGAAAATGCAAATAGAAGAACGCCGAAAAATGGTGAGATATAGTTGCAGTAGTCCACTGTAGCTCTAAGAATTGCTAGCCTTTGGTAAGTTCCTACACAGAGGCTTACATTATAGAAATTATAGACATTCTCCAACACTATATCTGACCTCTGGGCAAAGCTAGGAGAGTGTCACCGCACTCAGGAACATACAATATTTCTCTCTTTCCGGAAAAAAAAAATACTTTGCACCTTATGTCGGGTGTATTTTATTGACAAGTGGTTTATTTATATTAAAAGAAAAAACTTGTTATTTCTGAAGCTAGTTCTGATTAAAGGGCAGAAGAAAGAATTTCAGAAAGTTCAAGGAAACAGAGAGGAGTCAAAAGGGAGCAAGAATCCATTGCAAAATAAAAGCTCAACTAAGAAAACTCATCCAAATAGGTTAGACCAAAGGTACGGCCAGATAGCTACAAGGGTAACATATATAAAGGAGGTGTAGTAATGAGATAGGTAGCACCCTACCCTTTTTCCTAGTTCCATCCTCTGAAGGAGTAATTTGTCTTCCAAACAAGACCCTGAACTTCTTGGCAGAATTTGCCTTCCGATAGATATGAGAGTAAGCAAAGCTGCCCGTTGCTTCTACTTCATTCTTCCTTGTTGTGTTTTGAAAAGACTTAGGAACAGTAGATCCCAGTTCCAATATTTTTAAATCTGTTCTTTCATTTATTTTAACCCAGATGCTCTCCACAGTATGGCCAAGTTATTTCGTTTGGATGTCTGGGCTTTTGTAGGTACTTTTTACAGATGGTGTAGCTTCTTTCTCTTCTTTAATGCTGATGTGAGAGGGTGTTAGAAAATTAGTAAGACAGGCTGGCAAACAGAACACCTGAGACAGGATAGAGAATTTATGGAAGCAAAGTTAGAATCTGCCTGGCATCCAGGCAATGATCTAGATTGACCTTTCCATAATTACATTAATTGGATTCAGCATGAATTGACTTGGGTTTATGTGAAATCAAGATGGTAACCCATTTCAACAAACCTCTGATCAAACATGCATTCCACAAAATGGTTGCCTTACCCTGCCCCTTCCTTCTTTTTTAATAGGTGGATAGGTAGACAGTCGGATAGATAGATAGATAGATAGATAGATAGATAGATAGATAGATAGATAGATAGATAGACAGACAGACAGACAGACAGACAGACAGACAGACAGATGATAGATGATAGATGATAGATGATAGATGATAGATGATTGATAGATGGATGGATGGATGGATGATAGCTAGATAGCTAGATACACAAGTAAACACATGGCAGGAGAGTTACAGACAAAAATAACCAGTTAGCTTCATTTCAGCAGACAAGCCCAGACAGACTGCTAGTTTACTTCTCAGAACAGCAGACTGCTATCTTCTTAAGTTTCTGTTTCAATTCTTTGCACAGACTCAGATCTGTTTAAGCTCCCATTGGCTGACTTAGTTGCTATGTGTATTCATTGGCTTACCTTGTTCCCAATCATGAATATTTTAACAGGAAATATTTAGATGAAGGTAACTGTAGGGGGAAACTAATGTCTGGGGAAGACCTACAGAAAGCAATGGGTTTTAAAAGGATGCTTGAAATACATCATTGTTGGAAACGGTTGGATCATAGCCAATAAGAGAGGAGCTTATTTCCCTTTCACTACCATGGGGCAATCTTTGAAGAGGTAGGGCTTCTCCCAAAGATCTTTAGTGCCTGGAGTGTCTGATACAGCAGGGAGTATCTTTAGGGTGCTAACCTGGTGCTGAATTGCTTTGAGTCTGGATATTAATTGCAACACTTTGAACTTGGCTTATTAGCAGATGGAGAGCCAGTGTGGCTCTTTTAGCACAGATACGATATGAATGCAGTAAGTCACTTTTGCCAATTTTGTAATCAGTTTGTTTAATGTGCAATGTGTCTCTCAATGTTTTTTCTAACATAAGCATGCATGTGCACAAGCTTTGGTTGCAAAGTTTCCTTGCACAAGGAGCGATGTGAGTAAATCAAAGGAGATTTACTCTATCCCAATGCATGCATTATCCCAATGCATGCATTAAAGTGGGTTTTGTTTTATTTTCACTGGGATTAATTACAAATGGAGTTTATATTGAACTTCAGTATTGATTTGATCATTTGTAGGCTTAGAGTGATGTGCAAATCACTCTACTATGGTTTCCAAGATGGAAACCATAATAGATCAACCCCAAAGTTGAGATCACAATCCACATCGTACTATGGCAAAACAAATAACATTACAGCTCAGTATGATCAGTGATGGGATTCAGCCAGTTCGTACCACTTCGGGAGAACTGGTTGTTAACTTTCTGAGCAGTTTGGTGAGCTGCTAGTTGGAAGAAATCATTAGGGCAGAGAATCGGTTGTTAAATTATTTCAATCCCACCACTGAGTATGATGTATAAAATAGAGTCTTGATTTGTTTTAACTCTGTATTGCTCACACCAGCCTTCCCTACCAGCTTCCCCTACCTGGATGGTTTCCAGAGTCAACTTCAGCAATGACCTCGTTGGCTGGAGAATTCTGAGAGTTGGAAATCCACACTTTGGAGGACTTCCAGTTTTCAAAGGATGGTTTACACCAGGGGTGTCCAAACTTGAGAACTTTAAGACTTGTGGACTTCAACTCCCAGAATTCCCCAGCCAGCCATGCTGGCTGGGGAATTCTGGGAATTGAAGTCCACAAGTCTTAAAGTTCTCAAGTTTGGACACCTCTGGTTTACACTATGGGCGGTGGCTCTCCTGATCCAAATCCAAAGGGATCTGTAGCCCTGCCCTGATGGTTGAACTGAGGATTTTGTGCAAACCATCCCAGTGAATCCCAGTAGAACCGCTGAAAATTATATGCATTAAAAACAAGATGTTTTCATTCCCACAATCTCCTCCCAGCTAAGAAAACCACACTTTCCTGGGATTCTTCCTAATTTATATTTCCATGTGATACATTGTGCTTTGTGCTTTGCTTCAATTCATCGAGTTTTCCAAATCTGAGGAATTGAATACAGTAAACAAGTCAATACGATGAAACCGCGTGTATGCCTAGGAAAAGGTTGATCAATAGCTTTTAGAAATTGAAAATAAAGCCAGATACTTGCAGCACTACCAATACATACTCTTTACTTTGGGGATACCTAGTCCTCTTGAAATGCATCTGTGACACAGGAGAGCAGGACACATCTCTCCTAATGCTATTCTCATTATGGTTTAGATTTACTATGTCAGTTTATTGCTACGGAACAAATCACTCATGCTGATCAAAACAGATTGAACTGGGGATATGATGTTCTCCTGCCCACAAGGAGGGGAGTGACACTGGAATGTTACTCAGGGTACAGTATGCACAGGGAACAGGCTAAGGCAAGCTGCACAAGGGAACGCATGCTGCCAAATGTAGGAAGGGTGTAGGGAATGCTATCTTCAACAGATCATTCTTTTTTGTTCTAGCATTGCTTGAGCAGGTGTGTGTGTGTGTGTGTGTGTGTGTATGTGTGTGTTTGTGTGTGTGTGTGTGTGTGTAGGATTCCTATTCCCTTTCTCCCATGATTCACTCTGTTTCATGGTCTTATTTGAGAACTGCTTCACTCATGCTTTGTATCAAGCTGCAGAACTATTCAGACCAGTCTTGGGGAAGATTATCCATTCAAAAAAGGCTTTTTCTTTGCAAATGTTTTTTTAAAAAATTGAAATCAGAAGTAAGAGACAGCAGGATGAACACATCTGCCCATCTTTAACTGGTCCTTGTCTTTCAGCAGTCCTTGATGGCCAAGAGATCATGTTTGTTTGGTTGATTAATGGGGTTTTATAGCCGCCAATCCACGTTTTATAGGACTCTATACAGCTGACAAAGGGACGTGGTGGCTCAGTGGCTAGGATGCTGAGCTTGTTGATCAGAGAGGTCGGCAGTTTGGCGGTTCGAATCCCTAGCGCTGTGTAATGGAGTGATCTCCCATGACTTGTCCCAGCTTCTGCCAACCTAGCAGTTTGAAAGCACATAAAAATGCAAGTAGAAAAAAAATAGGAACTTGGTGGGAAGGTAACAGTGTTCCATGCGCCTTCAATGTTTAGTCATGCTGGAGACATCTTTGGACAGTGCTGGCTCTTCGGCTTTGACACAGAGATGAGCACTGCCCCCTAAGAGTCGGGAATGACTAGCACATATGTGCAAGGGAGGCGTTTACCTATGCAGCTTACAGTAAACATGTTATCTGTCTTTGTGTGATGTGCTCAACTGGTCTAAATGAACAGAAACATGCCTTTCAGTGTTAATGCAGCTTCTGAACCCACAATTTGTAGTCAATTCAAGATATTTTATTCCTGAAGAAAAAGATAAATGATATCTGCATACAAATGAAACCTCCGTTTACTGGACCTCAATGCAATGGGCTTTGCATATAAATTTCTCTGGAAATGTAATACATTTGCATAATGACATCAGCACGCAAATGACTTCAAATGATGCAAATGACATAATTTGCATCTCCTCAATTGGTAGTTAAATTGAATTTTCATTGTATTCCACACGTAGTAGGGGACTCAACTTGGTCTCTAAAGTTTTGCAAAAAGACTCATTCTCTGCATATTAGGGCAGCAGGTGCCCAGTAGAGTTGCATCCTTAACCTTACAGACAGCCCATCCATGTTTGATGCCTCACTTTGCCTACCTATGGGATTGGTCTGAAAATTTGTTTTAAGCCTAGGGAAAAATCCGTTATATTTCCTCTAGGAAAGTAGCAAAAATGAATTATCCTTTAACATCATATACATTGTTGTGGCCATTTTGAAAAATGGCGCTTTATCAGTCAATTACTATATTCATATTTATTATTTGCAATAGTGGTGAATATTTATAATTCCTTCTGATCATTTTTTTTCTGAGACAGTTTATGATCTTCTTCTTCATATGTGTGTGTGTGTGTGTGTGTGTGTGTGTGTGTGTGTATGTATGTATGTATGTATGTGTGTTACAACCCCTGGTATACCCAAATATGGGAGGGAACTCACTACTCCCCCTTTCTGTCTATCGGCTCACTACAGGTTACCATCCAGGCAGAAAACCATATTTTTAATGTTGCCTTTTTTATCAGCACAAATACAACACACACACACACACACACACACACACACACGTGTGTGTGTGTGTGTGTGTGTGTGTGTCTGTGTGTATATATATACACACACACACACACACACACACACACACACACACACACAAATACTGGCAACAAATACTGTGGGGGAAAGACACCCCTAACACCCTTCAGGGTGTGCGTTCTGTTAAGATACAGCCTGTACTGCCTTACAGTGGCTTCTACTGTACTGCCATAAAATGGATTCTACTGTACAGCGCAGGGGAGTTGTCATGGTAACAGCTTCACAGTACTCCACAAGGGGGCTCCCTCTGGTAAGGGGGAAAATCCAACATTAGAAATTACGTTTGGCCTGGACATTTCCCTTTATAAATAAATACCCAGGCGACGCTGGGTTATCAGCTGGTAGTTTATAAGAGGGAGAGAAGAATGAAACACAAAACGTCTGCATCATAAACCCCAGAATTATATTCCATGAGCAAGCCATACCACTTTTGATGGAGCCTGGAAGGAATAATAGTGTCTGCTTTTCTATAGTTAAAGCCGTGGTGGAACAGTGATTAGAATGCAGTACTGCATGCCACTTCTGCTGTCTGCTGGCAGTTTGGCAGTACCTGCTTTTCTATACTTAAAGCCATGGTGGCGCAGTGGTTAGAGTGCAGTACTGCAGGCTACTTCAGCTGACTTCTAGCTGCAGTTCAAATCTCACTGGCTCAAGGTTGACCCACGCTTCCAAGGTTGGTAAAATGAGGACCCAGATTGTTGAGGTCAGTAGACTGACGCTGTAAACTAATTAGAGAGGGCTGTAAAGCACCGTGAAGCAGTACGTAAGTCTTAAGTGCTATTGCTAAATGCATCTGAATAACATACTCTTCCAGTTGGGGACTGCAACAGAAACAACCCTACTATTGGATACTTCATTTTCAAAGGAAGAGTAACCAGCTATAGAATGTCCCCTGGTTACCTTTGTCCATTGCCAGTTTGAATTTCCACAAAGGAGAGAAGAAAAGCTAGCTTCCTTGCCCATGCATTGTATCTGAAATCACTGTGTGTAGAAACAGAGCCCAATAACACCCAGATATATGTCCCTCTCCCCCATATAATATTCAGATCAGCTGGATGCTGCTGTCATCCTAGGGTATCTTCTGTTCAGCTGTACATCTTTTGTTCTGCATGCAGAACACATCTGTTTCAGCCTCTGGCAGCATTTGGGAAATGGAACAAATGCTGCAGTCCTATACATGCTAAAATGGAAGGGAGTTCAGCTAAACTCCACCTGGCAAACTCCTGAAGGGAAGCTGTATGTCATGCTGAAGCTTTGTGCTTCATTCTCTACCCACTCTTGACCACATGCAGTTTTTGTTGCCAAGCTATAAAAAAGATGTTGAGACTCTAGGAAAGGTGCAGAGAGGAGCAACCAAGATGATGAGGAGACTGGAAGATAAAACATAAAGTTGAACGGTTGCAGAAATTGAGGATGTCTAGTCTAGTGAAAAGAAGGACTAGGATATGATAGCAGTGTTCCAATATTTGAGGGGCTTGCCACAAAGAAGAGGGGATCAAGCTATTCTCCAAAAGACCTGAAGGCAGAACAAGAAGCAATGGATGGAAACTATAATCAAGGAGAGAAGCAACCTAGAACTAAGGAGGAATGTCCTGACAATGAGAACCATTAATCAGTGGAAAGACTTGCCTGCAGAAGTTGTGGGTGCTCCAACAGTGATGTTTTTAAAGAAGAGATTGGACAACCATTTGCCTGAAATGGTACAGGGTCTCCTGCTTGGACCAGAAGATCTCCAAGGTCCCTTCCAATTTTGTTATTCTGTTCTGTTTTGTTATGCTCTGCCCCCATCTTGCCAGGACTCACTGACCAAGAAGGCAGCTCACTATAATGCATTTAATGACAAGCTGATGAATCTCATCACCTTTTCATTTTTTCCCATAATGTAGTCCACTGCTGTATATTGATGGCTTTATGGAAATTAATGCAATGTCTACATCCTATTAGCTGGCTTTCTTAAGCCACTAACAAGGATAATAAGTGCAGGGAAAATAATAAGCAAATGTGGTTCCAGAAAAAGGAGGCAGGTCTGTTATTCAGCTTTCTACAGTGACAAAAATAGCAATTGATTAATTGCTTTCTCTTTCCAAAATGATGACTATGTAATTCAGTTGATGACTAGTGATGACTAGTCATGAGTTCTTCTCATGATTTTTGGGGGGGAAAAGCAAAATTATATGGTCCTAAAATTGAGATTAAAAAAATAGTTTTGTGTGGATATAAATATTAGAAGATAGAGACAGGCTACGTATTGATTTTCTTTCTATGCAGCATAACTAATAAAACATTATATCTTTCCTTGCTTGCAACAGAATCCATGGGTAGTGCTAAGCCATATTGTCATTCGTTTGACTGAGCTTTAGCAGGTGCAGTAAATCTGGTTATTTGCAGTTTATTTACTAAAGCCTGGTCAAGCTAACCTAAATAGTTAGAAGAATGAATTGTTGGAATGACTTCCCTTCAGACGTTTTGGGTGCATGGAGATTTTTAAGAAGAGACGGGACAATCATAAGAGTTTCCTGCCTGAACAGGGGGTTGGACTAGAACAGGGATCAGCAACCCATGGCTCTGGAGCCGCATGTGGTTCTTTCATCCCTCTGTGCGGCTCCCTGTTGCTGTTTGACTCCACAATTGATAGGGTTTTTGGTTAGGACAGGTAGAGGAAAAAATATGCCATGCTAGGAGGAGACTCTATGGTGGGGGAACTGGATTTCTGGTCAGCAGAAGGAAACGGATGCCACACTAGGAGGAGACTCTATGGTGGGGGAACCGGACTTCTGGTCAGCAGAGGAAAAAGGATGCCACACTAGGAGGAGACTCTATGGTGGGGGAACTGGACTTCCGGTCGGCTCCAGAATTGAACGGGGGGAGGGGGGGCTTTCAGTTAGGACTTTTGTGGCTCTTTGAGTGTTTAAGGTTGCCGACCCCTGGACTAGAAGACCTTCAAGGTCCCTTCCAACTCTGTTCTTCTGTTACTATGATTAAGTGTAAACTGAGTTTCTGGATGTGTATGCGGGAGCAAAATAGGGAACCATTTTGTATGGGAAATACGTGAAACATAGAATTTTAGGGTTGGAAAGGAACTGAGAGGACTTCTAGTCCAGCACCCTGCCCAAGGCAGGAGATGTTATATCCCAGACAAATGGATGTCCAGTCTTTTTTTTTAAAAAAAAACCCTCCAGTGGTGGAGCACCTGCAATTCTAGGAAGCAAGCTATTCTATTAATCAACTGTAAAGAAATTTCTGCTTAGATCCAGGTTGATTGTCCTTCTGATAAGCTTCCATCCATTACTTCTTATCCTGCCCACTGGAGAGCAAATCAACCCCCTCTTTTCCGTGGGAGCCCCTCAAGTACTCGAAGAACAGCTATCATGTCTCCCCTAATCCTTCTCTTCGTTAGGCTAAACATATATCTAGTTCCCGTAACCATGACTTTGGCATCAAAAGCCTTTCCATTCTCTTCACTTTTATCACCAAGAGCCTTCCACAATCTTCATTTGGTGCAAGACCTTTAGAGAAAGAAAGACTAGCCTTCCATGATCAGTCACCCTCCAGCTGGCATGGAGTTACCTGGGTTAAAGTCTCAGTGCATGTGACAGATGCCAGGTTTTGAGAAGCATGATTTAGAGCAGCGGTCACCAACTGGTGGTCTGCAAGAAAAAATTTGGTGGTCCACAGAAAAAAAAATATTTCCATTTTCTATATTGCATTAAATCAGGGGTCCTCAAACTGTGGCCCCTGGGCCGGATACGTGCAATGGATGTTTGCGTTGCTGCAGAGAGTTGGTGTCTTTTTGTGCGGGTTGGAGGGAGGCAGAAATTCTGACTTGGAGTCTGCTTCAGCCTCCTGGTGTGGGGCTTTGGGTGAAAGCTGGAGGGAAATGCTCCTGGTGGCGAAGAGTCGGATGACCTTGTTCCAGTGGGACTGCATCATGGCCTGGAACTGGCTGACCATCTCAGCCCGCTGAGCCTCCAGGCACTGGTAGCTGGCCTTGCACTCCCACAGGTCTTTCCTCTCCTTGGGAAGCTTATGCTCGTAGTCCTAGGTGAGATGCTTCTGCTGAGCCTTCTTCTCAGTCAGATCCAATTTGAACTGAGCTGTTTTGCCAACTCTTTCTCATGGTGGCTGCTTAGCTCCAACAACTGCTTCCTGTTGGGGCCCTAAGGAGCCCGGGCAGATGGGGAGGAGTGGTTGGGAGGTGAGGGGCAAGTAGAGGCTGGCGAGGCACCCCTCAACATGAGTGACATCAAATTGGCCACGCCCACTCAGTCACATGACCACCTAGCCACACCCACTCAGCCGGTCATTAGGCAGATCATATTAGTGGTCCATGGTATTTAAAATTATGAAGTTAGTCGTCCCCGAAAGGTTGGTGACCCCTGATTTAGAGCAATTATTCCACATTATTCTTTTGTGGCAAACCATAATCCCTGATTCCCCCAAACCCAAACAATTAGGAAACCATCCCTATTGTGTAACTAATGTGGGCAAGACACCGGAGAACTAGAAGGTTAGGCTGTTGGATTTTGCTTTCGATATGCAACCAAGGTTAACATACTCTAAGATGGGGGCAATTTAAAAAAAATATTTGGGTGGACAGGACATTTTTTTCTTAATTAGATCTTTTGTAAGGTGGAAAAAGCACTATTGAAAAAGCACTCTGAATAAGCTATACCCTGTTAATTCTGCTTTGAAGATCAAGGGAGGTTATGGTGTCACCAGTGAATACAATTAAATCATGTATAAAGTAGCTTTTGAGAGTTCTACTGACTTCTCCAACACTGCTCAAATTCTGTACTCTATCTCTGCTGCGTCATGCAGAGATTATCTGGAGGCAAGGAAGGATGTTAAAATCGTCATAATTATCTCTCTTTACATCTGGACAATTTGTATAAGCTTCAGTTTAATGACCATTTAGTTTGGAGCTGATCTGTTACTATTTATGAACACGCATGTATAGATTTGGGCAATACAGTTTTATGTTCTCTTTGCAAATACCGAGTGATAGAATCTCTTCCAAAACTGTATAGTACAAGAGTAAGCAATATGGTGTCCATAAACATCAATGTCCTAATGCTAAAGGGCTCCCTCGGCATAACTTATTAGCTTCTATAGTGTTTTTAATTTAAAAAAAAAATGTGGACAGCTGCATCCTGCAAAACAAATTGCCTCTAATATAAACTTTGAAGGATTATGTAGAAAGATGCCTCTATGCCCCCTGTTTGTGTTCTTAGAAAATTAAAATGATAGATAGATACAATTCAGTGTTTTTTTGGAGGGGAAGGGAGAGAAGGAGGAACGAAGGAAGGAAGGTTGGAAGGAAGGAAGGAAGGAAGGAAGGAAGGTTGGAAGGAAGGAAGGAAGGAAGGAAAGAGAGGAAGGAAGGAAGAAGGAAAGAACGAAGGTGGAGGCAAGAGGGATGCAAAAACTTGGGATTTGCACAAGTTAGTGAGGGCATGTTCATTTTTTTTCTTCTGATTAATGTTTTATGCAGCCATCTTTTGAAGGGCAAATCCTATCTATAGCAGCTTAAAGTTCATTTGAATAATTTTGAAAATATGGGTTATATACACGCATAAACTCACGGAAGGGGAAGTGATCTACATATAAAATTAAGGGTAAGAATTTCATATCTATATGAAACTATCATTTATAGCATATAGTTGAAGTTTGCTATACATTTTCCGTAAAATTTGGAAATGAATATAAGTTGTCCTTTAATTTATTTTCAAATAAAAATCATCTTGTTCTTTCTTTGACTTATCCCCATAATGAAGGCTTCCAAAATATATTTACTCCAATATCCTTTTGGTTTTTTTTAAAATGATGCCTACTGTTTTGTTTTATTGAAAAACTTTAGTGGAATTTACAGATATTTCCCCTTCCCCTTCCCTCCCTCCACCCCAACCCTGCCACCCCTCCAACCCTCCCTTCCCCCCAACTTCCCAGAACAAAATACAGGGTATAAACATTTAACAATCATACACTAACATAAGCTAACTAACTACAATATCTTACCTCCCTCTTATACTTTAACTCCCCTTTTATTAAGCTAAATTTGGATAAACTACAACAATCCTTATTCATTCATAAGCTAATTGAAGTTTAGTTAATGATGCCTACTGTTGTTGGCTTTTAACGTTAAGGGGTGTACCTCCCCCCCCCCCCCGCAGAGGTTTGGTTGATCAGAGAAAGATGAATGGTAACAGATTGTGATTCTATCACTTACTGCACTGAGAATTTTAACAGAAGCAGAAGATTCAGATTTGACCCCAGCAGGGTTTATGGCAGAATTCTTTTATAGGCCTATTCCTATCTGCCTCCTACCAAAGGTGTCGGTGATGGAAACGAATTCAGTGCGTGTAACACATATGCTCTGCTATTGAGCGAAGCCCCTATCCAGTGGTCTTTCATCTATTAATTTGCTGCTGCATTATATCTTTGCATCAGTCAGATTTTCCCGTGCCAAAAGCTGGTGCTTTTCGTGAATGTCAGTTCTGAGGGCTGAAATGATAGGAATGTGTTTGTGCATTTGTCTGCTTTTCTAAAAGGCATTGCTGAAAGCTTTCCGGAATGCGAAACTTTAAAGCTCGATAGAATGTGTTCTTTTTAGCAGGTGGCCGGTATGAGAGCACAGTATCCTTCTCGGTATTTCAGAATCTCAGGTCCCACAGGCTCTGCTGTTCATCTCCATCTGGTGGTTTTAACTCACCAAAGTGTGTGTGTGTGTGTGTGTGTGTGTGTGTGTAAAAACTGCAGGAGTACTGACCTAGTCAGATCATGGCTGCAGTTGGATTGGGGAAGCGATTGCCAATTTAATGCTGCTGCTCCCCAACCTCTGAGCCACTGACTGGCACAGGTCGATAAGCTCCCTCTGCACATGCGTGGGATCCAGACAGTGTGCGAAACAATGCCCACTCACAGGCTGCGGAAAAACCACCCTCCATGGAACTGGTCCCTGCTATTTTATATTAGAATAAAACACATGCATGTATTTACAGGCATAGCAGTGGTGAAATCAACTTCACTTTGCTAACGGTTTGCAAATGTGAGCGTGCAAGCTCACTTCGCTTGCATGTGCCACCTCCACACATGCACAGGACCTTCCGCGCATATGCCAAGCATCAAAAACAGGACATGATGATGTCCGGGTGGGTGGACGGAGCCTCCCACCACCACCACTACCAGTTCGCCCGAGCCAGATAGAACCGACTGATAGAGAATTATACCACTGTATAGATAAGCATACATGCATTTACTTAGAGGGGGTATTTCTAGTTTCTCAACAATTTCTAAAAAAATCTTGTGGGAAATGTCCAGGCAGGCAGGGAGGAGGAATCAAGTGGGCAGTTAGCCTTGAATTGTTGCTCAACCACAAAAGATCCATGACTGACTCCCCCCAAGTCCCTAAGCTCCATGGGTTCCCAATGTTCCCGAGGGAAGCCAAGCAGTCTGAGGAGATTCCTGTATTATGGGTGAATTGCAATAAAGTAGTCAACTTGAACTCTTTATGGGTTGAGCTATTGATTGAGCCTGACACAATCCTTACTATAATGTGGAACTTGCTGGTTCAAGCCAAGGCGCCACATAGACCAGAATCCTGATTGATGATAAGGGCCAAACAGTTGCAATTTGCCCAACTGTTAATCATCACCCCCCTCTTCTGGTTCTAGAATTCAGAAATCTGAACACCAGCTGTAGTGCTAGAAGGTTCACTGCTTCCCCTAAATCCCACTATTATTTGTTCCTTTTGTGCATTTCTTTTCATGGAAGTATTCCCAATACCCATCATCAAACACCATTTGTGTATGGAGCAATACACAATATACAGTAGGTTAATTCAAGCCATAAAGTTTCTGGATTTAACACTGCAACGGCAATACCACCCTCCTATAAATCTGAAATGGTTTTATAAATTGTTAGAATGGAAGACTCTAACATCATGAGCGGCACAGTGGTTAGAGTGCAGTACTGCAGGCTGCTTCAGCTGACTGCCAGCTGCCTGCAATTTGGCAGTTCAAATCTCACCAGGCTCATGGTTGATTCAGCCTTCCATCCTTCCGAGGGGGCTAAAATGAGGACCCTGATTGTTGGGGTCAAGAGGCTGACTCTGTAAACCGCTTAGAGAGGGCTGTAAAAGCACTGTGAAGTGGTATATAACTCTAAGTGTTATTGCTATTTCCATATACTTAGGACTTTTGAAAGCTGAAGGAAGCCTTCTCTTGTGGTTACCTACTGGCATGAGATATAATATTGTGTGTGATACAGTTATTCTGGAGACGTTTCGTGCAATACTGTAACATGATATAAAATAGTCATGTGGTGGATTATTTTTTAATGCAGAATCATTACTCACCAGATGCAATTAACAGTAGGACATTTCTCATTTCTGAATGATATGATAATGATTGGAAAAATGAGGGTTGAGGTGAACCATCACCTCAAGTCTCAGCTTTTCAAGGTCTTCCCTGCAGTTAGAAATACTTCCCACCCGTTTTACATGGGGTAACAAACTCTCCAGAGGCTAGTGCTTCAAATCGCTAGTAGAGGTCTGAAGTTTAACTCCACACAAAAAAGGGAATGTCAGCAGAGGGATCTCTTCATTCATTCACTGACATTCCTAAGAGATGTCCTGATTCATAATGGCAGAGGTTCTCCATCTCTGCTGTAGGACATCAGATTCGAAGAATGAAGACAAATATATGTGTCCCAGAATATTGTTGCAGGATCCAATCTGGGTCAGTCACTGGCACCAGAGGTTTAGCCTTCCGAGCTTTTGGACTCATGTCGGAACTCATCTTCAGAGAACTTCTCTCTAGCACAACGCATGTTTTTTGGGCTGTTCCGTGTGTGGTGTTTACATGGTGCCAATCAACATCTGAAAGGGACACAGTGGCTCAATGGCTAAGACACTGAGCTTGTCGATCAGAAAGGTCGGTAGTTCAGCGGTTTGAATCTTTAGTGCCGTGTAATGGAGTGAGTTCCCGTTACTTGTCCCAGCTTCTGCCAACCAAGCAGTTTGAAAGCAAGTAAAAAATGCAAGTAGAAAAATAGGAACCACCTTTGGTGGGAAGGTAACAGCGTTCCGTGCACCTTGGCCGTTTAGTCATGCTGGCCACCTGACGATTGAGACATCTTCAGACACTGCTGGCTCTTCGGCTTTGAAACGGAGATGAGCACTTCCCCCTAGAGTCGGGAACGACTAGCACATATGTGCAAGGGGAACCTTTACCTTTAATCAACATCTAAAAAGCTGCACACAACCAGGCACTATAAAAACACTACACAGAGAACAGCCCAAAGCACACACTGTGCTACAGAGAAGTTCTCTGGAGATGGGCTCTAGCATGAGTCCAAAAGCTCAGAAGAGAAAACGTCTGGTCCCGATGACTGACCCAGATTGGATCATGTACCCATCATGTACCCATTGGACCCATCATCGGGATCGTATCCTGCCCCATACATCCCTACGACCAATCCGCTCACACAGAGAGGGACTTCTCCGGGTGCCGTCCGCTAAACAGTGTCGGGGGGCGACACCCAGGAGCAGGGCCTTCTCTGTGATGGGCCCAGCCCTGTGGAATGACCTCCCCCCTGACATCAGGATTACTTCCGATCTCCGCTCCTTCCTTGTAAAGCTCAAGACCCACCTCTTTCAATTATCTGGCCTGGCTCAACCGTAGTTTATCCTCCTCCTGACAGTCCTTTTAAATTGTATTTTATCATGGGATTTTAATGGCTAATTTTAATTTTAATTTTCTATTATTATTAAACGTGATATATGTTTGATTACTACCTCCTCCATGTATGTATATGTATGTATATGTGTGTATCTGTATGTCTATATGTATGCATGTATATTTTTTACTGTACGCCGCCCTGAGTCCCCTGTGGAGAGGGAGCGGCTAACAAATTAAAAAATTTGAAATTTTTGATTTGATGTATGTCTTTGCTTTAGGTCCTGTGACTAATTATGTTTCCTAGAAGGTTGACCAGAAGCTATTTTGTGAGCATTCTATGCAAATGTTGTTGTTTTTTTAAAAAAAACATACAAAGAGGAATTATTTTATTCTATAGAAATGCAGATGATTTTTTAATTGGCGGCAGCAAAAGAGAGAGATAAATAAAAACGAAGTTGGGAGTCTTAGATAAATAGGCACTGCATGTAAACACTTGGACACAGACTGTTGCTAATGTTGCAGCTGAATGGTTGCTTAGGCCCGAAAATAGACAGGAGTAATGTGGGTCGGCCGGAACAGAGAGGACACACTTGAACACCATGCTTTGATTCTTCTTTGATATAAAGGATGATCTTCATTAACTCCAGTTTTCTCCCTTCCTTTGTGGGAAAATTAAAAGCCAATAGCTTCTTGGTGTCTTTTTTCTTATCTGCTGGATGGGTGGCAACATTCATAACTTGTGCTTTTTGTCAGGAATCATTAAATGCTGTAAACGATCATGAAGTTGTGTGTGTGAGAGAGAGGAGGGAGGGAGGGAGGGAAAGAGAGAGAGAGTGAAGAAACAGAAAAAGAGAGAGATGGACAGAGAGAGAGAGAGAGAGAGAGACAGAGACAGAGACAGAGACAGAGAGAGGGGGGAGGGAGGGAAAAAAGAGAAGAGACACAGAGAGGAAGAGAGAGAGGGAAGGAGGGAAAGAGTGAGAGAGAAGAGACACACAGAGAAAGAGAGAGAGACACACACACAGAGAGAGAGAGAGAGAGAGAGAGAGAGAGAGAGAGAGAGAGAGAGAGAAACAGACACACAGAGAGAGAGACAGAGAGAGATTGCTTGAACTGGAAGCAGAGTATACAATAGTTTGTTTTAACATCATCTGCAATTGACATTCTAGAGAGCCCCTGAGAAAGTCAGAGCAATGTGGTAGGATGAAGGCGCTCAATTAGAAATGGTAGGAGATCCAAGTTCTACTCTTCCTTGATCAGGAAAAAAATAAAAGCTCAGCGTGACTTAGGTCCACTCATTCATCCTATAGCTCATCTTACTTGCATTGGACCTATGCTATGAATTATGCTCCATAACCTTCGGTGAAGCAGCCTCCCTTCTGCAGTACATTGATTTGGGCTGATTATATCTGGCATATTACAAAGTCGGGCACATTACCAAGTCCGTAAAATAGTTTGTTTTTTTTGCCTTGCTTTGTTTTGTTGCTCCATAGAAAGCACAAAGAGTCATCCAGCTAGAGATTCAGATCCTCTTTGGATGTTTGTTCCTGCATGTGTATATAGGACTAATTAAATCAGATTTGTGATGCAAAGGAAGGAGCATTAACCCTTTTGTCTGTGCCAAATTCCCATGCAATAATCCCTCCTCCTCTCTCTCTCTTCTCCCAAGCTGTGATTTGCATCATTGCAGAAAATCAAAGGCAATTTAGGGGAAGAACTTGGGACCCATCAAGCCATTCAGGGGAAAGGTTAATTTTGCTAAATTAGAATCCCAGGTAAATTTGATTCAGCTCCATTTCGGCCCCTTGTTTTGAGTTTTCCAAAGAGATCGCACATAAAGAGACTGGCTTTACAAAGATTTCTCTTGAATAAATAAAAAAGGGGCTGCTCCTAAGAAGAAAAGAACATCTTTCCCAGGTTATTTATTTTGTTCATTGTTTTTCACCCTTTCATGTTATTGGCTACCAAAGTGTTTTGGTGGGTTTGCAATGAAAAGATAAAAAAAACCGAGTTCACGAACATTCAAATGAAGCAACGTATTCAAGAATTAAAAGCTGCTTCAGAGATAAGATTCACAGTCACTTTCAGAAGTGATTTAATTCTGCCAACTCCGTAAAGTAGACATCAATAGAGAAGCACATATCCTGATTTCTTAAGAGACAAACAATTGTGGACAGCTTTCCTCAAATGGCTTCACTGTATATTCTTGAGATGATGGCGGTGGTGAAGATGATGACATCCATTTAGTCATGTCTGATTCTTGGCGATTCAATGGGCCAGGTTTCTTTCACATCTTCCAATCTTGCACTGCTTCTTTTGAGTTCTTTTATGCTCTGGGTTGGGGCCAGCTTTGATAGTGTCCAGCCGCCGTATTTTTTTTGATGGACTAGTTTCCATTAAGCATTGACTCTTCAACATGGTTGTTTTCTCCAGTGAATTCCCCTGCATAACATGGCCAGAGTAAGTGAGATGCATTTTCATGATTTTTGCCTTCTGGTAGCATGTCTGTATATTCCTTTGTGTGTTGGCTGAATGTGGACAAAGACATTCTGTCAGGAAACCTGGAGACAGTAGAGGATTTTAAAGGTGAAATGGCTTTCCTACTTTTCCAGAAATTAATTGCAGGGGTGGGTTCCTGCCAGTTCTAACCTCTTCTATAGAAGAGGTTCCACAAATCTATAGTGCCATTTAGAACCGGTTCCAGCTCCCTCCCCCCGCCTGTCCGCACATCATCAAGATGAAGAGCGAGAGGAGGAATTCTGGGAGTTGAAGTCCACAAGTCTTAAAGCTGTCAAGTTTGAATACCCCTGGGGTTTTTTTCTAAAGGGTTAGGGGTGCAAGTGTCTTGTAACTTGACAGCTTTAAGACTTGCGTGCTTCAAATGCCAGAGTTTCTGAGCCAACATTTTAGTTGCTAAGCAAGAGCATTGTTAAGTGAGTTTCACCACATTTTACAAGTTGGCCATGCCTACCCAGTCACATAGCCGGCAAGCCACTCTCACAAAGCAGGCCACACCTACAGAAGAGGTTCTAAAAAATTTTGAAGCCCACCACTGGTACCATCATACCTTTGAACAGTGGTGGGATTCAAGTAATTTAACAACCAGTTCGCCCAGGGTCAGGTTGGCTGTTGTGGGAGGCGTGACCCATCCCTGTCCTCCAGCTCTGCCGCATATGCGGGATGAGCCTCTCACAACAACCAACCTCACCCTGGGCGAACTGGTTGTTAAATCCTCCTTGCTATCAAAGTGGATCCTGGGCACTGCCCTGCAATGGAGAAAGAGGCAATGGACCAGCCCAGCATGAGGGGAGGAGGAGGAGGAGCAGGGACAAGTAAGTGGGAAAGCGGCCTTCTCCCTCCCTCCCCCAGCTGCTCCATTGCCCATGTCTCCATTAGAGCGCAGCACCCAGGATCCACTTTGATAGCAGGGTGGGTGTAATTTAACAACTGGTTCGTCTGAACCTATGCAAACGGGCTGAATCTCACCACTGCCTTTGACTATGATCTACTATAATCTCAGAACAGCCAATTTGCGGAGAGTCTGTAGTAACTGAGCTTGCTAGATGCATCACTAAAGTAGCCACATGAGAATTGCCATTTCCAATTGCACTAAAATAGCAGATCCAGATCTACTCCAGACGATTGCCTTCCAAGCTACATGTGAATTGTCTAAAGGTTAATTCATTGACATTAAAGTTGAAATGCTGTTTTTTTTCTTCCTTCAAGCTTCCCATTTGCTTTAGTGCATTCATAGGTAGGTGAGCATAGTAGTGTAGATTGAAATTAAACAACACGACTGTGTAAATTTATATTGACTTTGCATGTGTCTAATGCTAGTGAGCCCATGGCAGGTCTGTGCAATTTACGCTAAAACAGAACGGCTGTGCTCCATGCACTTTTCCTATTTTATTCTAGCGGCTTTCTAAACTCTATGGGGTCCGCATTTTATTAAGAATGTCACGTTTCAAGCCATTAGGATTTCATATTTTGCTTTGCTTTGCTGGTATAAGAATTTTGAATAAATGAATCTAGTTAAATAAAAGTAACATTTATTCAAGAACAACAGAACATAAATTCAAGGTGCTAAAGATAACCAGAACATGGGTGAAATTGACTTCCCGGTTCTGTTTCAGTTAGTTTTAATCCCTATCTGCCACCTCCTGATGTTTTTCTATGCACAGTATTCTTCATTCTATGTTCCTGTTGATCATCATTAAATGAGTTTGTGGCTTGTTATGTAAGTATGTTTTTTGCGCTGACTCATTCAAAACCCAGCAAGATTCTACTCAACCAAGGAAAACAAGCTCTCCACTTATCTCTCATGAGCCATAGAGATAGCTTCACACAATTGTGACATCCTCTTCATCCTGCCCCCCTCACCCCCTACGAAATGAAGAATCAACAAAAACTCTTAGATTCTCTAAATAGGTAGGGTTGGATGATCCAAAACACCATCTGGTTAATGGCTTTTATATTTCAAATGCCACAGTCATTTGGTTGCTTTTCATAGAAGTCAATTCTGCGGGACCCCTCCGGATTCCCTGGAAGCTACTCAGAACTGAGCAATTAGTAGCAAAATGCTAGTAATAGTTTGTTCTGATGATGCTAAGAGGCAGGTGTTGTCTTCGCATCTTCCACTTTAAACAGATTTAGATCAGGAAAGGGATGAGCTGCAGGGCCTCCACTACAGATGCCAAGATGATTTCTCAATGTCAGGGAAAATACGGTTGTCTTGTGCAGTAGATGCATGGCATGGATTCTGTATGACTTTGTTGTTGCTAGTTGCGAAGTCGTGTCTGACCCATTGTGATCCCACGGACAATGTTCCTCCATGCCTTCCTGTCCTCTACCATCCTCTGGAGTCCATTTAAACTCACATCTACTACTTTGGTAACTCCATCCAGCCACTTCCTTCGTCCCCTTCTTCTTTGGCCCTCCATCGTTCCCAGCATGAGGCTCTTCTCCAGGGAGTCCTTCCTTCTCGTTAGGTGGCCAAAGTATTTGAGTTTCCTCTTCAGGATCTGGCCTTCTGAAGAGCAGCCAGGGTTGATCTCCTCTAGGACTGACCAGTTGGATCGCCTTGCAGCCCAAGGGACTCGCAGGAGTCTTCTCCAGCACCACAGTTCAAAGGCCTCCATTCTTTGGCGCTCAGCCTTTCTTATGGTCCAACTTTCACAGCCATCCATTGCAACTAGAAAAACTATAAGCTTGACTATACACTTTTGTTGGCAGGGTGATGTCTCTGCTTTTTAGTATGCTGTCTAGATTTGCCATAGCTTTCTTCCACAGGAGCAAGTATCTTTTAACTTCTTGGCTGCAGTCCTCATCTGTGGTGATCTTGGAGCCCAGGAAAATAAAAGATGTCACTACCTCCATTTCTTCCCCATCCATTTGCCCGGAATTGAGAGGGCCACATGCCACGATCTTAGTTTTCTTAATGTTAAGTTTCAAGCTAACTTTTGTACTCTCCTTGCACCCATATCAAGAGGCCCTTTAGTTCCTCTTCACTTTCTGCCATTAGAGTGGTATCATCTTCATATCTGAGGTTGTTGATATTTCTCCCGCCAATCTTAATTCCTATTTTTGATTCATCTAGCCTTGTCTTTGTCATGATGTCCTCTGCATATAAGTTAAATAGGCAGGGTGACATTATACAGCCTTGCTGGGCTCCTTTCCCAATTTTGAACCAATCACTGGTCCCGTGTCCAGTTCTCACTGTATGACTTAGCTCACCCCATTTCTTGAGTTGCTTTCTGTTCTTGGACTGGGCTTCCATGATCTTCCCTTCCCACTTCTCTTACTTACAAAAAAACAAAACCAGAGACTCCGCAAGTTCCTTAAGAACTGAGAACTAAATTTGGCTACTGATTCACATGGGAAGAAATGACACAGAATTAGCCCTGAAGACACTACATGGGACTGTGAAGCACCAGGCAGGAGGATTAAAATGTGCACATTAAAACAGCTGGCTAGCAGATGATACCAATGGGAACAGTTTGGATGGTGATGATGGGATGCTTTTTGGAGATGAGGGGCTCTTGGCAGGAGATGAGAACTGGAAAGAATATGTCTGGAAAGTGCCTCACAAGGCTGATCTGGTGGGCTTCACCCTGAATGTTTTGAGGAAGGGGAGGGAGTGACTGAAAAATAATGCCAAGTTCAGGGAACAAGATACAAGATATGAAAGTGCCAAGTAAACTTGGGAGTAGGTTAGGTTACGTGATGTAAGGGTTGGAATGGAAAGTGTGTGTAATAACCCAGGAAGTGTACCAGCAAGAAATAAATATTTACTAAAAATAAAAAAAGAGAAAGAATTAGAAAAGTTTTAAGTACAAAAAGAACTGAAGTTCACAAGGAAGCCAAAAGCCATAAAAAGGACTTTTCTGGTTGTGTCAGCAGCAAATGGAAGAAAAAGGAAAGGATGGGTTTAGGAAAAAGATGATAAGATAGTAATGGATAATGAGGAAAAGTAAGAGTTTCTCTTGAGATGCAGTGGAGAACTGAGGAGAAATTTCCTGACAGTGAGAACAATTAATCAGTGGAACAACTTGCCTCCAGAAGTTGTGAATGCTCCAACACTGGAAGTTTTAAGAAGATGTTGGATAGCCATTTGTCTGAAGTGGTGTAGGGTTTCCTGCCTGAGCAGGGGGTTGGATTAGAAGACCTCCAAGGTCCCTTCCAACTCTGTTATTCTATTCTATTCTAAATATTATGAACCATTCTGGGCTCTACATTTTAGGAAAGACACTGAGGAACTAGAACATGGAAACAGAAATGCAATAAGGATGATAAAGGGCTTTGGAAAAGCAACAAAGGGAGCTTTAGTGGTATTAGGCGTATTTAGTTAGGAGAACAGAAGACTTAAGGTAGATACGTCAGGTAACTGAAAGCCTGTCATTGTGTTTTTGTTTCTCTTTTTATTTCTACTGAAATGGGTAGCTGACAGGTGCAGGAGAAGGACTACATTTTTAAGGTCAGGTTAGTTAGACAGGAGCCCCCAGCAAAAAAAAAAGTGATTCGGAGAGGGTCATTTAATTTAGTTGCATTTTGGCATTGGAAGTGTTATACGACTTTGACAACTTTTAAGCCGTGGAACAGCCTACCTCCTGGACTCTTTGTTGCTCCATCCCTGAAGGTGTTCGAACAAAAATTGGGCAGCTGTTTGACAAGGGTGGTTCTGAGGATTCCTGTCTATGATTCTGTGCCTTAAATCTTCCTTCCAATCTATGATTCTATGCCTTAAAATTATGAGGTACTTTACTCTTTGTGGTTTCCCGTCATTAGATATATTCTTTGTCAGATTCTTTTCAAGGTGTCTTAATATAATCGACTACAGTCTTGCATACATTGCATTCCTGAATTTGTTTCCAACTCAGGAGAGTTGACATGCATTTGCTGCATGTCAAATGGACCTCAACAATTAAGTTCCCCGTTGATGCAGATGTTACGTAGTGCACTGCCATTAACTGGGGTGGTTTTGTGGATCATTTCTCCTTCTGATTGCCATCTGCTGTTTCAGCACTCTTGTTCATCTGAGTAACTACAAGTTATCTCTGGAAAAATCTCTCTGGCCTCTTAAGCCAGATATAAGCAAGAGATGGATACACATTTGGGTTATCAGTAAGATGCTGATGGAAGCTGATGTTACCTTCCATCAACAAGGTAGTAGGACCAACAGAGGACCTGGTTTCGTGGATTTTTAAGTACCCATGGGTCCTGTTTTGAAATATCCTATTTGTAACCTAAATCTTCTCTACCTTACCCACATTTTTAGTCAAATACCCCCGCAACAGTATGTAAAACTGCCTTAGGAACTGAAAACTATACCCTCTTCTTCTCTGTACATTTCCTCTGGTATCCAGCAAACAAATCGTGATGTGACTCTGGTGGTACATTTCTGGCTAACAATATTTTTTTTTTAAAAAAGGGTGTATGCTTTCCTTAGCTATAGCTCCCTTTTTCAGATGCATTGAGAACAGGGGTGTCAAGCTTGATTTCATTGAGGGCCCCATCAGATTTGTGTTCAGAAGTGGGTTCCTGCCGGTTCGGACTGGTTCAGTCGAATGGGTAAGTAACTCGGCCTGCCATGACCCCGAAACGGTTCTATCAGCGGCAACATCTTGATTTTCAGTTCTGGGCATGTGCAGAACAATCTTCATTGCAAAAATGTATCCCCCCCCCTTTTCTAGCCTTGTGCGCATAAGCAGGCCTTTTTGGGTGCAAATGCATGTTTGACTGCAAATAATTTGCGTGCCCAACTGGCAGTAATTCTGGCAGCAACCCAACCCTCGTTGTGTTTGACCTCGGGGTGCGGTGTGTGTGGACATGGCCAGGCTGGGTGTGGACAGTGCTACGTTCTGCCAGTGAAAACAGAACAGCCCTCCTGGGCTCCATTTTCAGCTGCAATGGCCTTCTGCAGCCCTCTGCCACCAAAAACAGCACCCAGGAAGGCCATATGCAGCCCTCCTAAGCTCCGTTTTCATTGGCAGAGGCTCCGTGGACTAGTCCTTTGCTGTTTCCAGGGTTGCCCCAAGGGTCAGATCTAAGCACCCTGCAGGCCAAATCCGGCCCACAGGCCAAATCCAGCCCACAGGCCTTGAGTTTGACACCCCTGGACTAGAGGGATGCAGGCTTTAAATTAGCTGCAAGGAAAGGGGAGAATGAAGTGAAGACAAGTTGGTTAAATGGATACAGGTTGCGTGCAAGGCAGATAACAAGCACCTAAACATTTAACAGTGTGTTGAAAACCCGTTGTGTTTGTTGAGGTTCTAAGGTTGCTTTAAACCCTTTGATGTATGCGAGTTCAGAAGTCTGTCTCTCAATGGTACTGTTAAAGACTTCTTTTTTCCAAAACGCTCACTTGGAAATCTGCCAGAGAGTGTTCTGGGAGGTTGAAAGCTTTGATATTACTGTGTCCTTGTTTTGAGTCCTGATGTGAAACTTATGTCCATTAATTCTGTTATACAAAGTGTGTCTCCTCTGTCCTACATAGAATCCAGAGGGGTATTGCTGGAAGATGATGGCATATATCAACATTAAGTAGAATAAGAACACGTGAAGGTGCCTCTAATCTTGTACGTTGGTACTTCTGATGGGGGCTAAAATTGAGTTGTTGTGGAGACTGCTATGGAATTCTGTTTTGGGATTTGAGATCCTAGTTTGGATAATGAAAAGTCTGTAAGAAACAGCCAAGCTCAGAAAGCACCAAGGATCCCTCATTGCTGTTTATTTTAGGAGGTCTGGGTTGTCTCTAGTCTAGCTGGGAAGTGCTGATGGGTATGATGTCTGATCCCCATTTTATTGTTTCACTTACATTAATTAATAAATCCATTTAATTACATTTCCATTTCTGTGCATTCCCAACTCTCTTGTTGAAATCAAAACATAAATGTTTAAGTACATTTGAATACTTTCCCATAAAATATAAGTTTCTAATGATTTAAAAACACAAATATATGAATTTCCACACACACACACACACACATGTATATAGAAATTTCTGGACCTAAACTATATGTTATTAAAAGAATTTCAGGGATAATGTTTCATTGGGAATGACATCATGATGAATTTGGAGAACAACAACTGTAGTAATTGGGTACCTTCTGATTGATACATTAGGCTTGGAACCATCAACTGGAACAATTCTAATAAGACTTTCCAAGATTAGATTTCTTCAATATCCATAAGAACCTCTTACACTGCTTAAAATGCCATGCAAATTGATTATGAAAAGTGGGTAAATATATTGCTATTACTGATAATGTTATTAAACCGTAGCGATATTATTCTATTAGGTTGTTTGCTTTTAGAATGACATGGAGATATATTATTTAAGACAAGGGTGGACAATCCGCCTGCCTGAGATCCTTTCACTCATTTTCATCTGCCCTCGGTCTAATTATGAAGTCCTTTTTAGGCATGTTATTCAAACACAAGCCAACTATCTTTTCTCCAGCAAGCCTGTTATATAAGAAGCACAAAAGAGAACAACCTGGAGGTCAGAAAGAAAGTTTATTAAAAAGCTGTCAGTAAAATAAGAAGAAGAAATGTAAAAAAAAAAAATAAGGGGGGGAGGGGGAAGAGGTCTTGTGTATCTTTAGTTTGAATGCTGCTAACATTGGTAGATGCTGTCTCTCCCTCTCTCAATTATTCTGGCAGCTCTGCAACCATGAAAGGCTGAAACCACTAACAGCCACGTTGTTGTCCCCCAGTCTAATTTAAGGTACTACTCTCATTTTGTCCAAACTGAGACAAAAGAGTGATTCAAATGCAACCCAACCACGCAGTCTGTTGCACGTCCAGATCCAATAAGAAACGTATCACCCGAGGCAAGGAGATCTGGGAAGAGTTTGGCAAGAGGGAACAAAACAAAGATCTAAGCTCTGAGTAACAATCACAAAGACAGATGGGAGCTGTCCGTGCTCTTTGGCTTCTCCCAATAGGTGACCTTCCTTCCTTCCTTCCTTCCTTCCTTCCCTCCCTCCCTCCCTCCCTCATTCCCCCTCCCTCTTTCTTTCCTTCTTCCCTCCTTCCTTTCCTCCCCCATCCTTCTTTCTTTCTTTCTCCCTCCCTCAGTCCCCTTCATTCCTTTCTTTCTTTCTTTTTTCTTTATTTTACTTTCTTTCTTTTCCTTCCCTCCCTCCCTCCTTCCTTTCTCTTTCTTTCTTTCTTTCTTTCTTCCTTTCTTTTCCTCCCTCCATCATTCCTTCCTTTCTCTTTCTTCCTTCCTTCCTTCCTTCCCTCTTGACCCTCCCTGGAAGCCATATGCCTAGGCACCTGCCAGGGCAAGTTCATGCCAAATTGTTTTAGAAAGCCCGACTCCTTGGAGGAATCAATCATTCTCTATTCTGGAATCTTGCCTCCCGACTGATGTATCTGAATTACAGATTAACTGGCAGCAGTGGCACAGTGGAATTCATTTAAATGAATAGCTCTCTAATTTATTAAAGAGGTTATATAGGTTGCAGGTATCAGCAGTATATCAAATTCACGGAGTAGCAGCTGATTCCTTCTCTGATCTTCTGAGCACCTTAGCCCTTACTCCTTTGTACCTTTCAGTCCTTTTTCAGATTATTTAAGGTGGGGAGGCAGAGGCTAGGAGAAGAACGTTTGGGAAGGCATCTAAGCATCTGGGGATGCCAGAAAGATAGAGAGCTCAGCGTCCATTCTCAGATTAACAGTTAGCTCAGTGACAGGGTTTAGTTTCTAAACCTGCCCATAAGATATATCAGTGACTTGGTGGTTTTTTTGTGTGTGTGTGTGAGCTGACAGGAAAAAGACAAAGGCAGAGCCAGCTTTGAGGACATTCCTCCTCTTGGTGAAGCTGGAGGCCAGTTCTCCAAATCTGATCTACCCCCCTCCTTTATAAATCCATTTTCCAAGTATCTTACCATTTGTACTTTAGTAATTTCATCCCATAAATAAAACAGCAGCTCCTGAGAGTGAATGTAGGTATATGTTTATGCAGAATGCAACATGCAAATGTACAGTAGATGTGTGCATATAGATAATAACTGCAAGGACATTCTAATTAAAACCATCTCCAAGGTTAAGGGGAACACAGCAAAGTATTCACATGGTGAACATGTCAATCGATATGGATTTTAAGCATTTGTATAAAGGTTTTAGAAGCTTCATTCACACATTGCTGTAAACCAAGAATGGTTGACATCGGTCGACTTAAGAATCCCACCAGGTTTTCAGCCACAAGTTGAAAGCTTGATTCCAAATCCGAATGAAGCTCTCTTTGAATGGACATTTCAGGTGTCCCAAAGAAGAGAAGAGAACAATAGAACAGAACAGAACAGAACAGAACAGAACAGAACAGAAGATAGAATGGAATAGAGTAGAGTAGAGTAGAGTCAAATAGAATAGAATAGAATAGAATAGAATAGAATTCTTTACTGGCCAAGTGTGATTGGACACACAAGGAATTTGTCTTTGGTGCAGATGCTCTCAGTGTACATAAAATAAAAGATACATTCGTCAAGAATCATAAGGTACAACACTTAATGATAGTCATAGGGTACAAATAAGCAATCAAATCACACTAGGAAACAATCAAGAAATGAAATGAGAGAAACAACATGGATATAATTTAGATGCTACACTAGATAAACTCAGATCTGAGTCCAGCATCAGCCATTTAAAACTCTTTTGAGATTTCATGCCAATCATTGACAGGCCAACCTACCTTCCAGGACCTCTTCATAATAAAATGGAGGTACACTAATGTAGATTCTTGGAGGAAAAGTGGAAGATAAAGCTGACAAATAATAAGATTATTTGCAAGAGCTCATGCATGTTGGCTCTTAAACTCCCCTATCCTTCAAAAGGGAGGGGGAGTCCCCAAGCATTTAATTTACTCTATTCAGGACATAAAAAGGCTAATCCTGAACTCCATTTTTGGCACCTCTCTTTTCAGTCATTGTTTTGGAATAAACCAGTGTTGGCTAAGTTTGTAGCCAACGGTGAGGGCTGTGATGGCGCAGTGGTGAGAGTGCAGTACTGCAGGCTGCTTCTGCTGACTGCTGGCTACCCGCAGTTTGGCAGATTGAATCTCACCAGGCTCAAGGTTGACTCAGCCTTCCAGCCTTCCGAGGTGGGTCAAATGAGGACAATTGCTATTATATGACATACAATGCCAGTTTTGATCCAGGGTGTTCAGAGGTGAGATAGAATTACCCCTAATAAGGCACCTGCTTTAAACATATTTGGCCAAGGAAATGTGGTTCATTGTACAGAACTGTGTGAGATTGACAGACGGGCTCATTTTGTTTGCCTACAAAATTCTTGTAATCATGCACATTTAAAGTATACAAACAATAATTTAACTGCATTTGCTTAAGAACTGACAAATCTCCAATCTTGCATCAGGTTTTCTCTTTGAAATAAATTAGGCACACGGGGGTGTGAAAAGATAATGCTTCTCCCAAATTACACATAAAAGTTAGCTTTTAACAGGAGTCTGTTGGAAATATTCTGAAAAGTGACCTTTTTTTAAGATAAAGGACAAGCAGGAGGGCAAACTGCTTTTAAATTGCAATTTTCAAACCCTGCAAATTTTCTGAACAGTATGTTTTTTAAAAAAATATAAACTATGTACAGTATTTCAATACTGAAACACACAGAGACATTCCTTTGATGCGTGACTTTGCTTTTGTAACGTTAGTGGAAGAATTAAACAAAAATGGTGGGTTGAAAAAAATATGAAAGCTTCCTAATGATGGCTGATGGGCCATGTGGATGGGCCATGTGGATGAGCCACGGTGGCACAGAGGTTAGAGTGCAGTACTGCAGGCTACTTCTGCTGCCTGCCGGCTGCCTGCAATTTGGCAGTTCAAATCTCACCAGGCTCAAGATTGACTCAGCCTTCCATCCTTGTGAGGTAGATAAATTGAGGACCCAAATTATTGGGGACAATATGCAGTCTCTGTAAACCGCGTAGAGAGGGCTGTAAAGGACCGTAAAGCGGTATATAAGTTTAAGTGCTAAGTGCTATTGCTATGTTGTTTCAAATCAACAAATCAATAAACTTCCAGGGAGAAACATGCTTCATTGGGCTCTACAGTTTTCCAGTTCTTGCTGGGAAAATGGCAAAACTGTGCCCTACGCATATCTTTTCTCCAAAGGAGAGTGCACCACTGTCAACATTAAATGATGAGACTTCAAGATAGCCATGTCAGGTTAATTGATCTTGAGTCATTGCCTTTCCTGTCACAGCTGTCTGTCTTCTCATCCATAATCCATCATGCTGACAAGCTGTCAAGAGTACGGGACTGGGCTCTGTTTTGCCTTCATTCAATAACATTATGAAATTGATTCCGACACTTCCATTGGCACTAATTTCTTTAAACTGTGAGTCAGAGGACAGGTGATTTACTTCTGTAGCAGTCGCAAGTTCCCAGTAGCTTGAGAAGCGAAAAGTTACATTTTGGTAGCCCAGTAGAGCAGGAGGCTTGAGAGTTTCAGTTTGAGGAAAAATGGCCCTTGGCGTAAGACAATATTCTAGCTCAACAGGGGAGGCAGTGATGTTCTTCACCCTTCCCCTCTTCAATCCACCAAAGTTTTATTGGTCTTGAATAGTCTTAATTTGGTTAAGTTTGGAATCTGCTTGGAAATGAAATTCTTTCTTTGAAATTTTTTGAAGAAGATCTTTTGCCTGATAAATTTCTTCTGTAATTGTAGTGATTATGTCACAGGATCTGCCCCTTGCACATGCTCATAGAAACCTTTATATTCACCCGGAGTCCCTAAACTTGCTCTTTTCTAAACAATATAGCAGTGTAGATAGAAATGCATTATTGCATTTCTTTCTTTCTTTCTTTCTTTCTTTCTTTCTTTCTTTCTTTCTTTCTTTCTTTCTCTATCATCTATCTATCTATCTATCTATCTATCTATCTATCCATCCATCCATCATCTATCATCTGTCTAATCTATCAATAGAATTCATGGTTGCTAGACTTGGGTATCTTTTGGGAATGTAAGGACTCTAAACTGATGATGCATTTAACCCCACCCTCAGGTTCCATCTGCTCATCTCCTATAGTTTTGAGTACTAAACATTTCATATTTTAATGTATATTTATTTATTTATTTATTATTTATTTTATTGAACTTATTAGTCGCCCCCTCTCCCCACAGGGACTCGGGGCGACGTACAGAGCAATAATCAAGATAGCACCATAAAATCGTGCAGAGGAGGTAAAAATAAGTCCATAAATAAGCATACTTACAAAGTTTAAAACCCCAAAAATATTAAAAACAAAATTTCCCATTGTAAAATGACCTGGGGTGGCAAGATAGTAACGTTATGCCAGGCCGGCTTGACAAAACAGGTAGGTCTTCAGCTTCATACGGAAGGAGCGAAGATCGGTTGTTGTCCGGATGTCTGGGGGGAGGTCATTCCAAAGGGTAGGGCCCACCACAGAGAAGGCCCTACTCCTGGGCACCGTCCCCAGGCACTCTCTAGAGGACGGCACCCGGAGTAGCCCCTCCCTGTGTGAGCGAGTGGGTCGCAGGGATGTATGGGGCAGGACGCGATCCCGCAGGTAACTAGGCCCTGTGCCATGGAGCGCTTTGAAGATGGTAACCAGTACCTTGAAGCGCACCCGGTAGGCCACAGGAAGCCAGTGCAGCTCGCGCAGGATATTATCAATTATGAAAGACCAGGTCCATGTGTGAAGATTCAAGTTAAGCTGTTTATTGCTAAACGTCTAATGCACAGGAATTCTCTTAACTAATAGTCAGCATCTGATTGTACAGTAGTTAGATAATGGTCAATGGCACTCAATGGGAGTTGGACTTACTTTTGTTTGTGACTATATAGCAATTCTAGGCTGATCTCTCTTTTTACTTTGCCCCCAGATTCTGCCATGCTTTTTCCTACATCATGCCCCCCAAGCCCATAGTTGTTCTGAGATAGATATGTGATAGATAGATGGATAGATAATAGAGAGCTGGCCAGCTGGCTAGCTAGCGAGAGAGAGAGAGAGAGAGAGAGAGAGAGAGAGAGAGAGAGAGAGAGAGGAGAGAGAGAGAGAGAGAGAGAGAGAGAGAGAGAGAGAGAGAGAGAGAGATGATAGATAGATAGATAGATAGATGATAGATAGATAGATAGATAGATAGATAGATAGATAGATAGATAGATAGATATGATAGATAGATGAATAGATGATAGATAATAGATGGTTTGATGATGGATAGATCCATGCATTACAACAATTTATTAGATTTTTATCCTGCCTTTATTACTTTATATGCAACTCAAGGCAGCGAACATACATAATTCTTCCTCTTCTTAGTTTCTCCACAACAACCCAAACACCAGTGAAATGTTATGAAAGCTCATTTTGGAAGCCCTAGGCATTAGACACTGGCTTCCTATTGACACTTCATACAAAAAATGGCCACAGGGACAGAGATCCTAAATTTACCACTTTGCATATCCTACTGACTATACTACCAAGAATGTAATCTTAATCCGTTTTATAAACTGGAGCCATAGATGACAAGCAATGACACTAAAATAATTCTCGGTCTTTTTAAATGAATATGTGTGAAATCTGAGCAAGCGAAAGTAGACAAATATGGGCCCTGCTAAGAATTGCTTTTGTGTCAAGATGCAACAAAACCAGGATCAGCTTAGTAGGATTAACAAGCCAGAGAATCTTTATTTTATTGCTATGGATTTGCCTAGCTATTAGCCAACCTTCTGCTGCAGTTCTGTGATATTCTTTGCCAGATGAAAAGAGGAGGGGGAAAAAAGGCATTTAACAATAATAGTCTCTTTGAAAAGGCTTACTCAGGTCAGTTAAAGACTTAGCAGCTGTACCTGCATAAAATGTTAAGCTTGGTCAGCGTTAACCTTGGTTATTTCAAACGTCTGCTTGCGTGGCTTAGAATTCTACGCAAAACCAGTCTGTTTGGTAAGCCACAGTTCAATGCATTGTGTAAACCAGACAATGGGTTAATTCAGTAGCCAGGATAAGTCTGTTGTGTGCATGCAATCAGGATAGGGGGACAAAGAAGTCAATGTACTGCCACACCAGCTTGAGGCTGCATGAACCAAACAGATATATGCCTCATGTACAAAAAAGGAATGAATGTTGCAGTATATAAAACACACCTTATGACCAGAAGAGATTAGAAAGCTGATATGGTGTTATTCCAATTGATTTTGCTGTGTATTTATACTTGAAGGTAAAGAGCAGACACACTGGAAATCAATCAGGCTCTGTGCTGTATTTCCACTCCCTCCACAGTACCGTTTGAATGAAACACTTATATCATTTTTATGGCATGTCTCTGATAGAGATGAGTGATCCAGGAGATTAATGGCTACCACTAAGACCTTTACACCGCAACCTCCTGGCTCTGCCATCATAAAGCTTGTGGTTCTGGAGTTCAAGGTGCCCTCTAGGGAAGCCTGGCTGCAAACAAACTAAGAGCTAAATTCGTGATGGCGGGGGGAAAAAAAGAAAGATGGGAAGCCAGCCAAGGGGTTGGTTCTTGACGACTTCAAGTTCTTGGGAGAGAAGAGAAAATGGAGGCTAAGAGGTGATGGTGTTGAGCGGTGCATCTTCCAATTTTGAACAGTCTCACAGGGTTGCTTTGAGGACAAAGTGAGAAGCAATACAATTGAAATCCCATCTTCCATTTCTTTTGGGAGCACACTTGAGATTGCTACTCGTGTTTTCGTCACAATATAGCTCCTGCAAGCTAGGTCGCGGAGAGATGGTGACTGGCATCCAGGGAGCTACATGGGTGATGAGAGATTGGAGCTTGAGTTCCGTCGGTTCCAGTCCAACACTTTAAATCATTATACTACACTACTTCTTCTTGAGCTTTGATGGTAGAACCTGAAGTTCTTATTTTAGAGCAAATCTGTTTAAAGCAGGGGTGTCAAACTCAAAGCCCAGGGAGGCTTAGATGTGGCCTGCAGGGCCACCCTGGAGACTGTGTAGCACTGGGCCGTGGTGCCTCTGTCAGTGAAAAGAGTTTGCTGGCAGAGGCCTGCAGGAGGAGAACCCACTCGGGCTGCCACAGGCACCCCCAACATAAGTGACATTGAACTGGACATGCCCACTCTGGCCACACCCATTCTGGCCCTCTGAGGTCAAACACAACCCTGATTTTTTTTATTTAGTTTGTCAAACATGTAAAAGATAACAGGTATAAGTATAAACATAAATATAAACACAGTAAGTGGGTACTAATAAATGGAGACAGTAGGACAGGGACGACAGTCAATCTGGTGCGCTTATACACCTCATAGACCTCTTAGGAATGGGGTGAGGTCAACAATAGACAGTTTAAAGTTAAAGTTATGGGGGTTCGAGAATGTAACAACAGAGTCAGGTACAGCATTCCAGGCGTTGACCACTCTGTTGTTGAAGTCGTATTTTCTGCAATCAAGGTTGGAGCAGTTTACCTTGAGTTTGTATCTATTGTTTGCTTTACTTTACTTTTATTTAATTTATAAACCGCACCCTCTCCCAAAAGGGACTCGGGGCGGTGTACAGTCATATTAAAACACAATATAAATACATACAGACATAGATAAATATAGATAAATATAGATATAGATGGAGGAGATAACATATAAACTGTACAATAGTAATTAAAATTAAAATTGGAGATACATTAAAACTACCCCTAAAAAGTACCCCGGAATAAAATGTTTGCCAGGAGGTTAAAAATGGGACTATAAATGGGCCAGGCCAGCTGATTGGAACAGGTGGGTCTTGAGTTTCTGTCGGAAGGAGCGGAGGTCGGTAGTGGTTCTGATATTGGGGGGGGGGAGGTCATTCCAGAGGGTTGGGCCCATCACAGAGAAGGCTCTACTCCTGGGCGCCGCTGCTTGTGTATTATTGTGGTTGAAGCTCAAGTAGTCATTGACAGGTAGGATGTTGTAGTGGATAATTTTGTGTACTACACTTAGGTCACACCATAGGCTGCATAGGACCCAAAGTATGCAGCCCTCAATGAAATTGAGTTTGCCGGCCCTGATTGAAAGCCCCATGTCAAAATTGAAAAATAGAGAAACATTTTTTTAGTCCATCGATTATTAATATCTGTGTGCTGCAAAGTTTGGAGCGTGTTTCATTTTTCGACATGCCGTAATGATGCAAAGTTTATGCTACGCTGATGGCTACACACAAGTCAACTAAAGCCTTTCAAATCAAAAGACCCAGCAGCCCCAGAAGAAGAAAGAAATCATTTACAACACACACTGTCATTTACAGCATACACTGTAATGACTGCAACAGCTACAACATAGGACAAACAGGCAGAATGCATCCATGAACACCAAGTAGCAGTCAGAAGACATAATTCCATACAGTACGGAGAGATTTAACCACAGTTTCAATTGGGAAACTGTGACCATTCTAGACCAAGCCAATTCCCCCCAAAAGAGAGAATTTCTAGAATCCTGGCCCTCTGACAAATTAGCCATCAATAGACACATAGACATAAACAGTATCTATAGACTATGCAAAACAGACGACAATCCAAAAAGGGAACAAAAAGACACACACACACACACCAGCAATCAACACTCAGATGAGTGTAGATTAACTCCAAGATTAATGTCGGATCAACAATCAAATAAACAATACTCCAATCAAGGAAGTCCCAAATAAACAAAAAATAAACAGCCCAACCAAAGAACCTCTTAAGACCACCCCTACAGGGTGGTCTTAAGAGGCAAGCCACTAGAATATAAACTGGGAACAAACCACACTCCTTACTAGCACTGATGATGTTATCTAATTTGGATAATGGAATGTCTGCAAGGAAACAAACAAGCTCAGAGGACCCATCATTTCAACCCTAAGCTACAAATATTCTCCTTTAAATGAAGTGAAGGGTGAAAGCTTATCGAAGAGAGATCCAACCTTGAAGTAAGGAGAAATTTCCTGACAGTCAGAACGATTAATCAGTAGAGCTGTTTCCTCTGGAAGTTGTGGGTCTTCCATCTTTGGAGGCTTTTAGGAAATTATGGGGCCATTTGTTTGGAATTGTATAGGGTTTCCCTTTTGGGCAGGGAGTTGGAGTAGAAGACCTACACATTCACTTCCAACTCTGCTATTCCATGTTCTATGGTAGGCTTGTGCTCTCCTTTCTATGAATGTGGTGAGAATGTGGGGGGGGGTAGACTAATGAGCCATGGTGGTGCAGTGGTTAGAGTGCAGTACTGCAGGCTACTTCTGTGGACTGTCAGCTGCCTGCAATTTGGCAGTTCGAATCTCACCAGGCTCAAGGTTGACTTCCATCCTTCCGAGGTCAGTAAAAACGAGGACCAAATTGTTGGGTGCAAGATGCTGACTCTGTAAACCACTTAGAGAGGGCTGTAAAGCAGTATATAAGTCTAAGCGCTATTGCTCAGTGGGAAGGAAGGAAAGGCTGTGGTGGTGTTATGGTTAGAATGCAGTATTGCAGTATTGTACCAATTACCAGCAGCTCAAGGTTGACTCAGCCTTCCGTCCTTCCGAGGTGGGTCCAATGAGGACCCAGATTATTGGGGGCAAGAGACTGACTCTGTAAAGCGCTTAGAGAGGGTTGTAAAAGCACCATGAAGCGGTATATACGTCTAAGTGCTATTGTATTGCTAAGAACACAAACAAACAAACAAAAATCCTATAAAAGCAAATGCTTGAGTGGCTTTCCCAGGAAGACACGTCAGACATTGTGCCAAAGCAACCTCTTTCGGCAGACGATGGAATTCACTTAGTTTCCTTTTGTCTTGCGAGTCGGAGGAATACAAAAGCCAATGGATGAGTATTTCCCACTCCCGTCGCCCATGTTCAGATAAGCAAGCGCAAGCTTGGCTGGCGGCCCAAATCTGTCAATAAAAATTAAGAAATTGATTTCCTTTTGTTTGCCTGACAGGATGAAGGCTCTTTTTATGAGACAGTAAATGCAATCCATCTCCGAGCACAGCCAGATTTTTAATTGTATTTGTTGTGCTTTCACTTACCCTGTTTTATGAGTTGCAGTCTGTATTCTTCTTGGCTCAGAAAGCTTACCCTGAGGAGTGAGTGAGTGTTGGATTCTGTAAAAGGTTGGGGATTTTAAACAAGGGCATTTGGTGGAGCCAAGGTGGTGGTTATTATTGAATTGAAAACATTTGCTTAGAAAACAGCTAACACACAAGCAAGTTAATTGCATGAAGACGATCTAAGAAACATCCTTTTTCAAAACAAAAACTGAGCTAATGTGAATTTCTTACTATGAATGCTATGGGATTACACTGAAGTCTTATTTTTATATTTAAGTCATAACTTTTCACTGGGAAGTCAAGACAACGCAGACGTGAGCTTCACAAAAAGCCCCCAGAGATATAGGTTGGACCAGCGGTGGGATTCACTTACCTTCCCTACCAGTTTGCAAATGTGAGCATGTGCTCTGTCTGCACATGCACACTGCCTTCTGTGCATGCACAGTGCTCGCACATTACGTCGGGGAAGGTAGGAGGAGCCTCCCACAGCCATTGCTACCGGTTTGCCCAAACCAGAGAGAACTGGCTGAATACCACCTCTGGATTGGATCATAAGAGACTATCTGGCCTTCAGTGTCCCAGACAGCAAAATATTCAAGGCTGATGTTCAACCTTAATTTCACCGATTCCAACCCAGCGGCCTTAACCCAGGGGTTTGCAGCAATCTTTTGACAATCAGGAAGTCATAATTGCCTTCTTTTATTTTCCAAGGGTTGAGAATTGCAGTCTGCAATATGGTAACGCAATGATATCATGCAGTGGGGGACAGAGCCAGGGTTTTGCGTTTTAATGTTTTATAAAAGGCATACAAAGAATTAAAAAGGTTTTGTAGATTTGTTAAACTGGCTTGATAGCTTACACAGACTTTTCTGTACAGTTTCTGGCTCTGATCCAACAGTTAAATTATGACTCTCTTCGATGATCTGCTGCCAAGTGTTGGTGATGGCACTTCTGGGGGCTGCAGGAACTGCATATCAACTTTAAAAAAAAATCAGTTTATGGACATTTAGTGGCCTGCAAAATGTGTGTGTGTGTGTGTATGTGTGTGTGTGTATGTAGTCAAGGCAATGATTTTCCCAGTTGCAATGTATGGCTGTGAAAGTTGGACCATGAGAAAGGCTGAGTGCCAAAGAATGGAGGCCTTTGGACTCTGGTACTGGAGAAGACTCCTACGAGTCTCTTGGACTGCAAGGCGATCAAACTGGTCAGTCCTAGAGGAGATCAACCTTGACTGCTCTTTAGAAGGCCAGATCCTGAAGATGAAACTCAAGTACTTTGGCCATCTAATGAGAAGGAAGGACTCCCTGGAGAAGAGCCTAATGCTGGGAAAGGTTGAGGGCAAGAGAAGAAGGGGATGACAGAGAATGAGGTGGCTAGAGGGAGTCACCGAAGCAATCAGCATGAGCTTAAATGGACTCCCGAGGATGGTAGAGGACAGGAAGGCCTGGAGGAACATTGTCCATGAGGTCGCAATGGGTTGGACACGACTTCGCAGCTAATAACAAACAACAACAACAAGCCATGATCCAGTTAAGGAGTGATACATAATAGAGACTGAAGCAGTGTCAGAATGCTGAGGGGGTAGAAATGTGTGTGCATTTCATTTTTATATAAAAATATTTTATATTTTTGAAGTATCTTTTCTACATGTGAAAAGAGAGTAAAACTGAGGCTTTCAAAGACATCTGTTCCCCAGTGGTTTCCATTGGTATGAATCACCTGAATTCATAGCTGGAAGCTGTCAGAAACTGACACTGATATTTCCCACTTAGGAAGAAATCTGCTTTACTGCCTGTAGACTCTCAAGCAATAAAATTTTTAAAAAAGCCAACAAAACTGCCATTGATCTCTGTTCATTTCTATTTTCCAGAAGCTTTTTTCAAGTAATTTTTATTAAGAATTACAAATGGAAGAAATAAAAACTAGCACAAGCTGCAAAACATATAAGAATGCAAAAGGAAAAATACAAACAAAGGGAACAATGTAAGAGGGGAAAGAGGGGGGGAGCGTCCCCTATCACCTCAGCAAGTAAAAGCATTTTTTAAAAATATTTTATAACCATCCCATCATACAGCATGCACTCTCTTCACCTCATAACTCCTCTCTCAACTAAAAAAAATGCCAAAGTCTCAACATTTGTTCTTTATCAACAAAAGTCCAGTAAGGGAAACCAGCTATAGCTAGTTTTTAAAAACCCCGGTCAAATAAGCCAACCTTGTGTTCCATCTCTGAACTTTTAAAAATCTTAATTTTTAACCATCAAATATAGTTCCAGAGATTGTTTTCTATTCATCTTTTTTTTGACCCAAGAATCTTTCAAAACTTTAACCAGACCTCTTTTGAACATCCAATGTAAACTGTCCAGAGTCACTTGGGTTATCTCAACAATCTCTCTTTGCTCTGGAGAGATTTTAATGGTCTGGATCCAGCTGTGGTTTTCCTTGTAAACCAGCTTGTCAGCTTGCCATATAGCACTCACCAGAAGCTTCTTTCTATTTTCCACCAGCTCTTTCTACATCCAGATGCTTCTGCAGCTCACATAGGAAAATCTTGAATTATGATTTGGGGATCTATTGGGGAACATTTTGCTAGACTAGTGATCCTGGGAAGTTTTCAAACAAGGCATCAAGACAACAAAGCTCCCTGTTGTTCATCTTCAGGATCTAGCTCTCTTCTCACTTAACACTGCTTCATACAAGAAAAGATCTTTCAAAGAAAAAATGGGTTTCGGAGACCTAACATTAACTTGGTTTTGTTATATATATTTCTCATTTTCGAGGTAGCTAGGTCAATGTGAATGCTTTCTTAAGTAATTCCCTTTTCCATGATATTCCATTTATTCACTCCACTCTATTTAAATTTTGCACCCATCCAACAGTCTATTTGTATTATATTGCTTTGAGTTTGTTTCACTGTGGTCTCCTTCTGTTATTGTTGTTTGTCCTTCTTCCTCCTCCTCCTCTTTCTCCTCCTCCTTCTCTTCTGCTCCTCTTTCTCCTCCTCCTTCTCTTCTTCTTCTCTCTCAATCGCTCTCTCTTTGTCTGTCTGTCTGTCTCTCTCTCTCTCTCTGCATGTGCACTTGTGCATGTGTGTCTGTATTTAAGGGAGAATGTGTCTTCCTCTCTTTTTTACTATGGGGTCCTTCCTGCAAAACACTTGGATATTCAGATGTTCGAGCTCTCTACAATGTAGCAAAACACAGAACTACTGAAACCCATTTTAGCCTAGCCTAATGTGTTGTAGGAAAAAAAATCTAAATATTTTTGGATTTATGTAAATGCCTACAAATTAGCATGTACAAGTATTCTGTTATCCCCTGTCCTTCTGATCCCCAGAAAGAAGGTGAGAACATTTTCCCTCTCTAATGGAAATCTAAGTAGTGGAAAATTTTGAGAGTGCCATTATGGTTGCCTTATGCCTTAAGACAAATGTTATAAAACACAGAGGACCCTATCTATTTTATAAGAAGGTCAACAATCTTCTATTTACTTGTAGAACCCTTGCTCCGAATGACCATCACCTTGCTAGTGTTTAATGAAATCTTGTTTGGTTTTCAAACAGTGTGCTTCCCTTTCTGCTTGCTGAGAAAACAGAAATCTTGTAAGTCTCATAAAGATTATTGGCTCAGCATCCGTACCATGGTAGCCACTTCCTATGCGGTATCATCTATCACTCACGTTGACAATGGCAACTGTAGTCAAAAGGACAAAAAAGAGAAAGAAATGCAAATTTGTCAAATTCAGTTTACAATAAAGGCTGGGGTTGGGGAGTTGGGGGAAAATGAGGAGTGAGTAATGCCTTTTTTCCAAATGCAATATCTATGATGGCTGCCAGAAATCAGACTGATTACATCGTAACTTGGTGGAACCAATGGTGTTTTAAAAGTCCTGGGGGGGAAAAAAACCATGCAAAGTCTTCCCTTCCATATCACACCCTCATCCCAGCCCTCTTGTTCTTTGCATTATTCCCACTGTATTGTGGGGTGTGCAGTTTTGCATTTCACCCACCACTTAGTCCAATCTGCAGTGCATCTCAAGCGTTGTTTTGGGTTGGATGCATAATGATGCAATATTGAAATCTTGGCTGACTTGTTGCAAAGTTTGACACTTTCCTTCCATCTTACTTTCTCATCTGGGCTTGGGACCAGCAATGGCAGAGTTATTGAGAGCCATGTTGGTGCAGTGGTTAGAATGTAGTACTGCAAGCTACTTCTGCTGACTGCCAGCTGCCTGAAATTTGGCAGTTTGAATTTCACTAGGCTCGAGGTTGACTCAACCTTCTATCCTTCTGAGGTCGGTAAAATGAGGTACCAGATTGTTGGGGGCAAGATGCTAAGTCTGTAAACCGATTAGAGAGGGTCATAAAGCACTGTGAAGTGGTATATAAGTCTAAATGCTATTGCTATTCCCATCCTATGCCCAAGGTTTTTTTTTTTTCAATAATAGACTTTGGAGCTTCTCTTTTGTTGCTGAAATTGTGCAAATTGGAATAGATCAGGTGACATAAGAAAAGAAATCTCTGTTGCTCACCCACCCCATACATCCAGATGAAAGGCACAGAAAATGAAATGCATTGACTTTTCCTCATCTCAACGAGAGCCTCAAGACAGCAGAAGAAAAATCACTCTAGGCATCATTTTTTTCTCTCCTCTGGTTTAACAAATTGCAACTCTTTTGATTAAAATGCCAAGGAGGGTGTTGATCTCTGTCCCTTTTCTCCTCCTTCTCCTACTGGGAATCAGGGCTTCCTTGCACATTTGGCTTCTTGCAAACAGACTGCAGAAACCTTGGAATTAAGTGTATGTCTTGGATTCCAAGTGCAAATTAAATGCTAAGTGTCATGAGGACAGGAGTAGACGTGGATTTTTTGGTGTATGTGTCTGTCTGTCTGTCTTTGTTGTTGTTATTGTGAAGTTGTGTCCGACCCATTGCGACCCCATCAACAACGTTCCTCCAGGACTTCCTGTCCTCTAACATCCTCAGGAGTCCATTTAAACTCATGCCGACTGCTTCAGTGACTCCATCCAGCCACCTTATTCTCTGTCGTCCCCTTCTTCTTTTGCCCTTAATCTTTCCCAGCATTAGGTTCTTTTCCAGGGAGTCCTTCCTTCTCATTAGGGGGCCAAAGTATTGGAATTTCATCTTCAGGATCTGGCCTTCTAAAGAGCAGTCAGGGTTGATCTCCTCTAGGATTTGAGGTTGGATCGCCTTGCAGTCAAAGGGACTCGCAGGAGTCTTCTCCAGCACCATAGTTCGAAGGCTTCAACTTTTGGGTGCTCAGCCTTTCTTATGGTCCAAGTCTAAGTGTTATATAGTTCCTGAGTCAACATGACTGGAGGAGGAATTCTGGGAGTTGAAGTCCACAAGTCTTAAAGTTGTCAACTTTGAACACCCTTGGTTTTTTTTTCTAAAGGGTTAGGGGTGCAAGGGTCTTGTAACTTGACAGCTTTAAGACTTGCATGCTTCAAATGCCAGAGTTTCTGAGCCAACATTTTGGCTGCTAAGCAAGAGCATTGTTAAGTGAATTTCACCACGTTTTACAAGTTGGCCATGCCCACACAGTCACATGGCTGGCAAGCCACCCCCACCCAGTCACATGGCCAGCAAGCCACTCCCACAAAGCAGGCCACACCTACAGAAGAGGTTCTAAAAATTTTGAAACCCAGCACTGACCTATACATACTATACTGCTGTACTAGGGGCCTCATAGTCTACTCATAATAATAAGAAATTTCCTTTGCAGGTAATAGCTATTATGTGGATCAAGGGGTGAAAAACCCATAGAACATAAGTGCTTCTTGCAAGAAACTTGGAGTTGTATATCAAGTTGGGGAAATTCATTAGCTGAATGCAGAGTCCATAAGGAATGCCACCTCCGATCTGATCCCAAAATGTTAACATATTTATACAAATAGTTAACTATGGAATGAGAGTGCTTGTTGACCGGTATCTTTTTTTCATGACTGCAAGGGCAGAATTATGCCTTGCATATGAAAATGACAGGTTTTATCAGTGACCTTGGATAGACAATGTCCATCAGTACTGACGATCCTGGACTAGATAGAAAACCATTTTCTGTATTCTTATGTATCTCTTTGTTGGGCAAAGATGCCGAGGAAAAATAAAGGCAGACCTGTAAAATGCCCAGATGCTGAACCACACGAGAAGATGGTTGTTGTGTTGATCTGAGAAGTGGCCCCTACACCTGCAGGAAAAATGCTTGGATCATGATGATAATGACGATGTATCTCTTTGGTTTTAGGTCCTGTGGCTGTAATCAGCGGAGAAGAGGATTCTGCCAGCCCACTTCATCACATCAACCACGGCATCACCACACCTTCATCACTGGACACTGGCCCAGACACGGTGGTGATCGGTATGACCCGGATTCCTGTCATCGAAAACCCACAGTACTTCCGACAGGGCCACAACTGCCATAAACCAGACACATGTAAGTAATTTTACTTTCTTTTTATATGACAAGACGGAGATAGGAAACTAAAGGAAAACCAAGAGGAGAAAGAGATCTTACTGGAGAGGAAAGATAACAGCCCTTTGTATGGTCCAGAAACCAGAAGAATATATAATATTTTTTGTCCTAGAATTATAACATTCGTGGATTTGTTATACAAAGGTGACAATGATCGCGTCACCATCCAATAATCAATTCTTGTAGATGCATCGTCACCCTTGTAGAAGCTCCTCCCCCCAAATTTTTTTTTACAAAAAAGGCTTCTGTGATAATCTTTGATACAATCCCGAGGGTAGGTAATATAAGGACAATGCAAGGCAAATGTAATGAGAGATCTCCAGATTTACGGAATGAAATAAATAAATAAATCAGGCTAGGAAGCAAGAAATCTTTCTGTCTTCAATGTCCCCGTGTTTATAGTACCAGATACGTCCTAATTAAACAGTGTAAACCATCCAGTGGTCATGACAAATCCTTTTCCTCTGTGATATCTTTACAAAATATGAGAAGTTGAACCACTAGGCCTACTGAAATCAGAGTTGATTTTATATAGGCCACCAGCATACAATTTGAAATCCTATCAGGGAAATTTGGATTTTTGAAATATAGTCTGCAGTAGGCAAAGATTCTGTTCTTAAAAATAAAATAGACCTGAACGAGCAAGCATTCAGTGTCCGTATTTCTAAACATTGGCCTTCTTCTACTCTGAGGCACCATATTTAATTTGGCTGCATTTTATTTCTCTTTAAATGGAACCAAATCAAGTTTACAAAGGCTTTTCTTATGAAGCCCAGCTGACTCCCATTACTGATTTTTGTTTAGCTCCAGTGGTTCAGTTCTCGCTCCTGCCTTGATTCTCCTAGGGCAAAACTGATTTTTTTTTTTTTGGCGACAGCAAATCTCTTTATGTAAACTAAAGAACATCATGAGTGTTAACTCATCCTTACAACTTAATCGGGACTCCTCATTCCCACAACAATTTAAAACATCACAGCCCATGTAATCCGCCTTGCAGGTTTCCCAAAGGGGCTCCAAACCAAACCATTGTAAAAACCAAACCACATGAAAAAAAAAAAGGCCCATCTTTTCTTTCCCAACCATCTCATGTGCTTCATATCCATGTGCTTCCTGTTGTCTGTGTTTCCTGTGACTAACCATGATCGTGGCTAAAGCAATTGTAATGGGGAAGCCTTTCGGATAGAATATGGGGGATTGTATGGGAGTCTCCAAGATTGAGAAATTCAAACTTTCTGGGCTTGCCTCTCTGTGAGACGGGGAAGGCTGTCTTGGAGAGCTGTTATTTAAAAAAAAAAATCTGCTGCCAGCGTTTCTAAAGTAAGGTTGAACGTTACGCACCTCTACTCAGAAGTAAATCAAATGGAATGGAATGCGATTTGCTGCCAGGTAAGTGCATGGAGGATTTCATACCAGGTTGATTTAATTGGCAGGGTGGAATTATAATCAGCACTGTGCCTAAAGACTGATCCATTAGATCTTTCAAATGTAAATTGGCAATTATAATAGGGTGATCCGTTGCCTCAGGTATACGTGCCTTCAATTTTCATCCTTCCCCCCCAAGATGATGATGTTTTGAAGGCCCCCCCTCCGCTTATTTTTTTTTTCTGAATTAACCTCGTGAATCCTCCACCAATTGACAATCTATTTGCAAAGGAAAGAGACTTTGCAAAGTTTACGTGGCTAATGAAACACGGCTGTAGGGTGACGTCCCCGAAGACCAGTGTGAGCAATTTAAACGAGAGGGGAAAGTTTTGAAGCGAAAGACATCAAAAAGTTTTGAACAAGGAATTAAGCTGGCACTGTTTAAATCATTATGAATAATAAGGTGCCCTTCGGGGTTCGGCTTGGGTTCTAAATGAGGGACTTAAGTTCTGAGGTGACTTGGAGTTGAGAACAGAAGAGAGAGAGAGAAGAAAAATGTCACAGGTTAATCTGAAACAAATGCATCACACTGTGGCTGTGGGCTTCACACAATTAATTGTACCAATCTTTAACTTTTTAACTTTTATTATGGCATATCTGCGTTCAAGGTTTCTGCACACCAAGAAGATGTGGGCAGGGATAGGATTGAAAAGTTTTAGCTCCCCGGTTGCTGGGTAGGTATGGCTATGGGATGTGTGTGGTCTACTTGGCCTACTCACGGAGGGAGGGGGGAGTTTTCACTCTCCCCAGGGTCCAGAGGCTTTCCCTGAGCCTCCAGGAGGGCGAAAACGGGCCCATTTCCACACTTCTGGAACTTCCAGTAGGCTCATTTTTCACCCTCTCAGAGCCTCTGTGCGCATCCTGTACTTACCTGGCATGATGAATGGGCCGTGTGGAAACTCCTGGGAGGGCTGGGCAGGGTACAGTGGTAGGTTTCAAAATTTTTAGAACCTCTTCTGTAGGTGTGGCCTCCTTTGTGGGAGTGGCTTGCCGGCCATGTGACCGGGTGGGAATGGCTTGCCGGCCATGTGATCAGGTGGGAGTGGCTTGGCGATCATGTGACTGGGTGGGCGTGGCCAACTTGTAAAATGTGGTGAAACTCACTTAACAACACTCTTGCTTAGCAACCAAAATGTTGGCTCAGAAACTCTGGCATTTGAAGCACGTAAGTCTTAAAGCTGTCAAATTACAAGACCCTTGCACCCCTAACCCTTTAGAAAAAAAAACAACCCAGGGGTGTTCAAACTTGACAGCTTCAAGACTTGTGAACTTCAACTCCCAGAATTCCTCCTCTCGCTCTTCATCTTGATGATGTACGGACGGGCGGGGCAGGGAGCTGGAACCGGTTCTAAACGGCACTGTAGATTTGTGGAACCTCTTCTATAGAAGAGGGTAGAACTGGCAGGAACCCACCCCTGGCAGGGTAGATGGGGCAAGCTGGTCCTTGCAACAATCGGTTCAGCGAAGCAGATGCAAAATTAGCACCTGGTTCACCTGAACTGGTGCGAACAGGCTGAATCCCACTCCTGGATGGGGCAGAGGAGGAGGGAGGCAGGTTTTAGTTGGAGATTGATCAAACCTGGGGAGAAACTATAGCTTTCATTTCCTTTTTATTTATTTTTTAATTGGGACATTCCCTCCCCCCCCTTTTTTTTTTTGCATTCTCAGAATGCTCTTTCTGGAGTGTTTTCTTTACCACTATGGCATTTTGGCATGTTGTAATCTATGGCATTTATCAAGGACTGCCAGCTCTCTTTGTTTCCAGCAGTGATGTTGACTGACCTAGTGGATTATTGTCAAAGTATAAACCACTCTATAAGCCCAACTAAAATTTCTGGAATCATTGTTACTATGATTAGATTAGATTATTAGCAATCCAATAAATTCTGGCAGGTGTGTTTGACTAAACCATTTCCTCGGGTTAAACTCTGAAGTCAAAGGGCAATAAGCAATTAGAATTGTGAATTTCTTCAAAAATCCAATGATACAACTGCAGGCTTCTTTGAGTCGCAAGGGATATTGCTTATACTAGCTTGAGGTCCATGATACATACATTACAATGTGCACATATATAACAGTGTAACTAGTTCTGCCAGAAGCATATGAAAGCCTACCAGATGCGGTCTTCAAAATCTTTTTCTGTTTCCATCTTTCATTGTAATATATATACTGTATATATGTATGTATGTATACTGTATGTATGTATGTATGTTTGTATGTATGTATGTATGTATTGTGTGTGTGTATGTGTGTGTATGTTGTATTTGTGCTGATAAATAAATAAAGGGAGACTAGTATAGATCTATTTATTTATCAGCACAAATACAACACAAACATAGCAAAGACAACATTAAAAATAAAAATATGGTTTTCTGCCTGGATGGTCTTCTGTAATGAGCCGAAGGACAGAAAGGGGGAGTAGTGAGCTCCCTCCCGTATTTGGGCATACCAGGGGTTGTAACACAAATACATATACATACACATACATACCTAAGTTGGAAAAGACAACATTAAAAATAAATGGCAGCTTTCCTCTTGAATTCTTAACAAGACCATTATATAATTGGGAAACCTAGGAAATTTCAGTTTCACCCTTCTCACGTTGCATTTCATGGTTGTGTAGCAGGACACTCTAGAGCTGTGCTTCTCAACCTGGGGTCCATGGGACCCCTGGGGAGCCTTGGTGTTATCACCGTGGGTCCACAAAAGCTTGAAGAAAGGTTATGATTTAAATCTTGAGTTAAGTCTTGGTGGTTCGTAGCCCCAAAAGGTATTTAAAGGGGTTTTGTGGTGAAGAAAAGATGGAGAATCGCTGCTCTAAAGTAGTGCTTTATTAAAGAAATTGTATCAATGTGAAGTCCCAGGTGAATATGTGTTTAAGAAGGCCCTAACTGAATGCAAAAGTGGACACAGTTTCATGCTTGCCAACACCTTACTTCAAATGGGCGTTTTCCAAGGAACCTCATGGCAACTGTAAGACCTAAGGAAAAGACCCATTTCCTTTACCAAGGTCACAACATGTGCAGTACATGCCCTCTCCGAAACAGGATGGCGTAATGCATCTCTCTAATTAGCAGAATTTTTTCTATAGATTTGTCTTTTTCTATTGTCCATAGAAATCAATGCTTCCATAAGATGTTGATATGGGGAAGCTTCAGTTACTGGACTAGCATTGGGATGCATATTTTAATTAATTAGCTGTATTCCCTTGATTGGGAAGCGTTGATTCATTTGATAATTTCAAATACTGAAACTTATTTTGAGTGCGGCTTTCAATACTGTATACCCAGTTCAGAACAATGGTACCCCTTCCAGCAGTTGCTTCTGGGTGAGAAAATTACCTGTTGTTCCTGTTTCCCCACCTCCTTGGCTTCCTATGACAAGCTAAATGATCAAGGACAGTATTTGATTACATCGAGAATCATCACAAAGGCGCATTAATGCATAGCAAATGAAACATGGAAGCGCATCATGATACGGTTGGCCCCGGAAGCCTTGGACTTCTTCCAAGGAGACATCTGAAATGATGAGATTTGAAAATGCACATGCATACGCTGGATCGGATGTTGTGATTGCCAAACAGCTTTATTACCAAGGTCACTAACCTGAAATAAATTCACTTTAAAAAAATAGAAAAAAATATGTAATAGAGCTGTAACAGTGTTTTCTACGTGAGAAAAAGGAGAGGCTTTGGCTAGGCAACTCAGCCGCTAACCAATATTAACTAGGATGGCTTGGAAAGAAATCTCATTGAGTTCAAGGGCACTTAGTGCTGAGTTACATACACTTCAGATTGCTGTCAAGCTGGGTGACTGATTGCTGCTTAGGCAGCCTTGCGGGCTAGGTTGCTGTGTTTCCTGGCTAGCTAACGATGCTTGTTATTCAAGCAAAATATCTAGAATAGAAGGATGGGTTTTCCCCCCCTCCTTCGTCTCTGGGAAAGTAATTTCCCTGGTGCTTAGCTTAGTTGGGTGAATTTTGCTTGCACATCTGGATCAGTTACATAGAGTACAGCACATAGTATTAATAGAAGATGGGCTCAAGGACCAGATCGCCACCCCGAGTCCCTTGTGGAGAGGGAGCGGCTAACAAATCAAATAAATAAATAAAATAGATAGATCTTGATAGACTTTGAACACTGGGCCCTATCTAACAAAATAAAATTCATCATAGAGAAAAGTAAAGTCTTACACTTAGGCAAGAAAAACCAAAAGTACACATATAGACTGGGTGAAACCAGGCTTAATAGCAGTGACTGTGAGAGGGATCTTGGAGTCTTAGTGGGCAACCAGCTAAATATGAGCCAGCAGTATGCAGTGGCAGCCAAAAAAGCAAATGCAATCCTAAATTGCGTTAACAGAGGGATACAATAAAGATCAAGTGAGGTACTAATACCACTCTGTAAAGCCTTAGTAAGACCACACCTAGAATACTGCATCCAGTTTTGCTCACCACACTATAAAAAGATGTTGAGACTCTAGAAAGAGTGAAGGGGAGGGCAACCAAGATGATTAGGGGACTGGAGGCTAAAACCTATGAAGAACAGTTGCAGGAACTGGGCATGGCTACTCTAGTGAAGAGAAGGACCAGGGGACTAGCAGTCTTTGAATATTTGAGGGGCTGCCACAGAGAGGATGGGGTGAAGCTATTTTTCAAAGCACCCAAAGGCCAGACAAGGAATAATGGATGGAAACTGATCAAGGAGAGATTCAACCTAGAAATAATGAGAAAGTTTCTGACAATGAGAGCAATCAACACATGGAACATAAGTTACGAAGCAAAGTGTGTGCTCAGTGAACTGGCTGTTAAACCGCTAGGATCTCACCCCTGATGTAGGGTCTGCTTGGGCGGGGGGGTTGGACTTGATAACCTACAAGGTCCCTTCCAACTATGTTAATCTGTAAAAGTTTTTAACAAAAAATGTCCATCACATCCCAAATTTATCTAGCTGTATCTCCATGGATTATAGCTGCCAATCATGTTGTGCTGGTAGCCTTCCCAGGTTTTCTACTTCATAATGCATATTAGGGAGAAGATGCGAGGACCAAATCTAGGATATTCTGCACACAAGGTGCTAGCCTTAGTTTCTAAATTAAATTAAAGGTTCCCTCTCCCAAGTTTCTTTCAGAATTGAGGGAGTGAAAATATGTATAGGAAAGCCCAAATAAAGCTCAGTTCGATAACACATTCCCATGACAAGTCCTTTCACTATAGCATGTCACAATGACAGCTACAGTAGTTACAGATTAAATCTTTCCATGCCTATTGAAACATACATCCAACTATTTTCAAAGAGAATTATCACCCCACCCAAGAATTGCAGTTTAATTATTAACCAGTTAGATCAATTCATATATCTATTATTTATTGAATTTGCCACACAGTTTTCTTTTTACATGTAGATATTTTATTCGTAGATATTTAATTACTTGTGTGCCTATGTGTATTTTGGACTGTAGAACAAGAAGCATTGTTATTAAAATCTGCAAAATATGTTATTTTCAAGGATAAGTTATTTATTGCAAAAATTAACAGTAAATACAAGCTCGGTTATTTATCTGTTCATTCACAGGAGATATCTACCATTTCATCTGTACTGTACCATAAATATGTTATATTTATCCATATTTAACTTAATCATTTTATTGATCAAGATTCAACTATCCAGATAGTGTTTTGTCAGCAGCTATTCAAAATAGAACAATAGCAAAGGGCAAAGCTATCTTTTTATGATGATGATTATTTAGGCTGATAGACGTGAAGAAGAGAAAGGGAAACCCTACTCCATGTTGGGTTCAACTTCTGGAGACTTCATACATCTGTCTATTTTATTATACTTTCTTGGCAACAATTTTCCACTTCTTCTGGGGTTTTTTTTTTTTTTTTTGGTCAACTTTCCAATCTAGCTTTCACATTTCTTGGCAGCCTTCCATCCAAGTATGAATCTAGTTCAGTTCTTCTTTTTGAAGTCAAGGTTAGCTAGGAAGATGAATGGTATTCCCCCCCCCCCCAGTTTCTCTCTCCTTTCATTCTTTCTTTGTATGTATTGCCAAGCAGTATTGCAGTTTGGCATTGCTGCAACCGTGCATACAGGGTGCCCAGGCGTTAGCAGACAGGCGCATAAATTCTCAAACAAATAAATCTAGTTAACCAGTCAACAGGCAATCTTTCATCGGGTAAAGGACATGCCAGCACAGGTAACTAAGCTAAAAAGAGGAGTAGTGAGAACTTTATATCCTTAATGCACTATTAATAGCACACTGGCGTGATATAGATTTTTGCCACTTTCTACACTAACATCACTTATCACTTTGCAGGAGAAAGAGGAGGGGACGCAATAGATCTTTATATGGAATTGCTTACTTCCGTTGTGTGCAATGGCTGATATAATGCAGAAAATAACTTTTAGCTGCTTCCTATGGGTCGGCCATCTTATACACTAATGAACATGCCTTATTTTCCCCTTGCAAGGAATAATCTGAATTCCAATCAGGGTCAGTCACTGGGAGCAGAGACTGAGTCTCCCAAGCTTTTGGACTCCTGCTGGAGCCCATCCTCAGGGAACTTCTCTCTACAAGAAGGTGTGTTTTGGGCTATTCTATGCGTAGTATTGATGTGATGCTAGTGATGTGTGGCTTTTTATTTGCTTGATTGGGAAATAGATGACCGGCTATTGAGTTGTTGGGTATTGTTTCCTTGTGCTGCCAAGTCCTCAGCTCAGCGGTGGGATTCAATTTTTTTTTACTACCGGCTCTGTGGGAGTGGCTTTGTGGGCGTGGTGTTGGCTTTGTGGGTGTGGCATTGTGGGTGTGGCAGGAGAAGGATACTGCAAAATCCCCATTCCCTCCCCACCCCACTAATCTGCTTTCCAGTTCCTTTATCCTGTTCAGGGCAACAAAAGAAGATCTGGGAAGCAGCAGGGGCGGGGCCAGCCTATTTGCCGCTTCTCTGAACTACTCAAAATTTCCACTACCGGTTCTCCAGAACCAGTCAGAAGTGGCTGAATACCACCACCTCTGCCTCAGCTCCTAAGTACCTCATAATCTGGTGGTAAATCAGCACTCCTGTTGACTGACAAGGGGCCCGTTTCCCAGACTGAGAACCTAAGCTCTTCTTCAAGGCAGTTTTTGATTTGGGTTCGTGACCTGATTCTGACTCCCCACCCCCAAATCGTTTAATTTAATTACTACTGGAGAGTTCTGAGTTACATTTAGCTGTGTTTTGGGGGACTGTCAAGAAAGGATGCAAAAGGACATTTGAGGTGCAGGTTGGATTCGACAGTCAGCTCAAAAAGATTCAGTTATGACTCTTCGAAATCGTATACAGGTAGACTTACAACAGTTCTTTTAGTATCATTCAAAGTTACAATGGCACTGGAAAAAAAAGACTTATGACTGTTTTTCACAATTACATTCCAACCAGGGGTGGGATACGACCAGTATGCCACGGTACAGGCATACTGGTGCCTGCTGGGAGCACCAGGTACCATTCCTGTATGGTGCTCTGGAAGGCCCACCGGCCCACCCTCCTTACCTGTATTTGAGCCGATCGGGTCTTTCGTGCATGTGCACGGAGTGTACAGCAATTGCGCGACACTCCGCCAAGCAGCTGGAGTGTCGCAGGCAGTAAGTACACATGCACATGCTGCGTGTGTGCTGCGCATGTGGTGAATGCCAGGCCCCATTGCAGCGTACCGGTTGCAATGGTTGAACCTACCACTGATTCCAACCATCTCCATAATCAGTGTTGGTACTCTGCTGGCTCTTACTGGTTCAGGCAAACGGGTAACAACGGCTGCTGGCAGCTGCGCCCACCTGCCCCAATGTAATGCACGACCTTCTGCACATGCGCAGAAGGTGACACATGCGAGCATTGTGAGCATGCGTGTGAGCACACTCACATTTGCGAACTGGTAGTAAAGGTAAATGAATCCCACCACTGCCCATAATCTTGTGATCAAAATTCAGATGCTTGGCCACGAGTTCATATTTACGGCCGTTGCTGTCTCCCAAGGTCACGTGACCCCCTTTGCTGACCTTCTGACAAGCAAAGTCAAGAGGGGAAGCCAGATTCACTTAACAACTGGGTTACTAACATATCAGCTGTGGTGTTTCATCTAACAAGTGAGACTCAAGAAAGGTCATAAAATGGGGCGAAATTCATTTAACAAGTGTCTCACCTAACAACAGACATTTTGGGCTCCATTGTAGTTATAAGTCAAGGACCACCTGTCTACATTCTAATTCTAATCCAAAATTATATGGATTGCATGGATCTATTTATTTGGGATCAGTCCAATTTCTGGGACACCTGCTTGGCTCTTAAAAATAATCAGCAAAATGATTGAACCTCCTAGCTCCCAAATGTTTCCCACCCTACTTATCCATCATGGCCGGGCAACCATGAGTGTTTTTTCAACCGTGATCGCTGGAAAGGCTGCAGGGCAGTTGCAAATATTTTTGCTTGGCTCTGTGTTTGATTTACTGATTTATTTTCTGGTGACAGAGATTGAGCCTGCTCTAAGGAGGGCAGAATGGGCTAATAGGAACCTGTCTTAGAGCCTCTGATTCCCCCCCCCCATATGCGCTGCATACCAAATAGAATTTGCATTGCTGGTTTCTCTCAAGGCCAAGCGGAAATGCAGGATGGATGTGGGACCTCATCTAAAGTAGCCCAAAATGACGAACATTGCTCCCAAATTTCACAGAACTTTGCTCACAAAACACAGGGACATCCATCACCTTAGAAAAGGAAGATTACAGTTTTTGAAACATGAATTATGTATGTGCTTTGATTCATGGAAGGAAAATAAATGAAATGATGTATCAGGGACCCAAGGAAGTGTACCACCGGACTTAAAAACCAAACCAAGAATCTTTCTTTTGTGCAATTTCATAAAAACTCCACAACAGCGAAGCAAAAATCTTAAAGAGAATGTAGATGGTTCATCTGCTTAATCAATGTTACACGTATAGAATAGAATAGAATAGAATAGAATGTAGAACAGAACAGAATGCAGAATACAACAGAACAAAGTAGAATAGAAAATCTGGAATGGAATGGATTAGAGGAATGAAGAATAGAAAGAGTAGAGTAAGTAGAGTAGAGTAGAGTAGAGTAGAGTAGAGTAGAGTAGAGTAGAGTAGAGTAGAGTAGAGTAGAATAGAATAAGGATAGCTTTATTTGGCCAACTGTAGTCAGACACACATTGAATTTGTCTCCAGTACAGAGACAAATTCTGCTACTTGTGGGCTGCCCAGACCCTACTAAAGGCAGCAGTACAATCCCAAGGGCAAAATAAAATTAATGTGGAAAAGAGTTCTGTTAGATCAGCTCAAGGGTTTATCTGTGAATAATGAATTTCTGCTGAGTCTCATCATTATCACTGATGAGATTCAGTAGCAAAATGGCTACATTTCATTAGTATGTTTTTGTGTCCTTTTTAATAATGGTGATTAGCTATCTATGGAGATTCTCAGTCATCCAGGTCATGGTTGTTCCAAAGGTGATTTTTCAAAAGGTAACTGGACTTTCTCAGTTTCACTTGAAGTCATTTTGCTTCTCAACCAAGAAGCTTCTTCACTTCTGAAGAAACCTCTTGGATAAGTAGCAACATGCCTTCAAACAAAACCAAGGAAGTCCAGTTGCTTTTTGAAAAAAAAATACTTTGGGGACAACGATGATTAACGGTGAAAACGGAAACACTTTGTTTCTTAAAGCCCAGTTCCTCCTAGTCTCTACCTTTAGTCTCCAAAGCTACAAACTACATCAAAGCATTTTGGCATGCCATTTTTCAGGGTCAAATGATGGTCTTCAGAATCTCCAACCTCAACCAATAAGAACAAATAAGTCAACCCTGATCTATTTTTTTTATGAGAGCCATTTTCACCACAATCCTGTATGGCAACATTAGGAGCAGATATGGCTGTGGGACAGTGGTGGGATTCATTTTTTTTACTACCAGTTCTGTGGGCGTGGCTTGGTGGGTGTTGAATGGCTTGGTGGGTGTGGCAGGGGAAGGATACTGTAAATCAGCATTCCCTCCCCACTCCAGAGGAAGGTTACTGCAAAATCCCCATTCCCTCCCAATCAGCTGGGACTCAGGAGGCAGAGAATAGATGGGGGCGGGGCCAGCCAGAGGTGGGATTTATCGGTTGTCCAAACTACTCCAAATTTCTGTGAACGGTTTTCCAGAACTGGTCAGAACCTGCTGAATACCGCCTCTGGATCTGGGACCTGCACCCACACAAATCAGTAACTGCTCTTTTTATTACAGTGGGGAGCCTATTGTTTAATATCAGCTACTGCATCCTATTGAAGAATGAGGTTAAGATTCTTAGCTTGTATATGTTTCTGAGTGTCAGTGACTCACAAAGCATGGTGTGTGTCTGCCTCCTTTGTTGTCATTCAACCCTTAGCAACAATGCTAGGTTCACTATATGGGTGGAGCAGACATCCACCCAAACAGCCATTTTCATTATCTCATTTATTCCATGTTGCCCTGGTGTAATTGCATATTCCATGTTAGTAATTATACATATTCACACTAATTGAGTAATTAAATATAATTACAGAAAACTGTAAATACAGGCTAATCCACTCCCCCTTTAAAGTACTTCAGAGGAAAAGAAAATCTCCACAAAATAATTTGTTGGGAAATGCATTGGTGAATGATTCGGGATGGACAAATTAATTTATTCCCTTCCAGTGTTTTGTTCCTTAAATATTTTCCTCAATCCATTTTATCACATTTCTTCATTGTTCTTCCGATTAAAAAAAAATTAAGCCTGAATCTCTTTGTATGGAAATCTCCCTATTGTACCCATTTCTGCAAACCACCTATGTTCACACAAACATAGTGGGACACAGTGCTTGAGTGGGGAATGCATGACAATTTTAACAAAATACACAATGAAAGGGTTATTTTTTCTCTCTCCAGATTTGTGGATTAGACTTGTTGACTTCAATCTTATGATCAAATGCAATTTTCTCCCATTCACATTATGTATCAGAGTTGCATTAGAATTTTCAGTCTTCTCTTTAATTCCTGAAATCAAAGTCTATTTATAAAACCTAGTTCATCAATGGAGCTAAAGAAAAAGGTATGTGTGGTGACTTTTTGTTCTCTGACATTATCCTATTTCAGTGGCCAGACTGATTGGCAAATGAGATGAAGAAGGCTTTTAATTCTGATACATTAACAAGCCAACCTTTCTCTCCCAAACATTGATGGACTAGCATTGGAGAAAGTTCAGCAGATAAAACATTTCCCCATAGGATCAAAGAAACTATAAATAGCCATATCACTCAGACTTATATACTGCTTCATAGAGTTTTACAGCCCTCTCTAAGCAGTTTGTGTATACAGCCCTCTCTAAGTGGTTTATTTAGGGATGCGGTGGCTCAGTGGCTAAGACACTGAGCTTGTCGATCAGAAATGTCGACAGTTCGGTGGTTCGCATCCCTAGCACCGCATAACGAAATGAGCTCCTGTTACTTGTCCCAGCTTCTGCCAACTTAGCAGTTCGAAAGCACATGAAAATGCAAGTAGAAAAAATTGGAACCACCTTTGTTGGAAAGGTAACAGCAGTCCGTGCGCCTTTGGCATTTAGTCATGCTGGTCACATGACCACGGAGACTTCTTTGGACAGCACTTGCTCTTTGGCTTTGAAATGGAGATGAGCACCAATCCCTAGAGGAGAAACAACTAGCACAAATGTACTAGGGGAATCTTTATCTTTACCTTTACCTAAGCAGTTTACAGAGCCAGCATCTTGCCCCCAACAATCTGGGTCCCCATTTTACTGAGCACAGAAGGATGGAAGGCTGAGTCAACCTTGACCCAGTGAGGATCTAACTGCTGGCAGTTGGCAGAATTAGTCTGCAATACTGCATTCTAAGCACTGTGCCGCCAGGGCTCAAGGTGTGCTCACCTGTGATAATGCTGGTGTTGCTGGCTAACTTCAGAGGTTCTAGCACAATTGGCAGGAATTTCAGTACTGATAACACATAACTTCATAATTGGTGCTTTGGACACCCATGGATGACTTTTAATCTTATTTCCCACTATGATCGTGACCTAGGATCACTGGAGGGCATTCTGGAGAAATGAAAGAGCAGCTGTCCTGCAGTTTGTATGCAGTTTTTACCCACATGACTGGTAGAGGCCCTTGGGTGCATATTGGTGATAAGGAAAATTAAGGGAAAAATTATCCTGGAGGAGACCATATAAGCACCAACGTAGGGTTCATTTTGATCATAGTTGTTGTTCCAAAAGAATAAGTCTCCACTAATATCATTATTGCTCACACACTTCTATTCTGGATGGGCTCCAGGACAGGAATGTATTGGATCTGCCATAAATTCAGTCAAAGGTATTATTGAATACACATTATGTTAGCACTCGTAATATTGGTGGGCACTGTTGAAAAATAAGGTAGCATCATCAGAAAAGTAGCAAAAAAGGAAATCATGATGGAGTTGCATTGTAAATTTCCAACACTGTGTGTCTTTGGTAGTGGTGGGGGATTTATACCTTTGTCTTTTGGATGTACACCAGCATTTACAGTAAATCCATACTGAATGTATGGATATATGGATATGTGCGGGTATGTGTGTAGACATCCATGCAGGCATGTGTATAATGTAATGTAGTAATAATAATAGAATAGCATAGTATAGCATGTATCCAGCTAGCTTGTTTTCAATACAGGTAGTTCTCGACTTATGTCCACAATTGAACCCAAAATTAATATTGCTCAGTGAAACAAAAAGGGACGCAGTGGCTCAGGAGCTAAGATGCTGAGCTTGTCGATCGAAAGATCAGCAGTATCTTAAGCCTATCTTCTGGAGTGTTAGCTATTCCTGCCAGCTTGGTGTCATCTGCAAATTTGATGAGTTCCCCATTTATTCCCTCATCCAGATCATTGATGAAGATGTTGAAGAGTACTGGGCCCAAAACAGAGCCTTGGGGGACTCTACTGCCAGTGGTGGGTTGCAGGCGGTACGCCCCGGTACGGGCATATCGGATCCTGCCTGGAGTATTGGGTACCGTTCCAGTAGGATGCTCTGGAAGGCCTGCCTGCCCGCGCTCCTTACCTGTGCTTTAAGCTTTTGGCACTTCCGTGCATGCGCATGGCACATATGGTGCCTGCACAATGCTCTACCAAGCAGCTGGAGCATCGCAGAGGCTTGTGGAAGCGTCGCAGGCATCTACGTGGGTGATGCCAGGGCCGTTTCAACCGTACCGTTGGAACGGAATCTGGAACCCATCACTGTCCACTGCATACTTCCCTCCATGTAAATGCAGTTCCATTGAGGACTGCATGTTGTAAGGACAGTGTGGACAGATCTCGAAAGTCACAAGGTTTAAGGTATAAAAAACAAAGGTGAATAATGGGTGGTTGCCAATTGACCTCAAGCTGTCCCTTTTGACTGCTTGTCCAACTGCCCCTCGTTGCAATGTGATGTAAGCTCCTACAGCAAAGGTTTTGTGTTTGCTATGCTTTAAATTCTGTTAAACCTCTGAATTCTAAAGTGAGAGATGTTGTGGTGTGATGCCTGTTCAATTGTTATTAAGTGCAGCTGTGCTCAACAATCAGGGTTTCCTCCTGACACCTTTCCTCCCCTTCCCTTCCCTGCCCTTCCCTTTGAAAAATTCTCCCATGGAATACCGAGATGTGTACGGTCCAAAAGATAAATGCATTATGATTGTCTTACCTAGATTATCTGAGAGATCTAGATCAAGATGAATCACTTCACACTTGGGATCAATTAATCCTCATACATTTCCACCCTCTCTTTTTTACGCCGTGCCTTTGTTAGAATTGCACCTACATTATTTTGTCTTTCTTTATTGGTGAATCATTGGTGAATTTGTTTAGGGAAACTGTAATTCTAAGAAGGAATTTTAGGAACAACAGTTTAGCACCTCTGCTGTGTTTGGGGAATAAGGATGGAGGAAGTGATGGTAAATAAACTGGATTAGTATTAGTAAACATTTCTAAGATGGGCAGGAGCTGATGTATATTTCTGAGCTATACAAGTTTAGAACTTTTGCCTCTTTCTCTGCTTCTTCTGCTATTTCTTTTTTACTTTCCTCTTTCCCTCATAATGTTTTTTAAAATAAAACTAGCCGATAACCTGGCGTTGTCTGGGTATTTATTTACAGGATGAAAATGTCTGGACCAAAGGTAATTTCTAGTGTGAGATTTTTCCCCTCACCAGAGGGAGCTCCCTTGTGGAGTACTGTGAAGCCGTTATCATGGCAACTCCACTGTGCTGTACAGTAGAAGTTATTTTAAGGCACAACAGGCTGTATCTCAATGGAACACACACACGAGGAGTGTTAGGGTGTCTTACCCCTACAGTATTTGTTTCCAGAGAGTAAGTCATATGTGTACCAAGTTTGGCTGAACATATACTCAAACAGCTATGTATATGTGTGTATGTATGTATGTATGTGTACACACAGAGAGAGAGAGAGAGAGAGAGACTGCCCTGGAGGCTGAGGAAGACTCTGGGGGGGGGAGTGTTCGGAGTCAGAGCAGGGACTAGGGAAGCCTGTTGGCCACCATGTGATGTCTGAGTCAGGGAGCAGTGAGGAGGAACAGAGGGAGGTTGTCCTTGATGTGCGGATGCGTAGAGCTGATAGGAGGAGGGAGCAGCTTTGGATACAGGCTCACAGAAGGAAATAGGAAACAGGTGGCTACTGATTGGCCCCTCCCAGAGAGCTTATAGGTAGAGCGACGGGAGGGGAATTTTGCAGGAAACATCAGTTTACTACTTTAGCCGTAGAGAAAGCATGGGAGCATTTCGTGAGTCAAGCCTTGTTTCTATAGAGATAGTTTTCTGGGCTCCTAGCCAAGGGGCTGCTTATCTCCTTCCTTAGTTATCTCTCTCTATCTCTATCTCTATCTCTATCTCTATCTCTATCTATATCTATATCTATATCATCTATATCTATATCTATCTAGTAAATTATATACATTATAAATCTATATAAGTTGTGTGTGTGTGTGTGTGTGTGTGTGTGTGTGTGTGTGTGTGTGTATGGTCAGGCACACTAACTTGAAGATTCTGTTCTGTAAGTCCCAATTTCCTACTCTATGGCAGTTGCTCCAGATTCCCAGAAGATTGGTGTGAAAATGTTTTTCAGAAGGCACTTAATAGGTGTCAGAGTCAGGCCATACAAACTGTTTGAGTTTTGTTGGTAGGTAAGTATTGTGGAAAATTGCTTCATCCAAGGTCTTCCTGCTTGATAAGCGAAGTAAAACGTGGGGGTGGGGACAGAGAAAAATCCTCCTATGCAAGATTAATAAAGAAATTACTACCATCCTACATTATGAATTGGATGAATTTTTTAATAGTCAAGAATGAGGTTGATTTATAATGTACCAGTCCTTGCCTCCGGAACCCATTGCAAGTTAATAAATAAATGACAGTCTCCTTGTATTAAAAGTATCAGTCATCCTACATCACTGCCATGTAATTTATGGGAGATTGTGAAGAGCTGGATGGAGCATCCCTGCAGAGAGCAGAACTGTTACCTGAGTGATGGGGAAACAAGAGGAATACAATTTTACCAATAAAGGAGAATATTTGTATCTCAGGGTTGAAATGAGGGTCCTTGGTGCTCTCTCAGCTTGGTGGTTTTCTTGTAGATGTTTCATTACCCAAACTACGTAACATCATCAGGGCTGGTCAGAATATATATTTTTGTACTGGTCAGAATATAAGTTTCACACACACACACACACACACACACACACACACACACACACACACAGAGGGTGGCTCAGTGGCTAAGACGCTGAGCTTGTCAATCAGAAAGATCGGCAGTTTGGCAGTTTGAATCCCTAGCGCTGCGTAATGGAGTGAGCTCCCTTTACTTATCCCAGCTTCTGCCAACCTAGCAGTTTGAAAGCAGGTAAAAATGCAAGTAGAAAAATAGGAACCACCTTTGGCGGGAAGGTAACAGCATTTCGTGCGCCTTCGGTGTTTAATCATGCCAGCCACATGACCGCAGAGACGTCTTTGAACAGCGCTAGCTCTTCGGCTTTGAAATGGAGATGAGCACTGCCCCCTAGAGTCGGGAACGACTAGCACATATGTGCGAGGGGAACCTTTACCTTTAGACATACCTTAAGGGTGAAATTTAAAGGCTGACATGGAAGATCTTTCAAAGAAGATCATGTACTATGAATAATTGTAGGACCTGGGTACCTCAATTATTATATGTCTCCAATTCCTTGAAGCAATAGTGAGAGGTAGTTCTTTGTCTCAGTATCTCATGGATTTTCCACTGAACTTTAATGGAAAATTGGACTAGCTCTTTGACCTGATCCAACAGAATTTTTAAATCTGTGCCTAATGTTTACCAGCATATATGCAGAGTGGGTGGATGATGATGTGATAATATTGATGCAACTGATACCAGGAATCTGTGATGCAGTCTGATCTTACATAGAGTAAAGGTTTGGACCTATAGCCTCAGCCTCTCACATTGGCCTGTTTATAATACAATACAATAGTAGAGTTGGAAGGGACCTTGGAGGTCTTCTAGTCCAACCCCCTGCCTAGGCAGGAAACCCTATACCGTTTCAGACAAATGGCTATCCAACATCTTCTTAAAGACTTCCAACGTTGGGGCATTCACAACTTCTGGAGGCAACTTCTGTTCCACTGATTAATTGTTCTAACTGTCAGGAAATTTATCCTCAGTTCTAAGTTGCTTCTCTCCTTGATTAGTTTCCACCCATTGCTTCTTATTCTACCCTCAGGTGCCTTGGAAAGTAGTTTGACTCCCTCTTCTTTGTGGCAACCCCTGAGATATTGGAAGACTGCTATCATGTCTCCCCTAGTCCTTCTTTCTATTAAACTAGACATACCCAGTTCCTGCAACCGTTCTTCATATGTTTTAGTCTCCAGTCACCTAATCATCTGTTGCTCTTCTCTGCACTCTTTCTAGAGTCTCCACATCTTTTTTACATCGTGGCGACCAGACTGAAGGCAGTATTCCAAGTGTGGCCTTACCAAGGCATTATAAAGTGGTATTAACACTTCACGTGATGAATCTGACAGCTGCCTTGCTATCTTACACCCACAATAAATTGGTTCAGGAATAATGTAGCCTTATCAAATTTGGCCAAGCTCCAAGCACGAGGACTTCAACTCCCAGAATTCTCAGCAAAAAATATGCTAATTGAAGAATTTTGAGAGTTGAGTACCACATATTTGGAAACCTTTCTTCAATGGATGGAGCAGAAGCTCCTTAGATAATTATTTGTATCTTAGTCCCTTTTTTTATTTCCTTGAGTGGATGGGCAACTGTGACTCAAGTTGAGACCATCAAGTTACTGGACAAGGTACTGTAGATATTGTGAATTTCATGTTTTACCTTAGTTTATGGGAATAATTAATTTGTGGCATCCATATTTTTATGAATAATCTTTTCAATAGATTTGTGTCTTATGAATAACACAGAGGCTTATATCTCAGTAATAACAATACTTGTCTAACACATTGATCTCCAATGTCAAGGACTAATAATGATTTTCTAGCTATGTTTCTGCTGAGGGCAAATATAAACTCCAGCAATGGAATAACTTGTTGCTTGTGGAGATATGGATACATCAGAGGGGAGAAAGAGAGAGCATTAATGTGCTACTCCATCATTTTGTGATTTCGGATGTATCGTCAAAATAATTATTCACACTTTGATTGTGTTTTTCCTCCTGCCTTCATTTGGTCATTTAAAATTGTGCGCAATTCCATGCAACCATGTGTGTAGTGTTACACCTGAGGTGTTAATTTGATTTAGTAATTTAAGTTATTAATTAAAGCTGTCAAAACTATTGTCAGCTGTTTCTGTATAATCTACTATATGAGTCACAGTGGTATTTGATAGTTTTGGAACCGAGGATAAAAATTTTGGAAAGCATTTTTTCCCCTTCCTCAGAAAGAATGGACTAAATACTCAAAATGGATTCATTAACATTTTGTTCAAATAATCATTGTTTTATGGTACATAATTGTTTTTCTTAGTGATTGCTATTTTCTCATTCCTATACATCTCATGAAGCTTCACACCATCAAATCTCTGGACCAAATGAACATTATGAAACAGATTATTGATTTGGATCATGTTTCTGAATTAAACGATTCCATTTATTGAATAGTCTTTGGCACCTTGCAAAGAACCAATTAAAAACTTTTTTAAAGGTTCAATGATTCACTTCAAGCTGATTTGATGAACTGAATCAGCAAGGGAAATAACATACAACTAGCTCTTCAAAGCACACACACATTTTAATGGCTGGAACATGCTTTCTTGTTCCATCTTTTGGAGAACAAAGAGACACACACACATCCCATACTGAACATTTCTGGTAGTCCAACTTAATTTTTGATCTACTCCCCTTGTTTAGAATTGCACTCTAAGACTGTAAATTGGCTTGCCATTAAGTTGACACCTATAGGACTATGCTGTTGTTACCCCAAACCTTTCTGACATACCTTGACTCTTTGTCAGCTAGAAAAGATGGTTCAGATGGTTTCAGGAGCACTCATTTAACAGTTTTAAAAAAGAAAAGTTGGCCCTATTGTTCATTCACTTGTCCTGGTCTTAAGTACATAGAATAAAAGGGTTGGAATGGACCTTGGAGGTCTTCTAGTCCAACCTCTTGCTCAAGCAGGAGATCCTATTCGGTCTCAAATGCAGGTTTTTTGGTCTGGCTAGTCTATAGAAAAGAAGAATTAGGGGTGACATGATAGCAGTTTTCCAGTATTTGGGGAGCTGCCACAAAGAAGAGAGGGTCAAATTATTCTCCAAAGCACTAAAGAAGGCAGGACAAGAAACAATGGATGGAAACTAATCAAAGACAGAAGCAATCTGAAATTAAGGAGAAACTTCCTGACAGGACAATTAACCAGTGGAACAGCTTGCCTCCAGAAATCATGGGGGTTCCATCACTGGAGGCTTTTAAGAAGATACTGGACAGCCACTTATCTGAAATAGTATAGGTTCTCCTGCTTAAGCAGGGGATTGGACTAAAAGACCTCCAACGTCCCTTCTAGCTCTATTCTATCCTAAATTCTAATCTCTTTTTGAAAAACTCCAGTGATGGAGTGCCAGAACCGTAGTTAGCACTTGTTTCCTATTGCACGCAACTCCTTTTGACCATAAAATAAAGGATTTCAATATCACACTGTATTACATTGCAATGTCAACATAGTGTATTGCTTTTCCATACATAGATAGAGCAGGGGTTTATTTTTCCCCCAGTTAAAATTAAGAGATGGAGACAGACATGCATAATCTCTTCTAATTAATCCATGAAATTGAGTGTGGCAGGATTCCACATTATTATTTATTTTTACAGCTTTTACGTAGTGTGCAGTAGTGTTGCAACTGTGTGGAGGGTATCTTAGAAAATAAAATAAACCACAAAGTTGTAAGCCACCCAAAGTCATTGACTGAGATTGGTGGCTATAGAAATAAATATTTATTAGATAGATGATAGATAGATAGATAGATAGATAGATAGATAGATAGATAGATAGATAGATAGATAGATAGATAGATGATAGATAGATGATAGATAGATAGATGATAGATAGATGATAGATAGATAGATGATAGATAGATAGATTATATAGATAGATAGATAGATAGATAGATAGATAGATAGATAGATAGATAGATAGATAGATAGATGATAGATAGATACAGAGGTTCAGTGTTTCAGATGATACTTGAATAAGCACTGCAAAATGGCAACATATAGAGGCCTCTAGACCAGTGGTCACCAACTGGTGTTCCGCAGAAAAGTTATTTGCATTTTTTATATTGCACTAAATCAGGGGTCCTCAAACTCCCCCTGGGACGGATACATGCAATGAACATTTGTGTTGCTACAGAGAGTCTCCCCCTTCGAAGAGGCCTGGAACTGACTGACCATCTCAGCCTGCTGGTAGGTGGCCTTGCACTCCTTGCAGGTCTTCCTTCCGCTTGGAAAACCTATGCTCTTAGTCCTCAGTGAGATGCTTCTGCTAAGCCTCCTTCTCGGTCAGATCTAATTTGAACTGAGCCAGCTGTTTTGTCAACTCTTTCTCATGGTTGCTGCTTAGCTCCAACAACTGCTTCCTATTGGGGTCCTAAGGAGCGGGGAGGCGAGGAATGGCGAGAGGGGAGTAGAGGCTGCCGAGGCACCCCTCAACATGAGTGACATCGAGTTGGCCATGCCCACCCAATCACAGGCCCACCTGGCCACGCCCATCCACCCAGTCATTAGGAAGATCATATTAGTGGTCCGCGGGATTTAAAATTATGAATTTAATGGTTCCTGAGGTCCAGAAGGTTGGTGACCCGTGTTCTAGGCCAACCTTATAATCTTTATCCTGCCAAGCAGGTGCTCAGGCCCAAAGTCTATCCTGACAGCATTGATTTTTGCATGTTCCTATTCTGTAAACTCAGTTTAGGAAAATCTGTGCCCCTCCAAACGTACTTAACCGAATTCTTCGCCCATATGATTGTTTTGGCTTGGCTCTGTGTGAGATATTAGCCTGGCTAACCTGTTACAATTTGGGGATCAAATAATTTTATTACATTTTACAAAGCATACACATAAAAACAACTACATAAACTAACAATCAAGAGAAACAATAAAGAGTTTTTTTTTTTAAAAAAGCCAAAGTGAGAAGGTATGAAGAAAAGGAAAAACACAAATCTATACAAAAAAAGGGAGGGGACGTGGTGGGTCAGTGGCTAAGACGCTGAGCTTGTTGATCAGAGAGGTCGGGAGTTCGGCGGTTCGAGTCCCTAGCACCACATAACGGAGTGAGCTCCCGTTACTTGTCCCAGCTTCTGCCACCCTAGCTGTTTGAAAGCAAGTAGAAAAATAGGGAACACCTTTGGTAGGAAGGGAACAGTGTTCCGTGTGCCTTCGGCATTGAGTCATGCCAACCACATGACCACGGAGACGTCTTCAGACAGCGATGGCTCCACGGCTTTGAAATGGAGATGAGCACCGCCCCCTAGAGTATATATGTGTGTGTGTATCCCCATTTTAAATGTTGACAGTCATCAAATCCCTATGTCAATATTTGCTTTTTTTTCTCCCCCCTTTCCTGCAAAATGTCCACTTATAAAGACTTTCTTCAGTAATTTCCTCTCTCATGAGAGCCATTCATTTGGTCACCGTTGCCAATTCTGTCCTCTTTATTAACTATTCTTCTATTGTGGGCATCGTGGGATCTTTCCGATGCGGAGTATATAAAAACCGTGCTCCTGTTATCATGTACTGTGCAACAATAAAACACCTATTATGAGTTGTAACTTCAGTGCACTGCGTAAAGCTAGGCAATTTTGGGCGATCCAGAAAACTACGATGAGCAAAAATTGTGCTTCCCACGGTGTGTGCCTATTTGGCCCAGGAAGGAACAGCTCACTTATCTGCATGCATTCAGGCTATTGACCTGCTAAGCCGAAGTGCTTAGGACTATTAGGGCTTTCAGATCTTCCAAACACTATTCTTTTTTATGGCTTTTCAGGCACAAACATCATTCTGAAGGCTTCTGTAATATTGTTTTTTGAAATATCTCTTATTGTTTTACATCATACATTTCCTTTCTACGTTGAGCAGTGTGCTCCCTAGGTGTCCAAGGTGTTAACATACAAGCATTCAAGCATCATCACCGTCATTATACCCTTGTCATTATATAAGACAGGGTCTTATTTTCTTTTGACCCTCCCAAAATAAGTGCTTGGCCTTATTTTTGGGGAGGTCTTATTATTTTTGAGGTGCAGGAGGTAGCGAGCGTGGTCACCTCGTGGCTGCTGCTTTGTTGCACCTCGCTGAGCTTGCCGCTGTTTTGGATGGCCATTAGTGTGACAGAAGTGGCACGGTGGCTAAGGTTGTGGGAGCAGCTATTAGGTAAGGGCATTTGGGGTGCATGGGGCATGTTCCCCCTCCCTTTCCCCCCTCTGGCCTTGCCTCCTCATGTTGTTTGCTTAGTAAGCCACTAAAGGAAATGACAGGAACTGGCTGCGCATGCATATAAATATTTTTTGAGGAGGGCTTATTTTGGGAGAGGGCTTATTTTAGTGCATGCGCTCAGAAGCCCGATTGGTCTTATTATCCGGGGAGGTCTTATTTTGGGGAAAACAGGGTAATGATATATGCATAAACAAATATGCGGTAAACTCAATAATATTATAACATATATTATCTTCCATTATAGTATCAATTATATAACCATCAATAATATTTACTCATCTGTTTTTCTTTTTCCTATAAGCCATATTTCACCTAATTCCACTCCTCTAACCACAAACTCTGTCATTTAACCATTTATAGAATAGTTCCCATGTTATGAAACAGTCCGAGTCGTCTTTTCCTTTCATTGTTAAAGTTAACCTATCCATCTCTGCACATTCCAGAAGTTTTTTTTTTATTATTATAATATCATCTACAGGGGTTTCTGGGTTTTTCCAGCATTGTACATATGTGATCCTAGCTGCTGTTAGGAAGTGTAGAGCCAAACATGTCTTACCCATATTATAATTTCCTGGAAGCATGCCCAACAAAAATGTCTCAGGTAGGACCTCTGTAATACTAGTAACATGGTTGTTAAAGGAATATTACTTCCTCAGTGACTTTGCTTGTCAGAAGGTCACAAAGGGGGAGTCCCGTGACCTCGGGACACTGCAGCCATCATAAATACAAACCATTTGCCAAGGGTCTGAATTTTAATTGCATGATCCTGGGGCTGCGACAACAGTCATAAGTGTGAATAAATCACCTTTTTATAACAGTGCCATTATAACTTTGAATGGTCATTAAACAAGCTGTTGTAAGCAGGGGTGGGCTTGAAAAATTTAACAAGGGGTTGTCTGCTTGGTTGCTGGGTGGGTGTGACCATGGTGGGCGTGGCCTAGTTGACCTCCTGCACCATGGGGGGGGGGCATTTTTGCCCTGCCCAGGCTCAGGAGGCTTTCCTTGAGCCTCTGGGAGGGCAAAAATGGCCTCCCCAGGCTCTGGAGGCCATCTGGAGGACAGAAACGGGCCTGTTCCAGCCTTCCCAAACTTCTGGTAGGCTCGTTTTTTCTCCTCCTGAGCCTCCATGCCTGCCCTGCACTTACCTGTATCCAAAACAGGCTGCATGGGGACCCCTGGGAGAGATGGAGCGGGGTGGGCTTGGCCAGCCAGGAGTGGGATTTGGGGGTTCTCAGAACTGCACAGAATCTTAGCTAGGGGTTCTCCCGAACCCCTGTGAACCCCCAGCAGCCCACCTCTATAAGTTGAGGACTACCTGCAGTTAGAAGTAGCTTATCTGGTTTTCAGATGGCAAAGCATCATGTTACATAGCCCAATCTTCCCTGGGACCTTAAATTTCCCACAACTTGCTTCTTGGTTTTTTTCTTTTCTGTTCTCTTTAAATAGGTTTGCATTGATTGACAAGAAAATCAGATAGCAGTACATGAAACATGACCCTCAGTAATTGATTAAACCATTAAAGCCCCGTGGTGGACATACCATGTACAGTATCTGTACTTCGAAACAGAGAAGCATGGGGGATTGTTTAAAGGCAGCAATCAGAGAAGAAAATCAACCACAGGGTTTCAAAAAACCCACTGCTTTGAATGCAGAAGTGGTACCTTTCTAAGAAAACTAAGGTCAGATTATATTGTGATAATAATTAGAGGGTTTTATTTAGAAAACGTTATCTATTTAGAAAATGTATTTGGCTGCCCATCTTAAAACAAATTATTCTGGCTGGCTTACAAATAAAGCACACAAAATCCTGTTATGTTAATGCAAATCAGTATAAAATGGGACCAGAACACAATATGAATTATCATAATACTATAATAAAAGTCCTTCATTAGTAACTTGTGGGAAACAGCCAGATCATCATGGGTTTATAGAATTCTAATCTGGTTGTCCACATGTGAAGTGTTAATACTACTTTATAAGGCCTTGGTAAGGCCACACTTGGAATACTGCATTCAGTTTTGGTCGCCACAATGTAAAAAAGATGTGGAGACTCTAGAAAGAGTGCAGAGAAGAGCCGCAAAGATGATTAGGGGACTGGAGGCAAAAACTTATGAAGAATGGTTGCAGGAATTGGGTACGGTTAGTCTAGTGAAGAGAAGGACCAGGGGAGACATGATAGCAGTGTTCCAATATCTCAGGAGCTGCCACAAAGAAGAGGGAGACAAGCTATTCTCTAAACACCTGAGGATAGAACAAGAAGCAATGTGTGGAAACAAGGAGAGAAGCAATTTAGAAGTAAGGAGAAATTCCCTGATAGTTAGAACAATTAATCAGTGGAACAAGTTGCCTCCAGAAGTTGTGAATGCTCCAACACTGGAAGTGTTTAAGAAGATGTTGGATAACCATTTGTCTGAAGTGGTGTAGGGGGTTGAAGACCTCCAAGGTCCTTTCTAAATCTTTTATTCAATTCTATGTAAGGTTGGAGCCTTCTACATGGACAAGCCTTCTACCACTTGGACATATTGTAGTATTTACAAATGAAACCCTCCCAGACCTTAATTCAGCTTGGATTCCTTCCTTCCTATTACAGCCCCTTTCCTCCTTATGAAATGTCACACAATAAGGGGACCTCAAGGCCAGATAACCAGATGGATGATTCCTATGAATAAAGCCAAGTCCTCCCAGTCTGTAGGAGGAAATGATCTTCTGTCTCTAAGTCTTATTTTACTCTCAGTTTGTTCTCGGGTGGATTTTTCTTGAAAGGTCAAGAGCTTTCTATCCAATTTATAAAGAAATAAAAAGAATGTGCTGCTTAACATATCTTTGTAACTATGTGCTTGGTAGCTCTTAAATCTAAGGTTCTATATGCAGTGGAAAGGGATGCAGTGGCTCAGTGGCTAAGACGCTGGGCTTTTCGATCAGAAAGGTCAACATTTCGGCGGTTGGAATCCCTGTGCACTCCTGTTACTTGTCTCAGCTTCTGCCAATCTAGCAGTTCGAAAGCATGTAAAAATGCAAGTAGAAAAATAGGAACCACCTTTGGTGGGAAGGTAACAGCGTTCCGTGCGCCCTCAACGTTTAGTCATGCCGGCCACATGACCACGGAGACGTCTTCGGACAACGCTGGCTCTTCGGCTTTGAAAGGGAGATGAGCACCGCCCCCTAGAGTCGGGAACGACTAGCACATACGTGTGAGGGGAACCTTTACTTGAGCCGGTCAGGATCGAACTCCTGGCAATGGGCAGAATTAGCCAGCAATACTACATTCTAACCCCTGTGCCACCACGGCTCCTAATTAGCGTTATTTGGCATTTGCCAAATATTTAAACTGATTGCTTTTAACACAAAAGTTGTGTTTGACTCAAAGATTGGAAGCAATCTTCTCAGCTAAGTAGTTTGGCAGGTAAGGTACAAAAGGAAAAAGGAGATTGTATCTGCCCATTTATTACTTTGTACAGAAGCACATAGACTCATACTATGAACTGTACTTGAGATCTATAAGGACCAATTGTGTTAGAATGTTCTTTGACATGGCTATTGTTAAGACCCCTACTCAACAGTGAAGCTCCCTTAGATATTCGCTACTCAATTCCATCTACTTTACAGGTTTGTGGACATTACAAATGCTACTTTAAGGAAGCACATTGAAAAATGAATGTTTTCATAGCTCCCTGTGGCTCAGGAGAGGTGGAGACTGTAGGTCACATTCTCCTTAGATGTTTCTTTTATATGGAGATTAGGAAAAACAGATTCAGCCAATAACTGCTAGGTATCCTGGCCGTTCTGGCACTACCTATCTCCAGTGGCTGCTTAAGGATGAACAGTCCATAACTACAGCACAGGTAGCCAGATTCTACGCAGCAGCACTGGGGTTTCGTCGCAAACACATGTCTTCTCCATCATAGTTATGTTATATAACAATTGTGGGAAACCCTTTGCACTGCTTAGTCTTTTCCCTTTTAGCGTTGAACCTACAACGGGCCACACAGTTTAGGGATTGCAGCTATTTTATAGTCAGACCATGTACAATTGACACTGGATTTTATTATAGATTTTAGTTGTTATTTATTATTTTACACTATTAGTTTTAAGTGTATATATACTGAGTGCTTTTATTTGTTCTGGTCACTGGTGTAAGACTGGAGTAATAAATTGTTGTTGTTGTTATTTTCAAAGCTAAAGATTTAAGTTGCAAAATTTTCAGAAAAAAAAACATCTAAAGCTATATTTTACAGCATCTGATTATTTTTCCATCTATTATTATTCTGGATGCTTCTCCTGTGTTCTGAACAACAACAATTTCCCAGCACATCAACTTTGGAAAGTTTCCAAAAATTGAGGATTGAACTTTGGAGTGGAGTATATAATTATATATACTCTCAAAAGATGTACAGAGTCATTGTTCTTTCCCCCTTTAATATGCATAAACAACAATAAATAACAATACAGGAGAGAATTTAGCATTAAGGATTATGGTTAAGATAGAAACCATTCTCATATGTATCAAATAATTTAATGTGTTTTGCACTTAATGCGACATTGAGCTCTAGATGTAAAATGTAAGCAACTTTATGCTTATCAACATCAACATTTTAGAAAACATTGTTAATATAGACAAAGTTTTTTTTCTTTTTCTTTATTTTTAAAGGTTTGTTCTCTTGATCATCAGAGTCTGGTCAATACCATATAAATACCACTGCACCCAAATAATATAATATACTACTTGTGTTTTATAATAATGTAATGAAAGAGAATAGAATTGAATAGAATTCTTTATTGGCCAAGTGTGATTGGACACAAGGAATTTATCTTTGGTGCATATGCTCCCAGTGTACATAAGGAGAACAAAATACATTCATCAAGAATAAAAAGATACAACACTTAGTGATAGTCAAGGTTACTAATAAGCTATCCAATTGTACTAGGAAACAAATAAAAACAATATAAATTGAAAGATACAAGGAACATGGTTATCCTTATAAGTGGGGAGAGATAGATACTAGGAAGATAGAGAAGAATCATAGTAATACATTCTTAGTAAATTATTGACAGTGTTGTGGGAATTAGCTGTTAAGCAGAGTGATGGCATTCAGGGAAAAAGCTGTCCTTGTGTCTAGTTGTTCTGGTGTGCAGTGCCCTATAGCGTCGTTTTGAGGGTAGAAGTTGAAACAATTTATGTCCAGGATATGAGGGGTCTGTAGATATTTTCACAGCCTTCTTTTTGACTTGTGCACTATACAGGTCTTCAATGGAACTGTGTCAAAGATTTCTTCAGCCACTGAGTTATATACCCACACCAGTTGGTTAGTTGTAAGCATATGAAAAGCTTACCATTTCTAGAACAGTAGGTGTTCTATATATCTGCTCTATTTATTGGTTTAGGGTATTATTATTTTTTTGTTCCGATGGAACAGGTTACTCCCTATCCTGTTGGGAAATGGTTCTTGAACTGAACAACGGATCTGAGCATGGGGAATCATTTCAAAAGGAGTTTTCTTTTTGTAAATAATTCATACGGCAGCTAGCTAAGTGCAATGATCAATGTACCCACTGTTGAATGTTTCTTAAGGAAACATTACATCCTCCCTCGTTTATTTGATGATCTCAAGGGCAAATTGATGAAAGGAACAATGGTTACTACTTGCACAGGGTCCAAACTTGTGGGTTTCTATTAGAGGGCTTCTGCCTGAAAATAGGGAAACTGATGATTAACAAACAACACTACTATTGAGTTTGCTTTAGTTTAGTTTAGTTTAATTTTCAAAGCACCAAGCTCTTTCTTGATGAGGAGACTTATATTTAATATCTGGCTTGTTAGTGTCTTCTTGTCCAACAACCCTCCACATAGCTCATCCCATCCAGAGTCCTTCTTGTTCATCCATCTTTCTCTTGGAGTTTGCATCAGCCCTTGGCGAAGAGTTAGGTCAACACTTTGATTTAATTTGGGAAGGGAGAGGGAGGGGGGAGAGGAAGATGCCTGGAGAAAGGATCTCTATTTTTTTTCTGCTGAAGTCAGGTTGTGCATCTTATCCTTTTTAACCAAACAAAAATAGAATTATTCTGTTTCTACTTTATATAATTCTTTTTCTAATCAAGACATTTTTCTCCCACTTATCTCATCTTAATGGAGAATATTGGTAGCTCGGGGTTGAAATGAGGGGTCCTTGGTGCTCTCTGGGCTTGGTTGTTTTCTTGCAGATGTTTCCTTACCAAACTAGGTAACTTCATCAGTGCTAGAAGGGAGTGGGGTTGGCTCTTTGTTTATATATGGGAGCTAGGACTCCTCATTAGCACGGATGATGTCACCTTCTTTCAGTATTGAAATGTCTACAAGAAAACAAGCAGGCATAGAGAGCACCAAGGACCTCTGTCTCATCTTGCATATCCTTGTTTCCATTTTACCTGTGCTGTTTCCCTCTTCTGCTTCAGACACGGCAGCTGTGACTACTTTGTTGGCAAGTGATTTGCTCAGTCCCAGTTTATTATGAAGCAAAATGCCACAGCAACTCAGACCTTGGCTGTTGCCCGTTTTGATGCCTATCAACTGGTATACTGTTATGCAAACCTCTGTTCCAGATGTATTGCTTTCTCTAGTTTGTGAGACAGCATGCAGTGTTGCCCACTAAAGCCCTCTTCATGCTCATCTAACTTCATCAGGACCCCTATTCCAAGAACTAAAGTGACCAAGTAATTAGCAGAACTTAGCTGGCAAAGAGAAGACTATTTGACACTGAAGTTTGATGAATGAAATTACAACGTGGACAGTAAAACTCGTGTTGCGCATATTTAGTTCCATAACGCCCCTTGTTACAGTGGCAGCTGTTGTATCCTTAAGGGGAATTGAGGGCAAAGATTCAGCTGTACCACTTCCTGACACAAGTATGCTTCTTCCTAAAAATCTCCCAATCTTCTGAGTTTCAAAACATGTCACAGAGTTGTTGTAGAGTCTCAGTCATCCAGGCAAAGGTGTTTGAAGATTTAATCATGGCAACTGGACCAATTTTTGAGCCACGGTGGCACAGTGGTTAGAGTGCAGTACTGCAGGCTACTTCTGCTGACTGCCGACTGCTTGCAATTTGGAAGTTCAAATCCCATCAGGCTCAAGGTTGACTCAGCCTTCCATCCTTCCAAGGTGGGTAAAATGAGGACCCAGATTGTTGGGGGCAACAGGCTGACTCTGTAAACCATTGAGAGAGAGCTGTAAAGCACTGTAAAGTGGTATATTAATCTAAGTGCTATTGCTATTGCTATTTTTTCTTAGCTTGAGACATTTTGCTGCTCAGCCAAGGGCAACTCTTTGCCTAGCTGACTTGTTCTTGACTGATGAAGCTGCTTGGATGAGCAGCGAAATGCCTCAAGCTGACAAAACATTAGTCCAGATGCCACAATTCAACACTTTTGCCTGGGTGACCAAGAGTCTTCATTGACATATTGGAACACATTTTGGGGGAGGAAAGCCCTGGAATTGGTGTGGCGAGCTGGTGCATTCCAGTGTCTCTCTGCCAAACTGTCTTGCTCTGATTGATGGAACTGCTTGGATGAGCAGCGAAACGACTCAAGCTAACAAATAATAATAATAATCCATTTGCCGTGATTCATCCTTCATGGAGTCAGAATGGCAGGGTTTATGTTGCTTTTGGCAAACCTTCCAGTTTGAAAATCAGGATTCCTATGTCACGGGCGTATTTGCAAAATGTAGGCATTCTGTTGTGTGACATCTCCAACTGCCAGTGCTTCACTAAACAACAGAGGCCACCTTCTTCAGGTGTGGCTGTCCTACCTGTTTGCTGCCCAAAGATTAACACTATGCCAAGATGTGTTCTGCAGTTTTCCTTAAAAAACAACAACACTTTAGTATTTCTGTCTTGTGCTCAGAAAGTATTTATTTATTTATTTGTCAACATGGACAAGGTAACAGGTATTAGTATAGACATGGACATTTTTGCACGAGATTGGTATAAATAGATGGCTATAAACAAGTATAACATGGCCATGAACTTATAAAACGAGTACCTAACACTGGAGACAATAGGACAGAGAAGGTAGGAATGTTAGGACCTCTTAGGAAACGTGTGAGATCCACAGTGGACACTTTTAAAGGTTAAAGATATGGGAGTTTAGGAACTAACAACGGAATCAGGTTGTGCGTTCCTTTCATTGACCACTCTATTGCTGAAGTCGTATTTTCTGCAATCGGGTTTGGAGCGGTTTACTTTGAGTGTGTATCTATTGTTTGCTCATGTATTATTGCGGTTGAAGCAGAAGTAGTCATTGGCAGGTAGAACATTGTAGCAGACAATTTTAGGTAGTATGCTTAGGTCAGGCCGTAGGCGGCGTAATTCTAGGCCAGGGGTGTCCAAACTTAGTCCACAAGTCTTAAAGTTGCCAAGTTTGGACACCCCTGTTCTAGGCCATCCAAGCCCAAATTTTCAAGCCTGGTGGCATAAGGGATTTTATTGCAAGCAGATGAGTTAAGTACTCTTCTTGTGAAATACCTCCAGACCCTCTCTATTATATTCATGTCCGATATACAGTGTGGGTTCTTCCAGGCAGGTGAGCAGTATTCAAGGATTAATCAATTTCTTCAATGGCATTTTGCAGCTCTCACTTTATGGTGATGAGGTTCCAGCAAACCCTGAAAATCCTTTTGATGATGTGACTCTCCGTCAGTCCACTGTGCCAAATGCCCCAAGTTCCTTCATTTAAAAATGAGAACTTCCTCCCCACCCACCCCGCTCCGGTAATTACCTTTGGTACTGAATGAAACTGCATTGGGAGTCAATAGGATGCCGACCATTGGACAGATGATCGTGCAGTAAAAAATAGGATGCTCTTATATTCTTGCTCTTTTATAATAAAGAAGAAAAAAAGGGCAACCTGACCTTATGGTAAAATATTCTTTGAAAAACAGGAAAGCCATTCATTTTTTCCATTCCAACTGCCTGTGAATGAAATGCAAAAATAACTTTGTAAGCAGAGCGGTGAGGCTGCCCTACATGCTCTCTTCCTAATTTGAGTGGAGAAATTCAAAGAGCTACCTAGTAGCCCGGGCGGTGCCCTTTTATCACTTTGTAAGTTTGCATCATTTCGGGGCAACCACCCCATAAGGAGAAGCTCTAATTCTGCCTCTTAAGCATCGTTTTTTTCTGATACGGTTTCCCCTCTTGTTATGTGCTGGTTGCCTATTGAAAAAAAAAGGAAGAAAAAAGTAAGCACGGGCACAGAGTTGCCAGATGAAGGGAACAGCTAAGGAACAGGGGTCAACTTGGGAGTAAAGCCAGATGATGAATGGACCCTCCCAGAGGAAATAAAAGAGGAGAGAAAGGGGAGTGGAGTTTGCAGGAGACAATTAGTTTGCTTAATTGGTTTGTGACTCTCCAAGACTCTTTGCCAAGTTTTGCAGATATCGGCCTGGCAGCTCTCCAAGCCAGATAAGGTCTGTGATTGTAAATCCTCCCTTGAAAGACTTTGCTGGATGTGAATGGCAGATCTCACAGTCAATTAATAAAAGGGCTTTTTGTCGGGACCAGGAGTTTGCTTCATGCTCTTGGGAAGCCTCAGTCAGAACAAGTAATTTGCGGCAGGATTGTTGTGAATTTAATTTCCAAGGTAAGCCTTTCGCCCATCTTGTCCATTGTTCCCTTCTCCAGTGCTGAGAAAAGGTTACATTTGCACAGGTTTAATCAAGTTAATTAAAAAACTAATAACCTGGATGGTCAACATGCTGAGATTTCTCCCTGTTTACTGTAGCTTGGATTTTGTACTTTGGTCTGTTGTGAACATCAAATCTGCTTGGTTACGCTATGAACCAATGTCCTATATAACTCGAGAAAAAAGTTTCCACTCATTAACCGGAGCCAGTATATCGTGGGAGACGCAGTCTATAAATAAACAAGACTACCACTTCTATTATTTCTCTTTGTAAATGGCTAAATGCAACTTTTGACTGCAAGAGTCAAGAAGGGTGAACACTGAGGATTGCTCGTTGAAGCTTAGAGTCAGGGACACACCGTTTTTTTAAAATTAATAACGCCAACTGTAATTAAAAACAAACAAACAAACAATAGTTACTGTGGAAGAGAAAAATGATTAGGCAGCAACTCTCCTCTGGGTTTTACAATATTGGTGCTTATCTGTAAAGAGAAGGGGCAAGGAATGAATCTCACCAGCTAATATGCAAGGGAAAAAGGCTGCCACTGCCAGACCTATGTGTAAATTCAGCCTGGCTTAGATGGGAATAAATAAGAACATGGCTGGTGTTTTGGCTAGATTTAAAAAATGAAATGAGAAAGAATATCAACAAGAAGAATGTTAGAGATATGCAAGATTGCAAGACTGGAATAAATCAGTAAGACCACACCTAGAATACTGCATACAGTTTTGGTCACCACACTATAACAAACATGTTGAGACTCTAGAAAAGGTGCAGAGTAGAGCAACCAGGATGATTAGGGGACTGTATGCTAAAACACATGAAGAATGGCTAGTCTAGTGAGGAGAAGGACCAGGGGAGACATGATAGCAGTCTTCCAATATTTGAGGGGCTGCCACAGAGAGGAGGGGGTCAAGCTATTTTCCAAAGTATCCGAAGGCCAGACAAGGAATAATGGATGGAAGTTGATCGAGGAGAGACTCAACCTAACAATAAGGAGACATTTTCTGACAATGGCATAGGACCTAGGTATCTGCAGGATCGCATCCTACCACACACGTCCCTGCGACCTATCCGCTCACACAGAGAGGGGGCTCCTCCTGGTGCCGTCTGCTAGGCAATGCCAGCGGGCGACACCTAGGAGTAGATCCTTCTCTGTGATGGGCCCAACCCTCTGGAATGACCTCCCCCCAGACATTCGAACTACCACCGACCTCCGTTCCTTCCGGCAAAAGTTAAAGACTCACCTATTTCAATCAGCTGGCCTGGCACTTTCTTAGTTTTACCTCCCAGGGATTTATTCATTTTAATTGGGTTTGGGGTTTTAATAAGCTTTTAATGTACTATATTTATTATTCTATATACAGTCTTGCAACCCCCTCCACCTACGTATTTAATTATTTAACTGTTTTATGTATGTATTTTATAACGCATTTTAGTGACTGTACACCGCCCCGAGTCCCTTTCGGGAGAAGGGGCGGTCTATAAATACGAATAATAAATAAAATAAATAAATAAACAATGAGAACAATCGACCAATGGAACAGAAGTTGACTGCGGAGGTTGTGGGAGCTTCATCCCTGGAGGCTTTCAAGAAGAGATTGGACTGCCATTTGTCAGAAATGGTGTAGGGTCAGAGGTGGTATTCAGCAGGTTCTGATCAATTCTGGAGAACTGGTAGCAGAAATTTTGATTAGTTCGAGAACCGATAAATACCACCTCTGGCCCCGCCCCCATCTATTTTCTGCCTCCCGAGTCCCAGGTAATGGGGATTTTGCAGTAACCTTCCCCTTCCATGCCCACCAAGCCACACTCACCAAGCCATGCCCACAGAACCAGTAATAAATAATTTTGAATCCCACCACTGTGTAGGGTCTCCTGCTTGGGGGTTGGATTAGATGACCTTCATGGTCCCTTCCAACTCCATTAGTCTGTTAAAAATCAGAGCTACTTCTATAGTGGGAGCCTAGGAACAAATGCTTCCTTTTTAGTTGGTAGTTTTCCATTCCTTTGAAGATTCGAAAAGTGTGGGCCACAGTAACTGCCAAGATACATGTTTCCTGTGGATCCCACGCAGAGACTGTAAAAATAATAAAAGCAGCGCTTGAAAAGGAACAGTAGAGATAAGAGAAAAGATGTAGTGATAATGATGGAACAGCCAAACACCAGGGGTGTCTTGGGAATTAGCTATCTTGAAATTATACACAGGCAATCGTTGCCCAAGATATTTGGGAGGCTTAAGACTGTCCATGATCTTTGAATCACATTTTAGGGGTCACTCAAATGCTTGGATCCCAAGGAGAAAAGTAGGCAAGGCTAACACAAAAAAATAATAATCCAGTATCGCTAATATGATTGCATACCGATAGTTCCCCCTTCCTTTACATTAAAAATTACAGTTCAGTGGGTAATTTTGGGAAAGGTTTTGAGGAATCATACCCAGTTTTGGAGGAGACTCATAATGTCATCAGCCACTGGGTTGTATCTCAGGTAATTCTCGACGTACAACCACAATTGAGCCCGAACTTTCCGTTGCTGAGTGAGAGAGTCATTAAGTGAGTTTTGTCCCATTTTGCAACTTAGCACAGTTGCTAAGTGAATCGCTGCCTAGTGTCTGAAACTTTGATCATGTGACCATGGGAGTGCTGCAATGGTCACAAGTGTGAAAAAGTAACTTTTTTCAGTGCCATCGTAACTTCGAACAGTCACTAAATGAGCTGTTCTAAGTCAAGGAATATCCATACCCTGCTTGACAATGTTGACTGCTTTAGATGAGAGATTTTCTCAACATCAAAGTAAAATATGCCATTCATTCTACTGGGATTTTCTTCCATCTATGAAAGATGAGCATAAATTATAATTACTGTGCAAAAGATGTTCCACATACACATTTTTGCTTGGAGTTGATCTTCAGTGGATATTAATATATTTGCCCAAATTGATAACCCTTCAGATATGGAGTTGACACTGCACATGTGTTTTGTTTTGGGATATTTGAATGTGTTCCCCAAAGTCTAGATTAAAATGAAGATGGGAGATAAATAAGGTACTTGTGGTAGGAGATGACCAGGCTGAGCCTGAGGAAGGGGTCAAACATGTCATCTGTCTTGAGAGGTGAGCGGCGACCGGACAACCGTGCAGGTGACCAGTTGAGCATGGGCGGGGCCAACCAGGGATGAATTTTACCAGTTTGGTGAACTGATTCATATCGTCCCTACCAGTTCACCCAAACCGGTCCAATCCGGTCGAATTTCACCCCTGGGCTGGAGCCTTGCAACACTTCTAATACCTTCAAGTATGTATTTGATGTATGGGGAAATACTCTTAAAGGAACTAGGGGACTTCATATTTTTATTCATGTTTTGTGAAGATGGAGTTTCAAATGATCCATGTGTATAATTTCCAGTATGTGTATCCTTTAAGATTTCACAGTGAATGTCCACCCTTTAGCCACAAACAATGCAATTTTACTTTTTCTATTCCTTTAATATAAGCACGCAACAGCTCTTCTTTGGGGTGTTATTTCATACTAAGGTCAGTCTTCGGTATGTTGGACAGGAGCAAGATATGTCTGTATTCTCTCTGGCCAAATATACTATATAATATAATAAAAATATAATAGTGTAGTGAAAAAAGGACCAAGGGTGACATGATAGCAGTGTTCCAATGTTTTAGGGGCTGCCACAGGGAAGAGAGGGCGGAGGGTAAATCTGTTTATCAAAGCACCAGAAAGCAGGACGAGAAGCATGGATGGAAGCTTGTTAAAGAGAGGTTCTACCTAGAAATAAGGAGAAAGAGTGAAAACAATTAACCAGTGGAACAAGGCTGCCTTAAGTAGTTGTGGGTGCTGAATCACTGGAAGTTTTTAAGAAGAGATTGGACAGCCAAAACTGAAATGGTATAGGGTCTCCTGGTTGAACAGGTTGCTGGACCAGAAGTCCTCCAAGTCGAAAGTCCCTTACAACTCTATTATTCTGTTCTGTTCTGTCCTCTTGCAAATGTCTTGGGATACGTAACCTTTGACTTTGGTGTACTCTCACACAGCACTGCCTTAGTTCAACTGGAAACAGTCTTAGATGGATTTAACTGACTTGGCTGTGCTTCCTCAGCCTCTGAGGTGGTCTCCGTGCATTGTGAGAAATAAATGTTCCTCATATCCTCTTAGGAGAGCATCTTGGGGTCATAATAACCACCAGGGAACCTCCACTGGCTTGTCACAGGGCTGTAGCTCAGCTTAATGCAGCTCTTTATTCCATTCCTCTCCTGAGATTATCTCCCTTCACTTTGCTTAAATGATCCCCCTCCACTTCCCATTTGCTCTGTGTGCATAGAGTAAAGGGAAGGAAAGCGTTCCAAAGCGTTTGGATCTGTGCCCGTTTCAGTTTATCAGACTTAAGTGTTTTGTCATTTGGAATGGCTCCGTGCCTATAAGACATCCAGAGAAAACAAAATGTGCAATTCTGGAAAAATGCATCACGTGTTACAAGGCAATAGCAGGAATTAGTGTAGGGAAGATATCCTCTTAGTAGACATTGCATGAGTCCCACTCTAAACTTTAAAAAGGCTGAAGGATCTTTGCTGTAGAAATGTCAGAGAATGGGATTTTATTGGCCTCTTCTCCTTCCTTTTCTGGTTTACCCACCAAAAGGTGCTTTTCCAAAAAAAAAAAAAAAAAAACAACCCTGGACTTTCTTGGTGTTTCTTTTCCCCTTGAAAATGTTTCGCTCCTCATCTCCAATAAACTGAAGAAGCTTCTTGGATGAGAATCAAAACATTTTCAAGGGGAAAACACCCCTCCCCCAATCCATTTGCCTATTGGAAAAATCTCACTAGATATTTTTTCCAAAGTTTACATACATACATACATACATACATACATACATACATACATACATGTATGTGTGTATATGTATGTATATGTATATATATGTTGCATTTGTGCTGATAAATAAATAAAGGGAGACTAGTATAGATCTATTTCAAGCTATTTAGCTCTCATCAGCTAGCCATGCCCTTACTATTTATTTATCAGCACAAATGGAATTTCTTGGTGTTTCTTTTCCCCTTGAAAATGTTTCGCTTCTCATCTCCAATAAACTGAAGAAGCTTCATGGATGAGAATCAAAACATTTTCGAGGGGAAAACTGCCCTCCCCCCCCAAAAAAAACCCATTTGCCTGTTGGAAAGGCGCTTTTGGGACAACCATGACCTGGATGACTGAGAATCTCACTAGATATTTTTTTTCCAAGTTTACAATTCTTTTCAACTTAAATAAGCACCAGTACCAGTCAATCGGGGCTTTGAGCAGGGATGAACTTCAAAAAGTTTAGCAAGGGGTTCTCTGCCCGATTGCTGGGTAGGTGTGGCCATGGTGGGCATGGCCTAGTCAGCCTCCATTTTTGCCCTCCCTGGTCTCTGAAGGCTTTCATTGAGCCTCCAGGAGGGCAAAAACAGTCTCCCCAGGCTCTGGAGGCCAGAAATGGCCCCATTCCTGCCTTGAACTTCCGGTAGGCACATTTTTCACCCTCCCAGAGGCTCCGTGCGCACCCTGCACTTACCTGCATTCAAAACGGGGTTTGTGGGGACTCCTGGGAGGGGTGGGGCAGTGTTGGCAGGGCCAGATAGGAGTGGATTTGGGGGTCCTTTGAACCGCACAGAATCTTAGCTAGAGGTTCTCCCGAACCCCCCCAGCAGCCCATCCCTGGCTTTGAGACATACTTCAAACACACATCCTGAGCTGGCCTACAGAACATGTTCAGTTACATGTGCTAATGGAATGCTTTAGACTGAACTTCAGAGGTTATATACTGCCCCATAGCACTCTCTGGGCAGTTTACAATGTAAGCACTATTTGCATATCATCCCCAGGAGAGAGAGAGAGGGAGAGGGAGGGAGGGAGGGAGGGAGGGAGGGAGGGAGAGAGAGAGAGAGAGAGAGAGAAGTGGAAGCTGGAAACGAGCTAAGTGTGGCCAAAACGTTATAATAGCAATAGCACTTAGACTTATATACTGCCAAAATTGCCCCCAACAATCTGGGTCCTCATTTTACTGACCTTGAAAAGCTGAGTGAACCTTGAGGTGGTCAGAATTGAATTCCTAGCAGTGGGAGCTCATTTGTGATTTGTTGCACACGTTACTATTACCTCTCACTTCTTCTGAACAATTCTGCAAAAATATTAAACCCATGTTAAAAACATCTGTCTTATTTTTTTTAGCATGATTGCACTGACATGAGAAGGGGAAGGGGGTGAATCCTACTAAATTTTAACTGTTGGTGGGGCTACTCTTAAACATGAATTTACCACTATGTCAGGGATCCAAGTAACACCCCCAATGAAAAAGACTCCGAGGCTTGAGCTTCCTCAAAGTTCCATTTTATTACAGATGTAATATTGGCACATCTGGGAAAACCCGAATCTGAAAGTTTCCAGGTTTCCCCCACCCAAATGAAAGTTCAAGTCCCTGCTCGGCACCCACATATCCATCACATGTCCGTCCTAACTGGAGATGCTTCCCAGTCACACCATTCCAAGTGCAGGGCTGGATGACCTTGACTCTCTGAGAAATTTTCACTATATCTGTCCCACTCCATATAATCCTCCCTCCCAATTCCTACAGTATTAAATGTGGCAGCCTGAAGGCCCAATGCAAAAGATGGCTTCCAGGCCTGACACGCTCTTCAACTTGGAATTTTGAATATGTGTCTCCGGACATGTATAAATGCCTCTCAAATCAGGTCACCTTCAAATCGATTCAGTTTGAAGGTGTCCGGTGCAATTGAGAAAATCCATTCAAAGGTAATTCACTTGGAGCTGAATATTCAAATCCAATAAATAGACAAGCCAAGCATGTCCCTCTAGGCAAACAAATACAAAACAGTCCCTTTAGACAAACTGTTTGGGGTTTTTAGTGTGGTTAATGTCTTTAATTTGTTAGCATTTTAATGTGGTTTTTATGCTGGTTTAATGTTGATTGGGAGTCACCCAGAATTAGCTTATACGGTGGGTGGCTATTTGAAGAAACAAACATATATAAAGGTAAAGGTTTCCCCTGTCCAGTTGTGTATGATTCTAAGGCATGGTGCTCCTCTCTATTTCTTGGCCGAGGGAGCCAGAGTTGTCCGAAGACATTTTCGTGGTCATGTGGCAAGCATGACTACATGTCAAGACACATGAACCACTGTTATCTTCCCACCCAAGTGGTACCTATTTATCTACTCACATTTTCATGCTTTCAAACTGATAGGTGGGCAGGAGCTGGGGCAAGTAATGGGAGCTCACCCCATCACTCAGTGCTCTGGTCTCAAACTTTCCAGCTGACAGGCTTAGCATGTTTAACCACTGAGCCAGGGGTGGTATTCAGCCAGTTTTGTCAGGTTCTGGAGAACTGGTAGCTGAAATTTTGAGTAGTTCAGAGAACTGGCAAATAGGCTGGCCACGCCCCTGCTGCCTCCTAGTTTATCTTCTGTTGTTGCCCTGAACAGGAGAATGGAGCTGGAAAGCAGGTTAGTGGGGTGGGGAGGGAATGGGGATTTTGCAGTAACCTTCCCCTGCCATGCCCGCAAAGCCACGCCCACAAAGCCACACCACGCCCACAGAACCGGTAGTAAAAAAATTGAATCTCACCTCTGCGCTGAACCATCGTTCCCCTCCCGAAAACATATGTAGCCTATTTCTACATAGCATTTATATGGGAAGTCATGTAAAAATGAGACCCTTTGATTTGCAAAGTATTCTATACATACAGAGTTTGATCATGATCTCTCACCAGGGTCTGCCACAGTTTTTGTTCATTGAGTTGCATTCTTTGAAATGTTTTGTGGCAGCTCACCTTGACAGTACCCTAGTACCAGTTGGTGGCCAATTTTATTCCTGCAAAATGGCACCGATTCCAACATTTTACATGGAAGAGGTATGGCTATCAAGATGACTTTGTAATAGTTTCTTACAATACCTGCTCAAGGATAAGCCATTGAACGCTCTTTAGAAAGATATTATGTATTGGTCCTCTAGTGTAATAACATCCTTCCTCCATCCATAGAAATTATTCCAGTGTCTTTTTGTCGGAAGGGAGAGTGGGTGGTATGGCCACAGGTGACTAATAATTTGCACCTTAGAAGCCATACTCAAGAGCAGAAAACAGATCTTGGCCGCATATTTCAAACTGAATATTCCTTGGAGCACGATTTGGTATGTTAAACAGAACTTTAATTAGCACTTTAAAGAATGGATGCTCTGTTTGTGAACCATATTCTTGAAGCAACTATAAAACTGACAATCCCAATTATTTGTTTGTTTGTTTGTTTGTTTATTTACCTGCTTGTCCTCTGACAGTTCAAGGTGGTTCACATAGGGATATCCCCTAATTTCATTCCCCTGGGCCGTGAGAAGACAATGGCTTATTAAGATCTATAACCAAATTGGGATTTGATCTGCCCAGTCTTAGTCCAACACTCCTCTCTTCTGTTTAATTTCAGATCTTGTTTAGCCATATATAAGAACAAACAAAATTGCTTCTTTCTTAGTCAGCCCCTGATTTTACCTTTACTAACTGCTGGAGGTCTCCAGGTTTTGGGATTTAAACCTTGGAGACTTAGTGGACAACCAGTTAAATATGAGCCAGCAGTGTGTGGCGGAAATAAAAAAAAGCCAATGAAATCCTAAATGGCATTAACAGAGGGATGCAATCAAGATCAAGTGAGGGACTAAAACCACTCTATAAAGCCTTAGTAAGGCCACACCTAGAATACTGCATCCTGTTTTGGTCACCACACTATTAAAAATATGTTGAGACTCTAGACAGAGTGCAGAGAAGAACAACCCAGATGATTAGGACACTGGCAGCTAAAACATACGATGGACAGTTGCAGGAACTGGGCATGGCTAGTCTAGTGAAGAGAAGTACCAGGGGAGACATGATAGCAGCATTCCAATATTTGAGGGGCTGCCACAGAGAAGAGGGGAGTCAAGCTATTTTCCAAGGCCAGACAAGGAATAATGGATGGTAACTGATCAAGGTGAGGTTCAACCTAGAAAGGAGACATTTTCTGACAGTGAGAACAATCAACCAATGGAACAGAAGTTGCCTTCAGAAGTTGTGGGAGCTTGATCACTGGAGGCTTTCAAGGGGAGATTGGACTGCCATTTGTCAGGGATGGTGTAGTGTCTCCCGTTTGGGTGGGATGTTGGACTAAATGACCTACAAGGTCCCTTCCAACTCTGTTAATCTATCGATCTATGAACATTTCCCTATCTGGGATCTGAATCTGGGCTTTTGGGAGTGAGAAGCAGATTCTGTACCACTGAGATATGACTCTATCCTCATTAGATGGCTACCTTTGGAATGATTTTAAAGACTTGGGCCAGTGTGTTCATGTTGGCTATTGTACATAAGGAGGGGCAAGTAGAAGGTAAAGATATGTATTTCTGTTTCTGTGGTTTCTACTAGTTCATCTATTTCTGCTCTCATGGCCCAAGAGGAACATTTGAATCTTCTACTTGTGTGATTCCTCTACCTTAACATCAAATTATTCAGGGGTGCTTGACTTCTGAATGCTGTTGAGTTACATCTCCCAGTAGTTCACCTTGTAGGTTATGATGACTATAGCTTCTGGGACTCATAGCTGATGAAGGTTGGGAGATCGGCATGTCCCAAATATTTAATATATCCAAATCATAGCAGATCAGCTGCAGGGGCAATGGTAGTCATAGATGGCAATGGCAGTCACTCAGTGAGAACAATTTCCTGACAAAGCATTTTCCTATCAGTGAGGCCAAATAGCCAGTGGCCAACAGCTTGCCTCTTAGAGTTGTGGGTTCTCCATTGCTGGAGGCTTTTTGGGAGGGATGGGTGAATTTGGGTAGTATAAGAACACCTACCTGGCAAGGGGTTGGATTCATTGGTGGGTTTAAAATTATTTAACAACTGGTTTTTTGCCCTAATGACCAGCTGGGTAGGTGTGGCTCAGTGGTCATGTGACTGGGTGGGCGTGGCCAACTCAACATCACTCACATCGATGGGACTTGGCCTTAACTGTTACAATGTAACAAGGGTTAACTGGAGAGGCAGTTTCTGTAAGCAGGGCAATAAAGATTAGGCTAGAAACAACACCAGAATGTTTCCTTCCTTCCTGCCTTCCTTACAGGATTAGCCCTGTCAAGTGGGGGTGGGGGAAACCAAAAGGAGATTTCTTCCAACAACCGGTTCTCCCAACTGCTTAGAAAGTTAGCAACCGATTCTCCCGAATAGGTGCGAACTGGCTGAATCCCACCACTGCTTTTAGGGGGGAAAGAGGGGTGTGTGCATTTGGATAGCATAAGAACTCCTGCCTTGGGAAAGAGGTTGGATTGGAAGACCTCCACAGTCCCATACAGCCCTATAATTCTTTGATCGGAATCTCCTATGTATGAATTAAGTTAACGTTATTTGGTAGAATTCAAGGGAGCATGAAAATCATAGAAGAACCATGTGTGTAGCTGTGTCTTTGTGTCTTTGTGTTTGTGTGTGTTATGGTGTTGTGTGAAAGTGGCAGAGGAGAAAATGTCGTATTGATGGTGAAAAGGCAAGGCAAGGGGGATAAAAGCCTTTCTGTACCAAGCAGCATCATTTCACCAGTCCTTCCAGCTTCCCTCTCCAGCGACTGCCTTGTCCATCATGGGAGGTTCCTATCATGACCTGCAGACCAGTTATAATTCACTCCAAGCCCTTTGTCTTCATCAGCAAATATCAAAGCCTCCCCATGCTCATGCTTTACTCCATGACTGCTAAGAATATCATCACTCACCAGTGGGCGAAAGAAACAAATGCCTTGTCCAACATCCTTCCCCCACTTTCTACGTCGAAATTTTCATGATGAATGGTTTGGATAGCTTTGGGTGCCATCCCTTTCCAATAGCCTAGAATATACCAGGATAGGATATTCGTTCTCCTGTCCCCAGTTTCCAAAAGCGATTTCTGGCATAAACCACGATTCCAAAATGACTGCATTTTTGCACCTTACAATCTTTAAATAATATAAATAAAATTTATCTTTGAGAATCCCCTTCTTAGATTAGATTAAAAGTTATATGTGGTTGCCTAAGGAATGGATTCTGAACAGGAAAACAGCAATTAATTATTATTTTTTTAAATTCAAATCACATTTTGGATTGCAAAATAAGGAGTTTTGATCATGGCCCTATTTTGAGTTTAGACTTTAAACTGGCAGCTACAGATAGTCCTCTACTTACTGCCATTTGTTTAATGACTGCTGTTCAGGCACTTTGCAAACTTCATGAATTCTTTATGATGAGCCATGGTGGCACAGTGGTTAGAGTGCAGTACTGCAGGCTACTTCTGCTGACTGCCGGCTGTCTGCAATTTGCCAGTTCGATTCTCACCAGGCTCCAGGATGACTCAGCCTTCAATCCTTCCGAGGTGGGTAAAATGAGGACCCAGATTGTTGGGGGCAATATGCTGATGATGTAAACCACTTAGAGAGGGCTGTAAAGCACCGTAAAGTGGTATATAAATCTAAGTGCTATTGCTATTATGGTCATAACACCTGGGGCTACAGGATTGCCATTTGTGACTTTCCTAGCCAACTTCCAACAAGCAAAGTCACTGGGGAACCCAAATTTGTTTAACAACCTCATGATTCGCTTAGCAATTGCAGTGATGCACAACCATGGCAAGGAAGGTAGTAAACTTGGGCACAACTCACCTTAACAACTGCCTTGCTTAGCAACAGAAACTCTGGGCCCCATTGTGGTTGTAAGTTGAGGACTATCTGTATTGGTAGCAAAGAGGCAATATTAATCCAGATGCAATCCATATTCCGAAGCCTTTTGAGATTTAGTTATCCCATATTCTAGGTTTCTGCATTGTTTATGTCACTTAAATATATAGTGGACACAGATCAATATATAGCACACATGAAATACCTCCAAGCAAGCACCATCCTGGTTTCTGATCCATATGAAATAAACTCGGGGTTTAGGATAAGCAGCAAACAGATAGGAAGATGTGTAAGAGCATTTTCACAAGTGACATTCAAATAATCTTTGAATACCTTGTTCCATGCATACATTTGACAATTTTTTCTAAGGCTAGAAGCAAAAAAAGGAGAGACTGGATCATTAATATCATCCGTACAATGCAGCCTTCTGTTTCCAAAATGTAAATACTGCAGGGTTGAACTGCTGCAGGTTTGCAAGGGTTTGAGTAACCCCCTAGCTAAGGATCTTCCCAGTTCAGTGAACCTGCAAATCCCACCCCTGACTGGCCACAACCACCCTGCTCCCTTCCCCTCTCCGGAGTCTCCATGAGGCCCGTTTGGGATGCTAGGTAAGTACAGGGCCCTCACGGAGGCTCAGAGAGGGCAAAACACAGGCTTCCCAGAAGTTCTGGAAGTTTTGGCCTGTTTCCAACCTCCGGAGTGCTTCTGGAGCCCTGCGGACGCTGTTTTCACCCTCCCGGAGCCTCGAGGAAAGCCTCCGGAGCCTGAGGAGGGCGAAAACGCCTACCCCACCATGGTGCAAGAGGCCGACTAGGCCACACCCACCAAGGCCATGCCCACCCAGCAACCGGTCAGAGGACCCATTGCTAAAATTTTTGAAGCCCACTCCTGAATAACTGGAACAGGCAGTATGTAGAATATCAAAGAAAGTTTTGATTATTTTGTTGGATGTGATGTTTAAAGATCTATTCCTGGGGATTCTGAGTGTTAAAATGCATCCATCTCGAGGTCATCCAGGTTGACTTTAGTCGGTGTGATTAATTACCACTAGAACTGTTTGGATATCCCCTTCTAGTGGTTGTTCAATCCACTGTTACTCGGGTAACTTTTGTCCAATATTGTCAACATTCATTTCTGCTCGTTACAAATTTGGGGGACTTGTACTCCAATTTATCTAGAGCAGACAGGTTTGGAGGAGGCAGGATAAGTCAATTCTGTCTCACTTCCATATTGTCCTGCAGCATTTGATACTGCCCTAAATTACACATTAATAGTTAAAACAAGCACTTTTGTAATATTTTAGCTTGTTTGGATGTTAGTAAATAACGTCATTGTAACAGGATAGCAACTCTATGAAGGGATAATTATAACTCTAGCATTGCTTCCGTAAAGAAGGAATCAGGTCAGTGTGTGTGTGTTTGTGCGCGCGCGCACACACACACATACATACATACATACACATACACACACATACATATATACATATGCATATATACATATATACATACAAACACACACACAGCCTCCTTATGAATTTGCTAGCTGTTCTTTAAGCCTTTTGCGTCTTTTTAATGATGCAAAAGAGAAAGAGAGATTGAGAGAGACTGAAACTTGTGAAAATGTTCTACAAATAGATTCCGCAACTTCCAGTGACAAAAGGGGAGGTGGCCCAACCATTGAAAGATTGTTGACAAATGATTCACTGAGACTTTTCATGAGACTGATTGTGACATGGAGACCTACCAACTTCACTCTTAGCTAGAGTTACCCTACGATAAAATTCACCAGCTGAAAAGAGTTCTATACCATCATGGAGAATATTATAACAACCTTGTATTACAGTATAACATAAAAACATATTTTCATTTAGGTGACCAATTCAAGTACTTTTATGGCCATATTATTGTTTCTTCTTAAGTGCTAAAACATCCAGATTTCCAAAATTCAGTACAGACCAAAACAAAAAAAAATTAGAGAGTCAGTTCCCAAAGGAACAGCAAATAAACCTTCATGATGCATAAATGCTACTCAGAACGAGTTGCAAATTGGATATCTCACAAAAGATCTTAAATAATATGTAGGAAGTAGGCACTTTATCAATTTAGACAGAACAAGAACCCCCAAGATTGATATCAGTTTAGTAGAAAGTTGAAAGCTGGTATATTGTGGTGGTTAAAAATATGAGCTATAAGCTGCAAGCACCTGAAAAAAATATATACTTTGGCCTTGAATCTCTTTGGAATAAAGATTATTCTCCAAATTTGTGGCCTTTCATCTGTTTTCTAGAAGTCTAGGCAATAATTTTCTGCTATAGACAACTTAGAAATCTAGGCTAGCATCAAGCAGATTGAAAATAAAACTCTTCACGAAAACAGAAGAAGAAAAGTAGCGAGTAATGTCTTATGTCTAGTCCTGCAAACCAAGAACTGAAAATAATCTGTATTAAAACCCTTGGTGGGTTTAAATTGCTGTTTTCGACTTGGCCTTCTGTACAGAACAGATGAGGCTATAAATAGTCAGCTATCTCTTGCATCATTGATACTCGTGCCCACAATGTATTCCCAGGAATTAGAAAGAATTTGAAATATCCTATACAATTCTACCAAAGTGGAGGAGATTTCTACTTCCCTTAGAACGTGTCAGGGAATATTGCAGTTGAATTGCATTTTAAAACCAAGCGGTAATTTGCAGAGGTTTTAAAATCCCATCTAAAAAAACTAACTAAATAAGGTTGTTTCCTTCTTTTCTCTTCTCTTGTGTGGTTTAAATTCATTCAGGACCAAGAGGTCTGGGAACTCTTCCAGTAGGTAACAGATCAATAAAGCAGAGTATTTGTGTAGTGTGGAACCAATATGTTTATTGAGCAGTGTCTCTGAAGTTGTGGTTCCTCCTAATTTGCTATCAGGTTCCACACTTGATGGAGAGAGTCTAAATTCTCTCCATTCTCCTTATCTCCTAATTTTCGTTGAGAGAGGTTTCCTGAGAATGGGTTCTAGCAAGAGTCCAAAAGGTCAGAAGACTAAATCTTTGGTCCCCTGCAATGTTATCCTGAAGGGGTGGCTCAGTGGCTGAGCTTGTCTATCAGAAAGGTCGGCAGTTCAGCAGTTCGAATCCCTAGCACCACATAATGGAGCTCCCATTACTTGTCCCAGCTTCTGCCAACTTAGCAGTTCAAAAGCACATAAAAAATGCAAGTAGAAAAATAGGGACCACCTTTGGTGGGAAGGTAACAGCGTTCCGTGCGTCTTCAGCATTTAGTCATGCCAGCCACATGACCACGGACACGTCTTCGGACGGCGCTGGCTCTTCGACTTTGAAATGAAGATGAGCACCACCCCCTAGAGTCAGGAACAACTAGCACATATATGCGAGGGGAACCTTTACCTTAATGTTATCCTGGGACATGTATATTTGCCTTCATTCAGGAGAGTCTAAATTCTTATGGGCTCAAAGATGGCCAGACCAATCCTGTTCACTGCTTGTCTCTGCTTCTGTTTTTCTGGAGACAATAGGGTGGTGGGATGAAGAGAAGGCAAGGAATGAGATGCATCAGTGGGCTTGTGTCCTATAGTTGATTCATTCCCACCTGAATGAACTATTTTCCAAAGTGAGGGAAAGTCACTTTGGAGTCTTAGTCATATCCATCACCTTTGTTATTACCGAGGCCCGTAAACAAATCCCATCTTGTTCTTGAGTTGGTGCTACTAAAAAGCAGTGGAATGTATCAAAGCCTTGGTAGATTTTTTTGTTCTCAAGAGAAAGATCCATAAACTAATGTTTTACCCCTGCCATGTATCACTCGAGTCTTTACTGGAGAAGTCAAACCAAAGTAAGCAAAATCATAGTAGTGTTACAATCCAAAACCAATTCTCTTCATCTTGCAGCTTATTTGTCACTATATTATATCAGCTTTCATTAACCCAGAAGAGAAGTGAGCAACGAAGCAAGGAAAACAGACATCTGCACAATCTTGCTTTAATTCTTTAATATGGTAAGCCCTCCAGAGTTACCTTATTGTAAGATGGGCAGCCAATAAATTTTACAAATAAATAAGTGAATACAAATAAATTTTGTTCAGGTGAAGTTTCCTTTAAGAACAGCAACCACAGAAATTCCATAACCCTTTCAGAGAGTGTCAAGTCTTGAACAGGCTGGATTTTATATCTAAAACTAGCCAATAAGCCAGCATTGTCTGGGTATTTATTTATAGGGAGGAAATACCCGGACCAAACATAATTTCTAATGTTGGATTTTCCTCCTTATCAGAGGGAGCCTCCTTGTGGAGTACTGTGAAGCCGTTACCAAGCAACTCCACAGCGCTGTACAGTAGAAGCCATTTCATGGCAATACAGTAGAAGCCATTTGAAGGCACAACAGGCTGTATCATAACAGAACACACACTCTGAGGGGTTTTAGGAGTGTTTTACCCCCACAGTATTTGTTACCAGAGAGTAAATCAACTGTGTACCAAGTTTGGTTGAAATTGGTCAAGGCTTTCCAGAGTTATGCAGGAACATACGCACACACACACACACACACACACACACATTTTTATATAAACAGATTATTATATTTAATTTTATATCTTTGACTGATATCTAAAACAAAAAGCTACCAGCTTATACATCGCATGAATATAACCCTTCTGCAGACAGTCTGATAGTTTATTCTGTTTTAGTTTGTTTTCCAGATAATTATATGCATGTCACTACTTCTCTATTCCTTCCTAAGTCTGAATATTTGTTTTGTGATAAGAAGATTATTTTTCCCTTCCTCCCACTCTTTATTATCTCTTCTGCTTTATTTTTTTTGTTCTCTTTTGTTTTGTTTCCTTCCTCCCCCAAACCCCCCAATTTCCCCCCGTTTTAGGTTTCAGAGAAATTATGTTGAATCCAATAACCCTTCCTGGACATTCTAATCCTCTTAACCATCATGGCATTTATGTTGAAGATGTCAGTGTATATTTCAGCAAAGGACGTCATGGCTTTTAAAAAGAACAAAAACAAAAAACTCACACACAATCAACAGCGCAAAAACAAAAAAAGGTGAAAGACAAAAAAAAAGTGAAATCAAAAAGAAAAAAAAAAGAAAGCCACCTCCTCGGACAGGTTCCTTCTTTCCATGTCAAGTTTGTTGGTTGTGCCCTTTGAGAGTTTTATGGGGACACTTTCACAAAAGCATGGTCTGTACACAGATCAAAGCCACCGCCGGGTGGGATCGGACCTCAGTCTGCCTCCTGCTGAAAAAACAACAACAACAACAACAACAAAGGGGTGCACTTTGTGTTTTTTTCCCTCCTGCCACCAGTTCAAAGGAATGTTGTCCTCTTCTGTTGGTCCTTGTGTTCTTTTTTTTCCCCTCCATCGGTTGCGATGTTGCTGCAAGGCATAACAGGAGCAAAGCAGAGCAACAAATTATATTTTGTTGTTGTTGTTTTTATTGAAGGGGGAAAAATAAGATAAAGATGTTCTCAAAGGATGCGTCACAATGGTTGCACTTTGATTTTTTTTTTCTTATATAAAAATAAACAAGACCCAAGCAACTGATCTGAATCCGGAAATTTTAGCGTGGTGGTCTTTTCTGCCTTGGAATCCTTGTGATGTCACAACGTTCAATGAAGACCACTTTCTCTCTCTCTCAACTTGCAAGTAGTTAAGGTTATGGGAGGATACTCCAAAGCGAGAAGAGATGAGACTTCAGAAGATGTTTTAACAGAGTGAAGACCCTTGGTAAGAAAAGGTTAAAACGAAGGCAGCCTCCACTTCTTCGCCCCCTCCTTGTATCCCATCTAGTCATAAAGCTATTGTACCAGAACCTATATGGAAAAGCAATCAAGGGGGGGAAAAAACTGGGCTGCTACGCTTACCCTCCCCCCCAAAAAAAGATGATATTGGTGGCTTTGTTTTGAATACAAATTTATTTGTAGGGGGATCTTCTGTTTGTGCGCGTGCGTGCGATTGTATGTGCCTTTTGTGCGTTCGACCTGCTCTTCGGCTATCTGTGTTCTGTTTTTGTACACCAGCCTTTTCCCTGCTGCTTGTATAATGGCTTTATCTCTGGGGATGGGAGTTGTGTGGATGTGTGCGGGTGTGAACATGCATTTGTGGGATGGTGGGGAGGTAAGGTGCTCCTGGACTTCACACCATGGATGGATGAGGAGTGGTGTTGCAGATCTCAACAAGCCTAGGGACAAAAAAAATGTAGAAGAAACCCACAAGTTTTTTGTTTTGTTTTTAAATTCATTCTCCGATCTGCAAACCAACCGTCTTTTCTGCCTTCCTATCTCATTTTCCCCTCCTCTTCCATCCCTTTCCATTAATTTCTCGCCAAGTTAGAGATGTATTATAATTCTGTCACGCACCCTGAATGTATGGTTGGCTCAAGGCATACAAACTAAGCAAAAGGAGATTGGAATAAGACTCTGGTGTCAATACAAATATTGATTCTAGACTCAGATCTCTATATAGACAGCTACGTTCTGTTCTTCTTTCTCGCACCTTAACTCCATCTCAAAACCTTTGCAATGGAAGCAGGAAGAATGCTGGCCTTGATATCAATCCTGGAGAGAAATATCTGTTCAGTATTTTTCCCCTCAGTTTCCGATGGGGAGGGGGACGGGACAGAATGATCAATATTAGATAAGCTCCGTCAGAGTCTTGGTCAAATGTAGTGAAAGAATGTGGAACATAGAATGATAAGTCTGGAAGGGACGTCTTCCAATCTAATTCCTTGCTCAAGGTAGGAGGCCTTACACCTGGAGGTTGGATTCAGCCGGTTCGCACCTATTCGGGAGAACCGGTTGTTAACTTTCTAAGCAATTCAGAGAAGCGGTTGTTGGAAGAAATCTCCTTTTGTTTTTTTTCCCACTTTACAGGGCTAATCCTGTAAGGAAGGCAGGAAGGAAACATTCTGGTGTTGTTTCTAGCCTCATCTTTATTGCCCTGCTTACAGAAACTGCCTCTCCGGTTAATCCTTATTACATTGTAACAGCTAAGGCAAAGTGCTCATCAACTTGAGTGATGTTGAGTTGGCCATGCCACACAGTCACATGACCACCGAGCCACACCTACCCCAGTTGGTTATTAAGGCAGAGAACAGGTTGTTAAATTATTTGAATCCCACCACTGCTTACACCATCCTAGTCAAATGGTTGTCCAGTCTATTTTTGAAAACCTCCAGCGATGGAACACTTGCAACTCCAGGAGGCAAGCTGTTCCATCGATTCATTGTTCTCCCTGTCAGAAAATCTGTCCTTCTGCATTGCTCCTTAATACGCTTCCACTCATTATCTAGGAATATATACAAATGCAAAACTTGGAATAGCAAATATGTTTCCTATGGACACTAATGCATTCCGAGGCAACTCTCTTGGTGCTCCAGACTCCCTTGCCCCACACTATATATATATATATATATATATATATATGACTGCTATGATTATTATCATTTCATTGAAAATAAAGGTGAATCTAGAACAGGTAGTCCTCAATTTACAACAGTTTATTTAGTGACAGTTCACTAAATAACCGTGGAAAAAAAGTGACTTACATGACAATTTTTCACACTTATGAACCTTTGCAGCATCCCCATAGTCATCTGATCAGAACTGGGATGCTTGGCAACTGGTTCATATTTATGACGGTTGCAGTCTCCGGGGATCCTGTGGATTACCTTTTGTGACCTTCTGACAAGCAAAGTCAATGGGGAAGCCAGATTCACTTAACGCCTATGTTACTAACTTAACGACTGCAGCGATTCACTTGAGAACTGTGGCAAGAAAGGTCATAAAATGGAGCAAAGTTTACTTAACATCTGCTTTGCTTAGCGACATAAACGTTGGGCTCTATTGTGGCCCTCATTTGAGGGCTACCTGTATGCTGCAGAATGAAGTATTTTAGACTCCAGCAAAATGTTTATCTGCTTCGAGATCCTCTGAGCCTAATAACAGTCTTAGAAGTAAAAACGCTTTATTGTCGAAGCTAGATTTTATCTGGAAGAATACCTAACTCCGAGGAAGAAAGAGGGAAGAGCTTGGGGTAAGATTAAGGATTGTGACTGGGAGCAACTGTAAAGCTTTGTCTTTTGATGAATTGATGTTGAGCGACTGCCATGCTCATAATTTAGGAATAAGGAAGTTTCCCGAGACAACCATTTTTTAAAAATATCCTATGGCATCCTCTCCAAATTACAAATATTCCCACTGGCTCCGAAAAGTGTGTGAAACTGTTATTAAGGACAAGGGGTTAGACAGACTAGACCAAAAATATTTGTTTAGATTTTTAGCTTGTTGCAGATAATTATTTGAGCCATCAGATTTGCCAAATGTTTCTGCAGTGCTGTACAGCTTCCAAAATTGCTTATCTTGATCAATTTCTCTCTTGGGGTAAGATGAACGAAGACCGAAGCCCTGAAGATCTTTTAAGAGTTAGGCGTACTGCAGAGGCATTTTGTCTTTAATGGGGTTTTCTTTCACACACACACACACACACACACACACACACACACACACACACACACACACACACAAAATCCTAAAAAAACGGCTGAAATGTATTTTCCTGCAAATTGCAGAAGAGGTTTATTTATAAAACGTATCATTTTATTTATTTTCTTGCTGGTTTGCTCCAATAATCAAGTCAAGTGCAAAAGCCACAGAGAACTTTAACAACATGGAAAAGTAGCCACATGAATCCACCCGGTTTTTAAGCTTGAAACAGCAAATCATTCCAATGAGAACTGAAAACCAAAATTGTAATGTCACTATAGGTTTGCTTTTGTCAAAGCAATGTATGTTGGAAATTAACCTAAGTAACTGATCACTAGCTGAGGGTTGCATATATATATATTTATATACACCCACGAGATTTGTCGTGCTAGTTTTCAGCTTAGGTCTAAAGTTAATTCAAGGTGAGATTCCTGGTCTTGATGTTATTTGTGAGGAATGCCATTGAACCCACTGCCATCAAATCTGAGCTCCTTGTTTTTCCAGACTTTTAATAGATGTGCCCTACTTTTTCTTCTAAATAAAAATTGGAATCGCATTTTGCACAACATTTCAAAAAAAAAAGTTTTATTTTATTGTGTGTCACGTTAAGTTCTACCCACCCCCAAAGCAGCCTATTCACACAATTGCGTCTCATTTTTTTTATACGTATAGCCAACTATTGTGTGTATTTACGCCATGTTTCTTAGGGCAAACTATCGAGGAGAAGGAGCTTGGAAAACTGAGGAGCAGGTAGTAATTCCTTTATTTGAAGGAATTCATATATTAAAAAAGGGTGAAATGAACCTATCTTTGGGCCATCGAAGTTGGAGGCTTTAAGTTGCGAGTCTTAAGAAGAAAAAGAGAGAGAGAGAAAGAGAGAGAGAGAAAGAGAGAGAGAGAAAGAGAGAGAAAGATGGTTTTCGATTTTAATTATTGTAATCATTACCTCATTATTGAATAAGAACCCCTCATTCCAAACCATTTCCCCTCTTCTCTCCATGTTCATCATCTTGTGCTATGAAAATGGGAATTTCCCCTTCCACAGAGACTCTAGAGGTCTTTATGTCTAGTTTCTTAATAAACACTTTATTTTCTAATTAAACTGCTGCACTGACTCTTTTCTTGGGAAGACAAAAAAGATCAATAAATTTCCCACCAGTGTGTCACGTATTTATTTCCTTGGCGCTTGTTGACAATCCAAAGGTTTGCATTTGGGGAAGAAGGACATTCCTTGAGCTAAAGCATCTCTCTGCCATTGGCCTGGTTCAAGCATGCCTCTGCATTTTGTTCTACAGCTGGAAGTTAGGCCCGCGAGCCTAACTTTTACAACTTTTGCAACTTTCCTTTGAGTTGTATGAGTGAAGCATAACTGTAGTCAACCAGCAAGCGGATCTGATCATACCACTAAAAGTAATGAGCAATTTGTAAAAATAGAAAAAAAGCTAATTCATTATGAAGATTCTAAGCAGTGTTAGTTGAAGGCTGTCCTTCTTGGGCAGGAGAAGGGAGCCCCCTGGAGGGCATTCTTGAATCTCATAGGGTACTGGAAAAATGCAGAGTATCAACCCAACACCTTGATGGGGATATGCACTAAGTATACTTTATTCAATCATAATTGGCATATGGGATCATATGGATTCCCACAACTTGCTAAGCCAAACTCAAACATATTTTAGCTTGGTGTGCGGAGTCCTTAGTGCTCTCTGAGTTTGTTTGTTTTCTGGCAGATATTTCATTACCCGACTAGGTAACATCATCAATGCTAGCCTTTACATTTGTGTGTTTTCTGAAGCATTTGATGCCTATATGTGGTACTGGTCAGCTGATGTTATCTAGTTTGGGTAATGAACATCTGGAAAAAAAAAACAACCAAGCAGAGAGCACCAAGGATCCCACAGTCGTCCTCCTCCTCCTCCCCCCACTCCCTTCTAGTGCTGATGATGTGACTTAGTTGGGTCATGAAATGTTTGCAAGAAAACAATCACATTCAGACAGTGCCAAGGAACCCTCATTTCAATCCTGAGCTACAAATATTCTCCTTTATTTGGTGTCCCAAAGGTGCTTTTTCGAGAGGCAACTTGGACTTTCTGGTTTTTCTTTGAAGACGTTTTGCTTCTCATCTAAGAAGCTTCTTCAGCTCAGAAAGTCCAGTTGACTCTTGGGGGGGGGGGGAAAGCACCTTTGGGACAACCATGACCTGGATGACTGAGAATCTCCATGGACATGTCATTTGATGTGTATTCTGTGAACGAATATGTTGAGCCTTCTCCCTAACTAGGGAAGGTCACTATCTATTGAGCTATATTTCTAATTAAAAAAGCAAAGGAGGCAGCCAATATTTTCAACAGAAAGACCTCCTGTTAGATTAGAGAGGCTGTGATTAGACTGTTTTTAAAAAGTCATGATAAGGAAGGTATGTATGGGCCAGCTCTTTAAAGATTAGGATGACTTAAGTAATTTCCTTACATGATGAAGACCTTATTCAGCTACCTTTTGGATTCCACACAGCCTCTGAAAAGACTCTCGCGTCAAACGTGATCCAGACATTCTGACAAGTGGGATGTTAATGTGTCAATTATGAGATAAATTCTCACTGGAGAAATTTAGCTCTTGCCGCTGAACACATATGCCCTTCATCAAAATACTGCTTTAACGGTGACATATTTGAGCCACCGTGGAGTGCTTGCTTTGGTCGACCGGATCAATTTAGGGAAATCAGGACCGGAGAGATTAAGTGAAGTAGAATGTATGACTGTAGAAGTCAGATGAAGCAGAACGCCTGCAATTTAATGGACAACATACCTCCTAGCTTGAAATTTGTGGATGCGGAGAATCGCAAGAATGTCAGATTTCAGTTTTGGAAGAATGATGGGTCTTCTGAAGCAGCCGGAGGAGTAAAATGTTGTCACGTAGGAAATCCAGTATGTAGTCAAGAGTGATGGGAAGGAATCAGAATTGACGATGAAGGCAGCTCAGTACAATAGACATAAACCCATACGGAATATCAATAGAAGTATAGAATTCCAAGGTGTTAAGCCAACTTGTATTGTAGGATACCCACTGCTGCTTTCAGCCTACTAAGTGCCTGTTCAGTTTGGGATCAATGCAACTATGCAAATGTGCCTTGATTTTGTTCCTAGCATTCTGATCACCAATGTGGCTTTTCTTAATGCATCTTATTCACTGATTACAACGTTTTGTGGTGGGAACTGATTGTAATGTCCCATATCTAATTACTCCGCCAGTGTTCAGCCTGACTTGTTCCCCTTCTGCCTTGAACTTCAGCATCCCAAACAATTTGCCTCTCATTATTATATATCAAAGACAAGAGAGCTTTTGTCGTCTAATTCAAATAGGCATGCGTTACCATTAGGGAACTTCCAAGTTCATTTCTCAATACTATCTATAAGTGACCCCTGTTACAGTATGGCGGTAACAATAATGACTAATGTTATAAGGTAGTTAAAATCATCATGTCTGTGTAATACTTTGAGTATGCCAGAAACCACCAAGTATTTGCTAATTATCTTAATCAACCATAAGGATGTGAGTTTCACTAGGCATCTGGTCAATTTGAATTCTTGACCTAATACTTGTAAGGTATGAGTAAGTAAAGACATCACACTTGGAAAGAGAGTGTGTTGTTTCACTTCCATAGGTAACTTTTTAACTATATATGTTATTAACGTTTGATATACTGTATTTTTTGGAGTATAAGACACACCTTAGTTTTGGGGGAGGAAAACAAGGGAAAAAAATTCTGCCTCTGCCCACCAACAGTATTCATCTGGCTAGCATCCTTGCAGCAAATAGCAAATAGTCAGATCAGCTTCAGCACATTATTGCAGCCCGATTCAGCACAAGCAGCTGATTGGTGGGTGGATTGGCCTCCTGGAATACCTCCAATCAGCTGTTCCAGGCTTCAGCGATTGCTACAGACCATCCCACCGCCTCCGTGCCTCTCATTTTCAGCCACTGAACACTCCATTTCAGACCCATTCAAGGCTGCTGGGATTGCCAGAGCACATCGCCACTGATTGCTGCCTCCACACATTACGTTTTCGGCCTCTGCGCATCACCTTTTTGGCCTCCACACACCCCATATTTGGCCCCTACACGTTGCATTTTCAGGTGGTTCATGCGGCGAGGATCACCACCGCCAGCGCTGATGATCCCCGCTGCCTGGAACCACCCAAAAACACAATGTGCAGAGGCCAAAAATGGGGCATATGGAGGCCAAAAACACAATGCAATGCACAGAGGTGGCAATTGGTGGTGATGTGCTCTGGTGATCCCCGCACCCTTGAATGGGTCTGAAATGAAGCATTCGGTGGCTGAAAATGCAAGGCACAGAGGCCAAAAATGCAAAGCATGGATGTGGCGATGGTCTGTGGCAATCCCTGCATCCTGGAACAGGCCAAAAATGGTCAAAGGGTGGTGGCCGATGGGTGCGTGGGGCTACATTTGGTGTATAAGACACACCCAAATTTTCACCCTCTTTTAGGGGGGGGGAAAGTGTATCTTATACTCCAAAAAATACGGTAGTTTTTTGGGTCCTGATGCCTGATAATTATGTTGATGGTAATAAGTTGCGAAATAACTTTATCCTCACTGTCGGAGCAAGCTGCAAATGAATTTGAATACTTTGGATTTGCATTGTTGCTAAAATTCATTTTTTTTAAAATCCAGACTAATAGGCAATTCCCACTTGGAAGGAATCCATATTTTGTTACTTCCAATTAAAAATCAATGTAATGTACCTTCCCTCTCAATTTCGCATTGGTCTCAATTTATTTTAAGGCAAAATTGAAAGTGTTATTTTCTACTTTGACAATGATACTACTGCCCATGATGGCTTACAGCATGTTAAAATCTCAGAGCAACCTATCGCATGCTACCTTCCTTGAGTTTTAGAAACCAGGAAACAGGAAAGGTTACAACTCCAAGGAACTTTGGAAGCCCTGGCTACCATAGCCTTTCAAAGTTTTAACTGTATCAACAGAATATATTTGCATTCTGAGATGCATCGTTACTCCCATCTTCAACTGTTTCAGATTAAACTCAGCCTTAGAGGGATAAGAATGGTAGCACCAGTACTAAGACCTTAAATATAGGTTTGATGAGGAGGAGGGGGTCAAATGTATAATTAGAAATAATAAAGAAAGAGAAGTTTCCCTGTTGTAGGTTTTTGTATGCTTGTTTAATAGAGCATTTCCAGCAGTGGAGAATAATCTATGCTGGTGCTTTTCTTAGTCTGACATTTACTGATGTTCCAAGGAAGTGATTATTTGATTCAAAGATTTAATGAACCATAGGAACAATTACTACCAGATTTTGAAAAGGAAATACATCTTCTGGGATCAGCTTGTACAAAGAAACAATGGAAAGAATTTCTGACTTTGTGTAGTGGAGTAATAGAGATTAACAAGGCTGTTACTGTAAATGTTCTTTCTTCGTATTTTCATTTTGTTCTCCGACACGCTTGAAACATGCATCTCTTTTGCCCAGTGTCCAGATGATTAAGGAATGTTGTGTTTGTGAATTCCTCTGTGAACTGACCGGATCTGCACCCCTTAGAATAATGTGCAAATTGGAACATCATTTTTCATTTGGCTTATACTTCTTGACTGCCCAGGTTAAAAAAAAAAAGTCAAAATAAGTTTAATCAATGTATGTTTTGAGAGAAAATAATGCATTCACTTCCGTGCCTGATTAGATGCAAATTTAACCTCGGGGAATGTGGGTGGAAATATTTCTGAATGTTTGAATAGAAACAGGTTATAAATAAGCCAAGATCATGAACAGTCAAATGTAAAAGGAGCTAAAGGATCACAAGAGAAAAATAATGCACATATCAAAGACCCGTGGGAAGATACAGATCATAAGTATTTCCTTGCAAAGGCTAGAAGCCTCCAAGCCAAAATTAGGGAGCTGTGATGTTTGGTTTTTATAGGAGTTGTAGTAAAAATAATGGAAACTTGGTGGGAACAAGTTGGATATCGTAGAACCAGTAGAATGTTGTTATTTCTGGATGCAGTTTCTTGAGGAATAACATGGAAAAAAACTTATTGGAAGAGATGTCATTCTATATGTCAAAGAAAGTGTAGTTCCTGAGAAACTAGAAATCCTCAGACGCAACAGATTTCTTCAATGAGTTGCTGTAGATGGGAAAATAGAGTATGGCCAGTGGTGGGTTCCTACCGGTTCGGACCGGTTTGGCTGAATCGGTAGTGGTTTGGTAGCCTGGGTCGCTGGAACTGGTAGTGATGCCTAGAGAACCGGATTTTTGCTTCTGTGCATGTGCAGAATATTTTTATTGCACTGTGTATGTGTGCTCAGTGTGCATCAAGAGCATATGTGCACCAGTGGTGGGTTACGACCAGTACGCCCCAGTACGGGTGTACCGGTGCCTGCCTGGAGCACCAGGTACCGTTCCGGTATGGTGCTCCGGAGGGCCAACTTGCCCGCCCACACTCCTTACCGGTATTTGAGGTTTTCGGGGCTTCCACGCACGGAGCGTATGGCACCTGCACCACACTCCACTGAGAAGCTGGGGCGTTGTGGGTAGTAAGCGTGCATGCATGTGCTGCACATGTTCATGTGGTGGACGCCTGGCCCCGTTGCACTGTACTGGTTGCACCGAGATCCGGAACCCACCATTGTACAGCACCTCCTTCATTCATTAGGACCCGGAATTTTTTTTGCAAAATTGGACATGGCGCAGGCATACCAACAATTGCCTGTAGATGGCACTATGGCAGAGCCCCAAACCATTGTGACTCACAGGGGTGCATTCAAATGTCACCGCCTACAATTCGGTGTTAGTATCGCCCCTGGACTGTTCCAAAGCATCATGGAATGGCTTTTGCAGGGGATCCTAGGAGTCATCCCCTATTTCGACGACATCTTAGTATCGGCTGCAAATGAGGTGCAACTTTTCAAACATGTACAAACAGTTTTGGCTCGAATTTGGCTCAATAGGATTGTTCCATCCAAGAGGGGAGGGGTGTTAGATTCTTGTTCTAACTACAGTGGTTTCCACCAAGGTCCTCTGTTCCGGCGGGAACAGAGGTTTAATCCTATTGGCCGAAGGGTCTGACAGTTCCCTATCAAAGGGGTGTTGTCAGACTCAACCTTTGCTGGATGTTCTCACTTGTTGTACTCAATAAAGAGCTGTTGTTACCGTTAAGCCTGTGTATGCCTATCCATTACCCAATCCAACAGTGGGTACCTATTTGTGTCCAGATTACTGTTTTCAAGAACAGAGTTTGGGAAAATGCAGGAAATAACAGCAACAGGTTGTTAATTGACAGACCAGCAAACAACGAGCTGCCATTTCGAAAGGTTTTCTGAGAATTGTAAAAGAACTGTCACGAAATTGCAAATTTTCTAACCATAACTCCCTAATATATACCCAAGAGTACACACTGTACCAGAAGAATAGAAAGTAAGCAACATAATACCACTTTTAGAAAAGTGATCCAGATGGCTTATTACTGATTTTATATACACTGGCAAAAAGTAGTATATAAGCAAAATTATCAGGGCGGCAGAAGAATAGGTTTTGCAAAAGAAGAATCAACATGATTTCTGAAAAGGTAAGTCCTTTGATATAAATCTCTAGTAATGTAATCTGTCTCTCTTAGCAATTGCTGAGGAACATGCGTTGGAAAGTTCTCCCATGTTTATATCCTATTTGTGAACGTCCTACCTGCCTCTGATTAGTCACTGAAAGGAAAAAAAATAATGCAGGATGAGCTAGGATTCATCTGAAGTTGGCATCCTATGGTAATGATTGTTTCCATGTGCTATGTACTAATCAAAGAGAGAAGCAACCTTAGAACTAAGGAGAAATTTCTTAACGGTGAGAAGAACAATTAACCAATGGGATAGCTTCAGAGTTGTGGGTGCTCCCTCTCTGGAGGCATTTAAGAAGAGAGTGGACTTGTCTGGAATGCTGTAGGGTCTGCTGCTTCAGCAGGGGGTTGGATTAGAAGACCTGGAAGCTCCCTTCCGCTTCTGTAATTCTATTATTCTGTTATTCTATGTATCATACTGTTTGGCCCAGCGTTCTATTCACTTACCTTCCCTACTGGTTCGCAAATGTGAGGGTGTGCCACTACCACGCATGCGCTCAACTTTCCCTGCTTTTGGCAAAAAAAGGGGCCTAAATGGGATGCCATAGAGCCAGGGCAAGTGGATGGGACCATCCATGATTTCTGCTACCAGTTTGGGTGAACTGGTCCAAACTGGTAAGATACCGTCTCTGGTTTTGGCCCCTTTGAGTAGAAATGATGAGAAGAGCATTCCCAGTCCTGTTGATGGCCTTGGATCATGCCGATCTGATAATCTCTAATGGATCTGCACAACAATTGATCAAGGAGTTTGGAAGTATCCAGTCTGCTCCTTTGCAGTTCTGTTTCCTCTTTCCATTTGTACAAACATTGCCCATCCAGGCTAACCATAGATGGTGAGATTTTTTTCATGGAGACTCCCTTTGAATGATTGCCAAGAAACAAATCTCATTGGCGGCCTCTCTATAGGCTCTTCAGACGGGACCCCCTGGAATCAATGTAAAAGCCAAGACAAGCAAAACAAATAAAAACAAGGCAACATTTAAATGTCCCAGAATATGAAATGTTTGTACGTTAGGACTTTCAAAGCTTTCCTTGTGAATATTTTTCATCTAGGCCATTACCTAGCAACTCTAGAACTTTTTAGAAATTCCACCTTTCTTTTCATATCGCATTATAACAAGTTGGCAGTTCTTTTTTAAACTGATTAAAAAATAACAAAAAAGAATATGGTTGCATTTCTCTCTGTTCAATGCTATACAAATAAGTTAAATTGTCTCTATATATCCCAAAATCTACCGCTTAGCTAAAATCCCTGTTTTTTTGATGTTCTGTCATCACCAGTCTTACCAGGCTCAATATATGAATCACTATCTCTTTAGATTTTCCTTCAAACTTAATGAATATTCTTCCCAAAACTAACGGGGGGAGGGGATTTTGATTTACTGATATATTATTTTATGCATTTCTTATAAATAGTAAGTCTTAGATGTTTTTAATTCCTGGGCATATCTGTCACAGATGAAAATATGTGTATTTTTCATTAATTATTCCAGCAGAGGTTTGATTTATTTTTACATGCAATTTTCACCAAAGCCATGCATTATTTTGATAGAATTTCCTGTTCCTTGGGTAGAAAATGAAAATATAGCCTTAGAACCCCGAAACTTAATTCCAAATCCTTTTCCTTAAATGGTAGTTTGTAGGTCATTTTCCAAAGCTGAGTTTCATTCACCCAATGACAAAATCTTGTCCTCTAATAAAATAACATATAATTTAGTCATTAACCCTTATGTTTGTTTGCAGATAAATTGAACTTTGAAATTATTAAGCTGCCTACTAATAGCTTTAGCCAGAGAAAAAGCAACCCATTTGGAGCAAATTAAACCAGGAGGATTGATATCTGAACACGTTCATTATTTTTCACCTCATTTAACGATGTGTGTGTGTGTGTGTCATTACTGTTGTGGTAGTTGTTAAATATATTTCTGCTACCTAGCTATGGGAGGGGATCTTTAAATATTAGCAAGTTGTACTGGGATAATTTGTTTTGCAAGATGTTGTGTCTGCAATTATATTTTTATATTTTGAACCACAAAATTATCAAAGTAGATTTAAAAAGATAACATTCACAATATAAAACAAGAATATAAGTTAAAGAAAAAGGTATGCAGTAAAAGGAGTGGGGAGAAATGAAAAATATACAAAGCTGTTCATCTGGTGTTTCCATAGTAAAGGTTTATGAAGACAAGAAGTTTAGAAATAGTATCTAAAAGATTGAAAGAGAAAGCTCTCAGATAATAGAATAGAATAGAATGGAGGAATGAAGAAGAATAGAATAGAATAGAATAGAATAGAATAGAATAGAATAGAATAGAATAGAATAGAATAGAATGGAGGAATGAAGAATAGAATAGAATAGAATAGAATGGAGGAATGAAGAATAATAGAATAGAATAGAATGGAGGAATGAAGAATAGAATAGAATAGAGGAATGAAGAATAGAATAGTGAACAATAGAGTAGAATAGAATAGAATAGAATAGAATAGAATAGAATAGAATGGAGGAATGAAGAATAGAATAGAATAGAATGGAGGAATGAAGAATAATAGAATAGAATAGAATAGAATGGAGGAATGAAGAATAAAATAGAATAGAGGAATGAAGAATAGAATAGAATAGAATAGAGGAATGAAGAATAGAATAGAATAGAATAGAAGAATGAAATGGAATGGAATGGAATGGAATGGAATGGAATAACAGAATTGGAAGAGACCTAGTTCAACTCCCTGCTTACGCAGGAAATCCTACACCACTTCATAAGAATGGTGCCACTACAATCGAGCCCAAAATTTCCGCTGCTAAGCAAGACAGTCGGTAGTGAGTCTTGCCCCATTTTACGACCTTTCTTGCCACCGTTCTTAAACAAATCAGTGCAGTTGTTAAGTTAGTAACACGGTTGTTAAGTGAAGCTGACTTCCCCATGACTTTGTATGTCAGAAGGTCACAAAGGGGGAATAACGTGATCTGGGGACACTGCGACCATCGTAAATATATGCCAGTTGCCACAAAAGTGTCCGAATTTTGCTCACATAAACACGGGGATGCTGCAACGGTTGTAAATGTGAAAAATAATTAACTTTTTCCAGTGCTGCTGTAACTTCAAACGAATGGCTGTAAGACAAGGACTACCTATACTATAGACTCCACAAATGACCACAAGATAACAGCCCACAATGTATAATACTTGGAGTGCATTCTGTGATTATTTCAACAATCAGTTATAGTTGTAATGGTGAAGAAAGTCCATCCGGAAACCTAATCAAGTGCATTTCTAAATAAATAAGATGGAAAAGGTCTATTTTGGGGAAGTTGGAATCTGATGGATAAGAATAAATCTCCCACTACAGGGCGCATGCTTACAACCCAAACAGTTTTTTGAAATAATCATTTGGGTCCTTGTAAAACCAGGGTGGTAAGGTGGCTCAGTGGCTAAGACGTTGAGAGTGTTGATTAGAAAGGTTGACAGTTGAACGGTTCGAATCCCTAGCACCACATAATGGAGTGAGCTCCCATTATGTGTCCCAGCTTCTGCCAACCTAGCAGTTTGAAAGCATGTAAAAATGCAAGTAGAAAAATAGGAACCACCTTTGGTGGGAAGGTAATAGCATTCCGTGCTCCTTCAACATTTAGTCATGCTGGCCACATGACCACAGAAACGTCTTCGGACAGCGCTGCCTCTTTGGCTTTGAATTGGAGATGAGCACTACCCCCTAGAGTCGGGAACAACTCGCACACATATGCGAGGGGAACCTTTACCTTTACCTTAAAACCAGGGTGAACACCAAAGCTCATTACCGCAATTTAGCATAGTAATAGTTTCTTGGAAGAGCGAACAGGGTTGCAAAACAGACTTAGTTTCAGCTTTCAAAAACATCTAATTTTATAAGAGACTTTCAGATTTAAAAACCAAAGTAAACTTCTCAAGAACCTGGAGAACTTCAGGGAATTCAAATGTAATAGAACAGGGGTCTCCAAACTTGGCAATTTTAAGACTTATGGCTTCAATGTCTAAAATTCCCTAGCCACCATGGCTGGGCGAGGAATTCTTCAAGTTGAAGTCCACAAGTCTTAAAAGTTGCCAAGTTTGGATGCCTCTGCAATAGGAGATGATTTCTTATGAGGTTCCTGTTTAAGGTATGCTAAAGCCAATGTGTTGTACAAATTTAAGGAGATAAACCTTTTTTAGGCTCCATGTAGCAAGTAGAAAGGAATAGCTCCAAATAACATTTTAATTTTCCTTCAAAGAAAACTCTCCCCAAAATTTAAATCTTTATATATTTAGAGAGGCAAATAGACTTCTTCAAGAGTTAAAATGAGCTGTTAATTAGGAATGGGGTTGTGGCGTTGATATTGGACACAAAAGACCTTTTGATTTCTAGCCCCAGTACAAACTTTCCTGATTTATTCTTTTTCACTCCATTCACAGACCAAAACTATCATTATTCATAGTGGCACTTCTCTAAATTTTGAGATGCAGTTCCCCAGCCAAAAATTACAGAGCAATCTGCATATATTAGGAGAAAGTACACACAACAAGCACATATTAGTGAAAATGATGTTTGAAAATGTATTACATTAGGGAAAAAATACTTGCAAAAATGCATACATGAGGAATGATATGCTTGTGTTGGGAGAAGTGTGCGTAATTATGTTCCTTAGTTGCCAAGAGGGGAAAAAGTAATATAGCCAGTTAAGTTTCCAACATAATGGATAGTAATGGATAGAGGATCAAAATGACATATATGTTGTTTCGATCAAAGATGATATTTGCAGCTATGTAACTATGTGGCATAGGCATCCTTCAGTCTCAAAAGACAATGTTATCGTGCTCTGGAAAGAGGTAAAGCTGGAGTGTCCTCTCCAGAGCACGAGGCCTGGGTAGATTAATATGGAGGGTAGACTGTTACCCAAGCAGCAGATCCTCCCCACTCCACGTCATTGAAATAGTCCAATGGAACAGCAGAGCCGATACGATTGGTTCCAGCTGCGTCGCAGGAGTTACCAGAACATGGTTGTACACAGTCACGAACTGCTTCCGGGATTCCGGCTCTGGATTTTGCCTCGAGGTTGACTCCTGAAGCCTTTTCCAGGAGTGGATGTAGCCACAAGGCAGTGGAGGTTTGTAATCAGAGTTTCCCTTCTCCTAGAAGATGGCTCTGCCGCTTTATCTGCCGTTGGGGCGTAGATCCCTCTTCCGCCTTCAAAACTGTTGACCGTCTTCTCCTGTAACCCTGGAAAGGGGCCCTTACGAGGGGCTACCAGCCGGGCCAGCTGGACCAAGGTTTTTTTTTAAGGAAGTGTTACTCCTCCATCACTCACCCTTTGTCTTGGCTTGTGACAGGCAGAGCCTGGCTTCCCAAATGTTGGGCCCAGGATGGCAGGATGTAACTATGTATGTAATATGTAGTACGTAACTATGGGGTCCTTGATGCTCTCTGAGCTTGGTGGTATTTTGAGCAGCCTGCCAACTGCTGTGTGGATAAACTGATGTGTAGGCAGTCCTCAACTTATAACAGCAACTGTTCAAAGTTATAAGGGCTTATGAGCTTTTTTAACACTTACGACTGCTGCAGTGATCACGTGATCAAAATTCAGATGCTTGGAAACAGACTTGTATGTAGGATAGTTGCAGTGGTCACTTTTTTGCAACCTTCTGACAATCAAAGTCAACCAGGAAGCCAGATTCACTTAACAACCGTCTAATAGCAATAGCACTTATATATCACTTTACAGTGCTTTACGGCCCTCTCTAAGCGGTTTAGAGAGTCAGCTTATTGCCCCCAACAATCTGGGTCCTCATTTTACCCACCTCGGAAGGATGGAAGGCTGAGTCAACCTTGAGCTGGTCAGGATCGAACTGCTAGTGGTAGGCAGAGTTAGCTTACAATAGCAATAGCACTTAGCCTTATATACCACTTCATAGTGCTTGACATAGCAATAGCACTTAGCCTTATATATTGCTTCATAGTGCTTTACATAGCAATAGCAATAACACTTAGACTTATATACCGCTTCACAGTGCTTTTACAGCCCTCTCTAAGCGGCTTACAGTCAGCCTATTGTTCCCCAACAATCTGGGTCCTCATTTTACTGACCTTGAAAAGATGGAAGGCTGTGTCAAGCTTGACTTAACAACTGAAGTGATTCACCTGACAATTGTGGCAGGAAAGGTCGAAATGGGGCAAAAATTATTTAACAACTGTCTTGCTTAACAACAGAAATGTTGGGATCAATTGAGGTTGTAAGTCAAGGCCTACTTTTATTTCTTCTTGACTATTTACATGGATGGCAGCTGGAAAGTCAGGGGAGACCTGCAGTTCCAAATCTACAGGCATTTTATTTTAGGGAAATTTGTTCACATTTTTCACCTTTATACAAACCAAAATTGCCATCTATGATATGGTTCCAAACTATGATGGCAAATAAGGTTGGTGGGTCATTGTTTTTCTTTCTTTCCATCCTGTTGTGTTCCAAAACACTGAGTCAAATCTAAATGCATGTGAAACGAAATGTTGTTAAATCACTTTAGTTACCCAGAGACAGCCTTTAGGCTTGTATATCCATTATTTGTGAGCTGTATTTTGTGTGTGCACCATAATTCATGCTTTTTCCAAATGGTTATTTTAATATTTAACTAACTTGTTAGCAAACCGTATGGTTGTCAAATCAGCATTGCTTAAATATTGAAATAATAGATGGCAAAAGAGGTTTTATTACATCTGCCGGTGACAACTGGCAAACGCTAAATATGCAGCATTAGGAAACAGAAACTTAGCTGAGAAATTCTAAGATTGATTATTGCATCCTCTGTGAATTCATGAATGCAAGAGGGTGTTTGTTTGTTTGTTTGTTTTGACTATTCATTATGGATTAATACAGATGATAGCCACAAGCCAGACAGGCTCCAGTTTCAAATAGAATAGACAGTTGACTGATTATGTATGTATGTATGTATGTATGTATGTATGTATGTATGTATGTATGTATGTACGTATGTACACATACATACATACATACATACATACATATGCATATATACATATACATACATACACACACACACACAAACACACACACACACAGCCTCCTTATGAATTGTTTTCGTAGATTTTCATGGGTACAGGTATGCAGATTTTTGGTGTATTCGGGTCTTTTCCCGTGTAAGATTGAGAGTATCTTGGTGACGTTTCGAAGAGGTCTCTCACAGGCATGAGGTCGAAGAGTTGATTTCATGTCCTGTAGCTTTAAGGTGATTTCATGTCCTGTAGCTTTAAGGTGCTGGAAAAGGGAGGAAGTTTTTTCTTTTTTTTTTCTTACTGCGTTCTTGTGTTCTGTGATGCTCAGCACTTCCTCCCTTTTCCAGCACCTTAAAGCTACAGGACATGAAATCAACTTTGAAGGAGCCAGGTTAATCTCCAAAACAGAACACCTCCACAAGAGAATAATCATGGAAGCCATCGAAATAGAGAAACACCCCCACAGCATGAACAAACGTGATGATACCTCCCGCCTACCAAACATCTGGAAACCAGCCCTAGCCAATAAATGAACACCACCCACCACCCAAGCCGTTAAAATACAAAACAACAATGCACACACAGCCTGCACCAATCAGCACCAATCTACCAATCATGATACAACCACACAACCAATCATTCCACTTACTGAAACAAAGCCAGCACATCCATATATATATATTCAAAACTTAGGGTTCATTGTATATTTTTTTCCAGCTTGGAAGTAACGGAGAACTGCATTTGCTGAAAGCCCATGCTATCAATATGCCTACATTAATGCCAGCTTGTGTTTGAAATGAGTTGGACATATCCTTGCTTGGGCTTAATGGTTTGGTGGTCGCAGGAGGTTAATCACTGGTGGAATATCTATTTTGCAATATAGAGGATCACTGGACAGTCCTTGGTAGTCCAGGTAAAGTTGGGACATATTCTGCCCTGAAATTTTGGAGATTGGCTGCCAATCAGTGTCATCATAACAATTGCAATAGCACTTAGACTTATATACAACTTCATAGTGCTTTACAGCCCTCTCTAACTGATTTATGGAGTCAGCCTATTGCCCCCAACAATCTGGGTCCTCATTTTACCCCCTCGGAAGGATAGAAGGCTGAGTCAACCTTGAGCCCCATCAGAATTGAACTGCTGGCAGTTGGCAAATTTGTCCTGCAATACTGCAGTCTCACCACTGCACCACCACGGTCCTTCCTTCCTTCCTTCCCTCCTTCCTTCTCACTTAGCAATAGTACTCAGACTTACATATCGCTTCACAGTGCTTTACAGCCTTGTCTAAGCCGTTGACAGAGTCAGTGCTATTGCCCCCAACAATCTGGGTCCTCATTTACTTCACCTCAGAAGAGTGGAAGGCTGAGTTAACCTTGAGCCTGGTGAGATTCGAACTGCCAAACTGCTGGCAGGCGGTGATCAGCAGAAGTAGCCTGCAGTACTGCACTCTAACCACTGTGCTACCGCGGCTCATAAATGATCATCATGATCCTAGACTAGATGGATTAAGTAGGTGATTCATTGCAAGGCACTCTTTATTTTCTGCTATTGTAGAGAAGGGTCATTGCTATTGATAGATCATTCTCCTCTGTTTGCATAAGAGCTCAGTTGCAGTCCTGGGAATGTCCAAGGACTCTTCAGTCAGAAGATGTACATCCCCCCCAAAAGTGATGAGGCCAAGACAAAGAGGACATCTCTTCATTTCAATCAAGACAAATGAATCAAATGCAGTTAGTATGATTGCTTCCCATCTATTTTAGAATTTTCTCCTTCATTGTGTTAAAGAATCACAATATGATACTGTAGTTATTTTTTGGAGAATCCCAAGTATTGTAGGAGAAAACGCATGCCATCTTGTGGTTTCAATTTAAGTGTTCTTTTGTTTAGCAATAGCAACAGCACTTAGACTTCACAGTGTTTTACAACCCTCTCTAAGCAGTTTACAGAGTCAGCGTATTGCCCCCAACAATCTACGTCCTCATTGGACTGATCTTGGAAAGATGGAAAGCTGAGTCAACCTTGAGCCGGTCTGTATCGAACTGCTGGCAGTTGGCATAGCTAGCCCACAATATTGCATTCTAACCACTGCACCACCATGACTCATGTGCAATGTGGGATCCTAATAATACTTTATTCTACCTGGAGCAAGTAAAACATACAATCCAGTAATTGTTGAGAAATATCTTCCTTTAACCTTTTTTTTTTACTAGCCATCCTAATAGCTCAAATGACCTGCTGTATCCTTTAGCGGTTTTAACCACTACTTTAGACACTGAGCTTGTCGATTAGAAAGGTCGGCAGTTCGGCAGTTAGAATCCCTAGCGCCGTGTAACGGAGTGAACTCCCGTTACTTGTCCCAGCTTCTGCCAATATAGCAATTTGAAAGCATGTAAACATGCAAGTAGAAAAATAGGAAACATCTTTGGTGGGAAGGTAACAGCATTCCGTGCGCCTTCTGCATTTTTTTCTTTTCTTTTCTTTTATTATTTAGTCATGCCAGCCACACAACTACAGAGGCATCTTCAAAAAGCACTGGCTCTTTGAAATGGAGATGAGCACCGCCCCCTAGAGTCAGGAATGACTAGCACGTATGTGCGAGGGGAACCTTTACCTTAGTTGTGTACTGGGAAGATGCTATCCAGGTTAAAAGATGCAGAGCTGATTGGAGCTCTGTGTACATACTTGATCCTGGTGATAAATAATGAATGTGTTTATCCCCAAACTGCATTTGCTTACTACAACTATCAATCAATTAATCGACCAAGAGGCCGAAAAACTGTACCTCTTGCTTGACATTTACCCATCCAAAATTCACTTGGAATATAGAGTCATGTTTGAAGTGATGTCTCATAAAGAGAGGAAGGATATGGATCTCAAATTCAGAGTGACGGCACCAATCTTCTGAAGACAGAAAACCCTGGAAGAAGGTTTTCTGAACAATGAAAACACTGGAATCTGCTCATCTGTTTGGTAAATATGTAAGAAATACGCTGCTGTTATGCAAAGCAGTAATCTTGGTTTGTGAGTTTTGGAAGTCCTGGCATTTTGGGGGATAGGGGTGTGAAGGAGATTATCAGATATTTTCCCTCAATACAAACCAGGTTGTCCTAAAATTCAGGACGATGATTTTCCTTTTGTTGTGCCACACATTTGAATGTCTTAAATATCCTGAACATGCTAACATTTTATTTACTTTATTTAGTTATTAAATTTATAAGCTGTCCAGAGTTGCTCAAAAGTGAGATTGGGGGACATATGCATTTAATTAATTCATTCATAGACAAATAAAGTGTTGGCATGCTTTAAGATATTATGCCAGTTTGTTGGAATCGTGATAAGGTTGAACAATTGCTGACCTCTTCAATGCTTGCACCCTTGCCTGAAGCCCTTCTATTGTTAGGGAAAGAAGGACTTTGCAAAGTTTGCAGTACGTGAAATGCTTGAAGGAACTGTCATACCCCCCAATCTGAAGAGCTAGGATTTTTTAAATTGGAGAAACAACTCAACCGGAAATGAAATAAAAGTTTCTACTTCTTTCATGGGATCTGTTCTTTTAGAAAATCTGTCCTTTGGAAAATGGACTTCCAGCTTGTCCTAATTGCTGCACTCCTTTATGGATTGTCAATAGTGGCTCAGTGGCTAAGACGCCGAGGTTGTTGATCAAAAGGTCAGCAGTTCAGCAGTTCGAATCCCTAGCGCCGCTTAATGGAGTGAGCTCCCATTACTTGTCCCAGTGTTTTCGGACAGCACTGGCTATTCGGCTTTGAAACAGAAATGAGCACTGCCCCCTAGAGCCAGAAATGACTAGCACGGATGTGTGTGTGTGTGGGGGGATCTTTACCTTTACCTTTAAGTTCATCTACATTCAAGTAGAACCTAGGACATATAATAACAAGACTGGAAAGAGATCTTGGAGATCTTCTACTCCAACCCCCTGCTCAATCAGGACATTCTATACCATTCCAGACAAATGGCTTCCCAGTATCTTCTTGAAATCCTCCAGTGATGGAATCCCCACAACTCCTAGAGGTAAGCTGTGCCACTAATTAAAAAGTAAGAGAGTTCCCTCTCACAAAGGCAACTTCTGAGTAAAGATTTACTCAAAGGTATATGGTAGCTCTATTCACACTATTTAATGGCTTGAAGTTAAGTTTTTTTTTAAAGAAAAGGTTTTTTTAAAAAAATTCAACATATAAACATTTCATCTTTCCTTGAACAGTGTGTCGTCTGGGTATAAATATCTGTGTGCAACAGCTTTCAGCATCTACAACATCATTCACATTAATATTAATTCTCTAATCTTAAAATTGCAATATATTAAGTAATTGAATATTATTAACCTATTCATTTTCCTCTTAACGTTATCTTCTAATAAAAATACAATACTAACATTAATCATAATTATCTTCCTCATCATAATACTAACAATTATCATCTTATTTATAGCTCTGTCGTAACTATTTTCTACTCTTTTTTTTGTCTTCTTCCCTCATTTCCAGTTTCCCTTTTTTTTCTCTCTCTCTCTAATCGTTGATAAAATACTCCCCATATCTTATAATATTCGGTTTGTTCTTTCCCTTTAATTATTAATGTTAATCTCTTCATTTGTGCACCTTCCTATATTTTCCTGATCACCTTCTCATCAATAGGAATTTATTCACTCTTCCAATGTTGTGCAAATACAATTCTAGTTAATACGTGGATAATTAAATGGGCATTCTCTTTATTGTAACTTTCAGGTAAAATCCCCAGGAAAATCCCTTGGTTAAATTTGGAGTAGGATTCTTAGAGGTCAGATTAAAAAAAAAAACCTCTGCACTCTGGACTCCTAATTGCTAGAACATCTGTTTATCAATCTTCTATATGTGGTGCCTTTGCCCAACAAGCAACCAATTTCTTTGTAGCTCCCCTCAGTGCTTGGATCTTCCTTTCTGTTGACGGAGGGTCGTCTTTGTGTGAAGGAAGGCAGCGATCTGATCTTGAATCACGGCTGCTTGATTGAAGCGAGTGGCAGGCCTAGTCAGAAAGAGCAACTTCACTCTTGTGGCTGATATGGAGATAAGAGAACGGTGAAGATGGACAGCTGGCCGAGTTTGTTTTCCTAGGCAGCCCAGGAGAGCTGGAGGTTTGAAAAGCCCACTTCCATGCCTTTGATTTCAGGAAGGCAACCCTGCTTGACAAATAGTCTGAAATGTCAAAAAATAAATATTAAGAGTCGGGTTGGTGGGCATTCCCACAAGACTTGCCCGGCCTCAGCAGAAGGAGGCAGCCAGAATCGCTCAGCAAGGCACCTGCTATCCTTCCTACTTGTACATTCTGGCTTTGTTTTAGGTGGTTTTTTTTTTTTTGTCTAAAGAAAGATTTTTCTGTTTAAAAAATAAAAAAAATATAAAAAAGAGGAGCCTATGAATCATTAATAGCCTAGAAGATGAAACTTGACATCGGAACTGGGGAAAAAAGCTGAGGGACCTTAGTTGGCTGCATTTCATTATTTAAACTGCTGGAATTGAACTGCGAAAAAAACATTACTCAGTACTCTCCATTCCTTTCCTCCCATCGCCTTAACCTTCTCTCTCTTTCTCTTGAAATCTCTCTCCCTCCCTCCCTCTCCCTCCCGCCTCCCTCTCCCTCTTCCTTCTCAGAGATAATGTGCTGTGATGTACCATCCATTTCCTGCAGATAATTGTAATTTCTCCCTCCCTCTTTTTTTTTAAAGTTAACATCTCCTTACTGCTTATTGTTTATTCCCTGGAGGAATCAATCCTATCATATTATTTTATAGTAATTTTTTTTGTGCAATACCTGGCCTAAAATATGACAACTTATAAAGTGGTTCTCTCTCTTTAAAAATGAATCTAACAATAGCCTAATGGTAGGAGAAAAGAATTGGTCTTTTGGTGGGGAGGGAGTGGAGCTTCATATTTGCAGGGATTAGTTCTCTGAACTCTGCCATTATTATGCCTGCTAGACAGCTCCAGATGTGCGCGCATTTTCTCTCTCATTCTCTTTCCCCATATACATCCATTTATGTATTCCGCGACATATGTCAACATCAGTTTAATAGCCAGGAGAACACTTTGTTCACACAGAAATATTTCACACATGGCAACTTTATAAGACAGTTAAACATGAATCTGATTATGAACACCCAACAGGAATCTTCTATTGTACCATCATATTTATTAAGCTCCTACTAGTTCTCTTATTTGATTAGGTATGTCATAACATTTTTTTTTTATCTGTGTGTGCATGAAAAGTGGAGATGGAATAATGTTACCCCATGGAATGAAGCATTATGAAGCCTTTGCCTTATATCCCACAACCCTTAAAGATTTAAACTGGAGATGAAATAGAGATTCCGTACCAGCCTAGGTTCTTATTCCTCGCTCTGTCTCTCTCTCTGTGTCTCTGTCTCTCACTCTGTGTGTATGTGTGTGTGTGTGTTTCTTTTTCTCTCTCTCTCCCTCTTTCTGAATGTTCTTTATTGCGCAAAAATTACAGTAAAAGGAGGGAGCAGTTTGGGAAAATAGCACAGGTCGGGGAGTGGCAGAAAAAAAAGGTAGAGCATCTGTTTTGAATGGGGAAAAAAGTTTCCCCACTCTATTGAATCCCCAGCATATGAGCTGAGGTGGCACAGTGGTCAGAGTGCAGTACTGCAGGCTACTTCTACTGACTGCTTCAGAAACCAGATATCTGGGCTTCATTTAGCAGACCACGATTAAGCGAGCTTTAAGGTGGCGCATGACCCCCTTGCATATTGGTCGCCTTTCCATGTTCCACTGACGTGTTAAAAAAAACAACAAGAAATCTCTAGAGCTTTTTAGTTTTATGCTCTGCATTCCGGAGCAATAAGATAGCCCAGGGGCAGAGAGTGTGACAGAGTGAAATTGTTTGAGAAATCAAGAATGCAGAATGGAGCTATCTAGAATATTGAGGAAAATCTGCCATTTCTAAAAGCTTTGGAAAGTAGAGGTGGAGACACGTAAAATGTCATAAATCTATGCATAAGCCTCACAAGCAGGATTTTTTCAAGTACAAATTTGTAAATACGCATTTTAAATCTTCATCAGGAGGGAGGTATTTATACAGATTGCTGAAGGATTTCCCTGAAAAAAAGAAGAAGCAGCATTATCCCCATCTCACCCCAAACAGCAAACTCAAAATTTATGACTCTTAATCACCTTCCCAGGGGCAAACTCTGCCTTCGTCCCTCCTACACTGACCAAGCTGGGTGGGCCAAATTCTTAGTAGTCACCAGAGGTGGAATTCCAATGGCTTGGACCAGTTCACCCAAACCAGTAGTGGAAATCAGGGGTGGGCCCTGGCTCTATGCCATCCTATTGAGGCACATTTTCAAGCCATGTGCATGTGTGCAAGCCATGTGCATGATCAAAGTGCGTGCGTGGATGGCCGAGCGCATGCATTGAATGTGTGCGCTCACATTTGTGAACCGGTAGGGAAAATAAGTGAATACCACCTCTGGTAATCACCACCCATCAATGCTCATTTGGGCAAATATCTATCTATCCACGTTCATTAAAGACACATTTTTTAAACTATTGGAATAAACATGCCAGAGGAAACGGGTCATTTTCCTGCCACTGTGGCTGTATTCTTCTTTGGTGTGAAAAAAAACCTGAAGGTACTCTATACAAAAGACATTCATTCTTAGCAATAAATAAATGTCAGCCTTTATGATAAAGGCTCTTTACCCACTCTTTAAAGGAATGTAAAATGAGATGCTAGAATGCAGGAATCTCATTCTAAATTTACAGTGTGCAGTTGACTCCGAGGGCAGCACAGCTCTATTAAAATGCTATCCACCCGTCCTTGAACTTGCTGAAAATGAGGCTGGTGTATAATTTGTTATCCTGGCCATCGAGTCCTATTGCCATAGCAATAGCATTTAGACTTATATGCCGCTTCATAGTGCTTTACAGACCTCTCTAAGCGGTTTAGAGTGTCAGCCTCTTGCCCCCAACAATTTGGGTCCTCATTTTACCTACCTCAGAAAGATGGAAGGCCGAGTCAACCTTGAGCCTGGTGAGATTTGAACTGCCAAATTGCAACCGGCCAGCAGTCAGCAGAAGTAGCCTGCAGTACCGCACTCTCACCACCGCGGCAATGTACCAATGGCTGGTGCTAAACGTACCACTTTCATGTGAACTAAGTTAAGGAAGAGGATTGCTGGATTGCTCCAGTTTCCTTTTTCTTCACTCCCATAATTGCTTGCCATTGGAAAAGCAATCTCTATTCACTCTCCCTAATAAATATATGGGGAGGGGCAGAAAAAGGAATGATTGGTAAGTATAGGTTGGTTTGGTGTTTTTGGCTACCGGCCCAACAAACTGCACTTCTGAAAGAGTACTAATCTGACCTGAAATAGTCAGTCTGACAAATTGCCTGCTCTAAGACCAATACAAGTCCTTGACTTAGAACCACAGCTGAATCCCAAATTTCTGCTGCTAAGCAAGGCAGTAGTTAAATGAGTTTTGTCCCATGTTACAAACTTTCTTGCCATTGTTGTTAAGTAAATCATTACTTTCCTTTTGTCCTTCAAACAGCCCCGTGAGCCATCTTGGACATGGGATATCTTGAGATCTCAGAGAAAAAGTGAAATGTTGATACGCTGATGATACTCAGCTGTATATTTCAACCCCAAACCACCCCAACGAGGCTGTCGAAGTGATGTCCCGGTGTTTGGAAGCTGTCGGGGTCTGGATGGGGGACAACAGACTCAAGCTCAACCCCTCCAAGACTGAGTGGCTGTGGCTACCGGCACCTCGGTTCAGCCAGCTGATTCCATCGCTGGCCATAGGGGGCGAACAGTTGCCCCCTGTGGAACGGGCGCGCAATTTGGGCGTCCTCCTTGATGCCCGGCTGTCAATGGATGACCATGTGGCAGCCGTGGCAAGGGGGGCGTTCCACCAGGTTCGCCTGGTGCGCCAATTGCGCCCCCTACTGGACCGGGATGCCCTACGCACGGTCACTCATGCGCTGGTGACGTCCCGCCTGGATTACTGCAACGCTCTCTACATGGGGCTGCCCTTGGGACGCGCCCGGAGACTGCAGTTAGTTCAGAACGCAGCCGCGCGGGCTGTGATGGGGAGTACGAGGTACTCCCACGTAACACCTCTCCTGCGCGAGCTGCACTGTCTACCTGTGGTTTTTCGGGTGCGTTTCAAGGTGCTGATTACCATCTTTAAAGCGCTCCATGGCACGGGACCTAGTTACTTGCGGGATCGCATCCTCCCACATACATCCCTGCGGCCAATTCGCTCACACAGGGAGGGGCTTCTCCTGGTGCCATCCACCAGGCAATGCCAACGGGCGACACCAAGGAGTAGGGCCTTCTCTGTGATGGGCCCAACCCTCTGGAATGACCTCCCCCCCGACATCAGAATCACTACTGACCTCCGCTCCTTCCGGCAAAAATTGAAGACTCACCTGTTCCGATTAGCGGGCCTGGCATAATTACAACTGTTCCTCCTGGTAAATGTACTATCAACTGGTTATTTTAGGGGTATTGTTTTTAATTTAATTTGTGTGTGTTTTAGGGTTTAAAATTATATTTATATATACTGGCTCTGTACAGTTCTTTTAATTCTATTTTTAACCTCCTCCATTCTAACTGTACATATTTAATTCTATTTATTGTATTTTGATATATTCTTTACATGGACTGTACACCGCCCCGAGTCCCTTTTGGGAGAGGGGGCGGTCTAGAAGCACGGTAAAATAAATAAATAATAATAAATAAATGTAAAGGGATGAAATAAATAGGCAATGATATAAAGACACCCAGTCCTCCAATAATGACCACAATTGAGCCCAGCATTTCTGTTGCTAAGCGAGACAGTGATTAAGTGAATTTGGCCCCATTTTGTGACCTTTCTTGCTATAGCCGTTAAGTGAACCACTGCAGTTGTAAGTTAGCCGTAAGTGAATCTGGCTCATCGGAAGGTTGGAAAAGGTGATCACATGTCCTTGGGACACTACAACTGTCATAAATATGAGTCGGTTGCCAAGTATGACTGGCTTTAGTACATTTCATTACTCAGTTAACACCATCGATGTGTGTGTGAGAGAGAGAGTGGGGTTTGATGGCTGATTATATATAGTAGCTTGTCCTGCCAATCTTACCCCACCCATAGGTAGTCAGATAACGATAATCTGGAAGCCAATAACTCCAGATCAGGAAACAACAAGAAGCCAACAGATCAAGCCTGGGCTATATATATATATTCTCATTTATTGGAACATTCTTAAGAACATCTTGATGAATCAATTATGCAACCCTATTTTAAAATCCTTTTTTCCCCCTAATCACATTATCCCTTCATCATTAAAGCATTCCTCCAACTCCTACATCTCTCTGAAAGGAAAATAATATTGAATTTAAGATTATATCCCCACCCGCTGTTTGAAACAGACTTCTTCAGCCTTGCCTTTCTTTTAGGTGAATACAATATAGAAATGGAAATGCCTTGATCCGTTTTTCATGCCCTGAATAACAAGATGTTCAAATTCTGTATTGGCCTACAGCAGGTACCAATGTATGCCCTGATTTTTAACAGAATAATAGAGTTGGAAGGAATCTTGGAGGTCTTCTAGTCCAACCCCAGCTCTACAAGAAACCCTGTACCCTTTCAGACAAATGCTTGTTCCATCTCTTCTTAAAAAATCTCTGGTGTTGGAACACCCAAAATTTCTGAAGGGAAGCCGTTCCACTTATTAATTGTTCTCAATGTCAGAATATTTATCCTTAGTTCTTGGTTGGTTTGCTCTATGATCACTTTGCTTCTTGTTCTGCTCTCAGGTGCTTTGGTATAATAATTAGCACACCAGACAGAAAAGTTGAGAATATATTGCATTCTTCTTACAAGTAGGGAGAACAACTATATGCAAAAGTCCTCAAGGAGGATGTTGCCTGCAGTTCTTTGGCCAAAGGGTAGGATATTTCCATGCTTTTTAAACTTGGAAGTGCTTAGAAAATTCAGGAAGATTACGAGCTAATGGATAAGTTATGTTCTAACCAAGATGTTTAACAGATTTAACAGATTAACACAGTTGGAAGGGACCTTCTAGGTCATCTAGTCCAGCCCCCCCTCCGTTCAAGCAGGAGACCCTACACCATTTCTGACAAATGGCAGTCCAATCTCTTCTTCAAAGCTTCCAGTGACGAAGCTCCCAAAACTTCTAAAGGCAACATCTGTTCCATGGGTTGATTGTTCTCACTGTCAGAAAGTTCCTCCTTATTTCTAGGTTGAATCTCTCCTTGTTCAGTTTCTATCCACTATTCCTTGTCTGGCCTTCAGGTGCTTTGTAGAATAGCTGAACCCCCTCCTCTCTGTGGCAGCCCCTCAAATGTTGGAAGACTGCTATCAGTCTCCCCTGATCCTTCTCTTCTCTAAACCAGTTATGCCCAGTTCCTGCAACCGTTCTTCATATGTTTTAGCCTCCAGTCCCCTAATCCTCTTGGTTGCTCTTCTCTGCACTTTTTCTAGAGTTTTAATATCTTTTTATAGTGTGGTGACCAAAACTGGATGCAGTATTCTAGGTGTGGCCTTACTAGAGCTTTATAGGGTGGTATTAGTACCTCACTTGCTCTTGATCGTATCCCTCTGTTAATGTGAGCTCATAAGAAACAGCCCATGTCTTTCTCAGTATACAAAGCTGAGTTTTACTAGCATTCCTAAGTCTAGCTCCTTTTCCCTAGATTATCTTTTGCTGAAATGGCTCATTCCGAATTCTAAAAATACTAGCAAGGTTGTTGTTTTTTTTAACCACTGACTTTCTACCTTATGCACTGGCTGAAACATTTGAACTAATCCGCTATAGATCTTCCAGAAACATAAAGTATGGAGAACATCAGGCCCTTTGTCCTCTGATTCCAAATCATAGAAGTGCCCAAGTCTATGCACAGAGATCCATTAAACACTATTAATTTAATAGGGAGCAGCTGCTCAGTCGGTGTAGCTCATAGCTTTGTAATTTTGCTCCTCCATTACAGTCTCTTTCCATTCTATCCTGGCCCAATTTTTATTCTCATAGCTATTGTCGAAGGAGCCAAGCCACAGTAATCGTAGATGCTGGGGTTGAAGGATGTCAGGAGATTTCTCCCACACACACACACACACACACACCTCCCCCACACATTACTCATCCTTTGGGGTCTCCCTTCAGTCTGATATGTTGGAGAGATGAAAAGGAGGAGGTTGTGCAGCAGATGATGTGAGGGTGGAAGGAGGTGAAACCAAGAAAAGCAGAGATAGAATGGCCCAGTTGGGACTTCAAAAAAGCAGAAGACTAAAATAGTGCCTTGTCAAACCACAAGGTAAGAGGGAAGGCAAGACAGGCCAAAACACGGTGAAGTGAGCTCCTGTGGAGAGAGACATGGAAGCTGGAAATGAGCTAAGTGTGGCCAAAACATTATAATGAGCCTAGGTGATGCAGTGGTTAGAGTGCAGTACTACAGGCTACTTCTGCTGACTGCCTGCAATTTGGCAGTTCAAATCCCATCAGGCTCAGCCTTCCATCCTTCCGAGCAGCAGTGGAATTCAATTTTTTTTACTACTGGTTCTGTGAGCATGGCTTGGTGGGCGTAGCATGGCTTGGTGGGTGTGGCATGGCTTGGTACGCATGGCAGGGGAAGTTTACTGTAAAATCCTCATTTCCTCCTGATCAGCTGGGACTCAGAGGCACAGAATGGATGAAGGCAGGGCCAGTCAGAAGTGGAATTTACCGGTTCTCTGAACTACTCAAAGTTTCCGCTACCGATTCTCCAGAACTGGTCAGAACCTGCTGAATATCACCTCTGCTTCCAAGGTGGGTAAAATGAGGGCCCAGATTGTTGGGGGCAATATGCTGACTCTGTAAAATCACTTAGAGAGGGCTGTAAAGTACTGTAAAGCAATATATGTCTAAGTGATACAGTGCTATTGCTATAATAGCAGTAGCACTTAGACTTATATACCACCCCACAGTGTTTTACAACACTCTCTTGGCAGTTTACAATGTCAGCATTTCCCCCCCAACAATCTGGGTCCTCATTTTACTGACCCTCAGAAGGATAGAAGGCTGAGTCAACCTTGAACCATGTCAAGATCGAACCCCAGGCTGTAGGCAGAGTCTGCCTGCAATACTGCCTTCTAACCATAGTGCTACCTGGGCTCTTAATGGAACTATAATGAACACCGAGAAGGTTTTTTTTTTAGCACCCCCTGCCAACACACCATATGGATTGATTTCTGGAACTTTCTGCCATCAAGGTGGGCTGTTTGATGGTGACAAGATTCAGCGGTCGTAGAGTCCCTGGTGGGTGATAAAGAAGAAAACAGAGAAGCAGGTAAAATGAGCAGAACAAACTGCCCTGAGACAGAATTTTAGCATTAGTGATTGTGAGTACTGCTTTAACACCACTTCTTGTTCTCATCCCCGCCCAAAATTGCAAGTGATCAACATTTCCTTATAACATTTTGGGTACTTCTATGCCTGAGGAAGATTAAAACTTGTGGAGGAAAGGTTTGACAACATTACTGTCAAACCCAGGTAGCGCAGTGGTTAAATTGCAGGATTGCAGGCAAACTCTGCCCACAGTCTCGAGTTCGATCCTGATGGGGTCAAGGTTGACTCAGACTTCCATCCTTCCAAAGTCAGTAAAAATGATGACCAAGATTGTAGGGGCCAACATGCTGACTCTGTAAATTACTCGGAGAATGGTGTAAAGCACTACAAAGCAGTATATAAGTCTAAGTGCTATTGCTATTAGTTAAATCAAAATTCCAAAAAAGTCTATGTGATTTAAAGTTCTTCCCCTCAAAAATGCTACTATAATTTCAGGGAAATGAATGGCCGTGTTTAATTTTAGCCACTATATTTTTTTTCCACCTTCATATAGCTACCGATGTCTATTTAAATAAATGTTTTTGTGTGTGTGTGTGTGTGTGTTTTGTGTGAATATCAATGTCCATGACTCGCGGTTCAACAAGGCTTGTTCTTCTCTTTCATAGCATAATTCTTTTGTTCTTCCATAACTGATATTTTAAAAATTATTTAAATTACTCAATTATTTTACTCATATAAAGCAGAACTATGATTTAATGTAATGGAGTAATGAATTTAAAACCTTGCTAATCAAACAGCAGCACCCCTGATTAATCACATAATACTGAATAGGGAATCAGGCATAATCTGATCTGAATACTGATTAGAGTCGGATTGGATTTGCAACTGATAATTCAATCTGATTTGATTTAGACTTCTGTAAATAAATCAGTTCACTTCAAATATCCATGTCACATAGTTTATATGGAGAGAGAGAGAGAGAGATTCTGCCAATCGACAGAAGGAACTGAGATAGTCCAAATCATTTGGAGTCCAGATCATTTAATCAAATAGTTAATTCAAATCTTTAAGGAACCAACTGAAGTATATTTCTGTCCAATAACTAGAAATATGTCATTGAACAAGGCCACACTTGGCATACTGCATTCAGTTCTGGTCACCACATTGTAAAAAAGAAGTTGAGACTCTAGAAAGAGTGCAGAGAAGAGCAACAAAGAGGACTAGGGGACTGAAGGCTAAAACACATGAAGAACAGTTGCAGGAACTGGTATGTCTAGTTTAATGAAAAGAAGGACTAGGGGAGACAGGATAGCAGTGTTCCGATATCTCAGGGGTTGCCACAAAGAAGAGGGAGTCAAACTATTCTCCAAGGCACCCGAAGGCAGGAAAAGAAGCAATGGGTGGAAACAAATCAAGGAGAGAAGCAATGTAGAACTAAGGAGAAATTTCCTGACAATGAGAACAATTAATTAGTGGAGCAACTTGCCTCCAGAAGTTGTGAATGTTCCAACACTGGACATTTTTAAGAAGATGTTGGATAACCATTTGTCTGAAGTGATGTATGATTCCCTGCCTAAGCAGGGGGTTCTCTAAGGTCCCTCCCAACTCTGTTATTCTATTCTATTTCATTATATATTTGCTAGAAGAAAATATTCGATTTTGGCTCATTTCCTGGTGGGAAGGGGAACCATAACTACAAAATCTAATCTGCAAACATCCAGATGAAGGCTAGATGGCAGAAAAGAAGTGCAGAAAACTCTTTATTCAAGTGAAGCTCTAAATTGAAGCTGCCAACTTTCAAAATAATCTCTGTATTGTAGACACCTCCATTCTCCTCCAGATTCTTTTAAAAAATAAGGAAGACAGACTACAGCATATGTTGCCTCCTATTGATGTAATCATATTGTTCACATAACCTTCTCCATTTTACGTTTTTGGGTCCTTCTCTCTTCTCTCACAGATCGGTGATGTTCCAAATAGCTAAAGTGCAGAATAGCTAAAGTGAGAAGCAGAACTCTTCTATGCCTTGATTTCAATCCTCTGATAAATGAGCAATTTGTCAGTAGGCGTATATTCTGTATGCAACATGCATATATAAACCAACCAACCAACCAACCAACCAACACACACACACACACACAGAGAGAGAGAGAGAGAGAGAGAGAGAGAGAGAGAGAGAATAATATTGATAAAATAAAAAATAAACATGCATATATTTATACGGCATCCAGTTTTGATCTTCACATTACAAAAAAGATGTTGAAACTTTGGAAAAAAAATGCTAAGAAGAGCGACTAAGATTATTAAAGGACCTGAAGACAAAAACGTATGAAGAACGGTTGCAGGAATTGGATATGGCCACTCTAGAGAAAAGAAGGACTAGGGGTGACAGGATAGCAGTATTCCAGTTTTTGAAGGGCTGCCATGAAGAAGAGGGGGGTCAACTTATATTCCAAAGCACCAGAAGGCAAAACCAGTTGAACAACTTGCCTTCAGAGGTTATGGGTGTTCCATCATTGGAGGCTTTTAAGAAGAGATTGGACAACCACTTGTCTGGAATGGTATTGGGTGTCCTGCTTGAGCAGTGGGTTGGACTAGAAGACCTCCAAGGTCCTTTCCAGCTCTATTACGATTGATTGGTTGATATAGAGCTCTAAACTGGGCAAATTGCAGCCACATTTTGCCGAGGTTCAGAGCCCTGCATCTTACACAACCCATGGATGGCAACAACGTAGATGGCATTCTCCGTTTCTGAAGGGGAGTCCTCAACCCTCATGAGCTGTGATCCTGCTCTTAAAAAGCTCTCAAACCTTTCAGCACTGAGCTTGATTGAGAATATCCATCTGCAATAGGATACGAGAAGGTATCTGATTACTCCATTGTTAAAGCAGCATAGCTTGAAATTGGAGCACCCCATGGGGATCCCAGCAGGGAATCTCTCCCCCATTGCATCCATCCAGTCCACTGCTTTCTGATTCTGAAAAGAGAAGAGGAGAAAAAAGAAGGTGGGGGGGGGGGAGTAAAGAGAGTAAGGGGGAATCGGTCAAACTCAACGTTTTCCATTAAAAAAAAAATCACCGAGGACAGGCTGGAAGCGGTTGGGCTTAGGGCTTGTGGGATTTGAAAATGGCCATTGGGAGGAGGCGGATCAAATCACAGCCAGCAGACTTTGCTCTGAAGAGCAACCATATCTCTTTTTGACATCTTCCCTTCTTGGGGAGAGGGGATGGAATGTCAATTGCAGATGATGTTAAAACAAACCAATCTATTTTCTCCTTCCAGATGTGTGTGTGTATGTGTGTGTGTGTGTGTATCCCTATTTCCCTCTCTCTCTTTCTCTCTGCACTCAATTTATCTCTCTCAATCTCTCTCTTTCTCTGTCAATCTCTCTATGTCTCTCAATTTCTCTCTCTCTCTTTCCCTTTCTGCCTCTCTCTCTCTCTAGCTCCCTTCTCTCTCAATCACTCTCTCTCAATCTATCAGTCTTTCTCTCTCAATCTCTCTCTCTCTTTCTCTGTCAATCTCTCTCTCTCTCTCTCTCTCTCTCTCTCAATCTCTCTCCTTTCCTCCCTTTCTGCCTCTCTCTCTCTAGCTCTCCTTCTCTCAATCTCTCTCTCAATCTTTCTCTCTACCTGTCTGTCTCAATCTCTCTTTCTCAATCTCTCTCTCTCTCTTTCCCTTTCTGCCTCTCTCTCTCTAGCTCTCTTTCTCTCAATCTCTCTCTCTCTCTCAATCTTTCTCTCTCCTTTCTCTCTCAATCACTCTCTCTCAAACTATCAGTCTTTCTCTCTCAATCTCTCTCTCTCTTTCTCTGTCAATCTCTCTCTCTCTCTGTCTCTCAATCTCTCTCCCTCCCTCCCTTTCTGCCTCTCTCTCTCTAGCTCTCTTTCTCTCAATCTCTCTCTCTCTCAATCTCTCTCTCTCTACCTGTCTGTCTCAATCTCTCTTTCTCAATCTCTCTCTCTCAATTTTTCTCCCTCCTCTCTCTAGCACTCTTTCTCTCAATCTCTTTCTCTTTCCCTCTGTCTGTCTCAATCTCTCTTTCTCAATCTTTCTCTCTCAATATTTCTCCCCCCTCTCTCAATCTCTCAATCTTTCTCTCTCTCAATTTCTCTCTCTCAATCTTTCTCCCACTCCCTCTCAATCACTCTCTCTCAATCTCTCAGTCTTTCTCTCTCTCAATCTCTCTCTCTCTTTGTCTGTCTGTCTGTCTGTCTGTCTGTCTGTCTCTCTCTCTCTCTCTCTCTCTCCCCCCCCCCATTAGCCATCATTGCTGCTGACTCTGCTAGGCAGCCAGGTTCCCAAAGGTGCTTTCCTCTGCTCAGATAAATTTGCTTCCAAATAATGTATAATTAAATGTGTGGTATCGAATTAATGTTGCAGCTGAAGTGCTTTGGCAGCATAGATTAAGGCAAGAGGCCGGGGAAGGTGGGCAGGTGGCAGATGGAAAAATCACTGCTCAATATAAAGTATCTTTTTCCCTCCCTTGCTCTCCCCTCTGCTCTTATTCCTGCAAAGCCTCCAATTCTCTCTAGCCTTTCTTTCCCGCTAGGATTTGATGATGTTCATGGAGCACCCATTTCATACCAGCTATAAGGTTCCACAGTGGTGCTTTTCATCACTTGAAAACCAAACGGTGATGAATCTGTATAATCCAGCAGAAGTGAGTTCCTTTAATTCTACTTCTCCTCCATTGTCAGAAGAAGAAAGTGAAGCCTGTTTGGGGGGGGGGGGGATAGAATTTTCAAGCTTATATCAGCTGACTTCTCTTTTTTAAAAGAGTCCAGCCTAGATTTTGACTCAATGGGATGCGGTGGCTCTGTGGCTAAGACACTGAGCTTGTTGATCAGAAAGTTTGGCAGTTCAGCAGTTCGAATCCCTAGTAAGAGAGTGAGCTCCCATTACTTGTCCCAGCTTCTGCCAACCTACCAGTTCAAAAGTATTTGGTGGGAAGATAACAGCATTCTGTGCACCTTCGGCATTTAGTCATGCCGGTCATATGACCACGGAGACGTCTTCAGACAGCGCTGGCTCTTCGGCTTAGAAACGGAGATGAGCACCGTCCCCTAGAGTTGGGATTGACTGGCACATACGTGCAAGGGGAACCTTTCCCTTAGAATTGGATTCATTTTGGTCTGGCCCCAGCATACAAAACCCTTTAGTTCCATTGCCCTGGTTAATCTGATTGTTGTAAAGATGGTTAAACCTTAAGGTTTCCCCGTGGCTGTGTTTGCTGGCAATTCATTGAAAGCAAGGCTGCTTCTGGTAGATGAAATAGATGAGTTTCTAGCAGATCTGTTTATAATGAGATTAACGCAGCGTGTAATTTCCTTTCCCTCCTTGTAATATTTGACTCATGTTTTAAGGTTTCAGAGCAAACATGGAAAGCCAGGCATGGCCCTATCGTACCCAAGTGCAGACTGTAATAAAAGTAATCCTCATCTTGTACTGTACCTATTCATTTAGTGACCGAAGCTACGACAGCACTGAAAAAATGCGATTTGCAGCTGGTCCTCATATTTAAAATTTTTGCAGCATCCCCCACAAATCACTAAGTCATAAAACATGGCTTACGAACCACACTTGCTGGATCCATAGCTAAAGGTAAAGGTTCCCCACACACATATGTGCTAGTCGTTCCTGACTCTAGGGCGCCGTGTTCATCTCCGTTTCAAAGCCGAAGAGCCAGCGCTGTCCGAAGTCGTCTCCGTGGTCATATAGCTGGCATGACTAAACGCCAAAGGCGCATGGAACACTGTTACCTTCCCACCAAGGCTGGTTCCTATTTTTCTACTTGCCTTTTTACATGCTTTCAAACTGCTAAGTTGGCAGAAGCTGGGACAAGTAACGGGAGCTCACTCCGTTATGCGGCGCTAGGGATTCGAACCGCCAAACAGCCAACCTTTCTGATCAGGAAGTTCAGCGTCTTAGCCACTGAGCCACTGTGTCCCTATGCGGGATCCATAAACCATATTAAAACCAGAACTAAGCAACATGTATTATGATACAGTGTGTGTGTGTGTGTATGTGTGTGTGTGTGTGTGTGTTAACATAATACCCACATACATTTTGATTATGCACTGCCACTGGATGGTGCCCAGGGACTGTCGAAACCAAATGCATGTTTTTAGAAATTGAAAATGGTGAGCATCTCCTAACGCTTGGCAGCTTCAAAGGAAGATTTAGCCCCCTTAGTGCATTAGACTGTCAATAATATTGTCACATTAGCTGTGGCCCTTCTGCCTTATAATGGATTCCTACTGCAGCATGGCATCCTGAACAAATTATGTACAAGCATGCTTCATGAATACTGCCATTCTGAAAACATTTGAAGAAACGGTCACATTAGGAACTTAATCAGATTTTAATTGGAACACCCAATCTTCCGATCAGCTTTAGTGAAAGAAATCATCCCGGAATTGCAACCTTTCCAATTTTCTCATCGTGATTTTTATAACTGGCCCATGGATTTAATGCCCGCACAGGCTTTCTAATCATGCGCCCATGTGATCCCTCTACGTTTTTCAGCTGACATATTTCATCTCACCACTGGGGTAGTTGGACGGCTGACATCTGAATGGCTAATAACGTGAAATCATCTGTTTAATTCTGATATACCTTCGGAGACAGTTAGTTGTATATCTTAATTACACAAGTGGCTGTGCATATTTGTGGATGTTGCATTTGATGTTCATCATTTGTGTGTGTGCACTTCATATTAGATGTATTGTTTACAATTGTTTAACCAAGAGATCCATGAGTAATTTTAAGAATAAACAAATAAGGCTATTCCTTCCACTTCGTTTTAAAAATGGTTTTAAGAAAAATGTTAACTAAATACAAGAATGAAAGATGGAATTGAAACATAGACCAAATCCAAGTCACAGAAAAAAGCATGATATTATTCTGGACCACCATACTTGCATGTAACTACAAGTAAAAAGAGCAATGTCCTGTCAAGGGAGAATGATGGAGAGAAGCTGTACAGTTCCATGAAACTTATTCAGTATCTGTGGTTGAGCCAACAACACAATGTAGCATGCAGAAGGCCAGCCACAATTTCCTCCATCAGAAACAAGAGGTCATTGGTGGTACATCATAGGGACGCCATCCAATGTCTACACTTTACTGTGACACAGGGATAGATTGCACACAATTGTGGTTCATCTTAAGAAGTAAAAACATGTAATGGGGCACTAACATAATGTTTGATGTTGTATGAGATGCCCACGTAAGAAATTGAGAAGCATGGAGATCCAGTGATGTCCTTCCTGGGCAGAACACATCTTAACAAGAATCACCCAGGGATGTATTTTTCACCGGTTATTCTCTCAAGAGTAGAGAATAAATCTTCTTACCATTTTTCAAATGATCCTAGTTCATTCCAGAGGCAGACTGGAAATATGGAATGGAGATGTCCATTGAGGTCAGTAAACCCGACTCTTGGTCTAACGTAGGCATGCAACCCAAGAGTTGTGTCAACTTCACCTGAAGCAACCTAGCCAAATGGAACTCCCCATGGTCTTCAACAATTAGCTCTAAAATTAAATTTCTTTTTTTTATTGTTAGGAAGATGTTTTCTATCCCCAGACAATATGTGGATTGTATTGCCATTCCTGGTTTACCTCTGCATGGATGTTTTCCCCCATTTCACTGGTTGTGGTTTGCTTACCTGTTGTCCAGAATTATTTCAGGGGTAGGCTTGTTGGCTGCTTTCAGAGTTCATTCCTGATCTGTAGAGGAGTTGTGGAGTACAGAAGGTGTAGGCAGAGAAGGCAGTTGGCAGATACCTTGTTAGAAAGGCCGACTGTGATTTTATAGAGCCAAACAAAAGTTGGCACAAGATACCTGAAATCATTTTGGAATAACAACCAGCTGCTATTTATCGGGGGGGGGGGGCTTTTTTGCACGTACCAAAAGGATGTAAAAGCTTTATGCATATCAGCCTCTCTAGTGACCTTAAAACTTAGCCTCTTCAGTGGCAGACTTATTATTCACAAACGGAGAAAAAGGACATGTAGCGAAATGACGCAAGTTAGAATAATGACATTTGATTTTCATCTCTGATTCCCATCTCCCTGTTGGGGGTGGCGGAGGGCTTAGATTCCTGTTTCATTTGACATGCAGAACGATTCTTTGAATATTTCTTCATCTATAATTTTGGGAGTTTTGAAACTCTGCTGGTATTTGTATGATCAGTGTTTGTTGGCACAAAGTGAACGATTTAGCCGAAATACCTGTTCTTCTTTTGCTGCCTCAATTGCATATTTTAATTTTTTTTAAGAACTGCAGAATTAGAGAACTGGGGGAGGGGGGTGTACAGTGTTTCAGGCACCAGGCTAGAAATGGGGAGACCGTGAGTTCTAATCCAACGTTGGGCACGAAGCTAGGTGGATGACCTTGGGACACCATGGACAGTCATTTTCTCTGACTGTTCGTAAGACGAACTACTATTGAAAATCCTGCCAGGAAAACAGCAGGAACAAATTCAGTCAATTGCCAGGAGTCAACACTGATTCGAGGGCATAAATATATATTTAAAAAATAAAAAGAATTAATTTTGCTCTGGGCAATTGTATCTGTGGAATATGATGCCCCCAAATGTTGTGCTTCTTCATTTGATCTCCATTGTAGAAAAGGCATGACGCAGTGCAGAACAAGGCAGTTAGGTTTTAGCCTAACATGTTATGCAAACTCAGGAAATTAAGGCAATGTGTGGTTCAGTTAATCATGGATAAAAGGTAAAGGTTCCCCTTGCACATATGTGCTAGTCATTCCTGACTCTAGGGGGCAGTGCTCATCTCTGTTTCAAAGCCAAAGAGGCAGCACTGTCCGAAGATGTCTCCATGGTCATGTGGCTGGCATGACTAAACGCCGAAGGCGCATGGAACGCTGTTACCTTCCCACCAAAGATGGTTCCTATTTTTCTGCTTGCATTTTTACATGCTTTCGAACTGCTAGGTTGGCAGAAGCTGAGACAAGTAATGGGAGCTCACTCCGTTATGCGGCCCTAGGGATTCAAACCACTTAACTGCCCACCTTTCTGATCGATAAGCTCAGCGTCTTAGCCACTGAGCCACAGTGTCCCTTAATCATGGATAAGCATGGGCAAAATTAGCCGACCTGAAAACTAAACCTGATCAGTTCAACAGTGAACAGAATATAGAGGCGTGAAAACATCTGGGCAATTTGCTGAATATCCTGCTCCAAAATCAGCCGTGAAGCACAGATTGTCTAAGAAGATTTCAAGCAGGCTTAATACTAGCTGCCACTAAATTGCTAAATATTATTAATAATATCATTATTAGGGATCTTTCATTGTGGCTTCTCTGAAGAAAGATTTCTTCTGAGAACTGTTGTTTATGCGAACTGGGAACATCACTCTTTGCAAACAAGCGAAGATGTCTAGACTGGTAGCTTTTATGCCAGCCCATAATCTTCTAATTAGCAGGCTTAATTGTTTAAGAGCCATTTAAATGGTTTGTGTTTCCAATGCTTTGAGATAGACGGATGGACAGATACCCCTGTTTCCCTGAAAATAAGACCTCCCTGGATAATAAACCCAATCGGGCTTTTGAACGCAGGCACTAAAATAAGCCCTCCCTGAAAATATTGCAACACAGCAGCAGCCATGAGGTGACCACGCTCGCCGCCTCCTGCATCACAAAAATAATAAGACCTCCCTGAAAATAAGCCCAAACGTTTATTTCAGGGGTCAAAAGAAAATACGACCCTGTCTTATTTTGGGGGAAAACGCAATAGCTAAATAGATTACCCTGTTTTGGGGTGTATGCATTTTTCCCCTCAAATGAAAAGCTTTATTCATTTTCATTCAATTTGTGTTCTGTTTTTATTTTCTGAATATTGTTTTTCTGGGCATTTCGAGGAAGCTGACCTTTTCTTGTTCTTGTTTTGTTTCCTCTACCTAGGGATGTTATTTGTCATTGCTTGTAATTAAGACACAATCAGCCCATTTCTCAAATAGGAAGCAACCGTACATGAATAATCCATGTGTGTGAGATTATGTGTGTGTTTTCTTTTTTCTTTAACTAAAGCTGCACAGGAAAGTTGTTTCTCAGTCATCTGATAGGTCTTTCTCAACAATGTCATGTCAACCATTCAGTTGTGTCCAACCCTTGGCCACTCTATGAATCAGCATTCTCTATGCCCCTCCGTCTCACCCGGCTTCCTTCAAAACAGTCGTAGTTACCCTGGTGTCATCCTTTGTAGGTAGTTCCTCGACCTACGACCACCCTTGAGCCCAGGTTTATATTGCTAAGTGAGAAATTTATTAAGTGAGTTTTGTCCCACTTTATGACTTGTCTTGCGATGTTTGTTAAATGCAGTTGTTAGATTAGTAACATGGATATTAGGTGCATCTGACTTCCCATTGGACTTTGCTTGTCAGAAGGTCACACAGAGGGATGAACCCTGGACACTGCAACTGTCAGAAATATGAATCACTTGTCAAGTATTCAAATATAAGTCTTGTAACCATGGGGATTCTGCAACAGTCATAAGTGTGAAAAATAGCAATTGCCACAGCACTTGGACTTATATACCACTTTACAGCCCTCTCTCCAGCACTTTACAGAGTCAGCATCTTGTCCCCAACAATCATGGTCCTCATTTTAACCACCTCGGAAGGATGGAAGGCTGAGTCAACCTTAATCTGGTGAGATTTGAACTGCCAAAAATGCAGGCAGCCGGCAGGCAGCAGAAGTAGCCTGCACTACTGCACTCTAACCACTGCGCACTGTGGCTCATGAAAAATGATCATAACTCACCTTCTCCTTTTTCTGCTGAAGTGTGCTCTATGCATAACCCTGATCCTCCCAAGCATCTGCAGATCTGAAGTGTTGCACAATCTTCCTGTGTACCTGTTTAAGTAATAGCTATCAAGGCATAGAGTGTTGCATAAATCTGTGGTCACCAACTGGTGGTCCATGGAGCACTGGTAGTCCGTGATAAAAATTTGGTGATCCGCAGAAAATTTATTTGCATTTTTTATAGTGCACTAAATCAGGGGTCCTTGGTGAGGTGCTTCAGATCTAATTTGAACTGAGCCAGCTGCTTTGCCAACTCTGGTGGCTGCTTAGCTCCAACAACTGCTTCCTGTTGGGGCCCTAAATAGCCTGGGCAGACAAGTGAGGAGTGGCTGGGAGGGGAGGGGCAAGTAGAGGCCAGCAAGGCGCCCCTGGACGTAAGTGACATCAAGTTGGCCACGCCCACCCAGTCATATGATCACCTAGCGACGGCTACCCAACCAGTCATTAGGCAGCTCATATTAGTGGTCCATGGGATTTAAAATTATGAATTTAGTGGTCTCTGAGGTCCAGAAGTTTGGGGACCCCTGGTATAAATAACATACAGCTGCTGATATTAATAAACACTTGATAGATTGATGGACACGTGAATAACATTATAACCTTGATGCACCGAGGACAGCCTACAGGACACTGTTCCCTGCAGGAACATTTTGAAGGAATTTAATGGGAGTGAGCACCTGGGGATAAACCAACCATTACCCATTCTCCTTTTTTGTCTTCCATGGATTCTTATTGGGAATCCAATAATCTATCTGATAAAGCGAACTGCGCTCTGTTACAGCTTTTGTTGTAGTAAATCAGTTAGTCATTAAACTTTGGCTAGTTATTGTTAAAAAAATAATAATCATTTTTAGCTTTCTCAAATGATGGGTTTGAATGAGCAACTTTTTTAAAAAAAACAATTCCTTTCCTGAACTTGCTTATAAAAATGTAAGATTGCTAGCCTCATCTTACAAGGCATATCACTTCCTTCCAGAGTGATTTTGACATGACAATCACCTAAACATCAAGGTATCAAAATAGAATTTTGTTTTGTGGGCAAAATTTCTTACACTTATTAATCTAGCAAGCTGTATATAATAAGGAGGCTATGCTATATCAAGGACTAAATCTTATTTAATTCAGTGCAGTTTACTTAAAGAGGACATGCATAGGACTGCAAGGTCGATCAGTTAAGACTATACATATTTAACCTGAAAGTGAGCTTTTCAAATGAAGTGTCATCTATTTAGTAAATGGGTATTTTATTATCTAGTGAGAGGGAAATGTGAGAAGTGATGTTAATTAGATTGACTGCAACAATTATTTGTATCAATGCTGAAAATGACTGAAATTTCAGGGGGAAAACCAGTGTATAATATGATATGCAATTCATACCTAAAAGCCTGTTGATAAGACTTCTTTATTGAGTCTTTTGTTATCCGCTGCCCCAAAAAATTTTTTTAACAAAAGAACTGAATCTAAAGTGATTCCCAAACCAATTTTAACTCTCTCAGTGTAAAATGGATGTTATTAACTTAATTTTGGGGAGGGGAGCACCTTAAATAAACACAGCTTATCAATACTAGGAGCCAAAGACCTGGTAGCAGAAGGAAACAACAACCAATGGCTTAATTGCCAGACAACAACACATCAATCACACACAACCAGGCACCATATAACATCATACATAGTAGCCCAACACATTCCAATAGAGAGAAATTAGTTTGTCTGTCTGTCTGTCTGTCTGTCTGTCTGCCTGTCCGTCCGTCCGTCCACCCAACCCAACCCAACCCAACCCAACCCAACCCATCCATCCATCCATCCATCCATCCATCCATCCATCCATCCATCTATCTATCTATCTATCTATCTATCTATCTATCTATCTATCTATCTACAGTATCTATTTTGTCAAAATGTACAAGATAACAGGTATAAGTATAAACATGGACATGAACAAAGGAAATTAGTAGGGCAGTAGGACAGGGATGGTAGCACGCTGGTGCACTTATGCACGCCCCCTTACGGACCTCTTAGGAATGGGGTGAGGTCCACGGTGAACAGTTTGAGATGGAAGCTGTGAGGGTTAGAGTATGTAACAATGGAGTCAGGTAGAGCATTCCAGGCATTGACCACTCTGTTGCTGAAGTCGCATTTTCTGGAATTGAGTTTGGAGTGGTTTACCTTGAGTTTGTATCTCTTGTTTGCTCATGTATTATTGCAATTGAAGCTGAAGTCATCTTTGACAGGTAGGACATTGTAGCATACAATTTGGTGTATTTAGTTCCAGGTTGTCCAAGCCCAAAATTTCGAGCCTTGTGGCGTAAGGGATTCTGCTGTGAGCAGAGGAGTGTAGTTCTCTTCTCGTGAAATACCTCTGGACTTGCCCAATTGCATTAATGTCCGATATGCAGTGTGTATTCCAGACAGAAGAGCTGTATTCGAGAATTGGTCTGGCAAAGGTTTTGTATGCCCTAATTTGCAGTACAATGTTATCAGAGAAGAAGCTTCACAAAGTTAGGTTAACAATTCTTAATGCCTTTTTGGCAATGCTGTTACAGTGAACTCTGGGGCTTAGATTGTTTGAGATGAGTACTCCTAAATCCTTGACTGAGTGAGGGTCTTCTACAAGGTTGTTTCCGCCCACCTTGTTCCCTGAGAATGAGCTCCAGCATGAGTCTGAAAGTTCAGAAGACTAAACCTCCGGTCCTGGTGACCAACCCAGATTGGATCTTGGAACATTCTCCTGGGACATGTATATTTGCCTTCGTTTGTTTAAAAAAACCCCACAACCCACTCTTACAAACTGCTTCCATTCCAGATATTTTCCCTTCGTTGCACTTTCATAACAGTCCATGGTGGTTATATGTCTCTTAGCCAGTAATGGGTATATTCCTGTTTGGAAATTATGTTCGGTAGATTTAGCTATTTTCTCATATCTGAATGGAAGTAGTTTGAAAATAGTTTTCCATTCTGACAACCTCATTTCCAAAACATTAATGCAAGAATAATTTAGATAAATATTATATATAAGCAAATTCATATTCTAGGTTTGTCCGAAGTATAATTGTCTGTTGCAAAACTAAATAAATGGGGGGAGAGGAGATAATTTTGGAAAGAGAACCATCAGTTAAATGGTAGAAAAAAACATGAGACAAGGCACTCATCCACCGTCTCCTTGAGCAAAAATGGAAAGAGAACCATTTAAATATGAGCCAGCAGTGTGCAGCAGCTGCCAAAAAAGCCAACACAGTTCTAGGCTGCATCAACAGAGGGATAGAATCAAGATCACGTGAAGTGTTAATACCACTTTACAAGGCCTTGGTAAGGCCACACTTGGAATCCTGCATTCAGTTCTGGTCGCCACGATGTAAAAAAGATGTGGAGACTCTAGAAAGAGTGCAGAGAAGAGCAACAAAGATGATTAGGGGACTGGAGGCAAAAACATACGAAGAACGGTTGCAGGAACTAGGTATGTCTAGCTTAAGAGAAAGAAGGACTAGGGGAGACATGATAGCAGTGTTCCAATATCTCAGGGGTTGCCACAAAGAAGAGGGAGTCAAGCTATTCTCCAAGGCAACTGAGGACAGAACAAGAAGCAATGGGTGGAAACTAATCAAGGAGAGAAGCAACTTAGAACTGAGGAGAAACTTCCTGACAGTTAGAACAATTAATCAGTGGAACAGCTTGCCTCCAGAAGTTGTGAATGCCCCAACACTGGAAGTCTTTAAGAAGATGTTGGATAGCCATTTGTCTGGAACAGTATAGGGTTTCCTGCCTAGGCAGGGGGTTGGACTAGAAGACCTCCAAGGTCCCTTCCAACTCTACTATTGTATTGTATTGTATTGTATTGTATTGTATTGTATTGTATTGTAAAAAGATACCTTGCAAAGCTTCTGAGGGCAGACAGCACTTCTTAACAAGGAGAAATGTTCTAAACTCCTGCTGCCTTCTCAAGGATGATGGGTTTTTGGCCCCAGAGTGGGATGGGAATGGAGATTTTGCAATATCCTTCCCCCAGGAGTGGGGGAGGGAATGGGGATTTTGCAGTATCCTTCTCCTGCCACACCCACCAAGCCACACCCACGGAATCAGTAGTAGAAAAAATGAATTTCACCACTGCCCCAAAGGTGCTTTTTCAAAAGGCAACTGGACCAAAGAAGCTTCTTGGATGAGAAGTGAAATCTCTTCAAGGAGAAACAAAGTCCAGTTGTCTTCTGGAAGAAGCACCTTTGGGCCAGGCTGAGAATCTCCATAAGCTTTTGCAAATTGGGAATCTGTTCTAGGGTGATTAAGAAGAACAAACTGTCAACTGTTATTTGCATTAACATAAATTCATCCTGTCCTCCTCTCCTGCTCTTTCTCCTTTTGCAGATGTCCAGCATATTAAGAGAAGAGACATCATCCTTAAAAGAGAACTGGGCGAAGGTGCTTTTGGGAAGGTCTTCCTGGCTGAGTGCTACAACCTCAGTCCCACCAAGGACAAGATGCTAGTAGCTGTGAAGGTAAACAACATGAGGGGAAACGTCTACACTTAGCTGCCAGATACAACATCTCACATGAAGTTCTTGCTGTGGTTGCCTTTGAAAGTATCCTAGCAGCATCAGTCACTGCAGAATGCTTACGTCTAGTTTTCTGACAAGGGTAGACCACTTGGTGGTGCTAGGTAGAGGAGCTCTATGTTTATTCCTAGCATTTTTCATTCAAGTTGATAAAAGGAATTTGCTTTTCAAAAACAAGAAGATTTCAGGGAAATAAATGGAATGTTGTGTCCTTCAACTGAGGAACCTGATGGGTATCTACCTGTGTCTTGTATTTCACTTTATAATTTTTTTCTCATTTGCTTGGTAGCCTGTTTTCCCCCAAAATAAGACCTCCCTGGATAACTTTTGAACGTCTGTGCTGAAATAAGCCCTCCCTGTATTGCAATACAGCAGCATCCATGAGGTGTCTACAATCACTGCCTCTTGCACCTCAAAAATAATAAGATCTTCTGCTTGAGCAGGGGGTTGGACTAGAAGACCTTCAAGTTTCCTTCCAGCTCTATTCTGATTGATTGATGCTAAGCTTTTTTTTAAAAAAATAGCAAATGGTTTTAATCTAGCTCTAGAAGTAGAAAATATATCTATTTGTCTGGATGGGGTGAAAATAAAGTATATTGGCAAAATAATAGAGTTCTGTTGCTCTGAGGGCTTCATGTTAACATCAGGAAGATAGTAGAGAGCTAAAAATAATCAGGATCCTAGGATGAAGACAGATGTTTTTTCGGTGTGTACAGCATACAGTCATCTATCTAAATATTTTTGGTCAGCTTCTTCCCTGATAGAAAAAAATAAAATGAAATGAAATTATGTGATGCCTTGAAGAGATGGTGGTAAAATGTAAGATATGAAATGTGTTCTTTTTTAAAAAAAAACATATTTTCTATTTTGGAAGAAAAAAAAAACCAACTTTTAAGAGCAGTTTCATAGCACGGCATGATAAATTTTGAGATACTTAGATGTAACTGGACTTTCTTTTGGATTCCTCCACAATGGATCAAGATTTTTAAGAGCCAACAAACAAATTGACTGAATTGGAAAAGTCCTCCACCTAAGTTTTAAAACATTTTGTAAAGTTCCTTCCAAACTGTATTTCTATAGCAAATATAGAGTAAAGTAAATGTAGAGGGTATTTTTTAAATGAAGGAAAGAGGCAATTTCTTAATTGGTCATTGTAATGAAATCATGATAGCAAACATTACTGTTATTATTACTACTTTAGTTCTTGATTTACTTCTTCATATTTTCAGCCCAAAACGAATCCCTGTGTCAGATTATATTATAACAAATATGCAACTGAACCTCTTTTAAAGCAATGGAAACATCTTTCAATGGCGTTAAAAGAGATAGTGAAACCAACAATAACTAAGGTCCTGAAGAATATGATCTTAAATGCTTAAAATGCTTATAGACCCAACAGAACAAAAACATCAAAACGATTGCAATCTAGATACTAACATGATATACTGTGTGTAAAGTGGATGATCCACATTTTAGCTCAACTCAGCAATAAAGCACTCAGAGAAAATGCTCAGACTTGCGTTATAATCAGTGCCCTTGAACACTTTTTACAAAAGAAATATGCTTTTATAGATTTCCAAAAGCCAGGAGTAGCAGAAAACACAATGAGCTTTCTTGAGCCAGGATTTGTATTGTGAACAGAAGGCCTAGGGGGTGACATGATAGCAGTCTTCCAGTGCTTGAAAGACTGTCACAGAGAAGCGGGGGTCAACCTCTTCTCCAAAACAACTGAGGGTAGGACCGGAAGCAATGGATGGAAGATCATTAAAGAGAGACTGAACTTGAAAATATTTCCTGACAGTGAGAACAATTAATCAGTAGAACAACTTACCTCTGAAAGTTGTGTGTGCTTCATCACTGGAGGTTTTCAAGAATAGAATAGAATAGAATAGAATAGAATAGAATAGAATAGAATAGAATAGAATAGAATAGAATATTTATTGGCCAAGTGTGATTGGACACACAAGGAATTTGTCTTTGGTGCATATGCTTTCAGTGTACATAAGGAGAATAAAATACATTCATCAAGAATCATAAGATGCAACACTTAGTGATAGTCAAGGTTACTAATAAGCTATCAAATCATACTAGTAAACAAATAAACAATATAAATTGACAGACACAAGCAACATGGTTATAGTCATAAGTGGGAAGAGATAGATACAAGAAGGAAGATAATAATAGTAATACAGTCTTAGTAAATTATTTGACAGTGTTGTGGGAATTAGTTGTTTAGGAGAGTGACCGAATTCAGGAAAAAACTGTCCTTGTGTCTAGTTGTTCTGGTGTGCAATGCTATAGTAGCGTTTTGAGGGCAGAAGTTGAAACAATTTATGTCCAGGATGTGAAGGGTCTATATATATTTTCAAAGCCTTCTTTTTGACTCGTGTAGTATACAGATCCTAAATGGAAGGCAGGTTGGTAGCAATTGTTTTTTCTGCAGTTCTAATTATCCGTTGACGTCTGTGTCTGTATTGTTGGGTTGCAGAACCAAACCAGACAGTTATGGAGGTGCAGATGACAGACTCAATAATTCCTCTGTAGAACTGCGTCAGCAGCTCCTTGGGCAGTTTGAGCTTTCTGAGTGTTTTTTAAGGATGTTTTTGATGTTAGGTGACCATTTTAAGTCTTGAGATATCATAGAACCTAGGAACTTGAAGGTCTCTACTGTTGATACTGTACAGCTATTTGGGCAGGAGACAATCCCAAAGCAACCATTTATTGGAAAGCCAAATCCTGAGATTTGTCCCCACAAAATGCATTTTCTGTATACTCTCTACAGCGGCAATTGCTATTAGCAGTGTTCCAATATCGATGAGGCTGCCACAAAGAAGAGAGGGTCAACCTATTCTCCCAAGCACTAGAAGGCAGAATAAGAAGCAATTTATGGAATCTAAACAAGGAAAGAATCAACCTAGAACTGAGGAGAAATTTCCTAACAGTTAGGACAATTAATCAGTGAAATGACTTACCTCGAGAAGTTGTGGGTTCTCTATCATTGGAGGTGTTTTAGAAGAGATTGGACAACTGTTTTGTCTGAAATGGTGTAGGGTTTCGTGCCTGAGAAGGATGTTGGACTAAAAGATCTCCAAGGTTCTTTTCAGCTCTGTTATTCTGTTATTACTGAGCAAATTGACATCAAGCCGTGATCTTACACATTGATATTAATCAGTGATCTTCAGTCCATTGACCAGATGGTCAATGGGGGACTCAGAGTAGAATATAGAGTAACAGAACTTGAAGGGACCTTGGAGGTCTTATAGTCCAACCCACTGCTTAGGCAGGAAACCCTACACCACTTCAGACAAATGGTTATCCAACATCTTCTTTAAAATGTCCAGTGTTGGAGCAGCCACAATTTCTGGAGGCAAGCTGTTCCACTGCTTAATTGTTCTAACTGTCAGGAAATTTCTCCTTAATTCTAATTTGCTTCTCACCTTGATTTGTTTCCACCCATTGCTTCTTGTCCTGCCCTCAGGTGCATTGGAGAATAGCTTGGCTGCCTCTTCTTTGTAGCAACCCCTGAGATGTTGGAACACTGCTATCATGTCTCCCCTAGTCCTTCTTTCTCTTAAGCTAGACATGCCCAGTTCCTGCAACCATTCTTCATATGTTTTAGCCTCCAGTCCCCTAATCCTCTTTGTTGCTCTTCTCTGCACTCTTTCTAGAGTCTCTACATCTTTTTTACATTGTGGGAACCAAAACTGAATGCAGTATTCTAGGTGTGGTCTTACTAATTTATTCCAGGGCTACCGGAATTCTTGCAATCTTTTTTTTTAAGATTTATTGGTTTTTTAAAACATTTATGGGGAAAGGGTACAAAGGTGCATAAAAAATTTGCAAGGAATTCTTGCAATCTTGCATATCTCTAACATTCTTCTTGTTGATACTCTTCCCCATTTTGTTTTTTTTTAAAGTGTGGCCTTACCAAGGCATTATAAAGTGGTATTAACACATCATGTGATCTTGATTCTATCCCTCTGTTTATGCAGCCTAGAACTGTGTTGGCTTTTTTTTTTTTGGCAACTGCTGCACACTACTAGCTCCTATTTAAATGGTTGTCCACTAGGACTCCAAGATCACAGTTACTACTATTGAGCAAGGTACCACACATACTGTGCATTTTGTTTTTCTTGCCTAAATGTAGAACCTTACTTTTTTCACCACTGAATTTCATTTTGTTAGATAGCGTCCAATGTTCAGGTCTGTCAACATCCTTCTGTATCTTACAAGACTTTTCAAGTAAGTCCTGCCAATCACAAGATGTGTACCTGGTGCTTTTGTTTGCTGCATTCAAATTGTCTTTTTGAAAAAAAATAAAATAAAATAAAAAATGAAGGGGATATGGAAACCTAGCAGGCGGCTTTTGTGGCGCTCATAGATTCATTGGTATAAACATGTCTCTCATTGCCTACCTGTGAGCCAAGCCACGGGAATCTGAAGGTATCCAATTTGTGTTGAGCTCTGTTGGATTCCTTTAGTTTATCAGAAGAGTTGTGAGGGAACAGGTATTCTTTTAAGCTCCCTGGATCTGTGACATTGATGATTTAAAAGGTTCGAATCAGTTGGAGACATCCCATTTGAAATTTCAGATGAAAACTCATGCGAGTGAATTTTTCCATATTTAAATAAGAGCATGCCAGACATAGAAACACAGGAAATCAAGGACAATTTTTCTTGCCCCTCATCCTCCCTTAAACTGTACAGATGATATTTGCTATAAAACAACAACATCAACATGCCTTTGATTTAATATTCAATAGGTCTGACTCTGGTTCAATGACTGACATCTGTTATGCATATTCTATGGGGAATAAAAATGCTAAATAAATATAATTATGTACTCCCAGTTTATTGGATAGGGGTGATAAAATCTGAAAAGCCTTGCCTATGGATAACGAAATAGGTCTGGAGTCTCAATTTTGACTTTAGCATTCATAACTAATTCCGAGAACAAATTGTTTCATCTTTAGTTCAAAACTCCCAGGAGGAAATATACAGAATTCAGGCACACCGGCCCCAGAAACAATTCTATACATGCACTAGACAAAATTACCTAATCATAGCAAACCAGAATTTGGTTGAGAAGCCACTTTCAATACAAATGGGAGATTGATTCTCCCAGGAAATTATTATGAAGCACAAAGAATGGAAACAAGGCTTTGGAAATTATGAAGAGTGAATGCCTTGCTTTTATGACTGCAGTTTTTTTTTCAAGTATCCATAATTCCCATCCAGCCATATGAAAAAAAAGAAACCTCTTTACCTTGAGCACATCCATCTTCAGAATAAATGCAGCAAAATCAGTTTCTTCAAAATAAAAGGTTGCATTGGTTCGGAAGAGCCATAATAATGAGATATGGAGTCTTTGCCTTTAAGGTCGTAAGATTTGGATTCTTACTGGGCTAGAAATAAGTGGAAGCTATTACCTTTGAGGTTATTTAGTTCGTTCGTTCGTTCGTTCATTCTTTCTCTCTCTCTCTCTCTCTCTCTCTCTCTCTCTCTCTCTCTCTCTCTCTCTCTCTCACACACACACACACACACACACACACACACACTTGAAAAACAGACAAAGAAACAAAAAGTTGAGAGAAATCTCAAGTGTGATGAGTTGAGCGCCGGTATCCAGATAAATTCATTCATAATTGCTGGCATTGTTCATGTTTCTGTAATGCATTAACTCCAGAATTCCCCATTTTTTCCTCAACCTTTCATTGAGGCCCTAGTTTCATTAGATGTATCATCTAATAGATGTCGTTAGCAATCTGATTCTACTCTAGGTATGAAGAATAGAAGAGAATATGTGTAGCTCAGGGTGGAATTGTGGGGATGGTTGGTGCTCTCTCAGCTTGGTGGTTTTCTTGCAGGTATTTCATCAGTTGCACTGATGATGTTACCTAGTTGGGCAATAAAGCATCCGCAAGAAAGCAACCAAGCTCATAAGTCACCAACAATCCCATAAATGTGAAAAAGCTAACCAAAGAAATCCCACTGATTTTCCCTAGTAGATTTCCTAGTAGATATCATAAAGGACGACTGAAAGATGGATCTTAGAGACTTCCTCCTTAACACTTGCTCCAAGTTACTGGGTTTTTTTTAAAAAAAAAGGGGGGGGGAAACTGATCCCAATCTTGAGACATACAAGAATCAATCCAATTGAAAAGCATCATTCTCTTATAGTCTGTAGATAGAGATTCTCAGTCATCCAGGTCGTGGTTGTCTCAAACATTGCAGACTATGGGGACTAGGAGCACTTCTTCGGTGACCTTGAGGATTCAGATAAAACTTCCAAGTGCTTCAACGACCTGCTAAAAGGATGCAGATGACGAGGTGTCTGCAAGGAATATAAATCCTTCCATTCCCCACCATCCAGTCAGAGCTAAAGAAGCGTCTTGGATGAGAAGTGAAATGCCTTCAAAAGAAAAAAAATGACAACAAGAAAGTCCAGTCGCCTCCTGAAAAAGCACCTCTGGGTCATTCTCTGATCACGTTATCTTTGTGTTCCTTCACAATGTCTTGAGTCCATTGCCTGAGAATACATGCGTCCTGGATGTCATGGGAACTGTGTGTCCCCTGTGCAAAGAAACCATGCACCCTGTTAAAAAGGCAAGGCAACATTCCCTTGCTTAAGGCAGGGATGGAGAAACTGCATCTTTCTTAATGCAGGTTGCGCGCGACGCTTCATCTCATTTCTGGTCTCTCCCTTGCTGCTCAGCTTAAGCAGCAAAATGAGGCAATTTTGGCAGCCCGATTGCAAACTCTTTGGGGGGAAAGGATTAAGGTTGGGGACGGAAGTGACTTGCCTCCTAGAGGCTGTATATTCCAGAATGACTCTTAATGCAAGATGGATTCATGTTACATTATTTCTCAAAGACAAAAGCTCACAACAACTTAAAGACTACGGAAATCCGTGGGCTCATTCGATTCTCATTTTCCTAAGCAAGTTTTCCTCATTGATTTGATCTCTTATCTGGACTGGCAGAGGAGAAACTTGATTTTATATCCCAATATCATCTTGGGATCAGGATCTCTGGGAAATGTAATTTCCTAGGACTCCTTAATCGAACTCCTCAAAGGTATTCTGTCATTGGTCCCTCTGCTGAGCCAATAGCTGTCTATTTTAATTCATCCCAACATGCTTCTAAGTAATAAAGAACTTGGGATGTGAAAACATTGTCCTTGACACTTAGCAAAGCAAAACAGAAGAACAACTTGTCTAAAGCAAAGCAGTGAAGGCTCTGGTGACCCATTAAAGTCACATGCATTCTTTATCCAATGAGCTTTTATCATGTATAATTCACTACATTAGGTTGCTTGGTTTATAATGTCAAGGTATTTTGTTGCTTTTGCCTTAGCTAACTAATCTAGAACATAGCCAAGGAATCACCTGTGACAGCCAGAATCACATTGTGGTCGGGCACAAGGTTTCCATGCAAATGTGCCCAGCTTATTTCTTTTTAAGTTATGAGAGGAAGCATAGCGCAGTGACATAACCCATCCCTTGAATGGAATGGAAAAGACATCACGTTCAATCTTAGACATTTCCACACAGCATTGAATATCTCTTGGAAGCATCTGCCAGTTGATCTCAGCTTCCCATATCCCAAAGGGTTCATCTGTTTTTGCTCCATGTACAACCGTTAGCTTCATATCACCCAAGTTATGGTTAGCAAAATAGAATAGGAAGGAACATTCTTGTGTTTACATAACTTTTTATCTCCAAGCAAATGAAATGTACACAATGATTTGTTTCATATAGCATACTAAAACGTTGGCTGGGTTCTGATAATATACTGGTGCATTGGACAGAATCTTTTTTCCAAATTCACCAACTTGCAACTTCGTGAACACATCCATGCAGATTTCTTGGCAACAATGTCAAAGTAGTTTGCCATTATTTGGAGGGGTGGAGGTGTTAGAAAAACCTTTATCTTATATCCTTAGCATTTCCTGATGGTTTAGATTGGACAAGAAGCAATGGATGGAAACTAACCAAGGAGAGAAGCAACTTAGAACTACAGAGAAATTTCCTGACAGTGAGAACAATTAATCAGTGGAACAACTTGCCTCCAGAAGTTGTGAATGCCCCAACACTGGACGTTTTTATGATGATGTTGGATCACCATTTGTCTGAAGTGGTGTAGGGTTTCCTGCCTGAGCAGGGGGTTGGACTAGAAGACTTCCAAGGTCCCTTCCAACTCCTTTTCTCTTCTCTTCTCCTCTATTCTATTCTATTCTATTCTATTCTATTCTATTCTATTCTTATTCCCTCAAAGGACTAAATAGAGCTGGCCCTGCTTAGCTTTCACTCTAAACAATATTCAGAACTCACATTTTAATCTAATGTGGCACACGGTATAAACCAATTCTAATTCTTTTTAAAATCTGTCTAGAATGATATGGGGAGAGTTATAGACAATAAGTTGAGAAGAAGTTGTAAGCAAGTTATTTTTCATGACTTTCACCATCTTGCCAGTCCATCCATCCATCCAACCTCCTGGTTTCCTTCTTTTTTTTTTTAGGCTCTCAAGGACCCAACTTTGGCTGCTCGGAAGGACTTCCAGAGGGAGGCCGAGCTGCTCACCAACCTGCAGCATGACCACATTGTGAAATTCTATGGTGTCTGTGGTGACGGAGACCCACTCATCATGGTCTTTGAATATATGAAGCACGGAGACTTGAATAAGTTTCTGAGGTAAAGGTTAAATATACTATGAGTTGTAAAAAGAGGAGAATGGAAACGGATATGAGGGATGGGGCATGGCTGCAAATATCTTGACTTCCTCAAACTGCAGGTGACTAGTCTAGAGAAAAGAAGGACTAGGGGTGACATGATAGCAGCATTCCAGTATTTGAGGGACTGCCACAAAAATGAGGGGGTCAAATTATTTTTCAAATCACCAGGAGGCAAGACAAGAAGCAATGGATGGAAACTAATCAAGGAGAGAAGCAACCTGGAATTAAGGAGAAACTTCCTAACAGTGAGGACAATTAACCAGTGGAACAGTTTATGTCCAGACGTTGTGGTTCCTCCATCACTGGAGGATTTTAAGAGAAGATTGAACAGCCACGTGCCTCAAATATTATAGGGTCTCCTGCTTGAGATTGGATTAGAAGACATCCAAGGTCCCTTCAAGCTCTATTTTGATTGATTGATTCCTTCTATCCAACCAAGGTTCAGACACAGTGAAACTGCTTTTCTTCTCCTTCCACCCTCCATGGAACTGTGTGTTCTGACCGAGGCTTTCCAAGAGCATGAAGCAAACTCCTGGTCCCGTCAAAAAACCCTTTTAATAATTGACTGTGAATTCTGCTCATTCACATCCAGCAAAAACTTGGCAAGGAGTCTTCAAGAGTCATGGACCAATTAAGCGAACTAATTGTCTCCATTCACCTTTCGCTCCTCTTTCATTTTCTCTGGGAAGGGCCATTTACCGTCCTCCTCTGGCCTTACTCCTAAGTCGACCCCCGTTCTTTAGCTGTTCCCTTCGTCTGGCAACTCTGCGCATGGGCACACTGGGAACAGGCTCCAGCTGTTCTTCTGCCTCACTGATGTCTGACTCTGAAGGCAGCTGATAACTGGCATATGGCTCTGGCCCCCTCTCTGCCTCCGACACAGAGCCCTCATCATCACCTTCGCCAGACTCCAGGACTGGCCCATCTTCCTCCCCAACCTCCTCACTGTCCGAATCTGCTGCCAGCTCCTCTGGCCGCTGGTGGGCCACAAGACTGTGGCTACTAGGCAAATATGGGACTAACAACACAAATAGTGGTATCCTTCATCTTTACAGACATGAGAAGAAAGTCTGTGGCACTGTCACATTAAGCCATGGGCATCTTTATGTGACTGGTTAGAAATTAGGACTTAAACCAGGGAAATGGACTAGAAGGTTCGCACTAGGGACCAAAACCACGGAGAGCTCAACTGTCATTCAGGGAACATTTCAGACAAAGAAACTCATAAAGCTTTCACTGCCAAGAAATCTTATGACAAACTGGATAGGTGGGGCTACTTCACTGAAAATAATTCACTATCAAGACTTTTCTCCTAGCTGTATTTTTGGCAGCATCAATTTATGGCAGCTCTTCAATAAATCTGAGATTCTCAGTCCTTTCCTTCTGGGTTTTGTCCTCTTGCTTCCTCGAGATGTATGGATCTGCAGAAGGATTTTAGCATGCACTGGCTTGATACTTTCTTATACTCTGGCCTTACTTGATCATTAAGTTGCCAAGAAGGTCCAGCTGCTCCCGGACTTGATGATTTTCCTTTTCCAAGAAAGAAAGAAAGAAAGAAAGAAAGAAAGAAAGAAAGAGAGAGAGAGAGAGAGAGAGAGAAAGAAAGAAAGAAAGAAAGAAAGAAAGAAAGAAAGAAAGAAAGAGAAAGAAAGAAAGAAAGAAAGAAAGAAAGAAAGAAAGAAAGAAAGAAAGAAAGAAAGAAAAAATCCTAGCCACTCTATCTTACCAGCATTTTGTTCCTTCTCAAATTTTTCATCATCATGGAACAGCCAAGAGCCGAACACACACACACACATACAAATGGATGGAGAGGCAGTTCTTCCATAATGTTGAAATCAAGGGCTAATGTTCCAGAATTCATGCAACGGTGCTCCCATTTTTTCCCCAGTAATGATTATTTGTTATTTCCTAGTATTTATGTAATTGGACTTTTGCGTCTGTTTCCTCTCCTGCTACGTTGGTTAAGCAGGATTGTAAAGTAATTGTGTCAATAATTTAGATAGCAGCTCCACTTCTAGGTCTGTGGTTTTGCCAAGGCAATTATTCTGTTGTCAAAGCTGACACATGACTGGGGGGGGGGGGAAGCAAACGTCTTTCCTCTAGATTTCATTTATTTCAGCTGGCATCCAAAGGACAAGAAATATAGGGATGCTTCCGAAACAAGCCTTGCCCTCTTCAAAGGAATAGAGGAATACTTTGCAAGATCTGAAAACTGCAGGCTCCAGTTGCAGGATGACTGGAAGAGAGCTGTCATTCTTGATGTATCTTTCCTGTTTCCATTTCCCCTATAGTCCTGTTGTCTAAATGTGGGCAACTCGGAGAGATTAAATGCATTTTCCAAGTCAATCTGACAAGCTAGCAAAAAGCCAACAGCTTTGTTCCAGTAGATTTAACAAAGGAATATTGACATATTCCCCCATGCAAGCAAGGTCAGCCAGACCATTTGTTCCAGGAGCAGGATTTCTTCCCCACTTCATGGGAGAATTGAAAAAGACACTGAGTGAGATCACAATGGGGGCAAACGTTTAAAGCCCCTCCAATCCCTGCCACCATTATATACAAAAATCCCAGCTTGGGACATCAATATTTGCTAGTTGTCTGAAGGAGAGGCTAACTGGGTTTTCTTTCCCGGCGAAAATGCTGATGACTCTTTAGTGCATTTATAGCACAATGCCGGGTGGATTATCCACTTGATAAGGTAGTTATATCTTAAAAGGGCCAAAGTAGCATCATCTATCTAGACTAAGCACTGTCATAAAAAAACTCGTTCAAATAAAATGGCTTTTCAGTGTTCCCATAAGATTCTGGGTACATGGCTAGTTTGTAGGAAATAGGAAGGATAGTGCTTTCTCCTTGCTGTTCTGTAAACATTCAGGCACAGGTAAGGATTGATCATTCCCTCTAGTCTATTTTTGTTTCTTTCAATGAATCAAAGGAATGATTCATTGAAGGAAATGGGTATAGACTAGACTGACCACTTAACATACCAACTCCCTTTTTATGACCCTGTAATCCCTTAATTTGTGGTAGAGTTGGGGCAAATGGATGGAGCTGAGCATTTAATGGCCAGATGCCCTTCCTGATGCCTACATGGAGTTCACAGCAGATATTTTTTTCTTTGCATCCTAGGAGAGAAACATCTTCCATTGCCTAAGATTGAATTCTCAACCTTCCAAGTGGGAGGCAAGCATCTTTACCATTAAGCCACCATGCAGCTCTATCACTTAACATACTCACATATGTTCATTTCATATTAAATGAGAAGTTGTGTAACCATGGTTTGCTGAATAATTTTGTTGTGTACATGGTGCAATGACAATAAAGGCTATGCTATGCTATGCTATGCTATGCTATGCTATGCTATGCTATGCTATGCTATGCTATACTATACTATACTATACTATACTATACTATACTACACTACACTACACTACACTACACTACACTACACTACACAACCCTACCTTACCCTACCCTACCCTATGCTATGCTACACTACACTACACTAATAAGCCTCAGTGCCCAAGTTAAGCCATAAATATTGGTTTACAACTGGTATACAAACCAAATGAGCATGATGCTAAATGTGACTCCTGCCACTGTCTTGTTTAGCAAGCAAGCCTCCATAGCTGCCATTCTGAGAAGGCCATCTACATTCTTTAGCCATAGAGATGTTTATGGAGGTTATCAATCATCCAGGACATGGTTGTCCCAAAGGTGCTTTTTTCAAAAGACAACTGGATTTTCTTGGCTTATTTCCCCTTTGAAAACACTTCACTTCTCATCCAAGAAGCTTCTTCCATTCTAACTGACTGTTGGAGAATGATTGGTGAGAATGGATTCCCCAGCAGTCAATTAGAACTGAAGAAGCTGCTTGGACAAAGTTTTTTTTTAAAAAAACCAAGAAAGTCCAGTTGCCCTTTGGAAAAAGTACCTTTGGGACAAATGAGAGCATCTGAGTCCTGGCTGGGAAAAGACGGAAGTTTAAAAATCCCTTTCAAATAAAACTGAAAACCCAATAAGAAAAGGAAATGTTGAGTTTTCCAACAGAAAAGCTTTCACTGCAATACATAAACTGAAAAAAAAAACCCCACTCTCAATCATATGATTATTGCTTTGTTTTCCTTCAAAAGTGAGTCCTTCCCATGACGTTCTGAACATATCTTTGAATTATGAAGACAATCAATGCCTCAGGCGGCATCTTATTTAATTTATTCCCTCTGCAGGGTTTGGGATGGCACCTGTTTTAAGGAGGCACCTGTGTAAAAGTGCAACTATTTCACTAGAAATCCAATATTTTCCTCCCTTTGATTCTAACCCCCTGGAAGATAAACTACCCATTGCTGTGGTTGCCTTCCAGAAGTTGTCTAACATAAAGCTGCTCCAGAGAAGAAATGGAAGCTAAGAGGATATCCCCCAACTGTGTTTGTGTTTGCTTTTTCACTGTTGCTCCCTGCTGCTTTTACCTTGGGCATTTTAATTTATTACTATGGCATGATTTTATTATTGTTAGCTGTTGGGAACCTTAGACGTATTCCATGGCATACAAACCTCATCATATATCATTCCTATCGTATCTCATCAACACGGGGGAGGTTGGAAAATCAGGGCTCTATGCAAGCCAGAAGGAAGCTTAGGTCTCCGAAGAGAAAGAACCTCGCCGATTGAAATTTTCCTTTTTTTGTGTGTCTTGGCTAGGCTGCTGCTGTTGTTGACAAAGGTAAAAATGCCAGCAGCTGTTTTAAAGAAAAAGGAAATGAGCCACAAAAGAGACATTGCTGTACGCCAGCAGAAAATCACAGCCCCACGGTTCTTATACCACATATTAATGATCTCCGGGGCACTACTTCTAGCAGGTGGAATGCTGCTATGGATGATAAGCTGAGCAATTGATCAAACGGCAAAGGTGTGATTCCAGAGCTGGATGAGAAGACCTCCTTCATGTGTTCAGGGTGCAATTCACGAGAAACAAACAGCTTCTCCGTGCAACGTGTGGTTAGCTCATAGCCTTGATGTCATTATAAGGCCATTTTGGTGCATTTTGAAAGGATAATGAAAATAGGACGGTATTCACCAATACTATTGTGAATTGAATCGGTTTCTTAACACAATTTTTGGCAGCAGAGACAACCTGCTACCAAGCTGTGACTTTATTTTCATCAACCAGGCTATCCATCATTCTAAAACGTTGAGAGGTAATCTGTTCTCACCGAGGCTTCCCAAGAGCATGAAGCAAACTCCTTGTCACAACAAAAAACCCTTTTATTAATTTACTATGAATTCTGCTCATTCATATCTAGCAGTCTTTCAAGGGAGGATTTACAGTCACAGACCTTATCTGGCTTGGAGAGCTGCCAGGCCGATATCTGCAGAACTTGGCAAGGAGTCTTGGAGAGTCACAAACCAATTAAGCAAACTAAGACTGTCCTGCAAACTCCACTCCCTTTTCACTCCTCTTTTATTTCCTCTGGGAGGGGCCATGCATCGTCCACCTGTGGCTTTACCACCAAGTCGACCCCTGTTCTTTAGCTGTTCCCTTTGTCTGGCAATTCTGCGCATGCGCACACTGGGAACAGGCTCCAGCTGTTCGTCAGCCTCACTGATGTCTCTGAAGGCAGCTGATAACTGGCACATGGCTCTGGCCCCCTCTCTGCCTCCGACACAGAGCCCTCATCAGAGCCTTCCCCAGACTCCAGGACTGGCCCATGTTCCTCCCCAACTTCCTCACTATCTAAATCTGCTGCCAGCTCCACTGGCTGCTGGTGGGCCTACAAGAATACCCTCTATGTCTGCCTCATCTTGCAAAATCAGCTTAGCTTGAAATTCATACATTATTTCAAAGGATTTTTTTAACAGTTCTTTTTTTTTCCCTGGGAGACCTTTGCATTTGTACTGCATGCATGTTTTCCCCAAGTACCGTGTTTGCTTAAAATATGAGACTACAATGCAAGCTTCAGATTAGAACCCAATTAAATATTAGCCGATATTTCTCAAGAGGCATTTGAGACACTGTTTGTATATCCTTCTCCTCTTTATACACGCACACACACACACACACACACACACACACACACACACACAGTTCCCAAACAAGCCACATTTAGATGTAAGATTTTTGATCTTGACACATCACAAGGCAACAGATAGGCAGCCCTGAGGCCAGAGATGTCTCACCTTTACTGATAAAGGCTACTTAGAAAGGCTACTAGTAATTCTCTACTGCAGATTGGGAGAGGTTGCTTTAAAGCCTCATGAACAGAAAATTCATGATTAAAAAGAAAAAAAACCTCTCTGAACTATTGTTAGCCAGATTGAATTTTAACTAAAGTTTTTTTTTAGAATACAAGTAGCCAACAGAAGTGTGTATAGCCAAGACTATGGTTTTCCCAGTTGCAATGTATGGCTGTGGAAGTTGGACCATAAGAAAGGCTGAGGGCCAAAGAATTGAGGCCTTTGAACTCTGGTGCTGGAGAAGAGTTCTGCGAGTCCCTTGGATTGCAAGGCGATCAAACTGGTCAGTCCTAGATGAGATCAACCCTGACTGCTCTATAGAAGGCCAGATCCTGAAGAGGAAACTCAAGTACTTTGGCCACCTAATGAGAAGGAAGGACTTCCTGGAGAAGAGCCTAATGCTGGGAGAAATTGAGGGCAAAAAAAGAAGGGGACGACAAAGAAGGAGGTGGCTGGATGGAGTCACCCAAGCAGTCGGTGTGAGCTTAAATGGACTCCAGAGGATGGTAGAGGACAGGAAGGCTTGGAGGAACATTTTCTATGGGTTGTGATGGGTCGGATATGTCTTCGCAACCAACAACAAAGCCTAGCTGTCTTTCCCAAGAGAAGAAGGTGATATATCTTATTAGGGCACATCCTGATGCTTCCAACAAACTTGAGCACATCTGCTCTAAAAAGAAACGGTGTTCCCACAAGGGAAGAATAGATTGAAAAGATGATGGATCTGACAAAGAAGGCAAAGCTGACTGCCTAAATTAGGGACAAGAATGTAAATAGTTTTGTTACTGATTTGGAAACCATTTCTGGACTCTCTGCATGAAAGAGACAAAAATAAAACATTGACTTTGGGTTTTGACAATTAATTGGGTTTGTTGTTATAGAAATGGCTAGTATTTATTTATTTTTTGTTTGTCAGTATATTTATTAATTATTTGAGCCATGGTGGCACAGTCATTAGAGAGCAGTACTGCGGGCTACTTCTGCTGACTGCCGGCTGACTGCAATTGGGCAGTTCAAATCTCACCAGGCTCAAAGTTGACTCAGCCTTCCGTCCTTCTGAGGTTGGTAAAATGAGGACCCAGATTGTTGCTGGCAAGAGGCTGACTCTGTAAAGTGCTTAGAGAGGACTGTAAAGCACTGTGAAGCGGTATATAAGTCTGAGCGCTATTGAAAGTGCTATTGCTATTTCTATAGCCGCCCATCTCAGCAAAGGACTCTGGATGGCTCACAGTTCAATTATTTACCATAATTTAAAAAGTTGATATTATAACTTTATCATGTATCTTATGACACACAAAAAAAGTCAGAAGTATCTGGTGTAAAAGCCATTATACATATACATACACACACACACACATATATAGATGTCTGTCTGTCTGTCTGTCTATCATCTATCTATCTATCTATCTATCTATCTATCATCTATCTATCTATCTATCATCATCATTCTATCTATCCATTATGCTTTTTTAAGTTCTCAGCAGCAACAAACGGTTTTGTTTGTATTGTGTTCTACGCTGATATTTCCACCAAAAAATGTTAATTAAATAAAAAAAGGATCCAATGGGAGTACTAAAAATTGATAAAATAAAATGAATCCGGGAGGCGCTACTGCAAACATGCTCGGGCTGCACCATTATAGAGAAAAGAAAGAAAGAAAGAAATGGTGCCAGTTGTTCTGTTATTTGCTCTGTTGGACTTGACCCTGTCTTCTCTTCTCCAGGGCACACGGGCCAGATGCATTGATCCTTGTGGATGGACAGCCTCGGCAAGTCAAAGGGGAATTAGGACTTTCTCAAATGCTGCACATTGCTAGCCAGATCGCCTCGGGAATGGTTTATCTGGCCTCCCAGCACTTTGTACACAGAGACCTGGCCACAAGAAACTGCTTGGTTGGAGTTAATCTACTGGTGAAGATTGGAGACTTTGGGATGTCCAGAGATGTCTACAGCACTGATTATTACAGGGTAAGGCAGGCTTGAGGGGGATCAGTTGGAGCGAGTGGCGCAAGCAGAGTTTGGAGAAAAGAAATTGAGTCTCTCCTGACTCTCACTTAGTATCTGTGCCATTTATATGAGGGGGTGGTTCTATCCATAGCAATCAACCAATGGAATGCCCAAATTCTGATGTAGTATACCTTGGGATTTAAACTACTAGGTCCAAACAGCAGAAGAAGGGTGGTACCTTCAGGTATTAGGTATAAAGTCACATAACTAAAACTCCAATTCTGGCCTAGATCAGTGGTCACCAACTGGGAAAATTTTGGTGGTCCACAGAAAAATTATTTCCATGTGTGTGCGTGTGTGTGTGTATATATATATATATATATATACACACTCATATATATATATATATATGAATAATTATGGAAGCTATGGAAATAGAGAAACACCCCCACAACATGAATAAATGTAATGACACCTCCCACCTCCCAGACATCTGGAAACCAGCCCTAGTCAACAAACGAGCCCCACCCACCACCCAGGTCGTTACAACACGAAATAACAATAGACACACAGCCAGCACCAATCAGCACCAATTTACCAATCATGATACAGCCACACAACCAATCATTCCACTTACTGAAACAAAGCCACCCCCCCCCATCCCCCCACCAAGATTTATAGAAAGATGGCAACTCCGATCACACTTTAAGACCAAAACCCAGCCTGAAGATGGCGAGCGAGACCTCGCTGAAACGTTGCCAAGACAATCTCAATCTTACATGGGAAAAGACCCGAATACAACAAGACCAACAAAAAATCAGGGGTCCTCAAACAACAGCCCCTGGGTCGAATGTGTGCAATGAATGCTTGTGTTACTGCTGAAAGTCTCCCTCTTTGGTGGCTTTTTGTGTGGGGCAGATGGAGGCAGAAATTCTTTTCTGGGCTTTGGGCGAAGGCTGGAGGGAAGTGCCACTGGTAGCGAAGAGCCAGAGGACTTTGTTCCAGTGGGATTGCATCATGGGCTGGAACTGGCTGACCATCTCAGCCCATTGAGCCTCCAGTGGCTGGTACCTGGCCTTGCACTACCACAGGTCTTCCCTCTGCTTGGAAAATCTATGCTTGTAGTCCTCAGCTTCTGCTGAGCCTCCTGCTTGGTCAGATCCAATTTGAACTGAACTGTTTTGCCAACATTTTCTCATGGTGGCTGCTTAGCTCCAACAACTGCTTCCTGTTGGGGCCCTAAGGAGCCTGGGCATCGAGGCGAAGAGTGGCTGGGAGGGGAGGGGCAAGTAGAGGCTGGCAAGGCATCCCTCGATGTGAGTGACATCGAGTTGGCCACACCCACCCAGTCACATGACCACCTTGCCACGCCCACCCCGCCGGTCATTAAGCAGATCCGCCAAATTTAAAATTATGAATTTAGTGGTCCCTGAGGTCTGAAAGGTTGGTGACCCCTGGCCTAAATGATTCAGTCTAGGGAAAAAAGAGACACATAAACGTTCAAATTCTTCTGAAATAATTAAATGTTAAGTATTGGCTACTGGTTACTAAACCATTCCGAGAATAGAGTTCCCACAAAACCCTACAGTTCCTATTATAGTTTATATAATTTAGAGGTAAACAAACTGAGGATCAAATATGGGGTCCCCCCATTATTGCATCAAAAACTTTCATCAGGGATTTTTGCATGTCTACGTCTTGACCGTAACAGCTGAAAAAAGCCTCCTTCAAAGTAAAGAGAACTACCATATTTTTCGGAGTATAAGACGCACCTTTTTCCCTCCAAAAAGAGGCTGAAAATCTGGGCGTGTCTTATACACTGAATACAGCAATTTTTGCCTCCTGAAACCCTGCCCCTTCAGCAAAATGGCCGTGCAGGGCATGGATAGCTTCTAGGAAGCTTTTAGAGAGCTCCTGGGGGCTGGGGAGGGCAGAAATGACCAAAGACGGCCTGTTTTTTGCTCCATTTAACCTCCACAGCCCCCAGGAGTACTCTATAAGCTCCATGCCCTTTTTTTTACATAAAAACGGGCCCGTTTTCATGAAAAACAGGCTGATTTTTGTCTCCCCCCCCCCAGGAGCACTCTGCAAGCCCCCTAAAGGCTATCCATGCCTCTTTTTTGGAAAAAAAAATGGGGGCCATTTTCATGAAAAACGGGCAGTTTTGGGGAGGTTTTGCAGAGTGCAAAAACTTTTTTTATTTGCCCCTTCAAAACCTTGGTGCGTCTTATACTCCGGTGCGTCTTATCTCAGGCAGAAAGGTTTCAGGAGACTCATCCCTTTGGCATGCTGTTGTTCTCCTTTTTGTCCATGGACCTTTTAATTGTGCAGTGCTGGAACATGGCAGGGCTGAATAAAGATGTACATTCATTCAATGAGCAGCAAATTAGAAAGGACATTTTGGCAAGTTTTGAGACTAGATGGCATGCATTTGGTGACTGCTTAATCCCCCCAGTCCTGCCTAGATGCTATGTGATTCTGGGACATTTGGGGTCAGAACAGGGTGTCATTGTGTGCAAATGATTCCAAGGGAAGGAAACAGAACATCACCATTCTTAATGAGGTGATGACATCCTTCTGCCAATTATTTTAGCAGATGCATCTGAATGAAACTGGCTGAGCCCACCAAGAGACAGAATTTCACAAATGTGATTCAGTACAACAACAAAAAAAAGGTTGATTTATAACAGTAAAGCAGGTCCAATCAAGCTGGGCTTCAAAATATAGAATCTGCTACCTTGTTTCCCTGAAAATAAGACCTCCCCGGATAATAAGCCCTATCAGGCTTTCGAGTGCATGCGCTAAAATAAGCCCTCCCTGAAAATATTGCAACACAGCAGCAGCCATAAGGTAACCACGCTCGCCACCTCCTGCACCTCAACAATAATAAGACCTCCCCAAAAATAAGGCCAAGTGCTTATTTCAAGGGTCAAAAGAAAATAAAACCGTTTCTACCGGGAAACACGGTATATTTAAGAAACCAAAGCTAAGAAGCAATGCACTTCCTAGTACAGGATGCAAATTAGTCGAGCAGCATTTAAAATTTGAAGGACAATTGAACTACTACTTGCTGTTTCTTCTTCTTCTTCTCCCCCACCCTTCCCCTCAACTTCTGTTGTGACTATTCAACATCAGCTGAAAACCCATCTTGAATATTGGGAGCCATTTTTCATCCACAATCCATTCCACATTTCTACTTCCTTGATGTTTCCCCCATATCGGTGAACTAAACATTCAACCATGCAAAGTATTGCCATTTCATTCTGCTCTATGCTTCAACTGTTCTACAGTTGTAAAAGATTTCCATAATGATGTAAACCAGGGGTGTCAAACTCAAGGCCCGGGGGCTGGATCCAGCCTGCGGGGTGCTTAGATCTGGAAACAGTGAAGGACCAGCCCATGGTCCTTCTGCCAGTGAAAACGGAGCTTGGTTTAGGTTGTATTGCCCCTCCAAGCTATGTTTTCACTGGCAGAGGGTTGCAGAAGGCTATAGCAGCCAGAAACAGAGCTTGGGAGGGCTGCATAACCCCACCCCCAGCTCCATTTTCATTGGCAGACGGTAGCAGGAGGTGTCACCGCCAGAAACGGAGCTCAGGAGCCCATTTTCACTGGCAGAGTGCTCGGGCCACCACAGGTGCCCCTAACAAGAGTGATGTCAAGCTGGCCTCGCTTGGCCTGGCCACGCCCACCCTGGACCCCTGAAGTCAAACACAACCCTGATGCGGCCCTCAATGAAATCAAGTTTGACACCCCTGATGTAAACCATAAGCACAATGGAAGCCTTTATTTCCGCATGATGCCCAGAGAACATCTAGGTTTGGGGAATCTGGTGGCTCAGAAATTAGGACTGAGGACTGATCATCAGGCCAATTCTTTTACACAAAAGAGTTGGGGGGCAAGATTTGTTAATGATAACACCACCTTGGCAAAAAAGTATTGGACTGACTGCAGTCAGTACACTATTTATAAGAATTCCTCGTTTGAAATGGAAACTCTGTAGAACCTCTATGTCACCTCATTAGAAATGGGACCTCTTGATGACCTCAAACTTTACGTTAAGGTTTCCACACATGCACAGCACACACTGCATATATTATGCCTGAAGACCATGGCTTGTCTTCAGAAGTTGTGGTGCTCCATCACTGTGGTTTTTAAGAGGAAGTTGGAGAGCCGTTTGTCTGAAATGGTATAGGATCTCCTCCTTGAGCAGTGGGTTGAACTGGAAGACCTCCAAGGTCCCTTCCAATTCTGTTACTCTGTTATTTTTTTGGCTCACCCTCAAACTATAGAAGCCTTCCATGACTGTCACAAAAAGGTGATGATCGCCTGGGGAGAATGCTTTCAAACACACATAAAGATACATATTTGACCCATAAGAAGCATTCCTTAAAAACAAGCATACGTGTTTTATTTATTTAATGTATCTGTTGCCCATCTCACTATAAAGAACTCTTGATAGACACTGTCCAATTTTCCTAGAAAAGTGGTTCGGTTATTTCTCTCTTTTTCTTTACTATTCCATCTGCATTCGCCACACTTATTTATCCACATTCCACTCCCAGTCATTCTTCCTTCAGCCCAGCACATGATTTCCACAGCCTCTCTCTCTCTTTTTCCCAGAAACAAGCATAACTCTGGAACAAGCCGCTCCTTGCATTTTTTGCTAGGTCTTTCATTAAAGAAAAGACATTGATAAATTAAAGGGAATCCAGTGGAGGGCAACAAAGATGATTAAAGGATTGGAGGCCGTGACCTGTGGAAAGAGATTACGGCAAACTTAATACAGGGGGCTTATGGAAAAAGCAATAGGAAGGGTAACTGGTAACTGTGTGTAAATTATGAGAATAGAAATAATAGGCAATTTAGGCTCATGTGAGGTGCTCTCTAGCTGGGGCAGACAAAGTTTAGACAAGCAGATAATTTGTTGGGGTAAAGGATTGGATGGGTTGCAGGAATTGGGTATGTCTGGTCTAGTGAAAAGAAGGACTAGGGGTGACATGATAGCAGTGTTCCAATATCTCAGGGGCTGCCCCAAAGAAGAGGGAGTCAAGCTATTCTCCAAAGCACCCGAGGGCAGGAAAAGAAGTAATGGGTGGAAATGAATCAAGGGGAGAAGCAACTTAGAACTAAGGAGAAATTTCCTAACAGTGAGAGCAATTAACCAATGGAACCGCTTGCCTTCAGAAGTTGTTACAAAATGCCCAGGGGTGGGCTTCAAAAATTTCAGCAACAGGTTCTCTACTCAGTTGATGGGTGGGCATGACCATTGTGGGCGTGGCCTAGTCAACCACCTGCACCATGGGGGGGTGGGCGTTTTCATCTTCCCCAGGCTCCGCACACTTTTCTTGAGTCAAAATGTCCTCCCTCGGGTTCTGGAGGCCTTCCGGGAGGCCCGCTTTTCCCCCACCCCGAGTATCTGGATGGGCCCTGCACTTACCTCACACCCAAAATGGGCCGCGTGGAGACTCCTGGGAGGGGCGTGGTGGGGTTGGCAGTGGCAGGACGTGGTGGGCGGAGCAAAGAAGTTTGAGATTTTGAGGTTCTCCAAACTGGCCATGGCCCATTCTCCCATACCCAGGCGAACCTGTAGTAGCCCACCCCTGAAAATGCCCATTCATTTTGAGTTTTTAATATCTTTTTTTTTTTTGGAGACATACAGTATAAGGAAAGTCACCAGTCTCTAAATCCCACCTAAAACATCTTGTAAAAGGTTTATCTGAGATGTCAGATCAACGTGGCCAAAAATCAGACTGAACATGGAGAAGCAAATGGGAATAGCACCCCTCTCCATCTATTCCCTGCACTTCCTAAATTTGGATGCAAAATCAACTTTAGGTTTTGATAGAATAGTGCAGTGCAGCTTTGGAAACCACGTAACATTTTTAAGGTCCCCCCCCCACTCCTGCTGGTGACCACGAGTGGTCTCTCTGCTTCGGAGAAAGCTTATTTTCGGTAATACATCCAGAGTTTTACATTCTGGGTCAAAAAAACCCATGCCCAACTTTTCATTTCAGCTGATTTTAGCTAAATGTTATTGTAAATTCTCCTGCCGATTTCCCCTGGAGATTTCAGCACTTTATCATCCTCCGGAGAGAGAAAGCTGTGTAAGATTCCATCAGAAGGTTAATATTGACACGACAGGTCCAAAGCTTTCCGTAGGCTAACAACTTCATTAAAATGTATCAGAGCTCCCTATCGCCCAGTTTGTGCATGTCTGTGTGTGTGTCTCTCTCTGTGTGTGTGCGTGCATGCTTGTGTATATGTGTGCAGGTGCATACATTGTGGTGTTTTGACTCTCTTTACGATTCAGGATTTCACTTCTGGGGTTTGTTTTGGTTTGTTTGTATGTCTTCCTCTTTTCTTCCTCCTCTTAATCAAAGGAAGAAAGAGAAAGCACCATCTGGCTGGAGCCCAAAATAAGATGCAAAGCAGTTGCGAAAAGGTGAACTGCTTAATTTCCCCGTTACACGTCTGCCTACAACAAACAGACCTTTATGTAACAAAAGCAGGGCAGCGTTCTGCTCCTCCTCAGCCTCTCCGTGTTCTGCTTTAAGACAGATGTGTCCTTTCCAATGCAGATTGCCTAGGAATGCACTAGGCTGTTTATCCTGCTTTGACAGGACAGAAGGGTTTTGTTTTATGGGCATGGAAGATTATTTTTCAAAAAAAAAAAAAAACAAAGAGATTGGAGATAAATTGGCAGAAGGGAGAGAAAAGTCAAAAGAAAGCTATCTCCCCCCCCCCTTGTTTATTCAGGGTTTTTTTCTTTCAACCTTCACATTTCAAAGGCAGAAGCATCATGTCACTTTGCCTCTGATATGCTTTTCTGAGAGGCAGTGAAACTTAGTGATATGTGTATGTCAGAGGTGGGTTGCTACTGGTTTGCACGAACTGGTAGTGGAAATTGGGACTGGTAGGGACCGGTAGGGATGGCAGGCTGGCCCAACTGCCAAACCTGTTCCCCGGTCACCCGTGCCTTTGCCAGAATGCTTTTTAGTCATTTTTAATGTGCTGTGCATGCGCAGAAGAGTTTACAGGCAACTGTGCATGCACAAACAACGGGCGGCACATGTGCGAAGCCAACCGGCAGTAATGCCGGAGGCAACTCACCCCTGGTGTGTGTGTGTATACACACACATATGTACACACATACAAACACATATCCATGGTCTTATATTCTAGATTGTATTACGTTATAATGGGACATGGTGGCTCAGTGGCTAAGACTCTGAGCTTGTCGATCAGAAAGGTCGGCGGTTCAGTGGTTCGAATCCTTAGTACCGCGTGACTGAGTGAGCTCCCGTTACTTGTCTCGGCTTCTGCCAGCCTAATAGTTCAAAAGCTTGTAAAAAATGCAAGTAGAAAAATAGGGACCACCTTTGGTGGGAAGGTAACAGCGTTCCGTGCGCCTTCGGTGTTTAGTCATGCCGGCCACATGACCACGGAGACGTCTTCGGACAGCGCTGGCTCTTCAGCTTTGAAATGGAGATGAGCACCGCCCCCTAGAGTCAGGAACGACTAGCACATAAGTGAGACTTTATGTGCCTTTACCTATGATTACATTCCTGTGATGTGCTCCTTTGTGCCTTCAGTAGATTATACAACATGTTCAAGTGGCTCAGAGTGACAAACACCATTATTTAGATAAGGGGTCCCATGTTTTTTTTCCCCTTCAAAGCAGTTCAGTCCAGAAGCACGCAGCCCTGTTTCTTTTAGCATTTAGATGTTGCTCTTAAATATGCCTTTGCGGTATATTTAGTGCTGGTTCGTAGGCCTCTCATCTTGGAAACCCTAGTAACGGTGTATTGGAAAAAATCGATTCTTCACCTGCCCTTCAGGAGTTCTATCATTCTACTGTTTGATGGATGCTAATTAAATCAGTTCCTAGCCCTTTTCCCCTTGATTAAAACAGAAGAAATAATGGTCTGTGAAATGCTGGCCATTTGCAGGTAAATAGAGTTGGTTGAAGAACTGCATATGATTGCAACAGTCTCATTAGTGCACCTGTCAGAAGCCTATGGGGAATCTACCATTAGGGGGCCTTAAGATCTTGGCATACTGTATCCTCCCCCTCGACATTTAACAGAGGACAGCAACCGAGGTTGTGAAGGTCCTTCGTGCAGGTCCACACTCTGTTCTGATAATCATCGCTGAAAAACGATGGTGCCGTCTCCTACAATTTTGAGTGTGTGAAAACATGGCGACTGAGAGGCGGTACATGACAACACAACCATGGAGACCTCATCGCACAAGTGCTGCAAATGAGGTGGTTGCTTTCCATGTTGGAGCAGGAACATCTCATGGTAGTTGTGTGATGATGGTGGTGGTGATTGTGATAACATACAAAATGTCATGTGTTTTGCTACCCACAATCCTGGTGATAAACTCATGCAAACTTGACAGGTTAAAAAAACAGCATAGCTATTATTATGGTTGGTCGCACAGTCAGCAGATGTTTAGACTGGAGTAGGCTTCCCCCCCCCCCTGTTTAGTCCTTCCCACTTGGGATTGACATATGTCTTAAGAGTCTTGCTGCAGGATGTAAGCTGTTCCAAGTAAAGCTGCCTTTTGCAATTGACCGATGATGGTTTTGTCAATGCCAGAGGTGTTCAGGTGGAGTTGAAGAAGTTTTGGGATTGTACCCAAGGTGCTTATTACTTTCTTTTGCCCCAGTCATTCTACCTCTATTTGCAGGCCGTTGTATTTTGTGATGTTCCCCAATGATTTCTGTTCTGCTGTCTCCAGTTACTGCCATGCCCATTGTCCAGAATGTTTGCCTTTCTTATCGCCAGTTGTGAAGTTTGGAGTCCAGTGTGGCAGGGGCTTGCCTGTTTGAATTCCAAAGCCCCAGATCACTTTGTTTTGCACTACATTGTCTATTTTATGGTTTATACCCATTCTTGCTTTCAGGCAAATGGTGTTTCTTGCACATATTCCTATGCACTGTTGTTGCTACTTTGTCATGCCCTTTGTTGTCAGACTGGGCAATCTTGCAACAGCTAACCAGGTGCCCCACTCTTTCTTCATCTACTTTGCAGAGGCAGCACCTGCTGTCTGTGGCTATATTCTCGATTCTGACATTGTATGTGTTTGTTCCCAAAGTTTGGTCTTGTACAGCCAGAATTAGCCCTTTTGTCTCTTCCTTCAACTTTACTACTCTTAGCCATTGCTAGGTCTTTTTGTTATGTGCTTTGCTTGATAGGTTTTTTTTTCTGTTCTAGTCATGTAATTTTTTGCCTTCCCGTGTTCCTTTTCTATTCTTCATTTGATTTTTCTTGTAGGTTGGCTAGGCTGATCTTTCTTGTATTCAGGTAGCTTTGGTGGTGTGCTAGCTTCGTTGTCCTTATTATCTTACCTACAATAACCCTCAACCGCAGAAAAATGCATTAAATGTTTGTCTACCTCCCATGTACATCTCATGTTTTGCTTTAGCTTTCAAGGGAGCTAATAGACAACAGTGTTTTTAAAGTAAACCTATAGGTCAATATTAGCTCTTGCTGGTCCCACGAGGAATCTAAATCCAGTAATGGAAATGTCCAAGAAATCCACAGCAACTGATTTCTGTGAGAACAAACGTGTACGTTCCACTAGGATGGATTTTTAATGGTTGCAGAAACCAGGACCAAAAATAAGAGCTATAAGTTGCAGCTATCTAGATTTAATTTCATAAAATAGAGCAGAAGTTTTTATTGGCAAAGTGTGGTTCGACACACAAGGAATTTGTCTCCAGTGCATAAGCTCTCAGTGTACATCCAAACAACAAAGTGATAGGTCATAGATCATATGTATCTACAGATCCTGCACATCCTGGACATAAACTGCTTCAACTGCCCTCCTCGGAATACTGCTATATGGCATTGCATGCCAAATCAAATAGTTTTATTTTTATTTATTTTTATTTGGTTTGTCAAAAATGTACAAGATAACAGGTATAAGTATAAACATGGACATGCACAAATGAAATGAATACAAATAAATGGGGACTGTAGGACGGGGATGGTAGGCACGCTGGTGCGCTTATGCATGCCACCTTACAGACCTCTTAGGAATGGGGTGAGGTCTACACTAGACAGTTTAAAATTAAAGTTATGGAGGTTTGAGGATGTAACAACAGAGGCAAGTAGAGCATTCCAGGCATTGACCACTCTGTTGCTGAAGTCGTATTTTTTGCAATTGAGTTTGGAACGGTTTACCTTGAGTTTGTATCTATTGTTTGCTCACATATTATTGAGGTTGAAGCTGAAGTAGTCGTTGACAGGAAGGACATTGTAGCAGACAATTTTGTGTAATATCCTTAGGTCAGACTGTAGGAGGCATAGTTCTAGATTGTCCAAGCCCAAAATTTTGAGCCTGGTGGAGTAAGGGATTCTATTGTGAGCAGAGGAGTGGACTACTCTTCTTGTGAAATACCTCTGGACTCACTCAATTGTATTAATGTCCAATATACAGTGTGTATTCTAGGCAGATGAGGTGTATTCAAGAATTGGTCTGGCAAAGGTTTTGTATGCCCGAGTTTGCAGTACAATGTTACGGGAGAAGAAGCTTTGCAAAATTAGGTTAATAACTCTTAATACCTTTTTGGTAATGCTGTTACAGTGAGCTCTGGCACTTAGATAGTTTGAGATGAGTACTCTTTGGTCCTTGACAGAGTGAGGGTCATCTACGAGGTCACACCCACCTCTAGACAGAAAGATAGGTTTTTTCCTATGTCCCATCACTTTGCTGAGCACCTAATTCTCACTACCATCTTATGCCTAAAGATATTTACCCATGTAGTAGGCTATTGCTATTATCTTTCTCAACTTCTCATCTTTCCTACTACCTTCTCCTATTGGTATCTTATGATGTATCACTTGTTGTTTATATCTTGTGATTAATGATTGTAACTATAATTTATGATCTAGGACCTATCACTTTGTTGTTTGCATGTACACACTTCCCAGTGGTGAGATTTATAAAATAGTGGAAAAATCTACCTATTATGAGTTCTCCATGGAGATTTTTAAGAAGCTGGATAGCCAAATCCTGAGAGCTGATTTAACTGGTTACACATTATGTAGTGGCAAACATGATGCTGCTTGCGGCCCTGTCCAATTCTACAATTCTAAGAATCTGTGCATGACAGAAGTATGTTTTTTCTTTCCTCAAAAATCCACGTGAAGCAACTCCTTTTGTCAAGAATCATTTCTGAAAGTTATAGAGGGAACGATTTTATTTTTCTTTTAAAAAGAGGCAGTCGGGGAATTTACTGACAGAGAAACTTATATAAAGCAAAAATTGAATAAATAAAGTTAATCTCCATTAAGAATGACATATCCAAACGTGTCTTTCCCACAAAAATTCTTTTCGCTGAGCAAAATTGTAAATGTAAGAGGATGCAAATTGTTGTTCGGTTTTAAAACCTTGTTGGAAGATGATACTATATTCTTTACAAGGCTGTGGTATTAGAGTGGAGTTCTATTGATCCAGACATCCCAAAATGATAATAACGCGATGATTGAGGAGCATTCTGGATGTCTGAAATGGCACCAGGACTGTCTTAAATATCCGATAGAAGTCTTTTCAACAGAAACTACTACATGAACATAGCTCCATTTCAGCCTCTCTGTTTCTCTCTCAAAATAGGGAGGGGGAGAACCTATTAGCGATTCATTCCCTCTCTTCCACTCTGAAACATGAAGAGCCCTTCATAGCAAAGTATTGTGAGAACAGAGGAATTAATCAGGGCAATTAGGCTGTGTTAAATTGCATGGCATTATCTCAGGGATGGCAATCATCTTAATTTCACCGGATTCACCAACCTGCAGCACCTGATCCACAGACTTCCCTTCTCCACTTCACCTTCCCACCAGGTTCCATCTGGATGAATAAGGCTCTTTGGATGTTCTTTTTATTAATTTAATTGCTAGTCATGACAATGAGGTTAGCAGGGAAAAGGCTGGCGAGGGTGGGAGCCCCTGTAAAGACCAAGCGGCCTTTTAGAGTATTTAATGGGTACAATATGATCCTTTCCTACTTCAGTAAGAGGGTCTAGTTTTGGAGAGAGGAAAGACACAGGTGTAAATGAAGGGTGTCCAATATATAGAGTCACTGTATATATAGAAAATATATAAGGTAAAGGTAAAGGTTCCCTTCACACATATGTGCTAGTCGTTCCCGACTCTAGGGGGTGCTGCTCATCTCCGTTTCTAAGCTGAAAAGCCAGCACTGTCCGAAGACGTCTCCATGGTCATGTGGCCAGCATGACTAAATGCTGAAGGCACACAGAACGCTGTTACCTTCCCAACCAAGGTGGTCCCTGTTTTTCTACTTGCATTTTTTTACCTGCTTTAGAACTGCTAGGTTGCCAGAAGCTGGGACAAATAATGGGAGCTCACTCTGTTATGCAGGGATACTAGGATTCAAACAACTGAACTGCCGACCTTTCTGATTGAGAAGTTCAGCGTCTTAGCCACTGAGCCACCGCATCCCTTCCACTGAGCCTTTAGAAAATATATAGACTCAGTATATTGTGATGCTTTATATATAGTGGCTATATAGGTATATTATGATTATAAGAGCTAAAGGTAAAGGTTTCCGTGTCAGTCATATCCGATTGTAGGACACGGTGCTCATCTCCATTTCTTGGCCAAGGGAGCCAACGTTGTCCCAAGATAATTTATGTGGTCATGTATAGAATGCATAAAATGACTATATGCCAAAGGTGTACAAAATGCTGTTACCATCCCACCAAAGTGTTATCTATTAATCTGCTTTCATTTGCGTGCTTTTGAACCTGGGCTGACAAACCCAGCATTTTTAACTGCTGAACCATTGCATCCCACTGGGACACTTTCTAGATAGATAGATAGATAGATAGATAGATAGATAGATAGATAGATAGATAGATAGATAGATAGATAGATAGATAGATGATAGATAGATAGATAGATAGATAGATAGATAGATAGATAGATAGATAGATAGATAGATAGATAGATAGATGATAGATAGACAGACAGACAGACAGACAGACAGACAGATAGATGATAGATAGATGATAGATAGATGATAGATAGATGATAGATAGATAGATGATAGATAGATAGATAGATAGATAGATAGATAGATAGATAGATAGATAGATAGATTGATAGATAGATAGATAGATAGATAGATAGATAGATAGATAGATAGATAGATAGATAGATAGATAGATAGATAGATAGATGATAGGTAGGTAGGTAGGCAGGCAGGCAGGCAGGCAGGCAGGCAGGCAGGCAGGCAGGCAGGCAGGCAGGCAGGCAGGCAGGCAGGCAGGCACAATAGTTAGTTAGTTAGTTAGTTAGTTAGTTAGTTAGTTAGTTAGTTAGATAGATAGATAGATAGATAGATAGATAGATAGATAGATAGATAGATAGATGATAGATAGATAGATAGATAGATAGATAATGATGATAGATAGATAGATAGATAGATAGATAGATAGATAGATAGATAGATAGATAGATAGATAGATAGATAGATAGATAGATAGATTGATTCTCTATGTTCTGATGGTACTAGATTTACTACAATCCTGGGCGGGGAATATCTTAAATCACTCCCCTCCCCAAAATAAAAAACCTGGAAGGTTTGTGATGGCACCAATTCCCTCTCCCCCCACCCCTTTTGACTGTAGTTGGCCCTCGTGAACTAACTCTTGTAAGTGATAAAAACCAAGATATGTTCCTTTCCACATGCAAACTGTCCAAAAACTGCCCCTGTGTAAGATGCATAAAGGATTGCTTGATTCCCATTCATACCTTTAAGACTTAGTGGACTGCATGGCTGGTATTTGACAGTAGCGGGTTTTTTTTTTTTTAAATCAACCCACCATTACGATTACATTCTCTGGTGAAGTGCGCTCAGGGTATAATTGGCATGCAGCGATCCACAAAATTGCACATGCATAGAAAACAGGAATTGTGACACGGTGACTCTACCTTCTCTCCTTCCACTTTTCAAAAACAAAAAAAACAAAAAAACAACCCAGAAATAAAATGTACCCATCACCTCCGCTGGAACATTTTTTTTCCAATGTGCTGTGCAAACCAGTTCATCATCCAGCTTGTGAAACAGTCCGAGATTGATGAGGTGACGCACCATGGTTTTTTTTCCCCCTCACTGCAACGGTCCCATTTATGCCTGTGACAAATTTGAACCAGGAACCTCAGCAGAAATTTAGATTAGGAAGTGTCGTGATCAGCATATGCTCAGGCCTCAGAGTACGTTCCAGCAACGGAAGATAAAACAAGGCGTGCAAATTGTAAATTTCCTGACAGAGTTAAGCTCTTGGATAAAGGATGTTTTGGCCTAATAAACAAAGATCCCAGTTTTCTTCTCTGCCTTGGTGGCCTGACTCCGCATCAGTGGTGACATTTTTTTTTTTTACTACTGGTTCTGTGGGCATGGTAGGGTGAGGATGCTGCAAAATCTCCATTCCCACCCCATTCTGGGGCCAGCCAGAGGTGGCATTCGCCTGTTCTCTGAACTACTCAAAAGTTTTGCTACTGGTTCTCCAGAACCTGTCAGAACCTGCTGAATTTCACCCCTGCGCCACACCTATAGAGCAATAGCACTTAGACTTGTATACCGCTTCACAGTGCTTTTACAGCCCTCCCTTAGCGGTTTACAGAGTCAGCACCTTGCCCCCGACAATCTGGGTCCTCATTTGACCCACCTCGGAAGGATGGAAGGCTGAGTCAACCTTGAGCCTGGTGAGATTCGAAGTGCTGAATTGCAGGCAACCAGCAGGCAGCAGAAGTAGCCTGCAGTACTGCATTTTAACCACTGTGCCACCACATCTATTTTCAATAATAGATACATTCAGATATGATAGACAGAACAGGTCGTCCTCAATTTATGACCACAGTTGAGTCCAACATTTCCACTTCTAAGCCAGGCATTTATTAAGTGAGCTTAGGCCCTTTTTACGACCTTTTGAAGATAAGCCAGGGAGTCTGTAGGCTCATGGACAGAGGATCCCATAATGAAAAAACAAGATACTTACATACTTTGCTACTGTGTAATTAAGTACTCATAAGAATGAGAATTCCTTTGTCATTTTCTTCTCCCTAGAATGAAATCAGAAAGCAAGACTCCTTTTCGTAAATAGCAATAGCACTTAGACTTATATACCGCTTCATAATGCTTTACAGTCCTCTCTAAGCAGCTTACAGAGTCAGCCTATTTCCCCCAACAATCTGGCTCCTCATTTGATCCACCTTGGGAGGATGGAAGGCAGAGTCAACCTTGAGCCAGTGAGATTTGAACTGCCGAACTGCAGCTAGCAGTCAGCTGAAGTAGCCTGCAGTGCTGCACTCTAACCACTTACAAGCTAGTATTATAAACCTAGCTTACCATTTTTTGCAGAACTACCAGTCCAGCCACAAAGTTTGTGAAGTTAACATTGTGTCAGCTGCACTCTCCTGAAATTAAAACCTATAGCACAAGCTTGTTAAAAGGCTAGCAGGGAGAGGAATTATTTATTACATGCAATAAATAATAAACGTTTTAAAAAATCATGGTCTCTGTGCTGATTTTAAGGGAACAATAAGTGACCTAAACACATTATTTCCCCTGCTCTCTAATCCTTTCCAATTGATCCAACATTGCAAAACCTTAAACTTTGGATTGATTTGTTAAACCCTACAGAACAATGTTTTGCCTCCTACAGGATGAAGAATGCAAAAGAAACATAATAAAAATAAAAACCCACCTCCCTCCCTCTGCTTTTATATTCCCTCACCTATCTGTTCAAGGAAAATGTATGAGATCCGCGGCTTTTTCATATAGTCAAAAGCTATCCTTGTTTCTTCCTATTTATTCAAAGTGAGTTGTAAATCAAACCCTGGATTGCCATCTCCCTGAGCTATTTGCATGGGGACAAAGTAGGTGCCAGGGGAGGAATCACTCTTTCATCTCAACGTGTTAGATTAGATTAGCATTATTCTTTATTATATTGGTTGTTCTCCCCACCTTGGCTTTCAAGTTTGTGATTGCTTTCCTTGCTCGGGATTTGTTTGTACATAATGCTCTATTACCGGCTGCGAGATTTTTCATATCAGACAGTCTGTAACTAGAATACAAGGAAATACATTCAAAAAGTAGAGCAATCATTTTTCCCCCTAAAGTTAAAACACCAGCGGGCGCTGAGGTGCCGCTCTCAGAATCAGTTTTCCTGCATGAGGTTCCAAAATTGCGAAGGATTTTTTTAAAAAACAAAGGTCATAGGTCATCCCCAACTTACAATCACTCGCTTAGCAACCATTCGAAGTTATGACGGCAGTGAAAAAAGTAACTTACAACCAGTACTTGCACTTATGAGCCATGGTGGCGCAGTGATTAGAATTCAGCATTGCGGGCTAATTCTGCTGACTGCCAGAGATTCCAACCAGCTCAAGGTTAACTCAATCTTCCATCTTTCCAAGGTCGGTAAAATGAGGACCTTGATTGTTGGGAGCAATGTGCTGACTCTGCAAACCGCTTAGAGAGGGTTGTAAAGTTGAAGCGCTTTATAAGTCTATTGCTATTATGACCGTTGCAACACCCTGAGCCAAGGTGGCACAGTGGTTAGAGTGCAGTACTGCAGGCTACTTCAGCTGACTGCTAGCTGCAGTTCAGCAGTTCAAATCTCACCGGCTCAAGGTTGACTCAGCCTTCCATCCTTCCGAGGTGGGTAAAATGTGAACCCAGTTTGTTGCGGGCAAGAGGCTGACTCTCTATACCACTTAGAGAGGGCTGCAAAAGCACTATGAAGTGGTATGTAAGTCTAAGTACTATTGCTATCCCCATAGTGTTGTGATCAAAATTTGAGTGCTTGGCAATTGGCATGTATTTATGATGTTTTCTGGTGTCATGGGTTCACCATTTGCAACTGTTCCAGGAGGCTTTTGACAAGAAACATCAAAGGGAGAATTTAGATTTGTTTAACAACCGTGTCATTAATTTAATAACTGCAAGATGTTTGCTTAGCAACTATGGTAAAAAAAAAGGTGGTAAAATTGGGTGTGACTCACTTAACAACTGCCTTGCTTAACAATGGAAGTTCTGGCCTCAATTGTCCTTGTAAATTGAGGACTGCCTGTATTGTCTTTCAAAAGCATCTTGCAGCATCTCCAAATAAGTATAAGTATAATCTTTATTGTCATTGTACTTAAATACAATGAAATTGGTTAACTCTAAGTCATAACCCCAAATCATTTTTGGTCTTGAATTCTACCTCTCGTTGAACAATAAATCAAGTCACACACACCCAGGAAAACACTAGATTTTTCTTTCCTTTTTCTTTCCCTTCTATGGTGTTGGAAGTAATGTCCATCTAGGTTCAGTTCCAAGTGGGGAGAAAGACACTGAAAACAATGGTGGCTATTTGGAAAGACCGTTTAATGGTGGACAGGATCACATGGTTTGAGGTCCGGGGCAAAAAGGGAAGAGATGGTGAGAGTGCCCTGATTTCATGCCCTCTCTGGGCTTTTGAATTTAAGCTTATATTCTGATTGGTTGTCAGACTCCCATGGGGCCATGCAGGGGTAACTTTGTAGGTTGTCTGTGTCCCAGGCTTGGTTGAGCCTTGCTAGGTGATGATGTAATGAAAGAACTTTGGGCAATTCCTCCTATGATTCTGCCTGAAGGAGGTAGATCTTTGTTATGTAGAATAGACTGGCTCAGGACTTAATGGCCCATTGACAAAGGTAGGGAGGGGGGGCTGCCTCCCTTTTAGGGAAAATATTCTGTCCTTTTAATATTATCCTAAAACATTTCCTTTTTCTAGGAGAGGGGTGGGTGCTAACTTCCCACAATGGGATCCTTAACAAAATCACTACAATGGCTATGGTTGGTGGTGATGTTATGAAATCCAGCACAGCTTTCTATGGGAGAAGATTTATGACAATCACCAAAACAGACTTCACAGTTTTAGCCAAGGTTGCACTGAACAAGCTTTTCCAAGTGTTCTTTATGTCTGAGAGATGGGTTCGGAAAACGAGCGGGTTGTTGAAATTTGCATCCGGAAAGGGGTCGTTTCATTTTAAAGAAGTGGATGCTGTGAACATTTCTATGACAAAGGATGGCAGCAGTGAAAGTTACCTTTCAGAAATGTTTCTCCGGGGTATTTCCATTAACAATATTGAGGCGAGGTTGTATGCATCTCCTCCTTTTGTTAGGGAAAGCTTCCAGCAAGCATTGGGTAAAGAACAGGAAATTGTCACTTGCAATTTTTAGATTGCAGCGTTCTGAGATACTTGATTTATTTACTTCCAGACGGGAACCAATTGTTACAATTCCCCTACTCCTTTTTTTGTCATTTCCAGTACTTTGCTTCCTTTTATATCTTTCCTGAGTGTTACAGGCGAGAGCATTGTTACAGTAGCGTCAACAAAGCAATCTCAATATGACTGCAGATACTGTCACTCAAAAGTGTGTGTGGTGGGTTTTTTTTTTTTTTTTACTGATGTGGAAACTTGCATTAGAGAAAATGTGGCGTGATCTTTGGGAGGAAGCGTTTTATCGAGGATTCACAAAGGCAAGAGGCAAAGAAATGGAAACGTTGGAAGGGATGGCCTGTGCACCTGTTTCATTGTGGGTAGAAAGCCTGCTTGGTGTAGTGGATGATGTACCAGGGAGACTAGGAATGTCAAGATTGCCATACTGCTAGGCTATGCCGTGGGAGAGGGAGAGCAGCAGGGTGGGACAAGGAGAGGAAGTGACACTATGCATTGTGTTGTCCCATGAAAACTGCATCCCTTCCAAGGTTGTAGTAAGGAACACAGAACCATCCAGCCCACAAAGATGGGGATTGTTACCTAAGCAATTTGTTGGCATCTAATTGGGCACTCTTTGATAACCACGGGGGAAGGTGGGAACAAGTGAAAATTAATCATATGCTTTGGATGCAAAAACCCCAGATCCAGCTTTGCCTCTTCTGTAACCACTTGACTTTAGTAAAGTAAAGGATAGAATCAAGATCACGTGAAGGGTTAATACCACTTTATAATGCCTTGGTAAGGCCACACTTGGAATATGGCATCCAGTTTTGGTCGTCACAATGTGAAAAAGATGTGGAGACTCTAGAAAGAGTGCAGAGAAGAGCAACAAAGATGATTAGGGGTCTGGAGGATGAAACATATGAAGAACGGTTGCAGGAACTGGGTATGTCTAGTTTAATGAAAAGAAGGACTAGGGGAGACAGGATAGCAGCATTCCAATATCTCAGGGGCTGCCACAAAGAAGAGGGAGTCAAGCTATTTTCCAAAGCAACCAAAGGCAGAACAAAAAGCAATGGGTTGAAACTAATCAAGGAGAGAAGCAACCTAGAACTAAGGAGAAAATTCCTGACAGTTAGAACAATTAATCAGTGGAACAACTTGCCTCCAGAAGTTGTGAATGTTCCAACACTGGAAGTTTTAAAGAAAATGTTGGATAACCATTTGTCTGAAGTGGTGTAGGGTTTCTTGCCCAAGCAAGGGGTTTGACTAGAAAACCTCCAAGGTCCCTTCCAACTCTGTTATTCTATTCTATTCTATTCTATTCTATTCTATTCTATTCTATTCTATTCTATTCTATTCTATTCTATTCTATTCTATTCTATTCTATTCTATTCTATTCTATTCTATTCTATTCTATTCTATTCTATTCTATTCTATTCTATTCTACTCCACTCCACTCCACTCCACTCCACTCCAATCTACTCTACTCTACTCTACTCTACTCTACTCTACTCTACTCTACTCTACTCTACTCTATACTTTTGGCTAAAAGTATAGGGCTGACAGCCTTCCTTTTGTAACTGACCAAGTTGGGATGGTTGACAATGAGTTCAAGTTCTGCCTTAGCCATGAAAGCCACCTGGGTGACCTTGGGCCAGTCCCTCTTTCTCTGCCCAGCCCATCTCACTGGGGTCTTTATTTTAAGGCCAATAGGAGGAAGAAGGCATGTTGAATATGTTTGTCGCCTTGAGTTATTTGTAAAAGTAATAAAGATGGATTACAAATGGATTAAAAAATGTGCATTTTAGAATTTTAGGGATTCCTCTAGTTCAATTAGAATTGATGAAATAATAAAGAGCAGGGGGAAATTGTGCATATAAAGCATGAATGAATGTTATTACTATATGAAGCCTTTATTTTTAGAGTGGCAAAAAAATGGCAAAGTTTTCAGATGGCTTTTTTGATAAGACACTTGGTGTCTATTTCAGACTATTTCAGTAGGAAGCCTGATGATCATGGATCCTGACCACAAATAACATTATGCTAGTCAATACACTCAGAAAATGTGTATCATTAGCCTAACAGCTTGTGCTTGTAGGTTCAATGATCTAGAACAGGGGTGTCAAACTCAAGACCCGTAGACTGGATCCTGCCCGTGGGGTGATTAGATCTGGCCTACGGGGCCACCCTGGAAACAGCGAAGGACCAGCCCTCAGTGTCTCTGCGGGTGGCCATCCCGAGCTCCATTTTCACTGGCAGAGGATTGCAAGAGGCCATTGCAGCTGAAAACGGAGCTCAGGAGCCTGTTTTCACTGGTAGAGCGCTCAGACCACCACAGGCACCCCAACACAAGTGATGTTGAGCTGGCCATACCCACACTGGCCCAGCCCACACTGGCCCCCTGAGGTCAAACACAACTCTGATGAAATCCCTCAATGAAATCAAGTTTGACACCCCTGACCTAGAAGGAAAGGGCAAAAGATACTTAGCCTAGTGAAAAGAAGGACCAGACATGATAGCAGTCTTCCAATACTTGAACGGCTGTCACAAGGAAGAGGGAGGCAACTTACTTACCAAAGCACCCGTAGGCAGGACAGGAAACAATGGATGGAAATTAACCAAAGGGAGAAGCAACCTTGAATTGAGGAGAACATTCCTAACAGTGAGGACAAATTGTCTTTGGAAGTTGTAGATGCCCCATCATCATTGGAGACTTTTGAGAAGACCCTGGACTGCCATTTATCAGAAATAGCATAGGTCTCCAGTGAGAGCAGGAGGTTGGACTAGATGACTTCCAAGGCCTCTTCCAACTCTGCTACTGTTGTGGTTACTGGCTTTTGTAAAGGTTTCATTACAGATTGGTCACCTGGAGGGGGAAAAAAATCATACTCGCCATAGGCGACTATATGCAAACCTGAAAAAAATATATGCATTAAGCTGTTGGAATGTTGCAGCCAGACAAACGATGGAGTTAAAGACACACCCTTTCCCTTCTTGTCCCCTGCTTCATCCCTTCATGCCCCCCTCATCCTCCCTCCCTGCTTTTCTTCTCTGTTTATTTCCCTCCTCCCCAATTTCTCCTTGTCTTCACCCATTCACTGTCAGGAAGTGACGCATCTGAAGGGCTGTTACAGCAGAACGTGGCAGCAGCAGAGAATAACAGCCATGGCAGCTACAACAGTGAGTGGATTTTGACTTGGGGGTGGGGGGGACTGGAGGGGGGAGGGAGTAGGTATTTGATGAGAACAAAGTGACCGGGAGTTGGGTATGGATTAAGAGTGAAACTCAGCATGCTCCAGATTAGGTCCTTGGATACACTGGGGAATCCAACAGACCACATTTATTTAGAAATGCTGCTAGGATATCAGTCTACACACCTCCACTTCCTTTGTAGAGAATGGTGCTATCATCTCTGAAACATAATCTGTGTCATTGGGCTCAATCTAAAGGACTTCATCCAGAATAAAATGACTAGATGCACTTCAAGACTCTATGTAGCTCTCCCTCTCTCTCTCTCTCTCCCTCTCCCTCCCTCTCTCTCCCTCTCTTCCTCTCCCTCTCTCCCTCTCCTTCTCTCCCTCTCTCCCTCTCTCCCCCTCTCTCTCCCTCCCTCTCTCCCTCCCTCCCTCTCTCCCTCCCTCTCTCTCTCTCTCTCTCCCTCTCCCTCCCTCTCTCCCCCCCCCCTCTCTCTCTCTCTCTCTCACACACACACACACACAGGCCTTTTCTCTTCCTGGGCTGCTCCATGCTAGTTCTTTTATGCCTTCACCTTTTCTAGGCCATATTTTGTGACATTGACCAAGCCACACCCAAGCCAATGGTAAAAGAACCATTTGAACAATTGGGTTCAGTTCTTGGCATCTCTAGGAAAATACAAAAAAGGAAAATACAAAAGCAAGTTAAACATACAAACATCAAGGTCAAGGTTTCCTCTGTCCGGTCATATCTGACTCTAAGGGGTGGTACTCATTCAGTTTCTGAGCCAAGGGACTCAGTGTTATCCAAAGACACTTTCTGTGGTCATGTGGCCAGCATGTCTGTACACTGAGTCTCACAGAATTCTCTCTTACCTTCCCACCAAAGTGGTACCTATTTATCTACCTGCATTTGCATGCTTTCGAACTGCTAGCTGAACAGGAGCTGGAGCAAGGAACGGGAGCTCGTCCATCATACAATGCTTGGGTCTCGAACCCAGGCAGTCAGCTTTCCAGCTGACAAGCTCAGCGTCTTTAACTGCTGGGCCATCGCACCCCCTCTAAACAGATAAATCTGGTAGGAATTGGGAAGACAGACCTATGCTTGGGAGCCATAGCAGTCAAAATAAATCAGTCTTAAGAAAGATTCTTTTATTCTTAGCCAAACTCTTAACTTCTCTCTCTGACCTTGACTAAATGAATTTCTTATTTCAAGGCTCTGCTTGTTTAAGGCTCTTTCCACAATACAGCCACATTCCAGATGCTTTGATTCATCATTTATTTAAAAAAAAAACCCTGCCTTTTTCCTCAAGTCTATGAAACCCCTAAGTACATCTTGTACAATTTATTTAAAAATATAGCAATCAAATAATGTTAACTTCCTGGAATGGTGGCAATTAAAGCAATTAAGCTGCAATGGGGAAGGAACAGAAAATTCTCCAAACTACCATCCATTCTAGCGGGTGAATCACTCCAACTGCACTGCCATGCTATCAGAGACTGAGAGACCTTAATATTTTGGAGCAATTTCCAATAATTCAAAGGGAACACGGAGTTTCTCAAGATCGGTTGAAGGCCACAGAGGAAAAGTACAACTTGTTTGTGCCAAAATTCTCTGTGGGATTGGGAGTTTTGCACACTTCTTTTTCCCAACTTCTTTCTCAAAACTTCAAGAGATTCAGTTGTTGGTTCCATAGCGTGGATCAACTTCAGGAGTCAAAAAAAAAAAAAAAAGGTGTGCAGGAAGAAATGATTTCTCAACTAAGCTTTCTGCAAACTGGTTATGGACAGATCTATAGACTTATTTCAAAGAAAAGGTTGGTTTAGCTAACTGTAGATCAGGTCCATGTGTCATGCTTAACCCAGAGAGTGGCTTGCTTAGATTACTCCTGATATACAGTATAAACCCACATGGCAAACCAACGTTTATAGCTTTGTGATGTGTATAGAACAGTGATGGTGAACCTTTTCGGCACTGAGTGCCAAATAGGGAGCATGCTTGCTTCGCACACACATGCTCGTCAGTGCCGAAATCCAGAAGAGGAGCTGGCCAGGGAGCATGTGCGCCACCAAAAATGAACTTTCGGTTTCTGGCACACGCATGCATGGCAGCCAGCTAGTCTTCCGGTTACTGGAGCATATGTGCACATGACAATCAGCTGGCCGGCGCACATGCTCATGCAGGAAAACAGAAGACCAGCTCTTCCAGTTTTCAGCATTGCCACATGTATGAAGGCCAGCTGACCATTGCGTTCACATGCGTGCCAGAAACCTGGGAGAGGAATGGGTGATGCCACGCCTGACAGGTGACATGGCTCTGTGTGCCACTTTGGGCATTCATGCCATAGGTTCGCATATCACACAGGTATAGAACAAGCCAGTAAACCATAATTACAACAAACCTGGTTGCTTAGTATAATAAAACTATTCTTAATTATTGTTGAGTTTTATTTACACACAAAATGTCTATGGAGAGTCTCAACCATCCAGGTCATGGTTGTCCCAAAGATGCTTTTTTTTTTTTTCCAAAAGGCATCTGGGACTTCCTTGTATTTTTTTTTTCCTTTGAAAACATTTTGCTTCTCTTTCTTGGATGAGAAGCAAAATCTTTTCATGGGGAAAGAAAAAAAAACCCAAGAGAGTTTAAAAAAAGCATCTTTGGGACAGCACTCAAAATATTTACATGTTATGACTTGAAATATTGATATTTTATGTCTCTATTTTCCACACTTTTGAAAATCAAACTTATATTTATTCCAACATGTTCTTTCTGATACAGGATTTCCCAAATTTTGAGATGTAGCTCCATCGGGAAGGTGTTGGCAGGATGCAGAGAGGTGTGACAAAGCTTTTAGATATGTTGTTACACTAAATCCACCTTCTCAACAATTCATTATACCCCAAAGGTGCTTTTTCAAGAAGCAACTGGACTTTCTGGTTTTTCTTTGAAGATGTTTTGCTCCTCATCCAAGAAGCTTCTTCAGTTGAAGAAGAAGAAGCTTCAGAGCTGAAAAGCTTCAAAGAAAAAACCAGACATGACTGAATAACTGAGAATCTCCATAGATATTTCATTATATCATTTTCATTGTTCATTTGTTTTAGGGGAGATGTGGACAATAAAATTTCACTAAAAGCAGGTTGGTGGCTATATATATATATATATATCCCTGCTATAATATAATGCATTTTTGAGCAGTGACAATCACAAACTGCATCTCAGATTTTCAGTAAATTTCATTCTGAGGATAAGGTAAAGGTTCCCCTCGCACATATGTGCTAGTTGTTCCTGACTCTAAGGAGCAGTGCTCAATTCCATTTCAAATCTGAAGAATCAGCGCTGTCTGAAGACGTCTCCATGGTCATGTGGCTGGCATGACTAAATGCAGAAGGCACATGGAACACTGCTACCTTCCCACCAAAGGTGGTTCCTATTTTTCTACTTGCATTTTTACATGCTTTCGAACTGCTGGGTTGGCAGAGGGTGGGACAAGTAACGGGAGCTCACTCCGTTACGCAGCACTAGGGATTTGAATCGCCAAACTGCTGACCTTTCTGATCGACAAGCTCAGCATCTTAGTCACTTAGATAAATGTATAGTCAAATTCGGACCTAGTGATTTCTTCCTCCTTTTCTCATTCATACTGGGAAGAAGAAAATCACTTTTCTTGTATTGCTCAGAGAGTAACTACTTGAGCGGAGGAAAAATTGCCATCCATTCCTGTTTGGGTTCCGTGATGCTCACCGTTTAGATATTCTGATTCAGTTGGGGGGGAAAAAGTACAATGGGAAAACCACAAGGGTGGGTTACAAAGATGTATTTCCAAGTGATACCCTTTGAGTACCTTAGCAGCTGTTTTCTTGGCATTCCCATTATTTGATTATCGGTTCTCCCTCACTAACTAGGCTGTTGTGTCACTCCATAAATAAAAACACTTCAGTTTGTATTAATTCTTTTGGAGATGAGACGCAAAATGTATGCTTTATCAAACTTCCATTCCGTTGGTGTCTTGAGAATCAACGTCTGCGGCTAAGCAGCAGTTTTTAAGTCAGGTGACCGAAGAGACACATCTATTGGTGTGCATATATTTTTTTCTCCCCCTCCAGGGAAGGGGGAAAAATTGGGTTTTTACATATTTGCAAAGAAGTGACTGGAACAAAGATGTAGAATGATCTCGGTTATAACTTTTGATTTAAAAAATGGGACGTGTCGAATGTATCTGGTCCGCTAACTTGGCACTCATCTGTATCAAATGAGACATTTTTCTAGATTAAGTGCCTGTTTGCATTGCGGACTGCTGTAGCAAGCCTTCCTTTGACAGCACCCAAGCTTGGAAAATGGACTGTGAATTGTTATTCTTTTAAATGTCAGAGAGCTGTATAATACCCTCATGAATATTTTCTAACAAATTATCAGGTATTATTAGAATATAATCTGAAAATAATTGCAGCATTGGCTTCATATATTACAAGTATTATGGGGAAAGCAACACGAGTGGACTTAATGTGCATAAAAATACATTCGTCATCATACAAAGAGCTGTTAGCTGAGAAAAGATTAACCCCAGAAGAAAATGAGTGGGAGCCAGACAGGTACAAGGGAAAGAATAACAAGAGAGCAGAGTCAGAAGGGACCAGGGAGGTCTTCTAGCCCAACACCTTGCTCAAGAATTTTGGATAAGATCTGGGCTCAAATCCTCACTATGTTTGGAAGGTGACTGGGCGTTCTTGGGATGATCTTCCCAGTAGATTTGTTGAAGGATAAAAGGTTGACCCTCTCCCTGGGAGGAATTGGTCCCAAAAAGGCAAGATGACACAGAATTGCAATGCAGCCCCGGCGGCCCTTTTCTGTTTGTGCATTTTGACACCATTACCAAAATCTTGAGTTTTGGGATGCCCAGTGCAAATGCCACTGAATGGATGAGAGAAATCTTTCAGGGCTACCCTGAATTATTGATTTGATTTATTGAATTTATTGATTGGTTTATTTTAATCTCATTGGTTTTAGGAGGAATAAACATGTTGCTGGGAAATGGCTATTTAGTTTACTTTAAAATGAGATGAGTCAGCTATTGAGCAGCATTGGTGGCCTAGTGGTGAAGATGCTTGCTTCCCACTTGGAAGGTGGAGAGTTCAATCCTAGATAGTAGCAGATGTTTATCTCCTAGGACGCAAAGAAAACATATCTGCTGTGAACTCCATGTGGTGTCAGGAAGGGCATCCAGCCAGTAAATGCTCAGGTCCATCCAGTCCAGTGGTGGGCTAACCCATGGGAGAGGGAGAGCGGCAGGGTGGGACAAGGACAGGAAGCGACACTATGCATTGTGTTGTCCCATGAAAACTGCATCCCTTCCAAGGTTGTAGTAAGGAACACAGAACCATCCAGCCCACAAAGACAGGGACTGTTACCTAAGCAATTTGTTAGCATCTAATTGGGCACTCTTTGATAACCACGGGGAAAGGTGGGAACAAGTGAAAATTAATCATATGCTTTGGATGCAAAAATCCCAGATCCAGCTTTGCCTCTTCTGTATCCACTTGACTTTAGAAAAGTAAAGTAAAGGATAGAATAAAGATCACGTGAAGTGTTAATACCACTTTATAATGCCTTGGTAAGGCCACACTTGGAATATGGCATCCAGTTTTGGTCGTCACAATGTAAAAAAGATGTGGAGACTCTAGAAAGACTGCAGAGAAGAGCAAGAAAGATGATTAGGGGACTGGAGACTAAAACATATGAAGAACGGTTGCAGGAACTGGATATGTCTAGTTTAATGAAAAGAAGGACTAGGGGAGACAGGATAGCAGTCTTCCAATATCTCAGGGGTTGCCCCAAAGAAGAGGGTATCAAACTATTCTCCAAAGCACCTGAGGGCAGAACAAGAAGCAATGGGTGGAAACTAATCAAGAAGAGAAGCAACTTAGAACGGAGGAGAAATTTCCTGACAGCTAGAACAATTAATCAGTGGAACAGCTTGCCTCCAGAAGTTGTGAATGCCCCAACACTGGAAGTCTTTAAGAAGATGTTGGATAGCCATTTGTCTGAAGTGGTATAGGGTTTCCTGCCTAGGCAGGGGGTTGGACTAGAAGACCTCCAAGGTCCCTTCCAACTCTGCTATTGCATAATTGTATAAGATGCCTACAAATAGATTTGGATGATTCTGCTCCCACAGAAAGAGAGAAAAATCTCTATTCCCCATATTGATTCAGAAATCCAAACTAAAATCCACCCAATTTGACAGATTGATTCAAATGTCTGAATGAAACCCAACATAGACTGTGGAAGGCATCTCAAGTGTTTGAACGGTGTTGATTCTCTGAATCAAACCAAACCAACAATTGAAGTTAGATTCCCCACCCCCCAAATCACAGAGGTCGTAAATGCAGTTTTGCCTGCTTCAAAAACTTTCTCCTGAATATCTCTATTGTTATTCTTATTGCCATGGGGAGGCGGTGGAAATTGTCTTTGGAGAATGGAAACAGATATGAGTGGAGTTTTGTGGGTGGGGGGATTTAGCTCAGAGTCAGATTCAAGTAGTGGGAGAATTTCAGGGTCTTTATAGCTTTTCTCTGGCTTCGAGATATGCTTTATGTGTCCCATAAGTTAATTTCCAGACCACCTCCAAAATATGTACAGCTTTCAGGTCTGAATGCATGTTAGAGTTGTTGGAATGGAAAGGAATGAATGGAAACGGGAATATGAATGGAATGGAATAGAACAGAACAACAGAACAGAATGCTTTATTTGGCCACGGAATTTGTCTCCAGTGCAATATTAAACTCTAAGGTTTAATATTGGTTGCAAAGGAGACTGTTCTCTCATCCTCCAGAGAGATGCCATGGCCCTTGAAGGTTATTAAAATGTCCAAGTCAGGAAGTGTTGAGCATGTTAAGAACTTAATTACCACTTCTGTTGCTGTGCTTCTGTGTCTAGTTGAGGCTGTAGTGGTGCAGTCAGAAATATTCAGATATTTACCCTGCAACCATATGCGACATCTTCAAGGTCACCAGCTACCATTTAATTAGAGCATTGCACGTTCACCCCCGACAGGCTTTGGAAATATCAAATTACTACCGAAATATAGATCTTACTTCCCATAATATGGAAGAATGAAAACAGAGAGAAACAAGAAGCAAAATATGTATCGAGACTTGGAAATGTAGTATCTTGAAGGAACAACACTTCGATAAAATAGCATTTAGCATCCTGGATTAGGTGGGGTTCCTTGCTAAGCTATGACAGGTGAGCACTTAACTTCCAATGATGTTAATATTTGTCTGAGTTTGCATAATATGTTGAATAATAACTGAACAAGCTTGTCCCAAAGATGCTTTTTCAAAAGGCAACTAGACTTTGTTTTTCCTTGAAAATGTTTACCTTCTCATCCAAGAAGCTTCTTCAGTTCTCTTCTTCAATGAGAAGCAAAACGTCTTCAAGGAAAAACAAGTCCAGCTGCCTTTTGAAAAAGCACCTTTGGGACAACCCTGACCTGGATGACTGAGAAGCTCCATAGAGAACCAAACAAGCTGGGTTTACACAGTGTAAGTCACAGAAAAGAAGGTGCCTTCAAGTTACTCTTCCCAACATTTTCAGAAGTGATTTGCCAGTGTCTTCTTCCTAGGATTGAGGTTGAAGCTAACCAAACTTTGGAAACGGTGCAAAAAAGCCCCTCTAAATATTTAATTAAGCAAATTGAGTGTGTTGAGGAAATGTAACCATGTGTCGACGGGATAATTGGCCCCTAAGTCAACTAGCAAAGTGTATCTTTTTTCCCCTTCTTATGTTTTACAAAGGAGAAACACGGCACAGGGAGGTCTAATCTGTAATATCCATGTTAGACAATGAATCAATTTTGCTTTGTGGTTAGAAGCAGCAGTGTGTCTGTTTTTCTAGCTAAACCATCTCCGATGCAGAAAGTAGGAACGTGCAAATAGCAATAATGGTCCAATAATAATAGACGGGTTTTGTCCGTTTGATGCAACTCAGCAGAATCATTTTCCAGTCCAGCTGCGAAATGGAGGGAAGGTTTTGCTGGCTACCTCACACATGTCATGCTGGCTTCACTCAAACTACTAAGTGGAATGGCAGCAGATAAGGCTGCTGCAGGGGTTTTGACCTAGAGTCATTTACTAAATCTATGACATTACAAGAATGGGGTTTTTTTCCCCCCCTGGCTGGAAATTACTCCCATTTGTGAAGTATCCTGCTCATAACTTTCATAGCACCACTCATTCCTACCAGCCGCAGCTGAAATTGTGTCTCCTCTCTCTCTCTCTCTCCCACTTGTTTCCCCCTGTCTCCTTCCAGCTTCCATTTGTGGCTAACCCCTAATGGAGACAAGGGCATCTGCAGACACATCTGGGGAAGTTTAGCTGGTTAAGTCATCTAGCTGACTGGGGGCTAATGAAGTCTTACGGCAAAAGCTTTCAGTGCGTGCCACCTGGTACATGATTTTAGCAGAATGCTTTCTTTGAGGGCTGTGTGATTGAGGGCCCCCCATTGCTTTCAGGAAGAGGAGGATGAAGGGATGCAGGGATAATCAAGAGGCTGAGCCTTCAAGATGCTCTCTTTCTCACTCTAATGGCCTTTTGTGGCTCAGACGTCTATTGGCGTTTGTGTCCTCCTTGTGCTCTTTCTTCATCCTTTCTGCTTCTCTAAAGTGAAGCTCCATTACGAGCAATTAGCATTAGCAGATTGCTAGCTCAGTGTTTCTTTCGGTCACGGAGAATCCACATTTCACAATTAAAGAGCGACAGAAAAATTCAACAGCTGAAGCTCACGTCTGGGCATGGTGACAGAAAAGACTCCATCAACAGAAGGCTAGTTGACCTATAAGTCATGTGTGGTTCCTCAACAACTTTTATGCCCTTCAGGACCTGCTGCTGAATTTAGGCAAACCACTAATGGTTTTGTGATGATACCACTAATAGGTGTGTAAAAATCTGCTTAACACAGTTTTGCTTTTTTTTAATTTTAAACTCGGAAATGTGCTTCCCCCCAAAAAACCCAACATGGAGCTCTACATCTGTGGACGTGTCACCCAAAAACTGCTCCATAGTCCTATTGCTGCCTGAAACAAATCAAACAACTTAACTGTGCCCCAAAGATGCTTTTTCAAAAGGCAACTGGACTTTGTTTTTCCTTGAAGATATTTTGCTCCTCATCCAAGAAGCTTTTTCTGAAGGACCAAAAAGCTTCTTCAGCTCTGACAGGATAGTGGAGAATTGGAAGGATTTAAATTCCTTGCCGACAGCTGGTCATTTGCATCCTTTGAGAGGACCATTGAAGCACCTGGAGGCTTATCTATGACCTCAGGGTCACCTGAATGGTGCTCCTGGTTCCTGAAGTCTGCAAATGTTTGAATCTCTACAGACTTTTGGCTATACAATTTGGGATGAACCCCCTTTGAATGGTGTGGGAGTAGGAATGGATTTCCAGGGGGGGAAATCAGATTACAGGAACCAGGAGCACTACTCATTCAATTCAATTCAATTCAATTTATTAGCGCTTATAGACCGCCCCCTCTCCCGAAAGGGACTCGGGGCGGTGTACAGTCCATGTCAAAGAACAAAATTAAAACAATTAAAATTACTAAATGGACAATATATATATATACAAATATAAAATAGATGGATAAGAGGAGGATAAAAGATGTGCAGGACTGTATTGCTAATAAATAATTAAAATAAACAGACATTAAAATCCCAATACCCAATAAAATTAAGTCTACAGAATAATCCCCTTAAAAACCAGTAAAAATATAAATGCCAGGAGATAGGCGTTGAAATTATGCCAGGCCAGCCAGTCGGAACAGGGCCCATCACAGAGAAGGCCCTACTCCTTGGCGTCGCCCGCTGGCATTGCCTAGCGGATGGCACCAGGAGAAGCCCCTCCCTGTGAGAGCGAATTGGCCGCTGGGATGTATGTGGGAGGACGTGATCCCGCAGGTAACTGGGCCCTATGCCATGGAGCGCTTTAAAGATGGTGGTCAAAACCTTGAAACGCACCCGAAAGACCACAGGCAGCCAGTGCAGCTCGCGCAGGAGCAGTGTTACATGGGAGTACCTGGTACTCCCCATGACTGCCCGTGCGGCTGCGTTCTGGACTAGCTGCAGTCTTCGGGTGCGTCCCAAGGGAAGCCCCATGTAATCCTGAGGACAGAGATCAACCTCCAAGTGCTTCAACCACTCTCTAAAAGGATGCAAATGACCAGCTGTCTGCAAGGAATTTAAATCCTTCCATTCCCCACTGTCCTGTCAGAGTTGAAGAAGCTTCTTGGATGAGAAGCAAAACGCCTTCAAAGAAAAAAAAACAAGAAAGTCCAGCTGCCTCCTGAAAAAAGCACCTTTGGGACAACCATGACCTGGATGGCTGACAATCTCTACGGACTTTTAGTTGAAGTTATCCCACACCGAAGTCATTGGAAGACTTGTCTCCTGTTAGCAAGCATGCTCACATCCCCATTGGTGTTGGTGACTTTCTTACTCAATAATACAATAATATAATAGGAGAGTTGGAAGGGACCTCGGAGGTCTTCTAGTCCAACCCCCTGCCTAGGCAGGAAACCCTATATCTTTTCAGACAAATGGCTATCCAACACCTTCTTAAAGACTTCTACATCTACGATATAGGTAGATTGTCCTAAGCGGTAAATAATCTGACTCAATTTAAGGCGGTTCAAATTCCATGTTTCCGGCTTACTCCATGATTGCAATAAATTAGCTCCCATAGCTCAGCTTTAGAGCCCAGCCTGGTCTAAAGTCATTCCGTGCTTCTTTGACACTTCCAAAACGATAACCCGCTTGCCATCTTTATTCAGGGATGAAAGCCCACTCATCTCACGGGAACTAGCAGAAATGGCATTGCCTAGAATATTGAAGCAGACTAGACAAAAGCCCTTGGAAATATACAGTTGGGGAACAATCCCATTTCAGTTCACAAGAGATTGACTAAATGCCATTGAGTAAGCTTGGATGAGACGGAGGTGATTTAATGAGGGCAGAGTTATCAATCCATCATAAGGAGACTTTCACCTTGTCAAACAGTGGGAAGGAGAGAAGACTGGTGAAACTGGCAGAACATTAGGCAGCAAGTTCTTGAGAATAAGTGCCATTGATTTTCTGGCGCACACAAGCCAGACTCATGAATTTTTTTTTAAAAAAATATCTATCTATAAAAATATATAAAATGACTCTGTTTGTGTGTTCCAGCATAACTCTGGAACGCCTCAAGCAATTTCAACCAAACTTGGTACTCAGATGACTTACTCTCTGGAAACAAATACTGTTGGTGGTAAGAGACTCCTCAACACCCCTCGGGGTGTGCGTTCTGTTAAGATACAGCCTGTTGTGGCTTAAAATGGCTTCTACTCTACTGCCATAAAATGGCTTCTACTGTACAGCACAGTGGCATTGCCATGGTAACGGCTTCACAGTACTCCACAAAGGGGCTCCGTCTGGTAGGGGGGAAAAATCCAACATTAAAAATTGGTCCGGACATTTTCAACAAAATCAGGGTTTTTCCTGTCTAGTACAGGATTAAGACAAATAAATACCCGGGCAATGCCCGATTATCAGCTAGTTATTTTTAAAAATAGGGATATTATCAAAACCCTTTTTTCAAAAATCTCCTTGAATTAGAATTTTAGATGAACGAGATTATTTTGCTATTCATGTAAGATCACCCACTTGTATTGCAGGAGTGGTGTTTGTGCGCTTGTTAATATTCTGGTACTTATAGATTTTGTATTTCTGATATCTTGGTTAAATAATGATGCTGTTCTCACCAGTAGCACCCTACACAAGTGCCTGAAATAACAGAGTACTTTCAAATTGGAAGAATAACGCAAGGGCCATTTAATTTTTACTACTCTTCCCTGCACACTTTCTGGACGTTGAGGCCGTAGGGAGTGTGCAGGGAAGAGTAACAAAGATGGTAAGAGGGCTGGAAGTTAAATCGTATGATGAACAGTTGAGGGAGCTAAGTATGTCTAGATACCTATCAAAGAGAAGGATTAGGGGAGAAGTGATAACTGTCTTCTAATATTTGAGGGGTTGTCACAGAAAAGAGGGAGTTGACTTATTCTTCAAAACACCAGAAGATAGGACAAGACCCAACCTAGAATGACGGTGAAAACTACTTTACAGTGAGAACAATTAATCAGTAGGATTGTTTCCTTCCTGAAGTTGTAGATGCTCCATCATTGGAGGTTTTCAAAAATAGACTGGGCAACCATTTGAGTGGAATGTTATAGGGTCTCATGCCTTGAGCAGGGTATTGGACCTCTGAGGTCCCTTCCAGCCAGGGGTGGGCTGCTGGGGGTTCAAAGGAGTTTGGGAGAACGTCTAGCTAGTAAGTAAGTAAAAACTAATGTGTATTGCTGGTCTTTGACCATAATAAAGATTTACTTACTCTAGCTAAGATTCTGTCCACTTTGGAGAACCCCAAATTCCACTCCTGGCTGGCACCTCCCCTCCCACCCTGCCCCACCCATCCCGCCCCTCCCCTCCCAGGAGTCCCCATGTGGCACATTTTGTATGCGGGTAAAGTGCAGGGCACATCCAGAGGCTCGGGAAGGGCAAAAAACAAGCCTACAAGAAGTTTGGGAAGGCCAGAAAGGGGGCCCGAGGCCTCTGGAGCCTGGGGAGGCTGTTTTCACCCTCCCGGAGCCTGGGGAGAGCAAAAACACCCCCTCTCATCATGGTGGAGGATGCTGCCTAGGCCACACCCTCCATGCTCACCCAGCAACTGGGCAGAGAATCCCTTGCTAAAATTTTTGAAGCACACCCCTGCTTCCAGCCCTATGATTCTATGTTCTAACTTTCCAATGAAATATTCATATTTGGGTACCCCCAAGAAGAAGGACCTTTCCAGAATACTCATGCTTTGGGTAACGCATGGGAAGATTTCAGAAGTGAGCTTTTTATCTACATAGACATATCTAAGCCATTCCATGTAGAACGTAATTGTCTGTACCCATAATTCAGTACTGTTACGCTCTATGTATAAGTGTCCAGACCCGCATGACTACCTGCCTTTTAAAGCAGGACATTAGATGAAATGAACCTTGAACAAATCCATCAAAAAAGATATTTATGATCTTGTTTTGTCATTCTGAAGTGGCCATTGCTTTTAAGCTTTAACATTATATGACCCTGTAGGTGTGAATTACCGTATTTTTCAGAGTATAAGACACTCCTTTTTCCCTCAAAAAAGAGGCTGAAAATCTGGGTGCATCTTATACACTGAATACACCAAAACCTCGCCCCTTCACCAAAATGGCCATGCATAGCCTTTAGGAGGCTTTCAGAGTACTCCTGGGTGCTAGGGAGGGCAGAAATGAACAAAAGACGGGCCATTTTTTGCTCAATGTTGCATTGGAGCACTCTATAAGCCTCCTAAAGGCTATGCATGCCCCCCCTTTTTTACAAAAACCAGGCTTGTTTTCATGAAAAAAAGGCCATTTTTTGCTTCTTGGGGGGGCACCCCCCCCAGAACACTCTCCAAGTCTCCTAAAGGCTATTCATGCCCTTTTAAAAAACGGGCCTGTTTTTGCGAAAAACGGGCCGTTTGGGGGAGGTCTACAGATTGCATTAACTTTTTTTTTTATTTGCCTCTTCAAAATCTTGGTGTGTCTTATACTCTGATGCATCTTATACTCCGCAAAATATGGTACATAGTCTTCAGGACTTACAAAGACCAAGTTAACACAGCAGTATATTTCCAGGGCTGTTGTTTGTATGGTATTTTCCAGTTCTTCTGTTGACTCCCAATCCATGCTTTTTGCATCTGAAAGAAAAGAGATTTCAACACAATTAAGTCCAATAACATCTGAATATTATGGTAATGAATGCCAAGGCAGAACTTCTTTTATGTAGCATCCAAAGGGTTTTATGCTTCTCTCTGGGAGTCTATGTGCATTGAATGGAGAATTTGTTTAATTCAGTATCATATTAATTTCATTTAGAAATTGGTTGACAATAGTATTGTCCACAATCAGTCTGGGAGAAAGTCAAAAGTGAATGTTAAGAAGAGTAAAATTGTAGCTGAAAAAAGACAATGAGATCAACAGTAAGGCAACAGCATTCATTTTGTGTCTTCTAAAGGGTGATGCTTAGCAAATTGTGGCACAACATAGGGTGCATTTATTTTACATTTTATTTAATTACTGATCCTTCAAGCTTCTAAGGTGTAACTATTTGAGACAAGTAAGTGAGAAAGAAATGAATGTTGAGATTGATAGATCTATGGAGATGTGGTAAAGGCATTGATAGCTTGTTTATATATTGTATTTGTGCTGATAAATAAATAAAGGGAGACTAATATAGATCTATTTCAAGCTATTTAGCTCTCATCAGCTAGCCATACCCTTACTGGGATTTGAACCTGGGCTGTATTACATATTAGGCAGGAGTCTTAGCCACTAAGCCACAGGCTCTCCTCCTTATCAGCTGAGCCAGGGAAATAGGTATGCATTTGTGTTACAACCCCTGGTATGCCCAAATATGGGAGGAAGCTCACAACTCCCTCTTTCTGTCCTTCAGCTCATTACAGAAAACCATCCAGGCAGAAAACCATATTTTTATTTTTAATGTTGCCTTTTTATATTTGTATTGTATATGTATGTATATATGTATTTTTTTTTGTGTGTGTGTGTGTGTAGTTTTTGCATAGAAATTCATTCCAACAATGAATTCCAATAATTATATATTTCTATGCAGTTTGTATTAGGACTGATGAGAGTGATGGGTCTTTCAGGGTATTGTACGGTCTGAAGAGTTTGTTTTCTTATCACTTAATATATCTGGTCTACTTGTGCCCACTGTTGAAGTTCGACAACATTTTACCAAGTACCATACAGGTACTAGTTGGAATTTGCACCTGCACCCATTTATGGACACTCTTCATGGACGTTGCATATGAATTATGTATTGTGGGACAATGCTTGAACGGCACAGTAATATTCTGTCAACACATGCAATATTGTGTCAAAGAAGTGCCAATATATAAAAGGATCAAATAATTCAATGTCAATTATTTCTGTTCGTTATCGAAGAAGGGCTGATAATAATTGGCAACCACAGCTTACTTAAGTAATTCAAGGAATATGCTTACATGTCGTTGCTTTAAGGAAGTTGTTAGGCATAATTTCACATTAACCAAAAGTCTATGGACCCAATATCATTTCTACTCAGGCTGCTGGTTATAGGAAAGAATTCTAAGACTTCTCAGCCAAACATTTACTGGAGTTGCTAATCATTCTCCAGGCCTTAACCCTAACTCTGACATTGTGACCTTCTGGCCTCATTAAGGCCTATTTTATCCATACAAGAACCACTGGAATGATTTTCAGAAAATAATCTGGAAGTTTTGTAAATATGGCTGCAATCCCTTCCTTCCTCCCTCCCTCCTTCCATCCCTCCGGCATGATGAAGATATTAATTATCCACCAAGTTATAAGTTATGACTGGCATTGGATGTAGAAAGCAATCCTTAAGTGTGGATCTGTTGTAGAGCTGAAGTGATTTATTTTGGCCTCTTTTGAGCTTTACCTCTAGCAATAACCCCTGTCAGTGTACATCTCTTCATTTGCATAGGTAATTGGCAGCTTCTTAATGACTCATTAAGATTACTCAGAACTGTGGAATAAAAGCAACCTGAGAAAGAGACAGGAAAAGAAACTAACGATGTGTGTGTGTCATCTTGTAATTTAGCTCAGTTTCAGCCTTGTGGACTGTAACAATACAACTGAACCAAAAAAAAGTTTTGGTTTTTGTTGTTTTCTTTTGTCTTTTAGGAAATGCAGGCCTTAGTTTTATGCTTAGAATAATTCACAATATCTATACTTTCCGCTTGCATGCATGACATTCTTCCTCTTAATTATTGCATAGTTTCTGCTGATTTTGTTATCTGTTTGGTTTATGGCCATTCAGCCACTTAATATATCTATCTATTATCTATCTGGATCAATGTTGTTTCCTAGTTGTATTGCATTTTCCTTAAACACAGAGCAACACACAATTTCTGCCTGAACTATTAATTTTTACCTCCTTCCTGAAATCTATGAGCTTGTGACATGTTATCATAAGTTTTAAATACACCCAGAGAGGAATTTTAGTTATTTAGTGATCCTGTGGCCAGATCTTGTTTTTCATTCTCCGCTCCTCTCTACAACAGCTTGCTTCTATTCATTTTACTCAAGCCAAATAAGACATCAAGAGAACTCCTCCTGTTGAGCTTTTTCAATAGGTGTGTAATAAGATGTGGATGCATAAATGTTCCCAATAATTAATTGGGGGAACTTATTTTTAGTTCACAAATTTGGCCAAGAATTTTAAAAGATGATTTGCACCTCCTGCTCATTTTAATACAGGCTAGCATCATTTTCAAAGAACTACTGACTTGATCTCCCACCCATGGTGCTTCTTGTACTTATATACCAGGGGTAAAATCTTCCTGGTTTGCCCAGGTTCGGTCAAACTGGCAGAGACGATTGGCATCAGTTCTCCAAACCAGTGGCAAAAATCCCCATGCCCGCTTGGTCGCCATGTCGCCACTCACCTCTTCCGACTGCTCAACCTGCCCACACAATCTGAACGTTTCTTCCTCTGTTCATAGCAGAGTTGATGCAGCCTGTCCCTTTAAGGTAGACCTAGGGAGGGAGGGGGCCGGGGAGGGGGGACCATAAAGGAACAGCAGGTCTGCTGTGGATGGACTCATATGCACAATTTTTCCTACCGGGTTCTGTGGGTGTGGCTTGGTGGTAGTGGGGGCATGTGACTGAGTGGGTGTGGCCATGAGTGACATCGAGTTGGCTACACCCACTCAGTCACAGGATCCCATCACCAAGCCACGGCCACAGAACTGGTAGTAAAAAGAAATTGAATTTCACCAGTTATATACCGCTTTATAGTGCTTTACAACCCTCCCTAAGCGGTTTACAGAGTCAGCCTATTGACCCTAACAATATGAATGACAGACCTGGCAGCTATCTTTTGCATTGGGCCTTCCGGCCTGCCACATTTACTGCTGTGGGAAAATGGGGTTATATGGAGTATGGGAGCTATATAGTCAAAATAACATTCCTTTCTCAGAGTGTCAAGGACGTCTTGCCCTGCACCTGGAAGGGTATGACTAGAAGGCATCTCCAGTTGGGATGGTGACTGATTGGGCCATGTGATGGACTTGGGGGTGCTGGGCAGAGACTTGGACTTTTATTGGGGTGGGGAAAACCTGGAAGCTTTCAGATTTGGATTTCCCCAGATGTGCCAATATGACACCTCTAATAAAATGGAACTTTGAGGAACTTCAAGCCTCAGAGTCTTCTTTCGTTGGGGGTGTTACTTGGAAGCCTGACATTGGGTCCTCATTTTACTGACTTCGGAATGATGGAAGGCTGAGTCAACCTGAGCCAGTCAGAATCAAAATGCTGGCAGTTGGCAGAGTTAGCCTGCAATATTGCATTCTAACCATTGTTGCACTATGGCTGTTAAATTACTAGTATCTTAGATGAAGAACAATTATCCAAGGAAATTCAAGGCCTAGTTTCTTTAGTTTAGTAGTTTACTTTATTTTCATTGCACCTTGTACAATGAAATTAAATGTCATCATTAAGGAAGGAAGTCAAGACAGAAGCGTCAGTAATGTCTTTCAACAAATTTCTGCTGCAAACGTACTTGGGGTACTTGCTGTGTTTTATGCTGAGAATATAGCTGCGCAATTGAGTATCAGTTTGTCAGATATGAGAGTAAAGAATCTCTTTGAAATGCTTCCTTGAAGTGAAGCTTTTGTCTATATCCAGCAGAATATATCATAGTTTAAGCAATGTGTCCCTTCAGAGTTCCCCCTAAAGGTGCATGGCATCTTGGCTTTAACAGGTAAGAGTGGCAACAGTCTTTCATTTTGCTCATCAAAAATGGCTCCAGAAAATGCACAGAAGCTGTTTCTATCCCCTTAACAAGTCGCTTCACTGCATGATGACTCCACATGCTTCTAAGTGGCAAAGCAATTGATTAAGAAGAATTGACCACGATCTGTGGAAGCTTATCTTTTAAAACCAGCAAATTTATCTTTAGTATAAAGTGGAACCATGATGGACCAGAACTAATATTCAACTTTGCATTCTCATTTTTATTCCTAGCTTATATCAGCCACTGCTACTGCAAGAACCTGAAATTCCTCCCTCCATCTACCTTTCCTTCCTTACTTTCCTTCTCTCTTTCTTTTTTTTTCTGTCTTTCTTTCTTTTTCTTTTCTCCTTTTTTCTTTTTCTTTCTTTCTGTCTTTTTTCTTCCTTCCTTCCTTCCTTCTTTTCTTTTTCTTCTTTCTCTTTCTTTTTCTTTCATCTTTTTCTTTCTCTTTCTTTCTTCTTTCTTTCTTTTTCTTTCTTCTTTCTGTCTTTCTTTTTCTTTCTTTCTTTTTCTTTTCTTCTTTCTTTCTTCTTTCTGTCTGTCTTTTTTCTTTCTTCTTCTTTCTTTCTTCTTTCTTTCTTTCTTTCTCTTTCTTTCTTCTTTCTTTCTCTCCCTCTAAAAAAGGCCTCTAGATTGATTGATTGACTTGTGCAAATGCTCAGCTTCCTTGTATCAGAAATACATAATGATTCTCTCCAGAGGCAAGGACATGAAATGTAAATTGGCTCTATAAAAGAGGGGAAAATAAAGGCAGTTCTTTTCCAAGACTTGCTTAACTCTGCAGTTTTCTTCCAAAGCCTTTGGCATACACATTTTCTCTGGTCACTGGAGATTGGTGCTCAGTGGGTTAGGCCATTTCTGCAAGGATGCTAGTGGACTGTGTGTGAATGAGCCCTGGGCAGGTGAATAAACCGGGCTTGATATGTCCACCTTTTGCAAGCCTTTTTGATTTTTGGTGGACTGGCCTCTCAATTTTTCAAACCTGAGATTCTATAGCAGAGCAGAGCAAAGATAAGGAAATTTAAATTTAACCATTGGCATGAACTTATGTGATGGATTTTGACTAATATTTTTTCTTGCATTCTCCCCCATCCACATTGTTTGAGATAATATACTTTTGTCCAACATCTTGAGGATGATCCTGGTTCCTCTTGGCTGATTGACAGTGGATGAGCTGCATAGGCTCATGGCATTGTTGCCAGTTTTCAGAAAGAAATATCTCTGAAAACAGTGTGGACAACACACACTGAATTTTTTTAAAAAAATGTGTCTAAGGTTTGATTCACTCACAATCATTCCCCAAGTCTCATTTTCCTCATCTGTGAAACACAAGGACAAGCCATTACAAAAGGCTCTCAACCTTCTTTTCTTTTTAACAATCAGACCCACTTTCTCCTCCGTCATGAGAATGGTTGAACCTTGCCTACAATATTTTATGCTGGGCAACAAATTGATATGCAATTTCTTTTTTTAATACCTGTTACAAAATGCATGATTGAGCAAATGAATGAATGAACAAATGAATGAATAGCTACTTTTTGTGTAGAAGGAATTATAACAATAGCACTTAGACTTATCTACAGCTTTACAGTGCTTTACAGCCTTCTCTAAGCAGTCTACAGAATCAGTCTATTTGCCCCCAACAATCTGGGTCCTCATTTTACCCACCTTGGAAGGAGGAAAGGCTGAGTCAACCTTGAGCCTGGACAGATTCGTACTGCCAAATTGCAGTCAGCCAGCAGTCAGCAGAAGTAGCCTGCAGTACTGCACTCTCACCACTGCGCCACCAAAGCTCAGTGAATTAAATCAGAATTAAACCCAAAACCTTTGACCATTTTATACTATTTTGTTGTTGTTGTTTCTCTGGCATTTGTTTAATTAATTTATATAGTTATTTGCTTCACAGCTGTGACTCTGGTACAAATATAGGATTTAATCTGGGTCAGTCACTGGGACCAAAGGTTTAGTCTTCTGAGTTTTAGACTCATACTGGAGACAATCTTCAGGGTACTTCCCTCTAATGGAATGTGTGCTTTGGGCTATTCTATGCTTAGATTGTTTCTTAATAGCAAGTTGTTTCTTTGTGCTGCAAAGTCCTTGGCTCCCAATTATCTAATAAGCTAGTGGTAAATTAGCTGTCCTGTTAACTGACAAGGGGGGCATTTCCATGCTTCAATCATTTCCCTGGCTGTTTTTGTACATGCTCGGCCAACAATGTTAGTAGCTGCGAAATTGGATGTCCGTCCTTATCCATTGTAATGTGAACAGCACAGATGGGGTTAAACCAAACAAGCATACACAATAAGAAAAATAAAAAAAAAATGTAACAGCATTCAAAAATAAACCCCATCAGAGAAAAAGGCAAACAGATAGTGAAGGTCTCACTTGTTTCCAATTATATGTTCATTTGTTTTCTCTTCTGAGGTTGGGAGCTTGCTTTTAGCATATTTTCTTTCTTCAGCCTTTCCAAAAGACTAAAGTTGTCCAGTTTATTTCTCGTTTAGTAACTAGATTTTAGGTTTTACATTGTTCCAGATGGATGTGCTTTACACTGCTTTTCAAATATGCTTTCTTCTAATATTTCTTTCTTTACTGGTTCTGGCACGCTATCTTATGCCTGACATTTACTACTCAGCTTTTTTGTCTTCTAGTGTTATATTAATATCATGAAAAGATTACAGGTTTCTGTTTTATCTGTCAGATTAGTTCTTCTCCTGTAATTCTACATTATTTAATTTAAATGTTCTCTGTGTGAATCTTTTTTTCCCCCTTTTAATGGTCTGTAAAGCAATAAACCGCAATAATCCTACATAAATCTAGGAGTAGGTCTCACTGATCTGTGTGGGACTGATATATGAATAAGGATATTGAAGTTAGGCTGTCATCTTATTACCTGAACCTGTTCTGGTTCTCCTCTATAGCCATGATGGCGAACCTACGGCAGCGTGCCAGAGGTGGCATGCAGAGCCTTCTCTGTGAACATGTGCGCTGTCGCCACCTGCTCTTCTGGTTTCCAGTGTGCACATGTGGTCCTAGCGGGCGCTGGAGCACTGTAAAACAGCCTGTAAACATCCCCAAAAACTATCATAAAAACAGGCAGTTTTCTGGACCTTTTTTCTGGGCCAAAAAGGCTGGAAAATGGCTTGAAAAATGGCAAGAAAAATGCCCCCAAAACAGGCATGCATGTGCTGGCTAGCTGGTCTTTGAGTTTCCGATTCTCCAGCGTGCACACATGCACACGTTTTCCAGTTTGGGCACCGCATCACTGCCCTATAGTATGTCACATTTCTTCCATACCTGGAAGTGAATCCTACTGAATTATATAGCAATTTCGTAGGCATGAATAGCATTGAAAGAAAATTGCAATCAGGAATAATTTTTTTGGGAGAGTAAGCTTCCTTAAGGTCAATTGGATTTTTAAAAACAACACTGATATAAATAGGACTTTTTTTTTTAGTAAATATCATTTCAGTCTCCCTGCTCATGCTATCCTTTCACCTACGTTTATACTGTATTGCACTGAAAGAAAATGAATTTGTCTCACTTCTAAATTGTAGTATCGCAGCATAGAGCATACTTTTTGATTAAGCTAGTGAAATACTCATTCTGTGAATTTCATAGAATAGAATAGAATAGAATAGAATAGAATAATAGAATAATAGAATAGAATAGAATAGAATAGAATAGAATAGAATAGAAGTCTTTATTGGCCAAGTGTGATTGGACACACAAGGAATGTGTCTTTGTTACCTATGCTCTCAGTGTACATACAAAGAAAAGATACATGAATCATAACGCACAACACTTAATGGTAGTCATAGGGTACAAATAAGCAATCAGGAAGCAATAAGTATCAATATAAATCATAAAGATTCAAGCAACAAAGCTGCAGTCATGCGGTCATAAGTTGGAGGAGATGGGTGATAGGAACGATGAGAAGACTAATAGTAATAGTAATGCAGCCTTAGTGAATGGTTTGACAGTGGTGAGGGAATTATTTGTTTAGAAGAGTGATGGCGTTCAGGAAACATTTTGATGGTAGGAGTTGAAACAATTTATGTCCAGGATGCGAGGGGGTCTGTAAATATTTTCACGGCCCTCTTTTTGACTCATGCATATACAAGTCCTCAATGGAAAGCAGGTTGGTAGTAATTGTTTTTTCTGCAGTTCTAACTATCCTCTGAATTCTGTGTCTGTCTTGTTGGGTTGCAGAACCAAACCAGACAGTTATAGAGGTGCAGGTGTTCAGATCTTACATTTAAGCTACATCTTACGTCTTACATGCCTTACCTTTAAGCTCTAATAAGGTCTACCTAATGATCTTATTAGGTAGTTTTATTTCATTTTCTCAAACGGGTTGTTTTGTAAGGATTTTTTTTTTTCAAAAGAAGAAAAAAACAGTGAAACATTGGCAGGATGTGGTGCTTTTTTCATTTATTTAATCACTAAGTGAGTAAGGAGTATTTATGGATGTGTCAGGTCTACCTTTTTCTACTTTTTATCTAACTTTTTCAACTCTCTGCGATACAGCCTCCATCTCGAATTCTGATGAGTTTCCTAATCTTTGACCTCCATTTATGTTTATGTTCATTGAACCATGTTAATCTTCATTAACCTCAAATGAGTTGAAGCAATACATTTACTGTAACACAACCAAAACCTGCCATCTCTGGATGGTCTGCGAAAGTGCCACTTTTTCCATCTATTCTAAGAAGTTGAATCAAGTTGATTTATAGACTGAAGACCAACTAGAGGGGCAAGAGGTCTCTGAATAAAAAGTTGATTGTGTTGGGCTAGAATTATTGAGCAAACATCTTCCTACTTTGACTTGACAGGTTTAATTATTTACTTATTTAGAAATTTATAAAGGTGCCAAATTCTACCATGACACAATAAAAAGATATAGACACACACACACACACACACACACACGTATGTATGTATGTATGTATGTATGTATACATACATATATACACATACATACATACATACATACATACATGTGTGTGTATATATATATATATATATATATATATATATATATATATATATATATATATATATATATATATATATATATATATATATATATATATATATATATATATATATATATATATATATATATATATATATATATATATATATATATATATATATATATATATATATAATTTGTGTTGTATTTGTGCTGATAAATAGGTGGTTCCTATTTTCTACTTGCATTTTTGCATGTTTTCGAACTGCTAGGTTGGCAAAAGCTGGGACAAGCAATGGGAGCTCACATCGTCCTGCGGCACTAGGGATTCGAACCACCGAACTGCCGACCTTTCTCATCGACAAGCCCAGTGTCTTAGCCATTGAGCCACTCTTCAATCAGCTATGTGTAAAATGCCTTTTCAAAAGCATGCTGTATACATCACTTTCCACCTGATGTTGGCTAGAAGCCCCGCTCAAAATTTGTGCCTAATCTAAAACTGTCTACCCGAGAGCTGCTCAAATGTTTCCTTCTTGTATACGCAGACAGTTCTTAATTAACCAATGCATCAGTTTGTTATAAAACCAGTGTAAAACGCCAAACTTCACCAGCAATGTTGTGTAGGCAGAAGCCAGCCAAGACAGTGAAAAACAGACCTCCTCCCTTAAAAAGAAAATTCCACTTAGCCAAGAAACATGAGCTCCTTCACTAAGCCCACGCTACTTTAGACATTTCTGTTTGATTCTGCAATATTCCTTTGAATTACTGCTTGAAATTCAGTAATCTTCCCCCCTTCTCCTTATCCCCACCCTTCAATATTTCTTGTCTAATGGATCCACCTGGTGCAGAGAAACAACCTAAAGAGCGAAAAACTAGTTGCAAAAAATGTTCCCCTTTTCCAAGCGTCCCCCAGGGTTAGGGATTGATGCAGATGTTTCAAGAGCTGTGTAAGCATTGATGCTTCTGAGGCATACATCAAATCTTTAATCTTGCTGGTTATACTGTCATCACTGCACTGCACATAAAAGCCAACACATTTTCTAAAGGCTGCAGCTGCAAGTCGCTCATCCTTTTGGCAAGAGAGCTTCAAATGAGTTGACCCTGCTTTACCCATTTTACTTTCAGAAAAAAATCTGCCTGAAAAGGGGAAAAAAAGGAAGAGTAAAAATCAAAATATCTTGGATAGAAATGGATTAGCTAATAGAAAAAAAAAATACTCTCTGGAGAAAGTTCTATCTATAGAACCTGCATCAAATGAGACCAACATGACTTAAAAACAATGTGCAACCTATCTTTCTATGTACAGCTAACACAATTTTCTCATTTGGTGGCACAATGGTTAGAATGTGGTACTGCAGACCAATTCTGCCGACTGCCAGGAGTTCTATTCTCCTTGATTCAGGGCTGATCCATCCTTCCGAGGTTGGTAAAATGGAGGCACAGATTGTTGGGGGCAAGATGCTGACTCTGTAAACTGGTTAGAGAGGGCTGTAAAGTGCTGTGAAGAGGTATATAAGTTTAAGTTTTACTGCTTTTGGTATTTGAGTTAGAGATCCCGGAAAGTTCAGAAAACTTTTTCTGGGTGTATTGGTTTTCTACGGGTGCTGGAGATCTCTGGATCAAAAATTCTACTACTGAAATTAGTACTGAAATTAGTAATCCTGGTGGCACAGTGGTTAGAGTGCAGTATTGCAGGCAAACTCTGCCCATTGCTTGGAGTTTGATCCTGATGGGACTCAAGATGGCGCAGTGGTTAGAATGCAGTATTACAGGCTATTTCTGCTGACTGATGGCTGCCAGCAGTTCGGCAGTTCAATTCTGACTGGCTCAAGGATGACTCACTCTTCCATCCTTCCACGGTTGGTGAAAATGAGGACCCAGATTATTGGGTGCAATCTGCTGACACTGTAAATCACCCTGAGAGTGTTGTCAAGCACTATGAAGTGGTATATAAGTCTAAATGCTATTACTATTGCTGGTTCCCTGTTTGTGATAAGTTAGCATTTCATGGTGGAAGTTCCTGGCTCATGCCAGGTTAACTGGAAGGTGCTGGGATTGTATGCACGTGGATTATTTTCTGGATCAACTAAATAGTTTTCCTTTATGTTTGCCAATGCAGGTTGGAGGACACACCATGTTACCAATCCGCTGGATGCCCCCTGAAAGCATTATGTACCGGAAGTTCACCACAGAGAGCGATGTCTGGAGCTTTGGAGTAATTCTCTGGGAGATCTTCACATATGGAAAACAGCCTTGGTTCCAGTTGTCAAATACAGAGGTATCGTGCATAAAGATTTTGACTGAAAGAAACATTAACATGACCAATCCATGCTGTTCCTTTTAGTTGGTCAGCAGTCAAAGGAAGTCTGCATTGCCCAATCTGGTTGCAAACGGTTCTTTGGGATTTAAGGGGAAGTTGCTTCCCCTATGAGCCATGGTGGTGTTGCAGTGGTTAGAATGCAGTAGTGCAAGCTAATTCTGCCGACTGCCAGCAATTCGATCCTAACAGGCTCAAGGTTGACTCAGCCTTCCATCTTTCCAAGGTGGGTAAAATGAGGATCCGGATTGTTGAGGGCAATCACCCGACTCTATCAACTGCTTAAATAGGGCTGTAAAGCACTGTGAAGCAGTATATAAGTCTAAGTGCTATTGCTATTGCTTCAATTCTCCCAAGTGACTAAATTGTTTTGGGAAAAAAAGAGAAATGGGCAATTTGTTGGAAGAATGTTCTCTATCCCTGGGCTCAATTTTTAATTATTTTTTTAGTTGTATTCTTTATTATTTTTACAAATAATTCAAGATGGTGATCAAATATACACACACATTCCTCCTACTATTTTCCCCAGGCTAAGAGAGGGTGACGGGCCCAAGGTCATCCCTCTGGTTTTAAATGACTAGGGTGGGCCGTGAACTCATAACTCTCTCGCTTTGTAGCTGGGTGCCTTACCCACTAGAACAAACTGGACTTCTTGCATTAAATGCATTGTATTTCATGTACTAAATGCATCAAATACATTGCATTAATACAATGCGTTAAATACATTGTATTGTATCTAATGGACGGTTCCCTCCAGTTTTTTGAGACAGCATCACCATTTAAAATACTACATACACACACAAATGTAGAGCATGGTAGAATGCTCATGAATGTGAGGGGAAACAGAATGCAGCCCAAAATTTAAGTATGCAGATTTCAAAGAGATTGTGGAAGTATGTCTTTTGATAGAAGTCGACATGTTGAGTTTGTGCTAATTTCTGAATGGCACAGGAAAGATACAAAAGATTTTAAACCCACAGACCAAGACAGATAAGGCACTTAGAATAAAATGCTTTTAAAACAAATAGAAATTCTAGACTTCTGAAGCAAATTAGTTCCTTGCTATGTTTTTGTTCTCCAACACTCCACAAGAGTAGAAGCGGATCAGCCTCTTGGATTGTGCCTAATTTGGGGGGGGGGGGGAGGCCAAGGGTTTTTAATGAGTGAAAAAAGGATTCAACATATAGGGTTGACATTGAGCATGTGGGAAGGGGCAGGATTCCTTGTTTTCTTTTCTCTATTTTTTATGTTTCAAAAGAGACTATTCTTGATTGAGTTAATAATTACGTCAAGACTATTTTATGTTTACATTAGCTGAGAACCCAGCACTGCCCGGGTATTTATTTATTCCAACTCTCCTTCCATGAAGGTCACCACAATTTCTAATGTTGGGTTTCCCTCCTTACCAGAGGGAGCCCCCTTGTGGAGTACTGTGAAACTGTTACCATGACAACTCCACAGCACTGTACAGTAGAAGCGATTTTATGGCAGTATGGTAGAAGCCATTTTAAGGCACAACAGGCTGTATCTTAACTGAACACACACCCTGAGGGGTATTAGGGGTGTCTTACCCACACAGTATTTGTTTCCGGAGAGTAAGTCATCTGTGTACTAAGTTTGGTTGAAATTGCTCGAGGCATTCCAGAGTTATGCTGGAATATACACATACACAGAGCCATTTTTATCTACTTAGATTGAAAATGGTAGGAAACTGAAGTTCATGGCTTGGTTTAAAGGTTCCAGAAAAGTAATGGTAGCTTTCGACTTATAGATCCCTGGGGCAACTTCTGGGTTTGGTCTGTTATGTGTCAACCCTGAAGCTGATCCAACCAAAGGCATTTCGACAACTTCTGTGTTGCCACGCTGGAGCTGAGGGATAGGGAGGGGGGATTTGAGATAGCTCAGATTCTGTAGCCAAAACAAAATACTTTCTCTTGGGTACCAAAGACATTCTCACACCTGGTCAGAGGAAGGTGGAGTGAGGTCACCAGGCAACCAGACCACACCATGATTGGACCATGTGTCTAATCGTTTTGAGAAAGTGACACACTTTTACTTTTAATTGAATGAAAACAGTGGGAATCTTCAGAGTCGGTTTTCACCACATACGTGCCAATATGCTATAACCAATAAAGCTATTCTTTGAGGAATCTATCTGCCTTGGAGCTTTGCTTCCTATGGGTCTATTACTTTCTATGGGACTTACACCCTGACATGGTGATTAACTTCAAATGTTGGGAGTTGCCATTCTTTGTTTTTAGATTGGAACCAAAAATGAAAACAAGAGAAAGACTGTGCTGCTAACGACATGGTTTGAGTTGTGATATTGTGATAGCTTTAATTAAGGTTTATGGGAGAAGGAACAGCTGGAGTGTAAGACATAAAATCTGGTAACACATACTGTACAGAGCCATAATGCTTATTGTTTTCTTTACCAGTGGTAATTGAGACTTAATGTGATACATGGGTTCTTTGAGGTGCCTTGGAATATTCTTGATTTGATAGTTATCCTAGGATGCTAACCAAGGCATGCATGGGTAAAGACAAGAACACAAGGGCAAATAAGCCAGAAATTAGCCCAGAAAGCCTTGATGATTGCTATCTTCTGCAAAAAAAACAAAAATATTTAAATAAACCATGGCTTCATGTAGAAGTGCTCAGCTTTTTGTCCAGAACCAAAAGGCATTGTGCAATTATGGATTTTCCAAGACTGTTCAAGGAATTGATGGTACAGATCATACTTGACAGAAACCTAGAAATGTATTATTTAGATCCGGGGTCTCCAAACTTGACAATTTTAAGGCTTGTGGACTTCAATTCTGGGAGTTGGAGTCCACAAGTCTTAAAGTGTTAGATCTGCCAACACTTAAACCCCTACATAGAAATAATCCTTGGCACCATTTGTTGAGAAAGATATAATTTTATTAGAAGACAAGTGTACCAAAGTTTATTACAAGACACATTACAAGACAATTGTATTTACAAGTATTAGAAGACAATAATTAATAATAATAATTTATTAAATTTCTAGACTGCCCCCTCTCCCCGGAGGGACTCGGGGCGGTGTACAGGAATAAATTTAAAACATACAGACAATCATACAAATAGATAAAAATCAAATTAAACAGCCCCTGTACAATTTATAAAAATTAAAAAACAGACCCTAAAACCAATCTTAAAAATTTAGAAATAGAACTGAGGTGGGATAGGTGGAATTAGGCCAAGCCGGCTAGCTGGAATAGGTGGGTTTTAAGTTTCTGGCGGAAGGAGCGGAGATCTGTAGTCATTCTAATGTCGGGGGGAAGGTCATTCCAGAGGGTCGGGCCCATCACAGAGAAGGCCCTTCCCATAGGCGTCACCCGCTGGCACAGCCTAGTGGACGGCACCCGGAGGAGTCCCTCTCTGTGTGAGCGAATCGGCCGGAGGGATGGAGCACCAAACCCCCTAAGTTCATCTTTTCACTCCCTTAACTGCCTCCCATCGCTGACCCCCCGCCCTCCCATGACCATTCAGGTTCAGCAAGTTATTTTCAAAATGGTCACTTCAAGCTTGGTTGGTCTGCATCTGCATACTTCTCCCAGCCAGGTGACCTTGAAGCATCATCTTGGGGAAATGCAGAAGTTACTTTCGCTTTCCCCCAAATGAAATTACCCTTCCCATCCACCATCCCTAGAGTTCATGGCAGACTGTCACTACATGGTAGTGAAGCACACAAGCAAGTATAAGGTGGTAGTTGACATTGAAAGTTGCCATGTTTGGACACCTCTGTTTAGCTCGTGCAGAGGGGGGAAGGAGTTTGGTTTTAAAAAGTAACAGATCAATAAATTTATAAATCAGGCAATGCATAAAATTAATCCTCTATGTTTCCTGTTGCAGGTCATTGAGTGCATCACCCAAGGCCGAGTCCTGGAGAGGCCCCGGGTTTGCCCCAAGGAAATGTATGATATCATGCTGGGATGCTGGCAGAGGGAACCTCAGCAGAGGCTGAACATTAAGGAAATCTACAAGCTCCTTCATGCGCTGGGCAAAGCCACTCCAATCTACTTAGACATCCTTGGCTAGCAGCGACCAAGCTTCGAAGTTGTTGCTGTGTCTTTTTTCTCCCCACCCTACCTCTCCCTTGACCTCAAGCCAACATATTCATACAAACTCAAGTGCCTGCTATACATACAACACTGAAACAAACAAAACCGAAAGAGACAAGTTAAAGGGGAAAGTGGAAAGCCTCAATCATATGTAAAGCAGTTGGGGCTATATACAGAGAGAGAAAGAGCGCGAGAGAAAGAGAGCTTTTGCTCCCGTAGCTGCTGCTATTAAAAATATAACATCCCAGAAGCAGAAGGGAAATGTGGGAGAGATTGAAAGATTTCTACAGTATTAAACATAACACAAGGGGTGAGGGGACAATATTTAACTTAAGATATGGAACTGCAAATCCTACAGTGTCCTTTAGATTCTGACTATTGGGTAGAGTTCAATTCATTTGGAAATATAGAATAACACCAACAAAAGAAAAGTTGACGAAAGCATGCCTAATCAGGCACCAAACTGGCAATGGTCCTGTTATTCCAGGGTGATTCTCCCCTGGAGTAGCTTCCTATTAAGAGATCTCATCTACCATCCTAATGCCACCAACTCTGTCTTGCCCTTCTGGCTTTAACCATTCTGGAACCTCTGTTGTCTCCAGCGTATCTCATTCTACTCCAAGGTTTCTGATTCCGTCCTATGTGTAAATGTTTCAGTTTTGGAATATATACCATTCAAGAAAGTTCATTTCGCCTCCTGGTCAAATGAAGCATCAGAGGAACATCCACCTGGCTGCAAAGAAAAAGCAAGAATGGATCGAGTATCGTTTATCTGATCGTTTTCATGTTTCCTTTCCTTGTCAAACGAGAGTCCTGGAAATGATCTCAAGGACCCAAACAAATGTCTGCAACAGCCATACGCAAAGGAAGTTTACAAAGTGGATATCTTGGAGACAAAAATCCCAGAGAATTCTTACTGGAATAATTCTAGATATGCAAAACACAGATACAGCTCTTACAACTGTTCCATTGACAACTATTGACCCAGCTGTCAATTCCAACAAAGTGGCTTGAAAGCCATCATCTCAGTGGAGGTGGTTCAATATATATATATATATATATATATATATATATATATATATATATATATATATATATATATATATATATATATATATATATATATATATATATATATATATATATATATATATAATCTTATAAAGAATATTTTACACTTCTGATCTAATCCAACTTCTCATCAATCCTGCGTCGGGTAGGTAATCTGTCCCCATTCTGGACATGCTGGTGGTATTAAAGGCAAGGAAAGAGAGAGGTATGTCTGAAGGCTCCATGGAGAATTTATGATGAAGCACAAAGTAGAATCCAAATATTCTCTATGTTTACTGCCTCTACTGTGACCTGGGTCAATCTGTATCTCTTAACACTTCAATGAGAAATGGATGTTGTTCTCCATGGTTGTAGCTTAGAATCCAGCTGAAATATTAACTGAAGGGGGCTGGGTCCCCTCTGATCAATCTATGATGATTCCTCCTACCCCACCCTCTCCATGTTTCTCTCCCCCCACCCATCCTTTCTGCCTTGGCTTGCCAACTGATTTTTACCCAATAAACTTACCAAAAAGGAAAAAAAAGAAAACCCAGGGTTGGAATCTGTTCAGCAGCTAAAAAGGCATCAAACAGCTGCATCTCCCCTCTACCTCTTCCTTTCTTGGTCAACATTCCTCTCACATTAGCAATCTCCTGAAAAGACTGGTGCATCTTCTCTCAAGACCCTGTGAAATGGAACTTCATAGTCAGCTTAGCAGGAAAGGTGGGGAAGAAGGTAAGGAAGGGGCTTTAGGAGATGGCAAGCTGTAATGGACCTTCTCGTAGCTCCACAAAAAAGCAAATTTGGGATGAAAGGAGAGAATAATAAAAAGGGCCTCCCTGAATCATGTTTTTGGGGGGGTTGGAAGCTAATGGAGAGTGGGTCAAGTCATTGGTTTATGCAGTTGGAGATACATGAAATATCTTTGGTTTATTTTGCTCATGTCAAATTAGGACGTGAGCATGTCTTCTCAATGCAATTTAGCTGTGGTCAAGCTAACTTCTTAAGACAAGTCCCCCACAAGGACTAAGTGAACAGTGGGAGGTTCAGGGTATCAAGGGGACTTTTTTTCCAGTCCACATTGCTAAGTGAAATGAATACACTTTGCACTTTCTGGATGATGGGGCAGAACAGAACACAATTAATTCTTCTGATTCTGCACTTCTCTGGAATTTGTGATGCTATTCTTAACCCAAAAGGTGCGTGCGAAAGAAAAGGAAAGAAAAAGCATGTGTTGGGGGAAAGTTGTGTACAAAAATATGTATATCAGGGAAATAAAGCATACAAAATGAATATACTAGGGAATTTGCGTATAAAAATGAATTGCCTTTGGGGGGGGGGGAGGTTTACCTGCAGAAATGACATGGACTTCCGATGGAATGGACTTTCAAGGGAGTATGTGAAAAACAGGAAAAAAAAACAATCTCATCTTTACATTCCTGAGTGAAAGATGTCCAAGAGAGAAAAGTACTGCCAGAAGAAACCTCTTCTCCAGCCTCTTGACAGAGTTATCTGGGTAGCTGACCCAATGTTTGTGCCTCAGTGGAGATTTAGATGTGGCCGAAGCTTGCACTCATAGTGATATTGAATGTTTTCTTGCGGAATGAGAGGGTTCAGGGCAAAGAGAGTGGGGGAGACCAATACTGAAGAGAGGTTTGTTGACTTAGAACCGAGGACTGCAAAAATTGCCTTTGGGTGGACTCACCACAAATTGCAGCACCCAATTCACTTGGCTGATCTCCAAAGCGTTAAGCACATTTGGATGAGAATAGTAATTGAATGGGAGATCACCAGGAAATGCTAGGTGTGTGTGTCCATGAAGTCACCAGGAACTGAGTTTGACCCCAGAGAGTCTTTATATCTGCACTGCAGACATACATACATATTTAACAATCTATCCCTTTCTCTAGGGACTCATAATCACTGCATATCTACGAAGTGGGTTGGGGAAGTGAGATTTCTTAATACGTTACTATTGCACTCTCACCAAAACACAGTTCTCAGGATTCTTTAGCAGGAGCTGAAACATTTTTTAAAAAAATTGTATTGAAATATCTGGGTTTGTAGCGAGTCAATGTCCTAAATACGTCTAATAGCTCTCACGGCAACATTGAAGGTTTAGTCTCTCCCATGTTGTGCCCATTGAGAATATATTTGGATATTAGTTGTTCCTGGACCAAAGGGGATCTAAATGATGAACCCCATTATGTAATTATTTTGGAAATGAAAGTTACAAAAGGGTTGTGCACATCTGGGAGGAGACCATGAAATCCTTGAGAGAAACAATGTGCAACCTTCATTTCTCTTCCTTGCAGCTTATTTTGTTTGCAATATCTGTATGTTTGACCAGATTTAATGAATGGAGTCATTGGCTGAATATGTGAAAAGTTTTTAGTTTAAGAAATATTGCAGGTCATCACCATTTTCTTCATTGTCATGATCCTCACCATCATCACCACTACAACCATACTACCAATTTCCATAATATTATGCAGAGCAAGAAATTTAAACAGGCACAAATACCTAAAAATCCTGCCGTCTCAAATTTGAGGAGAAGGAAGGAAGGAAGGAAGGAAGGAAGGAAGGAAGGAGGAGGAGAAGAAGAAGAGGAGGAAGAGGAGAAGGAGAAGAAGAGAAGAAGAAGAAGAAGAAGAAGAAGAAGAAGAAGAAGAAGAAGAAGAAGAAGAAGAAGAAGAAGAAGAAGAAGAAGAAACAACAATGGATAGATGGACGTTGCATTCATTTGGCATTGTTATCAAAAATGTATCAAATTGGGAAAAATCAAGAATATGTTTAGGCTTTACCCTTTGCTATGCTCTCATTTTGTGAATATCCAAAACAAAGATGTCCAATTTATGCAACCTGTTGGACCTCCTTTGTTGAGTCTTCTGTCTGACTTGTCTTGCTCTTTGGGAGATAGGAGGAAATGACACATGGGGAAAGGAACATCTTCATATCTGGGAGGTAATATAGTCTCGGTGTAAGTCATGTCTAGAGGAGTTAGCGGTGGACTGGTGGGAAAGAGAGTTGACAGGCAACACATTAGGACTGAATTCAGCTCTCCACCTTTAAACTAAGGTCTGCATTGGGGGGGGAGGACAACTTGGAGCTGTAAGCCATTCATTTTTCCCATGAACATATTTATACACCTATGAACAGGTGGTTTCTAAGGATCATCGTGGAATACGATGAAGTCGAAGTCCTTCCTTGCCTCTTAAGTTTCCTGATCACCATGTTCTTCCTTGGGTGCTACTAGTAGCGATGAAACTGTAAAATTGATACAAGAGTGACTGATACGAAGGATAAAGTTAGAGCATCTCCCCTGGCACAGCCAGTCATCTTGATTCAAGATTGCTCTTTCTTAGCAGCTAATCGCAGTGGAGAAAGAACAATCTTGATAAGGGTCATTGGGGAAAAGGACTGGGTTAAATGTCTCTTCTCTGCTTGCCTTTCACCAGTCATTTTTCCCAGAAAAGATCTTTCCTTGCCGTTGAACAGTTTTGAGGAAGTTTGCTTGATAGATGATTAGCTGCTTGGCAAGGAAAATGGGTGGGGCTCCCTAGGGTAGGGCTTGTGTGTACATGCGTAGGTGCATGTGCAAACTTCCCTGAAGTCACACCTCTCTCCAAAACTTCTAGACATTCCCCATCTGTTGTCCTCTTCTTTAAAAAAAAAAAACTCAATTCCACCATTACGCCATCTGTCATCACTTGTCTGGAGTTTCATTTCGAATTGGCAGAGTCCATCTTCAAATGCTGCTTGGGATGTAAAGGTTATAATATGTGCAGCGCGTGAAATGGAAATGACAGCAGCATCTTTGGGATGTGTGGGAGGCAAAAGGCAGTGTTTTAAAAGTTTTGTTATTAAAAGAAAGAAAAAAAGCAAAGCCAAATGGGAGGAAGGCCCATTCTGTCTTAGGAGAAAAGGAGCTCCCAAGGTGGACATTTACCTTATCTGGGGCTGATGTGACCACAAATAATAAACGGAAATATAAATCCCAGATGAAACCTTCTTTTAAAGAAAGAATTGTTAAGGATTCCATGACATTTCCCACTAGCCTATGCCTTATGTTTCACATAATTTATAAAATCATAGTTAGAAGACAACTTATGGAAGGTTTTTTTTTTTAGAACACTCCAAAGTGGCTTAATTTATTTTAATCACAGCAAAGTTTCTAACAATCTTCTCACTGCCAGCATCAACCCACAAGCAAGGTGTTTATGCACCGTTTGGTGAAGTTTAGAGCCGCAGTAAAACTTGTATAAATTTCTGGGAAAGCAAACAGTAGGGATCTCGGCAGGAGTATCAAAAGGTGGTCTCTGACTCTCAGAGCTTCCATGATGAGCCAAGTTCTGAGTAAGCAGAAAACTTGCCATCCCCTGAATGAGTTTTACTTGATATTCTGCCATTTGGCAGTGTCGGAAGGCTTGCAACTTTGACTAACCCACCTCTTTCAAGAATAAGTGGATTTCGGCAGATTTCTTGTTCTTGTTCTTAGACACAACCCATGTTTTTGTCATTTCCTCTGCCTTTCCCCTTCACTGTGTGTTGTTGGGAAAAAAACAAAGGAAGAAGAAGGCCAGTGGCTAAAAAATGACTCTTTAGAATTGATATGATTTTACATCATGTACAGAAGTTGTGAATGCTCCATCATTGGAGGCTTTCGAAAAGAGACCGGACACCATTTATCTGAAATGGTATAGGGTAGTGTTGGCGAACCTTCTTGGCACCAAGTGCCCAAACTGGAATGTGCATGCATGCGTGTGCATGCCAGACCACTGGAAACCTGAAGACCAGCTGGCTGTTGTGCGCATGCCTGTTTTTTGGCTATTTTGGGGGGCATTTGGGGGTGCGTTTTCAGGCCATTTTCTGGTGCTCTGGAGCCCACAAAGACCAGTTGGCTGGTATGCATGTGCATGCTGGAAACCAGAAGAGCAGCTGGCCATGGCACATGTGTCCATAGAGTGCCATCATCTCCTGTTTGATCAAGAAGTTGGATTAGAAGACCTTCAGGGTCCCTTACAACTCTATTATTCTATATTCTGTGTTTTAAGGGAGAAAATTGGGATGTAGTCTCAGAGCAAGAATGATCTATAGGTATCCGTTTGGAAACCTCAGTGCCAGCTCCCGTAGGTTCTTCAGGCGCTTCAGAATGATGCAGATTCCCACGGACCTCTTTGCCTATTGAGGGGCAAGCTTGTAAGCATCTCCATTCTTAACATCCCTGATCCAGATGTCTGTTTCCTTTGCAGAAGGGAAAGAATTAAGCATGGAGTTGAGACAAAATTAAATCTAGCTCCACTGGGATCTTGAATGGTTGGACCCTGGTGTACATAGATACATGTACGTATGATGTGCCCCTTCCTTCTTTCAGAGTAAATAAGGCACCAGCCAAAAATTTCATTCATACCAACTGAAGGCCACACTAGCCTTCTGTTCAGATCTACTGAGTCTGCAACTCCATATATTCCCAGCTAGCATTGGGAGAAGACGGGATGGGGATTTATTTTAAATAGGTTGCATGGATAGAGACTTTAACACAGTGCCTCTCAAACCTTTTGGCCACCAGGGACCGGCTCCGTGAAGAGAGTTTTTTTTCCCCCAGGCTGGAGGGGCTGTTGTTTTGCATGCTTCCTGCATCCTGTGGATGGGGCTTTGCTTGTTTGCGTGGCATGCAACTGGCATGCCCATGGCCCTATGCCAGTTCATGGATCAGGGGTTGGAGACCCCTGCTTTAACACATCTATTTTACTCTTTATGGGTTTGGTTTTTTAAAAAAAAACCTATGAAAATGTAATGCAGAAGTTTTGCAATTTTCAACGGTGTGCAACAAAGATCCCAGTTTGCTCCCCACGGCATTTTAGTATTGGTCATGGTGGAGCCACCTTTTGGATGTTCTGCTGGGATGGTGGAATTTCTGCGAAGTTCCATCCTCTCGCACCTGTTGTGTTGCAGCCCAAGGAAGCTTTGCAATGCCCACTTGCTCCATAACGCAGCATCAAGTCTCAGCAGGAAGGCGGAGGGGCAGGAGAGAACCCGTGAGAGCAAAACATGCCATTAGCCTCTGCACAGTGGCATTCAACGGAATTTCTCACAAATCCTGAGTTAACATGAAAGGGAAGAAAGGCTCGAAGTGGAGGCAGCAATCAAAGAGGAGGAGATTTCATTCTGGGAGGAAAACAGAAGAGGAAAGTCAGGGCACAAATGTCAGCTTTTCTGGCACAAAGTACAAACTGCAGTAATACACTCTGAGTGATTTGGATTGTTTAAAAGCGAGATTCTGGACAAGTGTCAGCAGAAAACAAACAAAGCTATTGACACACTCCAACCAATATTTATCCCTCCCTCCTTCCTTTCTTCTTTCCTCCTCCTTCTTTCCCTTCTTTCCTCCTCCTCCTCCTCCTCCTCCTCCTCCTCCTCCTCCTCCTCCTCCTCCTCCTCCTCCTCCTCCTCCTCCTCCTCCTCTTGATACATTTTGATAACAATGCCAAATGAATGCAACGTCCATCTATCCATTGTTGTTTCTTCTTCTTCTTCTTCTTCTTCTTCTTCTTCTTCTTCTTCTTCTTCTTCTTCTTCTTCTTCTTCTTCTTCTTCTTCTTCTTCTTCTTCTTCCTCCTTTCACTTCTTCCCCTTCTTCTTTCCTCCTCCTCCTCCTCTCTTTCTCTCTCTGGTTTCTCTCCCCTTCTCTGTGGTTGGTCTCATCCTATTGCCAGTTGCAGAAAGCAAAGCAAACAAACCACAACTCCTAAATCCCGGGCATGAGAAAAGAGCAGGAGAGGTCCTCAGTATTGAATGAGTGTACTTGCTATTTCTTTATGTTTAGTCTCATCTGCAGTTTAAGGGTAGATTTATTGCAGCTAGTTTTGTGTTTGTTTTGTCTTTAGTAAAAAGGCATTCTGCATCTTGTTCTCTTCTGGGCATGGGGGAGATCTCTTGTGTCTGAAGTAGATTGCCACCTTTGTGCTGATTATTAAAATCTGTTGAATCGGAGACACATTACATGCCACTGCATCCATGATCCTCTGAACCACCAACCAACCAGCCACATAGTTGTGTTTGTGCATGTGTCAGTTAACCTTTTCATTTGCTGTGCAAACCACATGGGATAATCCAGTAAACTAACCGTGGCAAACAAGTCATGCCAGCACAGGGACAAAGCATGAGTTGGTGGCTGAGAACGCCTTGAAGGTAGAGCTTCTGAAATGGGCTTTCCATGATTATTTGATTTCTTGTATCAGATGGACACTGCTCGAATCAGGAATTGCAGCTTATCCACAGGACTTCCCTTGTGGCGCTGCTTTCTGCATGCGTCAGGCAAATTGAAGCTATTCTTCTACAGCGCCCTTGAATTTGTAAATGTTCTTTCAATCTTCTCCACCCAACAGAGATCTGTTTTCCTGACACAAGAAGCAGCAGTCTTGCTGCCTCCTTATGTCTGTAACATCTGAGAAATGCAGGGGCTGGAAAACAACACAGCAGAGAACAATTTCGTGTTACCTCTGGGAGTCAGGCTGGGTTATCTAATAGATCATTCTCATCTCTGCCATCTTCGCCACCCTGTTGGCCCCAATTTCAAAGCCTTCTTTGTCCAATCAGACATTCATTCCACTGTTCTTGATTCATCTCACTTTTTGCCCCCAAGAACCTTTGCCTGGGGAAGGAGACTGAAGAAGCACAAATAGCACCTGGCTCAGAAAGGACCATCCCAGCCTGAGACAAATAAGATTTTCTGATAGAGTCCATTCTGCCAAGCGTAACCGAGCACATGACAGGTAGTCCTCGACTTACGACCACCATGGAACCCCATTTTTGTTGTTGTTAAGCGAGATGTTTGTTAAGTGAATTTTGTCCCGTTGTTAAGTGAATCCCTGCAGTTGATCAGTTAGTAACCCAGTTTGTTAAGCGAATCTGGCTTCCCCGTTGACTTTGCTGGTCAGAAGGTCACAAAAGTGGATCACATAACCCCGGGACACTGTCATAAATATAAATTTTGAATTTTGATCACAGGATTGTGAGGATAGTGCAAGAGCCGTACCTGGGTAAAACGGTAAAAAAATCACGTTTCTTTCAGGGCTGTTGTAACATTGAACCAGTCCCCAAATAAAGTGTTGTAAGTTGATGACTATCTGTCATCTGCGACCTGAGCAGAAAATCTGCTGAAGGATGGAGGTGTGGTTTTATGCGTTTTCACAAACTACTTTCAAGTGATGGAGCTTTGACTGGGCTGTGTGATTAAAGGAAAGTGTGCATGCGTGCATGTATTTAGGGGTGTACTTGAACCCGCACATCCTTTTTCCATTACAAAACTTCTTTTCAGGACATGTATAAAGCCAGGACATCAACGCTTGCGTGACACTACTCCTTCCGTTGCTTTTACTGGCATGTGTGTATATAACTTGCGTCCATGTTGAAGTCGTGAATGCAGCTGTTTGGAGGGTTCACACGATACATGGATGCGTCAACTGATCAGATAGGCTGATTTGCATAAAAAGGGAATGAAAAGAAATCAACAACTGAGGTTTTTGTTTTTTTTTTTAAAAAAAGAAAGAACTGTACTCTAGGCCTTACTGAACTGTGAAGTTGTATGTCATGGCCAAAGCATCTCCATCTGTAAACAGAATAACAGAGTTGGAAGGGACCTTGGACATCTTCTAGTCCAGTGTTCTCAACCTTGGCAACTTGAAGAAGTCCGGACTTCAACTGCCAGAATTCCCCAGCCAGCGAATGCTGGCTGGGGAATTCTGGGAGTTGAAGTCTGGACGTCTTCAAGTTGCCAAGGTTGAGAAACACTGTTCTACTCCAACCCTCTTTAATTAAAGTATGCATTTTGTCAGGGATCTTTGGATCCTAGTGAAATGACTGGGGGACTTGGCGGATTTCCCCTCCTTGTCTCAAGAAATCATGTAATTGGATTATTCTGCAAAAGGTCTGCTTGTTTCCCCTCCTCCCCACCAAATCTGGCATGGCTAAGAATTCAGATTTTCCTCTCTGTATCCATGTACTGTATGTAGGTGCAATCAGAGATATGCATATATAATTGGGATCTGAAAAACAGAAGGCTAGATAGAGCATGCATACAAACCCTTACATTGATGTCTCTATGTCAGAGGTGGCATTCAGCCGGTTTTGTCCATTTCAGGTGAACCGGTAATGGGGAAGCCATCCTGTAGCTTTGTTTTCAATACTGTGCAAGAGCGAAGCGCATGTGTGGAGGGCCGTGAACAAGGCATGGAAGGCCATGCACAGGTGCGGAAGGTGCGCGTACACACATGCTCACATTTGTAAACCGGTGGTACACTTCTGTGAATCCCACCACTGGTCTATGTTCTAACTAAGCAACCAAGGCTAAAGGTATAAGCATAGGACAAGATGCTTATACAGTTAATTTCATTGGTACATTCATGGATTTTGAGTTTTGTTATCATGTTGCAGACATTTTTGGAAAGTTAAGAACTTTTGTGAGTGGGAAGTGTCCATCTCTGCTGTTAATTAAGGCATTGCCCATCTATTGTCAAATAAGTTGCAATGAGTTTGGGATCCTACAGTGGTTCCATCCATGTCTCTATGTTGCATGACAGATTAGTTCCAAACAGATCTCTTCAGCATCCACATTCTTAAATCTAAATTGAATGATTTCTATTCCCTTTTGGGAACATCCCCTTCTGTCATGTTTTCCCCCTCATTGCATCCTAGATCAGTGTGTATTTTTCCATTGGTTTTTTTTTTTTTAATTCAGTGGACCAGTAAATGGAAGTATGTAGAAGATCAAAAAAATGCTGGAATAGTTTTTGACATTTCAGTTGTATTTCCTTGGGTGAAATCCTATCAGTCTACCTGATTATTCAAATACAAAATCATACTTTAGACAACCCACTCTACTTGATTAAGTGCCATCAAATTGATGTCACAATTATATAGACAATGAGCACACAAATAGATCTTCTTCAAGATGATCTGTCCCAAATTTGGCCCTCCAGATTCTTTAATATGAATCCATTATCACAACTGCTGATTGTCTTCTTCCCTTTCCTTCTACCTTCCACAGAATTGTAGAGTTATTGAGATGGCTAGATGTTAACATGATGCATAATTTGAGCTTGATCATTCCAAGTGAAAACTCTGGAATGACTTATTTTATCATTTATTTGTTTGTTTTCTTGGTTGTCTGTGGCCTTCTTAGGAATGTTCTCAAACAGGTCGATTATTTTGATCCTGCTTCCTTGATTTTAATTTAAATTTCTCCAAGTCTAATTTTCACTTCCCTGGAGTGTTATGGGCAACCTGTTGTGTGTAAAGTTTTGATCTTTGTAGGTGTGCACACATCTAAATAGCTTCACCAAGACCTTTGTTGCTATCCTATCATGGGCTAGTCTTTAGCACATTTCTTGTCTGATGATTCCTTTACTGTTGGTGATTGATCTTAAAAGATGGAAGCTATCCACCACTTTAGAATCTTAACTGACATTTCTAAGGCTGGTTTTTTTACCAGTTGTCATGGGTTTAGTCTTCCTTATACTTAAAGATAGTGACACGGTGGCTCAGTGCTAAGACGCTGAGCTTGTCGATCAGAAAGGTCGGCAGTTCGGCGGTTCAAATCCCCAGCGCTGCATAATGGAGTGAGTTCCTGTTACTTGTCTCAGCTTCTGCCAACCTAGCAGTTCGAAAGCATGTAAAAAATGCAAGTAGAAAAATAGAGACCACTTTGGTGGGAAGGGAACAGCGTTCCGTGCGCCTTTGGCATTTAGTCATGCCGGCCACATGACCACGGAGACGTCTTCAGGCAATGCTGGCTCTTTGGCTTTGAAACGGAGATGAGCACTGCCCTCTAGAGTCAGGAATAACTAGCACATATGTGCGAGGAGAATCTTTACCTTTTTATAATTGAAGATAGTCTCATTTTTTTCATGCATTCCGTTGCTAGGAGTTTGAGATCATTTATATTTTGACTTAGCATAGTAGAAGTTATCAGCATAGAACAGGCTATTGACATTCCTTCCTCCAATTTTAAAACCATGTTCATCTTCCAATTTAACCATCCTCAATTTATATTCAGCATATAGGTTAAATAAATACGATGATAATATACAATTTTATTTCATTTCTTTGGGCCAGTCTGTCTGTTGCTGGAAAGCACTGTGTACAGGGTTTCTCATAAGAGAATGCAATGACCTTCATCTCCATGCATATTCCTAATGCATGCATATTCGTCCATGCATACTCCTAAAATATACTGGGCCAGCCCTTCTCTCTCAGCCTAGCCTACCTCACAGGGTTGTTGTTGTGGGAAAAAGAGGAGGAGGAGGAGGAAGTGCTGGCTATGTTGACTGCCTTGACTTATTTGTAAAAATAATAAATGTGAAATACAAATAGATAATATAAAATAATAATAATATACCATAGCTTGACAAGGTTTGTTCAAGCGAAGGTTTTTTGTTTTGTTTTGTCAATTAAACACATAATCAATTTTTTTTTGTACCCACTTTCCTTTCTCATTTATCCACCATGCATCAGCAACAATGTCTCTGGTGTCAACATTCCTGAAAACTCTGACTGCAATGAAATTCCGAGACAGGCATTTTCTGAAAGCTCCTATTTATTAGAGTAGGTAGACAGGTACATCTGGGAAAACCCAAATTTGAGATTTCCGGGCTTTCCCTCAGTAAAAGTCCAAACCAATCCCTTGCACCCATCAGTCCATCACCCCATCCAAACCCCATCCATCCCAACTCAAGACATCACCTCAACCACTCCTTCTCCAGGTGCAGGAATACCATGACCTTGACCGAAAAGAAGAATGCTATTATGTTTAACTACATCCCCTCTACTAAATCCCCCCTCCTATTTTTCCCAGGCACAAGAATGTGGCAGTGTGGAAGCATCCGGTGTTATAAAAAGGCTCCATGGCCTTTTTATAATCCAGCTTGACTATCTGGTATCTCTATTGCATTATCTCAAAGATTGTTTGTTGATGTATGAAATTAAGGATATTGTTCAATAGTTTGGACACTCTGTTATGATTGCTTTATGTCTATGGAGATTCTCAATCATCCAGCTCATAGTTTGTCCCAAAAGGTGCTTTTTCCAAAAGGCAACTGGACTTTCTTGTTTGTTTGTTTGTTTGTTTGTTTGTTTGTTTCTTGGAAAACACAAGTGAAATGTTCTCAAAGAAAAGAAACCAAGAAAGTCCAGTTTCCTTTTTTGTGTCCTTTCTTTGGCTAACCAGAACCTACTTCTCACTCCTAAAAGTGGCAGCCAGCTATACCTTCCATACATACATATATAAACTAACAGGACATGAAATCAACTTTGAAGGAGCCAGGTTAATCTCCAAAACAGAACACCTCCACAAGAGAATAATTATGGAAGCCATCGAAATAGAGAAACACCCCCACAACATGAATAAACGTGATGATACCTCCCGCCTACCAAACATCTGGAAACCAGCCCTAGTCAACAAACGAACACCACCCACCACCCAAGCCGTTACAATACAAAACAACAATGCACACACAGCCAGCACCAATCAGCACCAATCTACCAATCATGATGCAACCACACAACCAATCATTCCACTTACTGAAACAAAGCCAGCACCCCATCCCCTCCCACCAAGATTTACAGAAAGACGGCAGCTCCGTTCCCATTTTAAGCCCAAGCCAGAAGATGGCAGGTGAGATCTTGCCGAAACGTTGCAAAAACAATCTCAATCCTACATGGGAAAAGACCCGAATACAAATATTGTGGGGGGTAAGACACCCCTAAAACTCCTTGGGGTGTATGTACAGCACAACAGGCTGCATCCTAACAGATACAGCCTGTTGTGCTGTAAAATGGCTTCTACTGTACTGCCGTAAAGTGGCTTCTATTGTACTGTCCTAAAACAACTTCTACTGTGCAGCGCAGTGGGGTTGCCTTGGTAACGGCTTTACAGTACTCCACAAGGAGGCTTCCTCTGGTAAGGGGGAAAAGCCAACATTAGAAATTACATTTGGTCGGGACAGTTTCCCCTATAAATAAATACCCGGGCAATGCCGGGTTACCAGCTAGTTTATAGATAAAGCTGTTGCTTGCTTCTTCTTATTCACTGTCTCTTCTTTCACATCTCCGTTTAGGACATCATTGCGCCCCACGATTAAACTTTTCAAACACAGCCCAAGGGCTTCCTAAGAGGTGACTCTTTAGACCACAAAGAGTTTGGATTTGAGAAAATTGCTGCTGAATGAATCCACACACGCAAAGCAGAACTACTTTTGTTTCCTGGAGTCTGGATGGAAGTGGCTGTTCTGTTAAGACTTCAGAAGGCGCACTAGCCTGGAGTAAAATCACAACTGTCAGGCAGCGTTGACATCTAGATTAACCCCTCTGCGCTCAACAATATAACAAAGCTCATGGAGATACTGGGAGAATGTGTGGGGAAATGATCACTTATAAATCCTACCTGGGGCAAGGGCAGCCCCCTCTTTCATCCTCTACAGGATGAAAGGCTGCTGTAAGTCAACTTCTGGACGTGCAGAATGGACCTTATCAACAGAGGTTTTGCTGAGCAAGGCTTTTTGCTTCACCAAAAGCAAGCCTTTCCTCCTCCTTTATTATGTATTTAATTCCCTCTCCTAATCCCCTTAAGGTGTTTTCATGTCGTGGAAATGAAATACTCTTTGCTGATGGCAAAGGCTTCTGCTTGTTTATGTATCGAGAATCCAAATGGCTTCTCCGAAAAAGAGCAAGTCAGCTACCGGATTGGCAATTTAGTCCACTCTCTTGAGTAGCTGTGGATGACTTAGTCTCCGAAACCTCTGAAGCTTGCATAAAACCTGCTAATTTAATTCTGGTGACCTGGTAGCCTACCTCATGTCACATTACATGCTACACACCTGTAGTTTTGGGATGGAGCTTTGTTTTATTTCGTGCATGCACGCTGTCGTACCGGAGTAATGGAACACACAATAGCCTTTCATTCAAAATAACTGTTTATGATTTCTCTCATTTGTTTATAATATAAAATACAAAAGCAAATAATAGGGAAAACAGAGGCGGGAAAGGGGAAGAGAAACCTGTCAAAAAGAAGGGGAAAAGAAAGAAAAGGCATTGACTTCCCATTCTCTTTGGTGCAGTAGAATCAAATAGTAACCTCAGACCTCAACTTTGTACTTTTACATAATAGTATAAACTAGCCATTTCTATAACACATCCATTTACTTAGTAAAATCCACAGTCAAAGTTTCACTCCCTCCCCGTCTCAAGCACAAAGTCCAGAAATGGTTTCCATGTGGAAACAAAAGCTATTTATGATTTGTCTAACCACCTTGATTTTTGAAATGTGTGCTTCCTAAGAGAAAGTTTTGAATTTTCACTCATTTTACCCTTGATACGAAAATGTATCAGCTTTAACCTTCTGAGGTGAAGGTTTCACACCATTTTTCAAAGGTGGGTGTTTTTTTCCTAACCGGAATGATTCCTGATTAATCAGGAACCACATGTTAAATATATTGATGGTACGATGTTGCATAATCAATCAGATGTATCTAGATGCTGTAGGATTTGCTTTCTCAGACAACCAACTGGGGAGCCTAAAAGTGAACAAAATTATTCAGCCCAGTCTCTCCTGAATAATATTGTTTGTCCCTTTTTAAATAGTCCTTGAAAATCTGTCAGCAAAGGAAATCTGTTTTTCTCCTAGTGAAAAGCACCTCTTTCCTTTTCACTTAGTCATCCTTGATACCGCCAGTTGTTAGAACTGGCCAGCATCTAGTGCTTATAGCCACTTCATTTCCTTACACATATAATGCTGATGTTCTCGAGGCTGCAGCTTGTTCAGAAAAATATCTTAAAAGATAATACTTGACGGCTGCATCAGAAATTAATCTTTACCTTGTCACTTGTCAGATTTCTTCCGCTAATCTTTTTTGAATGGCGTGTTTGAGATATTCTGTTAAAACAAGGCATATTATGCCTGCTTCTGTAAGCCATATGCCATGGTTCACCAATCACATATTGAGATCAAGGAGTTGGCCATGGCCAACTCACCACAGCCAACACAGAACAATTCAACACTGCATCAATCTTTCATGCACTTTTTATTATTAGTGACCACATTTTCATTGTAATTATTGTAACCCTTGTATTTCTGGATTAATTGTTATTGGCTACAGTTCCATGAAATTAATCTAACTTTTGTATTTGTTGAGTTGTCCCACAGCAACTTGTCTCATGGTGAGTTGGCCAAGGTGAGTTGTCCTATTTTGAACATATTGAGCTAAGCCATTAAAGCATAGTCTGAATGCAGAATTCTGTATGAACCTAGATGAGTACTCAATCCAAAGGTGATTTCTCAAAACCTTGAAATGTAGTAGGTTGACTCAGCCTTCCATCCGGTTGGTAAAATGCGGACCCAGATTGTTGGGAGCAATATGTTGAGTCTGTAAACCATTTAGAGAGGGCTGTAAAGCACTGCAAAGTGGTATATAAATCTAAGTGCTATTGCTAATAAATATCCACACACAAATATTGAAATCATACCCTTATTATTATACTTTTATACCATTTTTTTAATATGGTCTCCCATTTGTATGTGTGTGTGTGTGGGGGGGTTGGCTTTCCACCAAAGAGAACATTTTTAATCTGTGGTTTCTTTGGGGGAAGGGGGCCACTCATTTCCAGAGTGAGAACCATGGAGAAGTCTGGTAAAAAATATGAAGCTTAAAGTTAAAGAACATCAAGCTGACATGTTTATTAATAATGGATGCTGCTACCAAGCAGAATTCATCCCCTTCTGTCGTTGAAGGATGTGGCAAATTCTGGGTGATGTATAGCACTCTGTTATCTTACAGCTATGATGGGACAATGTGAAGGAATGACTGGTGTGGTGGGCTACCCTTGTTATCTTCTGCAGCATCTGATTCCTGAGATGGTTGCTTCAGCCTGATTTATCCTTTGTTGCAAAGTTGCAATTTTCAAAGTTGGATATGGCAGTTTCTCTTGTCTATGGAGATTCTCAGTCACTCAGATCATGGTTGTCCCAGAGGTGTTTTTCAAGAGGCAACTAGACTTTCTTGTTTTTGTTTGAAGGTATTTCGCTTCCCATCCAAGAAGCTTCTTCAGTTTAGACTGGGTGGCGGGGAATGGAAGGATTTATACTCCTTGCAGACAGCTGGTCATTTGCATTCTTTTAGAGAGTGGTTGAGGCCACTTGAAAGTTTATCTGTTCCTTCAGGGTCACCTGAATAGTTCAAATGGGTGAGGAGCCTTCTTGGAACTGTTGAAAGGACTGTGTTTTAGACTGGAGATAGATGATGCTGTATAGATGGCCTCTTTGACCCCTCTTTCAAACTAGCGGTCCTCTCTGACCAAAATGTGGACTTTGCTGTCTTCAAAAGCATGGCGTTTGTCTTTTAAATGAAGATGGACTGCTGAATCTTGTCCTGATGGGTTTGTTCTCCTATGTTGTGCCATGCGTTTATGAAGTTGTTGTTTTTCCAATGTATAGCTCTGCATATCTCTCACTGCCTTGTACTGCATATACCACATTGTTCAGTTTGTATCTGGGTGTTTTATCCTTGGGGTAGACAAGCTTCTGACTTAGTGTATCCCTGAGTTTAAAAGTTTGTCTTAAGTGCAGGTAATAGGACTTGAAATCATGCATGCTATTACTGAGCAGGGCAAGATGACCCAACTAGCTTAGAAAACTGTTTCCTGATAAAACAAGCCAGATATGTTACTTGATAAAGTCGGATACATGTATTTATTTTTTAATAATGAATACTTGGTTTTTTTCTGTAATCTTTTCCATGAAGTATTTCCCCTATTTCTATTTATTGGGTTTTTTTTTTTTTCATTTTCCATTATCAATGGGAAATTCTGTCAATTCTAGTTCATTTTATTTACTGTATTTTGTTTTGTTTATTGGAAGATATGTGGTATCTTTCCTCCTATATTGAGGTATAATCAGATTACATTGCTTTTATATTGTTTTCATTCCAACATCTGTTGTTGAGATCCAAGGGCTCTGTAATGTATTCTAATTCCTTTGCAGAGTTTTTGCTGCATTTTTAAATCCCCTCTGAATTTTCAGATGCTTGCTTGTACTGAAGTCGATCTAGTTCTCCATAAACTGAATGTTTCTCTCTATCTTCAGCTTTTCTTTCTTCTTAAATAATTCTTTCCCACTTAAGCTGCTGTTTTATTCATTCTTTCCCCTTGCCGTTCTTAGCAGTGACAAGTGTTGGATGTGGTATTTATACATTGGCTTTTCACCTTGTTTCAATGCTTGCCAAGAGCTCTCTCTCTCTCTCTCTCTCTCTCTCTCTCTCTCTGTGTGTGTGTGTGTGTGTGTGTGCTTTTTGTCTTACCCTTTCCATCCTGCTGTGTTACTTTGGTCTCATGCATCTTTCAGTTTCCTTGACATCTTTATATGAAGAATAGTTTAACATCTAAATAAACGAAAGACAGATGTTACAAATTATACGGATTCTTTTCTTGAACTGCTTTTATATAAAAAATTACATTGTATAATATACAAAAATCAACAATGGCATTTACATTTTTTTTTTAAAAAAATCCATATCTTTTTAGGGATTTGCAATTGATCCGAATCAACTACAACTGTCAAATTAATGTCAATATTTGATCTGATTTGACAGTTTCAGTTGATTTAGAAAACTGAATTGATTTGATTCAGTGCTTCAAATCAGAATGTCAACTTGTGTCAGTTTCATCCAACAATTCAATTTGAATCATCTATCAGGTTCTGAAAGTCAATTCAATTCAGAGAATCAAATCAAATTTCTTTTAAAACAAATCAAGTGTTTTCACTGCTCTACTAAATAGTGCAAGCAAACTTTCTAATCTACTCTCCATTGTGGATGCTTAATATCTCCCAGCCAATCTACTTGACAATATTTTTACTAGAGGGAAAACATGGAGTGATATATTGTTTTTCCTGGAGAAAGTTTGGGATATAAAACATAAAAAATAAAAATAAAAGGTAGATAGAAATACAGAAAAGCAAACATTTTCATGTGTTGGAAGTTAATTAGCATTAGAAGCTGAAGTTACTACATAAATGTCTGCATGTCCATTTTCAAGATATCTCCCCTTGATTTTGACAATGCAGCAAATTTAAGAAAATAAATAGAAAACTATTTATTCTAGATGTGAATACAAATGTGCAGGATGCCATGAGCAATGAACTGGAAGTAATCACATCACCTTTAAATAAAAGGAGTATCCAACCACTTCCCTATTTTAATAAAATAATACTACTTGCTTTTTACTCATCTGGATTATACAAACACAGCCATTAATGCCACATTGATGTATCCTTCAGAACACCCCATATTATCTGCCAAAGGTTAATGATGAAATAGCCAATATTTGGTAACACATATTAACTAATATGTTGATGTTTTTAGATGTCATACATGCATACCCATCCAGCTGAACAGTGTTTAAGATAGATATCACTGTAGCATATTCTTCCATGAAGGAAAACCAGCCATTTCTCTGAGATCAAGTAACTTCACTGGGAGTGTCCCTAGATTATTGCGAATCTCCCACATATCAACTCAACAGATGACTAAGGTCAATAAAGGCATTTGTAGGGAAATAAAAATGACAATTCTTGCTTGGATATCCTGTTTGTACCCACCTATACTCAACAAGTGTTGAGGATTTCTGTATTCATAGTGGGTAAATTTCCAGCACCAGAGAGATTTAATTCCAGGCAGCTTTATTTGGGGCATGGAAGTAGGGTAAGTGTCATTGCTTTTGGGGGGGGGGGAGGAAGATTAGTACAATTGAAATAAATACTAATAGAAACAGACTGTTATGCCCCTTCTTGGAGTAATGGTTGAGTCTTTTTGTGTCTATGTCAGATAAGTTCCAATCTAAGCTTCCAAGTAGAGCGTGCTCCTGGTGACATTTTAACTGGGTGTTGGCATTTTCAGCACCACGGAGAGTAGCAAATCTCTTTCAATGGGACTGCAATCCTTCCTTGTATCATGTCTGCCCAGACTTTACCCTTTGTGGTGATTAGCTGCCACATTTTGAAGTCCCTTAGATATGATGGACAACTTTCATTATCTGAGTCTGAATGAAATTGGAGTTCTGGTCTGACACATCTAGATTAGGGGAGTTCTTCAGTTGATTCAAGGTGGGAGACTATTTTGCTTGACATAAAGGAGGAAACACTTTTGACAAAAGAGGACAGTATACATGCTAGCCCCATCCTGCCTGAAAAAGATTATTAGGTTCTTTTCTATTCTCAGACCTAGCTGTCAAACAAGCAGACTTTTCAAGTAAATGCAATCAGATGGTGCTTTGGTTTTTTTTAATATGTGTGTGTGTGTGTGTGTGTGTGTGTGTTGTATTTGTGCTGATAAATAAATATATAAACACAAATATAAAAAAGGCAACATTAAAAATAAAAATATGGGTTTCTGCCTGCATGGTTTTCTGTGATGAGCCGAAGGACAGAAAGAGGGAGGAATGAGCTTCCTCCCATATTTGGGCATACCAGGGGTTGTAACACAAATACACACACACACACACACACACACACACACACACACACACACACACACACACACACACACACACACACACACACACACACACACACACACACACACACACACACACACACACACACACACATATATATATATATATATATATATATATATATATATATATATATATATAAATTTTAATTCAAACATCATCTTCCTTTAAGCAGTGTGTTGTCTGGGTTCATATATTTTGTGCAAATATTTTATGCAATAACAATTACAATTTACAGCCATATTTATTATTGTATCTATTCTTAACTTAATACGAATACCAATATATACCATACTTAATACTATAACAATCCTCTTCTTAACTTATTTAACTTTGTTAAAACATTTTCTCTATTTCACTCTTCTGCTTTTTTTCCCACTTTTCATATTTATTCTCTAGCCATTATAAAATAATTCCCATATATTATAATAATCAGTTTGTTTCTTCTCTTTAATTTCAAGTATTAACCTATTCATTTCTGCACATTCTAATATTTTCCTAATCACATTCTCATCCATAGGGATATCTTCATTTTCCCAATTTTGTGCAAATACAATCCTAGCTGCAGTTATTACGTGAATGATTAAGTATACATTTTCTTTACAATAAGTTTCTGGTAAAATCCCCAACAAAAATAATTCAGGTTTCAGATCAATATGCTGTTGTATCAACTCCTCCAACCATGTACATATTTTAAATCCAATATTGTTTGGCTTTTACGCATGTGGTGGTATTCATTTTGATCAAATAATTCTATTGACAGGATGCTGGGAACAATTTAAATTTAAATTTAGCAATAAAAACAAATTTTTAAAAAAACTACCATAGTTTAAAATCAATACAATGGTATTTTTTCAAGCTGTCTTTTAATCAGAGGTCCAAACAGTTCCGAAAGATTCTGGTGGCAATTGTCATTTATAAACAAAAAGCTAACAATATGTAAAGAGGTTGTTATTGTCGTAAGAATTTCCTGAGTCTAGGAAAAAGCAAAAGTGAAAAGTGATCCCCATTAGAATCCAGAGAGGACTACAGTTTTATTATAACAGTTCTGTATAACCTAATCCCTTCCAGATGTATCGTATGTTATCCAGGAATTCAGAGAGAGATTTCTCACATCTTGTTGAGGAATATCTTATAGTGCAATTGGGCAAGTGGCAATGTAGACATTAAGAATATTATTATGGTTGGTCTCACAGCCAGATGTTTAGAATGGTTTTGGGATTATTGTTCATCTACAAAGTATTTCCCAAGGAATAGGGGTACATCTTGGATACTATGCAGATGTTGTTTAATTATGGTAAAGTATCACTACAGGATGTAAGCTATTCTAAGTAAAGCTGCTTTTTGCAATTGACTAAGGGTGATTTTGCCAATGCTGATAGCGTTCAAGTGATGCTCCAGTTGTTTTGAAATTGCATCCAAGGCAGGAATAGTACCTATTTGTACTATCTTTGCTTTCTTCTGCTACAATTGTTCTGCTTCCATTTGCAGGTCTTTATATGTTCCTTCCCTCCCACCCCATTTTTTTTCTTTTTTATTCTGCTGTCTCTAGGTATTGCAATGTCCACTATTCAGACTGTTTCATGTTATCAGCAATTACAATTACAATAAAACACACATATGAGAGAGGGGGGAGGGAGAAAGAGGGGGAAAGAGAAGGGTGGGGAGAGAGAGGTGGCTTAAGGTGGCTTAAAGTGTCTTATAGTCATCCACAAGGGATAAATATAATGCCTGAAGAGTCTTGTGGGACAAATAAGTCTGGAGAGATTTTCTTGGTTTTCCCAATTTAGGTATTAAAATGTGCACTTGCATTTTAAAAAGTCTGTTTTTATAGTTTGGCCATAGTGCGTCTTTTAGAAAATAATCTGAATCCCAAGATTTAGTCCATTTTTTTGTTGCTGCTGCTGCTATTACTGCTTTGCTTTGTTTTCGTAGAACAAATGTTCTGCTGAGAGAAGTAAACAATGTTTGAGTTCATGAAGGTAAAGTTTCCACCATACATGTGTGCTAGTTGTTTCTGGCTCTAGGGGGAAGTGCTCATCTCTGTTTCTAAGTCAAAGAGCCAGCGCTGTCCGAAGACGTCTCCGTGGTCATGTGGCTGGCATGGCTAAATGCCGAAGATGCACAGAACAGTGTTATCTTCCCACCAAAGGTGGTTCTTATTTTTCTACTTGCATTTTTACATGTTTTCGAACTGCTAGGTTGGCAAAAGCTGGGACAAGTATTGGGAGCTCACTCTGTTATGTGGCGCTAGGGATTCGAACTGCTGAACTGCCAATCTTCTGATCGACAAGCTGAGCGTCTTAGCCTCTGAGCCACCGTGTCCCTTTGTTTGAGTTCATAAATTATACTAATCTTTATATTAGGCTTTCTGGCTTAGATAGTTCTCCCAATTTTTTTTACTGCAGCTGCTTGTAAGCCACGGCTTATAAATGGCTCAGTGGGGGTGTGTGTGTGTCATTTTGAGGGTCTCTGGTGACTTAAAATTAAGAAGGTCGCCTGTGATTTCAAACACTCTGGTTTAGGGTATTGTGTTAATCAAGCCTGTGAGTTGAAACCATGACTGGCCAGTGATCTGCTACATCTTTATAGAGCTCACGCCATCTCCAACCAAGTGAGATGGCGGTCCTCCATCTTTCTCCACATCCTCTTACTTTATTCCCACTTCTCTGACGGGGGCATATCTCTGTGTGATTTCATCCTGCAGTTTTTATTTCATGGCATCCAGAATGTAGGATTCTCATTCTTCCTTGAGAAAAGTCTCTTTGCGAAATTCTTGTTAAAGTGGAGGTAATTTCTTGCATGAGCAAGCCTCCCTCAAGTGCTGCTTTACATATCTTATTTCTCTAAGAGCAAAAAATTGAAGAATTTTCTAGCAGAGTAAATTATGCACATTGATTCTATGGCTTGTGGGCATTGATTGTTCTTCTCCCTGAGCTCAGAAGGAGGCAGCATTTGAAGGGCTGTTCATCCCCCCCCCCAGATAAAAGCACATTGGAAGAAAGTTTAGATAGGATATCTCTCCTTTGTCTTAGAATTTCTGCATTATTATTATATAAGAGAACGAGCATGTTCATAGGTTTTTGTTGTTGTTGTTGGTTTGATTTTAATTTGAGTGGCTATCAACTCACTTCTTTCCTGTGTTGGAAAGCACATAAGGAAGTTGTAAAGACAAAGGATAGCAAAGGGAAATAATCAAAGCCATTAAAAAGCTAAAGTTAGAATATTTTGGACTTGTGATGCGACACCCAGAAAAATATGGCATCCTTCACTTAATCCTCCAGGGAGAAATGAAAGGCCAAAGAGGTCCAGGCAGAAGAAGAACATCATGGCTTCAAAACCAAAGGGAGTGGTTTGGACAAAACTCAGCAGCACTTTTTCATGCACTGTTGACAAAAATAGGATTGCCAACATGATTGTCAACGTCTGATGACAGATGTGGAAGAGGAAGAGAAGGAGGAGGAGGACGAGGAGGAGGAGGAGGAGGAGGAGGAGGAGGAGAAGAAGAAGAAGAAGAAGAAGAAGAAGAAGAAGAAGAAGAAGAAGAAGAAGAAGAAGAAGAAGAAGAAGAAGAAGAAGAAGAAGAAGAAGAAGAAGAAGTAAGACAAAGGGATCTCAACTACTCATTTTAGCATCAGTTGAGAACGGAACAGATTTATCCATCAGAAAACACATATAGTAGATTATATTTTATCAGAAAAAATGGAATGGAAGTTAAATTTTATCCAGTTCTATCATGATGATGGGTGCTGTTTCCAGATAAAAGGTGCATACTGGAACTGTGCTCAGTTGTGTTTTGCTTGATAGCTCTATTGTCCCAGGAAAAACATTTCCGTTTTTTACATAGTCAGCATAACAAGGGACGTTTTGCAATCTTCTGTCATTTTTGGCAATGTCTTAAAACTTATCCCTGTTTTATCTTTTTTTTTTCTGTTCGTCTGGAGCTTTTCTGCATTTTTCTGCATTTTCCAATGTGGATAAATCTACTGGGAGAAATTCCCTTCTGATGCTTTCCCTTGGGATTGCATGGATAAATAAAGCAACAAAAGCTGTAAATTGAAAGATGATTAAAGCATAGAATATTCATACCCACACCTCATGTGCTTGCGCGCGCGCACACACACACACACTTTGGCCACCACATAACTAAGTACAGGAATACTTATGTTCTACTCAAGAGAGTTTCATACAATTCTTCTCCTTTTTTGGGGGGCGGGCGGGCAGGGGGAATCTTGAAAGCACTTTATTTTTTCATGAAATTGAATGAGAACTGATAGGAAAGAAATTTTAGACTCTAGGTTATGCCTGGCACAACAGTATCTTTGCATTTACTAATATTTAGCATATGATGAGAACATTAATCATGTATTAATCTATTAATCTATTCTTCTAATCTATTCTTCTATCCTATTCCATTATTCCCTTCCATGAAGTTAGGAGTGGATTTCTATGGATTCATATTCGCGATTGTATCCTATTCATGGTTGTGACTTTCTAGTTTTCTAGATGTGTTGAGCTTACTCTTTCTTTAGTCCTAGTCAAAATATCTTTCCATCCTCCTCCTACTATTAATCATCCTCATCCTCCTCATGTTATTGATAATATAACAGAAGAGAAGAAAATGTATATACATGGTCTACAGAATTATAAGTAAAACTTCTATGGGGGAATCATAGCGGCCTCATAACTGGATGACCAATTCAGCTATCCACGTGATCACCTCTGGTGTTGCTTTGTGCATTTCTTGTAGGAAACCAGAGCATGCATGTCATGGGCAATCTTGCACAATACATTTAATAGTTTGCATATCAGCATCACAATCACAACAAAGGGAATCTTTCCATCTCCACTGATACAGGGGAGAGGCGCTTCTTCCAGTATCACACATGTTCTTTGGATATCTTATATCTTTGAGTATAGAGACACATTACACATACCTATATGCGATCCAGGTCATTGCTCCATTGGTCAACCAGGAATAAGCATCAAATAGTGCTGTACTCAGCACTTGAATGCAAAATGATGCTGGCCAATTTTTATGCATAGAGCACTGAAGCTAAAAATAGTAAGAAGGTTATGCATTCTTTACTCGGAAAATTTCCAGATTTTGAAATCAAGACTGGCTGACTATTCTTATTTTCTTCTGCAGAGGTTGGTATACTTATGGATTTATTATAAGAAATAGGTTTGTTGCCCATATCAGAGACTGAGGCATTTTACTATCATGACTGTTATATGTCCAACTTCTGTTGTCACTTTGTTTAGGTATCAATAAAGAAAACAAAACAGGTCCTTGGTTGTTGGGGAAAACATCTTAAAATGTGCAGTAGCTGAAATATGTAATGATGATAGCATCTATTAAGGATTCAATGCTTTGCTCAGGGCATCTGTCTTCTTCTAATAAAGAATGACTTGGTGCCATGTTATCACCTGGGAAACAATAGGAACTTTAATTTAATAGATAAGTTTCTGTTTTCAACTATTCCCATTATTGCACTGCACTGCTGTTGTCAGAAATGTGAATCCCCAATAGGAAGAGACAGCCAAAACAATCACCCAATGTACAAACTATAAATTATCCTTTGGATAATAGATGAATTGGGGACCATGGTTTGGTTCAATTCTTATTTCAAAAGGGAGGACCTATGTGAAAATTACAGCCAATGTCTCCTGTTGAAGATTAATTTAGCAGTTGTCTGAATAATAACATTTCTGGGGGTTTTTTTTCTGGGGTTTTTTTTTTTAGACTTATGTTGGGTTCTGTTTCTTGGTTATGCCATAGTATGAAAGAAAGTCATGCTGGCTTTAAACAAAAGACCTGGGGAAGAACTGCTTAACTTTCAGGACAAGAAGATCAACTAAGTGGAATTCCAGCCTGAATGGAGACCATCCCAAGACTCCAATACAGAAAAGGGTTACTTAAACTAAAACCTTGGAGAAGTTAGTGAGACAAAATCATTGTCATTCAATAAAGGTTTTTTTCTAATAATTTCGATAGGATTTTCAGTAGACACAATGAACTCTGGAATGGGACTAGAATAAGCAGTTTTTTAACACTTTTGATACAATATTTTGGGAAGATAACGGAATGGCTTAAGTCTCTCTGATGAAAGAGGTTGCACATCTTTCTAAGACAACTGGTTTGCATACTGGGTTTGTTTGTTTTTTAGTATGGAAAAAATGTTCTGATTCCATCCTGGGGAGAGGGGGGAAACAGTCCAGGTTGCAACATATTTTTCTGCCTTTTATCAAATAAGAAGGATGACTTCAAGGAAAGAGTGTTATGTTAATCTATTTGGTACACCTTTGGGCCAAGCAAATAATCTTCATTTGGATTTTCTTTATGGTCCATGGAAATGCTCACTCTCCTCGGCAAAGCAACTTTTCTTCTAGATTGGGATCTTTTGCCTTTCTTGAACAATGCAAGCCATTGATCTGCGGCTTGAAAAATCTGACAAATGGCAATGACCAGACAGCAAATCCTTAAATGCAGCTAATCGGGAGAAACGGAATTGAAATGGTTGATTCAGTAATTGGATCTATTTTAATGATTCAAATGAATATGGAGAGTTAGTCAAATCTGCACATTCAAATCATGTAATCAAATAAATCCACATTTCTATATGAATTGTTGGGCTGGTGGAGGAGACCCTTCCTGCATGCCCACGGAAACATCTAAATCTAACTGGAGGCATCTTATTAGATTTGACTTTCAGATTTGATTTGGAAAGTCAGTTTGATTTAGAGAGTCAATCAAATTGCCTTTGAATCAAGTCTCTGCACAGCCTTAATATGTGTGTACATGTGTGTTTGTGTGTGGGTGTGTGTGTGTGTGTGAGAGAGAGAGAGAGAGAGAGATGCTGGTTATTCATACTGAGGGTGATGACAATCTTAACATTCCCAGGTGTTTGTCTAGACTTCAGATAAGTTGCGGACAAATTACCAGTTTTGGTGATGGGTTCAATGCCGGAATTTTCCAAGTATGAGAAGTTGCAATAGGTCTTAACAGGCAACAGTTGAGTTAGTCAACAATCCAACATTGTATAAGACAGATACTTAAGAGACAATATGGAGTAGTTAAGGAGATAGAGTAGAACCAGGGGATCTATAGTAGCTTCAGCCATGGAAGCTCTCTGAGCGATTTGGGCCCATTCGTTCTGTCTCCACCCAACCTACCCCACAGGATTGTGCTTGTTGTGGGGAAAATGGGAGGAGGGAGGACTATGTTTGCCACCCTGAGTTCCTTGAAAGATCCAAGAAATACAGAAATAAGAAAGTTTTTTTTAAATTATTAAACTTTCTCCCACCACTTAGCATGGCAATACAGGTGACTAGCTTACTTGGTATATTTACCACTTGTCCTCTGAGTAGACCAAGTCTCTGCTTTGCTGTCAGCTCTCTCCTCCTTGCTCTGCCCTGAGGTATTGGGTTGCCATGTGAGAGGAAAAGTTGTTTATATTGTTAGCCTGTCTCAGAGACGCTTCTTTCTCTTCTAAAGAAGGGGGAACATTATCCTTCAAGTGTTTTGAACGTAATTTTGAAAGCTGACTTTTATTGGTTTCTTTTAACCCTCTGCGCTCCCAACCCTTTCTCCTCCCTCGACAGCCCCTCCCTCGGAGCAAAAAGAGAGAAAAGTATTTTTTAAAACGAATAATAATTTATGTTTAGTATAAAGAACAATTTAATGGCATCACCAAAGGTCATTTCCCCCCACCATTAGCATCATCCCTGGTTTGTGCTCACAGATGACCTCCTTATCCACCTGCATACCTAAGTTCACTGCTAAGGAAAGGCACCACAAACAAGGGAGGATAAGACCTGACTTCAAAGGACAAAGATCTAAGGCTGTCATACTCACTGCTGCCAATACCAAACAAAGATCCCTCCCTCCTTTTAAAAAAAAAGTGACTGCTGCCCTTGTAAGGCAAACTCATTCCGGGACATTTTTTTTAAAGCCTTTTCTACATATATATGTATGTTTTGTACATGGGCCAAAATGTATGTCATTTGATCCTTGTGTTTACTGCCCACATCCACTGATGCACATATATCTCTCTCAAGTATAAATATATTGTATGTTAGCACTGTAAATAATTCTTGGTCATGTGTCTCACGTCTTCTCATGGTATCATATCCTTATTGTTATGTTTAACAGTGTCATCTATTGATTGATAAAGCCTATGTGTAAAACTGTAAGCTCCTGGTGTAGTTTATGTAGGTCCCTATTCTCAAATAAAGTTCAAAAATCGTTGAGTCTTTGTTGACTTTATTCTTGATGTTCATTTGCCAACCTCTGTCTGAAAGCAAATTCAAAAATGGCAAAAGAGCATCAGAGTTCCAAGCAACACCCCCAATGAAAGAAGACTCTGAGGCTTGAAGTTCCTCAAAGCTTCCATTTTATTAGAGATGTCCTATTGGCACACCTGGAAGCTTCCAAGTTTTCCCCACCCAAATGAAAGTCCAAGCCCATACCCAACACCCACATGTCCATTACATAGCCCAGTCAGGCACTGTTTCAACTGGAGATGTCTCTCAGTCATCCCACTCCAGGTCCAGAGCAAGATGTCCTTGACTTTCTCAGAAAGAAATGCTATTATCACTATATCTCTCCCATACTCCATATAATCCCACCTGCCATTTCGCCACAACATTGAAAGTGGCAGGCTGGAAAGCCCAATGCAAAAGATGGCTTCCAGGCTTGAGACATCATGCAAATCTTACAAGCGATGCTATCATGGTGGATTGATATGCCCCAAAAAGTGGCCTTCCCAGATCATTCTTCAAATTGTGTCTCTAATGTTAAAACATGCCCACTTTTGGTAAGCGAACAAAACATTTTGTTATTTTTCTTCGTACAAACACCACCAAGCAGTATTTCTCTTCTTTCTGTGGATTTGAATTGTTACTAATAATAGAGTCATCATCATTTATACTTGAAATAATTCCTCACATCTGAGATCACTTTTTTAAAAAAATTATGGAAGCTCCTTTCTCTCAATTGTGATATTTTAAAAATGTAAGTGTATACAAAATGCACCAAGTATAAATTACTGATGTAATAATCCATGCAAATATGCAGCTTTCTTTCATAGTGGCTAATACAATACATGCAAGGAGGAGAAATATTATAAATGAAACAGTCCAAACACATATGAATATATACCAGGACCCTCTATTTCTATCAAACCTTGTATCACAGATCCAATGACCTCTTCTCTACAACCTTATGATGTAAGAAGGAATACTAAATTGGTTGCCGTTAGTGACATTATGTTGTTCTATTTACAAACAGAGGGACACGGTGGCTCAGTGGCTAAGACACTGAGCTTGTCGATCGGAAAGGTTGACAGTTCGGCAGTTCGAATCCCTAGTGCCACGTAACGGAGTGAGCATGTCCCAGCTTCTGCCAAACTAGCAGTTCGAAAGCATGTTAAAATGCAAGTAGAAAAATAGGAACCACCTTGGGTGGGAAGGTAACAGTGTTCTGTGCGCCTTCGGCACTTAGTTATGCTGGCTACATGACCATGGAGACATTTTCGGACAGCGCTGGCTCTTCAGCTTTGAAACAGAGATGAGCACTGCCCCCTAGAGTCGGGAATGACTAGCACATATGTGCGAGGGGAACTTTTACCTTTACTTTATTTACAAACACTTGCCCAATAATGTAGAACAATTCTGGGATGCAATTATTCCATTAATGAATTAGATTTTATATTTATGGGATGGAGATACATTTCTATGCCCAGGTAAGATTCTTCCACTCAATGTTTCAATTCTGTAGAGAAGTCCATTGTCTCAAATGCTGTATCCTCAATGATGAATCACATTTCTTCAGCCCTTGAAGAACATTCTCAGAATATTTTAACCATCGTACCATTTTTTTTGCTATTTTGCTTTGTGCAAACACCATCAAGTAGTATTTCTCTTCCTTTTGCACAATTGAATTGCTACTAATAATAGAGCCATCCTAATTTGAAAGACAACAAGCCTTACAGAAGAATAAGAAAGCAGAAGAACAGTTCAAGGAGCAATGGACATGGTCTTAAGAGCTGATATATCACCAGAAACCTATTTCTTTTTTCTGCCACCTTGCTTTGGAACATCAGAACATCAAAGAGGTAGCTGTCCCCCTCTGGTGCTGAAATGAACTAATGAAGATAATTACCAAAAAGTCAATAAGAAGTCTGCTGTCTGCATTGTTCTATTCTACGGCATGCGTGGGGGGCACTTCTGATTCCATTCTGTAGAATGTCAAATTATTACTTCACACTGTCAGCTTTCCAAATAGCATCCAAAAGTAAATCAGAGTCCGAGGCAAAGAATTCCTCAAAGTTCTAATTTATTAAGAGAGCCATGTTGGCACATCTAGGAAAACCTGAATCGGAAAGCTTCCAGGTTTTCCCACCCAGTTGAAAGTTCAAGATCCTGCCCCAACACCCACAAGTCCATCACATGGTCCAATCCTCTCCTGCCATGCTGGCAGTTTCCACCCATCCAGTTCCGGCCAAGTGCAGAGACAAAGGATGACCTTGGCTTTCTAGAAAGAATTTTGTTATGGCTACATATCACCCAACTCCATATAATCCCCTCTCCCATTTTCCCACAATAGAAAATGCACAATAGAATAATAGAAAGTGTGGCAGGCCTACAGTCCAAAAAGGAAAAGATGGCTTTCAGGCCTGACACAAATGTTGCAAAGGTGGGAATGAATAAAATGGAAATGGTTCTCCATTCTGCATTGCCTTCCTATTGATTTTACCTTGTCTAATAATATAACAGTAGTGCTAACACTTGTAATAATATTAATTTTAATTGTTCATATCACCATTATATTTACATTCTCTATTTCCTGTTTTGGCTTCTGCTTTCTAGGGTTAAGGTTAGGGTTAGGGCCTAAGATGTAGATCTGAGATGTAAGATGGGAAGATCCACCACCACCCCTTGAAGTGTAACCCACAGATGAGTATTGAATCATTTCTTCTGGATCCTCGTTGTATGAGCCACGGTGGCACAATGGTTAGAGTGCAGTACTGCAGGCTACTTCTGCTGGCTGCCGGCTGCCTGCAATTTGTCAGTTCAAATCTCACCAGGCTCAAGGTTGACTCAGCCTTCCATCCTTCCAAGGTGGGTAAAATGAGGACCCAGATTGTTGGGGGCAATAGGCTGACTCTGTAAACCGCTTAGAGGGGGCTATAAAAGCTCTGTAAAGCAGTGTATAAGTCTAAGTGCTATTGCTATTGCGATTGTTGAAATGCATTGCATGCCTATATTCTAACCTGGGCCAGGAAGGAGGAAGAAGATCAAACTAAGAACTCATAAATAGATAGAAAGTTATAGAAGAGAAGGAAGTAGATTTCAAAGCCAGCTCATGTCAAGAGAGATGAAAAGCTTACTAAAGGCACAATATTGGAATGGTTAAAAAAATGTAAGAGGGGAAAGCTGTTCTGCTAAGTTGGTTCCAGTGACAAATTTCACATTGAGGGGCGGTAACTGAAAATAGTGACAAACCCCCCCTCTTTTTTCCATCTAGAAAGTGTACAGCTAAAAGAATGCTTCACAAGTGGAAATAAGGGTCTTTAGAAACCTTTGGAGATTTGGATAGTTATTTTAAGAGAAGGTTCATCATTTCCTGCAATATTTTCCAACTCTTGTCAGCTGCAGATTGTCACAGTGGAAATGAGAAGGAACAGTCAGTTTCGTTTCTTAGTCATGTTGCTTTTTTTAAAAAAAAAATAAGGCATGAAAAGAACACATGAAAAGGAATTCATTTCCACCAGCTCTTGAGCTGACCTAAATTTTATTTGTATTTTTATTGTGGCTCATCTCATATGACCCAACTATTGCTTTCTAATGGGCTTTTAAAGTCAGAGATAATTATTCCTCCTCCTCCTCCTCTCCACCTCCTCCTCCTCCTCCTCTCCACCTCCTCCTCTCCACCTCCTCCTCTTCCTCTCCACCTCCTCCTCTCCACCTCCTCCTCTCCACCTCCTCCTCTCCACCTCCTCCTCCTCCTCTCCACCTCCTCCTCCTCCTCTCCACCTCCTCCTCACCCAACAGGGACTTTAGAGGAATCTGAAATTATATTCATTTTTGCAATATGATGTAGGAGGAGGTAAATCTAAGATATTTTATGGTTTGACTCATAAAGGACTACACCTTTAAAAATGTTTTGTTTAAAACAAAACATTTTATGTGCTTTCAAGCTGCTAGGTTGGCAGAAGCTGGGACAAGTAACGGGAGCTCACTCTGCTACGTGGCACTGGATTTTTGAACCATAGAACTGCTGACCTTTCTGATCGACAAGCTCAGTGTCTTAGCCACTGAGCCACCATGTCCCCTTTTCAGTGAGCAACAAGGACTCCCCAATTCAACCTTGAGTTCCATATATTACCTCCTATATTTTTTCCCTAATAAAGCAGCTGGAAAAAAACAGTTTAAATCCACCAATCTATTGTTAAACTTTCAAGGGGAACCTTTTCAACTCCAGTCATCTAGATTTTTAAGGAGGAAATCCTTATTTTACAATAGTGGGTGGAAACCTCTCCCAATTTGGCATATCCTGGATTTTAGCAGCTGTTAAATGCGCCTATTCTTGCTGCTATTGAAAATAACGCCTGCTCCTCTTCTTCAAAGTAACAATTGTTCTACTAATCAATATCTATTGCCTAGCATAAATTGAGCAGTAGCACTCTCTTAAAATGGGTTCAGTGGGACCTATCATATTATTTGCCGTGAATTTCTACGGCAACCAGGCGCCATTTTACTTTCCACGCAAAGCTATAAAGGTGATTTGTGAAGTAACATGAATACATTACTCTCAGCGCCAGACTCCAGCTGCCAAGAATTTGACTGACAACCTCCTTCTTATTTATATCAGCCTAGATAAGAGCAGGCTTAATGGTATAAATTCTTTGGATTGGAATTTTACTGCTCCTGCTTGGATATTTATTGATCATAAAATAAGGAGGGCAAACCTCCAGAAGCCAAAAGAAAGAGAACTAGAACCCATGAATGTCCTTAACCGGCCCCTGGTGTGCCATGTTTTGAGTCTGCTGGACCTGAGTGGCCAAAGAGGACAAGTTGATTCTTTCCCCTGGTTAGAAAAGAAAATAGGTTGTATCAGTCAAGGTGTTGAGACCCAGGTTCAAGTCCCTTCTCAGCTCACAGTGACTTTGGACCAGTGTTTCTCATTCAGTCCAAAACTCACTTTGTTGTAGTGACGAAGGTCCTGGATTAGAACTGAAACCCAGGTTTTGGCCTTTGGATGTAATAAAGCATGCATCTGCACCACCAAGAGCTGTGGTGGCACAGTGGTTAGAGTGCAGTACTGCAGGCTGCTTCTGCTGACTGCCAGCTGCCTGCAATTGGGCAGTTCGAATCTCAAGCCTTCCAAGGTGGTTATATGACTTTACTTTACTTTAATTGAATTAAAGTAAAGAGGACCCAGATTGTTAGGGGCAATAGGTAAACTGCTTAGAGAGGGCTGTAAAGCACTGTAAAGTAGTATAAAGGTCTAAGTGCCCTTCCTTCCTTCCTTCCTTCCTTCCTTCCTTCCTTCCTTCCTTCCTTCCTTCCTTCCTTCCTTCTTGTTAGAAGGTAGTACTGCTAGCTAATTCTGCTGACTGCCAGCAGTTTGATTCTGACCATCTCAAGGTTGACTCAGCTTTTTATCCTTCAGTAAAATAGAGACCCAGATTGTTGGGGGCAAGATGCTGACTCTGTAAACCGCATAGCGAGGGCTGCAAAGCACTGCAATGCAGTATATAATTCTAAGTGCTATTGGTATTGCTATGTATACATGCATGCATGTATGTAGAGATGTCATTCCAGTCCTGAGAAGACTCTTGCCAGAAGACTCTTTCGGTGACTGGAAGTGCTGGATGAGGCCTCAGGGTAGTATGCAACGAAGCAATGTAGTCACTTTGCTTCACTTTCAGAAGGAAAGCGTGTTAGTTTGCAAGCCAACTTTGAAGAGACGCTTCAAATGAAACTTCAAAGAGCAGAGACTCTTTGAACGTTTTGCATCGTCTTCATCAGTTCCTCCCTTTGGTTCCTTCTCATTTTTGAATTGCACCGAGTATGGCTCCTCGGTTTAGAAATGAGGAATGATCTGTTTCATTTTTTGGAGGGGGGTGTGCCTGGGTGGGGAGAAAACCTGCATTTGTAAGTTAACCAATTTCCTCGCATTTACTTGCCTAGACCCATGATGGCAAACCTATGACACATGTGCCAGAGATGGCACACAGCCCCCTCTCTGATGGCACGTGAGCTTTCAGCCCAGTTCAGCTCTGCTGCGCATGCACAGATGCCTCTCCCCCGCCAGCTGGCCTTTGGGTCTCTGCCGCACACGTGGGAAGGCGTATGCAGGGGATGCGTGCTTGCGCAGGGGGCAGTGTGGCAGCACGCATGCATGCACCAGGGAAACATGCAGTGGCCATGCATTGGATTTTGTGGGTTCAGGCATGCACGCACACGCTTTGAGCACTTGGTCCAGAAAAGGTTAGCCATCTCTGGCCTAGGCTCATTTGATGATCGGAACACAATTATGCTGTAGACTGCACATTTCTATTGGGTTAAAATGTTCACTTCAAGCAGTGGTTCTCAACCTATGGGTTGGGACCCCTTTGGGGGTTGAATGACCCTTTCACAGGGGTCGCCTAAGACCATTGGAAAACACACATTTTTGAAAAAATACTGAAAACATAAAATAATTTTGTGGTTGGGGGGTCACCATAACATGAGGAACTGTATTAAAGGGTTGCGGCATTAGGAAGGTTGAGACCCACTGACTTAAAGGAACAAATCCTACAACCCCACCCCCACTCCCAAATGTTGCATTATGTGGAAAAATTACATTAAAAGATGCTTACATTAAGAAAAGCAACACCATGATCAATGTTTATTATTGGCAGTCTTACGCATGCACGCATCAGGGAAAGATGTGTAGATTATAGGTGAAAAAATAGCAAACAGTCATGTTTAGAAAAGGATGTTCAAAAATCAGTGGGGATGTTCTATTGTTTTCATGCAAGATCGTAGAAGCTGGGCAACAGGCTATTCTTTCGAACAAAACTTAGACATTACAGAATCCAAACATACTTCCATTCTTCCATGAAGGCATGTGAATTTCTATAAATGAGCACTGTCTCTACTTGTGTGTCAGCAAATGATCATGTGATGGAAAACTTAAAGGCATTTTGTGTACTTGATTGCCTTTGCAGATCAGCATTGGTAACAGGACACCGTTACACAATAAGGCGTAGTTGTTTTTTAAGACATCAGAATGATTAGTTTTATCTTGCGTGGCCTTAGAAATTGGGTAAAACATTGCAAACAATCATTTCCATCCTGGCTCTCTCCAGATATTTTAGACTGCAGCTCAAATCTGCTCCAATATGGCCCACAATGAAGGTTGGTCGGTCTTTCTGTCTATCATCTACCTACCTACCTACCTACCTACCTACCTACCTACCTACCTACCTATCATCCATCCATCCATCCATCCATCCATCCATCCATCCATCCATCCATCTATCATCTATCTATCTATCTATCTATCTATCTATCTATCTATCTATCTATCTATCTATCATCTATCTACCTACCTACCTACCTACCTACCTACCTACCTACCTACCTATCTATCTATCTATCTATCCATCCATCCATCCATCTATCATCTATCTATCTATCTATCTATCTATCTATCTATCTATCTATCTATCTATCTACCTATCATCTATCTATCTATCATCTATCTATCTATCTATCTATCTATCTATCTATCTATCTATCTATCTATCTATCTATCTATCTATCTATCTCTTGTCTTTAATAGTCTTACAAATAACTCAAAAGTGGCAAACATAGCCAACACACTTTCCTCCGTGTATTTTCCCCACAAAAACATACCCCTGTGAGGTGACTGGGTGAAAGTGACAGTGTCAACTCACAAAAGCATTTCTAGTCTGCTCTAGTACCTTGACAGAGAGTTCACTCAGTTGGTTTTCATACCCAAGGTGGAAATAGAACTCACCATCTCCTGGTGATTGGCCCAAAGTCACCCGGCTGGCTTTTGTTGCCTAAAATGGGAGTAGAACTGACAGTCTCCTGTTTTCTAGACTGGTGCCATAACCACTAGACCAACCTGACTTCCAATGTGGGAAGATCCAGCCCAAAATATCTAGACATCAAGAGGCTCCAAAAATCCAAGTAGAACCTGTGTGTAAGAAAATGATTTTATATACAAATGCAGGCGAAATCAACTGGAAGTTATTATATATTGATCTAAATACATAACATTTTTAATCCAATAGTCTAAAGATAGCTATTTTTAACTCCGCCAAAGGACTTTGTGAATAATGAACATTGAGATTGAGAAAAATACAGGCCTGTTACATCTTTTCAGACAAAACTTCTAAGTTTAACTTCAGACAAACATGCACGATGGCATATTTCAATTCTTTTCTATGATGATGATAATGATTATTATTAATGAGAGGTTTTATTTTGCTTCACTCTTTCTCTCTCTCTCTCTTAAAGAGATCATTTTCAATGCTGCGTTTCTTAAAATAATTGCTGTTTGGATCTTATAACCGCGTTGTAAACCCGAAAGCCTTGTTTCAAGTAAAAATAAACAAAGCCCTTTGGATGTGCAACACAGAAAGCACGGTTCTGTTGGACGACTTTCTCATCTGCCTTCAGGCTCGCTTTACATCGCCTTGATACTTCACTTTGCCAGTAACAGATGAGTCAGCAGCTGAAGGAGCATCTAATGAGGCTGGTCCTTGAAGTGCCAAGAAATAAACCACAGCCAGGAGGTTTAGGGGGAACAAAAATGGATCCTCTGAGCCTAAATGATCCAACCATAGCCTGTTAACTTCTGATTGATCCTTTCAAACATGGGTGCGTGCACCTGCATGACCTTATCTGAATTATGGCTTGAAAAATGACTGATATCAACTTCCTGTTGGTTTTTTTTTTTTTTTTTTGTACACTAAGCAAGAGTCCGACTGAATGTATTTTCAAGAAATGTCAACTGAGCATCAATGCAACAAACAGAGTCTGCCAATATAGTTTTGCTCGTTCATCTTTGAATGCAGAGGGATGTTTTTTTAAAAAAATATATACATATAATAGCCATAGCACTCAGACTTGTATACCGCTTCACAGTGCTTCACAGCCCTCTCTAAGTGGTTTTACAGCATCAGTATATTGTCCCCAACAATCTGGGTCCTCATTTTACCAACCTTGGAAGGATGGAAGGCTGAGTCAACTTTGAGCCTGCCAAGATTGAACTGCTGGCAGTCGGCAGAATTAGCCTGCAAGATTGCCTTCTAACCATTGAGCCACCAGGGCTCTATTAAATAAAACCACAATATGGTCGATACATTAGGGTGCAGCATATTATGAGAACCTTGAGCTAGTCAGCAATGAAACCCCTGGCAATGTGAGCAGAGTTAGCCTGCAATACTGCATTGTAACCACTGTGCAGGCAGGCAGGCAGGCAGGCAGGCAGGCAGGCAGGCAGGCAGGCAGGCAGGCAGGCAGGCAGGCAGGAAGGAAGGAAGGAAGGAAGGAAGGAAGGAAGGAAGGAAGGAAGGAATAGCACTTAGGCTTACATACCGCTTCACAAATACTTTACAGCCTTCTGTAAGTGGTTCACAGAGTCAGCCTCTTGCCCCCAACAACCTGGGTCCTCATTTTATCCCCTCGGAAGAATGGAAGGCTGAGTCAACCTTGAGCTGGTGAGATTCGAACTGCCAAATTGTTGGCAGATGGCAGTCAGCAGAAGTAGCCTGCAGTACCTCACTCTAACTACTGAGCCACCATGGCTCTTAATAAAAGAGGAACAGAAATTTAAACTGAAGCCAATGACATAGCTTAACAAAAATCAGCAACAAAGTTCATCTGTGTCATTGGCTATACAAGAACAACAGAGCTGATTACAGTACATCTTGAGTTGTGGAGGTTTCATTGGGAAGCATTATCCCAATTCAACCTACCTACCTCTGTTGTTGAGGAGATAAAATTGGAGGTTGCAGTTCTGTAAAGGTTGCCTTGAGTTCTGGGGGAAATTTTCAACTTAAATCCCCACGGTTAGTATCTGCTGAGAGATTCTGCTTCCACTGAATCAAGGGATCGTGAGTTGAGAGCCACAACTCAGTTTCCCTATTTCTGAAGAATCAGGAGGCCATCCTGGAATGGTGTGAAGAACAGCACAACTGGCTACTCCCAAATTTCCAAAATAGCGGCAAACTTTCAGATCGTAAAATCTGCTGGACCGGTAAACATCAGCCATAGAGAAAACAATGGAATGGAAGTCAGTGATTCCTTAATAAAAGCTTGATTAGAAAAGAGGGAGCCAAGAGAGTATTTTTTTAAATTGGGGCAGCCCAAAATGTCTACATTTGAATTCTATAGTCAAGGGCACTCTATGAATAGATTTGTATGTGAGTGATTATGTGATTATAGGTGTGTACTTTTTCACTTTGTTCATTCTCCGAGTCGAACCTGACTCCATGCAATATGGAAATGGTTTGTTATTCATTTCTGTTTTTTTTCTTCCACCTTCCACCTTGCTCCAACCCTGGGATTTCTTGGTGACGTCCGAATCAAGGACCAGCCAAGTCTGATTCCTCTGTTGTTGTTGTTTCCAAGACCAGTCATGGTCAACTAAGTGCTATAACCTGTGCTACATCGACATCTGTCTGCCATTTCTCTGACTTTTTCTTTCCTGAGAAAGTGGCTTTCTTATTTATAGTATTCCATAGGGTCTTATGAAAACAAGCTGAAACTTCAGCTACCGGAGAAATGGTTCAACCATGAAAGACGGTGCAGGCCTCACACGCAAGCAATACCTCTTGGCCATCAAAAGAGGAGAAAGTGGCATCAGTGAAGAGTTCTGCAAGGCCCCAAGAGGGTGCAAAGGATGACAGATCTTCTTTTCAAGAGATCACTGGAAAGAGAAGTCATCCCTTTAATATATTTCTGCAAATACACTGTACAAATGTTTCCGTCGTGATTCTTGCCATAGTAGGATGGATCGGCCCTTTATCACTGCTCCAAAATCAAGGGAGATGCTTTGGAATTCAATTAGCCAAACAGTTGCCACAGCAACAGGTGCAGCAAAAATGCCAACTTAAATGATTTATACTGGCAGAAACCACTTCAAATAGGAATAAATGTAATACAGCATCCAGGAATGGAAAGCTTGTGCCATACGAAAATTGTATTTCTACTCTCCCCAGTGGTAGACCTCAAGGCTGTAATGCAATATAAATGAAGGGAGAGCAGAACATAGATATTGGAGTAGAAAGACAATGCAATGTAGTAGGCATGAAGCCAGTTCAGATGTTGCAAGATCTAATGAACGTATGCCTCAGATGGGCTTCTTAGGCTTGGTCCATACATAGCTAAATGTCAAAGCCGACTGTAGGTGTCAGACAACTCCATGTTTTAGTTAAAATAACATTATTAAAGATATGGGAAAAGGAAACGAAAACCAAGGAAGCTGGGGTAGAATGAAATATTATGGAGGACCCATGACTTCCTGATGAAAAATGATCATAGATGGAAAGACAGAACACTTGAGATGAAATTAGATTTGATGTAACTCATACTCCATTACAGTGGCAAAATTCATTCCTTTTTACTACCGGTTCTGTGGACGTGGTTTGGTGGGCATGGCAGGGGAAGGATACTGCAAAATCTACATTCCCATCCCACTTCTGGGGGAAAGATACTGCAAAATCTACATTCCATCCCACTCCTGGGGGAAAGATACTGCAAAATCTACATTCCATCCCACTCCTGGGGGAAAGATACTGCAAAATCTACATTCCATCCCACTCCTGGGGGAAAGATACTGCAAAATCTACATTCCATCCCACTCCTGGGGGAAAGATACTGCAAAATCTACACTCCTTCCCTACTTCTGGGGGAAGGATGTTGCAAAATCTACATTCCATCCCACTCTGGGGCCAGCCGGAAGGGGTATTTGCCGGTTCTCCAAATTACTCAAACTTTCCACTACCGGTTCTCCAGAACTTGTCAGAACCTGCTGAATTTCACCCCTGCTCCATTAGAACAGAACAGAATAACAGAGTTGGAAGGCGCCTCTAGTCCAACCCCCTACACAAACAGGAGACTATATTATTCCAGACACGTGTTTGCCCAGTCTCTTCTTAAAAACCTTCATTGTTGGATCACCCACAATCTCTGAAGGCAACTTGTTCCACTGGTTAATTGTTCTAACAGTCAGGGAATTTCTCCTTAGTTCTAAGTTGCTTCTCTCCTTCATTATGTTCCACCTTGTCTTGCCTTCTAGTGCTTTGAAAAAAAGGTTGCCCCCTCTTTGTACAGAAGAGAACCTGTATCTCAGGGTTGAACTCTAAGTTTCTGGTGCTTGCTGAGTTACCCTTCAGATATCATTATCATGACATAGTTGTCATTTCCATTACTGGTTAAGAGACTAGGTCAGCGATGGCGAACCTATGGCACGCGTGCCAGAAGTGACACACACGCGAGCCATTTCCTGATGCTTTTTTGGGCTCCGGTGCACCAGCCGGCTGGTCGTCACATGCGTGGGAGTGCCAGAAACTGGAAGAGCAGCTGCCTGGTGTGCATGCACATGCCGGGAAGATAATCTTCCAGTTTCCAGTACGCGTATGTGCACCGGCCAGCTGTTCTTCGTGTGTGCATGCCTGCCAGAAACTGGAAGACCATGTGGCCGGTGCACATGCCCGCTGGACCAACCGGAAGATCAAACTCTTCTGGTTTCCGGCACGCATGCGCACACACAAACTCCTGTTTCGGCACGCAGTGCCAAACAGGCTCACCAATACTGGACTAGATGATCTTTCAGATGCTTCTAAAGCTTTCCATTCGTTAATTCCACATTGCCTTCTGAATTTCTCTCTCGCATCTAGCAGGCTTCAAACCACCCACAAATCAATCAAGTCCCTCCCAGCCAAGAATGAATTATCAGTGGAAATAGAAATGTAATGCTTTTCTGTGATCTTCATGTCATAATTAAAGTTTTCTTAATGAGACAAATAGTCATTGTCAATTATATTGTTTGGAGCCTTCACTCAGATGCAACACACACACACACACACACACACACAAATGACTTGTTCTCCAACAAATTCATCAGCAGAAGACCTGGGTGAACCATCCTTCCAGCGTACAACAAAACCCTTTAGTCATTTCTCAAAGGTATCGTTTTGCTAAAGGGGACCAGAGCCACCACTTCCAACAATGTCCCCTTGGAAAAGGCCTTTTTTGGAGGTTTCCCCTTGAGACGAGATGGAAACGTGAGAAGCCAGGGAGGCTACAGATTCTTCAGGGAACACAAGAAACACTGCTTGGCCATTTGGTCTTTCAAAAGGGGCAAGGTCTCGATGCACAGACTTTGGTCACCACACTATAAAAAAAGATGTTGAGACTCTAGAAAAAGTGCAGAGAAGAGCAACCAGGATGATGAGGGGACTGGAGACTAAAATATATGAAGAACGATTACAGGAACTGGGCATGGCTAGGCTAGTGAAGAGAAGGACCAGGGGAGACATGAGAGGGAGGGGCGAGTTGAGGTGGGAGGGGCATAGTGGGCAGGGCCAGCCAGTGGTGGGATTTGGAGGTTCTCCGAACTGGCCATAATGTTAGCTATGGGTTCTCCTGAACCCGGGCAAACTCATAGCAGCCCATCTCTGGCCCAGAATATAAATTCCAGGGATTTGCCTGCTGTTCCTCATTTCCAATTTTGAGTCAATAAATGCTGTTGTATCCATGCTGGTCTGTTCTTGCCTACTGAAGCCCACTACACAATATTTTTCACCTAGACCAGAAGCCAGCACCAATGCTTGCGGAGGACTAGAGTTGATGAGCATAAATATGTCCCCAAATACATGCACTTGACGTATTGCCAGTGTTGTGCAGCCAAAGATGCCACTTTAACACTGAAGTACCCCCACAGGAGGAGAAACAGGAAAATATCCAGAAAGGTCAATGGGCAAAACATGGAGCTCAATCAAACGATTATGCAAACAAGACTTGAGTTGTTGGACGTGAGCCAGGAATTTCGCCAGCTGGGAAGGATTGTTACTCCAACCTTGCAAGGGATTTTTTTTCCTGCAAGCTCTCTCACTTGTGTGCTTGCTGATGATCAAGAAGAGGGGGGAATCACTGAATCTGCCCGCTAATCTGGGGCTACTCATGCCAGAAATGTAAGCTCTGAAGATGTGCTATTTCTATTGATAATCCAAGAATATACAGGTAGTCCTCAAATTAACAACAGTCCATTTAGTGGTGGTTCAAAGTTACAATGGCATTAAAATAAGAATAGAATAGGATAGGATAGGATAGGATAGGATAGGATAGGATAGGAGAGGAGAGGAGAGGAGAGGAGAGGAGAGGAGAGGAGAGGAGAGGAGAGTTAGAAGGGACCTTGGAAGGGACTTGGAGAAGAGTTGGAAGGGACCTTGGAGTAAAGCTATTTTCCAAAGCACCTGAAGGCAGACCAAGAAGCAATGGGTTGAAACTAATCAAGGAGAGAAGCAACCTAGAACTAAGGAGAAATTTCCTGACAGTTCGAACAATTAATCATTGGAACGACTTGCCTCCAGAAGTTGTGAATGCTCCAACACTGGAAGTTTTTAAGAAGATGTTGTATGTCCATTTGTCTAAAGTGGTGTAGGGTCTTCTGCCTAAGCAGGGGGTTGGACTAGAAGACCACCAAGGACCCTTCCAACTCTGCTATTCTATTAGTATAGGTTTAGGAAATGAAGCCACCAAGGACATTTTGCTCCGAAACAAATAAGCAGATAAAAAAAATGATAATCTGTACATTTTATTTTACACTCCTGTTCACTCTGTCTAGACATTTCATGCCCAAGCCAGGAAGTCTTTATGCATGCATAACAATCGTTGCATAACAATCAAAACCTAACAACATTTCCCCTTTTTCTTTTTTTAAGGGAAGAATTTATGCAGGCATATAATGTTGCCAAAAATAATTGGGAAGGACAATGATTTGGGGGCAGGATCATCTTCTCTTTTGCAAACAGTGTGTGGTTCCCCCCCCCCCGCCTCCTCTCTCATCTACTCACTGTCCGGATGGTTACAATTCTCCAACACCAACAACTATCCTCTAGACAGAAAGACTTAGAAAGTTAAATGAGCTTGGGGACCTCAAGAGCAGCACTGCATTAATTTGGATGAAGTATGCTCGCTGGTGATCTGGCAGCCTCTGTTAACTGGATGCTGAAGCTTACAAAACTGCAAAGACCCATGAATAAATAAGAACTATGGTGTCTGAAGGAGAGAAAAAAATATGCCTCGTGAAACTTAGGACTTGCTGTATCCTTTTAACTTGAAACGATGCCATGGTTCCATTCACATGAATTCCCCTCTCTCCAGTTCAGAAGTGACTCAGCGTTGGAGCTTGGAAAAGAGGTGGCTTAGATTAAAGGATCCAATTCATTCCTTTCTCTCAGGGACGTCACCTTGGATGCCCTCTGAAGACTTAAGGCAGACTAGAAATCAAATGAATAAAATAAAAGAAACCAGGCTGATTCTTATATAAGCTTCTGACATCTCCTGAATGCTTTTCTGGTGGAGATCCAGCTTGGATCACTGTCTCCTCTGGTTTTCTGACTTTGGGAGAGGTGAATTCTCTCTCCTTTCTTTCCTTCCCCTTCCTTCCTTCCTTCCTTCCTTTCCTTCCTTCCTCCCTCCCTCCCTTTCCTTCCTTTCTTTCCTCCCTCTCTTCCTGTTCTTTTCTTTTTGCTATTTTGTATTAGTTTGTATTACTTTTTATCTTCCTTTTTTAAAAACTTGAAGAAAAAATATATATTAAAAATGAAAAATCATTGTTTGCATAAGTGATTCAAGATTGACCTCTAAATGTCAATGGGGCTATTCAAGTCACATGATTATATCCTCTTCCCCCCAACCCCCAGGATGTAATAGAATCCAGGGAAGCTTCAGACCATGTAGTTTTGACTCCACAATGAAAGATGGGCCACCATGTAAAGCAAGAAGAATATTTCACGCTGACAATTTCTCTGAATTCCTTTTCTCTTCTGCAATAATTTCTAAAACAAATATTCTTTAATCAAACAGAAAGAAAACTGACAGGGGGAAAAATCCAGATAATGTATTTGCTCCATAGCTATAAATGATAGATGATGATAGATGATAGATAGAAAGATAGAAAGATAGAAAGATAGAAAGATAGAAAGATAGAAAGATAGATGATAGATAGATAGATAGATAGATAGATAGATAGATAGATAGATAGATAGATAGACAGAAATAGAAGAGAGAAGATAGATAGGTAGGTAGGTAGAGATAGATGAGACAGAGAGATGATAGGCAGGCAGGCAGGCATGGATAAACAGATCTAGATATGGATAGATTATATATATATATATGTATGTATGTATGTATGTATGTATGTATGTATGTATGTGTGTGTGTTACAACCCCTGGTATGCCTAAATATGGGAGGAAGGTCACTACTCCCTCTTTCTGTCCTTCGGCTCATCACAGAAGACCATGCAGGCAGAAAACCATATTTTTATTTTTAATGTTGCCTTTTTATATTTGTGTTGTATTTGTACTGATAAATAAATAAAGGGAGACTAGTATAGATCTATTTCGAGCTAATTAGCTCTCATCAGCTAGCCATACCCTTACTGGGATTTGAACCTGGGCTGTATTATATATTAGGCAGGAGTCTTAGCCACTAAGCCACAGGCTCTCCTCCTTATCAGTTGAGCCAGGGAAATAGGTATGTATTTGTGTTACAACCCCTGGTATGCCTAAATATGGGAGGAAGGTCACTACTCAGTTTTCATCCATGCTTTCTCTCTCCTTCCTAATCCTGCTTCAAAGCATCTATGTACAGACATAGTTTTTGGATACAGCATCCTGGGGGTGGGAGAAGCAAAAAAAAAACCACACCCTCTTCCTTGTTTCAAGCTTACTATATATATACTCAGTAGTGACCTTCATATATATATATATATATATATATATATATATATATATATATATATATATATATATATATATATATATATATATATATATATATATATATATATATATATATATACATACATACATACATACATACATACATACATACATACATACATACATACATCCGTATCTATGTGTGTTTATGTGTAGATGTGTGTTTGGATGGAGAGAGAGAGAGAGAGAGAGGGAGGGAGGGAGGGAGGGAGTGAGGGATGATAGGCAGGCAGACAGGCATGGATAAACAAATATAGATATAGATAGATTATATATCTATATCTGTCTATCAATATCTGTGTGTGTTTATGTGTGAATGTGTGTGTGGATGGAGAGGGGGGGAGAGATATGATAGGCAGGCAGGCAGGCAGACAGACATGGATAAACAGATATAGATACAGATAGATTATATATATCCATATTTGTGTGTGTTTATGTGTGAATGTGTGTGGATGGAGAGAGACAGACAGACAGACAGACAGACAGACAGACAGACAGACAGACAGAAGACAGACAGACAGATGTTAGATAGAAGGACAGATAGCGATAGTAAGTTAATTATAGCACACCCCCATCTCAACCAGTAACCACGATTGATAAACCTGCTAGCCAAATCTAACTATTATAATTTCCTTTCCCGGCGCCCCCAACTTCCATCCTCTCTGCATTCATTTCCAAATCTGCTCTTGAAAGCCTAGCCATAAAAATGCATATGTAAATCTCCGTGCACATTTTCCCCAATGTATGAAAAAGTCCGGCTCAGTATAAACTTACATTACGTATTCATGTCAGCGAGGGAAGTATGATAAGACAAGGCACTTTTCTACACTACAAAGACCTATTGAAATAATAAAGAATTGCATGCCATAACATCTACGTCTTTAGTAACTCATTCTTAAATGAAGCCTTTGTTCTACTAAAACCTGGGGCACTTCTACCAGAACAGCTGAAACTGCCTTCTTCATAGCAAGGGTGAACCTTTGCAACAAAAGGATGTTAACCTTATTCTACTCTCTGCCCTTGGGCAGGCTTTGGTTTAATTTAAAATAAGTCTTTGGTTTCCAAATCTGCAGCAACACAAAATTGTTTCCCCTTAGCCATTTCACTCAGCTTTATTTATTTTGATTGAGTCTTTTTATGTTGGCCCTGAATTGTTTATGAGATGCTTTCTTCCTCCTTTCATTTACCACCACTTATAACCAGCCTGCGCAAAGCAAAATGAACGGTTCGCTTGGAAAGACATGTGCTGGCCTAGGTAATTAAAAGGGGTGATGTACAGGGATGGAGCAAGCATCTTTTTCTGTTCATCTGCTGCAGGGGTTGGCTTCAAAAATTTTAGCAAAGGCTTCTCTGCCCAGTTGCTTGCTAGGCGTGGCCTACTTGGCCTCCTGCACCATGACAGGGGGCATTTTTGCCCTCGCCAGATTCCAGAGCCTTTCCTTGAGCCTCTGGGAGGGTCAAAATGGCTTCCCCAGGCTCTGGATGCCAGAAATGTGCCTGTTTCTGGTCTTCCTGAACTTCTGGTAGGCCCGTTTCCCCCCCCCCTCCTCGACCCTCTGCGTGTACCTTGCACTTACCTGTCACATGGAGACTCCTGGGAGGGGCAGGGTGGGATGGGCATGGCCAGCCAGGAGCGGGATTTGGGGGTTCTCCAAACTGCACAGAATCTTAGCTAGAGGTTCTCCTGAACCCCTGTGAACCCCCAGCAGCCATGATCTGGTGGCTTGGAAAGAAAAGCAGATCTCCTCTTTGGAGAGCAGAGTCCTCCATTTTGAAATGAGCTGATAGAGGAATAAAGGACTCCTTTATTTATAGTGGACTGCACTATCCAGCTGATGGAGTTTCATTCTTCTTGGCAAATCACAAACTTGAGCTAATGAACATGCAAACAATACATCTTCTTTGAATGCCCCCATAATCCTTTGCAGGTTGGAGTCCGGGCAACTGAATGGAGCTTAATGTTTTACTGACTTGAATGCCCTTCCTGTCACCAATGCAGAGCTTTGTTCAGCAGATATATTGTCCTTGTGCCCAGAGAGAGAAATATCTGCCTGTACCTGGGATCGAAATCACAGCTTCTTGATTGTGAGACGCAAGCTCAATTTCTAGGCCATCGTACCAATGCAGGGCGAATATACATGTCCCAGGATAATGTTGCAGGATGCAATCTGGGTTGTCACTGGGACCAGAGGTTTAGTCTTTTGGTTATGCTGGAGCCCATCCTCAGGAAACTCCTCTCTAGCAGAGTCTGTGCTTTGGGCTGCTCTGTGCGTGGTATTTATATGGTGCCTGGTTTTGTGTGGCTTTTTAGTTGTCAGTTGGGGTGTTTTATATATAATCTATATAAATCTGGCTGCGTATGTACAATAGACCCTTGATTTACAACCACAACTGAACCTGGAATTTTGGTCATCAATCATTGCAGTCATTAAGCAAGGTGCCCATGTGACTGCCTTGCTCAATAACCGCTATCATGGAGCTTCCAACTGTAGTTGTTAAGCAGACTGCAGGATTCTTAAGGTGTGGGGAAGGTCCAGAGACATCTTCAGCTGGCCACAGGGCCTACAGGGTCCCACAGGCCTTGGGTCTCCTCCCCATCTGCCAGGTTCTTCAGAAGCCATTGTGCTCCACTTTGCAAGCAAAAACTGGGAGGAGGGATGGTATGTCCCAGAAAGGATGCTTTAATTTTGTATATGTATGTCTCTCTGTGTATATCCCTATATTGCGAAGACACATACACTTCCTTAAGAGGAACTGGGCATGGCTAATCTAGTGAAGAAAGGAGTAGGGGAGACATGGTAGCAGTCTTCCAATATTTGAGGGGCTGCCACAGAGAGGAGCTTGATTATTTTCCAAAGCATCTGAAGGCAGAAAAGGAATAATGGATGGAAACTGATCAAGGAGAGATTCAACCTGGAAATAAGGAGAAACTTTCTGACAGCAAGAAAAATCAACCAATGGAACAGAAGTTGCCTTCAGAAGTTGTGGGAGCTTCATCATTGGAGGCTTTCAAGGGGAGATTGGACTGCCATTTGTTCGGGATGGTGTAGGGTCTCCTGTGTGGGCAGGGGGGTTGGACTAGATGGCCTACAAGGTCCCTTCCAACTCTGTTAATCTATCTATCTAACATAACCCTAGTGAGAAATGTTAGGTTTCTGACGAAAGAAGAAAAGGCCCTTGAAAAACACGTATTCGGTCTGAAAAGAGAAAAAAAAATCCATGGAAATGTTCTCTAACACTCTTGCATCAATCTCTATCTAGAGCCAAGTTCACCCACAGTTTGTTGATTTGGGGAGATGAAATGAGGGAGAAATTAGATTAAGTTTGGTCTGTCGCTTGCATCTATCTCACAAAGGATGTCACGGCATTGAGAAAATTGCAGAAAAATGCCAAAAAAGAAAACCTATCAGGAGATCAGAGCAATGAAGAAAGGCTAAACATTTTGAGCAATTTTTACCTCAGGAAAGCACAAAGATGCACCCCGGAGAAGCCTATAGTCATAGATTTTTTTTAAAATGTGAGCGCAAACGCAGGATAAATTGCAGTGCCAGATGTTCTCAGGGTAGGGTGCAAGTTAATGTTTCATAAGAAAGAAAGGTCCTAAGTTTCTGTTTTCTAATTTTGAGCAAATCAGTCTAAACTTTACTGCTTTAAACTAGCATCGGCTGCCTGCATTCTCAAATTGCTGACGGAGAAAGATTCCCGCCACTCTCAAATCAAGACTGTAGAAATTATGTAATTTGGGATTGTACCAACTTTATAAACAGCTATATAAATCATGGAAACGGCTATGTAAAGTCAATAGACCCATGTGACACCTGCATATTACCATACAAAACCACAACCATTTGTCTTCTACTGGCAGGAAACACACAAAGATGCAAGCACTTCAGATATTCAAAAGACAACAAGAAAGTCCACTAAAGTCTTGTAACTTTTTAATCAAAAGGCAACTTTCAATTCACGTTTTTTACTTGCACAGCTTTTCTCACAATTAGTGAGCGACTGAGGAGAATATAAGTGGTTAAAAAATCTGCACAGCTCACTAAGAATTAATAAAAACAGTTGGAACAGAATAAGGACAGATAAGGCAAGAAGGAATCATTTATAGTAGTCTAAGCATTTATAGTAGTCTAATTTATTTAATTTATAGTAGTCTAAGCATTTAGTCTAAGTATTTATAAGGGATGCAGTGGCTCAGTGGCTAAGATGCTGAGCTTGTCGATCAGAAGATCGACAGTTCAGCAGTCTGAATCCCTAGTGCCATGTAACGGAGTGAGCTCCTGTTACTTGTCCCAGCTTCTGCCAACCTAGCAGTTGGAAAGCACGTAAAAAATGCAAGTAGAAAAATAAGAACCTTTGATGGGAAGGTAACAGCATTTCATACACCTTTGGCAATTAGTCATGCTGGCCACAAGACCACAGAGACATCTTCGGACAGCGCTGGCTCTTCAGCATACAAACGGAGATGAGCACCGCCCCTTAGAGTCGGGAACAGCTAGCAGATATGTGTGAGGGGAACCTTTACCTTTAAGCATTTCTAGTCCCCATACGATTCACACAATTATAATTGCTCTATAAATGGAGCATGTTTGTCCACAATATTTTGTTTCATTTTGTACTGTGGAGCTAAAATTGCATGTCTTCTACTTTGGGTCAGGCAAACAAATGTCATTATGATGTCAAAGCCAAATAATAGTGGCATTAGTTGAGAGATGTCTATAGAGATTCTCAGTCATGGTTGTCCCAAAGGTGCTTTTTTTCCAAAAGATAACTAGATTTTTGTTTTCTGTTGAAGATGTTTCGCCTCTCATCCGAAGAAGCTTCTTCGGTTTGGAACAATTAAAATCCTAAATAATAAAAGTACATAGAAAGTTGTATTTCTATTTGGCTGAAGGCTATTGGAAATGTCCCTGTGATTAAGAACTCTGATGTATCAATGCACATTTTTGTTTTTGGAGAAGCTTGGTAAGTAAGCTCGGGGTTTTAGGTGCCCTCACCCCATCCTACCCCAACAACCTTTTAATCCCTGGGTGTGCAGGCTGAGTATTAACAGAATATCTTTGAAGGTATCACATGTGGTCTCTGCGAGGATAAAATAGATTAAGTTCAGTGTACGGAACTTGCTACAGCTTTTCTCTGACTTATCAATCATCCAGAATGACTGGTTAACATTGCACAAGCAGGAACTATAGTTTTTAAGGAAACTGGTGGTGTCTCTCCTTGTTTGACTAAGATATCCACAATGCTAGAAAGAAAGCATTGTCTTGTATATCCCCTCCTCCCCCATCAGTTCTCCTTCAATCTGATAAAAGACATTTTGGGTTAAAAAGGTCTTTCACAGAAGGAAAGAATTTCAATGCATGTCTCAGGTTTTGTTCTTGTATGCATCATAGTTAAGAGGTGGCTGAGGTGTAGGTATAAATATCCTACCTTTCGCTTTATTAATCCAATGGCCAGCACTCTATGTTTTACAATCAATAGTTAGCTTTCTCGTTTTCCATTCAATCCTGACAACCTTAGGAGATAAGCCTTCCCAATGTAGTGTGTGTGTGTGCGTGTGTGTGTGTGTGTGTGTGCATTTTGAAGTAACTAAAATCAGTAAATGGAGTTTCATCCAATTTAATCCACGAAACACAACAATTGTTTTCTCAGAAGTGGAATGAAGAATGTCAACATTCATTTCTACCCAATATAAGATGCCAATCAAAACTTGCAAAGCAAGATCGGCTTTTAAAATTGCAATCCTTAGAAATTTGGCCCCAACAGTTTTCTCAACAGTTGTATTCACAAGTAGCCTTAACTTGGTTAGTGAATGAAGCCATGAATTCACATATAAAGCATATAGAGCACACAGTATAAACAAACTTATGGTAAATCGCTCCAAACTTGAGTCCAGAAAATATGACTTCAGTAACAGAGTTGACAATGCCTGGAATGCACTACCTGACTCTGTGGTTTCTTCCCCAAACTGCCAAAATTATAATCTTAGGCTGCCTACCGTCGACCTCAACCCATTCCTAATAGGTCTGTAAGGGGCATGCATAAGTGCACCAGCGTGCCTACCGTCCCTGTCCTATTATTCCCTTGTATTCGTATTCATTTCATGTATATGTTACGGTGAAAGACCGAAATCTGGTGAATGTCGACATTCACCAGATACGCTTGGTGAATGTCCGAAAATACACTTATCCTCTCGACACCCTTACCCTAATCCCCTTACCCTAATACCTCGGCAGATATGCTTCCTTTTCCCGTCTTCTATTCGCGGAGTTTTTTTTTTTTAATGTCGATCGCAGGATCGCAGGTTTTTTTAAAAAAACTCTGCGAACAGAAGACGCTTAAAAGGAAGCATATCTGCCGAGGTATTAGGGTAAGGGGATTAGGGTAAGGGTGTCGAGAGGATAAGGGTATTTTCGGACATACACCCTTACCCTAATCCCCTTACCCTAATACCTCGGCTCCTCGCTTCCTTTTAAGCGTCTTCTATTTGTGGAGTTTTTTTTTTATATCGATCGCAGGATCGCAGGTTTTTTTTAAAAAACTCCGCGAATAGAAGGGTGTCGAGAGGATAAGGGTATTTTCGGACATTCACCAAGCGCATCTGGTGAATGTCGACATTCACCGGTGAATGTTGACATTCACCAATTTCGGTCTTTCACCGTAACATATACATAATCATGTTTATACTTATACATTTAGGCAAGAAAAATGAAATGCACAGGTACAATATAGGTGGTACCTTGCGCAATAGTAGTAACTGTGAGAGGGATCTTGGAGTCCTAGTGGACAACCATTTAAGTATGAGCCAGCAGTGTGCAGTAGCTGCCAAAAAAAGCCAACACAGTTCTAGGCTGCATCAACAGAGATAGAATTAAGATCACGTGAAGTGTTAATACCACTTACAAGGCCTTGGTAAGGCCACACTTGGAATACTGCATCCAGTTTTGGTTGCCACAATGTAGAAAAGATGTGGAGACTCTAGAAAGAGTGCAGAGAAGAGCAACAAAGATGATTAGGGGACTGGGGGCCAAAACATATGAAGAATGGTTGCAGGAACTGGGTATGTCTAGTTTAACGAAAAGAAGGATTAGGGGAGACATGATAGCAATCTTCCAATATCTCAGGGGCTAACACAACAAAGAGGAAGTCAAGCTATTCTCCAAGGCACCTGAATGTAGAACAAGAAGCAATGGGTGGAAACTAATCAAGGAGAGAAGCAACTTAGAACTGAGGAGAAACTTCCTGACAGTGAGAACAATTAATCAGTGGAACAACTTGCCTTCAGAAGTTGTGAATGCCCCAACACTGGAAGTCTTTAAGAAGATGTTGGTTAGCCACTTGTCTGAAATGGTATAGGGTTTCCTGCCTAGGCAGGGGGTTGGACTAGAAGACCTCCAAGGTCCCTTCCAACTCTGCTATTGTATTGTATTGCATTATATCTGTTATCTAATTCATGCTTGATGAAATAGATAAAATAAAATAAAACTCAAGCAGCTTTGTAAAACATGTTACATCACAGGAAGAACACTGAATGCAGACTCAACATCAAGATTTGGAGAGGCATGTTGTATGAATTCAGCCCACCTGTAAATCACATATCTTGGTCTTTCCCCCCTCAATATATTGCATTAGAATGCATACCCCCACCCCAAAAGTGTGCGCACAAGGACACACTCACACATTTTAAAAACTCCACATTCTTTAGAGCTTGACCAATTGCCTGCTGGTATTAAGTAATTAAAAGTTTCCATTCCTTAAAGAAGGTTGTTGAATAGACTTTACTAATAAGCCCAACAAAATGGTTATGTTTAGATTAATAAAGGGTGGAGGTAAAAATTTGCTGTTCAGAAAACTGAACATATCCAAGGAGTTATGCAGTTCTTGGAACATCTGCCCATAAGAACTAGATAATGCCTTGCAGGAAAAAATATGTATCACATTTTCATGGCAATTTATTTCAAAGTAGAAGAAAACGTTGATGAACTTCTCACAATGGCATTCAGAGCGTCCATGTGCATTAGGAGCGCATGAATTGGCTTTGATCAGATTTCACATTGATGTGGTTCAGAAAATCAAATTGATTTGTTTTAGCCCTTCCGATTAGACAATAGACTCGGGTCAATTCCATTTGAAAAGTCATTTCAATTGATTCCTTTAAAAAAACCATCACATCGGTTCAGAAAAGTCAATTGAGTTACCTTCAGATCACCATTCCAAATTGAAGCTTTGCAACGTCATTGGGGGAAGCTCCCATCTTTCATTGCCCAGCCTTCTCTACAGAATCCTCCAGCCACCTTGGCTTTCAACACAGCAATTCAATCTCATGAGGCATCTGCTTCCGTGGGGGTTTTGTAGACTAAGACTTGAGGACAGAGAGGAATCGGGATCAGAAAGGCATGTCGTACAAAGCATCACTGTTGAGTTCGCCAGCAGCCAGTGGAACTGTCAGCCAATTCGGACAGTGAGGAGGTTGGGGAGGAACATGGGCCAGTTCTGGAGTCTGGGGAAGGCTCTGATGAGGTCTCTGTGTCGGAAGCAGAGAGGGAGTCAGGGCCGTCTGACAGTTATCAGCTGCCTTCAGAGTCAGACATCAGTGAGGCAGACAAACAGCTGGAGCCTGATCCCAGTGTGTGCATGTGCAGAGTTGTCAGACAAAGGAAACAGCTAAGGAACAAGGGTTGACTTGGGAGTGAATGGCCCCTCCCAGAGGGAATAAAGAGGAGCGAAAGGGGAGTGGAGTTTGCAGGAGACAATTCGTTCATTCCTGCATTCTTGCCAAGTATTGTGGCGTCTGAAAGATATCAGCCTGGGCACTCTCCAAGCCAGGTAATTGTGAACTATCTTGAAAGACTGTGGGCCGGGACATTGCTCAAGAGGAATTCACTGTAAATTAAATAAAAGGAGTTTATCGGGACGAGGACTAGGCTTCATGCTGCTGGGGAATCCATGCCCCAAGGAGACTTCCAGGCTGTTCCATTGGCTGACTTGGGAGCGGCAGCAGGCCTGACTGCCCAGGCTGCTGCTGCTGAAACAACTGAGATGCTCAGGTCAGGTTGCACCCACCAGCGCCCCGCCTACCTGCGTCTCTACATCATTTAAGTCTCTCTGATTGGATAGCATCTATACCAGAGGGGAGGGGTGTTACATATGTAAATAGAGAGTGAGGTCTTGGGCAGAGGCTTCACTCTGGTTTGGCTTTTAAATAGAAATTACCATACTATGAAACCCATTGGTCAAACTAATCAGCGGGAAAATAAAGAAATCTGAAGCACTGATTAATTGTTCTCATTGTCTGGAAATCCCTCCTTAGTTCTAAGTTGCTTCTTTCCTTGATTAGTTTCCACCCATTGCTTCTTGTTCTACCCTCAGGTGCTTTGGAGAATAGCTTGACTCCCTCTTCTTTGTGGCAACTCCTGAGATATTGGAACACTGCTATCCTGTCTCCCCTAGTCCTTCTTTCTCTTAAGCTAAACAAACCCAGTTCCTGCAACAGTTCTTCATATGTTTTAGTCTCCAGTCCCCTAATCATCTTTGTTGCTCTTCTCTGCACTCTTTCTAGAGTCTCAACATCTATTTTTTTTAACATCATGGCAACCAAAAGTGTTCTAGTTCACAGCATGAACTAAAATATAACTAAATAGTGGGGGGGGGGGTACCAAAGAAACCTGTTTTTAACCAAGTTCCTGTCTAAAGGAATCAGCCATCCTAACCCAAGCAATGGATTGGCTTTGAACAGATCCGTTTCCCTGTGCATTCTAACGACCTTCGAAGTACAAACAGCTTCAAATTAAATCACAACGTTGCTGATAATCAACAGACCGAGAGATTAAACTGGTTGGGGTTCCGCCAGGCCTGCTTGAGTTTTCATTACGTGCTTAACCACCACCTCGTCTTTCCCAAGGATGGAGTCCTTCTCGTCTTCCTCTTCCCCCCTCCCCCTTCCCGCCTTCCTTTCCTGCAACCATCCTCCCTTCCTCCCCCTCCACCCCGGTTAGTCAAAATCAAAGCCATGCATTTCAATGCCGTTCAAAAATGCCAAGGCTTTCAAGGTCCGGAAACACTCAGGGTGGCGTTCCAGCTCTGGCTCTCAAACATCTGCAGTTTTCAAAGGGGGTGGGGGAGGGGGGAGGGGGGGTGAAGAAAAGTGAGCCACTTTTCATGAGAGTTCAGCTTCATGAATGCAAGATTACGGGCTGCCGGAAAAGAGATCCTCCACCCTTCTGGAATGCAGCAAATAGCTTATTCTTCCATGGGCTTAAGAGTCCCCACCCCCATTCATTCATATTCTCTCTCTCTCTTTCTTTCTCTCTCTCTCTTCCTCCCTCCCTCTCTCTTCCCCCCTCTTTCCCTATCTCTCTCTCTGTGTCTTTCTCTAGCTCCCTCTCTTTCCCCCCTCTCTTCCCCCCTCTCCCCTATTTCTCTCTCTCTTTCCCTGCCTCACTTTTCCCCTCCCTCTGTCTCTATCTCCCTCTCTCTCTCTTCCCCGCTCTTTCCCTATCTCTCTTTCCCTCTCTCTCTCTCATTCCCACCCTCTTTCTTTCCCTGCCTCTCTTTCCCCCTCCCTCTGTCTCTATCTCCCTCTCTTTCCCTCTCTCTTTCCCTCTCTCTCCCCCTCTTTCCCTATCTATCTCTCTTCCCCCTCTATTTCGCTCTCTCTCTCTTTCCCTCTCTCTCTCTGTTTCTCTTTCCCTATCTCTCTGTCTCTCTTTCTCTATCCCCCTCTTTCCATTTCTCTTTCCGCATTTCTCTCTTTCCCTCTCTCACTCTCTCTGCCTCACTTTCCCTATCTCTCTCTCTGTGTTTCCCTATCTCTCGCTCTGTGTCTCTCTTTCTCTTTCTTCCTCTCTTTCCTCCCTCTCTCTTTCCCACTCCTCTCTTTTTCTCTCACACACACATAGAGAGAAAGGGAGAAGAAAAGAGAAAGAGGGGGGAGAAGATAAGAGAAAGAGAGTATAGAGAGAGAAAAGGGAGAAGAAAAGAGAAAGAGAGGGGGAGAAGAGAGGAGAGAGAGAGAAGGGGGAAAGAAAGAGAGGGGGAGAAGAGAGGAAAGAAAGAGAGAGAGAGAGAGAGAGAGAGAGAGAGAGAGAGAGAGAGAGAGAGAGAGGGAGGGAGAATGGAAGATTGGGAATGAGAGAGAATTTCCTAACTGCTGACCTAAATGAGCACTTAACACAATCAGATAGCCTAGGACAACAAACTAATCCTACTAATGGGATTAGAGGCCATGCTAAAGACAGCATGCCTTGATGCTCTGCATGGTAATGTCCTCCACTCCATCCTTCATCTTGAATATTATCCTCATGCTACATTTGTCTTTGAAGTACCACACAATTGGTTTCTGCACAAACCACAGAATCACCAGTTGGAAATGAACTGGGAGGACATCTAGTCTAACGTCCTGACCAAGGCACGATCTACAGACAGCTCCCTGACTTAGCTTAAACATCTCCAGCAAGGCAAGAAACTACTAGCTCCTGATCCAATCTGCCCTAGGTGTTGCCTTCCAGATTTTCTTCTTTCATTCCGATTTCATATGCTTGTTCCTCAAACCTGGAACATTTAGATGGAGGCCATGGAAACTTTAGGTTGTATGTCAATCTGTTATATTAAAAAATATGCTTATCACCATGGCATGGAAGTTCATAAACCTTGACCACTTCCTGCAGAGTAAAATGCTTGCTCTGAAGTTATTGTAGGTAAGTGATGGAGAGCCAAATTCCTCTACATTTTCTTTGAACTTGGATTGTTGGGAATGAAATTTTGCTACTTGTAATTTCTTTCAACAGAGAAAAGAATTTCAGGGACGCTTTTCTTGGGCACAGTAGAATGTCCTTGCACATATTTACAAATGAAGTATCTAATAAGAGGTGCTTGTGACTGTAGAGATGCCACGGTCTGCAGAGTCCTTAACTTCTTATGTTTCCATTCAGGACCCAAGAAAAAGCTCAGAAAACAACTTCTCCCACAGAGGTTGTCACGGAATAGGGGGATGACCTTGGAGGACGAGGGGAAGGGATGCTGCCTAGGAAACAATTAGACAAGAGAGGCAGGAAACCCCTCCCCCCATTGGCTTAATAGTTAGAGGAAAAAACTCAGGCAGGATGAGGCTAATGGATTAGATGGTTCAGGGATAAAAGGGACAACCCATCACAGTCAACTCGCCATGCTAACTTGCCACAGAACCATTCAACACGGGGCAATTCAACAATTCAATTATTTAATAGCAAGGGCATTTAGACTTATATACTGCTTTACGGTGCTTTAACCACCCCTCTCTAAGCGGTTTACAGAGTCAGCCTCTTGCCCCCAACAATCTGGGTCCTTATTTTACCCACCTCGGAAGGATGGAAGGCTGAATCAACCTTGTGCCGGGTGAGATTCGATCTGCCAAATTGCAGCCAGCCAGCAGTCAGCAGAAGTAGCCTTTAGTACTGCGCTCTAACCACTGCACCATTGCAGCTCCTTAAAATAATTAAAATCAAATATTAATTTTTATTTTTTCCACATTTTTCTTTGTCCTTCCTTTGGCATCCTTTTATCAATGATTCTGTTTCAAATTTTCTTCTATATTAGCCCAATTCTTGTCCTGGGGAGAGTCCTCCTAAACTCTTCATGCAGGTTTGTACCTTCAGACATGCAAGATTCTCTCAATGCAGCCTTATAATAAAGTACAATTAGCTCATCTGGTTTACCTGGGAAGGTGGACAAAGCTTTTTCAGACAGAGAAACATGAGCAGCCATGGAAGGTATTGAATGATAATAGGATAGGATAGGATAGAATGGGGCAGAATAGAATAGAATAACAGAGTTGGAAGGGACCTTGGGGGTCTTCTAGTCCAACCCCCTGCTTAGGCAGGAAACCCTACACCACTTCAGTCAAATGATTATCCAACATCTTCTTAAAAACTTCCAGTGTTGGAGCATTCACAACTTCTGGAGGCAACTTCTGTTCCACTGATTCATTGTTCTAACTGTCAGGAAATTTCTCCTTATTTCTAAGTTGCTTCTCTCCTTGATTAGTTTCCACCCATGGCTTCTTGTTCTACCCTCAGATGCTTTGGAGAATAGCTTGACTCCCCCTTTTGTGTGGCAACCCCTGAGATACCAAAACACTGCTTTCTTGTCTCTCCTAGTCCTTCTTTTCATTAAACTAGACATACCCAGTTCCTGCAACAGTTCTCATACGTTTGGGCCTCCAGTCCCCTAATCATCTTTGTTGCTCTTCTCTGCACTCTTTCTGATGATAAGAAGCACCCATACTCATCTCTAATTGCCAAGTAAACTCAAAATACCATCAAGGGAAATCCCCAACAATTTCAGAAGCCCAACCACCTCCTGAACATAAGGTAGAAAAACAGAAACCCCTTTCACAGGGAAGGAAATCTGTAGTGAAATTACAAGGCAGGTTTTGGTAAAGCCTTAATTCAAACACCTACGTAATGATGCTCTGAGGAGGTTAGACTGAAACATCCATTCAACCTTGTCTTTATTTAATCTAATGCTCCTGAGGGGAACCAATGTTTTACAAAGGAATGCCTTGCTAATTTTCTATCTGTGAAATTATATACAACACCACTCATTAATCACTGGTATGTTCAATCTCATCCATTTATTTAAGGTTTCTTTTTCCATTGGATCACAGAAATAAACCCGAGGGGCGAAGTGTGTGTGTATGTGTGGAAGGGGGAGAGGGGAAGGCATTTTGATGCAATCTTATAGATTCAACCTTCAACATCTCCAGTTAGGATCTTTGGGCTTTTTGTTTTGTTTGCAAAGTGCTCCCAGTCTGGTAGGGACGTGGTGGCTCAGTGGCTAAGACACCAAACTTGTCGATCAGAAAGGCCAGCAGTTCAGCGGTTCGAATCCCTAGCGCAGCGTAGCGGAGTGAGCTCCCGTTACTTGTCCCACCTTCTGCCAACCTAGCAGTTTGAAAGCATGTAAAAATGCAAGTAGAAAAATAGGAACCATCTTTGGTGGGAAGGTAACAGTGTTCTGTGTGCCTTTGGCATTTAGTCATGCTGGCCACATGAGCAAAGAGACATCTTTGGATAGCACTGACTCTTCAGCTTTGAAATGGAGATGAGCACTGTTAGGGATGTAACCCTAGGCTTGGTTTGACAATGTATATAAGCTATGATTGTAACAAATATATCTGTTACTTTAAATGCTAGAGAGATGTAATTGGCTTGTTACCTCAAGCAGCCATAAGAGGGAGCCAGAATGGCTGTTAGCTCTCTGTTTGTTAGACGCTGATCGGTGTATTGTGAGGTACTGTGGTTTGCTACTGTTAGCTGTTTTGTGTGCTAGACTGACTATTTGATAATAATCAATGACTGAACCGTGTATGACTTGGACTGTTAACTGGACTCTGAATACCTCTATATTTCCACATAGTAAACTATTATATTTTATACTATTCAGTGTCCCTGTATGCTGGTTTGTGCATGTTCTTGCATACCACTCTCATTACACTTCTCTGCACACTCGCTCTCCTAACGGGGACCTTATTTACTTAACAAGCACCACTCCCTAGAGTCGGAAATGACTAGCACATATGTGAGAGGAGAACCTTTAATTTTTACCAGTCTGGATAATAATATTAAACAAGATGAACTATCGGTCAGTCTTGCTGTAAAACAACTTTCTTTATCCTTCCGATAAAACAAATATGAGTGTGCCCACTCCAAATCAATTTTACACATCTTTAGCCTTAAATCCATCCCTTCCCATTTCCGAATTAGACTTTTTATTTGAAAAAAGAAAGAAAGAAATTTACATTTACCTGGGTTTCAAAATGTCCCTTAATATTCATACAGAACCCGCTTATATATTGCTTTTCTGGGCAAAAAACCTATGCAAAAATCCCAACGGCACTAAAAAGTTCTGAAGTCACAATCCAAAGGGTAACTCTGTTCTGATCAGCATATTAATTTGGGAAATACAAATTAGAAGAACTGATTTAAAAAATGAGGCTCGTTCAAGATGCTTGCCCTTTTCTGTGGCAAAGAACTGTTGGGATTTGTAGAACTATTAGCTTCATGGCTCAGTACCAATAAGATTTGAATTGTCCCTTCTTTCTTGGCTTTCCCTGGAGTAGAGGAACTATTCTTCATCATTATTTTCAAGATCAGGGCTCCCACCATCTTTTAACAGGCTGCCTGTGATGGGAAGACTTCTCCACAATGACTGAGACTAGAACAAGAAGATGATTAGGGGACTGGAGGCCCAAACATATGAAGAACGGTTGCAGGAACTGGGTATGTCTAGTTTGATGAAAAGAAGGACTAGGGGAGACATGATAGAAGTGTTCCACTATCTCAGGGGCTGCCCCAAAGAAGAGGGAGTCAAGTTATTCTCTAAAGCATCTGAAGGCAAGACAAGAAGCAATGGATGGAAACTAATCAAGGAGAGAAGCAACTTAGAACTAAGGAGACATTTCCTGACAGTTAGAACAATTAATCAGTGGAACAGTTTGCCTCCAGAAGTTGTGAATGCTCCAACACTGGACGTTTTAAAGAAGATGTTGGATAATCATTTGTCTGAAGTGGTGTAGGGTTTCCTGCCTAAACAGAGGGTCGGACTAGAAGACCTCCAAGGTCCCTTCCAACTCTGTTATTCTATTCTAAATAAAAAAAGAACTGCAACTAATTAGTTGTTAATTAGTTAGTTAGTTAGTTAGTTTAGTTTATTGTCATTCCACCTCGTACAACGAAATTAAATGCCATCTTCAGTGTACATTATACATAAGAAAACTATAAAAAATAAAACAAAAACACTCATCCTTCAAATTCTATACAACTGAATTGAAAACCCCTGATATTACATTAATATTACACTATATAGTAGAATTCAATATAGTTACTGCTCCGGGATAGAAGCTGTTTTTCAGCCTATTTGTCCTTCTTTTTATTGGCCTGTACCATCTGCCAGATGGTAATTGTTCAGAAAAATAAAGGATGCCTAGCAATGGGGGGATTCAAAAACTGTTACTACCTGTTCTGTGGGCGTGGCTTGGTGGGCGTTATCTTAAATGATATATGCAGTTTCCAATTTAGCAAAGTTCCATGTTTTGCTGCGTGTTGAATTCTGATTCATTAGTATGATTCCCCCTCATATTAGTATGATGTCACATTTTAAAACAAACAAGTATTCAAAAAAATATGCAAGAGAGAAATCTATGATCCAGGAGCATCAAATGAAAGAAGAAAAGGACGATCTTAAGAAAGGGTGAAGAGATTTTTAAAAAAGGCATGGCAAGTGAAGATTCAAAATCAACTGCAATAAAAAGAATGTATAGTTAATTTAAAACAAACTAATGGCTTGCTTAATTGGTCTGCTATTTAAGCCTATGTTAGAATAGGCTGGTTGATTGTTTAAAGAAGCCACATTCTGCACTGCACTACACACACCAATATGCTCAAATGCCTGTTGGGTTGTTTCTTTTTCATGAGCCCATCATGGCTTGTAAAATACTTTTACCAGCAATGCATCTAGTAGAAACAAATCCAATCTATTGTTTAACCCTGCTAACAAGAAAGGATAATTATATAGTTATCTCTCACTTAAAAAAAACAGATCTAACTGATCTAACAGATCTATCTCTAACTAACCACACGCTTTATAAAGTTCTCAGCACTTTGTTAGATCTCAAAAAGAAACACAAGCAGATGGGAACATAAAATAATGCATGCAAATAGCATTTTGACAAAAAAAATGTAGCTTTGAAATCAACCTCATGTCTCCACAAACAGTCAGGAACAATTCAAGGACAAAGGTATTGGAACATAAACATTTTCTTTGGATGTTTATGCAATAACACAGCGACAACTGAAAACATCTGTTAAAAGTGAATGGAAAAAAAAGCTCGTCACAAATAGGATGGAAATAATTTAAAATATAAAATATGTGAATCCTAAAGAACATGAGACTGGCAGCAACATTCTTCTATTGAATGAGATATTTCCTGGAAAGGTGAGATATAAATGTGGAACTCTGTTTGAATTGCATCTGTTTACCCTCATAGAATCATTAAATTTCCCTTGGGGAAAGAATGGACTTTGAAGAATGAAAAATCTATGTACTCAAACTAGCCACATTTCAAAAAGTCATCATTAGGATCTATTTCTTTCTCTTTCTTTCTCTCTTTCTTTCTTTCTTTCTTTCTTTCTTTCTTTCTTTCTTTCTTTCTTTCTTTCTTCTTTCCTTCCTTCCTTCCTTTCTTTTTCTTTCCTTCTTTCCTTTCCTTTCTTTTTCTTTCTTTTTCCTTCCTTTTACTCCCTCTCTTCTTCCTTCCTTCCTTCCCTCTGCATCCCCTATCTATCATCTATCTATCTATCTATCTATCTATCTATCTATCTATCTATCTATCTATCATCTATCTATCTATCTATCTATCTATCTATCTATCTATCTATCATCTATCTATCTATCTAATCTAATCTAATCTAATCTAATCTATTGTGTCTGATTCTCAGAGACTGCCTAGGCAAGTCCCTGAGTTTTCTTGGCAAAGTTTTTCAAAAATGGTTTGCCATTGCCTCCTTCCCAGGGCTGAGAGAAAGTGACTGGCCCAAGGTGACCCAGCTGGTTTTTTCCATAACCCTACACTGACTGTCATTCATCAGAAGTATCAAAGCTAAAACTGAAATATACAAGGAACATGGCCAAAAAGATCCTAAACTGCTAATAAAAGATAGTAGGAAATTATGTTTTCTTCATTTAGACTTAGGTCCTCCCTATCAGAAAAGAAATATTACACTACCTATCTTCAGCCAGGAAATAAACAATTTATAAGTATTGTATTAGTTAGGAGAAGAGCCTACAATTCCTAAATACATTGTAAAATGCTCTCTCGCCAGTCTTCTAGAGTATTGTACCAGTAAAGAAGATATCAGCAGGTTCTCTTGTCACAAGATGTCACCTGAATATAAAATTGCAAGTGGCAGATAGTAAACAAAAGTTAAGTTAGTGGAAAAATAGCAGTCCTTAAAAATGATTCATTTCATTTCTGGCATGGAGACATTGTTGACACCCTGCAATAAATCACAAGTCAGATACTGAGATAGCCATATTGTCCATGCTATTTCTTTGGAGGAAAGAAAAAAGAATCTAGAAAGCTTGATTTGGAAAGATAGCTCTCCAAATTATATGGATTATGCTAGTACTTTGAATGGGCTCCAGAAATCAAAACCATCTTGCTTGAACCTTTGGAATACAGTAAGAGATTCGAGCAATTTAAAGACAAACTAGCTTGCAGCTGGTTTCTGGGTCCAGTTCAATGTGCTTGTTTTAACCCTTCATGCCTTATATGATTTGGTTCCAGGTACCTTCAGAACCATCTCTTGCCAAAAGAATTGACCTATCCAGTTTCCTCATGGGAAAAGTGGATAGTTCCTTGGGGAAAGGAGTCCATAAGCATTGTTTCTCCATAATCCTAGGTTGCATTAATAGAGGACTAGGATCAAGGTCGCATGAAGCAGGGGTGAAATGCGAACCGGCCTGAACCAGTATTTAAAAAATGCTTAATTTTTTTTTTAAAAAAAGTTCAGACGATCAACTGTGCAACAATCAGCTATGCCGGGCAATTGTGGGAACTTTAAAAAAAAACTTTTTTTAGCATTTTTTTTACTAGGATCAGCTGTGCGACAATCGCCTGTGCCTGATTGTCTGTGAGGTTCCTGCTTGTTGTGTGAAGTCCAGCTGCTTTTGCATTGTGGGTGAGTCAATTGTGTAGATTTTGTGTTATTTTTGTGTAAAGTGTGATGTCAGTGTGACGTCAGGTTTTTGAGCTCTCTGTGACTCTGGGAGGTTCCTGCTTGTTGCAGGAAAATGGGAACATTTTCTGTGAAGTCCAGCTGTTTTTACACTGTGTGTGAGTCAGTTGTACAGCCATGGCTACCTGGTCACATGGCCACCAAGCCACTCCCACCTGGTCACATGGCCACCAAGCCACTCCCACCTGGTCACATGGCCACCAAGCCACTCCCACCTGGTCACATGGCCACCAAGCCACTCCCACCTGGTCACATGGCCACCAAGCCACTCCCACCTGGTCACATGACCACCAAGCCATGCCCACCCAGTCACATGACCACCAAGCCACACCCACCAAGCCATGTCCACAGAACCGGTAGAGAAAATTTTTGAATTTCACCACTGACATGAAGTATTAATACCACTTTAGTAAGATCACACTTGGAACATTGCATCCAGTTTTGGTTACCACAATATAAAAAAAAGGATGTTGAGATTCTGGGAAGAATGCAGAGAAGAGCAACAAAAACGATTAGGGGACTGGAGACTAAAACATATGAAGAACGATTGCAAGAATTGAGTATGTCTAGTCTACTGAAAAAGGACTACGGGAGACATGAGAGCAGTGTTTCAATATTTGAGGGGATGAGGGGCTGCCCCCAAAAAGAGAGGGTCAACCTAAATAGTATAGTCTTTATTGTCATTGTACAAAATAAATGCAACAAAATTGGTTATTTTTCAACCTATTTTTCAAAGCACCAGAAAGCAAAACAAGAAACAATGGATGGAAATTAAACCAAGAAAGAAGCAATCTAAAACTAAGGATAAATTTCCTAATGATGAGAACAAATAAGCAGGCTTGCCTTCAGAAGTCATAGATGCTCCATCACTGGAGGGTTAAAAATAAAAAGACTGGACAGGCATTCATCTGAAATGATACAGGGTGTCCTGCTCTAATAGGGGGTTGGACTAGAAGACCTCTGGGGTCCCTTCCGACTCTGCTATTCTGTTTTGTATTTATATTTTATGTTCATTGTTGTGCTTCTTTTTATTATTTTATTTTTACATTGACTTTGCTAACTGCCAGGCCTCCTTTCTGAACAAGGCAATATATAGGATGGGGAGATAATGTAGAGTATTACAAAATATTTCAGAAATCAATATGTAAGGACCTCCTCCAAAGAGGAATTCTTTACACCTTATTTCACAACACTCATATTTCAAGCTCTGAGTGTTTCCTTATCTCTTCTGGCAGCTCACTCTATGAATTACATCAGATTTCATTTTTTTCCCCCAGCTGCTACATATACCCAGGTTTCTAGAGCAGATCTGGTAGCGTGAGACCACATCCTTAAAACGGATGGGTGTCTTTATTCCCCCCTCCCCGTGCATCCCAACCCAGTATGTCATTTCCACCACAGATGGGCAATGAAAATCCCTACCTGAAGAGCAGCTCATGCCTAAGACTGATAAAATGTAAGGGGTGCAAGGAAGTGTATTCTGCAATTTATCACGGAGATATCCCTGTGTTTAAACACATGTACTGGCTCACAAGGAAGGGGGAAAAGAAAAATAAAAGGTCTCTTAGAAAATGATTACCCTGTCAACTAAGTCAACAGCAATGATACCGTGATAGAAGCAGCAGTTTTGTCACATTGTTTTATCACTATAATTACATCAGGAACACAGTAACTGTCTGGGAAAGATAAGATTAACCGAAGCTGTTCTTGTAAAGGTGGCTCTTGCTTCTGAAATTTCCTGTTCAGTGTTTTGGGATTTATAGAATGATTCCTTCTTTTGGCCCTCACATCCAGTTATTTTCCTTTCCTTCAGAAGATCTCTCATCCTCTGAAAGAGTCATCAAGAACGTTTTGGCTAGTCTTCTGATCTCAGCTAAGCGGGGACCCAAACGATCCAGAAAACAAAAGGGAGGACAAACACTGCCTTGACTCTTTAAGGGTCTTCAATCTATGGTCTGCATAGGAAAAAGTAAAGGTTCCCTTGCACATATATGCTAGTCGTTCCCGACTCTAGGGGGCAGTGCTCATCTCTGTTTCTAAGCTGAAGAGACAGCGCTGTCCAAAGACATCTCCATGGTCATGTGGCCAGCATGACTAAATGCCAAAGGCACACGGAACGCTGTTACCTTCCCACCAAAGGTGGTCCCTATTTTTCTACTTGCATTTTTTACGTGCTTTCAAACTGCTAGGTTGGCAGAAGCTGGGACAAGTAATGGGAGCTCACTCCGTTACGCAGCGCTAGGGATTCGAACCACTGAACTGCCGACCTTTCTGATCGACAAGCTCAGTGTCTTAGCCACTGAGCCACCGTGACCCTTTATGGCCTGCATATCAATGGGTAACTCAATTCTACTGAAGCAGAATTTCAAAAACATGTATTCTTCAAGCATTCCAGCAATTGGGTATAAATGAATGGGTGTGAAGAAGTCTGAAAACTCTGATGAGAAAAGACATTTGATTAAAGAATGTTGGAATGAATACACAGAAGAAATCCCTAGCTTCTCTGAAGGTGCCAGATAGGAAAATTTGCTCCAGAATACAATTAAAGTCCTTTTCAGAGTAGCTTTCTCAGCTGCCACCCCTGCTTTCCCCATCATCACAGGTCAAACAGCAGAGAGAACAAGACAAAAGTTAACTCAGAAGCAAGAGAACGATGCCCTGGGTTTTACAGACACTTGCAAATAATATTTTTGAAATGGTCAAATGCTCGGGTGAAAGCATTGTTTATTTTCTCCTTTTGGGGAAGTTCCTAGTGGGAAGAGCATAAGAAGTGGGGGCAAAGCAGAGGAAGCAATTAGTCTCTCCATTCCAGATTCTGTTTCTCTCTAAATTGCTCTAAAACTTATTGTGGGCATATTAAAGAGACCCTTAACAGTGGTGGGATTCAGCCAGTTTGCACCTATTCGGGAGAATGGATTGTTAAATTTCTAAGCAGTTCAGAGAACCGTTTTTTGGAAGAAATCTCCTTTTGGGTTTTTTTCCACTTTACAGAGCTAATCCTGTAAGGAAGGCAGGAAGGAAACATTCTGGTGTTGTTTTTAGCCTAATCTTGATTGCCCTGCTTACAGAAACTGCCTCTCCGGTTAACCCTTGTTACATTGTAACAGCTAAGGCAAAGCGCCCATCAACGTGAGTGATGTTGAGTTGGCCATGCCCACCCAGTCACATGACCGAGCCCCACCTACCCAACTGGTCATTAGGGCAGTTGTTAAATTATTTGAATCCCACCACTGCCCTACATGATATAATAGTTACTAGATAGACTCAAGCTCACATCTCTATTCAATCATATTGAATAACAGAATAACAGAGTTAGAAGGGATATTGGAGGTCTTCTAGTCCAACCTTTGCTCAGGTAAGAAACCCTATACAATTTCAGAAAAATAAAAACCTCCAGTGTTGGAGCACAGATAACTTCTGGAGGCAAGTTGGTCCACCAATTAATTGTTCTAACTGTCATGAAATATCTCCTTCGTTCTAGGTTGCTTTTCTCTTTGAATCATTCATATAGGACTCATTGTCCATTCAGATGCTACCACGGATTCAATCATCAGAATATCAGCACAGAGTCACCCAAAACACATTAGCATTCTCCCTTAAGGCCAGCCAGTCAGTATGCAAACCTTGTTATCATTATGCAGAAATGTTTTGTTCAATGCATCCATTCTTCTCTTCCTCCCCAGGTCTTCCTGCTCTCTGCCAAGGAGACTCAGCTGGAGATTAAAAATGGCAAAACCCTTGGAAAAAATATGGCCGCTTGGGAAATTACCAGCCAGGTTTCACAGAATGTCAAACCATTGGTAGAGAAAAAGGCTGCTTTGTATTTGTGCCTGGTCTAGACCCAGTTTCTTGCACAAAATCCTGCAGAATAATCACTCAGCCTATGCATTACACTAATCAGATCAGGAATCTGATTTGGGGAGGTAACAAATAGGGTTTTTTTTCAATTTAAGGGTTTTTTATTTTTTAATACAAATTATACATATTATAGGAACAAAGCATTGCCTGGGTCTTTTCTTTACATCCTCTCATTTACGTAGTCTAGTTTACATCATAGTTTTGTTTTCACTTTTAGCCAAATTCTTCTCTTCCATTTCTTTTCATCTGTATAGTTATTTTTCCTTAATACATAAACAATATCTTCAATTGCCCCTTCAAAGTTACATCAAATGTTCATGTCTTATTTTCTCCATTGGTATATTTTGCTATCAACAGCATATATCCTCTAATTCGATTTAGACATAGAGAGCGTTTCTTTGTGCCCTCTTTTACCCCCTTTTCTCCTATTTCTGGTAACAAATAGTTTTGGATGGATTGATGGAAAGCATTTCAGGCAGGAAAACACAAGTCAGCAGCTGACCTGGGCATTAGAGAAATGCAATTAGTCTTAGCAAAACTCTTTTTTTCTTTTTTCAAGATAAAGCATGTTTAAAATGGGAACTTTGGACCTAGAATTCAGATAAACCTTTGGACGTACTTCTACCAAATATTATGCTTGGATCTATTTGACTCTTAGATTTTATTGAAGAAATGGAAGTTTGTAAGGAGTCAGTGGGTAGGAGGGATTCAATCAATCTAGACCTTAGTATTTCAATCACTCGTTGACATTCAAAATTCCCTCTGAAATACACATTCTTTAATGAAAGAAAAGGGACATAACCTACAATCCCCAGGCTTTATACCAGGAAGGGGAGTCTTTACAGCCCCTCCCTAAACTATCACCATATTACGTATAGAATATAATATAATAATAGAATTGGAAGGGACCTGGGAGGTCTTCTAGTCCAACCCCCTGCTTAGGCAGGAAACCCTATACCATTTCAGACAAATGTTTATCCAATCTCTTCTTAAAATATACATTGCAATATGATCAGAACAAATATTAAATGTTGTAGTGAATAGCTTTTTTGAGTATAATCAGTTAGTTAAAGTAAAAGCTGTAACAAAGAGGCTGTTTGATGCACTGGTTAAGGCACTAGATATAAAACAGCATGCAGAGCCTGGGGGGTGGAGTCAAGCGAGTAATCAGTCTAGAGTTATTGCGTTCCCATAAATGAGCTAAATCCAACCCCTCTTCAATTTGGTTGACTCTTATCTAGCACCAGTTTAGTGCTAACCATCAGTTGACTAGATTCTTGTGAGTAGGCGTGATGAATAAACAATCTTGACTGGAACTTAATGTATGATCCTGATTCTTCACACCTGATACCAAACTAGAAACCAGGAGACTACGAGTTCTAGCCTCACTTTACGCATGAAGCCAATTGGGTGACTTTGGACTAGTCCTTCTCTCTCAGCCCTAGGAAGGAAGCAATAGAAAAACCAGTTCTGAAATATTGCCAAGAAAGCTGCAGGGACATACCCAGGCAGTCATCAGGACTGCAACATTGGACCCTCTCACACAAAAGTCATAAAGTCAAGAAGTGCTTATCTTCCTCTCTCCCTCTCCTCCTTTGATGTCCTGTCTCACACACTGTAGAGCAGCGGTCACCAACTGGTGGTCCGTGAGAAAATTGTGATGGTCTGCAAAAAAATTATTTGCATTTTTTTATATTGCATTAAATCAGGGGTCCTCAAATGATGCCCTCTGGGATGGATACGTGCAATGACCATTCGTGCTGCTGAGAGAGTCTCCCTCTTCACTGTCTTTTTGTGTGGGTCAGAGGGGGGCAGAAACTCTGACTTGGGGTCTGCTTCAACCTCTTGGTGCGGGGATTTGGGCAAAGGCTTAAGGGAAGCACCGTTGGTGGCAAAGAGCCAGAGGACCTCATTCCAGTGGGACTGTATCATGGCTTGGAACTCACTGACCATCTCAGCCCACTGAGCCTCCAGGCATTGGTACCTGGCCTTGCACTCCCACATGTCTTTCCTCTGCTTGGAAAGCCTATGCTCGTAGTCCTCAGTGATGTGCTTCTGCTGAGCCTCCTTCTCGGTCAGATCCAATTTGAACTGAGCTGTTTTGCCAACTCTTTCTCATGGTGGCTGCTTAGCTCCAACAGCTGCTTCCTGTTGGGGCCCTAGGGAGCCCAGGTGAGCAGGTGAGGAGTGGCTGGGAGGGGAGGGGCAAGTAGAGGCCAGTGAGGCACCCCACGATGTGAGTGACATTGAATTGGCCATGCCCACCCAGCCACATGACCACCTAGCCACGCCCACCCAGCCAGTCATTAGGCAGATGGTATTAGTGGTCCACGGGATTTAAAATTATGAATGTAGTGGTCCCTGAAGTCCAAAGGTTTAGGGACCTCTGCTGTACAGCACGGCCCTCTGGCGCATCACTTCAACGAGTCCCTGACTGGGACAAAGTGTGCTTTGCTATAAGGTAGGCGATCCCTGCCCTAAACCTGGATCCTGGATTATCAGTCCTAGAATGCTCAGAAGAACCTTTCTCTAGGAAAAAAGTGGGCTGACCAGCAAGCATAGAATTGGCTTTTGCAAGCCAAAGGGAGGTACAAAAGGAGAATTCATTCATTCATTGTCCCCCCCACCCTCCTCAAATTTTGTTTATTGCTGCCTCCCAGAGAGGCATCGCATGAAACATCCTCTTGTCTCCCATTCGTGGCAACCCGCACGGTTCAGGAAGATCTGTCATGCCATAGAGCTTTGTCATGGTAATTACATCAGGAACAACTTTACTATGTGCAAAAGATGTAGGATTAGGAGAAACAGTGCACTGCAACAGCAGCTGTGATGGTGCCAAGGGAGATGCAGCCAGGAAGATGCTGAATATGTTCTTTTTTTTTGAAGGGGGGGGGAGCACAATTGTAGGCTAGAAACATTTTACAATCTTAGCCAGACTGCAGAAGGAGATGGGGGGGGGGGAACCACTCCCCATTAGTTTCGTCCCGCCAGAGCTTCCGCAGAAGCTAGACATTGTAAGCCTGATTTCACAGAGATGGTTGCTTTCTAAAGGGCAAACTTAATTGAGTGATGACCTCCAGTTAGCCCTGATCCACATGGATTTTGAAAAGCTATCAACTGGAGCCTTCATGTTATTTCTATCACAGTATCTGAGACTCCTCGTAAAACCCTTCCCAGCTGTCTTCGTTCTTCTTGTTTTTTTTAAATAAATAAATAAATAAATAAATAAACAAACAAACAAACAAACAAACAAACAAATAATAAATAAATAAATAAATAAATAAATAAATAAATAAATAAATAAATAAATAAATAAATAAATAAATAAATAAATAAATAAATAAATAAATGCATTCATGGATGCTTGAGGAATTCAGCTTTGACCATTCGGATGCAAATGGAGTTCATCTTCTCTTTGATGAAAATAATGCCGAGAATGGAAATGAACCATTTGTTAACTTACGTGCTTCTCAGATGTTCTCTGATGGAGTACGGTTAGGGTTAAGATGCAGAAGAAGGGATGCGGTGGCTCAGTGGCTAAGATGCTGAGCTTGTCGATCAGAAAGGTCGACAGTTCAGCGGTTCGAATCCCTAGCGTTGCATAACAGAGTGAGCTCCCATTACTTGTCCCAGCTTCTGCCAACCTAGTAGTTCAAAAGCATGTAAAAATGCAAGTAGAAAAATAGGAACTATCTTTGGTGGGAAGGTAACAGCGTTCTATGCGCCTTTGGCATTGAATCATGCCGGCCACATGACCACAGAAATATCTTTGGACATCACTGGCTCTTCGGCTTTGAAACAGAGATTGAGTACTGCCTCCTAGAGTTGGGAACAACTAGCACATATGTGCGAGGGGAACCTCTACCTTTACTTAAGATACAGAAGACAGTGGGATGTGGGTCTTGCTAACCTATTTTCTAGGGTTGTTATGATGATATCAAATGATAACGGAAAAGAGAACTGAATGAATTGCTTCATTTACTGGAGATCAGGCTGTTTTATTCCTAGAGATGCGAATAAAAGATCCACCAGAGAAGCTCATCTCAATTCATTTCTGCAAAAGATGAATGATCATTTAGGACATTGTTCCATCCTACGTTTTGTAGTATAGCGTTTTGTAGTTCTGTATTTTAAAAAATCCATACGTGGAAAGCCAACATAATTGAATTTTATATTATCATTTCACACCTTGCTCTATAACTTACAAAATGCAGAGAATATTGTGGGTTTTTTTAAAAAGACAACAATGCAAAAGACATATAAATCAAGGGAATCCACCACCAACTTCTGTGTGGGAACTCAACTTTCTGAAACTTTACACAACTGTTCAGCAATTTAAGATACTAAGCACCCATTCCTTGGCTCAGTTCAAGATTTGTTTATCTTTTTAAAATGTAAAATCATTTCAGTGCCATTTATTGTACTTTGGACAAAGCTTTTAGCAGAGTGGTTTCCCCCCCCCCCCTAGAACAATCTTATACAAAAAGTGAGTAAATTTCATTTATTAAGCTTTATCTTCCACATGGAAGGGGGGTGGTAGGTTCATATAGCAAATTTGGCCTGGTTTCCTATGGAGAGGAGGGGAGTGAAAACTTTGCAGGATCTTTTCCTGAAAATGGATTTGTCAGGTGGGTTGCTCAGCTTTTTACAAAAACTATGATCAGAAATAATGGGGATAAAGTTGCAGTTCTATAGATTTCATTTAAATCTATTAAATGTGTGGCCTTGGTAAGGCCACACTTGGAATACTGCATTCAGTTCTGGTCGCCACGATGTAAAAAAGATGTGGAGACTCTAGAAAGAGTGCAGAGAAGAGCAACAAAGATGATTAGGGGACTGGAGACTAAAACATATGAAGAACAGTTGCAGGAACTGGGTATGTCTAGTTTGATGAAAAGAAGGACTAGGGGAGACATGATAGCAGTGTTCCAATATCTCAGGGGTTGCCACAAAGAAGAGGGAGTCAAACTATTCTCCAAGGCAACTGAGGGTAGAACAAGAAGCAATGGGTGGAAACTAATCAAGGAGAGAAGAAACTTAGAACTGAGGAGAAATTTCCTGACAGTTAGAACAATTAATCAGTGGAACAGCTTGCCTCCAGGAGTTGTGAATGCCCCAACACTGGAAGTCTTTAAGAAGATGTTGGATAACCATTTGTCTGAAACGGTATAGGGTTTCCTGCCTAGGCAGGGGGTTGGACTAGAAGACCTCCAAGGTCCCTTCCAACTCTACTATTGTATTGTATTGTATTGTATTGTATTGTATTGTAGTATTGTATTATTGTAAATCTATTCATTTGCTTATTTAGTATTCTGTGGATATCATTAAGTGCTCTATCCTATGATTCTTGGCAAATGTATTTTTATGTACACTAAGAGCATATGTACCAAAGACAAATTCTTGGGTGTCCAATCGCATTTGGCCAATAAAGAATTCTATTGTGTCCTGCCCTGCCCTGCCCTGCCCTACCCTACCCTACCCTACCCTACCCTACCCTACCTTACCTTATTCCTATTCCTTTCTATTCTATTCTAAATATCAAGAAAAAGTTTCTCATGGTAAGACCTGTTCAAAGTGAAATAGTCTGACAATAGAAGTTTTCCATCTCTGGAGATTTTGAAGAGGAGCCTAAATAGCCAATGTTCATGAATAGCTGAATTAGTTTTAGCGGTGCCTTGCAAAAGGTTGTGATATATTATCCTTATGGGCTCTCTCAAGTCCACAGTTCTATGGTTGTGGTTGTGCAATTGAGTTCTTTTTAGCATTTGTCTTACTTAATTCAATGGTTGTGGTTGCACAACGCACTTTTCTTATTAGCATGTGTTTACTTGCTTATTAATCTGATTATTCTGCCTTGTGTTTGTCTAATTCTTATAGCAAAAGTTAACCAATAAGACGATGCAAGGAAGATTTGTTTTTGAACCAGTTTGTTGCACAGCCTAATTCTGAGGTAAACTGAGAGGGAGTGATTGGTCCAATGTCATTGAGCTGGCTTATGTCCGTGTGGGAGGACCAGAGGTTGACTCCCTATTCCTCCAACACGTCAATCATTAGACCAAATTGGTTCTTGTTTAGCACAATGCGGTACAATACCATCAAGTAACCAAAGCATCTTAGCATCACAGATTCACACAGCACAATAAGCCAACAAAAAGCCAACAAAGAAACCAACCCTAACCAAGCCAAACATTTTGTGCAAACCCAGCCACTTGCTCATTTTAACCAATCTTGATGAAAACATGTTTTGTGAAGATAATCTCTTCCATTTGCAAGAGGGAACAACCACAATTCCTTCAAAAGCTCACAATCAGAACCGCATTGTGACAGATGAAGAGAAGAATAGAATTGTGATTCATTCAATTCTTCCAACTCAATAATAATAATAATAATAATAATAATAATAATAATAATAATAATAATAATAATAATAATAATAAATTTAAATTTATTAGCCGCTCCCTCTCCAGACAGGACTCGGGGCGGCGTACAATAAAACATATAAAACATAAAACATGTGCAAACACATAGACATCCAAATACACACATATACTAAGACATACATGCACGGACATACATGCACGGAGGAGGTAACAGATTACATCACATTTAGACAATTAAAAGTCACCATTAAAATACCCCATTAGAAATACCACAATTTAAAATTTAAAAGGACTGTCAGGAGGAATAAGAAAAAATTTACGGTTGAGCCAGGCCAGATAATTGAAAGAGGTGGGTCTTCAGCTGTACACGGAAGGAGCGGAGATCGGAAGTAATCCTGATGTCATGGGGGAGGTCATTCCACAGGGCTGGGCCCATCACAGAGAAGGCTCTGCTCCTGGGTGTCGCCCCCCGACACTGTTTAGCGGACGCACCCGAAGAAGTCCCTCTCTGTGTGAGCGGATTGGTCGTAGGGATGTATGGGGCAGGATGCAATCCTGCATGTAACTAGGTCCTGTGCCATGAAGCGCTTTAAAGATCATAATCAAAACCTTGAAACGCACTCGGTAGACTACAGGAAGCCAGTGCAGCTCGCGCAGGAGAGGTGTTACGGGGGAGTATCTAGTCCTCCCCATAATCACCCGCGCGGCCGCGTTCTGGACCAACTGCAGTCTCCGAGTGCATCTCAAGGGAAGCCCCATGTAGAGAGCATTGCAGTAGTCCAGGCGAGACGTCACCAGCGCATGGGTGACTGTGCGTAGGGCATCCCGGTCCAATAAGGGGCGCAATTGGCGCATCAGGCGAACCTGATGGAACGCCCCCCTTGCCACGGCTGTTACATGGTCATCCATGGACAGCCGGGCATCCAGGAGGACGCCCAAATTGTGCACCCGTTCTATGGGGGCCAGTTGCTCGCCCCCAATGGCCAGTGATGGAAGTAACTGGTTGAACCGGGAGGCCGGAAGCCACAGCCACTCCGTCTTGGAAGGGTTGAGTTTTAGTCGGTTGCCATCCATCCAGACCCGTACGGCCTCCAAACACCTCCAAACATCAAAGCACCTATAGGTTTTTCTGCACATTTCCTTATATAAACGCTTCTGAGTTCTATTTTTCTAACCTTTGTTTTTGTTTTTTGTTGTGCTCCCAAAGATATTGTGTAACTTCCTCCACTCCTGTATCATCTATTATCTATCTATCTATCTATCTATCTATCTATCTATCTATCTATCTATCTATCTATCTATCTATCTACCTACCTACCTACCTACCTACCTACCTACCTATCATCTATCTATCTATCTATCTATCTATCTATCTATCTATCTATCTATCTATCATCCATCCATCCATCCATCCATCCATCCATCCATCCATCCATCCATCATATCTCTCTCTCTCATCTCTCTCATCTCTCTCATCTCTCTGTGTATCTATCCATCTATCTATCTATTCATCATCTATCATCTATACATACATACACACACACACACACACACACACACACACACACACACACATATGTATATATTACAGTATCCATCGATCGATCGATCCATTGATCCATCGATCCATCCGTCATCTATCTATCTATCTATCTATCTATCTATCTATCTATCTATCTATCTATCTATCTATCTATCTATCAATGTATTGCTTCCTACCTATCATCTCTCTCTCTCTCCCTCCCTCCCTCCCTATCTATCATCTAATCTATCATTTATCTTACACAAGTACATACATATGTGGGCATATAAGTACATATATTTGGGCAAATTGTACATAAAGTCAGCTAAAATAGAAACAAACACAAAGGAAAAAAGAGGACCAGAACAATCTTCATGGTACATAATAACATAAAAAGCATTATTTGAAATCTTAAGTGGTTTTTGCGAATACGTTATAATCTAGAGTGAAAACATTTTGTTCAAGGCTGAGGTAGGTCTGGGATCAGCCGAGTGTCATTATGGACACATTTTCAATTCATTCGCAGTTCAGCTTGCTATAAAGCAGGGGAAAATATTATACCATTTCAGCAATAAGAAAACATCTTCAAGAGCAGCACAGAACTGTAAGAAATTGGATTAGAAGTATTGAGTGGAAGTTCAAAATCTTCAAAGACATGTTTTTTTCTCCCCATCAGACTCGAAGAATAAGCCTAATAATAAAAGATGTTATCAAATAAAATGGAGACTGATAGAATAAATAGAAAAGAGAACCTAATACAAACACACAGAGACACATGGATTCTTCTTTCAAAGCACTCTCCAGGTGTGCATATGTAGTTGCGTTGGCATGCTATATGCTTAAATACCATATAGAAGAACATTGATCTGCTAATATCTACAAGCATATTGCAATGGTATGTGGAAATGGCTTTGGGAAACAGGAGAAGGAGCAACATACCAAGCAACAGCCAGATAAGAAAGAGCTGAGCTCACAAAAAAGAAGAAAGGTATGGTGAATATGTCAGAAGAGACTCTCCCTGGGTTAAGGGATTGCCACAAAGAAGAGGAGGTCAGCCAGAGGTGGTATTCAGCAGGTTCTGACTAGTTCTGGAGAACCAGTAGCATAAATTTTGAGTAGTCTAGAGAACCAGAAAATACCATCTTTTGACTGTTCACACCTCCATCTATTCTCTGCCTCCCGAGTCCCAGCTGATTGGGAGGAAATGGGGATTTACAGTATCCTTCCCCTGCCATGCCCACCAAGCCATGCCCACAGAACCGGTAGTAAAAAAAAATTGAATCCCACCACTGAGATCATCTTATTATCCAAAGCACCTGAAGGTAGCACAAGTCATCAACATCATCATTTAACGACCCCGTAATCCCTTTCGGGGTGGTGTCTGGGCAAGCAAATGGAGCTAGCAGAGCGTTTAATGGCCAGATGCCTTTCCTATTGACAATGGCAGAGCTTTGTTCAGCGGATATATTCTCACTGTGCCCAGAGAGATAAATAGATCCTAGAGACCTAGGATCGAACTCACACCTCCTGATTGTGAGGCGAGAGCTCCACCTCTTGGCCACCGCACCACCCTGCTGAAGGTAGCACAAGAAGCAATGGATGGAAACTAATCAAGGAGAGAAGCAACCTAGAATTAAGGGGAAACATGCTGACAGTTACAACATTTAATCAGCAGAACAGCTTGCCTCTAGAAATTGTGAATGACAGAACAGAATAACAGAATTGGAAGGGACCTTGGAGGTCTTCTAGTCCAACCTCCTGGTCAGGCAGGAAAACCTACACCACTTCAGACAAATGGTTATCCAATCACTTCTTAAAAACTTGCAGTGTTGGAGCATTCACAACTTCTGGTAGAGGGCTTCCTGCCTGAGCAGAGGGTTGGATTAGAAGACTCCCAATGTCACATCCAATTCTCTTATCCTTTTCTGTTCTTGGATTGTAAAGGTGAGGACTTCTGGGTGTCTTTTTAATTTAATTTTAATTTAATTAGCACTTCTGGACCGCCCCCTCTCCCAAAAGGGACTCGGGGCGGTGTACAGTCCATATCAAAAACATCATACATAATAACAATTAAAAATTATTAAATGGATAAATACATAAATAAGAGGAGGATAAAATAGACAGAACTGTAATTGCTAAATAAATAATTTAAAATATACAAAGTTTTAAACCCCAGTGTCTTATAAAATTAAGTCCCCTAAAAAACCAGTAGGAAATATATATGCCAGGAGGTAGACGTTAAGAATTATGCCAGTCTTCTGCATCCATATTTTTCTATTTCTTCTTGCTTTGATGAGATCTACCAATTCTTGCCCTTGGAGAAATACCCCAAGCAAGAATTCTAATCAGTGACCCAAGTGCCATTTTAGTTTCTTCTGAATGTCGCCACTATAGTTTAGTTTGGGGCATTGAGTCATAAGTGAAGGTAAAGGTTGCCCTCGCACATATGTGCTACTCATTCTCTACTCTAGGGGGCGGTGCTCATCTCCATTTCAAAGCTGAAGACCCAGTGCTGTTCGAAGACGTCTCCATGGTCATGTGCCCGGCATGACTAAACATGGAAGGCGCACGGAACTCTGTTATCTTCCCACCAAAGGTGGTCCCAATTTTTCTATTTGCATTTTTACATGCTTTCGAACTGGTAGGTTGGCAGAAGCTGGGACAAGCAACTGGAGCTCACTCCTTTACATAGCGCTAGGGATTCGAACCGCTGAATTGCTGACCTTTCTGATCGACAAGCTCAGTGTCTTAGTCACTGAGCCACTGCGTATGAGTCATAGTTACATTAAATTTGGGACAGCTGTCATCCAAATTAGAATGGCCTTGATGTTTTTATTTTGGTCACAAAGAGCATTTTCTGTGGTAGGGGGCAGTGATGGATAAAATGATCTCATTACGGAATGGGGTTTAAAACCAATAAAGCTTATCCATAACATGGTCACAGAGCATTTGGGACTTCCTGAACCATTTTCATTACGACAAGGAGCGTCCTTCAAGCACAGAAGAATTCATTTCTTTAACTGTGGATGAATGTTAGATAAAGAGCTACATTCTCAAGTCACCGTCATAAATTACCACATGCGTTTCTCTCGTTCTGTTTTAAAATGTTTCTGTCTCAGGCCAGAGGGAATGTGAGCCATTGATTTGGCTTCAAACTGCCATTTTTACTAAATATGACTTTTGCTTCTTTTAGCAGGTGAGATGTTAGAGCTAAAGACCTATTATCACTGTGTAATCACCGTTTTCCATCAGCTGGTCAAACTGAGGACTGATCAATATTTTCAATAAGGAACAATTGGGTACAGAGCTTTGATCTAAAGAGGCATGCCTCTAACTAATAATAGAAACTCTACCTACCTACCTACCTACCTACCTACCTACCTACCTACCTACCTACCTATCTTCTTTCTTTCTTTCTTTCTTTCTTTTTCTTTCTTTCTATAATCTATCTATCTATCTTTCTATGTCATTTCTCTCTCTCTCTCTCCTACCTTTCTATCTTTCCATCCATCCTCCATCCATCCATCCATCCATCCATCCATTTAACCATTGAGTCAAGCAATGATTTGACTTACCTCTTCTTTGGATTGAAGACCATGGCTGAATTGAAGCAAAGAACAAATCGGGATTGGCAAAGTGGAAGATCGGTAGTTTGTAGAGCCTCATTCCCAAATAATCTTTTCAAGGTCCCGGATTGGTGGAAGTGCACAGCATTCTTCTCCCTACGTTAAACGGCAGTGACAACTTGAGTGACAAGAATGTTTCTCCTTGTTTATTTCATCAAAGTCTTACATCTTGCAGGGTGTTGAAATGTGACTGATATCTTGGTAAAATAGAACGGAAAGCAGCTGAGAACAACCATGAAAAATAAATGGTAACATATATCATACACAGAACTCATGCAACAACTCCACAAAACTTTTTTTTTAAAAAAAAACAGAGATGTTTTCTTCAAGGGGAAAGAAAATGCATCCATATTTTCTTCGTAATGGGAGTGCTCATACACAGGAAAGGCTCTTTTTCTTCTAAATCTGTTTTATGGAGTCTTTATCCCCCCCCTTTTTTATTTTTCCCTATCTTTATCAAATCATTGCTTTCATGGAAATAAAGGTGATGATATTGGAGGAAGAGGACGGGAGGGGGACAGTTTAAATAAAGCTTACAAAATAAATCACAGTGAAGTAGGGTGTTTCTCTCCACAAGGTGGATGACTCAGTAACAATTCATGCTTGGTGAATCTTACAAAGCATTTCATCTTTGAGGACAAGCTAAGTTCTGTGGGGAAGAGCAAACTCCGTCATCCTTCTTTTTGAAAGCATTCTCTCTCTCTCTCTCTCTCTCTCTCTCTCTCTCTCTCTCTCTCTCTCCCTCCCTCCCTCCCTCCCTCCCTCCCTCCCTCCCTCCCTCCCTTCTAAGTTAAAGGTCAGAGAGCAGCTCAGGTAAGCTATTGACATTGCAGGTAGTCTTCAACTTACAACCAGAGTTGGGTCCAGAATTCTATTCATGAATCACTGCAGTCATAAGTCAAAGCACCACATGACCAGACCCAACCTTTTCGACCATTTTTATGGCAGTTGTTAAATGAATCACACGGTCATAAGTCCACATCCACCCTTCCAAACGGGCTTTTTTTTTGCCATTAAACTACCTGTAATAATAGTGTCTTTCCAAGAATTCAGAATAGACTTCCTGTACACTGTTGCCTACATCCTACAAGATTAGTGAGTGTTCATATTTCCACATTACTGTACATCTTTGTGCTGGAAAAATATAGTTGCATGACCTAAGGATCACATAGAGGACATGAACTATGAAATGATGGCACTATGGTTGCTCATTCTCAAACGACCAATGCTGGAGCATGTAGGAGAGAGAAAAACAGGGTGTGGTTTCCTCTATTAAGGACATAATCAATCCATCAAAACTGTTGATTTATGCAGATAATGTTCCATCTTAGAATTCAGTAGTACCACCCTGGTGGGATTTCTTTCTAAATCTGTCATACATTATTTTGTACATGATAGCGACAGCAATAGCACTTAGATTTATATATCACTTTACAATGCTTTTGCAGCCCTCTCTAAGCGGTTTACAGAGTCAGCCTCTTGCCCCCAACCATCTGAGTCCTCATTTTACCCACCTCGGAAGGATGGAAGACTGAGTCAACTTTGAGCCTGGTGAGGTTTGATTTAAAAAATAGATTTGGTATCAATCAATCAATCAAAATAGAGCTGAAAGGGACCTTGGAGGTCTTCTAGTCCAACCCCCTGCTCAAGCAGGAGACTCTATACCATTTCAGCCCAGTCTCTTCTTTTAAAAATCCCAATGATGAAGCACCTACAACATAAGGAGGGAAACTGTTCCACTGATTAGTTATCCTCCCTGTTAGGAAGTTTCTCCTTAATTACATGTTGCTTCTCTTCTTGATTAGTTTCCATCCATTGTTTCTTGTCCTGCCTTTTGGTGTTTTGGAGAATAATATGACCCCCTCATTTTTGTGGCAGCCTCTCAAATACTGGAACACTGCTATCATGTCACCCCTAGTCCTTCTTTTCTCTACACTAGCCCAACCCAATTCCAGGCTAAGAAGAATCAGGCTAAGCTGATTCAAGAAAAATGTCTTCTGGACACAGGTGCACTGCCCAGGTACCAACCTTGTAAAGGCACTGTAGTTCAGTGTGCCTTTTAGAGCAGATGGCTGCATATTCACCCCACAAAATCTTCACTTTACAGACCCCAAGATAGATGGCTGGCAAGCGCCAATCCTACTTATAATGAATGCAACTCTTCTCCAATGATGATATCATTAGAGTAGAAGGCCACTTGATGCATTTTCTGAATTAAAACAAGAAGAAGGGGGAAAAAAACCAAGATGTCACAGCAAAATCTTTTGGCTCAGCCCTTCTAGATTGTTGCCAAAACACACATCATTCACATCTCCCAAGCCTCCACCTAACAGCAGAGCAAAAACACTGAAAATCTGGAGCCTGGAAGTAGAGAATGCTTATATATTCTTCTTTTTCGTCAAGACACACACACACACACACACACACACACACACACACACACCTCCCTGTGCATAGACGTGTGGCTTTTGGCATCTCATGTGCTATAGCAGTGCACAATGTCTTCAACTTGATTCATATCCCATTAGGCTTAATGGAGGCAGACGATGGACTATCTCGCCATAATTAATGGCCGCTTCAATGATAATCTAAACGTGTTCACCATCTGCATCTTTTTTTAAAAAAAATTTGCAAAGGTGATGAAATTTAATCGGCCTCCACAATGATGTAAATAATGCCAAGCAAAGCAAGACCTGTTTCTTTTTTCAGGGGGAGGGAAGGGAGGAAAAAGGGAGGCGGGAGAGGGGGGGAAAAAGCTATCAGCATCTTGCTCAGATTGTTGTCTTCTCATTAAAATACTGCTCAATAAATACAAACAAATCAGCCATAACAGAAAGAGAAAAGCCACTTGGTTTGCCTGAGGCATCACAGAGACCTTGTTTGCATTCCAAAAGTGCGATGTCTTAGCCCAGATTTTGGGTTTGCTTCTTTTCTTGGCAGGGAAATCACACTATTCCTTGCCATTATTCGGGCACCTCGGTTCTAATTCATCAAATCTTGTGTTACAAGGGAGAAGTTAACCCTTGTGGGCAAGATGGAAGCAATGCTTGTCTTGGGTAAAGCTTACCTCTTCGGCAGTCCTGGCTACTCCAAGGTTGCCATGTATGAGAAGACAAACTAATGAGGCTACCAACAGGATGCTCTCATCTACCCCATCTTCCCACTGTCTTTTTCCTTGGATGCTCTTCCAAAGAGTGGCATCCACAGGGCAGGTCAAATTAGAAGAATTAATCAATGGGACAATTTGCCTCCAGAAATTGTGGATGTTCCAACACTGGAGGTTTTTAAGAAGAGATTGGGCAACCATTAGTCTGAAATGGTAAAGGGTTTCCTGCCTGAGCAGGAAGTCCTAGAAGTCCTTCAAGGTCCCTTCCAACTCTTGTTATTCTGTTAAATATATGAATCTGACCAAAGCAGCATCAAATTACAAGTCCAACCCCCTTTTTTTCCATATGCATCATGTTATTGCATGCATGTCAGAAAGAGGTAGAGCATGGTGGTGCTTCCATCATTTTGGTCCAATACTATGGAAGTTCCAGAAGTTCATGTTTCTAAATAAAATCCAGCATTGCAGGCATTTGTATTCCTATTTTCAATTTGGGGGCCTATGATACCTGGATACATTACTGGAAATAATGATGATATTGGAATCTGCTGTACATTTAACTGCTGGTCAGCACCCCATTTTCAGCCTCTCTCAAGTTGAAACCTAGTGGCTACATGGACATATTTGTCTATGGTGTTTTCCTATTAATGATATCAACATGGTACAGTAGGTCACTGCATTCTGGGTTATTAGACAAAGATTCTCAGTCAACCAAGGGAAGTTGTCTGAAAGTTGAGTCATGGCAATGAGACTTATGGTCTTGTTAGTTAGTTAGTTAGTTTGTTAGTTAGAGTTAGTTAGAAGTTAGTGGCTCAGTGGCTAAGACGCTGAGCTTGTCATCCAGAAATGTTGGCAGTTCAGCGGTTCGAATCCCTAGCACTGCGTAACAGAGTGAGCTCCCATTACTTGTCCCAGATTCTGCCAACCTAGCAGTTTGAAAGTATGTAAAAATGCAAGTAGAAAAATAGGGACCACCTTTGGTGGGAAGGGAACAGCGTTCCATGTGCCTTCAACGTTTAATCATGCTAGCCACATGACACGGAGACGTCTTCGGACAGCGCTGGCTCTTCGGCTTTGAAATGGAGATGAGCACTGCCCTCTAGAGTTGGGGATGACTAGCTCATATCTGCGAGGGGAACCTTTACCTTGACCTTATTAGTTTGAGACATTTGGCTACTCATCCAAGCAGCTACATCAGTTAGAGCAAGTTAGTTAGGCACGGAGTATTGGAACGTATCAATCCTTCCCAAACCAACTTCCGGTGTTTCTTCACAATATGTGTTGCAATATGTTGATGAAGATTCTCAACCATCCAGGTAAAGTTGTTGGAAGGCCGCATTCTGGGATATTTTTCCAACTTCTCATTCTAAACCACAACTGTGAGAGCTCCTTTTAAATACTAACTGGACCGGGCACTGCTTAATTGACTGAAGATAAATCCAAAGTTAGCATGCCCTGTGTGAGAAAAACATGGATGTTGAAGGAAGCAAAACACATGCAATTAAATTGGGGGTGGGGGGGGGGAAAGTTAGCACAAGTGAAAATCCCAAGTAGAATAGAAAAGAATAGAATAACAGAGTTGGAAGGGACCTTAAAGGTCTTCTAATACAACCCCCTGCTTGGGCAGGAAACCCTATACCATTTCAGACAAATGGAGGCAAGCTGTTCCACTGATTAATTGTTTTAACTGTCAGGAAATTTCTCCTTAGTTCTAAGTTGCTTCTCTCCTTGATTAGTTTCCACCCATTGCTTCTTCTCTTGCCCTCAGGTGCTTTGAAGAATAGCTTGACTCCTTCTTCTTTGTATGTAGTATGTAGGGCTGGTCAATTGGCCCAATATGTGGAGATCTAGTTGTAGACTGGAAAAAGCAAAAAATAATGGATAAATGAATTTATTTCTAGGGCACCGTATCTCTTCGATCTGTATTCATATTCACATGAAGAGACATAAGCAATTTCCACATCAATCTGCATTTTTTTTTTACAAAATGCACACAAATATTTTTGCATTCCCTAAGACATACTTCATACAGAGTTTCTTCTATTATATTGTTCCCGCATGCAACTTTCTCTTAATATGCAATTTTTACATTGTCAGCTCTATCACAAAGTTACTGGAGTGGGGGGGAGGCCTTCAAAAGATGAATTCTTCTCCCATCTAGGTATTATTCCAGGAAGTTCAAATTAAGCTTTAAAAAAATGAACTCAATTTTTTTAAAAAAACCTCCCTTATGCCTACCTGTGATTTCCTCCTGAACCAGGAAATTAGAAATCCGCACGTCAAGCTCAACATTTCTTCAAGGACTAGCGGGAACAGCTCCTCCTGTATATATTTGCAGAACAATAAAATGTTTTGCCACAGGCGAGCCCCCTCCCACCTCCTCCTCCAAGCTTATGTTCCAGCATTTGACAAGGCAAACTAAGTAGGCTTCTGTTTGGTTAAACAAAGATGAAACATCTCCATGGATGTTGGTGGGGGGGCATACGCATACGCGCAGCACCGTAACCAAACTGTGAAATCAATTTCTGTAATAAGGAACCTGCTGTTACATTGAACAATTAGTTATTCTTGGAACATATGCTGGCAGATGATGCTTCTTGGACTGTCTGGAACCTATGAAGAATGCGCACTGGAGGGAGCTTACCTCGCTACAGTCAATGCTTATCGGAGCAGAACATTGCTGTTCCCCTGCAAATCGGAGCTTTTCTCCAGCCTTGTTTTATGACAGAAGTCTGAAGCAGGATTATAACAGCTCAGGCCCCAAAGATATATCAGGGTGATTGCAAATAAGACAGCTGCACGACTTTATTGGTATTAACCAGTGTGATTACATGCTATGATTTGTCTTCCAGCATTAGTTCATTTCTGCAACGACAATATCAACCTTTAAAACAACTTGGAGCTCATCTTTCATGAAGGAATTTCTATTACTACATTTACATGTTCCAGATCTTAAATGCTTCATGTAAGGACCTTATCCACGTGTGTCTCCAAAAGAAGGCCATGGAGATCTGACAAGGAAAGGGCTTCATCAGTGGTAGCCTTCCCCCAGTTGAGGAATGTCTTTCCTACAGGGACTTATTGCTATATACACCGTAGTCTTCCAACACTAAGTGAAGACCTCTTTGATTTCCCCAAGCATGAATGACCAACCTGTTGTAGGATGTGTGTGAGGAAGAGAGGGAGGGAGGAGGTAAGGAAGGAAGGAAGGAAGGAAGGAAGGAAGGAAGGAAGGAGAGGGAAGGAAAGAAGGAAAGAAGGAAAGGGAAGGAAGGAAGGAGAGGGAAGGAAGGAAGGAAGGAAGGAAGGAAGGAGAGGGAGGGAAGGAAGGAAAGGGGAGGGAGGAAGGAGAGGGAGGGAAGGGAGGGAGGGAGGAAGGAGGGAAGGAGAGGGAAGGGAGGAAGGGAGGAAGGAAGGAGAGGGAAGGAAGGAGAGGGAGAGCAGGAATGAAGGAAGGAGAAGTCAGGAAGGAAGGAGAGGGCAGGAAGAAAAGGAGAGAGGGAGGGAGGAAAGAAGATTTGCTATATACCTTTACTTTTTGAAGAGGTTCAACAAGCTTACACCCCATTGGGGCTTTTAAAAGATTATAGACTTTTTTTTTCTTAGTACTTCCTGAAATGGTTATCTGACCATCCAAGCACATTCAGTCATTCCAAGAAATGTTGGGAAAATAATCCAACCTTTAAAAACCCAGCATGCTCCAAATAACATAAGTGTAATCTATATTGTCATTGTACTTAAATACAACGAAATTGGTTTTAACCTCACTGGTGCAAAATTATAGCAGAAACGAAAAAAGAAAGAAAAAGAAAAAAAACCTAGCGTGTGTGTGGAGTGATTGTGGTTGTATTTAACAATCTGACAGCCCAAGGATAGAGACTATTTTTAAACCTATTTGTTCAGATGGCTATGCTTCGATGTCTTCTGCCCGATGGTAGAAGTGCGAAGAGACACTGACCAAGGTGTGAATCATCTCTGAGTATCTTCCTTACTCTGCTAAAGCAGCGAGATCTGGCGATGTCATCCAGTGGTGTCAGAGGGCAACCAATGGTTTCTTGTGCCAAATTGATCACTCTCTGTAGGGCCTTCCTGTCCGCAGCAGTTAAAGCAACACACCATACTGTTAACGCAATATGTGAGGACCCTTTCTATGGTGGACCGATGTTGTTCCACCTGATTTTTTTGCAGGACTCTAAGGAAATGAAGTCTCTATTGTGCCTTTCCAATCACCAGAGACGTGTTGATTTTCCACATGAGATCTTGACTAATAAGCACTCCCAAGAATTTAAAAGAGGAAACCCTCTCCACACAGCCCCCCTCGATATACAATGGGGCAGGCTCCTCTCTGTGCTTCCAGAAATCTAGCACCATCTCCTTTGTCTTACTAGTATTTAGTTATAGGTTGTTTCTTGAACATCACACAGATACCTTCTGGACTTCTTCCCTGTATGCTGATTCGTCCTCTCAAGTTATGAGACCCAGCACCGTTGTGTCGTCTGCAAACTTTATTATGATATTGGATGGATCAGAGGATATGCAGTCATATGTATACAGGGGGTACAGGTAGGGGCTGAGCACCCATCCCTGAAGGGAGCCTGTGGTGAGCTTCAGCGTGGAAGATGTAAAGGACTCAACCCTTACTTCCTGACTTACCGCCAGGAAGTGTTTGATCTATTCACAAGTGAGGGGAGGGAAATTCAGATCAGTCAACTTTTCAATGAGAATGCCTGGTAAAATGGTGTTAAAGGCCGAGCTATTGTCTATAAAAAGCATTCTGACATATTTCCCAGATTTCTCAAGGTGCCTCAATGCAATATGTAGAGCAGTGGTGATGGTGTCCCCTATCAACCTGTTGTTTCTATAAGCAAACTGGCGTTGATCAAAATTTGGTGGAAGACAGGACCTGAGGTATTGTAGGACCAGCCTCTCAAAGCACTTCATCACTATAGACGTCAGTGCAATGAGTCTACAGTCATTCAGGCTATTTATGGCTGCTTTCTTTGGAACTGGGATAATCGTGGCTGCTTTCAAGCATGATGAGACTCAGCCTGTTGCAGGGAGATGTTAAAAATCCTTGTCAGGACCCCTGTTAATTAGTCAGCACAGGTTTTTACCACTTTCCCCAACACCCCATCTGGACCTGCAGCTTTGTTGGGATTTACAGCCTTCAGCTCAGCTTTCACTTGATGTTCATCCAGGGTGAGTGGCTGGAGGTTAGAGGGCCTTTGGGATAGAGCCACATAGACTGATCTTTTGACCTCAAAGCAGGTGAAGAAGCTATTTAGCTCCTCTACTAGCAAGGCATTAGCATTGGCTATTTTTTTCCATATTGCCCTTATAGTTGGTTAGGTGTTGTAGCCCCTGCCACACCTGACTTGAGCTATTATCTTCCAGATGCTTCTCTACCTTTTGTTTGTATTTCTGTTTAGCTGCCTTAATGCCTCTTCTCAAGTTTGCCCTGGCTTCATTGTATTTGTCTTTGTTTCCTGCCTTGAAGGTGGAGTTTCGGACTCTCAGGAGTGATTGTACCTCTGCTGACATCCAGGGTTTACGATTACTGTAAACTCTGATGGGCTTATTCACTGTTACATTGTCTGTGCATGTTTTAATGTATGAGAGTGCAGTGTCAGTGAATTCTTGCAGCTCCAAATATTCCAACATACTCCACTCGGTACTCTCAAAGCAGCCCTGCAACTGGCAGAGTGCTCCCTCTGGCCAGATTTTGACAGTTTTCAAGACTGGCTGTATCCTTTTCCTAAGGGTGATATACTTTGGGCATAGTAGCAGAGAGATATGGTCAGACGTACCCAGATCTAAACATCTAAAGAAAGATAAAATAAATCAGTTGGCTTTTTGTTTTACAATGTGATGGCTATCTTCCTTTGTTCCCAGCACAAATATCTCCTCATAAACAATAGCTGACCTTAGCTTTCATAGCTACTATGGATTTAACCACAAATATCTCAATTTGTCTTCCAGAAGGATCTGCAGTTCAATTCCCTTAAAAACCAAATTTAACTAATTTTGTCCTGGACTACAGCTTAATTGCAATTTTGTTTATGATAAAAATTGACCAGAAATACAGACCACAATTGAAATATTCCAACAAGAACTGACTAGAAAATGGTGAGAGACGATGAAGTTAAAGGTAAAGGTAAAAGTTCCCCTTGCTGATATGTGCTAGTCATTCCCAACTCTAGGGGGCGGTGCTCATCTCTGTTTCAAAGCCGAAGAGCCAGCGCTGTCCGAAGACATCTCTGTGGTCATGTGGCCGGCATGACTAAATGCCGAAGGTGCATGGAAAACTGTTACCTTCCCACCAAAGGTGGTCCCTATTTTTCTACTTGCATTTTTACGTGCTTTCGAACTGCTAGGTTGGCAGAAGCTGGGACAAGTAATGGGAGCTCACTCCACTACGCGGCGCTAGGGATTTGAACCACCAAACTGCTGACCTTTCTGATCGACAAGCTCAGTGTCTTAGCTACTAAGCCACCACATCCCTACAATGAAGTTACAGACATGCAATAAGGCACTTGTTGAATTCCAGTTTGCTCTAAATTTCATCCTGTATCCTTCTGGTATAAAGATTCATCTTTCCAAAGAATATTCCCTAAGCAGCCAAATCGTTTGACGTATACCTTTAAATGAGCCCAAGAAGTAGTAGCATGTATTTTAGCCAATGACTGTAACGTTGTTTAAATATCGCCTACATGTAGCGAAAAAGCGACATCAGAGAATTAAAAGTTCCCCATGAATGCCCCTTTGCTGAAGGTAGACTTCTTTAAAATTTATTTTGAAAAGAGCAGTAAAATAAAGTTAGCATGGAAATAAAAGAAAATCCTTTCCGCTTGTCTGTTTTGGATTTTATGATCATAGGACAAAACATTTTTTAAATGATCAAGATACCAATAAATTAAACATTTCTCTATAGCGTTTAGTTAAAATGGGAACATCTGGAGCTGAGAATCAATTACCCAGAACTAGCAGCTTTGCTAATGAATATTAACTTTAAATTGTACTTCTTTCAAAGTGCCCCTCCCCTTCTCAAGACCCTTTCTTTGGGGACAGAGGGAAAGAGAGGAAGCTAAACATTTTAAAGTCCCATTAATTTTAAATGTGAGTTAATCAAACATATAAATTTCTTTAAGTGGAAATCCATGCGACTTAACATCTATACCTTTTTGCATTTATATTATCATTTTATGTGTTTTATCACACTAAACTCAAGAAAGCTAATGACTGGGCAAGCCACAGAGAAGGGATGCCAAATTCCATACATTTATAAACAGATTTACAGAAATGTAAGAATTGCATCTCTTAAAAGAGAGAACGATGCATAATGGGCTCAAAAGTAGGATAATTTAAACCTGGTCATTTGCGCCTGGAGTGAAAATTCTGGGTTGATTTGTTCACTGATCCTTTGTTAGTTGTCTGTGGTATTCTCAGGAGTTGTTGTTGCCCGCCAGTGGCCAGCAGAGCTGGTGGCAGATTCAGACAGTGAAGAGGTGGGGGGGGGCATGGAGCAGTCCTGGAGTCTGGGGAAGGCTCTGACAAGGGCTCTGCATCGGAGGCAGAAATGAGGCCAGGACCGTCTGACAGTTATCAGCTGCCTTTGGAGTCAGACATCAGTGAGGCAGATGAACAGCTGGAGCCTGTTCTCATTGTGTGCATGTGCAGAGTTGTCAGACGAAGGAAACAGCTAAGGAACAAGGGTTGACTTGGGAGTAAAGCCACAGGTGAACGATGAATGCCCCCTCCCATAGGGAATATAAGAGGAGCGAAAGGGGAGTGGAGTTTGCAGGAGACAATTAGTTCCTTCCTGCATTCTTGCCAAGTATTGTGGCATCTGAAAGATATCGGCCTGGCCACTCTCCAAGCCAGGTCATTGTGAATTATCTTGAACGACTGTGGGCTGGGACTTTGCTGGAGAGGAATTCACTGTAAATTAAATAAAATGGGTTTACCGGACGAGGGCTCAGTTTTGTGCTGCAGGGGAAGCCTAGGTCAAATCAAGACTCTTCTCCAATCCAGCCACCAGAAGTCAAGACCGCCTTGCAGGCACCTGGTCTGCACACATAGCTAAAGCTGCAAAGGAACATTTTTTCATCAATTTCTAGTTGAAAGTGGATATGGAAGCACCTGGGAGTCAATTAAGTCAGGAAATATAAGTTTTGCTAGCTACCACCGAAGAAGCACTGTGATATTACTACATCTGAGTTGGGGTTTTAGACAGTTCTTTTATATGTCTGTATGGTGCATTCTGGGACAAAAGACTTTTGACATAATGATTTAAGAAAAGGTCTTCCATGTATTTCGAACATTGAATAAGCTATCAGAAATATACTTTTCCCAAGGAAAGCAGAGTACCACCACTCTGATTCAGCCCTGAAGTGCACAATCGAAACCTCTATGGCTACGTTCAACAATTGCAAGCCGTAAGAGGTGGATAGACTCAATTAAAGTGGTGATGAGCACACTATTAGAAGACTTGAAAGACCAGGCTAAGGATAGATCACCACAGAGAAAATCCATGTGGTTGCTACAAGCTGAAAATGAATTGATGGCACATAATCAATGAACCCATCAGTGCAGATCATGAATATTATAAGATCAACTTTCGGTCTTTTGTTACCAAGGTATGGGGGATACTCTATGGCTCTGCAGATGTAGCTGAATGCTGTGATCAGCCCATATGGTCCCTGGCATTGGGAGATCTTAAGATTTGTACTTCAGAACATCCGGTTTGCCATCTTCTGTCAATAATAAACATGTTTGCTCTTAATCGACTGATTTATATTTATGCAAATTATTATTTTATTTATTGATTTTTCCTATTAAATTTATTATGGCTGTCGACTCCAATAGACTGGCTGGTGGGTGGTTTACAATATCCAAATAAACAATTCAAACACTTTAAAACATGAAATCTAAAGTAACCCAGACTAGAATAACTATAACTATAAATACCCGAAGGGCTCCATAAGCAAACGAAGCCCAGGCCTGAAAAGAGAGTCAGATCTGTTAAAATATTCATGACTGGGAGAGACATGGGAACAAGTCAGCCAATGAATAGGCATAGCAACTAAGTCAGCCAATGGGGGCTTAAACAGATCTGAGTGTGCAGAGAATTGAAACAGAAACTTAAGTAGTCTGCTGCTCTGAGAAGTAAACTAGAGTCTGTCTGGGCTTGTCTGTTAAAGTGAAACTAACTGCTTGTGTTTGCCTGTAATGCTCCTGCCTTGTGTTTACTTGGAAGAACCACCTGTTGGTATTGTACATTTATTCATTTATTCTTATATGTATATAAAGAAGTTAATGAATCCAGCTGAATCGGTTATCTGTGTGTGCTTTCTGGAAGTGATTTTCTGCAACAAACTCTGACAAGATCTTATGCCACAAGAATGGTCACCATCCTTATTTTAGAAGTTGACCAGGGTGAGTATAAGGGAGGGGTCAAACACATCATCAGTCTCGAGTCCCTTTGCGCCCACAGGAGATCTAAGTCCAGTCCACCTTGAATTCTGTTGACTCTTATCTACCCCCAATGTCCTTTAAACCTTTGTAGTTCAGATTCTTGTAGAGAACATTAGCATACAATAAACCTCCATTCATTTGTACTACCTGGATTCCTGATTCCCTGATTCCCTCTATTTCTGAGAGGTAGCTGTTCCAGAAGGTGGAGTAGTGACAGAGAAGGCCTGTTCCCTTAGTCCTACAAGATGACAATGTGTAATTTAGGGGGACTGAAGCACACCCATTCTCCCAAATATATCCAGCAGGTTAAAAAAAAAAACAATTGCAGATATGATTTGTTTGTTTTTCTTTATGTGCCTGCTCTTTATTAAACTTTTCAGGCTGCCTAGTTTTATTGTTAATGATGGGGAAGAGAAAAATCTCTCTCCCCCCCCCCGCCCATTCCACATGATTCATAATTTTATTAAGCCTCTATTAAGTGAGGTGTGAAGGCATGGACTAGCCTTACTAACATATTGTTCATCAAGGAAGCAGTCGCTGATATATCTAGGGTGTCATTTGTAATCATTATAAGTCTTTGAAATGAAAATAGCAAGATGAAGAGAGTCGGGTTATTAACTGCTGAGATTTAATACATTCTAATCTATCCCACTGAGCTAATAGACATTATATTTGGTACTTTCCTTTAATAATCAGAATTTCATCTGTTTCAGAATTGCAACATTCTGAAACTTTGCAAGATTTGTGCAGCATGTGCATTTAGTTGCTTTTCTGAAATCTTTGCTTTCTAGTGAAATTTGCTTTTCCATCTCATGAAAAGTAGAGTTTCGGGCATTGACCCTGGATTCTTTCATACCAATTTAAATATTTAAAATATTTATACATGCCTTCCCCCCCCCCCATGTTAAGCAACTCTGAATGGTTCACAAGTTCCACAAACGTACCACCTCCTTCCGTTCAGCTCCCCATCGGTGGTTACTATTGTTGACCAAACAGTTTTATGAATTATCCCAACTGTTTCAATCATGCTCTTTCCTATTTCCAATGAAATAGGGGGGAAAAAAAGAAATGAATAATGGTGGGGAGATATCTGGTGACTATTGTTAAGACTATTGAGTTCTGAAGCAAAAATCACACCACCACTGACATTTTGTCATTACTGACATTTTCCCATTACTTTCAAGCTGTTCTTAAATTCCTAAATTCTAATTGTGATCAGTTGTTATGTCTGCATAAGCTGGAGTGGGGGGGAAGAGTTGCACCCATGGAAATGGTCAAATAAGAGGTAACTTAGCCCACAGCAGGAATATGGGTGTGTCAAAGTTTCAAAAGGGACCCTCCCTATTTTGGGGGGCTGTTAAAAGCAACAGGGGAGAAATGTACTTTCAAACTTGCAAGATTCCGTTAATTTAACATTGCAATAGAATGAGAATTAGATCATCTGGGTGTGTTTCCTATCTGGACCACGTCATATGGCTGAGACTAATATATTAACTGAACAATTTCTGCATGTTTATAGACAAATTAGTCACCCTTGTCAAGCACCAGGAAAATCAGGAGGTTCAGGCAGGTCAAATAAGTATAAAGATTTATTGCAAACGTAAAGCTCTCTACAAAAATCTGAGCTACTAACAATCCAGAGAAATCATAGGTTCTACTTGTATTTCTGTGTCTCCAGGGAGACAATTGTTCTGAGCATAAAGGGAAGACAAGATTTGTTGATCCCAGAAAGAAGAAAAATAAGCAAAGAAAAATAAGCAAAAAAAAAAACAACAACCCTAAAATATAAGTGATGACAGTTATGTCCTCAATCTGCTGTCATCATTGGGTGAAGAATGTTTCGAAAGTAACCTTTTTTTGGCAACTTGAAAAAGATACATATTCATCCACCCACTCCCCATAAAATAAAAAGACAAAGAAAAGTTCCCAGAATAATGGGAAGATTCTTTGGATGGCTGTGGTAATTTATAAAGGTCCATTAAATAACAAATGCTCCTCCACAGTTGCTGAAGAACAGATCCAATATGTTCCAGCAATAGAGAAATGGCCTTTGAGGTCATCTTGACTCTTACATTATAGTACAAAGACACTGTCTAATTAGAGTACCTTGTGTGAATTGAATCTCGGCCATTTACACCAGCTGTGCAAAGACAACAAAGGAGAAGAAGAAGGAGGAGGATAGGATACGAATGCAATCCATGTTGCAAATATCAGATACATCTAGTAATATGATTTTGCTACCAGTTTTACTAGTGCTTTTGTTGATACTGTTGTTAAGATCAATCAATTCACAAATTGCTGGAACACCGTCCAATGTGTTCTTTTAGGATCAACTAGTTTTAAGTCCTTTTTGGAGGATTCTGAGTAGGTTGAGGGTTGGAGTGCTTAAGTGTAAAAACGATATGCTCAAGTGGAGGCTATTAGGGATAACAATATGCTGTGTGAATGTGGATAGACGCAGAGCCCACACCATTTGCTGGTATGTCAACTACTACCATAAACATTTGAATCTTGGCCTTTGAACTCTGGTGCTGGAGAAGACTCCTGTGAGTCCCTGGGACTGCAAGGCGGTCAAACTGGTCAGTCCTAGAGCTCATCAACCCTGACTGCTCTTTAGAAGGCCAGATCCTGAAAGTGAAACTCAAGTATTTTGGCCACCTAATGAGAAGGAAGGACTCCCTGGAGAAGAGCCAGGTGCTGGGAAAGATTAAGAGAAAAAGAAGAAGGGGATGACAGAGAATGAGGTGACTGGATGTCACTGAAGTGGTCAGTGTGGGCTTCAATAGACTGCAGAGGATGGTAGAGGACAGGAAGGCCTGGAGGAAAGTTGTCCATGGGGCTGCGATGGGTTAGACACAACTTTGCAACTAACAATAACCAGAAACATGAATGAAAAATGACTTATTTTTGGTCAACGATAAAGTCAAGAAGATGGTTTCATTCTCAGTCTATATTTTCATCTAGACATGGAAGAAGAAGAATCAGTTAGTTGCCATTTCTTATGGAAACATCTTTTTTCTTCTAATGACTGCCATGCACACCTAGATCCAAGGCTACAAAATGGTAATAGCAATGGCAATAGCCCTTAGGCTTATACACCGCTTCAAAGTGTTTTACAGTCCTCTTTAATCAGTTTACAGAGTCAACATATTGCCCCCAACAATCTGGGGTCTCCCTTTGCTGATGGATGGAACACTGAGTCACTCTTGAGCTGGTCAGGATCAAAGGAATCAAACTTTTGGCAGTAAGCAGAGTTAGCCTGCAATCCTACATTCTAACCACTGTGCCATCACAGCTCTTGGCGGTGGTTGTATGAAAGAGGCAAAACACTAATCAAGGTTGCCAAGAGGGCAAAATGAAACAAGACCCGAAAAGTCCGCTGTATATTTCTTGGCGTGGAATGTATTCTACCAATGGCTAGACAATAGAAACAGAAGTTAGAAAAGAGGAGATATAAAAAAGAAGACATGTTAATGTGGAGAGAATTTGATGATGAAGACGTTATGTACTATTGTAATTGTATTGATACATAGTGATATTATTAATAGTAGTGCGATGAATAATATAACAAATATGTGGATTTTGATTGTTTAAAACCCAGATCTCACACTATTTGGTGGAAGGGGAAAGTAATATAAATAAAATAAATAAAACATGGGGGGAACATTTGCTGTATGCTACCGCTATGGTCCATGAAAAATTTGGAAAAGTGTCTCCTAATCATTTTTCATCTCATTCTTGTTCTATGCCCACTCACCTCTTTTCTTTGTATGCTACACCTTCCTGGCCTAAAAATGGGAACAGTATTGCCTTTTAACACATTCTGGAATTGGCTCTGAGAGTCTTCCTGGCTAAGGACCAAGGCAAAAAATGCAAGCCAAAATTAAATTAATTATGAATTAATTATATTGATTAAATAAACTTTCCTGCCTTCAAGTGGAGGAACAGAACTGTGGGAGTCCATTTCCCAACAGCTTTAGCAAAGGATTAACCCGTACAACATCCTCAACAGCTCAATGTCACAAAATAAAATCTTTTTCTTTTTTTTACTGCCTGAAGTAGTACTGTTTTTCCTTTCCTGCCGGTTCTCATTCATTGTGATGAAACAGAATTGATTTTTGAAAGTTTTTCAGCAGAGAAGAGATTTTCAGAGATTCTTGGAGATTCTCTAGGGTGAAGCATGGCAGTGTGTGTCTCTCTCTCTCTCTCTGTGTGTGTGTGTGTGTGTGTTGGGGTGGGTATATTTCTTGACTTCCTCTACCAACGAGGCCGTCGAAGTGATGTCCCGGTGTGTGGAAGCCGCACGGATCTGGATGGATGACAACCGACTCAGGCTCAACCCTTCCAAGACGGAGTGGCTGTGGGTTCCGGCTCCCCGGTTCAACCAGATAATTCCATCTCTGGCCATTGGGGGCATTCAACTCGCCCCCGTGGAGCAGGCGCGCAATTTGGGCGTCCTCCTAGATGCCAGGCTGTCCATGGATGAACATGTGACAGCCGTGGCCAGGGGGGCGTTCCACCAGGTTCGCCTGGTGCGCCAATTGCGCCCCCTATTGGACCGGGACGCCCTATGCACAGTCACCCATGCGCTGGTGACGTCTCGCCTGGACTACTGTAACGCTCTCTACATGGGGCTTCCCTTGAAATGCACTCGGAGACTGCAGTTGGTCCAGAATGCGGCCGCGCGGGTGATTATGGGGAGTACCAAGTACTCCCATGTGACACCTCTCCTGCGCGAGCTGCACTGGCTTCCTGTGGTCTATCGAGTGCGTTTCAAGGTCTTGATTACGATCTTTAAAGCGCTCCATGGCTCAGGACCTAGTTACCTGCGGGATCGTATTCTGCCCCATACATCCCTACGACCCATCCGCTCGCACAGAGAGGGACTTCTCCAGGTGCCGTCCACCAGACAGTGCCATGGGGCGGTGCCTAGGAGCAGAGCCTTCTCTGTGGCGGGCCCAGCCCTGTGGAATGACCTCCCCCCGGATATTAGGACCACTACTGACCTCCGCTCCTTCCGTGTCAAGCTCAAGACCCACCTTTTCCAAATAGCTGGCCTGGCTCAACCATAACTTCGTATCGCTCCTGATGGGTTTTTTAATTTAGTAATTTTATTTAAGGGGATTTTAAATTGTGTTTTTAATTGTCTTTCACTTATAAGTCAACTCTCCTCCATGCACATATGTATATGTCTCTGTTCTTTTTGTATATATGTTTGTCTTATGTGTATTTTTATTTGTTTTGATTGTACGCCGCCCCGAGTCCTTCGGGAGAGGGTTGCGGCTAATCAAATAATAATAATAATAATAATAATAATAATAATAATAATAATAATAATAATAATAATAATAATAATAATAATTATTATTATTATTATTATTACTTCTATCCAATATCAAAAGGACAATGTCCACTTATAGCATTCTACTCTAAGTGTTTCTTGGTGGTGCTCCTTCTCACGCTGATAAAGAGGTCTTGTCCTGGAGAAATGTATCCATCAAACTTTTATTAGATTATAAGAATATAAAATACAAAGATATATAAAATTAATGGGAAAGCAGAGGAGGAAAAACCAGTTGCAATGTTTGGCTGTGAAAGTTGGACCATAAGAAAGGCCAAGTGTCAAAGAATTGAGGCCTTTGAATTATGGCGCTGGAGAAGACTCCTGCGAGTCCTTTGGACTGCATGGCGATCAAGCCTAGATAAGATCAACCCTGACTGCTCTTTAGAAGGCCAGATTCTGAAGATGAGACCCAAATGCTTTGGACACCTAATGAGAAGGAAGGACTCACTGGAGAAGAGCCGAATGCTGGGAAAGATTGAGGGCAAGAGAAGAAGGGGATGACAGAGAATGAGGTGGCTAGAGGGAGTCACCGAAGCAATCAGCATGAGCTTAAATGGATTCCAGAGGATGTTAGAGGACAGGAAGGCCTGAAGGAATGTTGTCCATGGGGTTATGATGGGTTGGACATGACTTCACAACTAACAACATGAGGAGGAGAAAAGGGGAAAGTAGAGAGGGGTAGAGAGAGAAAAAGAACAAGAAGCATTGACTTCCAACTGTTTTTAGCAAAGTAGAAGACAATAACATTACAACCTCAACTTTTAACTTTCACATAATAACGTGTATTACCGTCCTCAAGAAATTAAGAATTTCTTTTCCTGGCGAAATGTTCTAGCCAATGTTTCTATCTATCAGAGATTAGACCATGTATGCTTAACTCTATTCTGCATGCTATTGGTCAATGGATTAGGTGTGCATATATTTATAGATGAATGAAGGACACATTACCAAAGACACATTACCATCTTCTCTTAATTATCCAAGGATGCTCAAGAATTTCTTTTTTTTTTAAAAAAAAAAAGCATTCTGCTCCCGGGGTGGAGGACAGAGTAAAGCTTTCTGAATCTTTTGTACTTCTATGGTCCCGTGACTGCTCTTTAGAAGAGCAAAGGATGCATAATTATGAGCATAATTAGCCCATCATCAAGAAAACTCTCTATTATGTGCCCATCTGAAGACGTTAAAAATCAAACAATATATTAACTCAGACTTGCACCATCTCAACCTTGCACCAACTGTTCAAAATATTCTCTCTCCATAGAATTTTAGCCAATGCTGATCTCAAGCTAGTATACCAAAGGTCTCTCCCCCCCCCCTCACTCACTCAAACAAACAAGGGGGGAAAATCAGAGAGAAATAATTACTCTGTTTTCTTTTAGTACACAGCTGTTGTTATTACCATGCATGATATATGTGGAATCTGGAGCAATTTTTCTTAAGTCTGTGAACCGTGATTGCTGATTTCCCTTGCTGCCCATAGAGCTTCAGTGTGTAATAAAAAAAAATCATTTTTGAAAAAGGAAAGGCGGAAAGCATTTTGACATTTCTCTGTGGGTGCGATTTCAAATGCTCTGAATGGGTGACAACAGGGACAAAAGAAATTGGAAGACAGTTCTGGTCCTATGCCCAGATCTTCTGCCATCCAAGAGAAGGGAATTGCAGTTGTTTTGGAAAACTGCCTTGCACATGTAACTCAATGCTCAATATTCAAGAGGGCCAACTTTCCCTAGCTTTTAAGTCTAGAAAAAGTGTCCTAAGCAATGCCTACCAAAGGTCCTGGGACCATAAGCAGCCTTCAAATCTTTGTACATGACCGTTTCTATAGGTATCTGAACCACAGTGGTGGAGGTATAGGAAGGCAGTACTGCAGGCTACTTCTGCTGATTGCCGGCTGCCTGCAATTTGGCAGTTCAACTCTCACCAGGCTCAAGGTTGACACAGCATTCCATCCTTCTGAGATGGTAAAATGAACACACAGATTGTGGGGGGCCATAGGCTGACTTGGTAAACCACTTAGAGAGGGCTGTAGAGTACTGTAAAGCGCCATATAACTCTATGGACCAATGCTAATCCTTCCTTCCTTCTTCCTTCCCTCCCTCCGTTCCCTTCCCAGTGTTGCAGGCTAATTCTGCTGACTGCCCACTGCCAGCAGTTCGACTCTCACCAGGCTCAAGGTTGACAGCCTTCCATCTTTCCGAGGTGGGTAAAATGAGGACCCAGATTGTGGGGGGCTGACTCTGTAAACCACTTAGAGAGGGCTGTAAAACACTATAAAGCGATGTATAAGTCTAAATGCTATTGGTATTGCTGACCAGGATAAAATCATCAAATTACTATTTTTACTGTGATTGAAGGCGATGATTATGATATTCACGAAGCACAACAGCCTTAAGTAGCGTTAATCATTGCAATGTGAATTGGTATTGAATTCAAATCAATTAAATTTTTGACACACTCTTTTCTCTCTGGCCATTCATCCCCAAGTGCAACCCTGATTACATAGCTACCCTGCCTAATAATAATAATAATGCCACAGAAGCAAATTTAAACATTGGGGAGAGAAGGGGGGTTTCAGTGCTTCAGAGGGAAAGATGGATCCTCTTGGTAGATGAAACTCACTCTTCCAACGCAACGTAAAAAATGTCTGTGAAATTTTAGAAAACAGCTGAAACAAACCTTCTCGTGTTTCAAAGGAGCCTGAAGTGTTCATTGTCTCTGCATAGCAATACCATCTGCAGTGAGCCACTTAATAACCGTGGCAAGACAGTTCATTAAATGAGGCAAAACTCACTTAACAAAGGTCTCACTTATTAACGTAACGTTTTGGGTCAATTGTGGTTATAAGCCAAGGACTACAGGTAAGATATTTAGATACAAATGTTATAATAAATAAATGGGGAATACAATCTAGATTTGCATAGCTTAAGAGAAATGAAATGAAATGGTTGTTGATTCCCTGGCCTCAAAAGATTTGTCTGGCCTACCTTTATATGGTGATGTTACATTGCTAACAAAACCAGAACATGAAGAATGGAAGGGTAATTTTAGGGTGGAATTTGGATGAAATAGGGTGGTGACAGTGGAATATGAAATATTTACTGAGCTGTGGTAGTACGGTGGTTAGAAGGCAGTACTGCAGGCCAACTCTTCCCACTGCCAGGAGTTTGATCCTAATTGGTTCCAGGTTGATTCAGCCTTCTATCCCTACAAGTAAAATGAGGAGCCAGACTGTTGGGGGAAAGATGCTGACTCTGTAAATCGCTTAGAGAGGGCTGTATAGCACTGTGAAGCGGTATATAAGTCTAAGGGCTATTGCTACTGCCTTTTAAAAGCTGGACAGAGGAAAAACCATACTTTATGTCAACTTTGGCTTTAACTTTATGTTGGAAAACAACAATATTTCACACACAGAGCCGATTGCAGTGACTGTGCGAATGAGCAAAGTGAGGAATGATGGGGGCACATCTGTTTACACACACCTAGCCAGTAAGCCATAAGTAAATGCCAGCAGATTTTTGCATATGCAATAGGCAAGAACAAGCAACTGCAGCACTTTGCTGTGTAACCAAGAAAGAAGATAACTGTGTTTTGAGTTAAAGATGTCCTGGAACAAATTGCCATAAAATACAACTGGACAGTTTAGTTAAATTAATGGTCTTGGAAAGCTATACCTCAGGACGTTCCCCAATTTTAGCCTCATTTTTATCCAAAATTTGCAAATGAGCCATTTTCCAATCTTCAGCCACAGGGGAACCTGGGGATAAAAACAGTATTATTGGATCTACTTCTTGTTGTTAGTGGCGAAGTCATGTCAAACCCATCGTGACCCCCATGGACAACGTTCCTCCAGGCCTTCCTGTCCTCTACCATCCTCTGGAGTGTATTTAAGCTCACGCCTACTGCTTCAGTGACTCCATCCAGCCACCTCCTTCTCTGTCGTCCCCTTCTTCTTTTGCCCTCAGTCTTTCCCAGCATTTGGCTCTTCTCCAGTGAGCTCTTCCTTCTCATTAGGTGGCCAAAGGATTTGAGTTTCCTCTTCAGGATCTGGCCTTCTAAAGAACAGTCAGGGTTGATCTCCTCTAGGACTGACCGGTTTGATTACCTTGCAGTCCAAGGGACTCGCAGGAGTCTTCTCCAGCACCATAGTTCAAGGGCCTCCATTCTTTGGCACTCAGCCTTCCTTGTGGTCCAACTTTCACAGTCATACATTGGATCTACTAGAGGTGTCAAATCGGTCACAAGGAGATGGAGCAGGGCAGGCAGAGAAAATGGTAGCACACATAGAGCAATCTATCCAAGCTCAAAAGATGACCAGGATTGAACCTGGTTAATATTTAGATGGAAAAGCTTCAGAGGGCAAAAACAAAATCTAGGAAACCATCCCCAAAGAAGGCAAAACCAAACTATTTCCACTCTACTGCCAAGGAAATGACATGGACATGTCCTGTGTTTTCCAGCAGTCTTAAAGAAGTCTTTGTTTCTTCTGCTTTTTTTTAGAAATACACACCAAATACATCATGCAATCATCATTGATGACCTGCAAAAGTATTCTAGTGGGGGGCGGGGGGATGGGGAATATAATCCAGTAATGAAATTCCAACTGAGTGTCCCTTCAAAAAGGTTTTATACCGGCTAGCATTCTAACTACATTTCAGAAAGCTTGAAAAACCTGGAAAAGAATGAGTATTTCAGAACCTTAAACCTTAACTCTCTTCTGTTGCAATTCTGTAGTCTTCTTTTTCCCCATCTTTTCCCCCAACAGAATCAATGAGAGTGACTGGGCAGCCATGTGATTTTTTAAAATAAATAAATAATCTATCTATCATCTATCTATCTATCTATCTATCTATCTATCTATCTATCTATCTATCATCTATCTATCTATCTATCTATCTATCTATCTATCTATCATCTATCTGTCTTTCTATCCATCCGTCCATCCATCCATCCATCCACCCACCCACCCATCATCTATCTATATCTATCTATCTATCTATCTATCTATCTATCTATCTATCTATCTATCTATCTATCTATCTATCTATTTATTTATTTATTACTTGAACTTATTAGTCGCCCCCTCTCCCCACAGGGACTCGGGGCGACGTACAAAGGTATTATATAGCGTATAGAGGAGGTAAGAATAAATAAATAAGTTACAATACTTAAAAAGTTAAAACCCCAGTGAAATTAACCCTTAAAAACTAAAATTACAATTAAAAATAGATCTATCTATCTATCTATCTATCTATCTATCTATCTATCTATCATTTGTTCTTGTTGGTTTTTTGCATCAGTTTGGATATGGTTAAGAATTGCTTTCTTTCAGCATGCTCCCTCACCCCCCAATTCCCATTTTCCGAATCAGTTCTAAAACCTGATGATTTCCCATCCCTTTGAGATCAGTTAAGGTTAGCTATATGTTGATGAAGATTCTCAATCATCCAGATAGAATTGCCTAACATTGTGTTAAGTTGAATCATTGCAACCTGACTAATTTTGAGGAAGCTGCCTGGATGGGCAGCAGAACGTCTCTCAACTCACAACAAAACTAGTCCAGTTGCAATGATTCAACCTTCAGATAACTTCAGACAACCTTCAGTTAAGGTTATCTAGCTACTTAGTCCAAATATTTTCACGTCAACTTTTCCCACTGGTTTTATATCACTTCCTTCCTCAAATGTATGCTGCTTTTAATTAACTTTTCCACCAAGAGCAATAGACAGCGACAGATCCCTATCAGCTGCTCTTTATGCCACAGCAGTTTCTGCACGGATGAATCACAACATGTTGAAATATGAAAAAAAAAATCCAGATTTATTTGTGTATATCCCTAAATCACAGCAGAGGAGGGATTCTGATTCTGAAACTGAAAGTTAGTTAACGACTCTAATGAAAACTCAGTAGCAAGCTGAGAGTTAACTCAAACACTTAGGGACTTCAATTTCCATATTAGCCACACCTCAGCAAATCTTATTTCATTACAGGATGGCTCTCTTCCTCCAGAACCACAAGGATAATTTTAGTGATTAACTTTAAATTGGGGATAATGCATTAACATGCATTAACATAATATCAAAACAATTCCTTGCAATTATTATTTAACCTGGGTCATTTCAAAAACCCGCCCTTCCTGATTTCATCTCTCTTCACAACACCCTCCCCCCACAGAGACAACACACACACACACACACACACACACACACACACACACACACACAACTAAGGATAATACTTAAAGAACTGTAAAATGAATACACTTACCAAAAGTGATTCTCTCAAGCCAGCAAGGAGTAAGAGTAGACTTAAAAAGAAATTCCACTTGAATCCTTAATAATCTAACTGGTGCTTGCCTGAAGAGAGATGCAAGATTTTTCTAGGTTCGTTGGAGCTACCATAGGGAGAAAGAGAAAGAGACAGGGAGAGATGAGAAAGCACATTCGTGAACATCTAATTGGAGATGACCAACTAGAGGCTCAAAGGGTCAAATGAAAGCCACATACAGTATATCACTATACTAGCATGCAAGTGGCACCTTCATACATTGTGTCTCCCCATTATGACACTGTCTGTGTTACAACGCCATGTTCTGTATGCTGCAATGTTGACACCTTCCTGGCCACTGAACTCTGCCTTTTTAGCCTTGAAATGAGTGTTGAAAGTTGGTTCTCTCACCATTTTGAGATAAGGAGACGGCTTTGGGATCAACCCCCAAATAGAAGGTCATTGATAGGCTTAGTAGGCAACATGGCCTACTGGCCAAGGATCACTTCCAAGGAGAAGAACTGAAGCCAGGTTAAAAAAGAGGCTATGGTCTAACCAAGGGTTCTGGGATCTACCATTGAAATCTTGTTAGAAACATCTTTCTTCGATGACCTTTTTACACAAACTTTGTTGCAATTGCTCTGCAATCACTTGGGTTGTTCCTTCCAAATCATTTAACAACTACAATTCAGTTTGATCACCAGTTGCTCTATAGGTGGGTAGAGAACAGGAGTTCTGGTGATCTTTGTGGGGAATTTATTCAAACACTGGAATGATCTGATCTTGCTTGTTGACGTCAAGCCTAGGGCAACCTCTCTGGAAAATTTGGCTTTGGACCCAATGTGAGAACTCTTGGCTATTACGGTAATTCTAGCCCTTGTTGTCTTAACACCTGGACTGGGACCGATACCAAGAGTGATTGAATTTCCGTCCATTTTATTCTCTTTAAAGGAGTCGTTTGCTGTGTGATGGAACAGAAGTGCAAAAGTGGGTTTTAAGGCCCAAAATTCCTAGTTTGATAATTAAATGTCTGCAAGAAAACCACCAAATCCAGAGAGCATCAAGGACTCCATAATTGAATCCTGAGCTACAAAACATATAAATAGCAGTAGCACTTAGACTTATATACACTTCACAGGGCTTTACAGCCCTCTGTAAGAGGTTTACAGAATCAGCTTTTTGCCCCCAGCAATCGGGGTCCTCATTTTACCGACCTCAGAAGAATGGAAGCCAAAGGCAACCTTGAATCTGTTGAGGATTGAACTGCTGGCAGTTGGCAGCGTTAGCCAGCAATACAGCATTTTAACCATTGTGCCATCACAGCTCATTCTCTATTCTCTACTGGTTGTAAAAGGTGATAAAAACCGACGTCCCTCCAACTCTAACTGTTCAGGCAATCTGATCCATTTATGTTTATTGGGCAGACAGATTTCGTTTCAAGAAGTTGCAGCTTTAAAGGAGCTGGTGACAGCAATAGAGTTTAAGTGTCCCTTTTAGCCTGTGGGAAAACTATTAGGATCCAAGCCATTTCGGAAGAACGGGTTCTCCCAATACAAAGTACGCAAAACCCTTTATTCTTCTTATTAATAACATATACCTTGTTTTATCTTTATCAAACTAGTTTTATAGCATATCTCACCATGGTATCAATAAGAAAAGGGAGGCAATTATTTTTCAATAAGATTAGCAATAAAATAAAATGAGATTAAAAACCCAATCCCAAGGAACCGCTACGGTTTGTCAAAGAATATTCATTTGTTATTAAGTATCCATGGAATTCCAAAATACAAGAATTAGTTAAAGCTTTCTTTTGAGCAGTATCTATAATCTTTCACTTGCAAAATAGCATCTGTTACTGTGTAATTTTACTACATTTTTGAAAAAAAAAAGAAAATAAAATAAACACTTTGGGAAACAATAAAAAAAATTACTTGAGAGAAAACAGAAAATGCTAAAATACTTTTGGAATAAAATCAGTTCATTTCCTTCTGAAATAACTCTGAAAAGCTTCTTCCCCAAATCTAAATATATTCCATTTCAGATTTTACAGTCTTATCGCAGATGATTTTCCACACCTGAATTCCATGGGTTAGATTTTTTTTTTAAAAGGTTGATGCACATAAAAATACATGCAGTGGAGAAATTTGTATCTACACATACAGACAGCTATTAGAAAATATTTATTATTTAAATGTGCATAATATACAGGTGAACGTAAATATAAATGGTTCCGTAGGCTTTTAAAAATAGCTTGTGCATGAAAAGAGGATGAAACAAATTAACTCTTTGAAAGCAGGCAAAGCAAAAATGGACCAAAATATACAAATTCACCCTTCATCATACAACGTACAAACAAAATAAGATTTTAAGGATGATTGCACACTGGATTTTTGTTTCTTTTGTGCAACATAATGTGACATGTAAAAAAAAATGGATTGCAACACTGAGATGTAAACTCTGGCCTTAAATACGTGGTCTCGTTATTGGAAACAAGCATGTATTTCATATAGTTTGAACTATGACCACAGTATTTCATCATTTGCCCCATCCTTGTCCCCCCAAGACACCTATGGTATTATAAAAAATACATTCCTGATAACTTTCTTCTCTGAGGAACAACACACATAGACAGGGTCTACGAATCTATGACGTCTAGAATCCATGAATGCCTGAAAGATTCTCAGTCACCCAAGTCATAGTTGTCCCAAAGGTGTTTTTTTTTTCAGGAGGCAACTGGATTTTCTTGTTTTTCTTTGAAGATGTTTCACTTCTCATCCAAGACGCAAAATGTCTTCAAAGAAAAAAAAACAAGAAAGTCCAGTTGCCTCCTGAAAAAACACATTTAGGACATGAATGCCTGATTTTTCCAAAAATGTAAACTTCCCATCCTTCTAAATAACAGATACCTCTTTAATGTTGCTACCTGATGAGACTTCAGACACATGCCTTGCTGATGGTTGTCCCACCTCTTTGGAATAGCCTCCTCCTTCAGATCAGAGAGATGCTCTTCCTTTTAGTCTTCTGGAGAGCTATAATGACCTGGTGCATACCCCTCAAGCATTTGGCTGGGATAGGGGTTCATCTTGGAGTATGTTTGGCTGATGTTTGAGGAAGGAAGGATATCTTTGTTTTTAACCATGTTTTTATGAATTGTTGTGAGCCACCTAGTGTTGTTATATGAGATGGGCAGCCATATAGACCCTGAAAACAAACAAGCCCAATATTTGAGACACTGAGACACTGTTACAGAGAATATAGTAGTAACCTATTCTACAAAACATCCGAAGGCAAAGCAAGAAGTAAGCAATAGAAACTTATCAAAGAGAGATCCAACTTAGAATGAAGGAGAAATTTGCTGACTGTAAGAACAATGTATAACCGGAATGAGTTGCCTCCAGAAGTTGTGGGTGCTCCAACATTGGACGTTTTTAAGAAGAGGTTGGACAGCTATTTGTCTGAAATGGCATAGGATCTCCTGATGGAGCAGGGAGTTGGACTAGAAGCCCTCCAGGATACCTCCCAAACAAGGGTGAAATGCTAGCGGTTCGGGCCGGTTCAGCCGAACCGGTAGCGAAAATGCTTTAAAAAGTTTTTCAAAAAGTTCTGATGATTGCGTGGCACAGCTGATTGTAGGACAGCTGATCGTTGGAACTTTTTAAAAAACTTTTTAAAGTATTTTTAACTACCCGTTCACCCAAACCAGTAGCAAAAAAATGCTAAAAAAAGTTTTTTTTAAAGTTCCAACGATCAGCTGTGTGACAATCAGCTGTGCCGCTTGATTTATATTCGCTAGAAAGCAGGAAATCCTGTTTTGGCAAATCTAAATCACACAGCACAGCTCCCCCCCCCCTTGCTGTTCTACTTACATTTGCAGACTCAAAAAAGGCTTCTTAGCGCTTGCGGTGCTCATGAAGTGCGCGCAAAGCAAACCGGTAGCAGACTTCAGAGCATTTCACCCCCTGCTCCCAACTTTACAATACAATAGCAGAGTTGGAAGGGACTTTGGAGGTCTTCTAGTCCAACCCCCTGCCTAGGCAGGAAACCCTATACCGTTTCAGACAAATGGCTATCCAACATCTTCTTAAAGACTTCCAGTGCTGGGGCATTCACAAGCTGTTCAGAAGTTGTGAATGTCCCAACACTGGAAGTTTATGCCCCAACACTTTATTATTCTATATTCTATAAGCGAACAAATTTCACCTCTCACCTCTTATAATGCCAAGCAGCTGAGTCGATCAGTGTCAAAGATCTAACCACAATCAACAGAAACTTGCAATACAATACAGTACCCATATCACAAAAGAAGAAAGAATGAAAAAGCTTCAAAGTCAAGTCCCCCTATGAAATCAGATAAGTATTTGCCAAAGCCTTATCTTCTGGGAGATACAAATTATTCTCCTTATTTTGGGGTTGTGGATAACGTAGATCAATGGTTAGTTATCCCGCTTCCCAATCCACTCGCCCCATATATCCTTTTTATGATATTAAAGGGTAATTCTCCCAGCACAATGGAGCCCGGGAAAATAATCTGATAATGGTTTCCAACATCAAGACAAGCAGATGTTTGCTCGAGGCTGCAAAGATGAAAATTTAACAATTTTGCTTGAAGGGAAGAAAGAATGTCATGAAGAAGAAGCAAGATAAGACAAATCCACTCTGTCCAAAAATTAAATAGGTGATGACTCAAGGAAAAGAACAATAGAAATATATATAAATAGCATCTCTCTCACATAAAATTAGCCAGAGAGAAATTGGAATAAAGCCAAATGGTTGTTCAAGAGGGGGGAAAAAACATTACAATGGTTATTTGGACAATTCCAATGTACAGTAAAAAGAGCCAGCTCTAGAGAATCTAAAAATGTCCCCCCAGAAGCTAATTCTGTGTAAAAAAAATTGTTTTGCAATTTCACATAAGTTTTTTCCCCCTTGTAAAAGAGTCTTTTCTTTTTCTACATAAGAGGCTGAGAAATTATTTTGAATAAGTTTTTTGAACTTCCTTTCTTGGTGTAATTGGTGGAGGGTTGGACTAGAAGACCTCCAAGGTCCCTTCCAACTCTACTATTGTATTGTATTATTGTAAAAAGTATTGTATTCTGTTGCACATTTTGCTATCGTCCTAAAGCTTCTGCTGCTTCCCGTAATTCCCAGTCCAAAAGAAGGGGATATTTGCTGTGTCCTCTTGGTCACTTTGTAACTAAGTAAATGCAAGAACATGGATGGTAAAATTCATGCAGCTTCGTTCTCTAATTTTATTATCCATTTCTTTTCTTTTTCGCTCTTCAAGCTATAGGCTAACCATCTTCCCAGTTTATTAGCGTTTTCAAAAAAGTTTTGCTTTGCTCTTCTTATTTGTTGCACCAATCCATCTTTTTCCATAATATCATTTTATGTTTAATCAGCTGCATTTGAATTTCTTAAGCCTAACTTGTGTGGTTCCTTTTGTAACTCTAATTCAAGTCCTTTATATTTTTTCTTCCAAAGCCTTTTGATCCTGATTCTTTTTCTTGTTTTTCTTCGCTATAGAAGGTGTAGCTAATTACAATACTTTAATGTAAGAAGAAATCTAGCTAAAAGCTTTTTGGTTATATTATTACTATTGTTATTATATCACTATTATTGTTATTAGCTTGTATGTCAATGTTTAACACCACTCTTCATTTTTGGTCTTTGTTAAATGGTATACCCAGACAATGCGCTGTTTTTCAAAAAAAAAATAATGTCTACGAATAAGATTTACTTTTTTTAAAAAAATCATACAGCTTCTTTATGTTCATAGAACAGCATCTCAAAATGAACAAACTGTCCAGAATAGATATAGAAAAGTAGAACATTATCAAGATTTGCAAGATATAAAAACAAGCTCAACTCTTAAATGGAAATATTTTGTTCTTGGCTGCAGTACAGAAATGGCCTACCATCCGCTTCTGGTGGGATATATTTTGACCTTCCCAGTTTAGCCTGAAACATTGGAATTTATTGAAAGTATTTCATCCAAAGATAAACAGGCCTAAACTACTTATCTTCCCTGTCTAGACGCCATCCAAACTGATGTCCATCCTACTATCACAAGGCTATTAGCTTCTACAGGGAAAAGGGTTAGGTGTTGCCTCCCCCTATGGAGGAATTAATTAAAGCTATGAAAAGATGTTTTGTTACACATACCACTGACCGAGGTCATGTTTTCAGTGGCCCAGGAGTGCTTGTAAACATGGTGATAGAAACCCTACACAGTCGCGGCCAGGCCACAGCAATAGTGCAGAACATGAATGTTCTGACTTAGGCTTTCCCCAAAAAGCATGATGCAGAGTCCTGGTCCCAACAAAACCCCTTTTATTAAACAAATGTGAATTCCTCTCATTCACATTCAGCAAAGGCCTGGCAAACAGTCTTTCAAAGGATTATTTATGACCACAGACCTCATCTAGCTTGGAAAGCTGCCATGTAAATATTTTCCAAATGAGATGCTGTGCAAGGAAAAACTGGACACAGGGTCTCTGAGATTCACGGACAAATCTTCACACTCCTGAAACGAATCTAACGACCGAACGAACAAATTGTTGCCTGCAAAAGCCCACTCCCCTTTATCTCCTCTTTTATTTCCTATGGGAGGAGCCAATCACCTCCCATCTGTGACTTTACTCCCAAGTCTACCCTGATTTCTGAGTTGTTCTTTTCTTCCGGCAGTTCTGTACATGGGCACACTGGGAACAGGCTCCAGCTGTTCCTCTGCCTCACTCCTGTCTAGCTCCATAGACACCAGTTCATTGCCAGATGGCTTCCTCCCCGTCTCTGTCTCCAACGCAGAGCCCTCGTCCGAGCCTTCCCCAGCCTCCAGGACTGGCCCATGTTCCTCCCCAACCGTCTCACTGTCCGACTCTGCTGCCAGCTCTGCTGGCCACAGGTGGGCCATAACAATGAATGACTTTCTAGGGATCTCTACACCCTTGTCAGCCAGAAGGAACACAATTTATTGTAAATTACATGTTTTAATAATGCTTGCATATTAGAGTGCAGTACTGCAGGCTACTTCAGCTGACTGCTAGCTGCAGTTCGTCAGTTTGAATCTCACATGCTCAAGATTGACTCAGCCTTCCATCCTTCCGAGGTGGGTAAAACAAGGACCCAGATTGTTGGGGACAATAGGCTGACTCTGTAAACTGCTTAGAGAGGGCTGTAAAAGCACTATGAAGCAGTATATACTGAAAGTCTAAGTGCTATTGCTATTGAATAGTTCATGGAGGGAAGACCCAAGACTATGGGAAAACTATGAAGTTAAACAACAATAACTCAACAACAACAAAAAAGGTGGGGAAAACCTCTATTGTATCACTGCAAAGAAAACTGCATAGATGTAGTCACCTACTCACAGATACCTACATGTCGGTGTGTGTGTGCATGAGCATAGAGATAATGGAAAGAAACTGCTTTCATTCCTGAAAAATCACATGAGTTAATGGTGTAGTATAATTCTGAAATTATGTGGGGAAAAATGTGGAGAAGTAATTGGTGGTTGCTAATAGAATGTCTTCAAGTAAGCTTTCCTACTGCTATGTTCTAAAGACAGCTATAAAGACAGAATTATATTTTAGGGGAAAAAATAAAGAAAAAAAAAGAATCCATCATTTCATCACTGGAGGAAGATACCCACCCAAGTTCAGACAGTTATTCTCATCAGTGAAATTATAACATAGCAAGAGAGAGAAAAATCTTTTCTAAAAGTGGAAGAGCAATTCATTCATCACCCATCCATCATGAATTGTTGGAAGAAACTTGTCTCGTTTGCATTACAAATTGGAGAAGTTTGCATAATATATAGCAGAAACACTACTACTTGGAGAAAAGTAAAGTAAAAAAAGTACTCCAAAAACAGACAAATGAAAGCCCATGAAAATTGTCACATTTTTGAGACCATATCACCCGTCTGTATTGTGCTGAATTTTCTGAAATAGGCTCTGTAGTTTTGAGTGGCAGAGCTGGTAGAGTAGGTAAGTGTTGGATTAGGGCTGAAAGACCCAAGTGAGTGCCCAATTGACCATAAAGATCATTGGGTTGGTTTTAGCCAGTCAGTCTCAGCCGCATAAATCTTTCAGTGTTGTTTGTGGATGAAATTGTTTCCTGAACAATCACTGCAATTTTATAATGACTCTGCAAGCTTTCTCCAAGGAACTTCAATTTGACAAAGATTTGACCTAAGTACCCCTTTGAAGCTAAGTGTGGAATTGAAGTGGTCTTCTCTGAACTAGCCACTTTGCTTCTATCTGGAAGGCTAAAAGTTGATGCTTTGAAGACTGTGGTATATGAACAGAAGCCACACCCCACTGGATCAAAAGAGCCAGCCCACCTTAGTTTGACATCTTGGATATTTTTATTTAAATAGAGTATTTCATTTTTTTTCACCTCAGAGAAGCTGCAGCCAAAGGGGGAAATGTCACATCAGGGTCTTAATATCAATAGTCCTCCTCCTCCTCCTCATCTGAGATGTTCAGCTCAGGATCGCAGACCTTGTACTTTCAGTTCAGGATCGCCAGACCTTGTACTTTAAAAAGTACAGTATAACAGCTATGGTGAGCCAGTAACAGGCCATGCAGGCTTTGCCCGGGATCCAAAACATTTAGTGTCAAGTGTCTTCTCCATCCAGAACTTGAGTACATTACTGCCTCAAACATCAAGAGAACAAGCTACAGGAGCATTCAAAATACTAAACAGGAGTGTTTAGGGCAGGCTACTTGATGAATGTGGTGGGACATGGTTGCTCCATGGCTGAGCTTTTCGATAAGAAAGGTCAGCAGTTTGGCGGTTCAAATCCCTAGTGCTGTGTAATGGAGTGAGCTCCCGTTACTTGTCCCAGCTTCTGCCAACCTTGCAGTTCGAAAGCATGTAAAAATGCATGTAGAAAAAATAGGAACCATCTTTGGTGGGAAGGTAACAGTGTTCCATGCGCCTTTGGCATTTAATCATGCTGGCCACATGACCACAGAGAGGTCTTCTGACAGTGCTGGCTCTTCGGCTTTGAAACAGAAATGAGCACTGCGCCCAAGAATTGGGAACGACTAGCACATATGTGCAAGGGGAACCTTTACCTTACCTTTACCTTACTTGATGAAGGAAAACATGTCTGACTTGGGCACCACACACACTGCTGGAAAAATTGATGTAGAACTCTTGTGTCTCCCAGTTTAATTAGAAGTCTAGCTCAGAAAAACTTCCCTGGTGTTTGTGTTTGCTTTCTGACTTCTCAATTCATTTATTTTTTGGGGTATTGTCCTTCTGGGAAGTTTTTACACTTGTGCTCTGAACCTGGGCTGTGTTTACAGCCACAAGATCATAGTACTACAGAGTTGGAAGGGGACTTTTCAGGTAGTTAGTCAAATCCCCTGCCCGTCGTAGTTTCCATTACAGCATCTCTGACAAATAACTATACAGCCTCCTCTTAAAGATCTCCACTGAAAACTCATCATTTCATATTACAGCTTGTTCCACTGGCTGGCTATTCATGCAGTCAGGAAGTCCTCCCTGAGGTCTAGCCTTAAACTTGCTTGCAGTTTTGACCCATTTGCTCTGGTCCTGCCCTCTGGAGCAATAAGAGGATGAGTGCACTCCCTCTTCTGTGTCATAAACCTTCAGATAAGACTACTCTCTTACCTCCCTTTAGTCATCTCTTCTGTAGGCTAAATTGTTCCTTTAACTGTTTTTCATAGGGCTTGGTTTCCAGATGGATTTATTATGGCAATAATCTAGATAATAAGCTGCTGCTCATGAAGCCAGACATTTCTAGTATATAAACTGGTGCTGGAGAGGTCTTTAATGATGGAGCAACATCTGTGACAATCTAATTTTGAGTGCTCTGGGTCTTAAAACTATGTTTGCTATGAATATGCACATTCTTTGACCTCTGTTAGACCTTTGTCATGCTTTCCTATTCCACTCCTTGAACATGGCTTTAGCCCCTGTGGACTTAGATGGTAGACTGGATTCCAACCACGCTTTTTGCTTCAGTAAGTGTCCTATGCAGAGTTTAACTCTGAATTACTACTTTTGTCCTGTGAATCCTAGGATGGGACAAAACTGTAAGTGCCTGATCTTCTTAGGAATAATCGGGAGTGGAAAATAGCCAAAAAATACTCAAATATTTCTGAGTTCTTAAGAATAAAATGTATGAAGAAAGAAATCAAGAATTCTGAAAATAATTCTGGCAACTGTTTCTAAATGTGGAATATGGGCAGATGAAAGACAATAAAGGTAAAGGTTCCCCTTGCACATATGTGCTAGTCGTTCTTGACTCTCAGGGGGTGGTGCTCATCTCCATTTCAAAGCCGAAGAGCCAGCACTGTCCGAAGACGTCTCTGTGGTCATGTGGCCGGCATGATTAAATGCAGAAGGGACATGGAACACTGTTACCTTCCCACCAAAGGTGGTCCCTATTTTTTCTATATGCATTTTTATGTGCTTTCAAACTGCTAGGTTGGCAGAAGCTGACACAAGTAACGGGAGCTCACTCCATTATGTGACGCTAGGGATTCAAACCACCGAACTGCTGACCTTTTTGATCGATAAGCTCATCATCTTAGCCACTGAGCCACTGTGTCCTATGAGCCACTGCATCCCTCTGAAAGACAATACATACAGGATTTTGGTGCAACAGGAAGGATGCTAATTTCTTTTGAGAAATTGGACAAGTCTACACCTGAGTTATGTTAACATAACATTTACTAGGCATATTATCAGCATGAGAATCTTTTCTTACATTGCGATGAGCCAAGAAAGACTGAATGGCCCAAATTATGTAGTGAATCTCTGATTGAGAAACAAGTTGAACCTTGGGTGTCCCTAATCCCAATCAATCAATATTAGGACCTAGAGTAGCAACTGAAAGAGAGGCTTAAGGTAATACTAATTGCATATTTGAGGGTTCTTTGAGGATCTAAATGTTTTATTTTGAAGTTTGCATACAGATAGAGACCATTTCAACTCCTTAAGTAATCCTTATGTCAGGATTCCAAGAAACGCCCTTAAAGTTCCAACTTATTAGAAATGTCATGTTGACACATCTAGGAAAAGCCGAATCTGAAAGCTTCCAGGTTTTCCCCACCCGGTTGAAAGTCCACAATGATTGCCCCACACCCACAAGTTCCTCACATGGTCCAATCCATTCTTCAAACTTTACTCCAGACAATCCCCAGTCACTCCCATCCAGGTGCAGGCAAATGTCATTGACTCCCAGAGTAAAGAATGTTGTTATGGCTAAGTTTCCACCACTCCAACAACAACAACAACAACAACAACAACAACAACAACAAAACCCTCCCAATTTCCCAGGCTAAAATATGTGGCAGTCAGGAAGCTAAAAAGAAAAAAACATGGCTTCCAAATCTGACATCTTAAATAAGAGCAATTTCTCTGACAGGAATGTTGAAGGTGGAAACATCTAAGAATGTTGGAGAAGTACCAAAAGAATGTTGATAAAGATAACCTTTAACTCCTATCTCAGGATTATTTTTCACTATGGGCTATACACCTGGCAAGAAAGGTTTGAGGTCCATAGTCTCCACTTCCATGAGCATTTATTACTTCCCACCACTTTATTTTGACCTTTGAGGGGTTGTGGTTGGGAGCCTTCCAGCCATTCAATAATTGACATGGCTAGCTCTGTTTTATATACAGTAATGCAAAATCATTGCCTATTGGTTAAGGGTTCAAGCCAAATATGGCTTCTTTCAAGAGGTAATCATTGGGGGCAAACTTAATGCCAGGTTCTGGCATATGAATGATGGGGACCTTTGCACCTTGCAAAGGACTATTTTTGTCCCGTGGATTCTAGAATGGAACAATACCATAAGTGCCAGATCTTCCTAGGAATAATCAGGAGTGGAAAATAGCCAAAAATACTCAAATATCTCTGAGTTCTTAAGAAAAAGAATGTGTTAGACTGAAGTAAGAAATCAAGAATTCCGAAAAGAATTCTGGCAATTGTTTCTAAATGTGGAATATGGGCAGTTGAAAGGCAATACATGCCTTACCTACATGATATAGCCTTACCTGCCAGTTTAGGAGCAATAGCCATAGGCAGAAGAAAACAAGGCTTGCTTATTTGCATAGATCCATGAACGTTACTGTGTATCTTTTAAAATTAAACAAATGTGCAAGATCATATGGCATAGAACCTTTGGCATTTAAAGAGAATCTGATAACTCCAAAGTCCACAGGCATTCTGTAAAAAAAAAAATAACAACCAGGGGTTTGTTTATCAATGAAGAACCACAGTATGTTTAGAATGCCCTTCAGGGAAATTAAACTAAAATTGCTAATAAATCAGGGGAATTGGAATTATACATAAAATGCAATAAACATGAACAAGGAAGAAATGTAGTAAGAGCTGGTGTTTTGATTAGTTGGAAAGTTTGACTAGAAATCAAATCAATAGCATTTCTACCAACATGGATGAGCTCTATTAGTTTTGGGAAAGGGAGGGGCATGCTGGAAGAAATAGAGATCAGAATGCTTATTCTAAACGAAAGAGTTATAGAAAGGAGATGCTTTATATCCTAAATGAAAGACTTTTATTTTATTTATTTATTTAGTTTGTCAAACAAGTACGAGATAACAGGTATGTATAAACATGGGCAGGAAATCAGGAAATGGGTATGAATAAATGGGAACAATAGGACAGGGATGGTGGGCACGCTGGTGCGCTTATGCATGCCCCCTTTACGGACCTCTTAGGAATGGGGTGAGGTCAACAGTAGACAGTTTAAGGTTAAAGTTATGGGGGTTTGGAAATGTAACAATGGAGTCAGGTAGAGCATTCCAGGCATTGTCCACTCTGTTGCTAAAGTCATATTTTCTGCAATTGAATGTGGAATGGTTTACCTTGAGTTTGTATACATATACATATGCATTTGCGGCCAAACTGGCCGCATGGACAAAAGTCAAAACCTATCTAAGTTTGTTTCAATTTGTAGACTGTTTTTGGACTCTGCTCAAGAAACAAAGTTTTGATTTTTATGATTTGATGATTAGAGATGTCATTACAGAAATCTTTGTGCATTTTTATTGTTATCATGTAATCTATACATTCGTTTATGTTTATGTTTAAACTTGGAGCAAGAGGTTATCTTATTACATAGTTTTGATTGTTTAAAATGCAAGACATTTCTGCTTTTTTGTTTTAAATTAGAGTAAGACATTACTTTACATTTGTTTCTTTACTGAAGAAAGTCCCAAGTCAACTTTTTTTGCCCTTGTTAACTTTTTCTCCTTTGCCCTTTATAACTTTTTCCCCCTTTTGGTCCCCAACCCCAAATAATTCCACTATTTTGTATTTCATCTCTTTCTGAATCATAATAGTTTTTTTGTTTTTTTTTTAAAGGAAAAGATCTGAAGTTATTTTGCTAAAGAAACTGTGAGAATCATTCTTGGAAAAGAATCCTTTACAATGTTAGGTAGATGCCAAAAAGCCTGAAGACACACTTAAAAGTAAAATTTGATTTCTTACCTAACCTTCCCTTTTGGCTTAAATTCTGAGGTTAAAAATAGCATAAGCTGTTACTCAGTAAGTATTGCCATAGGTCTTGCTGTAAGCAACATTGTCAATTTTACATTTCTTGGTAGGAGAGGTAGAAGAATCCAAAAGAAACTTCCTGGCCTATGGAAGATCTTACAAACTTTTGCCTATAATTTTGTGCTTAGAAATGTCTGAGTTCCATAATGGAAGGGGCTTTTGGTATATCATGGCAGAACCTCTCTTTAAAACTGCAGGAGGCTTTAGCAAAATTAACAAGGTAAAGGTAAAAGGTTCCCCTTGCATATATGTGCTAGTCGTTCCTGACTCTAGGGGGTGGTGCTCATCTCCGTTTCAAAGCTGAAGAGCCATACACTGTCCAAAGACATCTCCGTGGTCATGTGGCTGGCATGACTAAACATTGAAGGCGCACAAAACACTGTTACCTTCCCACCAAAGGTGGACCCGTTTTTTCTCCTTGCATTTTTTACGTGCTTTCAAACTGTTAGGTTGGCAGAAGCTGGGGCAAGTAACTCTATTACGTGATGCTAGGGATTCAAACCGAACTGCTGATCTTTCTGATTGACAAGCTCAGCATCTTAGCCATTGAGCCACCACGTCCCTCTAGCAAAATTAACATTATATAGCAATTCCATAACAGAAAAGAATAAACATTTCAATTGGCCCCATCAAAATATTATCTTAGTTATTATTGCATTATGTTTTTTTTTAAATCCGATATTAGCCATCCAGAGTCTCTACATTGAGATGCATAGCCATATCAATCAATCACAGAAACAAATACAATTCCAGCAAAATGAAATTGATATAGCAACCTTCTCATTCCATACACAAAATTGCCAATCAGATTATCAATTTCGTTTTTCTTTCAGCCTGTTCTAAAATGAACTGCTTCTTCTGTTTGACTTCATCAAATACTCCCAATTGGCCTCACTGGGTTCTGATAGCATCAGTTTTGATATCATGTCCATTACATTATATCTAATTATCTGGGATCACTCCAAGAAGAATGAAATATAAATGTTCTCTGAAATAGCAGAAACTAATGTACAATCTTATGACTTTTCGGAGGGTCAAACTCATATCAAATTCCCACTGTCATTTCAAAAAGTGAATTATGTTTAAATCAGTTTTGGTTACTTACAGGCATAACTTATATTAGCTCTCACAGTAGAATAATAATAGCAATTATTGATCAATTTACTGTATTGCACGGAGTCTTTCCTCTACCTTGATATGCAATGCTCACTCATTGCATAGATATGATAACTGCTCTTACTGGACAATTACAAAAACACATTTTATGCTTTTAATTACTTCATATCAAGATGTAGGGATATAGGTTTATTTGCCAAGGGCTTTTCCTAAAAGAACTTGGAAACTTAAAACAATACTGAAGAGTACAACAGTGCTTGTAATACAAATCAGTACAAACAGATATGTACTAATAAAGTTGAAAAAAAAAACATGATCATTTGCAGTGGTCACTTGAGAGTCAAAAAAGATCCCAATTCCTTCTATTTAATCAACTGAGATGAGGAATTAATCACCTTAAGATTCTGGAATTGGTTAGGTAGGATAATGTGTTGATTAGAAATTGATAAATTGTTGAATGCAAGAGTGGGCTTGTATAACAACTTTATGAATACATTTGCTAAAGAAGTGATGGTGGAGAGATCTTCGACGTTGAGAAGCATTTTAGTTTCAATACAACAACAGAACCTTGGAGGTCTTCTAGTCCAACCCCCTGCTCAGGCAGGAAACCTTATACCATTTCAAACAAATGGCTATCCAACATCTTCTTAAAGACTTCCAGTGTTGGGGCATTCACAACTTCTGGAGGCAAGTTGTTCCACTGATTAATTGTTCTAACTGTCAGGAAATTTCTCCTTAGTTCTAGGCTGGTTTTTTCCTTGATTAGTTTCCATCCATTGCTTCTTGTTCTACCTTCAGGTGCTTTGCAGAACAGGTTGACTTTTCTCTTCTTTGTGGCAGCCCCTTCGATATTGGAATATTGCTATCTTGTACCTTTCTTACCTAGTCTTACCTTTAATCCTACCTGCTTGTCTTCCAGTCTCTCATCTGAATGGCTATGCATCTACATTGGGTTCCTATCAAGACAGATGATGGACTGATTTGGGGAAAAAATCGGTGACCCTTATGTCCTAATATTACTTTAGCCTGCAATAATCACTTCCACCACATTCAGATTCTAAGAAACCGCCCGATCACGGTTCCTTAAAATCATCCCCTCTGTTATGCATTGGTGTTCCCCATCGTAGAACTATTATTATGGCATATTTCATCACAGTGGGACTCAAACTAAAAAGTCAGAGGCACTTTTAAAAATGAAATATTTTAAAGGAGCACAATTCTATGGCATTGCTCAGGCCTCATTTTCTCATAAAGTTTAAAGGGTTCATTTTCAAAAAGATGTTGTTCCATTTTGGAGGCAGGGGGAAAAAAAGTGGATTTTTGAGGCTTTTCAACGCTAGACCAATGAGATGATGTAACTCCATTTCCCTGGTAGCAGTGGGCTGCATTGTAGGTATAGAAATATCAAAACCAGACAGGGCAGCTTGCAAAAGTCCTTTGACTCTCTCCTTGTATCCATACATGGAATCCTACAATGCAGCCTGCTGATTTTTCCCCCTCCTCCTCCTCCTCCTCCTCCATTTGGCAAGGAAGCAAGGAGTGAATATTTTTCTTAAGAGTGTATATTTTTCTTAAGGTCACCGACTGGAATTGCAAACACAAACTCATTAAAAAAAAATAAAAACAAAGCAAGATGAAATATGGCAGTTGGTGATGGGTTCGTCAGCAGATAATGAAACTCCATCTACTTAAAATTCATTTCAGAACATTCCTTTGCAGAGAAAGGGCGTGGGGGGGGGGGAAGCAGTGAGAGCCTGGAAATAATGTGTATCAATGTTTACTGCAAAGAAAGGGAGGGAAAAGAACATTGCCTAGGTATTTGAAAAGGATTTGTCTTCACTCGTCTGAAGCCAGATCTGTAGCCTGCCAGGTGGCAATAGACTAATCATTTTAGTGGCTGGCTGCATGGCCTTGCCTCCACTCTCCCCCAGGGATGTTTTGCAGTGATTGTTGGAGTATATTTTAAATGGTGGGACACAAAGTTTTCATTACATGGCAAATCAGCCCAGGGGAAAATAGAATGAGATGGGTTATAAGGCAGGAAGATTTCCTCCGAGGTGCATCATTTCCTTTGATGTGTAGGAGAGATAAATGGAAGCTAAATTCACCTTTGGCATGACTAGGGATGTTTATGGACAGCGCCTGGGATAAACTAGCTCAAAATGACTAGGAGGTTTTAAGGAGAGGCTAGTCACCAAGCAGGAAGCTTCCAAGGGCACAATCTGTGGCTATAGGCGTGTGCAGTGATGGGATTCAAATAATTTAACAATAGGTTCTCTGCCCTATTGACCAGCTGGGTAGGCATGGCTCAGTGGTCATGTGACTGGGTGGGTGTGACCAGTGCAATGTCACTCACGTCGATGGGTGCTTTGCCTAAGCTGTTACAATGTAATAAGGGTTTACCGGAGAGGCAGTTTCTGTAAACAGGGCAATAAAGATTAGGCTAGAAACAACACCAGAATGTTTCCTTCCTGCCTTCCTTACAGGATTAGCCCTGTATAGCGGAATAAAAACAAAAGGAGATTTCTTCCAACAACCGGTTGTCCAAACTGCTTAGAAAGTTAACCGTTTTTTCCGAATAGGTGTGAACTGGCTGTTCCTTTCCACTGGGCATGTGCCAAGCAAAACATGTCTGCAAAAACTCAATCAAGGTCAAAGATTTATTAGAAAGCATTGGCGCTGGACCAGGGGGAGAGCTATAAACAGCGCACTAAGCAATTGGGAAGAGAAAGTCTTGAACCCAGATTCCACCACTAGCACTTTATGTTATCTACTTTGGCCAGTTTTAATTGAACTGTTTGGTTAATGAAAAGAAGGACTAGGAATGACATGATAGCAGTGCTCGGATATCTCAGGGGCTGCCACAAAGAAGAGGGAGTCAAGCTATTCTCCAAAGCACCTGAGGGTAGAACAACAAGCAATGGGTGGAAGCTAATCAAGGAGAGAAGCAACTTAGAACTGAGGAGAAATTTCCTGACAGTTAGAACTATCAATCAGTGGAACAGCTTGCCTCCAGAAGTTGTGAATGCTCCAACACTGGAAGTTTTTAAGAAGAGATTGGATAACCATTTGTCTGAAGTGGTGTAGGGTTTCCTGCCTAAGCAGGGGGTTAGACTAGAAGACCTCCAGTGTCCCTTCCTGCTCTATTATTCTATTGTAAACAGTTTGCTAGCATGAAAAGTGTATTTAAGATGTTCCTTAAAAACAAGCTTGAAGAGGACAGGTAGTCCTTATGACCACAACCAGGGGTGGGGGGTGATATTTCCAGTCTTCTTGATACTACAAGTAGCTCTGGACTAGTGGACACATCTGGGTCCAGAATTTCCATTGCTAAGCAAGGCAGTTGTTAAGTGAGATGCATCTGATTTTATGACTACCTTTTACCATGGTTCTTCATCAAGGATTGGTCATAAGTTACTTTTCTCAGCGCTGTTTTATCTTCGTGCAGTCATTAAACAAATGGTTATGAGTCGAGGTTCAGGATCAAGCCTATTTGGACTGCAAAACTCCAGCTAGCCACCAGATGGCGGTAGGACGAGTGCTCCACTCATGTGGGGGTTGGACTAGGAGACCTCCAAGATCCCTTGCAACTCTATTATTCTATTCTTTTCTGAGGGAAAGGATTGAGCATCTTGCATATGCAAAACATTTGTGATGCCAATAAATTCTTCTTCTAAACACCCAAGGTAATCCTGCTCTTTAAAGCTTGTAAACTGAACTGCATTTACAAATGTTGCCACCTACATCTGGCACTACGAACCACTGCAGTTCCGGAAGAATTAACCTTCCTTGCTATTACAGATCCTTTAGGAATTAAACCTCCTGCTTGCCTTCTATTACTCTGCATACGTCTGACCTTTAGTTGCTCTTTATCTTCTTCTGTTCTTCTACACAAGGCAGAGAAACCATTCAAGCATCGCAATGCTCAGAGGGACTTGAATAATGAGAACAAGAGAATGGAGCTGTCCAGATGGTCATTAAATTAAGTGTGACATCACATACCAGAAAAATACTACTTTGCTTTTTTGCTGCCATATCACATGGCTGATTCCAATTCCTGACAAGCTATCAGAACAAGACTCAGTTGTTCTAGCAAGCTAGAACAATTAAATTACTCGTTTCTATAGGCTATGATTTCCACAAATATTCTTGTAATTTATCTAACTTTTTCCTGGATAATCAGTTGATTTTTTTGTTCATTAACTTAAAAAATATTTAATGTAGTCAGTTTTTCTACATTTGATGCCAGATTCATTTCTTCTTGATTATTTTAGTTGACAGTTTAAATCTTCTATATATACATAAAAGCCAAATACCACTCACTCATCATGAAATCTCCAGAACTGTAAAGCCTACAAATTTGAAATTTGGCACATATGTTCCTCTTGACTTCTAGGTGCTCGTTAAGTATTAGTATCATTAGTATTTCTTATACAGTATTATATTCACACTCTCTGCTGCTAAGGAGTTAGATGTTCTACTTCCCCTCCCCACCTGAAAGGAAATCTGTTCCAGCTCCCAGTTGCCTTATATTAACATGCTCTGATGCTAAGGAGTTACACATTCTACATTAAGTTTTAATCTTTAAGTATCAAGCCCGATCACATAGTTTCATAGTGAAGCACTAGTATCCAGCTAGTAGTTATCTATAACACAGAACAATAAAATATGAATATCAATTGACTTGATATTCTTTTTAATGATACTAGAGAGGGAGAGGGGAGGGAGAGAGGGAGGGAGGGAGGGAGAGGTGGAGAGAGGGAGGGAGGGAGGGAGAGGGGGGAGAGAGAGAGAGACACACATGCCACTTTGGTTGAGTAGAAACCAGGAGAATGTGAGTTCTAGTGTTACCTTAGGCACAAAGCCAGCTGGATGACTTTGGGCCAGTTATCTCCTCCCAACCCAAAGAAGATGGCAGTGGCAAACCCTTTGGGAAACCTTGCCAAAAAAAAAATCAGAGACTTCTCCAGGCAGCCTCCAAGAATTATTCCATGTGTTGGGTAGCCACATTGAGTTTTTCCCTTATTCTCTATCTTTTTGATCATTGGAATTGTTTGCAATTGTCCTTTTGGGATCTCCTTTTTTTTTTCTAAACAGGAATACTTCTCATTCATCTTAAATTGCTTTTCCATAAAACGCTGTATCTAAAAAAAAAATCTAGCATAGATGTTCAACCACGTTCAACTTCAGTTTCTCTTAAGACCAATAACTCCAGCATTACACACACCCTTTCCGCCAACATTCCTGCTACTTCTACTTCCTCAGCTAAATCTTAGTCAAGAATCCTCTTATGCCTTCTTCTACCTCTGAAAGGAAAGGATAGCAAAAGGAATCTGGAGTTTCAAGGAAGGACTGTGCCTGGCAGAGTTTGTCTCCCAGCAGTTGCTAAAAGAAATTAAAGCTTCCCATCATGCAACTTTGAACAAGTTTTTTTGGAATTTGTTGCCAATGTAGACATCATTCCTCCACTTAGCTTCACCTGGAGGCTCTCTGTCGTACCATTATTTCCATTCGCTAGTATATACGAGCAGTTAGTATATAGCCCTGATGGCAAACCTATGGCATGCATGCCAGAGGTGGCACACAGAGCCCTCTCTGTGGGCATGTGCGCCGTCACCACTGCTCTTCTGGTTTCCAGTTTGCATGATCTTCACTTGTGCCAACCCCGGAAACCCAAAGACCAGCTGGCTGCTGTGCATGTGTGCACTGGCCACCTGGTTTTCGAGTTTCTGGGCTCCATTGCATGCAAAGACCAGGTGGCCGGCACACATGCGCACCCCGGAAACTGGAAGACCAGGTAGCTGGCGCATGCATGCACACCGACCAGCTGGTCTTTGGGTTTCCAGGGCTTCACATGAAGACTAGGTGGCCGGCACACATGCGCACCCCGGAAACTGGAAGACCAGGTGGTCGGTGCATGCATTCACACCAGCCAGCTGGTCTTTGGGTTTCCAGGGCTTCACATGAAGACTAGGTGGCCGGCACACATGTGCACCCTGGAAATTGGATGACCAGGTGGTCGGCGCATGCATGCACACCAACCAGCTGGTGTTCAGGTTTCCAGGGCTCCACATGAAAACTAGGTGGCCAGCACACATGTGCACCCTGGAAATTGGACAACCAGGTCATCGGTGCATGCATGCACACCAGCCAGCTGGTCTTTGGGTTTCCAGGGCTCCACCACGCGCAGAAGCACATTCCAGTTTGGACACTCGATGCCAAAGAGGTTCACCATCCTTGGTATATACAGTGCAACTTTTTTCCTGCTTCTGTTACAGCATTCGGGTGGCCTTCCTTTAAAGCAGTGTTTCTCAAATTTGGCAACTCTAAGGCATGTGGACTTCAACTCCCAGAATTCCCCAGCCAGCTGGGCTGGCTGGGGAATTCTGGGAGTTGAAGTCCACATGCCTTAGAGTTGCCAAATTTGAGAAACACTGCTTTAAAGCAATCTGACAATTTGGGAGGCTAGCTCTTGCACTGTTGTTATTTTTCTCAACATGATATGTCACTGGGAACATAAGTGTTTGTCCCCTTTTACCCATTGATCAGCCAATGATGTTGCGCCCAAAGGTTGTTCTTTTGAACTCGGCTAATGTTCTAGGAGACACAGAGGTGGTGGGGAGAGAGGCTGTGGCGGAGTCTTTGTGGCTTTCTTTGTACCTAATGACTGTAAAAGAGCAGGATTGCAGCCTTTCCGCGCTCCATCTAGCAAGTGGCTTATTGTGCAAAGCCCAAGGAATATATTGCCACAAACACCCCTCCTGTGGCCTTTAACACAGCCTTAAAATAAAACGATTTGCTCCCTGCAGTTTGGACGAGCTCTTCTAAGATTCCAGCCTGCTGTGTTTCGTACAAGTCTTTCCTGCGGGGCTTCTAGGTACGGATCGCCGTCTCCTTATCTTCCTCTGGAGCTTTCAAGAGCGGTCGTTTTCTCAGCGGGCCCACCGGGGTGATTGCAACTTGCTTATTATGCCCGTATACAGTTCTTCAAATCTTCTTTAAAATGTCCATGATTAAGTCAAGAAGAGAGTTGGGGGGAGGGGTTGGGGACAATTTACCAGCAGGGATGGCATGAAGAGGCAGGACATCGCCCTTGGTATATTTGCAGGCCACCTAGATGGCAGAGCGACTCAAGGCAGTCCAGACCTTTGCAAGCGTATTGCTGGTTTTTTTTTTTCAATCTTCTTTGTCCCACTCCCTTTCTACTATTTTTTTTTTAATTTTCAATTTTATTTGATTTCTAGACCGCCCCCTCTCCCCGAAGGGACTCGGGGCGGTGTACAGGTACCACATTAAAAAACCATATACATAATAAATACCCTTAAAATCAAATTAAACCTTAAACCCTGTACAAATTGATAAAAATTAAAACTCGGCCTAAAACCAACCCATAGAATTTAAAAATGCAGACTTGAGGTGGGTAAGCTGGGATTAGGCCAGGCCGGCTAAATTGAACAGGTGGGTTTTAAGCTTCTTACGGAAGGAGCGGAGGTCCGTGGTTGTTCTAATATCAGGGGGAAGGTCATTCCAGAGGGTCGGGCCCATCACAGAGAAGGCCCTTCCCCTGGGCATCGCCCGCTGGCACAGCCTAGTGCACGGCACCCGGAGAAGTCCCTCTCTGTGTGAGCGGATCGGCCGAAGGGATGTATGGGGAGAGGGGGCGGTCTAGAAATCTAATAAAATGAAATGAATGAATGAATGGGGATGTATGGGACTACTTATGAAGAATCATTTCTTTCTTCAACATGTCTTACTTAAGAGTATTTTAAATCACACTATCCTAACTTTTAAAAGGGTATACACACACATGTAAATACACACATATACATATGGAGCTGCTGGCCACATGTCCGGCCATGTAGGCCGGCATGACCAAACGCCGAAGGCGCACGGAACGCTGTTCCCTTCTCACCAAAGGTGGTTCCTATTTTTCTACTTGCATTTTTACATGCTTTCGAACTGCTAGGTTGGCAGAAGCTGGGACAAGTAATGGGAGCTCACTCTGTTACGCGGCGCTAGGGATTCGAACTGCCGAACTGCCAACCTTTCTGATCAACAAGCTCAGCGTCTTAGCCACTGAGCCACTGCATCCCTGTTAAAAAAGCGTGATAAGGACCTTGCATTCCACCTGTTAGCTTTTTTGAGATATCTGACTGGTTTGGTGGGAAACCATTTGTTGATATCAAACGATCTGCTATAAGCAAAAATCTCAAATGATCTGCTATAAGCGAAAATGCTCTTAAGGGGTCTCTAAATTTATCAACCCATATGAGGTTTCAAAGTCCATCGTTCTAATACTTCATCAGTTCTTGAAAGATCATTATTAGTCTGGAAATCCTAGCTCATAAAATAGAGGGGAAACCTCTTGATAACACTGGAAAGCACGACTCCGGGCATTTCTTCCTCAGAATGAGAAAGCTGCTAGAAACAAGATTTTAATAGCATTGGTGACAGAATTTTCATTTATAGCAACTTCAGCATGAGCAGGGAGGCATATTTCATGGGGAGAAGAAAGGAGACGAGAAGGTAAGACATTTATCACAGAAGTTGCTTCTTCAACAGGACCAGGACTTCTCCTTATCTAATCACAATAGGTGGACTGAATTCAGGGACATTAAAGAAGGAGGAAGAGGTTGTAGGACTTGTGTTGTCCTGCAACTCAAGAGAAGTCACCAGCCTCTCCTACAACAGGAAAAAGTTCAGTTCAGCTTACTTTATTGATTAGCCCTTTGGCCATATCAAAGTGCAGAGTTCCAGACATAAATTATTACTAAAATGTGAAAAAAAAAACAATTTAAAATAGAATTGGAATAAAGTACAATAATTTAAAATAGAGATAAAATATCCCAGCAGGCATGGTACACCCGTACCGGGACATACCGGTCGTATCCCACCTCTCTCTCTCTCTGAAGCCACTTAGCAACCATTAAGAAAAGTGGTATGAGGGCTTCACTTTTAGAAGCAGGATGTGCTGTCTTACAAACCAGTTTTGAAGAACTGCTTTGCTCAAAGCCTTGGTGAAACAAAGAACTCCTTCAACATAAAAGGACTCCTTTAAAAATATATTTTAATAAAACTCCGCAGCTGTGTGCCTTATTTTCAATATATCTTTCAAAAAAGCAACATTCGTATTTTTAATGTGACGTACGCAACTCACCTTTTAGGCTATGCTTTTATAAATGCACAACTTTTTGTGCCTCGGGCAACCTAATTTAATCAATACGCTGATCAAAGTAACTTTCTATGAGAGATGCTTCGTTTTATAGCAGTGCTACATTTTCTTTAGAAGGTACACAATTTCTCCCCCCCCCCACACACACAGCTCCCCCCACCCTCGAATATGCTAAGCCTTATAGTCTCCTCTAATGAGGGCCTAGGAATATCAGCTCTTCGCACTGGCTATGGTTAGTTCTGCTGCCTCTGGGCAGATTGTGGCACTTTCCCATGAAATATATCTGCCATGCATTTCTTTTAAATTTCTACCTGGGACTTCCTGCCTATAATGCAAGCATTACATCAATTTCTGCTCCCACCATGGACAGTTTGTAAGCCAAGGCATTTTGCAAAGAAAATGGTTGGGATCCATTTAGGCTTAAAGTCATCTTTCCTTGCCGGTTTGATCCTACATTGGTTTCGCTGTTTTGTTTCTCTGAATCCGGTCACTGTGTGGTGTCTGGAGATATGAAGAGGATTCTTGGCAAGGTGAGGTTTGTTGTATGCGTACTTGACCCCTGTCCCTTGAGGCTGATTAAATCAGATGGAGGAGGATAACTGACTGGATAATGGAGGTTGAATATGCCTCATTAAGGGACAGTATAGTGCCAACGGTTTTAGAATCTGAAAAGGTAGTTCACTCTACTGCAGAAACTTTCATTAGATCCTCAAAGTTTGGAAAACAGCTATGTACTTGTCAAAACTATCACATTCTTGAAAAAAGACACTAGGTGTAGCATAGGTATAGCATTCCGAAAGGACATAGACTATTTCCTACTTTATTTAGTTTGGGGACAAGTGTAATGAGGATGTCATCAAGTATTAACTTTATGGGTTCTGCTGGGCCCATCACTGGTGTTCCCTATGACATCCTCCTGGACAACCAGGCAAATTCTTGGAGGAACTCTGCTCCTCCTCCTCATTTTACTGAAATGAATGGACATAATGGATAATTGGAGACATGTGGGTCTTTCATCTGCCTCAGTAGATCTTTGATGAGATAGATGGATTTAAAAAGCCACTAGGAATAGAGTAGAGTAGAGTAGAGTAGAGTAGAGTAGAGTAGAGTAGAGTAGAGTAGAATAGAATAGAATAGAATAGAATAGAATAGAATAGAATAGAATAGAATAGAATAGAATAGAACAGAACAGAGTAGCGTAGCATAGAATAGAATAGAATAGAATAGAATAGAATAGAATTCTTTATTGGCCAAGTGTGATTGGACATGCAAGGAATTTGTCTTTGGTGCATATGCTCTCAGTGTACATAAAAAGGCAAGATACATTTGTCAAGAATCATAAGGTAAAACACTTAAGTCACAGGGTACAAATAAGAAAGGAAACAATCAATATCAATGTAAATCATAAGGCTACAAGCAACAAAGTTACAGTCCTGCAGTCATAAATGGGAGGAGATGGGTGATAGGAACAATATGAAGATTAATAGTAATAGTAATGCAGCCTTAGTGAATAGTTTGATAGGGGTGAGGGAATTATTTATTTAGCAGAGTGATGGTGTTCGAGAAAAAACTATTCTTGTTTCTAGTTGTTCTGGTGTGTAGTGTTCTATAGCATTGTTTTGAGGGTAAGAGTTGAAACAATTTATGTCCAGGTTGCGAGGGGTCTATAAATATTTCCATAGGTAGCATAGGTATAGTCAAAAGGAAAACATAACATAAACATAAACTATTTCCTATTTTATTTAGTTTGGGGGCAACTTTAATGAGGACGTGAGGACATCATCAACAATTAACTTTTTGGGTTTTGCTTGGCCCATCAGTAGTATTCGCTGAGATTATCTACAGCATCCTCCAGGCAAGGTCTTGGAGGAACTCTGCTGCTCCTCCCCTCGTTTTATTCTTATTACTGGTCCAAACAAATTAACATAATGGATAATTGGAGACAAGGATGTGGGTCTTTCAGCTGCCTCTGTAGCTCTTTGATGAGATGGATGGATTGATGGATACATGAAAGGATGCATGGAGAGATAAGCAGATGTGCAAATTGAATGACTACAAGAAGTAATTACAAATGTTGATTAAATGATCGGGTAACCAGGGTTATGTGGATAATATTTATTTCATGAATACTGCATATAAAAATATGGAGAACACATTTCATTGAAGCAAGGCAAAAAAGAAAAACATTTGTTTTGCCTAGGAGGAATGTGTCATGCCGGATCCAATCTGGGTCGGCCCACCAAGATCAGAGGTTTAGTCTTCTGAGCTTTGAGGCTCATGCTGGAGCCCATCCTCAGGGGACTTCTCTTTTGCAGGATGTGTTCTTTAGGTTATTCTATGAGTAGTATTTATGTGGTGCCTGGCTGTGTGTGGCCTTTTAGTTGTTGATTGGGGTATTGATGGCCACCTATTGTATCATTGGGTATTGTTTTCTTGTACTGCCAAAACTTTAGTTCCAAATAAGCTGGTTGTCAATAAGCATTCCTGTTGACTGACAAGGGTCCCTTTTCCCAGACTTCAATCCTTTCCCTGGATATTCTTATCCCTGCTCAGCCAACAATCTTAGTAACTGCAAAATTGAATTATGTGTCATCTCTGTGGAATTTGTCATCTCTGCGATAGTAGAGGTCACGTGATGTCGAAGCAAGAGAACATTCAGGAAAGAATTTTAACTAGATAGAAAGACAATGAATTAATTGTAGAAATGTTAAGTCTGTAAGTGACTTTGCAATACCGACATCATTAGTCCTTTTTTCACTGCGTACGCCTAGTCAGAAGATCACTGGTTCATTGAGAATTCCCTACAGATAATGAAGTCAATGGGTTGTAGCCTCTTTCTGCACCCATCAAAACGGAAAAAAAGAATTGCATATGAGTTGAGAGTGACATTGGTTAAATAGCTTTACTTCAGTCCTTGTCTCCTGTCTTCATTGTGCAATTATTAGCATTCATTCTGCCTGAGATTCTTACTACTACACCAGTCCCACTTGATTTCCAATGTGCTCACTTGTATTCTTGTTAGGAAACAAACACAATATATAAAGGTATAATGCAGTCTGATTACCTTATGCTTAGGGGCTTTGAGAAGACTTACAATAGTTGCTTGGAAAGATTTAAAGAAATCCACTCCCTTTTCTATTGGTATCATTATTATGATTATTATCCTTTGTTGTTATTATTACTTTGCTGTTTGTATGTACACTGAGAGTTTATGTACTGGAGACAAATTACTTGCATATTCATAGTTAGCCAATAAAGAATTCTATTATATTCTGTTCTATTCTATTCTATTCTATTCTATTCTATTCTATTCTATTCTATTCCTACCCTCCACCCTCTACTCTATTCTATGTCTTTTCATATGTTGGTCTTTGCAAATGGGATAACGCCACCATGAAATCAACTCTGGTCAAATAAGGGGTACAAATGATCTTGAAAGAGCAGGAGTTTAGATCAGGCCTTGGAACAGGATCATTTCATAATTAATTGATCATCTTAGGATTTGTTCTTTGACTGATGATTATAGTGCTTATGATGATTTATTAGATTATTATAGCCACCCATGCAAAAGACTTTGGATGGCTAATAATGTTCTTGACATAAAGTTATTGGAAGGTACTTCTAAGGCCGGCCAGCATCTTTCTTGTAGTCTGGATATCAAGATCAACAGCAAAATAAAAAATTCTCACAGGAAACTTAGAACTAGAGACCCAGAACTTTCCTTCATTAGATGACTGGCAGGTTCAAGAAGGTATCTGCACAGTGATGTACTAAAGAGAGAAAGAAATGCGGGAAAAAAATGTCTAAAATATATATTTTTTAAAAAACAGAACCACTACAGTGATTGAAATAATAGGAATGAGAATTTATATTTCTCCTGCCTTCCAATGATTCTGAGTTGTTTACAAATTGTTTTAAAACATCAAAACAAGCAAACAGCATCACATGAAGAGTAAAGATGGCAAACTTGACAAAACAGGATGAGGACAAAGACAAACCATCCCCCATAACCTAAAGGGGCTGCCGCAACCCTGACCAAAAGCCTGGGCAAAGAAGGAGGAGGTCTTCAGACCAGTGGTGGGATTCAAATTGTTTTACTACCGGTTCTGTGGGCATGGCTTTGTAGGCATGGTGTGGCTTTGTGAACATGGCTTTGTGGATGTGGCAGGGGAAGAATACTGCAAAATCCCCATTCCCTCTCCACCCACAACTTTTCAAGGCAAGCCATTTCATACATGTTATACGGTACATGGGAAATTGGCTACTGGATTCATTCATTAGGCTGAATGAAAACAGCAAGATGTGTGATGCATTTCATATTCTTCTAGACAATTCAAGAAAACACAATGACAACCATGCAGAGGTTCTACTGTTTGCTTCTACCATTATCTTAATTCATTGTCCATTGGCCTTTAAAATAACTATAGTTTATCAAATGAATTTCCAGTCCCGGTAGAATCTCTACACTTCCCCAGTTAAAAGCATCTGAGCATCCCTTCCGAGTACAACGTAATTAATTTGATATGAATTACACCTGGGATGTATTTAGTATTCTCCTGTTCTCAGCTCTCTAGCTAATGTAATGCTTTCCTTCCAAAATAGAAAATCAATAAAGAAAATCATATACACACACTTCATTTATTCAACAGAGGAACATACAATATTAAAGGAAATCTCTCCTTGTTTTATAACACCCTTGGCAATAGTATCTTGAAATTCTTGGGGGTGGGAAGAAGAAATGATTGTGTCAGAAGCACTGCAACAGTAAACAAAGCTTTGCCTGTGCCTGTAGAAATGGCTCAGTCACATAACAGAAGGCACAAAAGGATAAATAATTAGCAAATAACGTACAATAGCCTTTCAACTGAATCATGGAATTTGGACTCTAGAAAAAATGTGTAGTTAGCAGAGAAAAAAGGAAGTCTATACCAAAAAGTGAAATTTGTAATGTAGTCCTTGGTGGGCCATAATTCGGACCATAAGAAAGGCTGAGCGCCAAAGAGTTGAGGCCTTTGAACTAGGGTGCTGGAGAAGACTCCTGCGAGTCCCTTGGATGCAAGGCAATCAAACCGGTCAGTCCTAGAGGAGATCAACCCTGACTGCTCTTTAGAAAGCCAGATCCTGAACATGAAACTTATATTTTGGCCACCTAATGAGAAGGAAGGACTCCCTGGAGAAGAGCCTAATGCTTGGAAAGATGGAGGGCAAAAGAAGAAGGGGACGACAGAGAATGAGGTGGCTGGATGGAGTCACCGAAGCAGTAGGCATGAGCTTAAATGGACTCCAGAGGATGTTAGAGGACAGGAAGGCCTGGAGGAACATTGTCCATGGGGTCGTGATGGGTGGGACACCACTTCACAATTAACAATTACTTTGGTGGGCTCTGAGCTTGGTTGTTTTCTTGCAGATGTTTCATTACCCAAACTAGACAACATCATAGTGCACTGTTGATGAAATGTAATGAAATGTCTGCAAGAATACCACCAAGTTCGGAGACTAACCAAGAACCTCTCACTTGGACCCTGAGCTACAAATATTCTCCTTTATTGAAATTTGCAAAGTTTTCAAAGATCCCATATAACTGTAAAATCCATGATAGAAGAACAGAGTTTGGAGGGACCTTTCAGATTTTCTAGTCTGACTCAAGCAGGAGATCCAATGCCATTTTAGACAAATGGTTGTCCAATCTCTTCTTAAAAACCTCTAGCGATGGAGTACCTACAGCTTATGAAGGCTGGTTCTCATGGTCAAGAAATGGGTCCTTAGTTCTAGGTTGCTCCTCTCCTTGATTAGTTTCCACTCATTGTTTCTTGTCTTGCCTCCTGGTGCTTTGGAAAATTGGTTGACCCCCCTCTTCCAAAGCACCAGAAGAAATGCAATTGAGAAGAAATAACATTGCTACTATCCCCCGTCTACAGATTCGCAAATCGCATTGCACTGGCCATTTGTAGCAGAGAGATTCTGAGTAGCATTGAACATGTCAGCAGTAATATTATCCCACAGGATAGAATAAGTAAGTAGCTTTTATTACTGTCCCAGGGTAGCAACTTAAATGCCAATACCTAAAATATATAAAGTGCGGGTATAGAATACATAAGCACTCTGTAGATTATGGACCTATCATCAATCATCTATCCTCAAGCTTTATTGCGTATTTCACAGAAGCTTTCTACTTTTTTAGTCACAATAAGTTGTTTTATCTGATAAAAGGCAAGAACCACAAACATCATTTGAACATCATTTGAGCCAATAAAAAGTGGTAAAAATCAAATCTTTGTATCTCTCTATTTCTAAAAAGGAATTTAATCATCTAACACAACATGGCCTATGCAGGAATCCATATATAGATGTTTTAAGAACTAAGCTTTCAAGGTCCCCTCCAAAGGAAAGCCACAGCTTTGTTTTCTCCTGCTTTCTTTTTAAATCTAAAGCTCTTTGTATTTCTTTAATGAATGAATCCGCAAACAACTCATCAGTAAATGAATTCTAAATATAATCCCAAACGGCGATTTTCTGTTTTTAAATCTTTCATCCCAAATATATATTCAGATAGAACTGGGCTACGAATCAGCATGGCGTTTGAAACCAGTAAGATCCTGCCTTTTGAAAATGGAAGGGATTGCTTTCTTTCTCCCTCTTGCTTTCTATCCTAAAAATTCCAAACATTTCCGTGTGTGTGTGTGTGTGTGTGTTTATTCTTGCATAATCTAGGTGGGCGTCTGGATGAGAAGTTGAATGGATGTTATATATTCATTGTTCTTTGAAGTTTCCAATGATTATACACACTTCGTCATCAGTCAAGGTCAGAGTAAGAGCCTGTTCTCTTCTCCTTTTGATGAGTAATTCTCTATGAACTATCCATTCGCTATCATGTCTTTGATTTAGTCAGCAAATAAGATAATATAATAAAATAAAAGAGAGTGATGGTGGCAGCAGGGAATGTTTTATTTATTTATTTAAAGACCAAGTTTATATGGCCAATTAGCTTGCAAAAAAATTACTCTGGGAGGCTGTCAGAGTTTGCAGCAAAAATCCAGAAAGCACACACAGATACGTAACTGATTCAGCAGGATTCATTTGCTTCTTTATATACAGTATGTAATAACACCTGAATAAATGTACAATACCAACAGCAGATTCTTCCAGTGTGGTAGCAGTTACCAGCAAGCACAAGGCAGAGGAGAGCAGATATGAGTTTCAGTTCAAAGTTCAGAGCAGAATACAGCAAAGCTGTGCCCAGACTTCTTACTTAAGTTTTTGTTTCCAAATAAGCCTCATTGGCTGACCTTGTTACCATGTCTCTGCCAGTTCATGAATATTCTGACAGAGGCATACAGCAGTGAAATGAAACAATGTATGTATGTATGTATGTATGTATGTATGTATGTATGTATGTATGTATGTATGTAATGTCCTTATTAAAAATATGAAAAGAATCATAATTGAACATTTAAAAAACCTAAGGCAAGGAGAATGAATATAAGCTGCAACAGAAGAGACATAAGAGTGGAATATCTTTTTCATTTGAAATCTTAATTACTATCACAGACCAACATAGAATAACAGAATAACGGAGCTGGAAGAGACCTTGGAGGTCTTTTGGTCTAATTCCCTGCTGAAGCAAGAGACCCTATACCAATCCAGACAAACGGCTGTCCAGTCTCTTCTTAAAAACCTGCAGTGATGGAGTACCCATCAAAAGAGAGGTGTAATTTATGCACATATTTCCCCAGGTCCATGAATCTTCAGATGGAATTGAAAATTATCTAAAATGAAATCATCTTCAAGTTAAACCTTATATCTCAAGATTACTAACCCAAACCCTGGAACATTCTTGATAACATATTGATTACACTATAGAAGATGAACGACATTGACTTCAGGGATGGTTTTTAACTCTCTGGGACAGATTAAATCTCTAGTAGCCCAAACTCTAACTGGACTTCACCTTAGTTAGCTTCTGAATTCAGAAAAGGTTACCCAGAACTTGCCATCTGCTGAGAAATTATAATTGTTTACAAATAGTACAATATTCGGGGACTGCAATCTTATCAGAAGGGTAGGATGGCCCAGTAGTTAAAGATGCTGAGTTTATCAGTTGGAGAGCTGACAGCCCGGGTTCAAAATCTGAGCTTCGCATAATGAGGTGCTCCCCTTATTACTTGCCCCAGCTCCTGCCCACCTAGAAGTTCAAAAGCATGCAAATGCAACTAGATTAGTAGGTACCACAGTAGGTACCTATTAATACACTAGGTCGGAAGGTAACTGTGTTCCATGCAGCTTAGCATATAATCATGCTAGCCACACGACCATGGAAATATCTTGAGACAATGTTGGCTTCTTCAGCCAAGAAGCAGAGATGAGCACCATTGTTGTGGCCTGCCAGCGGCCAGCAGAGCTGGCAGCAGATTTGAACAGTGAGGAGGTTGCAGAGACGTTGTGGTCTGCTGGTGGCTTGTGGAACTGGCAGCAGAGTTGAACGGCAAGAAGGTTGGGGAGGAACATGGGCCAGTCCTGGAGGCCGGGGAAGGCTCGGACGAGGACTCTGCATTGGAGACAGAGACAGGGATGAAGCCATCTGGCAGTGAACTGATGCCTATGGAGCTAGACAGGAGTGAGGCAGAGGAACAGCTGGAGCCTGTTCCCAGTGTGCACATGTGCAGACTTGCCAGACGAAGGGAACAGCTAAAGAACAGGGGTCAACTTGGGAGTAAGGCCACAGGTGGACGATGAATGGCCCGTCCCAGAGGACATAAAAGAGGAGCGAAAGGGGAGTGGAGTTTGCAGGAGACAATTAGTTTGCTTAATTGGTTCATGACTCTCTGAGACTCCTGGCCAAGTTTTGCAGATATCGGCCTGTCAGCTCTGCAAGCCAGAGAAGGTCTGTGACTGTAAATCCTCCCTTGAAAGACGTTGCTGGATGTGAATGAGCAGAATTCACTGTAAATTAATAAAAGGCATTTTTGTCAGGACAAGGAGTTTGTTTCATGCTCTTGGGAAGCTTAAGTCAAAACAACCATGTCCTAAAGTCAGACACATGGGACATAGAAACATTTACCTTTATTTAATCCAATCAGAAGTTAAGGAAAGGGATTATATTTTTTATATTTTTTCCTACTGAAAATATCTTTGCTTACAGAAATCCGGGAGGGGAGGGGAGGCATCTATCTCATTTGTACAGAGTTTAGAGACTCAAGAAGGTAAAACTTTGGGAAGGGTCTTTATTCACATCAATAGGGGAAACGGAGTTTGTTAATATCACTCATTTCACATATGGGATAAAGACCACAGCTATCACAATCATCTGCTTAAGATGCCCCTTTGAGAGCAGGTACCTAGCATGCATATCTTTCAAAATTGTGAGATGTGTGTAAGAGCCAAGCAGTTATAGACCAATAAACCAGTGGTGTTACCATTTCATACTTGAGTAAGCATATCTTCAGAAAGGCAGACTTGGTGGCAATTGCAGTTTGGTTTCCTAGAGGTATCTGAAATAATGAGTTGTTCCTTTTTAAATAACTTCAAGCGATCTGGGTAACTTTAATGCAATAATTTCATTGGATATGTCTCCAATTAGAACACCCACACACAAACCCAAAAAGATATTGGGGTTCGAGGCAGAGACAAAGCTGTTATAAAATAAGTCAAAGTACTTCAGCATTTCCATCAAGATTTGAGATAGAAAGTTCCCTGGGTGAACAATTTCACTGGTGTATCTCCTCATTTGGAGAATGGGAAGCTGCCATTTTTTCCACTCCATTTAACTCAGCCCAATCATTTCCTTTCCATCACTTGCCATTCAAATCTACGTTAAAAACCCTCCCTGTTTGAGCATTTGGCTGTGAATAAAATACATATTAATCCCCAAGTAATACATTTGTACTGTCAGATAGCATTTCCCTGGAATGCAATTTTCCATCGAGTGAACTTTATTCGCTGCACAGCAAGGTAGATGCACCCACAACAATCTCTTGCCAAATGTATTCATTATCCAAGGCGGTGGGATTTCAGCCACACTGGATGTTTTTGTACTGAGTGTGTCTAATGTATACGTGTGTCCTCCTATGTAATATGGTGCTACATAATGGGACCAGAATGAGAAATAACACAATTGTTTGGATTGTCCCTTGGCTTGTGATGAGAAAAGCAATTATGGCACAGAGGTTTTACAAGAGAAGGAGATAGAACTTCTACATTAAGAGTCATAATAGCTTTAATGCCTCTGATCTTCACAACTTCTTTGTCTGTTCATAGGGGGCTCCTATCTACTCTTGGGAATGGATATAATCCACAAGAACTGGAACTCGTTTGCTATCAGTTTGATTTCCACTGTTTAAGGATATCAAATACACTTTAAGAAATTACATTTGAAAACACATCTTGTGGGAAAAAAAACATATGGCCAGAGAAAGATATTGGGCATACCTAAAGGCAATGTTTCATGCTGATTTCTTTAGTAAGAAAAAAAATGGGATAAACCAGACATATGAATGAACATCTAAGGTTGTGTTTATGGTTTACCGAAGAGATAGCATGGATTACAAGTACACTGTATATATATTTTAGCAGGAAGGTTGTGGATTCTTCATACCCAGCTGGGGAAATTTCTGAAAAGCAGTGTTAACAATCCTGGACTAAATAAACTAATAGTTTATTTGAGTGGTGGGATTCAGCCAGTTTGTACCTATTCGGGAGAACCAGTTGTTAACTTTCTAAGCAGTTCAGAGAACCGGTTGTTGGAAGAAATCTCATTTTGGTTTTCCCCCCCACTTTACAGGGCTAATCCTGTAAGGAAGGCAGGAAGGAAACATTTGGTGTTGTTTCTAGCCTAATCTTTATTGCCCTGCTTACAGAAACTGCCTCTTCACTTAACCCTTATTGTAACAACTAAGGCCAAGTGCCTATCAATGTGAGTGATATTGAGTTGGCCAGTCACATGACCACTGAGCCCCACCTACCCAGCTGGTTATTAGGAAAGAGAATCGGTTGTTAAATTATTTGAATCCCACCACTGAGTCTGACCCATCTATAAGGAAACTTCTACTGTTTACTATCTTCTGTGGTGGTAGAAGTTCTGATGCTAAAAAGAATTCTACTCAAACCACAAGGAGTCATTGACAATCAATGTCATGATAGTGAGTAAGATAAATAACAAAACACCGGATCTAATGTTATATGAGGGGAAGAATTAAGGCTCCTCAATCTGGCACTACAATTTTATATATGTATATATTTCTCATAGAATGCCATTTTTATTTTTCACCAAACTCTTAGCAAGGACCTTGCCCTTCAGCCTCTTGAGCAAAATAACTTGTTATCCCAGGTAGCACCTTCTGATCCTACAGTGTGATCTAGACCAAGGGAGCAATCTCATTCTCCTTCCTTCTGTTCTCCAGCTACTGCTAGAACTCCAGAAGTTGTTTCCCCACCCCCACCCCCAGATTGTTTAAGTCAATTTATAGGCTACAAAGAAAACAGCAACAATGATGAGAAAACAAGCTAGAGGCAATGGTACCACAAGGAACAAGATTGACCAGCTAATAATCTGTGTCCATTTCTCTCCTAAAAACCATCAGCATCAATTATACTGACAGCTGTAATTGTATTGTCTCCTGGCAAGGAAAAGACTGACACCATCATTGTTCTAACAAGTCAAGAGGTACCATCCTTAGATGTGACACCATTCAATATGGAAAAGAGGTGAAGCATCTCCTCCTAGAAATAGCATGTGGAAGGCAGGGGAAAAACTTGTGCCAATGAATACATGTTGTAATTAGTTGTAACTAAATAATTAGCAACAGAAAACACCTTCAGGAAAGAAGTCAGAACTGTTCTTCCTATGCCTACCTAGGTAGATTGACCTCACTTAGCATCTATTATCAGGCATTTTCCAGGTGTCGTATTAAATTCTGTAATGCCAAGATATCCAGGACTTGACATAGCTATATTTTGCTTATTTTTACTGCAGCAATGGCAATGCAATACCAATTGCTTAGGAGATTAATTAACTTGTCAAATAATTAAGCAGACAGCGCTGTAATCAAGGTTTTGGTTTCATAATTGATTTATCACTTTTCTAGGTCTGAAATCCCTCCAACAATTTTGGTGGAGGAATTAAGTACGATGTTATCTCAAATTTAAGTTCTAAGATCTTATCTATTTTCTCTATTAGATCCTTCTTCTTTTCCTCCTTTCCTTCCTTCCTTCTTTTCTTAGTAGGATTGTGGAGAGAAGGTTTTTTCTATAAGGAAACAAAAATAACAATCTACCATTTCTTCGGCATCTAAGCAAAACGGATTCGATAACCCAGTTAAAGATTTGGCTCCTAAACACTCTGGGAAATATATCCTTTTTGTTAAATTAAACAGCAGTGAATCTAATAGATAATTGGTGCTTGACTTAACTTTTATATATGTCAGCAATTAAGACTGAATTGAGATGCCTTCTTGATGATACACAATAGTCAGTCATTCACTATTTTAGCATGCTCCTCAAAGAATATTTTCAATATAGGTATTCCAGTTATGAAATTCCTCCCTGCCCAATTACAACTGGCACTGAATCTAACTAGCTTTTAGTGTTAATTGAAATATTAACAAAGATCCTTGGCAATGAGGTTCACCAAACACAGTGAGGCTTAACTCTGATATACCGTAACAATAGCAATAGCACTAGAACTTAAGACTTATATACTGCTTCACAGTGCTTTACAACACCCTCTAAGCGGCTTACAAAATCAGCATATTGCCCCTCGACAATCTGCGTTCTCTTTTACTGAACTTGGAAGGGAGGCTAAGTCAACCCTAACTCGGGGTTGGGATCGAACTCCTGGCAGTGGGCAGAGCCAGCCTGCAACACTGCATTCTAACCACGGCACCACCAGGGCTCTTAAACGTATATGAGTAACAAAAATTAATCCCAATGGACTCTGGGAAGCAAACCAAAATGAAATGCACTGAAACAAAATATTTGAGAGTACATTTAATACCGTCAATTTCATAGGAAGGCAGCCAATTCATTTATTTGTGAAATGCAAGGAAGGTATCTCCAATAAAAAGGAATCCCAGACCTCTCCGCGAGCACGGAGAAGGCCTGTTGTCTTGTCCATGTCCCAGGTAACTTACAGGAAAGGAGGGTAGATCTCAACAGCCCCTCTATATATATCCAGAGCACGTAGGCAGATTCAATTCCAGCAGATTGAGCCCCTGGTGTCAGGATTCTGACAGATGCCCTAATTAACTAATTGGCCTCCAGCCAAGTTTCAAAAGACATCCAGTTATTTATTTGGAACCACATGCCAGCACACACCTGAGTGAAGTCAGCTCTGCCCTATGTAATTTATGGTCCAACTATGACCCTGTTTTCCTCCTCCTCCCAGGGTGTGTCATAAATCACATTCTGTTGATTACCATCTTCAAAGCGCTCCATGGCACAGGACCTAGCTACTTGCAGGATCGCATGCTGCCCCATACATCCCTGTGGCCGATTCGCTCTCACAGGGAGGGACTCCTCCGGGTGCCGTCCACTAGGCAGTGCCAGCGGGCGATGCCCAGGAGTAGGGCCTTCTCGGTGATGGGCCCGACCCTCTGGAATGACCTCCCCCCCGACATTAGAATAATGACTGATCTCCGCTCCTTCCGTAAAAAACTTAAGACCCACCTGTTTAACTTAGCTGGCCTGGCCTAACTGTAGCTTTGTGTCCCTCTAGCCTATATTTTAAATTTTAAATGTTTAGGGATAGATTTTTTAGGTTATTTTAATTTTTAAGTGTAACTGTACAGCCTATCATATATTTTGTTTTAATGGGTATTTATAATTATCTAAGTTGTATATTGTTTTATTGTGGTCTGTACACTGCCCCGAGTCCCTTTGGGGAGAGGGGGCGGTCTATAAATTTAATAAATATAATATATATATATATATATATATATATATATATATATATATATATATATATATATATATATATATATATATATATATATATATATATATATATATATATATATATATATATATATATATATATATATATATATATATATATATATATATATATATATATATATATATATATATATATATATATATATATATATATATATATATATATATATATATATATATATATATATATATATATATATATATATATTCTCTAACGGAGCACTTTTCACGGGATGTAGAAAAGACGCCTCTCCAGCTGGCTCTGGTAACCTGGGATACAGCCTTGAAAAAGGTATGCTTGGAATGTGCTTCCGGTTGTGGCTGCCAAGCTGCTCCATCAGTTCTCCCCACTCCGTCCTATGGCAACTCGAGAGCAGGCCAGAAATGCTTTACAAGTTGACACCTGGTGTATTGGGCCCAGGAACATACTGGTGAGCAATGAAAGAACGTCACAATTATTGTGTTTAGTGCAGATGGGGTTGTATCATCAGCTGCCATATATTATACCAGCTGCAGGTTCTCACTTATCTCCAAAGAAAGTCCCACACAGGAGAAAACTGTGCATTATTAAATCAGTTTCACTTGATTAGATAAACTGGTTGGGCATGATGGAAATTATACTCCAGTGTTCTTAGTATGGGGAAATCTTTTATAGGAGATTTTGTTTAAGAAAATGAAGGTTACTTGCATAAAAGGCTGACAACAAATGCAGCCCCGGACAAAATCACAAATAAAATAAAATAGCCGGCAACCTGAATCTGTTTTTAAAAGGTCAGCCTCTAAAATAACTTCTGCTTCAATTTCACAGGCATTTCATGTAAACGAAAAATCCAGTGTATCAAGATGGTAAATGTAAGCTATCTAATACGTTGATTTAAAATGTTCACCTCAAAACTGTCAAATAAAACAGAGAGAAACCCCTTAAAAAGCAAATCAAAACTTCTAAAATTCCATTTTCATGAAATCAGCAAGATAAAACTAGCAGCGCTAAGAATAAAAAGCCAGACCAATGGTTAAACAACACAGACTCATACAGACCCCTAATTGCAAATTCCTTGCCTTTTAAAAAGAAGCTAACTTTATATGGCTTCAAATATAACTTAAAATGATGTCTACATGCTATTCCTCAGCTACAGCAATTCATGAACCCTGCTTTGCAGGCAGGCAGAGTAATTGTAGAACAGGATTTATTTTTCTTTTCTTGATCATTCATTCTTTACTGTGCAATTTTTTGCATGTCTTCTCAGAAGACTGTCCCATTGGGTTCAACTTTGGCCCAAGTCAATTGTCTCCTGGGCCACAACCCCTTCGCAACCTGATGTTCTAGAGCCAATATATCCCCCTGCTCCAAAAGTCTTTTGTGTGGCTTTTGTGTGTCATTCAATTCAAATGTGACCCTGGATAATTGACAAGGATTTAATGACGCAAGAGCTGTGGTGGCGCAGCAGTTAGAATGCAGTAAGGTAAAGGTAAAGATTCCCCTAGCACATATGTGCTAGTCATTCCCGACTCTGGGGGGTGGTGGTGGTGCTCATCTCCATTTCAAAGCCAAAGAGCCAGCACTGTCCAAAGACATCTCTGTGCTCATGTGGCCAGCATAACTAAACACCGAAGGTGCACGGAACGTTGTTACCTTCTCACCCAAGGTGGTTCCTACTTTTCTACTTGCATTTTTACATGCTTTCAAACTGCTAGGTTGGCAGAAGCTGGGACAAGTAACAAGAGGTCACTCTGTTATGCGATGCTAGGGATTCGAACCGCTGAACTGCCGACCTTTCTGATCGACAAGCTCAGTGTCTTAGCCACTGAGCCACCGGGTTCCTAGAATGCAGTGTTGCAGGCTAATTCTGCCAACTGCCAGTAGTTCGATCCTGACTGGCTCAAGGTTGACCCAGCCTTCCATCCATCCGAGGTCAGTAAAATGAGGCCCCGGTTGTTTGGGGGGGCAATATGCTGACTCTGTAAACAGCCTTGGTTTGATTTTCTTTGGTATAAAATAGCTTCCCAGATTTTGTGGTTGCAGGCAACCATAATAAAGAACACTCTAGGAAACTCTGCCACACTTCTTTCTTAACCTTGTCTACTTCAAAGCAGCCATGTAATCCTCTGAAGTCTGCTATCAGTTCAGTGAGTCTGCTACTGAGCACACTCTTTGCGCGTATGCGCACCTGATACATGATTGTGCAGCCCTAAAAAAGGAACATTTTGAAGACTTCTGAGTCTGCAAAGGTCAGTAGAACAGCAGCGGGGGAGGGAATCTTCTGTGCGAAGCGATTTTTATTAGCTAGAAAGCAGGAAATCCGATGATTCTAGCTAATATAAATCGCGTGTCACAGCTGATCATCAACCAGCTGATTGTCGGAAAAACCGTTTCGCCCAAACCGGTAGCATTTCACTCCTGCTTCAGAGCCCTGATTCAAGATGTCCCCAGTTGTTATCATGACCAACAATGACACAGCTATGAATTGGGATGTGGACAGGACGAAGGGATTAAAGGCACATCACATTTGCTGAAATCAGCGTTCTAAGTAGGACATCCTTGTTTTTCGTTCCCCAAAAGGTTCCTTTTAATTTAAAAAGCGGATGCTTGGGAAATAAAACGCCCCCCTCTGCCGCTCGTCTATTGCATTCAGCAGGACTGGCATTTACTCATGAACCCCTGCGTCAAAGACAAATGAATCAACTCCATCACTTATAAATAGTCCCCCATTAAATTCTTGACAGCAACAATTTAGGAAGACAATGGGCCCTGGGTGACTCTCTCTCTGCCTACAACAGTCCGTGGGCTTCACTCCAATTATCCCCAAAGATAATTGTAAAGATAACACTGTTTAAAAATATCTAATGTTTTATTCAATATTGTGGTGAGTTTCAATTACTCCCAATTATAATTCAACAGCTTTCTATTTAAAACAATTATTGTTCTTTACAAATGTGTTTGAAGTTAAATAAAATGTCTGATATTATTCATCACAGGGGCTGCGTTGTGTTGCTTCGTTTCACTTCCTTTCTCAGGGTCCCCAATTTATTCCTTTAGAGTTTGCTTTGTATATTAAGTTTGTCCAATTTTTCATTAATATAAAGATATTCCCGAAAAAATTGTGGATGATCAGAATCAATGTAATCCGTTTAAAAATCAACCAGATGCAACAATGGAGATATCAGAAAGCCTTCCCAGTGAGAACCTTCAGCTTCCTGACTTTTTTAAAACCAATTGTTGGCACACTGTGATCAAGAGACCCTGTGTGCTTCCTTTTGGATTGGCCTGCAAGATCTAAGGAGGCTTGAAGAAGGTATCTTCCATATGTACAAATGCTCAGGAATCTCTCTTTCTCTCTCCACTCCCAGCAAAATTTGGACCTCCTATTTTTTCCAAAGGAGAAAGCTCAAGACACAGTAAGCATTACTATAGGACAGTAATGGCTAATCTTTTCCGGACTGAGTGCCCAAAGGGTGCATGTGTGCAAATGTGCGCCCCTAACATGCAATGCGCATGTGGCCACCATATGTGCCTCTCCCCGTGCATGTGCATGCAGCCCCCATGCATGTGCCCTGCCCCCGCATGTGCCCTGCCCCCTGTGCATGCACGCGCATGCCTCCTGCATGGCAGAAACCCAATGACCAGCTGGCTGGCAGGAAGCACATGGGCATGTGTGGTGGAGCTGAACTGGGGCGGTGGCTCATGTGCCCGCAGAGAGGGCATTGTGTACCACCTGTGGCACGTGTGCCATAGGTTCGCCATCCTGGCTACTGATAGGAAAACATAGATCAATGTAGGCAAATAAAAGATGGGCCTGTGATGCTGAGTGGTCCAATCTAAATAGCACCACTGACCATAATCACATAGTGCATCTGACTTTTTTTTTCAAAGGAAGTTAACGAAAAGCTGTTCCAGAGGTGCTTTTTCAAAAGGCAACCGGACTTTGTTTTTTTCTTGAAGATGCTTTGTTTCTTATCCAAGCTGCTTTTTCAATTTTGACTGAATGGTGGAGAATGGAAGGATTTATGTTCCTTGCAGCCATCTGGTCATTAGCACTCTTCCTGATGGTCGTTGAGGCCACTTGGAGGTTAACCTGTGCCCTCAGAGTCACCTGAACAGTGCAAATGGGTGTGGAGCCTTCTTGGAATGGCTGAAAGGACTGTTGTAAACAGGAGATAGGTGCCCTTGTATCCCCCCCCCCCCTCTGCTGAGAGAGGACAGCTCAATCTTAATGTAGATGGCCGCTTTGACCCCTCTTTCAAATCATCATCCATTCTGGATAGAATGTGTGTCAGTTTTGGAAGCCATTTTTCTTTTTAGCTTCCCGACTGCCACATATTTTAGCCTGGAAAATTGGGAGGGATTTTTGGTTGGAGTGGTGGAAACCGAGCCATAACAACATTCTTTACTCTGGGAATCAAGGCCATTTGCCTGCACCTGGATGGGAGTGACTGGGGATTGTCCCCAGTCGAGTCCGAAGAATGGATTGGACCATGTGAGGATCTGTGGGTGTGGGGCAAGGGTTGTGAACTTTGAACTGGGTGGGGAAAACCTGGAAACTTTCAGATTCACGTTTTCTCAGATGTGCCAACATGACATCTCTAATCAATTGGAACTTTGAGGAACTTCAGGCCTTGGAGTTTTATTTCATTGGGGGTGCTTCTTGGAACTCTGACAATGTGGACTTTGCTGCCTTCAAAAGAGACAACAATATGTCCTTCCATCCTCCACCATTCAATCAGAACTGAAGAAGCTTCTTGGATGAAAAGTGAAGCATCTTCAAAGAAAAAGAAAGCCCAAAGTCCAGTTTGAAAAGGCATCTTTGGGATCCCCATGGCCTGAACGAATGAGAATCGCCATAGATAGTAAAGAAAAGCTTTTGGAAAAAGCCATTTTTAAAAAGAGCAATATGAGTAAGTATCCTTGAATTTTTAATCAGTGTAGATAAAGAACAAAAGGCATCGTCTGGAGCATTGTATGGATGTAGAAGAACAAAGGATGATTTTGAAGGAGAGATATGGTGAATGTTGTTGATGTAAGCTTGTTTTAGCTGTGTTCCCTTTTTCTTTATTCTTATCTCAGGTGTCTAATTTCTTTGAATTATCATTTCTTCTCCACGGTCCGCAATCACATTGCTTACCTTGAAAGGAAATGTCGTAATGAGCATTTACATATGCACATAATAATCATAGTGGGTTGCCGTGTATTTGTCAAATATAAATAGAGAGGGTTTAACAGCTTATGCCACTTCCGTAGGGTTGGAGAGTCTGATTTCCATTTGTTATACAAGTTGAGAAGAAGCAAGGGTGGAAAAGAGAAAGGCAAAGAGATTCCAGGGATTAGTCAAGGACTTCCAACGGAGGTTCTTAGTTTTAACAAGTGGTCTGCTAAGCCAAAGTTTGATTCTTAGGGAATTGTTCTTGGGTTTCACAGAGGTCCTTGCCTCCAGATGTTCTGGGAGCTCCAACACTGGAGGTTTTTAAGAAGAGATTGGACAAGCATTTGCCTGAAATGGTATAGGGTCTCCTGCTTGAACAGGGGTTTGGACTAGAAAGCCTCCAAGATCAGTGAGGGATTCGATTTTTATACACTGGTTTTGTGGGTGTGGCTTGGTGGGTGCGGCTTGGTGGGCATGGCAGGGGAAGGAGACAACAAAATCCCCATTCCCACCCCACTCTAGGGGAAGGAGACTGCAAAATCCCCATTCCCACCCCACTCTAGGGGAAGGAGACTGCAAAATCCACATTCCACCCCACTCCAGGGGAAGGAGATTGCAAAATCCCTATTACCTCCCCACTTCAGGGAAGGGATATTGTAAAATCTCCATTTCCACCCCACTCCTGGGGGAAGGATACTGTAGAATCCCCATTCCCACCCCACTCTAGGGGAAGGAGACTGCAAAATCCCCATTCCCACCCCACTCTAGGGGAAGGAGACTGCAAAATCTCCATTCCCACCCCACTCTAGGGGAAGGAGACTGCAAAATCCCTATTACCTCCCCACTTCAGGGGAAGGATATTGTAAAATCTCAATTTCCACCCCATTCCTAGGGGAAGGAGACTGTAGAATCCCCATTCCCTCCCCACCCCACTAACCTGCTTTCCAGCTCCGTTCTCCTGGTGCAGGGCAACAACAACAAAAAAAGACCCAGCCCATCTGCTGGGACTCCAATCAGCTGAGATTCAGGAGGCAGCGAATAGATGGGGGCAGGGCCAGCCAGAGGTGGTATTTGACGGTTCTCTGAACTACTCCAAATTTCCAGTACCGGTTCACCAGAATTGGTCAGAACCAGCTTAATACCACCTCTATCCAAGATCCCTTTCAACTCTGTTATTTTGTTCTATTTTAAAAACAGGGAACTGTGTCCACTTCCATTTTCTTCCCCATGGGCAAACATATGATATAGAGTCTGCAAAGCAATGCCCCAAACCTTATGCTAAAGGGTGAGCAAATCCACCCTTCCAATCACATTAAAACAAAGGCACAATTGAATGAGGAATCTGAACGCAATGTTCTCTTAGCTTTTTCTCATTTAGCCAACCTAGAAATTTAATTCCATGCATGAAATATCAAGGATTAGAAGGAAGTAACAGACTTGATATTGGAGAATTTTTTGTTTCTTTCCTGCAACTTATGTTTAAACTCAGCGATGATTGTGAGCAAAGATGCCATTCAGATTGTTCAAAATCAGGCATGACACCCCCCCCCAAAAAGAAATACTAGGGGGAATTATCTCTCCTTTGGATAAAAAGATTTGTTCCATCATGTAGTAAATTAAAGAGTGATAGACACCCTTGTTACTGCACCTATCCTTGAAGATATTGCCATTCCTGATAGAAACTCTTCTTCACAAAATTCACCAAACTCAACAGCTCACCAAATCCTGCTGAGAAAGAACAGCTTTTCTCCTGTGAAACCACCATCTGAAGGGAAGACAGCCATGCAAGGAGGGGGGGGGGGTAAAAGAGATCCCAGCATAGAGTCTGTTAAAGGGAGAAAATGTCCGAGGTCAAACCCTTAAGTCGATATCTCCCATTTCCCAGGGAAAGGCATATGGTCTGCCAAGATTCCTGTAATATAGATGATCAATAATTCAATGGTGAAAAAAGTAAGGCTCTACATTTAGGCAAGAAAAACAAAATGCACAGGTACAGTATATATGATACCTTGCTCAATAGTGGTGACTGAGAGAGGGACCTTGCCATCCTAGTGGCCAAACATTTAGATATGAGCCAGCAGTGGGCAGCAGCTGCCAGAAAAGCCAACACAGTTCTAGGCTGGATAAACAGAGGGAGAGAATCAAGATCACGTGAAGTGTTAATACCACTTTATAAGACCTTGGTAAGGCCACACTTGGAATATGGCATCCAGTTGTGGTCACCATGATGTAACAAAGATGTGGAGACTCTAGAAAGAGTGCAGAGAAGAGCAACAAAGATGATTAGGGGACTGGAAGCTAAAACCGATGAAGAACGGTTGCAGGAACTGGGTATGTCTAGTTTGATTAAAAGAAGGACTAGGGGTGACATAATAGCAGTCTTCCAATATCTCAGGGACTGCCACAAAGAAGAGGGAGTCAAGCTATTGTCCAAAGCACCTAAGGGCAGGACAAGAAGCAATGGGTGGAAACTAATCAAGGAGAGAAGCAATCTAGAACCAAGGAGGAATTCTCTGACAGTGAGAACAATCAATAAGTACAAAGACTTGCCTCCAGAAGTTGTGAATGCCCCAACATTGGAAGTCTTTAAGAAGATGTTGGATAGCCATTTGGTCTGAAATGGTATAGGGCCTCCTGCTTGAGAGGAGGCTGGATTAGAAGATCTCCAAGGTCCCTCTCAGCTCTGTTATTCTGGGGGAAAAAAATCTGAATTTCTGCTCACACTAACCAAATTGCACTTCATTTCTTCCTTCCTAACTTTAGGCTTGGAGCCAGAGAGGTGGAAAGAGATACAGAGCACAAGGCTTAATCATAATAACACCTTTGAAAAAGAGAATACTTTGGTGATATCCATTTGGAGTTGAAGAATCAAGCCAGAGAAAACATACCTAATATCTTAAACCCTTTTGCCCCAAATATTATTTCAGAAAAGGAAGGAGATGAAGCCACTGCAACTGAGGAAGAGATCATCAACCACGTGGCTGATTTCCTCCCTATTGAGATTAACCTTGCTTTGTTAGCTCATTCCCGTGAGCTCTTGGGGTTCCCCTCCCCAGATCCACTATCTGTCCACACTGGAGCTGTTCTGAGATTGCTTTGCTGCTGTGGTGACATGATTAAAGAATTAACTACTTCACTATTAGTCCATTCAGCTCATTCCCATCAAAAGCAATTAATGTGGATTACATATATTTTGCAGGAAAAATATCTTTCATTTCACATTTGGAATTACTCCAGGGAGGATTAACAAGCCCAACTGAATAAAATAATATGCATAAGTTAGGTCACATATGACCGATAAATTTACATCCAGAAAAAGGGCTCCCAGAATCTTACTGGCATAGCATGTCTTACACGGCACTAGCAAAAACCTAATACCTTTTGATCTACTTACTTAGTTTCATCCCTCAGAACGTACTGATGTTCTGACATATATTTCTTCTTTATTATTGCCTAGGGAAAGGGCATGCGTTATGAAAACAGAGAGACATATTTATATATGAAATCTTTACGCACTGGAATTATTCTGTACTTTCAAAAGGATCGGTGAGAACAAAATTCCTAATTTATTACACCTAGATTTGAATGCATCCTTGGCAACTTCGTTTCCCGTGGGCCTGTCCCAATGAACTGGAATACTAGTCCAGATAGCCTTCAACTTACAAAATTCATTTAGTGACCGTTCAAAATTGCAACGGCACTGAAAAAAGTCACTGCTGACCATTTTTCACACTTAGGACCGTTGCATCATCCTCACGGTCAACGTGATCAAAATTCAGGTGCTTGGCAATTGACTCATATTTATGATGGTTGCCGTGTCTGGGGGGGGGGGGGTCATATGAGCTGCTTGTGCGACCTTCTGACAAGCAAAGTCAATTGGGGAAGCCGGATTCACTTAACAACCATGTGACTAACTTAACAACAGCAATGCTTTACTTAACAAACGTGGCAAGAAAGTCCGTGAAAGGGGGCCTAAAGTCACTTAACAAATGTCTCACTTAACAAAAATGCTGGGATCAATTGTGGCCGTAAGTCGAGGATGGAATTTAATAGTAAAACAATTTAATTTACCAAACAATAGTTTAACAAAGGATTACAATTTCAAGGAATCTGAGGTAGAATCTTGTCTATTATAACATGACATATTCTTCAAAGACAACATCTCACATCATCAGTCTAAATGTATGCATTACAGTATATATACCAGTTTATTCTGTTCCTGGTTAATATCTTGGCTAAGACACTATTATTATAATAATAAAGGTGATGTTGATGATAGAAGCGGTGTGTCATGGGCCACCAGCTGGTGGTGGACATGGACAATGAGGTGATTGGCGAAGAACTTGGGCCAGCTCTGGAGTCTGGAGAAGGCTCTGATGGATGCTCAGCATCAGATACAGAGATAGAGCCAGGGCTGTCTCACATTTCCCAGCCACTGGACAGGCAGGTGCCTTTGGAGGCTGATATGAGTGAGGAGGAAGAATAGCTGGGGCCTCTTCCAGATGCACGCATGCGCAGAGCAGATAGGAGAGGAGAACAACGGAGGAAAAGGAGTTGACTCAGGAAGAAAGGCCCATGTGGACACTGAATCGTCCCTCCCTGGCTGGGGAATAAATAGAAGGAAAGGGGAGCAGTTGTCATAGGAGACAACAGTTCGTATTGCTGAAGATTTTGCTCATTGTATTTTGTGCATCCAAGACTGCTTATGCCAGACTTTAATTTGCAAACTTTTGGCTGGGTGCTCACAGCCTTGCAATTATCGCAAGGGACTGATAAGGTCTGGCGCTGCATTTAACTCCTTACAGGACTCTTGCTTGGACTTTTAGGTGGATGAATGCAATTCATTCACAAGAGTTAATTAAAGAGGGGTTTTTCATGACAAGGAGCCTGCTTCTTGCTTCTGCTAAGGCCGGGTCAGAAGACGGTGATGGCAGTGGTATCTAATGTGTTTGGTGCAGCCCTCCAAAGAATTAGACTGTAGGACACAACTGCGTTCAGCAACTAAACTCTCAAAAGGAATATTATCATGCTGTTAACAGCACATTGATTGAAAATAATACTGAAGCGAGTGGAATGGTTAAGTCATCCTTCAGTAGCTGAGTAAAGTCTTCTGGGAGGGCTGTCAAAATTCTAGGGAGCTGCATTTCCTATATTTATACAGACATTGAATGGTGCATGATGCGTATTGCTGCTGTTGCAGCCGCGATTGCGGTTATTTTAAATGTATTGACTGTTTAACTCCAGTGGCGTGTTCTTAAAAATAGCATTATTATTTTTTTAAAGTCGACGTTTCTATTGGAAGAGACTTTTCGGCTTCATCCATTTCAGACTTTTTCTGAGGTTACCAGTCTACAGGTAGTCCTTGACTTGCGATCACAATTGAGCCCAAAATTTCTGTTGCTAAGTGAAACATTGGTTAAGTGAGTTTTGCCCCCTTTTTTTCCAACCTTTCTTGCCACAAGTGTTAAGTGAACCACTGCAATTGTTCATTTAGCAACCAGGTTGTTACGTGAATTGGGTTCCCCCATTGAGTTGGCTTGTCAGAAGGTCCCAAAGAGGAATCACATGAGCCCGGGACACTGAAACCATCATACATATGAACCAGTTGCCAAGCATCTGAATTTGGATCACCTGATTATGAGGATGCTGCAAAACGGTCATAGGCCCCTTTTTTTCAGTGATGTAGTAATTCAAACGGTCATTAAATGAACTGTTGGAAGTTGGGGACATCAGTGGCTCAGTGGCTAAGATGCTGAGCTTGTCAATCGAAAGGTCAGCAGTTTGGCGGTTAAAATCCTTAGTGCTGCGTAACAGAGTGAGCTCCCGTTACTTGTCCCAGCTTCTGCCAACCTAGCAGTTTGAAAGCATGTAAAAAATGCAAGTAGAAAAATAGGGACCACCTTTGGTGGGAAGGAAACAACGTTTCATGCGCCTTCTGCATTGAGTCATTAAAACAGAGACGTCTTTGGACAGCGCTGGCTCTTCGGCTTTGAAACCCCGTAGAGCCGGAAACAAGGAGCACATATATGCGAGGGGAACCTTTACCTTTACCTTATGTTGAGGATTACCTGTATTTCAGCCAATGCAGGGAAGGAACACATACAGGAAGGTGGACTGCATCTTTCAGATTCCTTCACTGTTAGCAATGCTAGCCTACGCTTCATTGGGGTTATCTGTCAAAGCGCTTGGAACATGGAATTGTTTGATATTCTTTAAAAGTTTTCCTTCAAAGAAAAAACAAATCTACAACTTTGTCCAGACATGCTATTCATTTGTTTAAAAAAAATCTATTCTTTATTATCTAATATATATATATATATATATATATATATATATATATATATATATATATATATATATATATATATATATATATATATATATATATATATATATATATATATATTTGCTCTCATTTTGTTTTGTTGCTTCTTGTTCTAATGACTCTAAGTCATGATGAGGATGAAGATGTGGGTGATGATAATACTATCAACAACAAATTGAATAAAAAGGAACGCAATTACATTGCTTAATCTATTCCCTCTGTGCTCTTTATTCTTGCCTAAGCACAAACACAAACACAAGCGCACAGACACAAATGCATACACGCAGAAAGACACATGCACACACAGACCTACCCGCTCCATGCCATTCACAGGGCGGCGGCGGCGGGGGGGGGGGTTGCCACCTGCAGAAGCCAATTACTACTAGAGTCTGCATGTCTATTCAATAGGCATTACGAGTGTAATTACTTTTGCTTCGTTTCCTGCTCGTTTCACAGGTGATGGAACCGGGGCATTAAAAGGGTAGACATTTGCATGACCAGAACTTCTTAGTGTCTTGCATACAAATTGGACCCCCAAACCAGGTATCTGACTGTTTGGAATTGAGTGGTTCCAGAACAATAGTTAACGGGGCCTGGAAATGAAGAAAGAGGACAAAGTCTGAATGGAACAATTGGCTTGCCCTGATGGCTATGGCGATTCTCAATCATCCAGGACATTGTTGTCCCAAAGGTGCTTTTCAAAAAGTAACTGTAGGTCTAAGAAAATCTTAGAGCCTAAAAAGGGGTCAAAGAAAGACAGAATAACAGAGTCGGAAGTCCCAAAGGTGCTTTTTCAAGAGGCAACTGGACTTTCTGTTTTTTTCTTTGAAGATGTTTCACTTCTAGGTGACCCTGAGGACACAGATAACCCCCCCCCAGTGCTTCAACGACCCTCAAAAATGATGCAAATGACCAGCAAGGAATATAAATCCTTCCATTCCCTACCATTCAAGTCAGCACTGAAGACCATTCACTTGGGTGAGAAGCGAAACGTCTTTAAAGAAAAACCAGAAAGTCCAGTTGCCTTTTGAAAAAGAACCATTGGGCCAACCATGATTTGGATGAGAGAATTGAGTTAGAAGGGACCTTGGAGGTCTTCTACTCCAATCTCCTGCTCAAGGTCCTGTTGCCTATTGAAAAGCACCTTTGGGGCTTGCCCTGATGATTAAAAGCAGACCTCGATACAACTGAAATGGAAATTCTGCATATAAAAAAATAATAAATAAACATGAATGAATCCTTCAACTATCGCTGAATAAAGACGACAATCTCCACAGTTTCTCCAGGGCAGGATTCTATTAGTAGATTCTACTAATGGATCATTCTATTAGTAATGATAATTTCATTTCTACCACCCAAAATCCTCCCTGAAATATACTCCCTCTTGAGATTTACTTCTGGGACTGGATGGTGCTATGAAATACTAAGTTGGTTACAGACTACAGAGCAATGACTGTCCAACAAAAGTGCATTCAAAAATATAGTTCGACTCTAAAGTTAGTGAACAAATATAAGAACACTCTATTCCATGTATGAGAAATTGCACTGAAACTCTAGATTCTAGGTTGAAGAAATCTTAAGTAGAAAATTCCTTTTATTAAATCGAATGAGAATTGGTTAAAAAAGAAATTATTTTCCACTCCACTCAGCATTAATTAATTCAGTTCCATATCTGGAGCTGTCATCTCCAGCAGCCAACACTCCAGAAGATAGGCTTAAGATACAGAAGGATCTTGACAAACTTGAACATTGGGCACTATCTAATAAAATGAAATTCAATGGTGAAAAGAGTAAGGTTCTACATTTAGGCAACAAAAACGGAATGCACAGGTACAGTATAGGTGATACCTTACTCAGTAGTAGTAACTGTGAGAGGGATCTTGGAGTTCTAGTGGACAACCATTTAAATATGAGCCAGCAGTGTGCAGCAGCTGCCAAAAAAGCCAACACAGTTCTAGGCTGCATCAACAGAGGGATAGAATCAAGATCACGTGAAGTGTTAATACCACTTTATAATGCTTTGGTAAGGCCACACTTGGAATACTGCATTCAGTTCTGGTCGCCACGATGTAAAAAAGATGTGGAGACTCTAGAAAGAGTGCAGAGAAGAGCAACAAAGATGATTAGGGGACTGGAGACTAAAACATATGAAGAACGGTTGCAGGAACTGGGTATGTTTAGCTTAAGAGAAAGAAGGACTAGGGGAGACATGATAGCATTATTCCAATATCTCAGAGGTTGCCACAAAGAAGAGGGAGTCAAACTATTCTCCAAAGCACCTGAGGGTAGAACAAGAAGCAATGGGTGGAAACTAATCAAGGAGAGAAGCAACTTAGAACTGAGGAGAAATTTCCTGACAGTGAGAACAATTAATCAGTGGAACAGCTTGCCTCCAGAAGTTGTGAATGCCCCAACACTGGAAGTCTTTAAGAAGATGTTGGATAGCTATTTGTCTGAAACGGTATAGGGTTTCCTGCCTAGGCAGGGGGTTGGACTAGAAGACCTCCAAGGTCCCTTCCAACTCTACTATTGTATTGTATTGTATCTTCCTGGGACAGGTGATAATCGTGAATGTGGTCCCATTAATCAGTGCAATTTTCAATTTATTCCCCTTCAATGAAATTATTGCTCTTTTTTTCTTTTTTCTTTTTCTGTGGCTGCTGTTGCGTTTTGCCATAGTTTGGCAGCTTTTTTTTTCATGAAACAACAACTTCGCCATACAACTGAGCCTCAGTGGCTCAAGCTATCATTATCAGATGCAAGGAATTGTTTTCCAGATGTGATGCCTGCCTTTGTGTACATAGAAGTATAATCTATTTCGTTAGCTTGCAAAAGGATTAAATTCAGATATTGCCTTGGGCTAAAAAAGGAAGATGAGCAGAGAAAGGGAGTGAGAGAAAGATAGATGCAGGAGGTCATCCTACTGTTTCAACACAGTGCTAAAACGTCAAGAAAGTTTTTTTGAAAAGAAAAAAGTGTGCTTCACCTAAAGAGAAAAAATGCAGCCAGGCTGAAGTTTGTCCATTCTAAGATTAAAAATAAAAGACATATTTTCTAAAAAAAAATGGAATGGAATTTCTTAGAAAAGAGAACATTTGTATTGATTCAGAAGCACCAATTAACTGTTGGAATGTCTGGTTCTTTTTTTATTTGGTAAAAATTGGAGAAGCCTCTTCGCTCTTTGAGGATATAGTCCATATGAAGCTTTGATCACTGCTTGGAATCCTTGGTGGCTGAGATGCTGGATCAAATCAGGCCCATGCAAGCTTTTCCCTCTCAGGGATCCTATCATTTGCCATGATTCAAGGGAAGTTGAAGGAAATGAAGCAAGAAAAGAGACATCAAGAGGGTTTCCAGTGCTTAGCAAATAACTGAACATGGGTTACAGATGCTATTAAGACCAACTTTTTGGTGGAAAGAGTAAAGAATCATCAGTACTTCTTTGCAGATAGCTACCCTGTAGGTCTATTTTAGGAGAAATGAGCCATTCTGAGATAAGATAAGAATCTTTTGCCAGCATGTGCAGAGTAGGGGCCAGTGAAATTTTAAGATGGGTATATGGCTGCTGTTAATATTCAGTCTCTCTTCTGTCTTGTTTTCTATTTTAATAATGATTGTCTTATCTTTTTATTAGTAATTATTCCTATCTATTGATTGCCTGAACTCAGTTTACTGCATACCATCCTGAGTTGCTTTTTTTGAGATGGACAATCACAAAAATGATAGGTAGATGATAGGCAGTCAGGCAGATGATAGACAAATGAGATAGACAAATGAGATAGATAGATAGATAGATAGATAGATAGATAGATAGATAGATAGATAGATAGATAGATGATAGATAGATAGATAGATAGATAGATAGATAGATAGATAGATAGATAGATGATAGATAGGATGGATGGACAGATGGACAAACAGACAAGATAGTTTAGATAGATGGATGGATGGAGGGATGGAGGGATAGATAGATAGATAGGTAGGTAGGTAGGTAGGTAGGTAGGTAGGTAGGTAGGTAGATAGATGATAGATAGATAGATAGATAGATAGATAGATAGATAGATAGATAGATAGATAGATAGGTAGGTAGGTAGGATAAAATAGATTAGATGTGATAGATAAGATAGATAAGATGGATGGGTGGGTGGGTGGGTGGGCAGACAAGATAGATAAGAGATAAGATAGATAAAATAGATAAAATAGATTTGATGGATGGATGGATGGATAGATAGATGATAGATGGATAGATGATAGATAGATAGATAGATAGATAGATAGATAGATAGATAGATAGATAAAGGAGAGAGGGTAGGGAGGAGAGGAGAGGAGAGACAAACTGGCAGACAGAGTGAAGAATGTCAGGCACCTTTGAGCCTCACTGAAAAGCTCAGTAGTGGGGATTGATGTCTGCACTGAGAATAATGAGTTCTATGTATAAGTTGCATTTGTCCATGGAATTTTCTACAACACAATGGCCCAATGGTTTTTTTAAGCCCACCTTGCAGATCAGTGGTGTGTGATCCAAACTAAGGTGAACTGATCCAGGACATCATTTGATCTCTTTGGACGAAAGATACCACTTCTCCCACCCCTTTATCACAGCACTTTTTTAAAATCCTCTGAAAGATGGTTTGACTATCCATTTCTTTCACATAACATGTTATTATTTTAATACATTGCCATAGAATAGGGAAGATAGGCTTTTCAAATACAATCACATTAACTGAGTGGGGTTATTTCAATGACATTTCGGTGTCCCGAAGCAGAAGAACAGATGGTGTCCTGCTTGCATCACTCAAGTCAAGGTGCATACATCAGGAGGTCAGTCACAGCCATTTTGGTCCCTGAGGCTTTTAAAAAAAAGAAGAATCTACAAGAATTCTCTTCCCATATCCAGAAGAAAACATTAGCTAATAAGCAACAATTGACATTTCTTTCCTGACCCTCAGAATCTGCTGTCTTGAAGCAACCACATCACACTTCCTAATGCTAGACATGGCCCCGAATGGAGAATGTTCAGAATGAATGTTTGGCAAATGTGTGTTATAATAATAATAATAATAATAATAATAATAATAATAATAATAATAATAATAATAATAATAATAATAATAATAATAATAATAATAATAATAAAAAAAAATATTTATTTCTTAGCCGCACCCTCTCCCGAAGGACTCGGGGCGGCGTACAATAAAACATATGAAATAAATATATAGACAAGACATACATATTACAAAAACATATACCAAGACATGTTGTTCCTGGGGGCTGTGAAAGTTGGACCATAAGAAAGGCTGAGTACCAAAGAACGGAAGCCTTTGAACTATGATGGTGGAGAAGACTCCTGCGAGTCCCTTGGACTGCAAGGCGATCAGAAGGCCAGATCCTGAAGAGGAAACTCAAATCCTTTGGCCACCTAATGAGAAGGAAGGACTCCCTGGAGAAGAGCCTATTGCTGGGAAAGATGGAGAGCAAAAGAAGAAGGGGAAGACAGAGAAGGAGGTGGCTGGATGGATTCACCGAAGCAGTAGGCGTGAACTTAAATGGACTCCAGAGGATGGTAGAGGACAGGAAGGCCTGGAGGCATGTTGTCCATGGCGTTGCAATGGGTCGGACATGACTTCGCAACTAACAACAAGCTGGGGAACTGAAATCATTAAGCTAGTTAGCAAACAACTATTTAAGCCTGTACCAACAGAACCTGAGAGTTCCACAACAACAAGTCGTTCCACCAGGTGCTTTTTCAAGAGGTAACTGGACTCTTGAAAACTGGAAAAAACACTTTGGGACAACCATGAATGACTGAAAATCTACATAGACAAGCTGTTCCACAATTAATCAGTGGAACCACTTGCCTCCAGGAGTTGTGAATGCTCCAACACTGGAAGTTTTTAAGAAGAGATTGGACAACCATTTGTCTGAAATGGTATATAGGGTTTCCTGCCTGATGAGGACTAGGCTGGACTATAGGACCTCCAAGGTCCCTTCCATCTATGTTATTCTGTTACTTAGAGAAGTATTACACACTCGGGATGTTATTGCATGACCCAGATCTCTTTGGTGTGCCTTTTTTCTTCAAAAACCACTATTTCTGCCTCATTCTGGAATCCTTGTGCAGTCAGAGAACCTCCGTGGGCTTTTGAAGTTCATTAATTAGCATCTTTTTTTTCTCCTCCTTAAATGCTTGGATAATATTCGCCTCTTCCAAGCCATTTCCCCAAGCCCTGATTTTATTAAAACTGGTACTTATGAATATTTCAATATTAAAAGCCCTCGGTCACGGGAAGACGAAGAATGCATTTTTAAAAGATGGCAACTCGAAGATGACTAAACTGGAGAGGCCACCTGTTCCCTCTGGGACTGGTAGCATTTCCTAGATAAAATATTGTCTATGAGGCAATTGCTCTCTTTGAAATGTTACTCAGATAGGAATTAGGGGGAATGGGGCTGCCATGCTTAGAAGTCTAGCCTTTGGGGGATTTCCATGAATGCTTGTTGAGAATAGCATTCCCCAAAATGATTCTGACCCAGCAAACCCTAGGACATGAATTCAAAATATTCTTTTATTAGGGATGCTAGCAGGCCCAGCAAAAAGTTTATGTTGCAAGCTAAGAAGTCCATCTGGCCAGAAGATGAATAGCTGTATGCCACACCTATTCATATCTGCCCCCTGCCATTTATCCCCAGAGCTAGGGTGGGATCTCATTAGCAGCAGCGGCTCTTCCTTCCCAAGGATCAGCCCACAGATTTCCACTGCTCTCCTCTCCTCTGTCTTCTGCGCATCCCTGCATCAGGCACTGGGCATCCATGCGTCAGGCACACGCTCCATCTCTCTCTCTCTCTCTCTCTCTCTCTCTCTCTCTCTCTCTCTCTCTCTCTCTCTCTCTCTCTCTCTCTCTCTCTCTCTCAAAAAACATTGAGGACATTTTTTTTATTTAACTTGCATTTAAAAAATAAGTTTGGTCTAAAATTTTGCCTTAAAATTCTGATTTAAAAGCTTGCTTTTAAAAGTTGATTCTATTGTTTAAAAGTTGATTCTACTGTTTCTCTACCTTATTTCTTATTGAGCAAACCAGCAATTTCTGCTATGTTAGGGATAGATATACAGAGTTAGCAAGCAAATAAATTATCATTCTGCTTTAGCTCTTTAAAGTTGACCCAGATGGAGAATCTCCATAGACACGAGAGAATGAGTGTATGTGTGTTTCTCTATGTAAGTAAGTGTGTGTGTGTGTGTGTGTGAGAGAGAGAGAGAGAGGGGGGGGAGGGAGGGAGGGAGGGAGGGAGGGAGGGAGGGAGGGAGGGAGGGAGGGAGAGAGAGAGAGAGAGAGAGAGAGAGAGAGAGAGAGAGAGAGAGAGAGAGAGAGAGAGAGAGAGTTCTGTGCATTGTTGTTGTCTGGTCTCAGAGTTTCTTATAGTAAGTGGGAATGACCTTGGTAGACAGGGAGAGGAGCCACAGTCTGGACAAAACTCAGGTAAAGGCAGCTTAGCTCACAGACACAATGTATGCATGGTAAATGTCTCAAAAGGGACTGTCTCTAGTTTCTTGGGTTGTGTAGATAATGGGAGAAATGGACCTTCAGACTTACAAGACTCTGAACCTTGTAATAAAATAGAACTAGTTCTTCTGGGTGTGTTTCTTGTCTGGACTATCTTGCAAGGCTGACATGCTTTCTGTGTTTGATCTTGGTCCTTCTAGCCCAACACACTTGGAATGTTTTTAATTAGTAGGAAACCTTGTATGAAAAATTCTCTTTCATTGGTGAAGACAAGACCCACTCAGATTTCAGTGTGGAGCCCATTAAGCAGTTCCCCCCAACTTGGCCTCTTCTAAATCAAATTCAGAGCTTTACCTTGTAGATCTGTTGTTGTTGAGAACACCTGTTCTCCTCCTGAACTGATTAAGAATCCCTGTACTGTTTTTATTTCATTAATCTTGTTGTTGGTCCCCATGTTTTCCCTAATGTAATAATCCACTCAGAGAAAGGCAGTTATTATGAGGATTACACCTGCCGATGAATACATTGATTAAAAAGAATTAATAAATTACCCTTTGGTGCCACTTGAGAAAAAGAGTAGAGAAGATTCAAAATTCCAACACTGGGAGCTAATTCAAGAAGAGGGTTACGGGAATTATTATGGGAGTAAATATTTTACTTTTGTTAGTGAGTAGAGTAATGGTATCAGTTAGGAATTTTCAAAACATCCCTGAATACTGAGCAGTATTTGTGTTGAAAAGGAAACCTTTTTCAGTTGTAATAGTTCCTAAGGCACAAGAGAAGCCAAGGCTATGGTGTGTGTAAAATTCTGATGATACAGAAATCTTCACAATGTAATTGATTTTCCCATGCTCGCTCTCTCTCTCTCTCTCTCTCTCTCTCTCTCTCTCTCTCTCTCTCTCTCTCTCTCTCTCTCTCTCTCTCTCTCTCTCTCTCCCTATCTATCTATCTATCTATCTATCTATCTATCTATCTATCATCTATCTATCTATCTATCTATCTACCTACCTACCTACCTACCTACCTACCTACCTACCTATCCATCTATCCATCTATCCATCTATCCATCTATCCATCTATCCATCTATCCATCTATCCATCTATCCATCTATCCATCTATCCATCTATCCATCTATCCATCTATCCATCTATCTCTGTATGTCTGTGTATAAGTACCTTCGCTCTATCATTCTCTCTCAGTCTGAAGAAGACAGGAGCAAAACCATTTCTTTCTCTTTATTAGGGTGCTGGGTAAAAGAAACAGAACTAAATTTGGGATTGCTGTTTAGATTCCTCTTAATGGGGCTGACTTTCCTTTTACTCTGGTTGATGTTCTACTTTCTTATGGCTTTTCTAGTTGCACAATCACAAGCCAACCTATCAAAGAGATGGCCCACTTAATCTCCGGCTGCTACCCTCAAATCGGAATGACCAACTTAGTGAAGCCTGACCGGTTTCATCTTCAAAATAAGCTGATGTAAGAACTAAAACCCATTTGGAGGGCATCAGGAAAAAAAAGGGTAATATAAATGGAACTGTTGCTTCTGCACAAGGCAGCTTGCACAATGACACCTATCTCCTGGCACACCAATACAATTCTCTCTCTGCCTCTGCGTGCTCCTGCACAGGGAAATCACCAGTGAGAAAAGTAATTTTTGATTCTGCAAAGCGTTCCACTTGTGGTGCAAGTGTATCTGTGTCAGGCCCTGTAAATGGAAGCCATAATTTTATGGAGAATAAATATTCTGTGGGGAGGGCAGGACATTTTAAATGCACCATGTAAAATTATTCTCAACCTCCGTATCTTATTTCTCCAATTCCCATGAAGATAACTGCTTAGGAATGGGGAGCCATTCTAGAATAGGCAAGGGAGAATGGCACAAGATTTCTCATCTAGCAATTGCTTAACAGAGGAAAGACATCATTACTGGTTTGAAGAACAGCTTCAACTCTTCCTGGTCTGGGAAGAGTTTTTTTCCTTCCTCTGATTTTAGCAGGTATCTGAAAATATGGTTCTCTCCATCAATCCTCCTCAGAATTGCGCTTTGAACCACACAGGACTGTTTACCTCTGAAAGGTTGGGAAATTGAATGTGATTGTGGAGTTAATGTGGCCACTACCAGCTCAAATGCCTTGACGATAACAACTGCCTGATTGGCAAGACATTACAAGAATCACTTCCCTTCTTCACCCTCTGTCCCTGATCACTGTTCTCAAATAAGACATGGGATGTTGGGAAACAGCAAAGAAAAGAGGGAATTCCTTCAGATTATCAGAGAAAAATCAGAAAATCCTAAAACGTTAATTATGGTTAGCATTAGAACTCCAGAACCCTTTCAAAAAATATGGTGAGTGCTATTCTTAATGGAACAGGCAAGGAAAGAAAATATGCAGGGGGATAAATCCCAATAATTTAATTAGATCGATAGATAGTATTTATGTAAGCCATGCTTTGAAGTGTGATTTCTCACCCAAATAAAGGTGACCATTCCGAGCCCAAAAGATTTAGAGACTTTTGGGTGAAAACCAGAACACTAGATTGCATCTGGAAATGTTCAGGAGGCAAGGCTTCAACATTGGTGAGAGGTTCTTCTATCCAAATCCTAAAGGCAGCGCTACCATCGTATGTGATAATAACCAAGAGTCCAATAACCACGTGCAAATAAACCACCGGAAAGTAAGTCAAGGCACTTGATGACATTCAACAAGCCCTGGTTGAAATGCATGTCAATCTATTCATCCTTGTGGAAAACTTGGTGCTCTCTGACCTTGGTTTTTTTGTTGTTGCTGCAGACATTTCATTACCCAACTAGGTAATATCATCTAGACAGGAGTTGGGTTTATGGGAGGAGGAGGAGGAGGCGGCAGCTGTGGCAAAATTTTGTTGCTTGGTCCTTGGTGCTCTCTGAGCTTGTTCTTGTTTTTGTTGTTGTTGTTGCAGACATTTCATTACCCAACTAGGTAATATAATCTAGAAGGGAGTTGGATTTCTGGGAGGAGGAGGAGGAGGAGGAGGAGGAGGAGGAGGAGGAGGAGGAGGAGGAGAAGAAGAAGAAGAAGAAGAAGAAGAAGAAGAAGAAGAAGAAGAAGAAGAAGAAGAAGAAGAAGAAGAAGAAGAAGAAGAAGAAGAAGAAGAAGAGGAGGCGGCAGAATTTTGATGCTTGGTCCTTGGTGCTCTCTCAGCTTGTTTTTGTTTTTTTCTTGCAAACATTTCATTACCCAACTAGATAATATCATCAGTATTAGAAGGAGTGGGGTTTGCTCTCTGTGATATATAATTGGCTTGCCCAGTCAATTTTGGTGGAAGTGTTGTTTTGTGTGTGTATGTACGTGCATGTGTGTGCGTGTGTGTGTGTGTATTGTTCTTGGGGGGGTGTATTTGTGTGTATACATACATACATACATACATACATACATACATACATACATACATACGTACGTACATATCCATAGATATACACACATACATATATATCCCGTGAACAAACTCCACTCCTTTCTAGCATGGATGATGTTACCTATTGTAGTTGGGTAATGAAGCATTGGCAAGAAAACAACCAAGCTAAGAGAGCACCAAGGACCCACAGCTCTTCCCCCTCCCCCTTTGTTCTGCACTCCTCATTTCTTTCTAGAACTGATGGCATTAACTATTTGGGTAATGAAACATCTGCCAGAAAACAACCAAGCTCAGAGACCACCAAGGACCCCGCAGTTAACCCTGAGCAAATGTTCTATTCTACTGATATTCTTTCCTAAAATATCACTCCCCTACACCAGCCTTCATCTTCCTGACAGTATGAAGTGCAACCCAAATTAACTGCAAGATATAAAATCCAAACAATCTAACTAATAGCCGCCATGCACATTTGTTTGTATTAAATCAGGATAGCGACTCTGAAAAGCTAAGGGATCCCTTGTTTGCTCCAAAGTGCAAACATGCGAAGACACATGTTTTATGCTTTGATGCCAGAAATGCACTCACTAAAAAAGGGGAGATTTTCAAGCCATCATCATCACACAGAATCCTGTCAAGGCTAGAGAGGTGTGATGGGCCTTTTACAGCTCTCGGTACTGGTGTAAACCAAAGCTCATGAATAGATGATAAGGAAGAATATGTTAATCTGCATTTCAACCTGTTTTTTTTTCCTCCCTTCCTTCCCATCCTCTCGCTTTTCCTCTTCCACCTCCCAAAGAGATCACTTCAATTCATGTGAGCCAAGTCACCATGGAGACCACATCCCAGTGATGTCAATGGTGTGACTCCAGCACAGCCCCACAGCTTTTGGAACTTAATTATTTATTAATTGGGAACTGGGCTGCCTGACTCTCTTCTCCCAGATATTTCTGTTCCTCTTGCTAAGCCTTAACAGGCTTCAGAGATCAAACATCTTGTTACCAAGGCTGGGAAAGAAGTAAAAAATAGAAAGCAAGCACACAGGGGGGAAAAGGTTTTGCCTCTGCAATTACAAATAATTAATTAGAAATGCTCCAAACAAGCGAACAAACATGTAACCGGCCGCCACCGCCTTCAATTCAAGTGCCTAGAGGTCAGTGAGTAATGGTAATTGTTACAAAAGAGCAAGTGGAACAGCAGCTATTTCCAGCCTGATTTGGTTGTTGTTGTTTTTAATACCTCGCTCTGAAATAATTAAAAGAGCATTAATGCTGGAAAGAAAGCTAAATGTCTCCAAAAGTAGAAAACTCGAGGAATGCAATCTCTGTAAACTACCAAAGGAATCAAATTGATCTGCATTTACCAGGCTAAACCGGTAAATGAAAGACTTTAGTTACCTAACCTGTCCCTGTGATCTCATCTCAAGAGAAATAACGAAAACATGTGTGACCTGTATTTCATAACTCAAATGTCAAAAGGATATATATTTAGAATGATCTAAATGTTACAACCTATATATATATAATGTGTGTGTGTGTGTGTGTGTGTGTGTGTGTGTATGTATGTATGTATGTATGTATGTATGTATGTATGTATGTATGTATGGGCTGCATCAAATCAACTTTTCAAAACAGATTAACGATTCAGATCGTTTTGTCAAACTGAATTGTTGACTTGAATTGGATGGCTTTTTTAAAAAAAAAAATCTCTCTCAAATAGATTCCAGATCAAATCAAACCAATTCTCCAAACTGGTATTATTCAATTCTGATCACATGATTCTGTTCTACAGAGGAATTATTGAGTCTGTCCACTGCACCTCTATATCTGTCTGGTTTGGCTCTGCAACCCAACAAGACAAACATAGACTTCAATGGACAATTAGAACTGCAGAAAAAAAAAACCAATTGCTACCAACTTGCCTTCCATTGAGGACCTGTACGCTCCAGGAGTCAAAAAGAGGGCTGTGAATATATCTACAGACCCCTCACATCCTGGACATAAATTGTTTCAACTCCTACCCTCAAAACGATACTATAGGGCACTGCACACCAGAACAAGAAGATACAAGGGAAGTTTTTTCCCAAATGCCATCACTCTGCTAAACAATTAATTCCCACAATCCTGTCATATTACCTACTAAGATTGTATTGCCATTATTATTCTTTTCCTTCCTAGTACCTGTCTCTTCCCACTTATGAATATAACCATGTTGCTTGTATCTTTAAAATTTATATTGTTTTGTATAATTTGATTGCTTATTAGTAACCGAAGACTATCACTAAGTGTTGTATCTTATGATTCTTGATGAATGTATTCTATTTCATTTTTCTTTGTGTACACTGAGAGCATATGCACCAAAGACAAATTCTTTGTGTGTCCAATCAAACTTGGCCAATAAAGAATTCTATTTTATTCTATTCTATGCCCCCCTCTCTTTTTTTTCTCCTGAGAGAGATGGGAGATTAACACCGAAATGTAATGAGATGGAACAAACACAAACAGACGACATAATAGTAATGCATACAAGAAATAGACAGATCCATTCATCCACTCCTCTCAAATATTGTATACATGCATTTTAAACTATAGGCTGTCTTTCCCAAATGGATTAGAGTCCAGGGGTGTCAAACTGGTGGCCCGTGGGCCGGATGCGTCATGCATAGGCCACACCAACCCCAGCTCTGTGAAGGGGGAAAATGTCACGAAATGTCATCCTGGAAGAAGACAATGGAAAACCAATTTCCCCCAAACTATTTATTATTTATTTATTTATTTATTCACATTTCTAAACCGCCCCCTCTCCCAAAAAGGGACTCGGGGCGGTGTACAGTCCACAATAAATCACAGATAAAATACAAATATAAATAGGGCTATAAATATATGTATGTATGTGGAGGAGGTTAAAATTAAGAGTCCTGTACAGAGGAATAAATATGAGGCTAAAAGCCCTAAAAACAATTAAAACTAAAACATTACCCTTAAAATAACCAGATGGGAATATAGTACCAGGAGTTCATAGATGTAACATTTATAATCATGCCAGGCCAGCTAGTCGGAACAGGTGAGTCTTCAATTTTTGACGGAAGGAGCGGAAGTCCGAGGTGGTTCTAATGTCGGGGGGGAGGTCATTCCAGAGGGTTGGGCCCATCACAGAGAAGGCTCTACTCCTCGGTGCCGCCCGCTGGCATTGCCTAGTGGACGGCACTTGGAGAAGGCCCTCTCTGTGAGAGCGGATTGGCCGCAGGGATGTATGTGGGAGGATGCGATCCCGCAAGTAACTAGGTCCTGAGCCATGGAGCGCTTTAAAGATAGTAATCAGGACCTTGAAACAAAAAAGTACATGCATTTAACAGATTAACGTACAGATTAACGTAACAGATTAAAGTACATGCATTTAACAGATTAACAGAGTTGGAAGGGACCTTGTAGGTCATCTATCCAACTGCCCGCTCAAGCCGGACATCCTACACTATTTCTGACAAATGGCAGTCCAAACTCTTCTTGAAAGCTTCCAGTGATGAAGCTCCCACAACTTCCGAAGGCAACTTCTATTCCACTGGTTAATTGTTCTCACTGTCAGAAAGTTCCTCCTTATTTCCAGGTTGAATCTCTCCTTGATCAGTTTCCATCCATTATTCCTTGCCTGGCCTTCAGGGGTTTTGGAAAATATCTTGACCCCTTCCTCTCTGTGGAAGCCCCTCAAATATTGGAACACTGCTATCATGCCTCCCCTGGTCCTTCTCTTCACTAGACTAGGCATGTCCAGTTCCTGTAATCATTCTTCATATGCTTTAGTCTTCAGTCCCCTAATTATCCTGGTTGCTCTTCTCTGCACTTTTTCTAGAGTCTCAAGATCTTTTTTTTTTTATTGGACAAAAAGTATCCAGGAGGCAATTTTATCTTCTCTTATTAAATCATATACACTATTGTCTACCCATTTCATTTTCATTCAATTAATTTTAATTAAAGTTGAATTCCCCATCATGCTTGTTCTGTCCAATCCCTTTTCATAGAGCCCTATTGGGCATACCGCTGCAAGAAAGTGTAAGTTTCTCTCTTCCACATCCTCAAAAGTGTTCTGTGAATATTCTCTGAGCAGCTAGACGTTTCAAATTTCTAGTAGTTCAAATAATTTCCATTACTTCATGAACCTCCCGGGTGTGAATTTTCTGTCAACTTAAGTCGCCTCTCAAGGTTGTTTGTGGAGATAAGATTGGGGGAAATGTGCTCTGTCCTTTACATTAAGTTCCTTGGAGAAATGATATCGCAGATAAGAAAGTTCAAGGTTCTTGCGTCATCTTAGCGTAAATAGAGGAGCTTAAATTTCAACCCAGGGATCTCAACAGATCCATCCAGGGAATCCAGAACCTGCTCAGTCTTTAATCCTCTCCTTCTGCAGCTCTCTGACTCTTGATGAGATGTTTTCATCTAGTTGTCCCATTCTAAAGCTGTTTTAAAACATATTATTTTCTGAAACAAGTACAGGTCCTTCCTCCTGCAAGGATCCCCATTTAAATTTGCCGCACCATTCAAAAATATTTGTTTGTTTTGACCTAGGGTTACCAAGAACCTGAAGCAAACTCCTGGTCCCGACAAAAACCCCTTTTATTAATTTACTGTGAATTCTGCTCATTCACATCCAGCAAAGTCTTTCAAGGGAGGATTTACAGTCACAGACCTTGTCTGGCTTGGAGAGCTGCTGGGCCAATATCTGCAAAATTTGGCAAGGAGAGTCACAAACCAATTAAGCGAACAAATTGTCTCCTGCAAACTCCACTCCCTTTTCGCTCCTCTTTTATTTCCTCTGGGAGGGGTCTTTCAATGTCTACCTGTGGCCTGACTCCCAAGTCGACCCCAGTTCTTTAGCTGTTCCCTTCGTCTGGCAACTCTGTGCATGTGTACACTGGGAACAGGCTCCAGTTGTCCATCTGCCTCACTGATGTCTGACTCTGAAGGCAGCTGATAACTGTCAGATGGCCCTGACTCCCTCTCTGCTTCCGACACAGAGCCCTCATCAGAGCCTTCCCCAGACTCCAGGACTGGCCCATGTTCCTCCCCAACCTCCTCACTGTCCGAATCTGCTCCACCGGCCACTGGGGGGTTACAACACTGTTCAACCCTTCTGTCCAACCTTAGCTTGATGCTGGTGATGTCAAGCCATGACTGGGGAGAAGGGGGGAATGACAGTGTCAGCTGCAGGGGATGGCGTCTCGGCTGCTGGAACAGCATGGCCCCAGTGGCTGGTGTCTCACGTGCTCCTTATGGCTGCCATCGGACCAGCTTGCCCCATCTTCAAACAGCTGATTAGCGCTGACAGTGATGCCAGAACAGTTGTATGAAGCTATTCACAGTGCTGGTAGGCAGAAGTTCCTAGTGCTGATTGGTATCTTTTGGAACTCATTCATGCTGGACTGCAGCTTCCTTAAAACCTGCAGCAAGAAACCTTGTTTCTGAGTTTCCTTGGCTGGGATATGAATTCCTGAAAGGTGGCTTCACTCCACTGTATTCCAATCTAGGGGAGACGTTCCTCCCTTAAGTTACGTTGTGTTAGTACTTTGCATGTACTAGTAACAACGCAAACTGTTTTAGATATGATTGTGTTCACTGTGAAAGAGCTGAACCAGGGACTGGGAGTCTCTTTGACCCTCAGTTGTCACTGGAAATCATGCTATGGGTGAAATTATGTGCAATGATGGTCAAGGCACCTGCTGCAATAGTTCCTTGAGCAAGTCAAGTCTGCAATGGCTATCCAAGCCTCGGTTGTTTTTCAGTTTGATGTTTACAATGGGCTCTACGTTTGGGCTACTTTGGAAAGGTACCTGGAAATTGGGATTGGTGCAAAAGTGAAAACTAAAGAAGAAAGGAGCTGTAGCTAGGTTGCAAAGATAAAGGATCTTTGGTGCTCTCTGGGTTTGGATGTTTTCTTGCAGATGTTTCATGACCCAAACTAGATAACACCACTAGTGCTAGAAGTGTGCCAAGAGGATGAGGATGAGGAGGACAATGGGATCCTTGGCACTTTCTGAACTTGGTTGTTTTCTTGCAGATGTTTCATTGCACCAACTAGGTAACACCATCAGTGCTAGAAAACAACCAAGCTCTGAGAGCACCAAAGATCCCTCAGTTTCAACCCTGAGTTAAACAGTAATAAGGTTGGAAGGGACCTTGGAGGTCTTCTAGTCCAACCTCGTGCCCAAGCAGAAGATCCTATACCATTCCAGATGGTTATCCAGTCTCTTCTTTAAAACCTCCAGTGATGGAGCACCCGTATCTTCTAGTGGCAAGCAATTCCACTGGTTGATTGTCCTCACTGTCCTTAATTCCAGGTTGCTTCTCTCCTTGGTTAGTTTCCATCCATTGTTCCTTGTCTTGCCTTCCGGTGCTTTGGGAAATAAGTGGAACCCCCTTGTCTTTGTGGCAGCCTCTCAAGTACTGGAAAACTGCTCTCCAGTCCCTCCTGATCCTTATATCTTCAATAGCAAGATACAAATATTCTCCTTTGTGGGTAAAAAATCAATAGCTGTGCTCAGAACTGCAAAAACAGTAAGTCATTTATGAACTTGTGCACGATAGTTAACACCAAAGATTCAGACTGGTTTGATGGACACATTTAAAGTGGCTGGTGTTACCTTTACAGCCAAAAATCGGTTTATGGTCCAGCTGTCTAAGAGACAGCTTCTAAGCCGTCTAAGAGAACGCTACTCCTATGCAGTTATCCAGGCACTCAGACCTTCTGAAGAGGCTCTTCTGAAGATACCTCTTCTCTCTTAAGACTTAACCAACTGTCATTCAGGACAAACAACACTTCTGTCAGGTTGTTTAATAAATTTCCCTAGAGCCTGTATTTGGCCCAGCACTGTTAGCATTTAGAAAATCTTGTAAAAACACAAGTCTGCTGACAGGCTTTTAATTATGACTTAATTTTCATATCCTGTTACAATTTATGCTTATAAGCATTTTATTCCGTACGTTGTCGTTTAAATCTTGCCTGTCAACCTTGAGTACCAGACAGAGTCGAAATGCAGAAGAGAAAGCAAGCAAAGGAGGAGGGGGGGGGGAGGAATTAAGTTTCCATTTAAATTTGTTCAACGATACCATTTTGATGCTCGTAATTCACTTGAAGCCATGTTCTATCAGGGATACAGTGAGATGATAATATGGTGGCCTCACTAAGCCATCAGGCACCGTTGCGCGCATCAGGCTGCAATAAATACATGAATCTTTCAAGGCTTAGTAGAGATAGTCCTTGACTTACAACCTTTTATTTAATCACCGTTCAAAGTTACAACGACACTGACAAAAATGACCTATTACCGTTTATCACACTTACAACAGGTTGCAGCATCCCTGTGGCCAGATGATCAAAGTTCAGATGCTTGGCAACTGGTTCAGATTTATGAGGGTTGTTGTGTCCCGGGGTGATGTGATAATCTTTTGCAACCTTCTGACAAGCAGAGTCAATAGTGAAGCCATCGATTCCAGATTCACTTAACAACCGTGCTGCTACCATAACAACGGAAGTGATTCGCTTAACAATTGTGGCAAGAAAGGTCATGAAAATGGGTCAAGACTCACTTAGCAACTGTCTCGCATAGCAATTTTGGGCTCAATTGTGGTGATAAGTCAAGGACTAACTATACATTTACCAAGTTACTGATGTTTGCTCAACTAGATGCTGTCCCCTGTCCTACCTACTACATTGTTGTTGTTGCTGGTTGCGAAGTCGTGTCCAATCCATCATGTCCCCATGGACAATGTTCCTCCAGGCCTTCTTGTCCTCTACCATCCTCTGGGGTCCATTTAAGGTCACACCGACTGCTTCAGTGACTCCATCCAGCCACCACATTCTCTATTGTCCCCTTCTTCTTTTGCCCTCAATCCCTCCCAGCATGAGGCTCTTCTCCAGTGAGTGCTTCCTTCTCATTAGGTGGCCAAAGTATTTGAGTTTCCTCTTAAGGATCTGGCCTTCTGAAGGGCAGTCAGGGTTGATTTCCTCTAGGACTGACCGGTTGGATCGCCTTGCAGTCCAAGGGACTCGCAGGAGTCTTCTCTAGCACCATAGTTCAAAGGCCTCCATTCTTTAGTGATCAGCCTTTCTTACAATCTAACTTTCACAGCCATCCATTGCAACTGGGAAAACCATAGCTGTGACTATATACACTTTTGTTGGCAGGGTGATGTCTCTGCTTTTTAATCTGCTGTCTAGATTTGCCATACTTCATACAGATGTCATAAGGTAACTGCAGAACTTCTAAACTTTTATAGCTTATCATAGATTTCTGTCACATATTGGTATACAATTTTTGCTTTGCAAAGGACTCTTAACTCATTAAAGGGCCCAGAAACAAAGATTGAAATTCTCCAGATCAACGTAAGGTTCTCAGTGCTGAAAATACTATTGGGAGCAAGGAGGGAAGAAACAAAAATTATTCTATAATATGACATCTAGCAGGATTATTAAAAAGAAAAAAAAACATCTTCAAAAGAAGAAGCAAACATGGGAGAAGATTGCTTTGACCCCAAACACAATTTCAAGCAAGGCTACAGTGGAATGCAAGGCTCTGAAGTGTCCCCAAAACCCACAACAAAATAAAATATGAAGCGAATCTAACAAGCAATGAAAAGTAACAACTCTGACCTGAAAAACAGCCATTAAATGTTAAATGTTCCATTTCCAACCTACAATAACAGCAACTTCGGAGTCTGTTTTACCAGCATGTGTTCAGATGCGCCAGGAATGACTATGCTCACCAAAAGGATCAGAACAAATGTAGATGTTATTTTCATTTATAGCTCTCTCTCTTTTTTTAATAGCACCTAAAAATGAGAAGTACCCATGGGAAGGGAATTGAAAAAGGATTTGCCCCTAGCTAGACTAAACCAAATGAGTGTCAGGAATTAGAGAGATCTCACAACGCAGATTTTTGTAGGAGCATCTGGGTCAACACCAGAGGTGGTATTCAGCAGGTTCTGACCAGTTCTGGAGAACCGGTAGTGGAAATTTTGAGTAGTTCATAGAACCAGTAAATGCCAACTCTGACTGTCCCTGCCCCCTTCTATTCTCTGCCTCCCAAGTCCCAGCTGAACAGGACGGAATGTGGATTTTGCAGTATCTTTCCTCTGCCATGCCCACCAAGCCACTCCCACCAAGCAATGCCACGCCCACCAAGCCACTCCCACCAAGCCATGCCATGTCCACCACCCACAGAACCGGTAGTAAAAAAAGTTGAATCCCACCACTGGTCCACACCTCAAAATCTTGGACCAGCCAGGAGTACAATAGCTGTAACTGGTTTTTGCAAAGCCCATCATTTTCATATGCTCGCCTAAAAATAGTTTTTACTTGCCGTTATAACTTCAAACGGTCACTAAATGAACTTCTGTAAATCAAGGATTACCTGTATTTCAAAATCTGCCTGAACTCGGTTTGCAAAATTGAAGAACAATTAGATTTTCCTGTTTCATGGTGGATTCTTTATCACTGTCACTATCCCTGATACTTCCAAACTAACACAAATTTTACTCAAATTGCTGTCAGTCTCTGTCAGTTTTCAGTTGGGTCCACCCAAGTCTTGTTATTTGACGTATTATTAAAATAACAAGTGGACCTGTATAAAGGCAAGTGAATTTTGGATAGAAATGCATATGTGGGTTAGAAAAAATGACCAGACAACATACAGAGTTTAAGCCAGAATTATTTTTATTAGGCATTACATCAGATGGTTATCATAAAGGGACAATATATTTAATATTACACATCTGGACCACAGCATGAATTGTGTATGCGCGGCAGTGGAAGAGTGAAAACACCCATTCAGAAGAGGAGATGATAAAGAAGGTAATGTTCTTACCCAGGCTTCCTTAGAAAGCAAGAAGCAAAGTCTTGGTCCCTGCAAAACTTCGTTTATTTACACGACTGTGAATTCCTTTCATTCTAAACAATGCTTAGCAAAAAGTCTTTCAGAGGAATGTTTATCCACACGCACCTTATCTCGCTTGGAGAGCTGCCAGATAACTGGTTTTCAAACACAGGACAAGGCAAACTTGGCACAGAGTCTCTTATAGTCACAAACATAAATTTCCACTCTTGAAATGACTGAATGAACAAATTGTTTCCTGCAAAAGCCCACCCCCCAATTCGCTCCTCTTTTGTTTCCTATGGGAGGGACCAATCACCTCCAAGGTGTGGCTTTGCTCCTAAGTCAACCCTGCTTTCTTAGTTGTTCTTGTCTTCTGGCAGCTCTGCGCATGTGCACACTGGGAACAGGCTCCAACTGTTCCTCTGCCTCACTGCTGTCTAGCTCCCTCTCTGCTTCCGATGCAGAAACATTGTCTGAGTTTTCCTCAGCCCCCAGGATTGGCCCATGTCCCTCCCCAATCTTCTCATTAGTCTATGTGGAAATGAACAGACTAAAGCTAAAAATAAAAGACAAAGGAGATACAGAATACTATGCTACATGGGATAGATTTTACCAATGGTTAGAAACACGAGGTAGAAGTTGGAATGCAAAAGAATCAGATTAGGTTGGCATGGAAAGAGATACTATGTAGGTTTTAGAATGTAGGTATTACAATGATCGTGTCAGGACTGCAGCTATGTTCCTTTTGGATCTTTGGCCTGCCACATTTCTTTCTATTAAGCTGTTTTTATCATGGGGAAATGGGAGTGGGATAGTAAAGAGTAGAATATGATGTAACCAAAAGAAAAAATCCTTTTAGATTGCCAACGTCATCCTTTATCTTGGCACCTGACCGGAACTGGATGGGTGGAACTGCCAGCATGGCAGTGGAAGATTAGACCATGTGATGGATTTGTGGGTATGGTGGCAAGATCATGAACTTTAACTTGGGGGGGGGGGGACTGAAGAAGCATCAGATTCGGGTTTTCGCCCAGATGTGCCAGCATGGTTCTCTTAATAAATTGGAACCTTGAGCAGCCTTGGGCTCTGATTTAATATTGGATGCTATCTGGAATGCTGACAGATAGATAAGTTGACATACAGTAATATGGTGGTCAGAAATTACTCTATAACACTAGTACTGCTTAAAAAGGTAAAGGTTCCCCTCGCACATATGTGCTAGTCACTCCTGACTCCAGGGGGCGGTGCTCATCTCCGTTTCAAAGCCAAAGAGCCAGCATTGTCCGAAGACGTCTCCATGGTCATGTGGCCGGCATGACTCAACACAAAAAGTGCACGGAAACTGTTACCTTCCCACCAAAGGTGATTCCTATTTTTCTACATGCATTTTTGCATGCTTTCGAACTGTTAGGTTGGCAGAAGTTGGGACAATTAACGGGAGCTCACTCCGTTATGCGGCGCTAGGGATTCGAACAGCCGAACTGCCGACCTTTCTGATCGACAGGTTCAGCATCTTAGCCACTGCATATAACACTAGCACTGTTTAAAATAGTGTATATGTTATTTTGTTTTTACCTTTGTTTTATGGCAAGTGGAACACCAGGACAATTACACTGTATTCAATAAAAATATATTTTTTAAAAAATAAATAAATAAAATTACAATTTGTCTTTCATTGCTCACTTGCGTCTTAAACAAAGACTAAGACTCCAAACCCTAGCTAGAAACTTTACTGAAAGCCTCTGGCAAGTTGTCAAAAAGCGGGGAGGAGAAGGAGGAGAGAGCTTATTATTTGCAAAAGAAGCCCTCCTAAATTGGAAAATGTGATGAAGAGAAAATAGCGAATTCTCAGTAATCGCCTTCCAAAATGATAATGCGTGCAGTTTAATGAATATTAATGTACCGTATTTATGAAATGAGGAACTTTTAAACGTGAGGGAAGAAAAGCGTTCTTTACACATGCAGCAGTCAAGCATAGAGTTGTACAGCCGCTGTCAGTCTTCGGCCAGACAAATAAATCCATCCGTTCCTGCTACTTTCTCTCCATTCTTTCACACTCTTAACAGATCCACATTACTGCCGAACCTGGAACTAAACCTCTTGCTTCTCTCAAAACGTACTCTTTCCCTGAGTATTGTCCGATTTTCAGCCATCATCATGGCAAACCAACAACATGTATGGCTAAGAGTTATAGAGCAGTGATGGCTGACCTTTTTGGTGCTGAGTGCCCAAAGCATGTGCGCAAAACCCCCAAAATGCAATGTGAGCACCCCACGCATGCGCGCACATCCCCTGCCCATGCACCCTGCTCTGAATCGCCCTTTTTTTGGCTTCCGGGGTGATGCAGGAGGGTTTCCAGGCCAAAAAAATAGCCCCAGTGCCCTGTTTTGGATTTCAGCTTGGTGCAGGAGGCCTTCCAGGCCCAAAATGGGGTGTGAGGGTGCACATATGTGCAAACCCACCAAATGCAATGCGAGCATCCCTGTGTATGTGCCTTGCCTCCCCCGCGCATGTGTGGCAGAGACCTAAACTGGTGGAAGGTGCACACACATGCACGGTGGAGCTGGACTGGGGCGATGGTTGGCACGGCCACAGAGAGGGCTCTGCATGCCACCTGTGGCATGCATGTCATAGGTTCACCATCATGGTTATAGGGTAGCTGCCATAGGACGGCCATGCTCCAAGTCCCTTCCCTTAAACTTTGTCATTGGATAGGACCTTCTCTGTGGCTCTTCAGTCCTCCAGAATGGTCTCCCGCTTCAGATCTCAGGCAGTGCTCCCTTATCCTCCTGCCATTTGGCCTTCAGAAGACACGGAGGCCTGGTTCTTTCCCTAAGTATTGAGCTAAATTGGGTGTTTTGTTTCTTTGACGCCCATCTCATGCCCAACGGCTCTGGGTGGCTTACAACATAAAGAATACATCCAACATTAAACAGCAGATAAAAACATTAACAGATAAAATCATGGACACAAGATGGCAAAGAAGTGAGCCGGACATACAGGGGAAGGGATAATTATTATTTGATCTGAAGCCTGGAGGGAAATATATTTTTGTTCAGATGTGTTTTCATGGGTTGTTGTAAGCTGCCTTAGGAAAGGAAGGGAGGGAGGGAGGGAGGGGAGGGAGGGAGGGAGGGAGGGAGGAAGGAAGGAAGGAAGGAAGGAAGGAAGGATGGATGGATGGATGGATTGTGTGGGAAAATCTAAAAGCAGTAGCATAAAGAAAATGTAAAGATATTTAAAGACATGTTTATTTCTCTTGCATAAAATTATTGGGGTGCTGCGAATCTTTGATGCAAAGATCTGATGTGAAATTTATCACTGAATTAATCTGATACATTATACCCAAACAGGTGCCATCACATTGGCTAGAACATTTGATTGACATTTACACTTGTCCCCATATACCTTCCAAGCTGAATTGTTGAACTCAAACGACCTCTTTGAAACTTTCAAATAGCACACACGGATTTACTCCATCTCACTTTAAGTCATATCACAAACTGGAACTCTCTTGCAGCCTTCTAATAGTCTGACTTTCAACTATAATTTTGACAGAATCGGATTCTAAATTGTGTACTTATCTATTTGTCCAATATGTATAGCCACCCATCTCACAAACCAAGCAATTTTAGGTGGCATAGAACAAAACTAAAACAATTTTAAAACACCTAAAACCAGTATTATCATTATTGTTAAATGGTTTGAAAACTAAAAAAGCAAACTGAAAACGAAGTAATAGCAGATTGGCTGATAATCAAATGAAGACTATTTATTAATGACAGTTAAAAACAACTAGTCATTTTCATGAACTGAGGCGGTGCAGTGGTTAGAGTGAAGTACTGCAGGCTACAGCTGACTGCTAGCTGCAGTTCAGCAGTTCAAATCTCACTGGTTCAGGATTGACTCAGCCTTCCATCCTTCCGAGGTGGGTAAAATGAGGACTCAGATTGTTGGGGGCAGTAGGCTGACTCTGTAAACTGCTTAGAGAGGACTGTCAAGCACTGAGAAGTGGCATATAAGTCTAAGTGCTATTGCTAGTGCTATTACAGCAACAAGGGTGCTTACAAGAGCTTAAGGTTGCTATTGCCTTGTCTAGCAAGTTAATCTTCTCTTTACTTCTCAACTTACTTTTACCAACTCAAATTTTGAGCTCTAATGTGGTTGTAAGTCGAGGGCTACTTGTGCAAGTTCTCATTGACTCTATAAAACTGCAGATGAGATGGGAGAAGCAAGAAACTTAGACTAAGCTAAGATCTGAAAGAGAATGGGTCCTGCGAATGGGTTTCTATTCAGTTGGGTGGAAATGATTCCCCCCCCCCCTTTGAAATGCTTTTAGAGTAGAAGAAAAGTTGAATAAAATTTATACGGGGAGGGGATGGGGCATACTGAATTGGAAGACATCCTATTTATTGATACATATACATTGATACATGAGTGAATGCCTGGTCTGTGATTATTCAATCCCCCATTCAGAAATCTGCAGCTTGTGTGCTTTCCCATTTTTTTTTTCAACTAAATTCTAAATTTTCTCTCATTTTAATCATCACACGACAAGTCATGGCTATCATACAGCACCCTCCTGCCTATCTGTTTGTGAAAACAAGGGCATAGTTGCATAAAGCAAGCTTAAAGGTAGTAAACAGAGTACAGCTTCTGGGTTCCTGGTGTTCAGTTGTGCAGTTGTGTTAGTTTTGACAAGAATTCGCCTGGAAATACCCTGCCACATCACCTTGAGGTCTAAAGAGGTATTTTACGAAGCGCCTTAGTGAGCAGTAACTACGATGCACAAGGCTTTTGAAGGAAATTACCTCCTTCTTAAGTATAGTCATTACCTATGCCTGCCGATTTCCTGGTAATTTAGTTTCATAGGTTTTTTCTAAAGTTATTTAAAAAAAAAGAAATAATTACTGTGGAATCTGCGCTGAAGCTTTATGTGTGAAGATAATCATGTGTTTACTTTATCTTTATATTGTTAATGCCAGGCTGTCTTGCACTTAACTTGAAATTCAATGGTTAGGAATGGCAACCTCTGGGTAGGCTTTATGTCACTTGTGAAGAATATGAGATAATTTCAGGCATCTCCTTACCCTTTGACAACAAAGAAGGCCTTGCTTTTCCAGTAAGTTTTTCAGGTAGCAGCCTTTGTACCTTGCTGTTGAGAAAAATAGGATTGCCAGGTTCACATAGAGATTTGCTCTGTAGATTTAAGTGTTATGCCCAAATGTGCACCCAAATCATAAAGTGTTAATACCACTTCATAATGCCTTGGTAAGGCCACACTTGGAATACTGCATCCAGTTTTGGTCATTACAATATAAAAAAGATGTTGAGACTCTAGAAAGAGTGCAGAGAAGAACAACAAAGAGCATTAGGGGACTGGAGGATGAAACATATGAAGAACGGTTGCAGGAACTGGGTATGTCTTGTTTAATGAAAAGAAGGACTAGGGGTGACATGATAGCAGTCTTCTAATATCTCAGGGTCATCACAAAGAAGAGGGAGTCAAACTATTCTCTAAAGCATCTGAGGGCAGGACAAGAAGCAATGAGTGGAAACTAATCAAGGAGAGAAGCAACTGCAACCGTCATAAATATGAGTCAGTTGCCAAGCATCTGAATTTTGATCACGTGACTATGAGGATGCTCCAACAGTTGTAACTGTGAAAAATGGTCATAAGTCACTTTATTCATTTTAATTTTAAATAGGCACTAAATGAACTATTGCAAATCAAGGACTACCTTCATTTCCTATGGCTTAGAAGAGCCACTTCATTCCTGAACATGGAAGAAGCACTAAGAGGTTTGCATTATGTTTGCCATTTTCAGTTTTTCTAAGTACCTGGAATAAAATAGAAACAGCACTTAGACTTATATACTGCTTCACAGTGCTTTTATAGCCCTCTCTAAGTGGATTGCAGAGTCAGCCTCTTGCCCCCAATAATCTGGGTCCTCATTTTACCCACCTCGGAAGGATGGAAGGCTGAGACAACCTTGAGCTGGTCAGGATCGAACTGCTGGCAGCCAGCAGAGTTAACCTGCAATTCTGCATTCTAACCACTGTGCCACCTGGGCTCTAGTTAAGTTTTGCATTCAAAAGGTCCTAGATGAAGCTACAGCAGGTGGAGCCAAATAAGCATGAGTAGAAGAAACGGAACCAATTTCATCTTTTGGAACATTTCAAATAATGAAGATGAGTAAAGAGATCATGTACTTACATACATAGACACGCATGCATGTCTGCATACTGTTTCGGGGTGGGAAACCTGCTTTGCATCAACCATTACTCTGGATTTCAAGGGTTGCTGCCTGCAGACCTTTTGAATTAAAACTTTGCATGGATTTTTATGACCCATCATTACAAGCCATCTTGAAGTCCTCCAACCTCACTGTTTCCTTCCCCGGTGCGAGATGAAATGGACTTCATGGCAGGGGGTTAATGGATGCTTGAGAACAAATGGCATAAAGTGTGTGAAGGTAAAAGGAGAAGGAATCTGCTAATTATGAGATTTGTGGGGGGACGGGGACAAGGAGAAGCTGAACGAGCAAATCTTTTACGTTGCCAAGTAAAAAAAAACCACCTGCATTAAGTGTTTTGCAAGAAGCTATACGTTGATATACGTATATACGTTGGAATGAAAGTCGGCTGATATGCCTACTGGTGCCAAATGCATTCCGTCTTCAGTTCCTTCCATTTTCCTCCTCCCCAATTCCTTCAGTAAAAGTATTTTCTCCCCCAAATTTTCCTCTATTGTCTACATCAGGATCTTATTAAAAAGGAAAAGTTCTTTCCATGCCATCCAGAAAAGATAATCAAAGAGGGATTTAGTAGTGATTTACTGATTTAGTATCAGTGTTGGCTGGAGCTCTTCAGAGGTGGGGTGGGTAGGGGTGATGGGACACCTTGAAATATTGGAAGACAATTCTGACCACAGTGGAAAACTAGATTCACTGAGCCACAGGGGTGGACACACTTTTGGGGGTCAGAAGGAACACTTTGGATTTTTTAAATTTGGAGTGCTTCTGAAAGGTGTGGATTATTTTGAACACAGAGAGAAAGTATATAACCCACCCATGCATACACCACCACTGCTAATACAAGTTTAGCTGCCAAATTTTGATGATAGATTGTAGGTCATCTAATCTAATCCCCCTGTTCAAGCAGGGGACCCTACACCATTTCCGACAAATAGCAGTCCAATCTCTTCTTGAAAGTCTCCAGTGATGAAGCTTCTACAACTTCCGAAGGCAACTTCTGTTCCATGGGTTGATTGTTCTCACTGTCAGAAAGTTCCTCCTTATTTCTGAGGTTGAATCTCTCCTTGGTCAGTTTCCATCCACTATTCCTTGTCTGGCCTTCAGGTGCCTTGGAAAATAGCTTGACCCCCTCTTCTCCATGGCAGCCCCTCAAATATTGGAACACTAATATCATGTCTCCCCTGGTCCTTCTCTTCTCTAGACTAGCCATGCCCAGTTCCTGTAACTGTTCTTCATATGTTTTTAGCCTCCAGTTCCCTAATCACCCTGGTTGCTCTTCTCTGCACTTTTTCTAGAGTTTCAATGTCTTTTTAATAGTGTGCTCACCAAAGGTAGCTTAAAGGAGAAAATATTTTTCCTCTTTTCCTCAGAGAAATAAATAACCACTGGGTTGTCAACAAAAGTTACTACAGGCAACTCTTATCAGGAGTTTCAATCACTGGTAGATTGGGTAGTTACAGGCTAATAGTAGTTCCATACATTCTTGGAAATCATTTTCTTGGTAGAAAGGAAAAGAATTGAGATGTTCTGTATTTTCGGCCCAAATAACCTGTCTTTTCTTGGTACTGTGCCTGTTTATTTGGATACTGTGTTCTGAGCAACAGAGTTTAATTTTATTAACTATTATGGCTTCAGAATGTTGCCATTAAATAGGACACTGTGTTTTACTGCCAACCTTAGTCATCTAACTCCAATTGGGGTTCGTACAGATTATGGCTAGAACATCTAATTAATATCAATTACTTAGACTGACCTGTATAATAGAAAACTAATACAAACCAGGCAAACCAGCTTGAGAATCTGGTTATAACAAGCAAAAGAAATCAAACTGTCGCTAAGCAATTTTCAAAATAATTCAAGCTTACTTATACTTTTGCTGGTTTTCAGTTCCTACCTATGCCACTCATGAGCAATACATGTTTGACTTAAGAAAGGGGTGTGAATGTTTTTTTCTAGTTTATAAAACCTTTCTTCCTTTGCAATTATGGGGAATATTTATTATTAAGCACAGAACAGAGCCTTAATAGTAGAGATGCAAAGGCATATATTGGAGAGATTTGCATTCAGAGAGGAATATTTAGTATGGTAAAGCAGGTTTGTATTAGAGGGATCGTGTTAGGCTGGGTCATGCTAGCTCACTCACAAAGTCTTAAAGGAATCAGAGATTGGGATTTTACTCATAAAGATTTGCCTGCCAACTCAGAAAATAGACATGCAAAAAAAGTCACCTTAATGGAACAAAATAAGCCTCCAGATACTGACTGGCTTCAAGCAGACCCTGGCACCTTTACATGCTGATCTCAAAAAATAGAACGCATGGGACTGTAAAGTCATAGAATCAATCATAAATCAATCCATCAATCAATGTGTCTGAATGGCCGCGCAATTGGCAACTCCAAATTTCAACCAACAAATGTTCTGTCCTACACACTGGCAAAAAAAAATCAGAACATCAAATATAAATTGGGGGGGATACGACCTCGTAGATGACCCTCACTCTGTCAAACGATCTAAGAGCCAGAGCTCACTGTAACAACATTGCCAAAAAGGCATTAAGAGTTGTTAACCTAATTTTGCGAAGCTTCTTCTCTGGTAACATTGTATTGCAAACGAGGGCATACAAAACCTTTGCCAGACCAATTCTTGAATACAGCTCATCCGCCTGGAATCCACACTGTATATCAGACATTAATACAATGGAGTAGGTCCAGAGGTATTTCATGGTTTTATATTTCCTAAATTGATTGTGGGCAGTTTTTAATATGCTTGCATATTGGCCTTTTAACTTCCGCTGTATTGGTTTTGCTGCTGTGAGCCTCCCAGAGTTGCTTAGATGAGATGAGTGGCCACATGAATCACAATTAACAACAACAACAATAATCTGGATAGTGGATGCTGCAGTACCCGGAGACAGAATAGAAAAGAAGGAACTGGAGAAAATGACAAAATGCAAAGACCTGCAAATAGAAGAAGAACGACTGGCAAAAAAGAAAAAGGGAAAAAAAAAAAAAACAAAGATAGTACCAATAGTAATAGATGCAACCCCAAAACATTTAGAGTAACACAGGAACACCTTCGGCATTTGTCAGAGTTTTGGCAGCGTGACTAGTATTATGAGATACTAGTCACTAGATACCAGGAGCAAAAACACAGCACACAGAGTGCTTTAACAAACTTACAACCTTACATCAGCTTACAGTTTAACCCTATATCATCTGGCAACTGTTAAATCATCAGTACCTGACAGCATTGACAAAATTAACCTTTCTTCCCCCACCCCCACCCCCACCCCCACCGCCAATACATCATTGTGCATGCAATTTTTGATGATGCGTTGCGTATGTATGATATGTGTTATGGTCATAGAAACTATGCCCTTGCTGGCTTGTTGCAAAAATCCGAATGAAATCAGCAGCAGAATCCCTTGTTAAGACTTTATTTTTATTCTTAAAGATGCAGTGTGTTTCCCAGGCGAGCAGAAAGGACGATTAAAATAAAATTTAAAAAAGCAGAAGCAGCAAAGGTGATAAACTGTTTGCAATAAACTTGTTTCCGAACAGGAGTAGGACAGAATGCTGCATTTAATTGTCATTTCTATTAAAAAAAAACATTCTGAGAAGTCAGAACGTCTGTCTAAAAGCTTATTCTCTTAATGTTTCCATTCTAAGCTGAATGCATAAGGTCCTACGATTTATATGTAACTGGTGTTGATGAGTAACTATACAGGCCTGCAAAACAAACGTAGTAGTCATAGTAGCCATAGTAGTCGGAGGAGGAGGAAGAGTAAAAGTAAAGGTAAAGGTTCCCCGCGCACATGTGTCCTAGTCGTTCCCGACTCTAGGGGGTGCTGCTCATCTCCATTTCAAAGCCAAAGACCCAGCACTGTCCAAAGACGTCTCCGTGGTCATGTGGCCGGCATGACTCAACGCCGAAAGCACACAGAATGTTGTTACAGAACAGTGGTTCCTATTTTTCTATTGCATTTTTGCGTGCTTTTGAACTGCTAGGTTGGCAGAAGCTGGGACAAGTAACGGGAGCTCACTTTGTTACGTGGCGCTAGGGATTCGAACCGCCAAACTGCCAACTTTTCTGATCGACAAGCTCAGTGTCTTAGCCACTGAATCACCAAGTCTACTAACTATACAGGCCTGCAAAACAAACATAGTAGTAGCAGTCATAGTAGTAGTAGTAGTAGTAGTAGTAGTAGTCAGAGGAGTAATAGTAGTAGATGACAAGAACAAAAATAGGCATTGTTCTGGAGGGTTGGAGGAAGAGAAGGAAGACCTTATTTTACGATTGTTCTATTGATGGGCTGTGAAACAAAGGGGTTTTTAAACTTGAGAGCGCCAAAGTAGCTTTTTATTCCTGATGACTTCCTTTTCAGCTGGCTAATAAAGAAACGGCGTTTGCTGAATCTGTCAGCAGAGGAAAAGCAGAATGAAAAATTCAAGAGCCGTTTTCCCAAATTGCCATCTACCCCACAAGATGCATTTGGCTTTGTCTTCTTAATGCGTTTCCAACGAGATGCCTGGGTGTGTGTTTTAAGAAGAGTGTAATCAGCTCTCCGTTGGGAATAGCCTCCACCAATATTTCAATGTCAGGGTTTTATGGAGCTCTTGGAGGCAGCAGGGAAGTGAGTTGGACTGGACTTCTGCGCAAACCACGATGAAGCGGACGACTGAGAAAAGCTACATTCAGATGTCCCAGCGTTTAGCACGGTGCACTGGCCTCATGCTCAGGGACCTCAACCTAACCTCTCAAATGCACTGTTTTCCCAGGCCTCTTTGCAGGGATTAAAAGCTTCATCCAAGACCTTTAGAAGGCAAAGGATATGTTTAAGCTACAACTTAACTAGAGGTCTTGAGGCGCAGTGGTTAGAGTGTGGTATTGCAGGTTAACTCTGCACACTGCCAGCAGTTCGATTCTAACCGGCTCAAGGTTGACTCAGACTTCCATTCTTCCAAAGTCAATAAAATGAGGGCCCAGATTATTGGGGACAATCTATCTGTAAACCGCTTAGAAAGGTTTGTTAAGGACTGTGAAGCGGCATATAAATTTAAGTGCTATTGCTATTGCTAACTTCTTCCACTGCACAATGTTTTATGTTTTGGGATCCTATGTGGTTCAAATCATACTTACAAGTCTAGCATGCTGATGATGCTGAAAGGCACTTTTTTTTGAGCATGCTGAAGAGACATTTAAAGGACATTTCATTAGAATTCATGAGCGGAAGATAAAAAGGAAACAGCCACTCTTGTGCCTTGTTGAGACAGGAGCTATATCAGATTCCTCTTGTTCCTGGTTTGTATACAGCTTATTATTAAACTTTGGTGATTGATGTTGGATGCTGCAGTTTTCTTCATCCCTCGACATCTCCTTTTCCTTATACGATATGCAGTATATCTTGATTATAAGCGATGGTGGCGCAGTGGTTACAGTGAATACTGCAGGCTACATCTGTTGCTTGCCGGCTGCCTGCAGTTTGGCAGTTCGATTCTCACCAGGCTCAAGCTTCACTGAGCTGTCCATCCTTCCAAGGTGAGTAAAATGAGGACCCAGATTGTTGGGAGCAATAGGCTGATTCTGTGAACCACTTACAGAAGGCTGTAAAGCAGTTTGAAGCAGTGTGTAAGTCTAAGTGCTATTGCTATTATATTTAGTATATTTAACTTTTTCAATAATTGTGTTGTGCCATTCTGAGAGATTTGGGGACTGAAATGCAAGATATCAATGCTTTTAAGAAATGTCCTTAAAGCAAAGAGTATTGCCTCCATGCTTCTACTAAGGTAGCATAAGTGGGGGAAATGCACTACATTTTGGAAAACGGAACAGGAACAAATCAATTCTGGAAGTAAGTCCAGAAAATGCATTGCTGGAAAAGAACGCTTGGATTGATATTTTCTCTGGGAACTTGTGGAAGCTTGCTGATTTTTTTTCGGGGAAAACCTGAATTTCAAGAGTCCCCCAGGACTCTATAACAGTCTGTGCTTATAACTCTAAAGCAGAACGACAAGATGATGCAAACAGTGAGGCCAGAAAATAGACTAGAACAGCAATTGGACGCTTACAAGGTTTTATCCTTGTTGAGTTAAAGTCATTTATCTTAGCCGAGCCTGCACTTAGGAACAAACCAGCCATTACCCATAAATATTGAAATTATAATTTGGCCTTTAATGGAAACATTTAACTTCAGGAAGTTCAGCAGAACATTTTAACTACGGCAACAAACAGCCATCGTTCGCACATTCTACTCAGTCTTCTTTGGCTTAATGGCTTGTTGAATAAACAACAACCGGTTGGATTTGCACAGCATGATAAGACATAAATCATACCTGACAAGATCCAAAAGCTGGATCTTATAAACTACTGAGCCCAAAGCTCAAACAAACCAAAAGATGATTGGTAGTGACAAATTAAAAGTAACAAATGGGCTTTTATTATTTTATTCAACCTTCCCAGGAGAACTGAAATAGTCAAATGCTACAATTAATACTTAGATGCTGAACGCTGGCATAGAAATTATTTTCCAGTGGCATTTGTTTCAACTTGAGAAATAAAAGCCTTTGTCGACATTTTTCGTAATGTTGTAAAATGGGACAGATCTCACTTCACAAATGTAATAGCAGAAACTTTTGGACTCAGCAGTGGCTGTAAGTGTTCTGATCCAGGCTTCCTTAGAAAGCAAGAAGCAAAGTCTTGGCCCCTGCAAAACCTCTTTTATTTACAGGACTGTGAATTCCTTTCATTCATATTCAGCAAGGCTTAGCAAACAGTCTTTCAGAGGAATATTTATCAACACAAACCTTATCTCACTTGAAGAGCTGCCAGATAACTAGTTTCCAAATGCAGGGCAAGGCAACACTTGGCACAGAGTCTCTTATAGTCACACACAGAACTTTCTACTCTTGAACCGACCGAAGGGATGGTTTCCTGCAAAATCCGACTCCCTGTTCATTCCTCTTTAGTTTCCTAAGGGAGAGGCCAAACCTTGGAGGTCCAAGGTATGGCTTTACTTTTAGGTCAACCCTGATTTCTTAGTTGTTCTTGTCTTCTGGCAACTCTGCACATGCACACACTGGGAACAGGCTCCAGCTGTTCTTCTGCCTTACTGCAGTCTAAACTCCCTCTCTGCCTCCGATGCGGAGCCCTTGTTTGAGCTCTCCTCAACCCCAGGACGGGCCCATGTTCCTCCCCAATCTCCTCACTGTCCAACTCTGCTACCAGCTCCGCTGACCACTGGCAGGCCACAACAGTAAGTTGAGGACTACCTGCATTTTAGAGAAACCAAATACCCTCCAATAAGTCTAACGTCTCTCCAAAAATAATTCAATATACCCCTCAGTTTGTGGTGCATCTCAGCCACCCTAGTATTCGAAACAATCTCTGGAAAGGGTTTCCTTCAGACTGAAACATTTCAGTGCAACTCAAAGGAAGTCAGACTTTCATAAAAGCAACAGCATTCCCGTGGGAATTTTGTCGGCTGTCGTGTGAAATAACAAAACTCAATTTGTTGATAGTAAATATATCCTCCATTATGAAGAAACCTCGCAACCAAGATTGGTAGCTCTTCAGCTGCCGAGAATCAAAATGATTAAATCAAAATATCAGCTAAGAAGCACGGGGAGGTTAAATTTATCTCTCTCTCACCTTGAACCAGGAACAAAAAAGAGGGAAGCCTTAGAACTATCAAGGAGCCTAGGCCAGAGTCTATTAAGCCTAGGAGAAATATTTTAAATTGTTATGCTGGCAATATATCCCTGAGGTTTTTAAGAAGAGATTGGACACCAACTTGTCTGAAATGGTATAGAGTCTTCTGCTCGGACTAAAAGACCTCCAAGGTGTCCCCCCCCCCCCAACTCTGTTATTCTGTTATGCCTGCAAAATATTAGTTTAAGGGAAGAATGTTGCAGTACTCTTTATTATAATTCATCCAAAGAAGACAAGAGAAAGCATTCTGGTAAGAAGAACGACATGATAGCCTAGGGTAGCCAAAAATCAGGAACCTAATATTGTCTGGTAGCTCACAAAAGCATGTGCTTTTTTCATAGAATATACAGCCTGAAAAGATCTACCAAACTCCTCCCTTCTTCTGGTCAGGTCCTGGAGGTCTTTATATTCCCTTGAGCAGGACTTTCTGATAGGTCCTCACTGCAGGATAGCAATATCAATAGCACTTAAGACTTATATACCGCTTCACAGTGCTTTACAGCCATCTCTAAGTGGTTTACAGAGTTAGCATATTGCCCCCAACAATTTGGGTCTTCAATTTATCCACCTCAGAATGCTGGAAGGCTGAGTCAACCTTGAGCCTGGTTGAGATTCAATCTACCACATTGCAGGCAGCCAGCAGGCAGCAGAAGTAGCTTGCAATACTGCACTCTAACCATTGCGCCACCACAGCTCATAAGGATGCTCAATTTTTGGACCTTTAGAGAGCTGGTTCTAAGGTTCTGAAATCAACTTCCTTCCTCCTTTTATCTGTGGGAAATTGATGCATTTACTTTGGTTTTAAACACCTGTAACTTCATTTATTTCACTAGGGACCACAGACTTTACAAAAGTTTTAATTTCATTAGGGATTCTTTTTATTCCGTTACAGGTCTAGTATAGCATTGTGTTTCACCCTTCTCTTACTTAGCCAAGAGTTCCAGTTTAATAATTATTTTAAATTCTCCTGTTCTTGATTGTTCAAGAGCAATCATTGTGAGGTTTTTTTTTTTTTTTTTGGTTGGTTAGTTAGTTTTATATGACAGTTTACTGTGTGAAGAAACATATGAGGACAATTGCATTAAAACTAATAGATTTATATAGGGGAAAGGAGAGGGAGGGAGGGAGGGGGAGAGAGAGAGAGAGAGAAGGAGAGAGAGAGAGAGAGAGAGAGAGATAGAGATAGAGAGAGAGAGAGAGAGAGAGAGAGAGAGAGAGAGAGAGAGAGAGAGAATATTTTATATTATGACTGTCCTTCTACTTTTTTTTAGGAGAAAAAGAAAGAGGAACTAAGGGAACAGGTTGGGCTACAAACTCCACCATGCCCAAATAGCATCCTTTGATAGGAAAAGATAACCAAGGCTCAGCCAATTTTTCCTTTATTCTTCATCCTGAGGAAGACAAGGCCTGAGATGTCCAACTCTCACTATCTGTCATGGCTTACACTTGTTTAAAATAACCCAGTTTTGAAAATGCTGGTTGATCCACTTTTCTAACCATGCCAAGTTACCTTTCCATCTTTGGCTTCAGTGATGCCTTCAAACCCTTAGATCTCCCGAAAGACATGTCACATCACTTCTGTCTTTTCATGTGAAAAGCATCATCTTCCTCTTTAAGGGGTTTTCTGCCTCACTGACCTTTATATTCAACAAAAAAGCATTTTAATCTTTGCCTCTGCTACTCCATTAAGTGGTTTCTCACTGGACTGGCACTGAATGAGCTTTCTTTGCTTTGGCAGGCTCAGCTAAACTATTGAGACCTCGACTGAAATCCTCATTTTACAGCATATATTTTATTTGTTGCTGTTCATTAATAAGCTCACTTCATTGTTTCTTAAAATCCAAACTCAGACATCCAAGGACACATGTGAAAAAAAAGAAAGAAAACAGTTTGATTTATTGGACTTGCTTCACTCCGCCTTACTCTTAAGAAACTACTCTTAAGAAATCTTAAGATTCTTGACAAATGCATCTTGTCTTTTTATGTACACTGAGAACATATACACCAAAGCCAAATTTCTTGGCCAATAAAGAGTTCTATTCTATTCTATTGCTATATTTGCATGATTGGGACTGGGCTTTGAAGCTAAACAGGACCATACCTAGTTAGTACTTGAATTGGAGATCATCAGAAAATCTCAGAACACCTTGCACCAGCAAGACTGGTAAAAAGATATAAAGATAGATCTGCTAAATGCTGGAAGTATAATCAATCATCTGGTTCATATTACCATATGTGGTGGACATGCCCAAAAGCTAAAAAATATTGGAGGAAATTACATACTAGGTTGGACAAAATGATAAAGCAACACATAGATTTGAAACCAGAAATATTTTTGTTGGGACATTTTGCTGGAAAAAAAATATGATAAAAAGACTATATATCTGGTTTTACATATACTGACCACAATGAGAATTGTATTTGCGCAGCAATGGAAAATGATGAGATTCCGTCAGATGAGAATGTAATTAAGAAAATATTAGAATGTGCAGAAATGGACAGATTAACACTTATTATCAAGGATAAAGAAGAAACTGATTTTTTTTTTGATCTTTGATGTATTTTATCAATGGCTAGACAATAGAAAAAGAAGTTAGAAAGGAGGAGGTATAAAAAGGGGAAATATTAATCTGGAAAGATGTTAAATAAGATGTTAAGTATTATTGCCATTATATTATTATATTATATTAATTATATTATATTATATTATATTATATTATATTATATTATATTATATTATATTATATTATATTATATTATATTATATTATATTATAATATTATATTATATTATATTATATTATATTATAATTATAATTATATTAATTATCTTATCTTATCTTATATTATCATATATTATCATATATTATTATATTATATTATATTATATTATATTATATTATATTATATTATATTATATTATATTATATTATATTATATTATATTATAATTATAATTATATTAATTATCTTATCTTATATTATCTTATATTATATTATATTATATTATTATATATTATTATATTATATTATATTATATTATATTATATTATATTATATTATATTATATTATATTATATTATATTATATTATATTATATTATATTATATTATATTATATTATATTATAATCAATATTATTGTGATGAAAACTACAACAAATATATGGATTATGGTTGTTTAAAAATTCAAACTACCAGGCCTATGTCCCAAAGACGTCTCCAATCTACAACACAGTCCTTTCAACAGTTCCAAGAAGGCTCCACGCCAATTTGAACCACCCAGGTGACTCTGGGGACACACATCCCAAACCTTGAGGTGACCTTAACAACCCACTAACAGTGTTTCTCAACCTTGGCCACTTGAAGATGTCTGGGCTTCAACTCCCAGAATTGAAGTCCAGACATCTTCAAGTGGCCAAGGTTGAAAAACACTGCACTAATAGAATGCAAAGGACCAGTTGTCTGCAAGGATTATATATCCTTCCAATCCCCACCATCCAGCCAGAGCTGAAGAAGCTTCTTGGGTGAGAAGCGAAATGTCTTTGAAGAAAAAAAAAAACACAGAAATTCCAGTTGTCTCTTGAAAAAGCACCTTTGGGACAACCATGTCCTGGATAACTAAGAAGCTCCATAGACACTTTCAGGCCAATGGTAGAGGAGCCAAGATCGAGGAATATTCATTTATAAATAAAAAATATAGCCAACCTCACCTATCCCATGATGTACAAACATCATACCATCTAATAAGATGATGGGAAATTATCTGAAGTATTGGCATTATGTATTGCTGCCTCTTTTAACACAAATTTTAACTAATTAGGCTTCACACAGGAAATCAAATGCAATTGCACAAAGACTCAATTTTCCATACAGCTGAGGATCTGACCTTTCAAGAGTTGGGAAAGAAAATTATTGTTAATTAACATGATTAATCATTTCCTGTTATTTCCAGTTAATTAGGGTTTTGTTTTTCTTTAATATATTTAAAAAAAATAGTCAGATGGATTGATGGATGGGTGGGGAATGGTGGGGAATACAAAATGATATGGTGATGTCACTGGCATTTCAGACCCCCCCCCCTACACTAAGCCATGGATTGCTGAATAAGTCACAATTAGCTGCATTCACATAAGCTACAATCCTTTAAACCAGGTTTCCAAAATGCAACGGTTGAGTTCACACAACACACTAAATCCAAGGCAAACAAACCGCATGTTGAAGCAAGCTAAAGACTTCTTGGTGCTACAGAAGCCCCAAAGGAAAGGAGATCAATCCTTTACATCTTCTATTGGTCTTCTCCTTCTCCCTCCTTCTCCTTCTCCCTCCAATGGATTGATGATAAGGTCATCTAAGTCAACTCCTGGCTCATTGCAGAAATCCAACTGAAAACACTTTTGACAAGCAGCTTTCCATCCCCTGCTTGATTATGCCCAGTGATTAAAGATAAAGGTAAAGGTTCCCCTCGCACATGTGTGCTAATTGTTCTTGACTCTAGGGGGCAGTGCTCATCTTCATTTCAAAGCCGAAGAGCCAGCGCTGTCTGAAGACGTCTCCGTGGTCATGTGACCGGCATGACTAAACTCTGAAGGTGCACGGAACACTGTTACCTTCCCACCGAAGGTGGCTCTTGTTTTTCTACTTGTGTTTTTTACGTCCTCTCCAACTGCTAGGTTGGCAGAAGCTGGGACAAGTAATGGGAGCTCACTCGGGATTCGAACCGCTGAACTGCCGATCTTTCTAATCGACAAGCTCAGTGTTTTAGCCACTGAATTGGTTCCAGTTTCATTCAGATGGTTGATTCAATCGGATTGGACTATCCAAACTGATTTGGGAAAACTGGGTTCCCTCAATGTTTCAATTTTTTTTTAAAAAAAAATGCACATTTCCTTCAAACAGATCAACTTGGAAAAAGAATTTGCAGGTTCAGTCAAATGGCTTTGTAATTATTTACTGAATCATATCTATGCAAACTGCCATTGATGGTCAGAGAAGACTCCCCAAAAAAGTTTATCATCTTTCTGAAACTATTTCAGATTAACTTATTAGAGAAGAAATAAACTCGGTAACTAATTGCAAGGTTCTGTATTTGAGAATAATAACAGTATTATATTAACTATTTTTTTGCAAACCAGCAATGGATGGATGGATGGACGGATAGATTTTGTACTAGTTTTGCAGTGTTTTTTTTTTTTAAATCAACTTGTAACACTATGGATTTTTGCAAGAGACATGAAAATCCAACCTACCCCATTAGTTTTTCTAGAAGACTAACTCCATCAGGGTTTCCCTTTTGTAGTAAGAAAGCAATCAAATACAATCCCAGATACTGAACTACAAAATGCACTTTGTTCATCATTTATTTTAACAAGTGTCATTTACTTTCAATTATTGATGGCCCTACTTAGTACACTCATAAAGGCCCTCCAGCATACAATGTTTAAAATAATGGATTCTAATAATACTTCCCTGGGTTATATTGAGATATTTGAGGACGTCAGGGGTATCTTTGGAAAATATCATTGGATCTATAGATTAGGCAAAGCAAGGCAATTGGGGTCTCTTCACACGTTGCATATTACTTATGCAAAATTATTTTAAAGCATGTAGGCTACAATGGTGCAGATGTTTATTTAGCATCCAATCTCATGAGGCCAACAAAAATGTTCAACCCGGTATAAGATCCAAGGGATCTCTGTATTCCTCTGGACGTGGGGGAAAGGAAAATTCAAAATTAAACACTTTTGTTAATTATGAAATGTTTTTGTACTCTTTGCACTCTTCTCAAAAATCTTACAGCCCCTGTGAATGTATATGAAGTATTAGTGTCAACTCTTCCTGTTCTAACTTCTAATGCCAAGTTATGAGCCACGGTGGCGCAGTTGTTAGAGTGCAGTACTGCAGGCTACTTCTGCTGCCTGCCGGCTGCCTGCAATTTGGCCGTTCAAATCTCACCAGGCTCAAGGTTGACTCAGCCTTCCATCCATTCGAGGTAGGTAAAATGAAGACCCAAATTGTTGGGGGCAAGAGGCTGACTCTGTAAACCACTTAGCGAGGGCTGTAAAGCACTGTGAAGCATTATATAAGTCTAAGTCCTGTTGCTATAGATTATTCCAGTGACTGGAACAAAAAGTGTTGATACAAATAACAGAAGAGTAAAGTTGGAAGGGACCTTGGAGGTCTTCTAATCCAAGCCCCTGCTCAAGCGGGAGACCCTATACCACTTCAAACAAATGGCTGTCCAGATTCTTCTTCAAAACCTCCAGTGATGGAGCATCCACAACATCTGGAGGCAAACTGTTTCATGAGTTACCATATTTTTCAGGGTATAAGACGCACCCTTTTCCCTCCAAAAAAGAGGATGAAAATCTGGCTGCGTCTTATACACGGAATACAGCAATTTGTTGCCTCCCGAAACTCCGCCCCCTTCACCAAAATGGCCATGCATGGCCTTTAGGAGCCGTTTTTTGCTCACTTTTGCCCCCGCAGCCCCCAAGAGCACTCTATAAGCTTCCTAATGCTCTTTATTTTGACAAAAAACAGGCCCATTTTTTGCTCATTTTTGGCCCCTCCACACACACACACCCCGGAACACTCTACAAGTCTCCTAAAGGCTATTCATGCCCTTTTTTGAAAATAAAATGGGCCTTTTTTTGTGAAAAATGGGCCGTTTTTTGGGAGGTTTGCAGAGTGCAAAAACTTTTTTTTATTTGCCTCTTCAAAACCTTGGTGCGTCTTATTCTCCGGTGCATCTTATACTCCGAAAAATGTGGTAATTATTCTCACGGTCAGGAAATTTCTCCTTAATTCTAGATGGGATCTTTCTTTGAACAGCTTCCACCCATTGCTTTTTGTCCTGCCGTCAGTTGCATTGGAGAATAGGTCAAACCCCGCTTTTCTGTGACAACCCCTGAAATATTGGAAGACTCCTATTGCGTCACTCCGAATCCAAAACTACAGTAGTGGCCAAAATGGTGGAAACCTTTTGGGAAAAGTGTATTTGTGAGGTTTGATGGCTAATAACACCCCTTTCTTTTTGGAGTAGTACCATAAAATTATATATCAATGGAAAGGAAATTTAATCAAGAATGTAATGCAATACGGTTTGGTCAACTATCTGCATTCCATGAAAAGTTATAGCCAAATATAGCCAGCAATAAAACCCAGTTAATCATTCAATCTTGGTTTCACATTATAACAGCTGCAGAACTAAAAGACTTGGTTCACTCCATGGGAAGACATTGTAAGGCCGTAATTCATGCTAAAGGTCATCCTGATATGGTGATAATTTTTGTATATCTCATTTTCCCCCCTATGTTGATAATTTTGGTTTATATCATTTTTTTCTACGTGTTTCACTTCTTCTTTATAACTGCTATTCTAATAGCAAATCCTTGATGAAAGGTGTTGCGTTACATTCTTAATTAAATTATTTTTCCATTGATATAAACTTTTATGGTACTACTTCAAAAAAAATGGTGTTATTAGCCATCAAACCTCAAAAATACTGTACACTTTTCCCAAAAGGTTTCCACAATTTGGGCCACTACTGTATTGCCAAGAAAACTGATTGACATTTTATCCGAGTATCAGCATACATTGCTTCTATCCAACTCATCGTTCTCCTCAATTTATAAAGAGTGACCATGTTTCTCTTATAATGTTGAATTCCATCTTTTTTTTTTCCTTCGTGGCTCTTCATTTCCTGATTTTCCATCGCTCTCTTTTGCATTCTTTATGAGCACTTACAACACACAGCATTGCATCATATTCGGCCAGAGAGACAATTTAAAATAGAATCATAAAACGAAACTTACTTCTCTTGCAATATCGTTTTACTGAAAAAATAATAATAATAATAAAAAATAAAAGTGTTGCTCTTAACGTTCAGCTTTGCCCTTGGTTTCACACCATTGGACCTGTCACTGGAATTAAACAGAAGACGGTTAAAACTGATAGCTGCAAGGAGAGCGGGAAAGAACTGAACACAGCACTTTTGAGATAAAATATCCTAATAAAAACAGAATCTCATTTAAATTTTTATTTCTCATGAACTTGCAAAATAAAGAAAGTCCAAGGGTAAGAAGAGGGGGGGGGGGAGGGTGACCTTAATTTTGAATGATCTGTCTTCAGAGATAATGCTGAAGATAGCAAAAAAAAAAAATCTAAAGAAAAAAATTAAAAATGGGGGGAAATCCAGCAGTGAACACAAAATCCAACTTGTGATATTGAAGGAAAGAGACAAAGTCAGAACTTCCAAAGAGCCACAGAATGTTCATCATCACTGCCATCTGGTGGACAAAATCATAAGTACTCTAAAGAAGACTTGATTTTTTTGGGTGCGGGGCAGAAAGCAAGTCCCCCCTTCTAAATGGGTAATCTGACCAATGCTGCAATATCCCCATTTTTAATTCTGCTTTCCCCCCTCCCCCATTTAGGGGCATACCTTGCTAAATATGATGCAGCGGCCAAAAAAGCCAACGCAGGCTGCATCAACCGAGGGATAGAATCAAGATCACATGAAGTGTTAATACCAATTTATAATGCCTTGGTAAGGCGACACTTGGAATGCGGCATTCAGTTTTGGTCACCACGATGTAAAAAAGACGTGGAGACTCTAGAAAGAGTGCAGAGAAGAGCAACAAAGATGATTAGGGGACTGGAGGCGAAAACATATGAAGAACGGTTGCAGGAACTGGGTATGTCTAGTTTAATGAAAAGAAGGACCAGGGGTGACATGATAGCAGTCTTCCAATATCTCAGGGGTTGCCAGAAAGAAGAGGGAGTCAAGCTATTCTCCAAAGCACCAGAGGGCAGGACAAGAAGCAATGGGTGGAAACTCATGAAGGAGAGAAGCAGGAGAAATTTCTCTAAGGATAAATTTCCTGACAGTTAGATCAATTAATCAGTGGAATAACTCCACTCCAGAAATTGTATGTGGTTCAACACTGGAAGTTTTTAAGAAGATGTTGGATAACCAGTTGTCTGAAGTGGTTTCCTGCCTAAGCAGGGGGTTGGACTAGAAGACCTCCAAATCGCCTTCCAACTCTGTTATTCTATTCTATTCTATTCTATTCTATTCTATTCTTTATCAATTCAAGCAAATTATGCATTACTCTATGCTAGTCAAATTCAAGAGAGACTGCTATTCTTGAGACATGGATATATGTTATTTTCTGCTTCCAGGAAATGACAAGGGATTAAGAGCTTATTAGGAGAGCAAAATAACGACAACGTTAAATCAGCACCACAAAAAAATGATTGACTACATAAAGCTTCAAGCCGGTGAAATATTAGAAACTCAGTCAATGTTCTCTGACAGCGCACAATCACTCTAACTGCATCAAAAGTAGCTGTTTTTAAGAATCTCAGGTTCTCCTACGCTCTTTCTGGGAAGTGCCTGCTATTCCATTAGTCTCCATTTCATCATCCCAGGACATTAGCAATCAGTGTTATTTGGCCTTCCTAGCCACTAAAAAAAAATTCTTAAAAAATGTGTTGTTCATTTGAACAGATTATATAGCTATCCATCTCACAACTGGGAACAAAACAGATGGGTTCTATTCAGCCAGGGTTTGACAGAGACTCTAGAAAAAGTGCAGAGAAGAGCAACAAAGATGATTAGAGGACTGGAGACTAAAACACGTGAAGAACGGTTACAGGAACTGGACATGGCTAGCCTAGTGAAGAGAAAGACCAGGGGAGACAGGATAGCAGTCTTCCAATATTTGAGGGGTTGCCACAGAGAGGAGAGGGTCAAGCTATTTTCCAAAGCACCCGAAGGCCAAACAAGGAATAATGGATGGAAATTGACCATGGAGAGATTCAATCTAGAAAAAAGGAGGAACTTTCTGACAGTGAGAACAGTCAACCAATGAAACAGAAGTTGCTTCCGAAGTTGTGGGAGCTTCATCGCTTGAGACTTTCAAGAAGAGATTGGACTGCCATTTGTCAGAAATGATGTAGGGTCTCCTGCTTGAGCAGGGGTTGGACTAGATGACCTATAATGTCCCTTCCAACTCCATTAATCTGTTTTTATCTGAGAATTACTTTAAAACAAACATACAAACCCAAAACCCGGCTCTTTCTCACCAGCTCTTTTCCTTGGAGGTCTAGAAAGACAAATGATGCGCAAGGACTGTTTTGCCTTAGTTTTCTGGATCGAATCAATTTATGCCTGCATTTGATTGCCTCCGTTTGGAGCTAAATCTAACCCTCAATTAGCCATTTTCTATTTGTTCCTGCAGTTAACTAGTTCCACGCTTAATGATCGCTTAATAATTATGTGAGTTGGGGGAACAGAACTACCAATTGTACGTAGTAAGTATTTAGCTGAAATCTGCTTCTTGGCTGTTTTCAACCATGAAGGCTCCCAAAGGCCAAATAGTCCTGGCCATATGCACGAGCTAGCTACTCTCTTTGCAACAGCCTTATAAGACAGAATTTGAAGTCTTCAGGTACCCAGATTATTTTGGGAATTCTTCTTAATTAACAACAGCTAGCAGGGTTGTTGACATTCTAGGTTGATGATGAACAACATCTGCTATACTTCTTGTGGTTGGTGTAATAGTTTTTTTTAAAATTAAACACACATATGATTAATGATTATAACTATAATTTTGACCCATGATCTAATACTTGTAGTTTATATGTGCACTGTGAGCTTATGCACCAGAGACAATTCCTGGTGTGTCACAATTGGCTAATAAAGAATTCTACTCTACTCTACTCTACTCTACTCTACTCTACTCTACTCTACTCTACTCATATTTTAGACTAGCTGAATATCCGTGCTCTGCTATGAAACTATGTGATCGGGCTTGATAAATCGACATTTACAACTTGAAAATAAATGAGTAGTTTCAATAAGCCTCTCCTCTCCCCTTCTCTCCCTCAGACTTGCGCCAGAGAGGTGTCTTCTATCTTTTCCCCTTCTCTCCCTCAGGCTGTCCTATTGATCCTCTCCTATCCTCTTCTCTCCCTCAGGCCTCTCCTTTATTATCCCCTTCTCTTCTTCAGGCAGGCCAGATGAGTGATGTGCTGGCCACGCCCACGTCCAAGTGGTAGTTGGAACAGAGTTCTTTTCAGGTAGGAAGGGGAAGTATAGTGTCTATGCATGTTCATAATAGTATAAGAAATGCTAATGAACTGATGGTCATTTCAAGCACCTAGAAGCCAAGAAGAACATATGTGCCAAATTTCAAGTTTGCAGGCTTTACGATTCTGGAGATTTCATGATGATGCATGAGTGGTATTTTGCTTTTCTAGAGAGAGAGAAGGAGATTTGAAGCAGTGAGAGAATGTATATGTATACATCCTGGTTACTCAACAACCATGGATTTCCTGATCAGTGATCTTTTTTTGTGTTAGAAATCTTACTCATTTATCAATATATCAAATACAAGATAAATGAAAACAATGGAAAAGTAGAGGAGAAAAGGGAAACAAGAACAAAGTTAGAGATAAAAGGGAAGAAGGAAAGCATTGACCTCTGACTCTTTTTTTTTAGTGCAGAAGAATAAGGTAATGATATACAACCTCAACTTTTTACTTTTACATAGTAATAAGTAGTAGCCATTTCTATAACAGCAAGCCTATCTAATCAGCAAAAAGTCAAAGTCTCATTTTATTCACCTCAAGAACAAAGTCCAGGAGTGGTTTCCAAGCAAAAACAAAGTTACTTGTATTTTTTCTTTAATTAAAACAGTAAATTTAGCCATCTCCGCTAATTCCATCATGTTTTGCAGACAGCCATCCATTGTGGGAATCAAAGTAACTTTCCAAGATTTCCCAATCAATGGTATGACCACCTTCTTACATCCTTCCTAAACACCACAAAGAAAGTTAGCAGGTGGGGGGCCAGGGGTGGGAAAAGTCATTTTCACTTTCTTGAACACTTTATTTCAGCAGTGAAAATAAAAAAAAAATGTCATAGTGGTCCAACTAATTTCTTTCCTCAATTCATTTCTGTTTTGTTTTGTTTTTTTACTGGCCATGCAGGATGTCAACAGTGAACAGTTGTAAACAAACCTGTGAAGAGGATTGACCAAATGGAATGGAATGTGTGGAATGACCTTGAGGAATGAGAAGAGATGCTCTCTCTAGGAAAGAATCAGAGAAAAAGAGGCAGGAGCCCTCCGTGGTTTAACTGGCAGAGAAAAGTGTCGCTGCATTCGTTTGTTTGTCAACTTGAGCTTATATTCTGAGTTATACAGTAGAAAGAATCGTGTCTTATCTGACAGTGATTACTGCGCATGTCTCATAATACGTCACATCCTTCTTTACTTCCTTCTGATCTTCCGTTCGCCTGCCGAAGGAGGTGGGCAACATAGCTCTTGCCAAAATGTAAGATATAGAGAGTAAGATTTGTATTTTGTTTTATTTCATATTAAAGTTGTTCATTAGAATATGTTCTCGGGTTTCATTTTCTGCTTATCTGGAAATATGCTGCTTGGAAGGCCGACGGTCCATACCTCATTAATGAAAGGGGGGGGGGAAACTCCCTCCTTCACAAAAAGAAACTTAGGAAGGGCTCACCATAATGGATCAAGCAATCGGCAGCCAGAAATTTGTGCCTTCAGACCGGCAATATTCTGTCAATGTAGCCTTACATCAGGGGTGTCCAAACTTGGGAACTTTAAGACTTGTGGACTTCAACTCCCAGAATTCTGGGAGTTGAAGTCCACAAGTCTTAAAGTTCCCAAGTTTGGACACCCCTGCCTTACATAGAAGTAAAATGTGTTCCTCTAGTGCAGGGGTCAGCAACCCGTGATTCCAGAGCCGCATGTGGCTCTTTCATCCCACTGCTGTGGCTCCCTGACGCCGGTCAGCTCCACAATTGATAGGGTTTTTGGTTAGGACAGGTAGAGGAAAGAATATGCCACACTAGGAGGAGACTCTATGGTGGGGGAACCGGACTTCCGGTTGGCTCCAGAATTGAACAAGGGGTTTCCGGTTAGGACATTTGTGGCTCTTTGAATGTTTAAAGTTGCCTACCCCTGCAGGCATTGGCACTAAGACACCCAAATTCGCTTTTCACGGCTAAGGCGAGATTTGGAACTCACAATCTTCCTGGTTTCTAGCCAGGTGCCTTCAACCGCTAGCCCAAACTGGCTGATGCTTGACAAATGCAAAGAAACAACAACCCTCCCCCCCAAAAAAAAACCTCCAACATAAAACAGATGCTTGATAAAAGAATAAGAAGGAAGCCACGGATAGACTTGTCCCATTAAAATATATATTCCTGTGATTTGCATTTTATAATTGTTTCTGTAAAGGATGGTGTGAACTGAAATGCAGAACAGCTGTCTCTTTTATGCTCCCCCATCGCCACCCCCGCGGAGTGGCAGAATGCTAAATAGCTTCAATCCCACCAGGCAGGAAAAAGATAGGAATGTGTTCTTTTGATCATTTCTTCAATTTCAACCCCAGAATAGGAATCATTCCCCCCTTCTCATTTGCCTGTTTCAGTCTGCTCAGGAAGCAAGCAATGGTACCCCCAAAATGACCAGCTCCTTGGCTTTGGCTCATGGCCAAGGCATAGGAGAGTTCCAGTGTTCACCCCGAGGTCCTATCTCTTCTAAACAAGGCAGGGGGGAAATGATGGGACACGGCTCCCAATTATTAAACCTACTGAGATTTCTAAACACTGGGCTATTACAGAGTGAACAAAGATACTTGAAGGTTTTCTGATTTCAATTAAGATTATTATCTCCTCTGAGGAACAGGCTGTAGCTGCTGGGAAATCTCTTTAACTAATCTGTTTTCAAATGATAGCAGTTAAATAGTAAATTGTAGGCCTGTTTGTATTATATTTGAGCTCTAGCTGGTCTCTGTGTGTGTGTGTGTGTGTGTGTGTGTGTGTGCCTTTTCTGTCCAGTCCTGTCCTGTTTGTGTGTCTCTATGTGTGTGTGTGTGTGTGTGTGTGTTTGTGTTTTGCAGAAATGGCATAGGATGTCTGTCTGTCTGTCTGTCTGTCTGTCTGTCTGTCTATCTATCTATCTATCTATCTATCTATCTATCTATCTATCTACTCTGTCTGTCTATCTGTCCGTCCGTCCGTCCGTCCACCCGCCCATCCATCCATCCATCCATCCATCCATCCATCCATCCATCCATCCATCTATCCATCTATCCATCTATCCATCTATCCATCTATCCATCTATTGTGTCTGCCTGCCTTCCTGCCTGCCTGCCTGCCTATCTATCTATATCCATCCATCCATCCATCCATCCATCCATCCATCCATCCATCCATCCATCAATCCATCCATCCATCTCTCTCATCTGTCTACCATCTGTCTGCCTGCCTACCTGCCTATCATCTGCCTATTATTTATGTGATTGCCTATCTCAAAAAAAAGCTACTCCAAGTGGTATACAACAAGCTAAGTTCAGGCAAAAAATAGATAGGAATAATCACCAACAAAAATATAAGACAGTCATTAAAAAAAAAAAAACCAAAACTACAAGGCAGAAGGGAGACCTAATATTAACAGCAGTCATAGACCCATCTTAAAATTTCACTGATATCATATTCAAGTGGCTATTGGATTGAATTTTAATCTCCCTGTTTTGCAAAACGCTTGCACACATGGTCCCAGGGCTGTTTTGCAAACAATAATGCCTGATTTTGTACATAAATTCCAACGGACAGCTTTGGCAACTCTGTCTGGTTATTGTTTATACTCTGTGTGAATGACTTTTACTACAGCCACTAATGAGATGATCTACAATTTCATCCTTCACTTTTACATAACCATTATTTGGCCTTGTCAGAAATAAGATCGGTTTTGGCTGGAATGGTATGAGTTTGCTCTTGAGTTGCATGATTGTTCCCTTAATTTCTTTTTAAGGGATTCCAGACACCATCAGACGGGATGAACAGATTAGACTTTAATCTGTTTTTTTCCCCCTTTAATATCATGCATGTGGTTTGTTTTTCCAGGTATTAATAAAACTTTGAATTACTTCCTTTTAATATTCTGATTTAGTTTTCTTGAGAAGCCCCCCCCCCTTTTTAATAAACATCCATAAATAAATTTCATTTTTCTGACTTTGTGTTTCAGATTCTGTCTTTCTCTACATTTTGTACTATTTGCAATCATCTTCTATCACTTCTGCTTCGGTGAGAAAGACATTGTTACACTATTATTAAGCTAGTATTATTTTTAAATATTGTTCGGTTTAATGCCACGTATTTTCTCAGGAGCTGTAGTTGTCTGTACTGCCTAGGTAGACCAGATCAAGAAATCAACCACCCAAGACTAAAAGAAAGGAAGGCTAAAAAAAATAAAATCTATTTGCTGAGATTGACTAAGATAACAAAATGTTGCACAGGTAACATTTACAACAATTCATTTAGTGACTATTCAAAGTTACAACGGCACTGAAAAAGTGACTGATGACTGTGTTTTACACTTATGACCCTTGCAGCATTCCCATGATCATCCAATGCTTGGAAACTGACTCATATTTATGATTGCAGTGTCCTGGAGTCACGTGATACCCATTTGCGACCTTCTGATGAGCAAAATCAATCTATCTATGTACTCTGTCTATCTGTCTGTCCGCCCGTCCGCCCATCCATCCATCCATCCATCCATCCATCTATCTAATGTGTCTGCCTGCCTGCCTGCCTGCCTGCCTGCCTGCCTGCCTGCCTGCCTGCCTATCTATCTCTATCCATCCATCCATCCGTCCGTCCGTCCATCCGTCCATCCATCCATCCATCTCTCTCATCTGTCGACCATCTGTCTGCCTGCCTACCTGCCTATCATCTGATGAGCAAAATCAATGGGCGAAGCCGGATTCGTTTAACAATATCGTGTTACAACAGCATTTGCTTTGAGAGGTTTGGAACAGGAGCTATTGTAACCTTTGCTGTCCTAATTCTAGCTCAGCACCCTTAACTAGTGCAGTGATTCAGAATCAAGGAAGGTCTAGTTCTCAACAACTCAAGGAACCAATCGAAAGAATATTTGTAGCTCGGGATTAAACTCTGCAGCTCCTTTGTGCTTTCCGAGTTTGGTTGTTTGCTTGCAGACACTTCATTATCCAACAAGGTAACATTACCCACATCATGTTGCCTAGTTGGGTAGTGAAATGTGGGCAATCAAACAACCAAACTCAGAGAGCACCGAGGACTACACAATTCCATGAAACTTCAACACCTTAGACACCATCCAGAAAGTTTTCTTCAATAAAGTAATATTTATTCGTTTACAGCTCAGCAGGTTGCTTCAGCAAAGGTTTATACCCACTTCTTGCCTTAAGATGGTCTATGATTGCAGCATCTCCAATTTTGTGGAATGTTGGGGCTTAAAAAGTCCTAGATGTGTTTTCTTAGGCTCGCAAATTACTAATAGGTTCACAATAAAATATGAAAAAATATGAAAAGTCATCCTTCGCATGTACCGTCCAGTTAATTAGTTGCCCAGCCTCACCAGGCCTGTAAGATTAGTTAGAAGTATAAGGGGAGCACCTCACAGTTTATTCAACGTTGAGTTGTCAAATACTGCTAAGTCGCTGACCCAGGAGACATGACATTTTTCTGATAGATTATGATATCTCCCTGGATCTTTGCTTCCTGTTTCGGAAGAAAAAATGCCCGTTTTGATAAGTTCTTAACAAAACATGAAGGCAACAAAAACCATACTGCTGCTGTTGCTGAGGTTTGTTGCAAACAATTAATTTGTAACGACCTGTGCAAGATTGCAAGACACCCATGGCAAAAATGAATGATCTCCATGAATTACTAGCTCCAGTTTTCCATCTTTAGTGTATTCTCTTCTCTCACTTTCTCCCCAAAATAACTCTCGGTGACTTGCTTTGTGTTGCAATGAAAGTGCTAGTGAGATTCCTGTTTACTAGTCTGTCTAGAATCAGACTATTTGTGGAAAGAACTGAGACTAACTGACCAATGCCCTATGGCAGTGGTCACCAACTGGCGGTCCACAAGAAAATTTTGGTGGTCCACAGGAAAATCTTTGCACTTTTAATATATTTTTTTATATTGCACTAAATCTGGGATCCTCAAACTATGGCCCCTGGGCTGGATATGGCCCATTGAAGCAAATACTCCTGCTCACTGATGGGATGGGGTCCTCCAGGCACTTAGCTTGGCTGCCTGTTTAGTAGCTCCAGCCCTTCCCTCCCTCCCTCCCTCCCTGGGAATCCAGGCACTTCAACACTGGAAGTCTTTAAGAAGATGTTGGATAGCCATTTGTCTGAAACGGTATAGGGTTTCCTGCCTAGGCAGTGGGTTGGACTAGAAGACCTCCAAGGTCCCTTCCAACTCTACTATTGTATTGTATTGTATTGTATTATTGTATTATTGTATTGTATTATTGTATTGTATTGTATTGTATTATTGTATTGTATTGTATTGTATTATTGTATTGTATTGTATTATTGTATTATTGTATTGTATTGTATTATTGTATTGTATTGTATTGTATTGTATTGTATTGTATTGTATTGTATTATTGTATTGTATTGTATTGTATTGTATTGTATTGTATTGTATTGTATTGTATTATTGTATTGTATTATTGTATTGTATTATTGTATTGTATTGTATTATTGTATTGTATTATTGTATTGTATTGTATTGTATTGTATTGTATTGTATTGTATTATTGTATTGTATTGTATTGTATTGTATTATTGTATTGTATTGTATTATTGTATTGTATTATTGTATTGTATTGTATTGTATTGTATTGTATTGTATTGTATTATTGTATTGTATTGTATTGTACTGTATTGCATTGCATTGTATTGTATTGTATTATTCAGTGAATGGTACACGAAACTTCAGCCGGGCTCCTCAAAAGACAGAGTTTGCAGGGGGCCGATCTAGCCCCTCGGCTGGCTACAAGACAACATTCATTCTTGGCCATATTTGAGATTCCTAGCTGCAATGGACAGCAAGCTAGGGTTCACCCCAGGCGCTTCTCTCCGCTAACAGGCAGCCAAGCTAAGTGCCTGAAGGACCCCATTCCCATCACTAATTCATATTAGTGGTCCACGGGATTTAAAATTATGAATTAAGTGGTGCCTGAGATCTAAAAGCTTGGTGACTCCTGCCCTATGGGACTTTACAGCACTTTTACAAAGTGGTCCTCAATGTATGACCACAATTGAGGCCAAACCTTCTGTCTTTAAATCAGGGGTGTCAAACTCAATTCCACTGAGGGCGGCATCAGGGTTCTATTTGACCTCGGGAGGCCAGGGGGGTGGGCGTGACCTGGGGGCCATGGCTAGCTTGATGTCACTCATGGTAGGGGCGCCTGTGATGGCCTGAGAGCTCTGCCAGTGAAAACGGACTCCCGAGCTCCGTTTTTTGGCTGGGACAGCCTCCGGCAACCTTCTGTCAGTAAAAACGGAGCACACGCCCCTCCTGAGCTCCAGTTTCCTTCGCTGTTTCCAGTACGGCTCCACAGGCCAGATCTAAACCCCCTCTGGGCCTTGAGCTTTTATATCCCTGCACTAAATGAAACAGCTATTGGGTTTTGCTCCATTTTACGACCTTTCTTGCTGCACCTGCCAAATGAATCGCTGCCGTAGTTAAGTCAGTAACACGGTTAAAACTTAAGTGACGGACTACTGCACTGTCTTTTCCCAATTAATTATGGAAACAGAATATGGCATTCCTTGATTTCTTCCTTGGGGAGTTGACACTCCATTTTATACCCTTAAGCCTCTCCTAGACTTCCCACTCCGCAGACTTCTTGGAAGGTTTCAAAGGGGCTTTTGATCCAAAGGTTTTCTGGTTTTTACTTCTTGATGATGAGAGAGGACGGAAATCTAACACCGGAGTTTCAAAACTGATGCTTCTCTGAAGTATTTCTACTGCAAGGAAGCACTAGAAAGTGGTACCCATGGAAAGTACCCACGGTACAGGTAATCTTCGACTCAAAACAGTTCATTTACTGACCACTTGAAGTTACAATGGCACTGAAAAAGCGACTTACGGCCATTTTTCACATCTATGACCATCTCAGCATCCCCAGGGTCACATGATCAAAATTCAGGTGCTTGGCAGCTGACTCATATTTATGACGGTTGCAACGGGATCCCCTTTTGCAACCTGCTGATAAGCAAAGTCAGTGGGGGAGAAGCCAGATTCACTTCATAACTGTGTGACTAAACAATTGCAGTGATTCGCTTAACCACTGTAGCAAGGGAGGTTGTAAAATGGGGCAGAAATCTTGGGCTCAGTTGTAGCCATTAGTCATAAATCAAGGACAACCTGTACCAGGGATGGCGAACCTTTGTGGCACCGAGTGCCCAAATCGGAACGTCCGTGCTTGTGCACCAGAAACCTGAATACCAGCTGGCCAGTGCTTGCATGCTTGTTTCTCGGGCCATTTTCAGGCTGTTTTTCAGTCATTTTGGGGGCCTGAAAAATGGCATGAAAACAGCCGAAGAAAGTCCCCCAAAACATCCTGGAAAACAGCCATTTTTGAGGCTGTTTTCAGGCTTTGAAGACTAGCTGGTCGGCACGCATGAAGAGCAGCTGGCGACGGCGCCCATGCCCACAGAGAGGGCTCTGTGTTCTACCTCTGGCATGCGTGCCATGGGTTTGCCATCACGGACCTATACGTTCAAGGATGCATTGATGATAATGCATTCATTGATCAATGCATCCTTGAAGATACCTGATACTTCCACAACCTGGACACATTTTTCCCCCCTTCAGCACTGGCAAATTAAAATGATTACATCATAAATAAAACCACAAATTGCCAGCCCAATGTACTACACAATGCACTGCTAATAACAACAGCATAATGTAAGTTGTCGTAAGTCTTTTTATGTTGATGCAATATGTAATTTGACTCAATCAATACTTTCATGTTGCATAAAATATAATTTATTCTTGTTTAAATCCCCTTTGCTAAAATCTCTTTATACGTGCTATGATCTTTTAATATATTTGTTTAAAGATTAAATAATTCTCATCGGCGTTGTTATTCCCGCCTTATCTTTTGTCTGTTTTGTTTGTTTGTGTCTTGGATATTGAATAGAAAGTGGCTGAATAATTTTCAAAGGGTACCATACAAAGAAGAGATAGAGTGGTGAAGTCTGAAAGTTACAACAATATGCATTTTGCTTGTTTAAAATATATAACATTCTTCTACAGATCCCGATAATTAAAGTGAGTAAAGTTGATTTTATAATTAATAATTCTTGCTTTTATCAGTATTTAAAAGAGATTGCAGATAAAAGAGATCACAATTTCAGTCCGCCATGCAAGTTTCCAGAATAAACAATGTAAATTCAACCTTGGATTGCTTTCCTTATTTCAATTATGTCACCATGTCAAATTAAAAAATGAGGAAGCGTATACTCAGAATTGTGGGCTAAATTCCTCTACTGTGTGAATGGCTGGGGTTGTTTTCTCAGTTTACCTTGAAGATCTAAGCTGTCAAAGCTGTCAGATTATTTTCAGTGCACTTCCTACATAGAAGGCATCATATGTAAGATTCTCATGTGATCTCAATGCAGCTACTGACCCATTCTAGATCTACCCAGCTATTGGGGCATACAGATCTACCAGCTACTATGTCAGGACAGAGAAATCACCATAGTAATAACCCTATATTTTTAATATTTGCCTTGAAATGTACCCCAGAATATGCCTAAACCACATACCTTTTTAGCAATAGCAATAGCACTTAGACTTATATACCGCTTCACAGTGCTTCACAGCCTTCTCTTAGCAGTTTACAGATCAGCAGAAGTAACCTGTACTCTAACCACTGCCCCACCACGGCTCTTATTTATTTATTTATTTATTAAAAATAAATCAGCCTAAGCATTCTTTTTTCATTTGTCATAATATCCATGCAGTCCTAATATTTAACTGAATTGTCCATATGCACATTATGGGGGGAAAAATAGCTTTTGAAATCTACTCACTGAAGGTATTCAATGAATAGGGAATTAGATTGGCTAAGTCATGCCGGAGCTGAATTCTTAACATTGATATCATCTCCAGCAAATGGGCTACTTGGTTTAATGCATGAATTTATTAAATGCATGAAAGATTGGTAAATGGAATTCTTGTCCTACCCAAACTGTATTAGCCTCGTCCTAACCTAACATTTGTTTTCTTGAGATGTGGCAATGTTTATGAAATCTCCAAGATGTCTTGGACTAAAAATGGTCACTGTTGATTTGATCAGGTTTTTAATATGACATTTTGTAATTTACAAGCCCTATCTCTTTGCTTAATACACACACACACACACCCCTCACAAGCCTGACAGAAGACACCATAGTAACTGTTAAGTCTCTAGTAAACTTGAAAACACAGAGTGGAAATCTATATAATATTAAATAAATCTCACCCAAGGTTTGTTTAAATCTATTTAACCTCTGCTTTATAATGAAAAAAAAGAACCTTTTGTTTCTCTCTCTCTCTCTCTCTCTCTCTCTCTCTCTCTCTCTCTCTCTCTCTCTCTCTCTCTCTCTCTCTCTCTCTCTCTCTCTCTCTCTCTCTCTCTGAATGTTCTTTGACAGGATGCCTAAAACATGGGAAGACTTATCAGATGCAGTAAAAACTGATTAAACTGTCATGAGAGCTTTTGTATTTCATTTGCCTTCCTTGCTGATTAATAACATATTTTTGCATAAATAGCTGCTTTTGACACTCCATCTGTAGGGTGGAATTGCTTTTTCAAGTTGCTGTTAATTCATCTGTTTGACCATCCAGTGCTAGAGCTGGTCTGATTGTGGATATATTCCCGCTGTTCCTTCTACTCCCCCCATTCCTCTTTAACCTTTTTAAAAATAAGATCTTATTTTATTTTATAGTATACTAGCTGTTAAAAAGGTGTTGCCTGGGCATTTGTTTACCTGAATCCTGTATTAGACATTCACAAATGATAATTTCTAATGTTGGATTTCCCTCCTTACCGGAGGGAGCCCCCTTGTGGAGTACTGTGAAGCCATTACCATGGCAACTCCACTGTACTGTACAATAGAAGCCATTTTATGGCAATACAGTAGAAGCCATTTTAAGGCACAACAGGCTGTATCTTAACAGAACACACACCCTGGAGGTTGTTAGGGATGTCTTACCAACACAGTATTTGTTTCCAGAGAGTAAGTCATCTGTGTACCAAGTTTGGTTGACATTGCTCAAGGCATTCCAGAGTTATGCGGAAACACACACAAACACACACCTCTCTCCCTCTCTCTCCCTCCCCCCCCTCTGTGTGTGTGTGTGTGTGTTTATAGCCATTGATAAAATAAGTCCCAAGTCAAGTCCTGTGGCAGGAAAGGTCGTAAAATGGGACAAAACTCATTTAACAACGGCCTCAACTTAGCAGTGGAAATTTTGAGTTCCATTGTGGAGGCAAGTCAAGGGGTATCTGTAATCAATTTTTTTTTTAAAAAAATGAATGAATCAAGCATCGATTTATCATTGTCACATGATTTTTACAAACGATTCCTTTACTGCATCAGTTTGAAAAAAAAATGATAAGGGAATCTTTAAGGTGAATGTAGATAAACACAGCCATTTAGAAATCAAAGGCCTAAGTAGTTCAATTAATACTGAAAACTTGCAAATTCTTCATACCAGTATAACTCCGCTTGATGCCTGTCTTAAATAATGCAAAAACTTCAACATAGATATTCTTTTTGCACACAACTTTCTAAAATATATACCCAGGGGAGGAATAATCTTTTTCAAAGCATAGTTTTTAAAGCACATTACAGTACAGCCCATTGCCTGCTCTCTATATGGGGTGCAGTCAAGTTCATTTTGTCAATCGACACAATTAACGCTCACCGAAAGCTTTGACGAATTTATTTTACCCTATTGTATAGGTATGGGGACGCGGTGGCTCAGTGGCTAAGACACTGAGCTTGTCAATCAGAAAGGTTGGCAGTTTGGCAGTTTGAATCCCTAGCGCCGTGTAACAGAGTGAGCTCACATTACTTGTCCCAGTTTCTGCCAACCTAGCAGTTCGAAAGCACGTAAAAATGCAAGTAGAAAAATAGGGACCACCTTTGGTGGGAAGGTAACAGCGTTCCATGCACCTTCAGCATTTAGCCGGCCACATGACCCCGGAGACATCTTGGGACAGTGCTGGCTCTTTGGCTTTGAAAAGGAGATGAGCACTGCCCCCTAGAATCAGGAACGACTAGCACATATATGCAAGGGGAACCTTTACCTTTATTCTATAGGTCAGAGATGGTGAACCTTTTTTGGCTCGCATGCCATAAGCAGGGGGAGCGCAGGGGGGTCATGTGTGGGCGTGCCGCACTCATAATGCAATGAGCGACACCCCCCTAGCATGCATCCGCACATGACAGGTGCTCCCCCACATTTTTTGCATGCTTTTTTCGCCCTCCCCAAGCTCCAGAGGCTTTATAGGAGCTTGGGGAGGGAGAAAACAGCCCCCCGCTCCCGGAAGCCCTCTGGAGCACAAAAAAACAGCCCTACGGGCAAACCGGAAATTTGGGGATGGACCTCCAATTTGCTCGTAGGGCCAGTTTAAGCCTCCGGAGCCTTCAGGGACCTTCAGGAGGCTTCCCTGAAGGCTCCGGAGGACTAAAAACAGCCTACGAGCAAACCAGAAGAGACTTGGGTCGTTTTTCGCATTTCCCATTTTCAGCTGGGACAGCCTCCTGCAACCCTCTGCCAATGAAAACAGATGTTGGGAGGGCCACACGCAGCCCTCGCAAGCTGCATTTCAGCTGGCAGTGGCACTGTGGGCCGCTCCTGCACTGTTTCTAGGGCAGCACCGTGGGCCAGATCTGGCCCCCGGGCCTTGACACCCCTGTCCTAATGTTTAGCTCAAACCTACGTCTTTTTAGCGGGTTAAAATTATTCTCTCTGGGACAACAGAACTTCAAGGTAGTTATTTTTCTTTTTTCACACAACTTTCCGAGTAAGTCCATTCCCTTTTATATTTGATGTCCTATCCAAGTTTAGAATTTGCCATTGTATCCACCTTCCGTCCTCTCTTGCATAGGGCTAAACTTCCCCAGATTCTTTTAACCTCTCCCAACAGCCTTATTTCCAAGCCTCTCGCCATCTTAACAGCCTTCTCCTGAACCAGCTCCAATTTATTGCTGTCTTTTTTGAACGTTGATGTTGCAAAGACTCTGGGAACTAGCTAGTGATGGAGGAATTCATTGACTGTGAAAAGGGGTACTGAGGCCCAGATGTTCAGGGCCGTGGGAAGGGAAAGTTTTTAAGTGATAGCTTTGCGCAATTCCTTTTTTCTCGTATTCTCATGATTTTTATTAAATGAATCTGAAGGGAATAAAAACAATACCAATTTTGAAAGAAAATGATAAAGTAGTAAGTGAAAAAGGTATTAAGGGGAAAGGAGGGGGAGGGGAGGGGAGGGGAGGCCAACAATTTTGACAAACAATCTACTCTTCCACACTCTTTTTGAAAAAGGAGTGATGCTTTGCATTAGCCAACAGATGAATGGAGGCGACACTGAGCTAATCAAAAACATCTTTTATTAATTTCTAACTAGCAACAGATCTGAACCGTAACAACTTCAGCACCATGCTTTGATTGACAGATATTTAGACTTGAGCTGTCAAGCATAGCAACCAATCAGTGGGCTGTAAAACTCCCGGTTAAGGCAGGCGCATCTTAGCCAATGGGAGCTGTCCTCCAGTTACCAGGCAGACAGGTCATAAGTTGAGGACCTGGCGCTGGTCGTAGGTCGAGGACTTTGGGCTGGTCATAAGTTGAGGACTCAGCAAGTGACATTTGCTCTGCTCCAGCCTTTATACGATATTACCTCTAGGAGCTTTCAGAAAATACCGAGATTCTATTGTCACCTGTGCCCTAAAATATAATCCATCTAACCTCAAAGATCTGTTTTTTTAATGTATCTTTTTAAAGGTATCTTTATTTTTTTAAAATGCATCTAATAAATTGGTTAAAGGTAATGTGTGCTAGTCATTTCCAGCTCTAGGGGGCGGTGCTTATCTCCGTTTTAAAGCTGAAGAGCCAGCACTTCCAAAGACGTCTTCGTGGTCATCTGGCCGGCATGACTAAACAGCAAAGGCCCACGGAACGCTGTTCCCTTCCCACCAAAGGTGGTCCCCATTTTTCTACTTGCATTTTTACGTGCTTTTGAACTGCTAGGTTGGCAGAAGCTGGGACAAGTAAGGGGAGCTCACACCGTTACGCGGTGCTAGGGATTCAAACCGCTGAACTGCCAACCTTTCTGATCGACAAGCTCAGCATCTTAGCCACTGAGCCACTCTTTTAATAAATTGGTTAAACCTAACCTTAAAAAGGAAATTCCTAAACGGAAGCTCTCTCCTTCCACAGTGTCATGTGAACTATGATGAATGGTGCAACAATGCTTTAACCAATAGATGTATTTCTTTAGTTTCAGTTTGTCTGGGTCTTCCCTACTGTGTGTTGGCTAGGCTATTTACTTTACTTTACTTTTATTTAGATTTTTATACCGCCCCCTCTCCCCCAAAGGGACTTGGAAACCTGCCAACTCCGGGTAATATCGGCCATTTGCAATTAAAAAGCTGGAAATGTACACATTTCCTCCAATCTTTTTTTCCAGGTTACTTTTCATTCATTCAGCTTCAATATCGTTTGGGGATGATGATTTGGTCGAGAAAACACAGCAAAACAAAAGGAAATCAATTTCATCAGGCTTTTGAAACTAATTCTGGCTGAAATTCTAGGAGAAGCTGATTGTAGAACATAGAAAGCATGCAGAAAGCATGTTATCTGATCCTATTAGCGCACAAAAAGTAACTCCAATAAAGAGAAACTATATGTAGCTCAGGACTGAATTATGGAGTCCTTGGTGCTCTCTGAATTTGGCTGTTTGCTTGCAGACATTTCAATACCTGATTAAGTAACATCATCCATGTAAGTGAGTGTGGGGTTTTCTCATTGTTTCAGTTCTTCCCATGGAGTTTTGAGGAAGATGTTAAACATTCAAATTAAGGAAGAGGTGTAGAACCCAGCTATTTTTTTTCCTTGACTTTAAAATAATGCTGGCGTAACACTAAAAGAGGGATGTGGTGGCTCAGTGATTAAGACCCTGAGCTTGTCAATCAGAAAGATCGGCAGTTCGGCGGTTCGAATCCCTACCTAAGGTATCCTCAGGCTGTATTATTCCAAAAAACTTCCCCAAATCACATACAACTGGAAACTTGAAAAACCTGTTGGTTTATGGAGATTTACTGGGCACAATTTCTGAAGGCAAGTCGCTCCACTGGTTGATTGTTCTCACTGTTAGGAAGTTTTTCCTTAATTCTAGGTTGCTTCTCTCTTTGATTAGTTTCCATCCGTTGATTCTTGTCTTGCCTTCTGGTGTTGTGGAGAATCGGTTGCCGGCTTAAAGTTGCCAACTTTGGAGACCGCCGTCTAAAATTGTTTGATTCTGTGCAGCATATGGGGAGGGGGGATCTAAATAGCTTGACCTGCCATTTTTCCACCACTTATTAAATTCTAGATATGTCCCTCAGTATCAGGGGTTAGATGAGACAGGGAAGGGGGAAAAAAAGTTTTCTCAGAATTTGGAACGGCAAAATAGCCAGTAGGTAAATAAGTTTAAAAATAAAAACTTGATCCAATAAAGAAAACAGAAGGAATACTAGGGTGGAAATGGATTTCATTGTGAGCAGGGTTAGTCAAATCTGCAACTTTAAGATGGATGGACTTCAACTCCCAGAAGACAACTTTAGGATGGATAGACTTCAACTCCCAGAAGTCAACTTTAAGATGGGTGGACTTCAGCTCCCAGAAATCAACTTTAAGATGGGTGGACTTCAACTCCCAGAAATCAACTTTAAGATAGATGGACTTCAACTCCCAGAAATCAACTTTAAGATGGATGGACTTCAACTCCCAGAAATCAACTTTAAGATGGGTGGACTTCAGCTCCCAGAAATCAACTTTAAGGCTAGTTCAGTGGTGGCCTGAGACTATCCCCAGAAGGTTTTCAAGGAAGCCCAAAGTGACCCAACAGTCCAAAGGCCCTGTCTCCCAAAAGCTCTTTCAGTCAAGCCAGCAGTCACAAAACATGACTGCCGACCATTGTGAAAAGATTTCAAACGCACTTGACTTTGCTATTTTGTCATAATTAATAATACAGTTGTAATAAGAAAATCTGTATTTCAAATCCCAGTATATTACATTAATGTCAAATTCTATGATTTCAATCCTTTCCATTTTCAAAGTAGCTCTTTAAAAAAAAAAAAGATGAAGGAGAAGAGGGGGAAGGGCAGTGGATAAATGTTGAAAGCAAGCTCAATGATTGAAAATATTTGGCGGGTAGGATAAAGATACCAGCACACAAATAGGATTAGCTTGTGTGAAAAATTATTGATGGCCGTGCAATTTACACAGGGTTCATAAGCTTAGCAGCTGCGCTCTCGTGATCAGGATTTCTTTGCTTATATCTTCAACCACAAGGAAGTCATGCTCTCTTTCCTACCCTGGACTAGCTTTCATCACTTTTAAGGAATCGTGTCTCTGAAATTCATAATTACTTAGTTCCTAATATATGCATATATATAGATATAGATATTTCTAGCTCATACTGCTTCTCCTGCTTACTGCATTGAGAGTAACTCTCAATGAGTCTATCCCTATGCTAAGAATTTAGGTATCCCGAGTAAACAAGGTCCCTATCACCTAGAATGGTGTCATTTTAGAATTCTAGGCATGACAAAGGAAAAAAAATAGGATGATCTACCAGCAAAAACACTACTGCCGTCATCTTATCACTAAGTGAGAAGAGGGAAGGCTGTGGTATTAGAAGTATTGGGGGGGGGGGAGAGAAATCAGATCTGAATATCCCAAAGGTGTTTTTTTCAAGAAGCAACTGTACTTTGTGGTTTTTCTTTGAAGACATTTTGCTTCTCATCCAAGAAGCTTCTTCAGCTCTGACTGGATGGTGGGGAAATTAGGTGATTAGGATAAACAAAGCCCTGCAAAATTAAAAATCAACTATCCTAGGCCAAGCTCAAACACCTTAGCTGGACAAATTTGCTTACCTGCTGTATCCCAAATCTTTCTAACTCATTAATTGAATGCTCAGAATCAAAAGAAGGGGATCAGGGGAAAACTACCATATTTTTCAGAGTATAAGACGCACCTTCCCCCCCCCCCCCACCTCCAAAAGAGCGTGAAATGTTGGTGCGTCCTATACACTGAATACAATCATTTTTTGGGCTCCCGAAGCCCCGTCCCTGCATTCCATTTTTGCAAATAAATGGGCTGTTTTTCACAAAAACAGGTGTTTTTGCCTCCCCCCAGCCCCCAGACGCTTCAGCAGGGCTGGGGGAAGGCAAAAATGCCCCCATTTTTGTAATAAACAGGTGAAAAACAGGTGGGGGGGAAGACAAAAACTTTTTTTCTTACTTACTTCTTCGAAATCTTGGTGTGTCTTATACACCGGTGCATCTTATAGTCCTAAAAATACGGTAGTCAAAGAGATACCTGCATTTATGGACTTGTGGTTTCCTTGTGCCTCCCCCAAAGAGTTAGCAAGTGATGTGTGTGTTGTTGGTGTTTTTTTTTTTTTGAAAGGTGGAGATTGTGGTCTCTCTGTCTCTCTCTCTGTTTCTCCTCTACATTTCTGCTATTGAATGAAGATCTTTATCATGAGTAATTACAAGTGGGCCAGGTAATCCTCCCCGTCATGGTACATTGAGCTCATCTGTGTGAAACTGAGACATCCTTCATTTTCCTCCCTTTATCATAGATGTTGTTAAAACACCTCCACAGCACACAGTGAATAATTCAGATGTGTTTATTACAACCTCTGGCAGAGGACTAGTGAGAGCAGAGGTAGAAATGTGATACCATTTATCTTCCCGTGGCCTCTTTCATATATGATATCATTCTGAACATCAGTGGGAAGGTCAGAATGACTTCAGGCAGTCTTTTTTCCCCTAGATGAAACCCCCGGGTGTAAGTAGCCTACGGCCTCCGTTATGCATAGAAAGTTGAGCACAAACGTCTAGGTTAAACTATCTCAATGCAGCTGGAAGGAATGGAACAGTTTTCAGTGTCCTTTCTAAATTCTCAGGATTCTCCCACGCTCAAGGGCACGAAGAGTACGGCTAGATATTAGTTGATTTGAAAGAGTAAGAGGAACAGCATCTCAACACTGGAATGTTGACACATACATAATTGAGTTTTCACGAATGAATATATACGGCCCAGGATAATGATGCAGGGTCCAATCTGGGCCAGTCACAGGGACTAGAGGTTTAGCTTTTCGAGTTCTCGGACTCATGCTGGAGCCCATCCTCAGGGAACTTCTCTCCTAGCAGACTGGGGCAGGGGTAGGCTTCAAAAATGTCAGCAATGGGTTCTCTGCCTGGTTGCTGGGTGGGTGTGCCCATGGTGCCCTAGTTGGCCTCATGCAACATGGCAGGGGGGACATTTTTGCTTTCCTCAGGCTTTGGAGTCCCTCTGGAGGCTGGAGATGGGACTGTTTTTGGCCTTCCTATTTCCGGTGTTCCAGAACTTCCAGGAGGCCCATTGTCCCCCTCCCCGAGCCTCCATGTGAGCCCTGCACTTACCTCGCATCCAAAACGGGCTACATGGGGACACCTGGGAGGGGAAAAGTGGGCAGGGCCGCCAGGGGTGGGATTTATGGCTGGTTTTCCGAACCAGCCATAACATTAGCTACAGGTTCTCCTGAACCTGGGCAAATTCGTAGCAGCCCACGCATGGACTGGGGGCTAGAGAGAAGTTCCCTGTAGATGGGCTCCAGCACTAGGCCAAAACCTCGGAAGACTAAACCTCTGGTCCCAATGACTGACTCAGATTGGATCCTGCAATATGTGAGTTTTGATTGCTGGGGAATACAGTAAATAGAAATCCCAGGTGTATATGGTTTCATGGTTGTTTGTCATAAACACGCTTATCTAGGGGAGAACTACAGCCTGGGCAAAGCCTGACACTTCTTGGAACACACCTGCTCCATTAAACAAAAATGGGAGGAGGTTTATGGCAGTGCCATAAGTGAGCCTGCTGGAATCCTGAAGTCTTACCAGGCTCCCTGAGAATGCTACCCAGAGATACCAGATCTAAATCATTTCTTCATTTTTAGCAGTGCATTTACCTGTAATCAGAAGACTACCTGTTGCAGAACAGGTCTCACTTTCTTTCATGACAATGAATCTCTAGACTAGATATGTTGATGGGGAGCCTCAATGGTAGAGGTCATGGTTGTCCCAAAGGTGCTTTTTCCCAAAGGAAAAGTTGGACAGTTATGGAAAGTCCAATTGAACTGGACTGGGCTGAAAAACCCAGTTGCCTTCTGGGGGAAAAAAAACACCTTTGGGACATCCAAAATAGGTAGGTTACATGAAATGGGTTTCTGGCATTCTACCTTCCTCCCCTAAGCAATAAATAATACTTTTTGGAACCCAACAAACAATTTGATCTACCAAGCCACATCCTTCCTTCAAAGGGCCAGTGGGAGAGCTTGCCCTTTTATCCTAGAAAGACTTTCCTAGCCGTTGGGAAAAATAAGAAATTGTGCCATTCCATCTGGAGAGAAATCTTTTGACAGATCATTCCCAGGGAGGGTTGATTTGCAGGAGGGATTGTCAGTTGCTTAGAAACCTGTCTCTGATCATGAATGCATTCATGCCTTCCTCCTGTTTACTCTTCTGAACTTTAGTGAAGCTAGTTTGCCTGTCATCTGTCTTAATTAACACATTCCTACCAAAAATAAACGTACGAGCCCCGTAAAGGGCAGAGGCCACTTATATGCCTTCTTTGTGTACCTCTTCATTCACCATCTCACAGACCGTCTGCTTCACTTTTATTCTAGCCCTTCAGCCACATGCTCCTTCTACCTCTAGGAGATAAAGTTTTTTCAAAGCTGGGGAGAAAACTTTCCTCATGCCTCTAGAGCCTTCAGAATGACAATAGGTACCTTTGCTAGACTGAGCTTTGGGTAGAGATGAATTCCAACTTGCTGTTCTGAGAAGATCCCTCTCGTTCTTTTCTAAGGGACCCACTAAGTGTTGACATGATGCTTTCTTCTCCCACCAAATCCATGGCAGGATGAACAATAGATAGAAATCCAGTTCAAGCGTGTTGAGCCCATTTCCCTTTTGGAAACATACAATATGATTAGACCCGGGATGGCCAACCGATGGCATGCAGAGCTCTCTCTGTGGGCACGCCAGCCGTCGCCCCAGTCCACCTCCACCATGCACGCACATGTGCATCTCACCGACCAGCTGGTCTTTGGGTCTCTGCCATGCATGCGCAGGGGGTGAGGCACATGCAGGGGATGTACATGTGTATGCATGTGGGTAGAGCGTATGCACAGGGGGGTGCTCGCTTTGCATTTTGGAGCCTCACACAGCACTCCCATGCCCCATTTGGGCTTCCAGGTTGGTGCAGGAGGCCTTCCAGGCCCAAAACAGGGCACAGGGCACTGCATGAGGCCCCCCATGCCCCATTTTGGGCCTGGAAATCCTCCTGCACCTGCACCAACCTGGAAACCAAAAATGGGTGGGGGGACGCATGCGTGGGGGAGTATGGGGGGTCACACACATGTAAAGGGGACATGGGAGGGTTCGCACATGCATTGCATTATGGGTACGGGCGCTTTCAGCACGCAACAACAAAAAGTTTAGCCCCCACTGATTGTGGCTTTTTCCACAATACAAAAATAACTCCTACAGAAGCAAACTCTGTTTCCCTGGAATTCCCCAGAGTTCCCTATCATATGAATCATGCAACATTGTCTGGTCATGGGAGGCAACCTCCCCTTGCATCCACTCTTCCTATGCTTAAAAAGCTCTTGATCAGGTGAGGAATAAGAGGATCATGAAATATGAATGGAAAGCAATAGGCCACTTTCACCACTTGCTATCCCCCATGTGCAATTCTGGGCGGTTGAGAATACATTTTGCAAAAGACTAACTGTTTTGTGTGGGAATTGATTCTTCGCTAGGGAATATTTGTCCAATTTGGGGAACGTGGACAAAACAAGCGCAAAGGTAAAACATCCATAGATTAAATAAACCCACCAAGCATGTTTCCCCCTGAAATGCAACAATCTACCAAACTGGACTCCACCATAACCTAAGTGGCACAATTAAGAACCATTCATTGCTGCCTGTCGTTCAGTGGTGGGATTCAAATAATTTTACAACCGGTTCTCTGCCCTAATGACCAGCTGGGTAGGCATGGTCATGTGACTGTGTGGGTGTGGCCAACTCAACGTCACTCAGGTCAATGGGTGCTTGGCCTTAGCTGTTGCAATGGAATAAGGGTTAACCAGAGAGGCAGTTTCTGTAAGCAGGGCAATCAAGATGAGGCTAGAAACAACACCAGGATGTTTCCTTCCTGCCTTCCTTACAGGATTAGGCCGGAAAAGGGGGAAAAAAAACAAAAGGAGATTTCTGCCAACGACTGGTTCTCCGAACTGCTTAAAAAGTTAATAACCGGTTCTCCGAATAGGTGCAAACCGGCTGAATCCCACCACTGCTGTCATCCCTAGCTAGCATGTGAGCTTGCAAAAATTAGCATATATTCTGCAAGAGCACATGGAAACCACGAGGCATGCTGAGATTTTTAAAAGTTCTATTTAAATGAAATACTGAATAGAAGAAGTAGAGCAATACTTGTATTGGGTAGTCTGGTTCATTGCACTGGAAAATATGTACATTATGAGGAAAAGGTTCCCAGGCTACAGGCTAGCAATTGTAAATACAGATAGCATTTTTAAAAGGAAATTTGCAGAGAAATTCACTGTGATAGCATTGGAATATGTGTGTCATAGATTTTTTTTAAAAAAATTGATTCTTACCCAAGGACAAACTGGTATTAGGGATAATAGAATTTCCCCATCTCGGATCAAACTCAAGTTTCACCCCACAATATTTTCCTCTTTTTTTGAAACTAAATCTGATTCTGTCAGAAATGCTATCCCAAGCCCAGAGTTTCTCTATTGTTCCCTTTCTGTTTTCTACAAACAGGTACAGTTCTAATAACCATGATGTAAAACAATAGAGAAAACCAACTTGTATTCAATACAATACAATACAATACAGTACAGTACAGTACAGTACAGTACAGTACAGTACAATACAATACAATACAACACAACACAATAGCAGAGTTGGAAGGGACCTTGGAGGTCTTCTAGTCCAACCCCCTGCCTAGGCAGGAAACCCTATACTGTTCCAGACAAATGGCTATCCAACATCTTCTTAAAGACTTCCAGTGTTGGGGCATTCACAACTTCTGGAGGCAAGCTGTTCCACTGATTAATTGTTCTAACTGTCAGGAAATTTCTCCTTAGTTCTAAGTTGCTTCTCTCCTTGATTTCTTTCCACCCATTGCTTCTTGTTCTACCCTCAGGTGCTTTGGAGAATAGCTTGACTCTCTCTTCTTTGTGGCAGCCCCTGAGATATTGGAAGATTGCTATCATGTCTCCCCTAGTCCTTCTTTTCATTAAACTAGACATACCCAGTTCCTGCAACCGTTCTTCATCTGAGAACAGCAAAGAAGTGTTCGAAAAAATGGGGGCATTAAAAGAGGACGGTGTCAGGGTTCCAAGCAATAGATCCATTGCAAGCAAAACTCCACCAGACCAGCGGGCGCTGCCTTGATTGGGTCATGTGACTGATGAACCTTCTAATATTTCTAGTTTAATGCAAAAGTGGTGCAAGAAAATAAAACCAGTTCATTGGGTGCCCTCACCCCAGACTTTTGGAGCAAGTACCAGCCTGAATTTCAGCTTCAAAGATCATTTATTATGTCTTCTTATATTTCTGTTCAAGCATCATCCTCACAACAAACTAGCCCAGTTGTTTTCTTGATGCAGCAGAAAAGTTGTGTGTGTGTGTGTGTGTGTGTGTCTGTGTGTGTGTTGTATTTGTGCTGATAAATAAATAAAGGGAGACTAGTATAGATTTATTTCAAGCTATTTAGCTATCATCAGCTAGCCATACCCTTACTGGGATTTGAACCTGGCTAGCTGATGAGAGCTAAATAGCTTGAAATAGATCTATACTAGTCTCCCTTTATTTATTTATCAGCACAAATGCAACACAAACATAGCAAAGGCAACATTAAAAATAAAAATATGGTTTTCTGCCTGGGTGGTCTTCTGTTATGAGCCGAAGGACAGAAAGAGGGAGTAGTGAGCTCCCTCCCATATTTGGGCATACCAGGGGTTGTAACACACATACATACATACATACATACATACATACATACATACATACATACATACATAAATGTGTCTGTCTGTCTGTCTGTCTGTCTGTGTGTATGTTCCAGCATAACTCTGAAATGCCTCAAACAATTTCAACCAAACTTGGTACATAGATGACTTACTCTCTGGAAACAAATGCTGTGGAAGGTAAGACACCCCTAACAACCCTCAGGGTGTGTGTTCTGTTAAGATACAGACTGTTATGTCTACTTTATTGCCATAAAGTGGCTTCTACTGTACAGCGCAATGGAGTTGTCATGGTAATGGCTTCACAGTATTTCACAAGGGGGCTCCCTCTGGTAAGGAGGAAAATCCAACACTAGAACTTACATTTCATCCATACATTTTCAATACAGATTTGATTATTTTTGAGGACAAATGTCTGGCCATGATCAATAAAACATTACTGCAACTTGGCCTGCCTGCACCACTACAAGACTGACATGGCGTACTTCACGCAGATTACATACGAGAAAAGAAGTACAATGACGGACAGCTTAGTGCAGATGTCGCGGACAAGAAGCCACTTCTAAATCAAGATCAGAAAAAAGCATACCAAATGATCATGGATCAGCTAGCAAAACAAGGTGATATCACTTTTCTTGATGCTTCTGGGGGCATAGAGAAAACATTTGTAACTAATTTAATTGTTGGCGAAATCAGGGCTTTTCCTGTCTTATACAGGATTAGGATAAATAAATACTTGGGCAACATTGGGTTATCAGCTAGTTGCTTATAATTTCTAAATCCTGCTCTTCCCAGGAACCAATCACGAGTAACAAGGTTTGTTTCAGAGATTCAGCATATGTTTTGAAAGCAAAGAGGTCTGACTTGCTCTTTCATTAAAGATGCGGTGTACATTTTCTATTCATAGGAGGAGGAGGAGAAGAGGACATCTCTGTGGTTGCCTCGTTTATAAATAGGATTAATTAATGGTTCAGTGTGTCCCTATCAGCTTATTGGAGTTTTAAAATAAAACACTAAATTGAGGGACTCAGCAGGAGATTATGCCAACAAACATGGAAAAATCAAAGCGAGCAAGAGAGAATGGTCTCAGCCCATTCATTGACAATTAAAGCTGCCTAGATAGATGAATTTCTGAAAAAAAATATACCTCACTGCATACACTAATCTATTGAGTTGCTAATATGTGCTTCATCGATTAAAGAAAAGCCCTTGATTGTGTTGATGAAGTCAAGCTGTGGAATGTGCTCAGAAAAAATGGGAATCCCACAACATCTCATTATCTTCATGAAAAACTTATATAGTGTATGTATTTGGAAGCCTGTTGTGGTCCGCTCCAGCCAGCAGAGCTGGCAGCAGAGTCGGACAGTCAGGAGCTTGGGGAGGGACATGGGCCAGTCCTGGGGGCTGAGGAAAGCTCAGACAAGGGCTTGTTGTTGGAGGCAGAAAAAGAGCTAGACAGCAGTGAGGCAGAGGAACAGCTGGAGCCTGTTCCCTGTGTGCACATGTGCAGAGCTGCCAGAAGATAAGAAAAACTAGGAAAGCAGGGTCAACTTAGGAGTAAAACCACACCTTGGAAGTGATTGGCCCCTCCCATAGGAAACAAATAGAAATTAATGGGGAGGGGGCTTGTGCAGGAAACAATTTTTTTCATTCAGTCTTTCAAGATTGGAAAGTTCTGTTTGTGACTATAAGAGACTCTGTGCCAGGTTTTGCCTTGCCCTGCAAAGTTTTGAAACTAGTTATCTGGCAGCTCTCCAAACGAGATAAGGTTCGTGTTAATAAATATTCCTGGTAAAGACTGTTTGCTAAGCCTTGCTGTCTGTGAATGAAAGGAATTCACAGTCATGTAAATAAAAGGGGTTTTGCCCTGACCAAAATTTTGCTTCTGGCTTTTTAAGGAAGCTTGGGTCAGAAAAAAACCAGAATGATGGTGAAAAGTCTGGTTGCAGGTTGGCAAAGGAATGAGATCAGTATATTCTCCCCTTATTTATTCAACCTTTATGGAGAATATGTATTCAGGAAAACAAAATTGGAAGATGGTGAGAGTGGTTTTAAAATACGATCCTATCCATTCAATCACATCCAATTCTCAGCAATTCTTTGGACCAGCTCTTTCCCCATTTTCCAATCTTGTATGAATTATTTCCGTTGTTTTATGCTCTGGCTGGTGTCAAATTTGATGGTGTCCAGTCACCATATTTTTTTCCCCCTTGCTTCATTTCCTTTTATCACTGATCATTCAATTAATGATAACAGGTAGAACAAGCAGCCTTAGAATTGACAAGGCAGATATCACAGTGGTGGATAGCATCTGTCTTTTGGGATCAACCATCAACAATAAAGGAACAAGCGGTCATGTGATGCACTGCAGACTGCCACTCAACAGAGCAGCCGTGAAGGCTCTGAGAAAGATATTCAAAGATTGTGCACTGAGGAATTCACACCTCAGTCAAAACAAAACACATCCTAGCTGCCCGAAGTCAAGGCCATCTCCACGGAGACCTGCAATGGCCAGAGGAAGAGACTTCTATGATCCACAAACTTGCTTTGTTGAAGAATGTGACTGGTAACATTTCAGGTAGTGAGGATTTAATAGCTGCCAGCTGATGTAAGGTTGTAAGCTGTAAACCAGAAGCTGATGCAATGACTATAAACTGATGCAATGAGATGTCTCTATATATAGGTGGCCATTTCTCTCTCGTTGTGTCTCTCATTTTTCTCCATGTGTCCATAGCTGTGTGGTAAGGGGTTTATCTCCATGTGCATGTCTGTATATATTTGTATATAAACACTATTAATTGTATAAAAGCTTTGTGTGCTGTGTGCTGTGTGCTGTTTTGCTCCTGGGTTTATCTCATAATACTAGTCATGTTGCCAAAACTCTGACATGACACACCTTGTGGGGAGGGGGCATCAGGGTCAGTGGCAAGGTGAGAATTGGGTGAAGTCACAGTTTGCTTTCCTTAGTTTGTACCGACATGGCGCTCGTAATAACTTGGGAACTTTAAGACTTGTGGACTTCAACTCTGGCTGGGGAATTCTGGGAGTTGAAGTCCACAAGTCTTAAAGTTCCCAAGTTTGGACACCCCTGCCCTAATGAAAGCAAGAGCCCCTAGCCATTTAGCAAGAAAAATCCAGTTGTTTATTACGAGCGCCATGTCGGTACGAACTAAGGAAAGCAAACCGTGACTTCACCCAATTCTCACCTTGCCATTGACCCTGATGCCCCTTCCCCACAAGGTGTGTCATGTCAGAGTTTTAGGGCATCAGTAGGAACCTTGACACAAGGTGTTAAAGGCATAAGCTTACCTTTCTGTTCTTTTCTGAACAAACTTCCAGCTTCAGCTACCCATCATTTTACCTTTCTAAGAATGCCTATGGGGAAACTTTCATTTAGATTTATGTGGAGCTCTGAAGCTTCAGTTCTGAAGGGAATTAATTGAAGCACGCCTCTGCATCCAAATCTTCAAATTGCATCCTCCAACAGATTTGTTGGATTCAGTCAAACTGGATGCCTACGGACTGAGCCAAAGATGGGATAGATCTGTGCATGTGGGTGGATGCTTTTATGCACATGTGTGTGCTGTCATGTCGATTGTCAAAGAGATTCATTTGGATGATTCAAACTGCAACTACCAAATACATTGACCAATTCACTTATGACTGAATAGGTGATAAGATTCAGTTGCTTTCTCACTAATTATTTTACAAGCTAACATCTACACATTTTTCTTGGGCTATGTAATTGCCTATCAAATAGGGAACCTTGTTTGTTTGTTTGTTTGTTTGTTTGTTTGTTTGTTTGTTTGTTGGATTTATATGCCACCCTTCTCCCAACGGACTCAGGGCGGCATACAACATTAAAAAGAAACACACATATCACAAAAGATAAAAGGAAAATAAATAAAGTGTTGAAAACCAAACCCAATTAATATAAACAATAAAATTTTAAAATTAGATTAAAATTAACAATTAAATTGATCATTTATTTTATTCTGTTCAGGCCAGGGCGGCTTGCTGGAAAACCCAACTTTTTAGGGTGTGTCGGAAGGACCAGGGGTCGGGGATTATGCAAAGCTCCGGGGCCAGCTCATTCCAGAAGGAAGGCGCTCCCACAGAGAAGGCTCTCCCCCTGAGGGTCGCTAGCCAACATTGTCTGGCCGATGGCCTGATAAGGCCAACAACCTCCCCCCCCCCTTCATTCTTCTCTGACTTTTAGCAGTTCTAATGTCTCACATGAGTAAGGAATGCCTCGAAAATATCAGATTGACTTAGCAGATCCTGAAGCTTAAAACAACAAAAGAGTAGATGAATTTTCCATCAAAATGAACTTTGTTCTTACAGAAAACAAAATGATGAAACAAACCAACTTTGAAGAATAACAACAAAAGGATTAATATCCCGGGGAAAATGTACACATCAGCCATCAGACTGAACAAGTTGTACTGTTACAAAGTTAGGCTCTTGCTGCTAAATACATTTAACTTTAGCATCCATCTTCAGAATTGGTTTCCAAATATTTGCTGGACCTAAAAGTATCAAAAGTACCCTTTGAAGTATTTGCTTTGATCTCCCACCTGTTTGGCTGCCCATTTGTGTTTTCATTTACATTTGTTTCCATTTTAGACTCTTGCAGGATTTTAAGCAAACTAAATGGGAAATGATGCTTTGAATTTCCTTTTGTTATCATTCTCCTAAAAACATCTCATGAGCTACAAACAGCCAATTTGGTCAGATAGTGTGAAAAGAAAACACACAAAAACTGTTCAATTCTGGTTCAGATGAATAGCGACAACCTTGTTCATTGAAAATGGTCTTTGGGCTGTATTGTAGGACATAAATAATATTTCCCTTACATGCCTGATACTGAACTACAAAGCAGACAAAGCAAACTGAAGCTATCTGGTGACCCTGAAAGGGGAAGAGGCAGATAACAAAAACCCGGGTACAGTGAAGGATATTCTTTATGTTAGAAGGTGCTTGTGTCACTTGTTGTTGACTCTTCTCAACCCCATGGACCATAGCACACCAGGCTCCTGTGTCCTCCACTGTCTCATAGAGTTTGCCCAAATTCATGCTTACTGTGTCATTCACACTATCTAACCATATCATCCTCTTACGTCCCCTTCTCCTTTTGCCTTCCATCTTTCCCAACATCAGCATCTTTTCCAAAGAGTCCTCCCTTCTCATGAGGTGGCCAAAGTATTTGAGCTTCAGCTTCAGGATCTGCCCTTTCAAAGAACAGTCAGTGTTAATTTCCTTTAGAATTGATTGATTTGATCTCCTTCCAGTCCAAAGGACTCTCAAGAGTTTTCTCCAACCCCATAGTTCAAAAGCATTAATTCTTCGGTCCTCAGCCTTCCTTATGGTCCAACTCTCACAAACAGACATTACTATTGGGAAAACCATAGCTTTGATTGTATGGACCTTGGTCGGCAAGATGATGTCTCTGCTTTTAATATGATGTCTAGAGTTGTCATAGCTTTCCTCCCAAGGATTCACTACTGTGTTTCCCTGAAAATAAGACAGGGTCTTATTTCCTTTTGACCCCCGAAATAAGCACTTGGCCTAATTTTCATGGAGGTCTTATTATTTTTGAGGTGCAGGAGGCGGCGATCATAGTCACCTCATGGCTGCTGCTGTGTTGCAATATTTTTGGGGAGGGCTTATTTTTAGGGGAGGGCTTATTTTAGCACATGTGCTCAAAAGCCCGATTGGGTTTATTATCTGGGGAGGTTTTATTTTCAGGGAAACATGGTATCTATAGAACCATACATATAATCTATCTAGCATCCTATCTATCTACCTCCCTATCTTATCTATCTATCTATCTATCTATCTATCTATCTATCTATCTATCTATCTATCTATCATCTATCTATCTATCATCTATCTCCCTCCCTCCCTCCCTCCCTCCCTATCTATCTATTTATCATTTCTCTATCCATTTATCTATTTATCCATCCATCTTCTATCATCCTATCTACCTCCCTAACTTACCTACCTACCACCCTACCTACCTACCTACCTACCTATCTATCTATCTATCTATCTATCTATCTATCTATCTATCTATCTATCTATCTATCATCTATCTATCATCTATCTATCATCTATCATCTATCATCTATCAATCATCTATCATCTATCATCTATCATCTATCATCTATCATCTATCATCTATCATCTATCATCTATCCATCCAGCCATCCAGCCATCCAGCCATCTAGCCATCTAGCCATCCAGCTATCCAGTTATCCAGTTATCCAGCTATGCAGCTATCCAGCTATGCAGCTATGCAAAGCCACTTAGGAGATGGAGGCATATACATTTATAAAAATTATTGAAGAGTTTGGGTATCCCAATCCAGGAGGCAAAGAAAATGGTTAACTAGAAGCAAAGCAAAACAAGATGGTAATCCAAAAGAAGAATCATTTCAGACAAGCAGGGGAACTTCTCAAATGTTGATTAAGAGGCAAACACTGGGCATCCAACCCAAAGGTAAACACATACTAATACATATTCAAACATATGTTTCTGCAAACCAATAAACAATTTGGAGAAATCATACCGTGGGTTGTTTTTTTGTGGGGGGGGGGGTTGAGCCTTCTCATGATAGCCAGAGGACTCTATTTTTTTTGAAAGAAAAGAAAAGAAAATGGGTGATGTTTCATTTACTTATTTTCACAGCATGCTGCTATGTATCATAAATCAAATGTGCCATTAAGGGTATCATTAAACCAAGGCAGAAGCTCATTTAACATTAGGAATTTGATCAAGATTTTAAATTGCAAAGCAGACCAATACACAGAAAGGTCTGAATCATGAATTTGGAAGTTGTTATTAAATTGGCATTGCTATTTATTTGTTTATATAGGGCTATCTCCATCCACATTGGTTTACCGAGTAATATAAGCACAAAGAATAATTGGGTTCCGTCTTGACAATGAAGAAAGTTACTGGAGCATAAACAAGCAATTGGGACAATATAGTTGTCATGTTTTTTTTTTCCAATTTCACAATTCAAATTTAAGAAAAAGATTAGCAGCATCACTAAAGCCTGTATATTCCGGCTTGAAACACCGAAACCTTTGGAGACCATATGCTTCCTTCAAATATAAATTTTATCACCCTATCATTATATTTCAGCATGATTGAAAATCTGCTATGCATGTATTAATAAAAGATTCCCTTCCCCCAGCAGATTGTATGTGTGATTGCCTTAATTTGTTCCCTTCTTTTTCAATGGCATTGCCACATTAATAAAAACCATGTGCTACTGTGCACAGGGAAAACACCCCGTAAAAATAAAAGAAGCTCAGTGTTTGCCGTACATCTCATTCTATCACAAAGGCTTTTCTGCAGTTATTTATTTATTTAGTGTGTCAAACATGTATGAAATAACAGGTATAAGTATAAACATGGACATGAATACAGGAAATAAGTATGAATAAATGGGGACAGTAGGACAGGGATGTTAGGCACGCTGGTGCACTTATGCCCCGCCCTACAAACCTCTTAGGAAAGGGGTGAGGTCCATCCTAAACAGTTTAAGGTTGAAGCTGTGGGGGTTTGAGGATGTAACAACAGAGTCAGGTAGAGCATTCCAGGCGTTGACCACTCTGTTGCTGAAGTTGTATTTTCTGCAATCGAGTTTGGAGCGTTTACCTTGAGTTTGTACCTATTGTTTGCCTGTGTATTATTGCGGTTGAAGCTGAAGTAGTCATTGACAGGTAGGAGGTTGTTATGTTGTGTTAATGGTGCACACCAGCTTTACTCCTCTGTGAGGAGGGAGAATAAACCAGTGAAGGAAATAAAGAGATGAAAAGAGATATACAGGTATGACAGCAGCAAGATTACTGTACCGACACAAAAATGGAAGGACACTTTGATTCCCACTATGGACAAATGGCTGCAGAAGCTGATGGGTTTGGCCGAAATGGCTAAATTGACCGTTGGGATGAAAGAAAAGAATATAAGTACCTTTGTGGCCACATGGAGACCACTTCTAAAGTTTGTGCTTGACGTGGGAAAGAGTGAAACTTTGATTGTGGGTTTTACCGATTAGATTGATAGGTGTTTAAAGAAAGGGGTTGGCTTATATTACTAGGGGAAAGCATTTTTAATTGTTAATTTTAATTTTTAAATTTTAACTGTCATTGGGGTTTTAATTGTCTTAAAGTACTGTAATTTATTTATTTATTTTCTACCTCCTCCATATTATATTGTTGTGATTGTCGCTATTGTACGTCGCCCCGAGTCCCTGGGGGGAGAGGGGGTGACTAAGAAATCAAATCAAATCAAATAAATAAATAAATAAAAAGTTGTGGTTTGAGGTTAATGCTTTATTTTACTGTAACAGAAGAAGTCGGAAGTCAGTGCTTTTTTCTTTCTTTTTCCCAACCCTTTCTCACTTCTCCCCCTCCTCCCCCTCCCACCACTGTCTTCCTATTTACTTTTGTATTTTGTATCATATTTTATAACCTAATGAAATGTTGAGAGAGAGACAGAGAGAGACACAGAGACACACACACACACACAGAGACAGAGACAGAGAGAGACACAGACAGACAGACAGACATGTAGTCCGCAACTTACAACCATTTGTTTAGTGATTGTTTGAAGTTATAACAGCACTAAAAAAAGGGACTTATGACTGTCTATGGAGATTCTCAGTCCTCCAGATCATGGTTGTTCCAAAGATACTGGTAATTTTTTTCAAGAGGTAACTGGACTTTTTTTTTCTTTGAAGATGTCTCACTTCTCATCCAAGAAGCTTCTTCAGAGCAGAATTTTTCAGGCACTGAACTGGTAGTAATGTGGGCAGGAACCTGCCCCTTTGGGAAGTGGTATATAAGTCTAAGTGCTATTGGTATTGCTAAGCCATGAATATGAGTTCAGATAGGAACTAGGTTAAGAGTATGGCATGTTTGCAGCCAGTAAATACTTACTCCTATTCTCCAGAGGAACAGAGAACAAATCTCCCCCTTCCTTTAGAGGTTTTGTAAATGCTTTGCCTCATTTGTATTCCCTTCTAAATTATATTCTCAATCTGTTGCCTGTTTGTTATGATCAAAGGGGAAGGAAATGGGAGCTCTGAGGAACTGACCCCCTCCTCTCTTCCAACCTTCTTCCTAGCTCCTTTCACATGGTCAGGCTTGCATTGCAATTTCTATTTTGCCCCGACTGTTCGCTCCATCTCCACATCTGTGGATAGCTATTCTTCCATCTGCTCTTTTCCTTTTTATCTTTCTTTTTTTTTTCTTGTTTGTTTATTTCCATAATAAGCTCACACAAAGTTCTCTGCCACCTCTCTGGTTTGAATAAATTGGAATGCTTACATTGATGCAGCCAGGGTGCCTTCCGTGTTCATCGTCTCTTTCTGACACTCTTCAGGTGAGCTGATCCAAAGTGAAGCAAACCAAATACCAACCAACTCTCTTTTGACAACTACAGTTGGATTAGAGCTTATAAAACAGAGCTCTGTTTTTCTACCGTATCCTCAGAAAACTACCAAACAATTCCCTTCCTATTGTTGTCAGTTTATACCAGTGATGGCAAACCTTTCTGCCTAAACCAGAATGTGTGTGCACACATGCAGGAGCCCCAGAAACCTGAACCCCAGCTGTCTGGTGTGCATGCATGCACCGGCCACCTGGTATTCAAGTTTCCAGGGTGCACATGTGCGCTGGCCATCTGGTCTGCGCATGCGCCGGGCCCCTGGAAACTGGAAGACCAGTTGGCTGGTGCGTGCATGCGCACCACCCAGCTGGTCTTCCAGTTTCCAGGGTTCTGGCACACGTGAAGATCAGCATGCACGCTGCATACCAGAAGAGCAGCTGGCAATGGCACACATGCCCACAGAGAGGGCTCAGCATGCCACCTCTGGCATGCGTGCCTTAGGTTCACCATCATGGATTTATACAATATTGTTGGAAGGGTTAGAGTTTGCAGCGATCTAACCAGAACAGAAGTAAATAATTTAGCAGGATTTATTGATAGAAGAAAATTGTTTATGTGCAATAATATAAAACATGATGCCTGTATACAATACCGATGCAGCTCTTGCAATGTGATAGCAAGTACCAGGACAACAAGTAGAAGCCGGAACAACCAGAACCCCGAATTCAGTAGCTATAATTCAAGGACAAACAAACTGATGATAGATAGATAGATACATACATTGATAGATAGATAGATAGATAGATAGATAGATAGATAGATAGATAGATAGATAGATAGATAGATAGATAGAGCGAGCAGGAGGTTGAACTAGAAGATCTCCAAGGACTCTTCTAATCCTTTTTATTCCATGTTCTATATTCTATTGATGATTTTTTTTTCTCTAGCCTACGGTATTTCTTTATCCCTTTAATGGCACACTGGCTGCTAACATTTCCCAAATTAATAGAGCCTAGAAGAAAAATGCCCTATCGATGTCTTGCTTGGGGACAGAAAGAAGCCAACAAAGCATCAGAGCACTGGAAATTCTGTGATGAAAGATAGAAAATTCATACCTTTGGTCACCTAGTCATCAAATTAATGCAAGATCTTCACCCAAAAACTTTGCACTAAGAACAGTTTTTTAAAAAAACAAATGCAAGGGAAATTCTCTTCTTGTCCAAGAGATCGGTAAACTGAAGGGACTTTAGTCTCTGAGAACTGGACATGTCTGAACATGACTCACTCTCTCTCTCTCTCTCTCTCTCTCTCTCTCTCTCTCTCTCTCTCTCTCTCTCTCTCTCTCTCCCTCCCTCCCTCCCTCCCTCCCTCCCTCCCCCTCCCTCCCTCCCTCCCTCCCTCCATCCATCCATCTATCTCCACCAACATCTATCTATCAATAAAATGACTGTGTGTGTGTGTATATGTGTGTGTGTTTGTTCCAGCATAACTCTAGAATGTCTCGACCAATTTCAACCAAATTTGGTACACAGATGACTTACTCTCTGGAAACAAATACTGTGGGGGTAAGGCACCCCTAACACCCCTCAGGGTGTGTTTTCTGTTATGATGCAGCCTGATGCCTTAAAATGGCTTCTATTGTACTGCCGTAAAATGGCTTCTACTGTACAGCACAGTGGAGTTGCCATGGTAATGGCTTCACAGTACTCCGCAATGGGCCTCCCTCTGGTAAGGGGGGAAATCCAACATTAGAAATTATGTTTGGTCTTTGGACATTTTCCCCCTATAAATAAATACCCAGGCAATGCCAGGTTATCAGCACTAGTAGTAACATAAAATCACTGATATTTTTAGAAGTGTTCCTATTTTTTTCCTAGTGCTCTCCTCACCCTGACGACCAGAAAGAATGATTTGATCCTACAGCAGTAAGCCAGTGAAGATGTTCATGTCCCCTCAATGTCAGTCCTTCTGAATAGAACTGAGTAGATATTCTACCTTCTGTCTGTCAGATCTTATTACAGTGATGAAATAATCTGATTAGGGAAACTGGGAATTATCAAGGTTCATTCCCCATCCTTATTTTCATATCATAGCTAGAACAAACTACACCAGTGATCATGAAAGCATGTGTCAAGTGGCCAATTCAAATCTCTACATTCCTCCCCCCTTGGAAAAAAAAAATCATGCCAAAATATCTCACTTTTCAGTCCTTTATAATTTCAGCGGATGGCTGCCTTCCATGTCCCTCTGGTCTTGAAGACAAACTCAAGGAAATTTGCTGACATACATGCCAGACCATCAGTGATTACTAAGGAGGTATCCGTTTCTGGTAACACTTGGATATTCCCTTTGTTCTGAATACAATGGAAAAAGCCAAGAATTTTTTTGGTAGACATTTAAATAAGACTACCAATGCCAAAGCTGCCAACCATGGCTGCCAACACTACCATGGTTCATAGTAGATCGGATACCTCTCTAATGCACCTATTTATCAAATTTATATGCCACTCATCTCATGGTGCAAGGTGGCCTTTCCTGCTTCTATGCTGGTGTGCAACCTTTAAAGGGTAGAACATATCCAGTGGTGGGATTCAAACAATTTAACAACCGGTTCTCTGCCCTAATGGTTTTTTCCAACAACCAGTTCACCAAACTGCTCAGAAAGTTAACAACCAGTTCTCCCGAAATAGTGCGAACTGGCTGAATCCCACCTCTGAACAGATCTAAATAAGCTCTTATGATAGTTGCTCTGATGCCTCCTAAAGATTAAAGTCAGATTAAAGTCAGATTTATCATGCAGAATAGATCACCAGGAGGCATTGCATGACCAGTTTCATCCTTTATTGGGACTCTTCAGACACAGGTAGCCTGATGTTATTCCAAGGAGTTCAAACCCAGGAATTGAGTTCATGAATGTTTACATCCAGGTCCTAGCATTGAGTGAGCAGGAATTGCCATCCAGAAGTTCACTGAATTGGTATAATGAGTCCACCTTGTCTTAAGCTCTCAGACCACATGGATACAGATGTTATGTTATATCATAGCATGACTTCCACTCTTGGGCATGTAATATATTACAAGAGTCTAAATAACAGAATAACAGAGTTGGAAGGGACCTTGGAGGTCTTCTAGTCCAATCTCCTGCTCAGACAGAAACTCTTGCCCCATCTTCAGGTGCTCTGGAGAATAAGTTGATCCCCTCTTCTTTGTGACAGGCAATTTCTTGTTTTCCTCTATAACAGAGGTGTCAGACTCAAGACCTAGGGGCCAGATCCAGAATACAGGATGCTTAGATTTGGCCTGTGAGGCCACCCTGAAAACAGCAAAGGATCGGCCGGTGGTGCCTCTTCCAGCAAAAATGGAGCTCATGAGGGCCGTGCGCACCAAGCTCCATTTTTGCTGGCAGGGGGTTGCAGGAAGCCGTTGCAGCCGAAAACAGAACTCAGGAGCCTGTTTTTGCTAGCAGAGTGCTTTGGCCACCACGGGTATCCCTGACACAAGTGATATCAGGCTGGCCATGCCCCCTGGCCACCACTACCCCCTGAGGCCAAACATAATCCTGATGCGACGCTCAAAGAAATCGAGTTTAACATCCCTGTTCTATAAAGAGAAAAATCTGCACCGGGAAAAAACAACAACACATTCCTGTTCAAAAATCTATACCAATGCAATTGTGTATATATGATATCCTCAAGATTCTTTTTGTGTGGCATTTCACCTGTGTTCATGACACACTCCATGGGCATCAGCAAAGAACCATGCAAAAGGATCTTTACGGGGGGAAGAAGCCTGCACTGTTGCATCAAAGCACATCTATGCATCAGTAAAAAGGTCAAATGATCAAAGACACAGAAAGGTGGGAATGATCCCCCCTGTCTCCCCCTCTCAAATTAACGCTAAAAATCCCCCTAAGACTCTTTATATTATTCAGCATGGTTTAAGTCAGAACAGCTCCAGTTATCTGATAATTCAGAGTGAGTAGAGGAAGGGCAGAGAAGACGCATGAAAAAACAATGGATGAGAACAAAGGAAATCCTTGTATATTGCAGAGTACCCATTAATCACTGAATTAAAAAAAAATCTTAAGACTGACCGCCGTCTAATGGGGCTTGCTAGTCGTCTGCACAAACACGTGAGACCAACACAGAGCCTGCCTCTGTGATCGATCGATCCTTGATTGGGTGGGATCAACTTGAAGAAAAACAGTGCAAGACAGGATATTTTTCCCCTTCCCAGATAGAGGCTTGCTTTGAATATTCTCAAAGCAGCTTTCAGTGCAGCACTTCCAAAATCTTCTTAGCATTGACAGGATTGTCATTGTTTGCATACATAAGCATTAAAAAAAAACCCTCAGAAATCTTGAAATATGAGACTCTGCTCTTACTCTGGGTCATTTGTTCTAAAACCTTCATGTTCCTGATAAGTGTTTGCTATTAGCATCTCAAGAAGAGGAAGAAAGACAAGATTAGGGAGCATGGATGGGATAAGGAATTTGCCCAGAGCATTTCAACACAGATTAGATTAGATTAGATTTACAGAGTTGGAAGGGACCGTGTAGGTCATCTAGTCCTACCCCCCCAAGCAGGGGACCCTACACCATTCCTGACAGATGGCAGTCCAGTCTCTTCTTGAAAGCCTCCAGCTCCCACAACTTCCGAAGGCAACTTCTGTTCCATGGGTTGATTGTTCTCAGTGTCAGAAAATTCCTCCTTATTTCCCGGTTGAATCTCTCCTTGATCAGTTTCCATCCATTATTCCTTGCCTGGCCTTCAGGTGCCTGGAAAATAGCTTGACCCCTTCCTCTCTGTGGCAGCCCCTCAAATATTGGAACACTGCTCTCATGTCTCCCCTGGTCCTTCTCTTCACTAGACTAGATTTCTCTCCATGATCCCCTAGCCCAGTGACAGCTAACATTTTCGGTACTAAGTGCCGAAACTGGAGTTCATGCATGCCGGAGCATCAGAACCCAGAAGAGGGCCACTGTCCAGTGTGGATCCACACGACGGAACCTGGAAGAGCAGATGGTGATGGCAAGTATGCCCACAGATAGAGCTCTGCATGCCATCTCTGGCATGTGTGCCATAGGTTTGCCATCATGGCCCTAGCCTTTGCCCTCGGCCTTTTCTCCCCTACAGTGAAATACAGGTAGTCTTCAACTTGCAACATTTCATTTAGTGACCGTTCAAAATTGCAACAGCACTGATGGCTTACAAAACCTCAGTGGTCAATGCTATGAATTCGCATTTTAAACCACAGGTGTGGAAAGCCTGCTGTGATAAGTTGCAATGCAGGAAGTGATGGATGAAGTATTTGCTTTGTGGATGAGGGAAAGGAGAGGGGGGGGAAGGAGTGCCGAAGACTTATTCAAGTAGTTGTATCACAGACAAAACACCTTTGGGCTTGTGATTGCTTTGAGTTGTAAATCACATGGGGCGCTCTTCCAGTTACAGTGAGTTATCCAGGAAGTTGCGATAGAAGAAAGCTTTCTGATGATATGTCCTGGCTCAGATTCACCTTTGAGGCTGAGCAAACAGGTTGCAGTTCTTCTACTGACAACTTGAGTATTCTTCTCTTGAATGTTTGGAATCCTACATCTCTTACAGTTGAGCAAGTCACTTGATAAAAGACTGAGAATCTAGCACGCTTGCGTTTTCATATTAGAATAAAATTCTTTATTGGCCAAAGTGTGATTGGACACACAAGGAATTTGTCTTTGCTGCATAGGCTCTCAGTGTACATAAGGAGAATAAGATACATACATCAAGAATAAAAAGATACAACACTTAGTGATAGTCAAGGTTACTAATAGGCTAACACATTGTACTAGGAAACAAATAAAAACAATATAAATTGAAAGATACAAGCAACATGGTTATAGTCATAAGTGGGGAGAGATAGATACTAGTAAGGAAGAGAAGAATCATAGTAATACATTCTTAGTAAATTATTGACAGTTTTGTGGGAATTAGTTGTTAAGCAGAGTGATGGCATTTGGGAAAAAACTGTCCTTGTCTCTAGTTGTTCTGGTGTGCAGTGCTCTATAGCATCGTTTTGAGGGTAGAAGTTGAAACAGGTTATGTCCAGGATGTGAGGAATCTGTAGATATTTTCACAGCCCCCTTTTTGACTCGTGCATTGTACAGGTACTCAATGAAAGGCAGGTTGGTAGCCATTGTTTTTTCTGCAGTTCTAATTATCCGTTGAAGTCTACGTTTGTCTTGTTGGGTTGCAGAACCAAACCAGACAGTTATAGAGGTGCAGATGACAGACTCAATAATTCCTCTGCAGAACTGAATTGGCAGCTCCTTGGGCAGTTTGAGCTTCCTGAGTTGGCGCAGAAAGAACAATCTTTGTTGTGCTTTTCTGATGATGTTTTTGATATTAGGTGTCCATTTTAGGTCTTGAGATATAATAGAACCTAGAAACCTGAAGGTCTCTACTGTTGATACTATGTTGTCTAGTATTGTAATACATATTGCACATGTAATTAAATAAATGAACATAAAATAAACATTCAGTTCTGGTCGCCATGATTAAAAAAGATGTGGAGACTCTAGAAAGAGTGCAGAGAAGAGCAATAAAGATGATTAGGGGACTGGAGACTAAAACATATGAAGAACAGCTGCAGGAACTGGGTATGTTTAGCTTAAGAGAAAGAAGAACCAGGGGAGACATTATAGCAGTGTTCCAATATCTCAGGGGTTGCCACAAAGAAGAGGGAGTCAAGCTATTCTCCAATGCACCTGAGGGTAGAACAAGAAGCAATGGGTGGAAACTAATCAAGGAGAGAAGCAACTTAGAAGTGAGGAGAAACTTCCTGACAGTTAGAACAATTAATCAGTGGAACAGAAGTTGCCTCCAGAAGTTGTGAATGCCCCAACACTGGAAGTCTTTAAGAAGAAGTTGGATAGCCATTTGTCTGAACCGGTATAGGGTTTCCTGCCTAGGCAGGGGGTTGGACTAGAAGACCTCCAAGGTCCCTTCTAACTCTACTATTGTATTGTATAAATGTGCAAGGGGAAAACCACAGTCTTTCTAGTCTATGTCATTTTAATATGTATTCACACACACACACACATTCTGCTCTCCCTGGCCCTGCATGAATCTATTTAAAAATGGGTCTTGAAATTATATTTATATAAACTTTTCTAAACTTATTGTGGTGATATAGTTTGCAGTTTCCAGTAGCAGAAAATGAGATCTGGCAATTTACAGTACAATAAAATTATCCTCCTGCCATATGAGATTTATTCAAATGTTTAAAGGAACAAGGAAACACACACAGATCCCAGCCCTCTACTCTTAAAAGTATTCAATCTGCTTGATGTAATGCAAGCCATCCTTATATTTTGTGTATAATTAGGAATTACAGTTTGATTAAGGCAATATGGATCAATTAATCATGATTGAGCTGTAATCTGAACATTGATTAATAAATTGATTAATTTGGCAAAAACTCCTTATGGAGAATTGCTATTTCTAGAGGAAGGAATGCCCAATTATTTTGAGGGGTTTTTTTTAGCAGCAGGTGTAGATTTCATCATTTGTGAAAAGACATTTCTTAATTACTTAAGAGACATACATTAATTATATTTAATACTGAACCTGATTAAGCACAGGAAGCTCCACTGAGTAAGCACTACTGGTCTAATTCAGAATTGTCTGCTCCAGAGGTGGAATGCTCTGAAGTCTGCTACCGGTTTGCTTCGCACACGCATGCAGGGGCTAAGAAGCCCTTTCTGAGTCTGCAAAGGTGAACAGAACAGTGAGGAGGGGGAAACAGCTGTGTCGTGCGATTTAGATTAGCTAGAAAGCAGGATTTCCTGCTTTCTAGTGAATATAAATCACGAGGCAGAGCTGATTGTCACACAGCTGATCATTGGAACTTTTTTTTTACTTTTTTAAAGCATTTTGTTTACTAAAAAAAATGCTTTTAAAAAGTTTTTTTTAAAGTTCCGATGATACAGCTGTGCCACCTGATCGATGGAATCTTTTTTTTACCTTTTTTATTTAGTATATTTTTACTCCCTATTTGCCCGAACTGATAGTTTAAAAATGCTTTAAAAAAGTTTTTTAAAAAAAGTTCCGATGGTTAGCTGGGCATCGGAACTTAAAAAAAAAACTTTTTAAAAGCATTTTTTTTTTTACTACCGGTTTGGGCGAACCGGTAGCATTTCGCCGCTTTGTGTGCTCTCTCTGGGACTTCCCCAGTTTTATTTTTTGTTTTTACAACATTGTCCTAATGAAGCTTGAACTGTGAACCTTTCGCATAAATAAGAGGTGATTCTACCGTTGTTAGAATGAAGTCACTGCCTCAGATATCAGCTACAGGAACTGGGATAATGCAGCAAACAGATAAAAGTGTTCCCCTGTGAGTTGTGTCTGACTTCAGGGCATGATGCTCAACTCCATTTGTTAGCAGAGGGAGTCAGTGTTGTCTGAAAACAATTTCCTTGGTCATGTGGTCAACCTGGCTACATACCAAGGCATGCACAATGCTGTTATCATCCCATTGAAATGGTACCTAATATCTACTTGCATTTGTATTCTTTTGAATTACTAGGTGGGCAGGAGTTAGGTAAAGGGTCAATATTATCATGCCTTAATCCCATCCCCCTGGAGCTGAAGGGGAGAACTCTTTATTATGTAAAGGGACTGGCTTGGCCACCTTAATGGCCCACTGACAAAGTGAGAGGAGGCAGGAAGCTACAGGGAACTACTCTCAATTTAAAACATGTTTCTTCCTTTTCACATCCAGGGAAATTTAATATAATGGGAACTCAACTCGTTGCACAGAGCTCAGGTCTCAAACCCAAGCTGTAAGATCTGCAGCTGAACAAGCTCAACATCTTTAGCCACTGATCCATTGTGGCCCTGAATACAGCCCAGGGAACCAAATCAGATAATAGAGCTTCTGCACTAGAGTTCTTTTAAAACTTTCTATCCCCTTTTTATATAATCAAATATGCTGCTTGCCACAGTACTAGCCCTAGTAGTAAGACCTATATACCATTTCACAGTGCTCCCAGCACTCTTTAAGAGGTTTACAGAGTCAGCCTATTGCCCCCAACAATCCAGGTCCTCATTTTACCGACCTCGGAAGGATGGAAAGTTGAGTCAACTTTGAGCCAGTCGGGATCGAATTCCTGGCAGTGGGCAGAGTTAGCTTTCAATACTGCCTTCTAACCACTGTGCACCATGGATGGATGGATGGATGGATGGATGGATGGATGGATGGATGGATGGATGGATGGAAGAAAGGAAGGAAGGAAGGAAGGAAGGACAGTAACACTTAAGAGTTATATACTGCTTCATATTGCTTTACAGCCCTCTCTAAGCAGTTTACAGTCAGTTTATTGCCCACAACAGTCTGGGTACTCATTTTACCGACCTCGGAGGGATGAATCAACCTTGAGCCAGATGGGATTGAACTCCTGGCAATTGGCAGAGTTAGCTTTCAATACTGCCTTCTAACCACTGTGCACTATGGATGGATAGATGGATGGATGAATGGATGGATGGATGTATATATATGCAACGAGGGGATATCTGCGGTTATACTGAAATTTATATCTGGTTTAAAATCCAGGAGGGAGGATTTGTGATGAATACAATGGGAGATGGAATTTTCTATAGTAGCTTAAATATTAACAGATGCTGCCCTGGTGTATTTTTTTGTGGGCTAAGCTATGGATTATTTAACCAAAATGTCTGCTCTGAGCTGCAATGGGCTTCACTTAGATATGCCACCAAGCCATATGCCCGAGTTTCAAACCAATGACTGCATTCACCCATCACATTAAATCTTGATTTGTTTAATGATCGTGGTGCATTGACTGGTACCACAATTAGGCAAATTTACCCAATTAAATAAAATTTACACAATTTGTACATTGAGCCATAACCCAAGAGGCATAAATCACAATGTCCATGTATATTCATTGTGTGGCGCCCAGATCAAATTCAACACATGTACAATAAATGTATGGCATAATATTTTAATTTATGTGGTACTGCAAATGACTTGGAGTCTTTCTGGAAGCAAGACTGCCGCAGATCAAATCAAACCAATCAATTTACGATACACAATTAGGGGTTTACGTGAGACTTTCACCGGGAAGCTTGGATTTAATTTCAACTTAGCCACAACTCTCACTGGATGACTTTAGGTTTTCTTTCACAATAATACGCAATTAATGTACACTCCTTGAGTCTGTTGAGAGTAGTATAAGGTATTTAAGAAGTCCAAAAATAGTTACCCCAGGCAGAAGCAGCCTGGATGGCAGGAATGATCAACATTTTCCTTCACTATGAGAATGCTTTTATTTGGTTTGGTTTGCACAAATAGTATTCCTAAATTTTCTTATGAATAAAAATAAAATAACTGGGATTTCTGACATTCAGAGTTGGGTTAAAGCAATCCTAAAGCATTCATCCACAGATAATCAGACCTTTGGTGGCCATATCTAGTTCACGGGATATTTTCTTTGAAACGTGTCCTATCGTGGGACCAAGGTTTATTATCCAGAAGGAAAAGGCTGGGATATATTTTTGCTGCTCTTTTCTATCCTTGGCCTGTCTTATTCTATTTGAAATCAGTTGTGACCCATTTTGAGAACTTTGCTTTGCCAGCTGGGGAGGAACGGTCTCAAAGAAATAGTAAAATAGTAAAAACCAAAAACCAGAAAAATCATCCTTGACAGCAAAGTCTAGAAATGTGCTACGCACCCGCCTGCTTCAGAGCAACAGATCCTCTCATTCTCAACAGACCTTTAAATAAGATTTTAAAAATTGATCTTTCTAAATGCTATGCCCTATAAAGTCATGGCTCTTATAAAAAAAAAAGGCATTTTAACCGGGACATCTTATCAATTCATAATGACTATCTTTTTCCAGAAATAGCATAAATGAATCTCACAACTGTTGGTGGTGTTTTTATTTATCGTCTTCTCTCATTTTCCAGTTGTTAAATTTGGAGCATTAAACACACACTCTCTGATGTTAAATTAGGCCTGGAAAAATAGCCAACTCTTTTTTTTTTCCCCTGAACCAGCAGAGAGTTTCAAGTGTAAACATATGTTTTGCAGATTGGAGAAATAAAGACCCAGTTCACATTCAGATAGCAACAGATGTGGGCCACAAAATCATTATTGAGCCAAAAAGCATGGAGGAAGATACAAATGCTCATTTTAAATAAGAGCTTATATGTAATTATAGTTAAGTTCATACTTAATTATAGTTCAACCACAACAAAACAAACACTGGGGGCCTTGAAATTCTGCCTATAGCACACTGTTGCTTAATCTTCCTCACTGAGGCTTACATTTCCTAGGCTAAATGTTAACCCCTTGGAATAAATCTATCCCACCTTCCCCACCCACAACTCAGGGGCAGACATTTACAATGCAAAACAACATCTACATAGCATTCAAAAGAGACAACCAAAAAGCCAAAAAAAGAAACAGAAGGACCAACCGGATGTTTCTTCACCAGACATCAACAACCAGATAAATTGGGATTAATACCAAGATTAATACTAGACCAACAATCAAGAAATAGCAATAGCAACAGCACTTAGATGTATATACCGCTTCACAGCCCTCTCTAAGCGGTTTACAGAGTTCGCCTCTTGCCCTCAATAATCTGGGTCCTCATTTTACTGACCTCAGAAGGATGGAAGGATGAGTCAACCATGACAAGTAAAAAATAATCCCAATCCAGGAACTATCAACTCAGACAAACAATCAAACCATAAACAACAGCCTAATCAAGGATCCATCATAACATTGATGGGACCACTAAAAGCTAGTATAAGAACAAATCCTACTACCTACTGACACTGATGACATTACCTAGTTTGGTAATGAAACATCTGCAACAAAACAAGCAAGCTCAGAGGGCACCACAATACAAAATCTAAAATAATTTACCCAACCACAATATACACACATATGATTGGTGCAGTCGTCTTCCTTCTTTCAGCACAGGAGTATCTAATGCCATTCTCCCGATGAGAAAGATTCCAAGATAAAGAAAGGAAAATTGGCAAAGAAAAAGCAATAATCCCTAAAATAGGTCTCTGCTCCTGCTGGATTTGTACGGTTCTTAATACACATTTCATTAATCACATAAACCATTTCCAAGGTGTCAATCAAAACATAGAAGAAACATCTATTCCACAAACAAATAGCCAGTCATGAAAGAAGAAAAATAAATTTGGCACCTTGAAATCCTATGATCCATCAGAATAGACTCTGCTAAGAAAGCAATCTCTGGAGGGAACTGAGTCCATCGCTCTCTGTGTTGGTATCATCTGGAAGAGAGAGTAAATAAACACGGTTACGTATATCTAGGAACATTAAAATAATCTCTTCGTTAGGACTAAATTGTGCTTAAATTTAGTGAGTGGACCTACTTGGACTTTTATTTTCTAGATAGGGTGAATAACAGAATAAGAGTTGGAAGGGACCTTGAAGGTCTTCTACTCCAACTCCCAGGTGATCCTATACCCGTGATGGCGAACCTATAACATGCGTGCCAGAAGTGGCACACAGAGCCATCTCTCCAGGCAGGTGAGCCATTGCCCGTTGCTCTTCCAGGTTTCAGCGCACCAGCCAGCATGTCTTCACGTGTGCAGGAGCACCGGAAGTTGGAAGAGCAGCTACCCGGTGCACATGTGTGCGCTTGGCGGCTGCTCTTCTGATTTCAGCAGGAGTGTGCGCACCGGCCACCTGGTCTTCCAGTTTCGAGCATGCATGCATGCACTAAAACCAGCTAGCCAGTGTGCATACACATGCCGGAAACTGGAAGAGCAGCTGCCTGGCATGCACACCGGGCAGGTGCTCTTCCGGTTTCCAGCATGCATGCCCATGCGCATGCTCCTGTTTTGGCACTTGGTACTGAAAAGGTTCACCAATACTGCCCTATTTCAGACAAATGGTTATCCAATCTCTTCTTGCAAACCTCCAGTGATTCTGGAGGGAAGCCATTCCACTGATTACGGTCATTGTTCCTTAGTTCTGGGTTGATTCTCTCTTTCAATAGTTTTCATCCATTGCTTCTTGTCCTGCCTTCACGTGCTTTGGAAAATGGGCTGACCCCCTTCTTCTTTCTTGTAGCCCCTCAAATATTGGAAAACCACTATGCCACCCCTACTCCTTTTTTTCCCACTAGAACAGACTTACCCAACTGTTCTTTGTGTGTTTCCACCTCCAGCCTCCTAAAGGGCCAAGTTAAAAACCATTGAACAGGAATAGAAGTTGCTGTGTCCCACCCTAATGGAGACTTTTATCCTGTTGTGGCCATAGAAATCTTATCTGCACAGCTCCCTTTATCAGCTCAGTTCCTGGATGAATATATTAATTAGTCAACTTTTGGTATTTCTACACGGCTATATGAAAGAAGAGAGAAGAAAACAGGAGGACCTGTGGAAGGAGAAGTGCTGCTCTGAATTCAAAAACAACCCAAATATCGACTACAGCTGCCAATACTGTCAAAAATGGGGGGAAAGGTCCACAGACCACATAATGTCAGATCTTTTCAGCCTACAAGGATGCTAATTCTACCTTATTCAAATTGTTTTTGGAAATGTGTTTGTGTGTGCGTATGTATGTCTGCCTATGTATGCTTGTGTGTGTATACAGATAGATGGATGGATGGATGGATGGATGGATGGATGGATAGATGATAGATAGATAGATAGATAGATAGATAGATAGATAGATAGATAGATAGATAGATAGATAGAGCTATTTAGCTAGTATAGACAGGCAGAGAAAGAAAGAAAGAAAGAAAGAAAGAAAGAAAGAAAGAAAGAAAGAAAGAAAGAAAGAAAGAAAGAAAGAAAGAAAGAGGGGGGAGGGAGGGAGGGAAGGAAGGAAGGAAGGAAGGAAGGAAGGAAGGAAGGAAGGAAGGGGAAGGGAAGGGAAGGGAAGGAGAAGAAGAACAGGAATTAAGCCTAGAACATTTAGGAATAAATGAACCATAATAGCCTTCTCCACCCCTTGCTTATGTTATTCCTTGCATTGGTTTATTGATTACAGAGGGTTACCTTTGGAAGGTGACTGTTTTTCCAATTTTGTAATCACATTTTCAAATTGCAACACACAGGGAGAACCTTGGAGCAACCAAGGAAATTAAAAACATTCATCCATTCAAAAATGTGCATTCATCATTAGCACAAATGCGTAAGAAGTCAACATTAACAGAACCCCCGGCATGTAAATAAGGATTCTTTAATCTTATTTCTATTTTTTTTTCTTTGGAAAAAAAAAAACACTTTCCAGTCCAGCTTACAATCCAAGTGATCTCTCATCATGGTACGCACTAACTAAATCAAGCCTCTTTATACTTTTTGAGAGCAGCCAAGCTTCACAAGTGCTTCCACTTATTGGGGGCAAATACCCAAAAAATAATGGGAAGATGACACCAAGTTTTGCTCTGTCCTCATGTGGGTTTACTGGACTTGGGAGAGACACACAGATTTTACACCAAGCCTACATACTTACATTTGTGCATCCACTGCTATAGACTTGCAGTCATTCATTTAGTGACCGTTCGAAATTACAACGGCACTGAAGAAAGTGACATGGCTGTTTTTCGCACAACTGTTGCAAAATCCCCATGGTCAAATTGATCAACATTCAAACCCTTGGCAACTGGCTTGTATTTATGACCAGTGTTCTGGGGTCATGCAATCTCCTTCTGACAAGCAAAGTCAATGAGGAAGCCAGATTCACTTAACAATCGTCTTTACCATTGCAGTGACTCACTTAACAACTGTGCCAAGGAAGATCATCAAACGGGAGGTCATCCTTCCATTCCCCACTTGAAGGGATGAGAGGTAACCTTACGTAAAGACACACGTACGAAGCTACCATGATCTCAGTAGCTGGTTATCTTGGATACCTACAAGCTCACCTAATTAGCAGAACCAGACGTGGGAAAAGAGGAAAGGTTACGTACAGACATGCGCATTATAGCCATGATCTCAAGTAGCCAGTTATCTTTGTGCCCATTATCTCCCTGAGCAGAGACAGGCCGTATCAGGGAGTTATGTGAGATTCAACCTTGACTGGGATCGCCTTCTAGATTCACAAGGGAAAAATGAGGGAGTAAACCAAAAACAATGCTGTTGCTACCCCTGCTTTGCTTTGCTTGTTAAAACCGTATAAAAGCCAAATAAACTCTGCATTAGGCAGACAGACGTTTTGGACACCACTGCTTGATGGATTTTTGAAAACCTATACCCACTATCCTGTCAGAGATGAAGAAGCTTCTTGGATGAGAAGCGAAATGTCTTCAAAGAAGAAAAAAACCACAAAAGTCCTGCAAAAAGAATCTTTGGGACAACCCTGACCTGGATGACTGAGAATCTCTACAGACTTTTAGCTACACAATTTGGGATGGACAGCCTTGGAATGGTGTGGGAGTAGGGATGGCTTTCCAGAGGAAAAGAAATTGCAGACCACAGGAACCATTTGCGCCACTCAGGCGACCTTGAGGACACAGAGAAACCTCCAAGTGGCCTCAATGACCCTCTAAAACAGGGGTGTCCAAACTTGGGAACTTTAAGACTTGTGGACTTCAACTCCTGCTGGCTGGGGAATTCTGGGAGTTGAAGTCCACAAATCTTAAAGTTCGCAAGTTTGGACACCCCTGCTCTAAAAGGATGCAAATGACCAGCTGTCTACAGGGAATATAAATCCTTCCATTTCCCACCACCCTGTCAGAACTGAAGAAGCTTCTTGGATGAGAAGCAAATGTCTTCAAAGAAGAAAAAAACCACGAAAGTCCAGTTGCCTCCTGAAAAAGCACCTTTGAGACAACCATGATGGCTGGAGGACTGTGAATCCCTAGAGACTATCGTCAAATGGGGCATAAGTCTTATAACAACTGTATCACTTGGCAACAGAAATTTTGGGCTTAAATGGGGGACTAATTTGTATGCCATTCTATACCGTGTTTCTCCTAAAATAAGACTTATTTTCTTTTGACACCCGAAATAAGCACTTGGCCTTATTTTTGGGGAGGTCTTATTGTTTTTGAGGTGCAGGAGGCGGCGAGCGTGGTCACCTCCTGGCTACTGCTGTGTTGCAATATTTTCAGGGAGGGCTTATTTTAGCACATGTGCTCAAAAACCCACTTGGGCTTATTATCCAGGGAGGTCTTATTGTTTAGGAAAACAGGATAGGTGGAGTTTCACCTTGGGCTAGCCTGTATTCTTCCAGTTTTTTCTCCATTCTCTGGATATTTTATTTCCCTGAAGAAAACCGTAGATCAAACAACTTACATTCATTTTATTTATTGCTGTGCTCACTTTGTTTCCACATCAGCTTGATGGAAGCAGATTTTCAAAACACATCTCAGGTTCTTCATTTCATTTCCAGCCTATTTGGCATTCTACAAAAAAAAATTATGAAAGTTGTGAATTCTGCTTAGGGAAACTGTCACGGAACAAAATTTGGTTTGGGCATTATGTTTAGGTTGTACCTTTTGTTTAAATAAATCATGTACCACAGTAACATCATAGGCCTCTGGTGTTTTTCTTCCAAGGAAACGAAATCCTGACCAAAGCTGGCAAAAGTTCTCACAGAGTGGAAAGAGGGGAGGATTTTATTCTGCTAGTCGTTGCCAACTTTAGAGGACAGTAGTCATCTCCTTTTCAAGGCCATTGAGCCAGCACTGTCCGAAGAGATTTCTGTGGTCATGTGGCCAGTATGATGTCACAAATGGACAGCTGTTACTTTTCCACTGAAGTGGTACCTATTTATCTACTTGCATTTGCATGTTTTCGAACTGCTAGGTTGGCAGGAGCTAGGATGGAAGCTCACCCAGTCACGTGAAACTTGGGTCTTGAACCCTGGCTGCTGGCTTTTCCAGCCAATAAAACCAGCATCTTAACTACTGAACTACCACATCACTCTGTTTTTTTTTCCCATACTGATGTTTTAATTAAAAGTTACCAAGGTTTAACCTTGTTTTAAACTCAGAATACACAAAGACGTCTGCTCAGCTCAGTTTGGAAATGCTTGAGAAGCACCAATGAAAAACAGCAATGACATCAAAACAGAACAGGATAATGGAAGGAAAGAGAGGAGGAAAAGGAAGAGACAAATATTAGAGTTGGGCAGATCAACTAATCATCATTTACCCAACAACCATAAGATAGCCAAGGTTGAGTTTCCTCACCATGGCCTTCTGTGTTACAGGATTTAAAAAAAAAAATCTTGAATGAGTGGTGTTTGAGGGAAAATAGATTCCAGATCAAAGGGGCTTGATTAAAAAAAAAAAGTACATATGCCAGCTCCAGGGGGTTTCAAATATTTATACTTTGCTACATTTTTAAGAGGTTCTTTGAAGCAGTGTGTTTGGAATCTGATAACACAGGCACTGTTCTAAACAGCTCTTGGTCTTATCCAATTAATACCATAAGAAAATGAGCATCTGCAGATATCCACAATGAGAAAGAAAGGATATGCACAATGATGTCACTCTTACAAAGGGATGCCAACACTTTCCACTTGTATCTCAACATTGGCTGGGGAAAGTCACGGGATTTGCATGATGCTGTGATACATGTTCTATCACTTCTATTCCTTCCACAAACACATCTGCCAACACCAAAAGAGAGGAAGGACAGGACTTGAGAAGAAAGCATTTGTAACATTCAGCCAGAGCAGGTTAGCAAGCTTTTAATTTGGAGGGATGCGGTGGCTCAGTGGCGAAAATGCTGAGCTTGTCGATCGGAATGGTCGGTTTGAATCCCTATCGCTGCATGGCGGAGTGAGCTCCGGTTACTTGTCCCAGTTTCTGCCAACCTATCAGTTCGAAAGCATGTAAAAAAAAAATGCAAGTAGAAAAATAGGAACCACCTTTGGTGGGAAAGTAACAGTATTCCATGCGCCTTTGGCGTTGAGTCATGCTGGTCACATGACCATGGAGACATCTTCGGACAGCGCTGGCTCTTTGCTTTGAAACGGAGATGAGCACCACCCCCTAGAGTCGGGAACGACTAGCACATATGTGCGAGGGGAACCTTTACCTTAATTTGGAGAAAGGGGGGAAATTACCCAAATTATCTTCAGACCGGAAACGATCCATTAAAATCGGCCCTACCTATCAATGCTTCTGGAGAAGCAGTATAACACTTGTGCTTATTTTCAGAGCATATCATCTCCCCACTACATTATAGCCATTCTCAATGTTGCTCTGATGCTAGGGCTAAATTTGCGGGATCGTATCCTGCCCCATACATCCCTTCGGCCGATTCGCTCTCACAGAGAGGGACTTCTCCGGGTGCCGTCCACTAGGCAATGCCAGCGGGCGACTCCCAGGAGTAGGGCCTTCTCTGTGATGGGCCCGACCCTTTGGAATGACCTCCCCCCAGATATCAGGACTATCACCGACCTCCGCTCCTTCTGTAAGAAACTAAAGACCCACCTGTTCAATCTAGCTGGCCTGGCCTAATTCCTAATTCCCAATTTTAGTTCCTCAAGCCTGTATTTTTTAAATTTTCTAGGGGTATAGTTTTAGTTGTTTTTAATTTAATTTTTAATTTTTATGTTTTGTACAGTTGTATGAGGTTTAATTCGTTTTTAAGGATATAGGATATTCGTCTTTTGTATTCGTTTTAATGACACACCTGTACACCGCCCCGAGTCCCTTTGGGGAGAGGGGGAGGTCTAGAAATACTGAAAATAAATAAATAAATAAATAAATAAATAAATAAATAAATAAATAAATAATAGTAAAATGCCATGATAATTATCTTGGGTTAAATGCCATGATATTTATCCTCAGGTGGACTTTGGGTAACTAATCGTGTTTAGTAAATGCAATGGTATATGGGAAAGACCTTGAGAGACTGAACAAAGAAGCTGACAAGGGAGTGGTCAGATAAGAGACAGCATAGCCCACAGCTGGCTGGCAGGCAAGGAAAGAAGCTCAGAAGAGACACTCCCAAGTTTCTTGGGCTGTATAGGAGGCAGGGGGAGGATTGTACTTTGTGACCTGAATTATTAATGTTGACCAGGTAAATCATATAAGAATGACAACCAGATGAGCTAATACTATTTTATTGTAAAGCTACATTGAGAAGAGGATGACAGAGAATGAGGTGGCTGGATGGAGTCACTGAAGCAGTTGGCATGAGCCTAAGTAGACTCCAGAGGATGGTAGAGGACAAGAAGGCCTGGAGGAACATTGTCCATGGGGTCGCGATGGGTCAGACACGACTTCACAACTAACAACAACATCGACAGAATCTTCCAAGTCTGAAAATACAATTCCAGACACCCCCACACCCCCAACCCTAGGACTTTAGAGGTCTCTAGTTGGACATTCTCGGTTAGGCATTGGTGAGGATTTTTTTTTTCCACACACATTTCCTTATTTCACCTACTCATGATTATTTGCAGCCATTGACAACGACTGCACAGACTTATTTCCTCATCTGTTTTTGCTCCAGCAACTGCTTTCTCAGCATTTTAAGTGATTCAAGCCAAGAATGGCACAGCAGGAAGCGATGAAGTCATAAGAGATTTTAGCCACTCATCTTTGTTTATTGATTAACATCAGTATAATTAAAGGCATCTATTTAGAGTAAGAAACTTGAGCCCTGGCTCGGAGATGTCTGTATCAGAGGAATGATTATTCAGCACACTGGAAATGGAGGAGGAGGAGGAGGAGGGACTCTAATGCACAAACATAAAAACTGCTTTCTCTTTGCTTTCAACTCCAGTTGAAAGAAAGACAGAAAGACAGAAAGACAGACAGACAGACAGAAAGAAAGAAAGAAAGAAAGAAAGAAAGAAAGAAAGAAAGAAAGAAAGAAAGAAAGAAAGAAAGAAAGAAAGAAACTTTCTTTGACCTATGACGAAAGCAATGGCAAGCTAGATCTGTTGCCAAGAAAACTGGAAGGAAGTCTGATTTTTTTTAGAGAAAATAACAGAGATGGCAAAAAAAAATGCATCTGAAAATAAGATTATTTATAATTTTGGATAACGTATTATATTTTCAAACTCAAAAGAAATCAAAAGATATATCCTATTGCTGTTAGTACAATCTTGCCTGCTTCTATCAACTTAAGAGTTCACTATGAAAAGATTACCGAGAAGCAATTTCCTACAATTAATAACTTTATTTTGGATTTGCTATCGTATTCAATGAGAAAGAAAGAGGGAAAGAGGAAAGAAAGAAAGAAAGAAAGGAAGGAAGGAAGGAAGGAAGGAAGGAAGGAAGGAAGGAAGGAAGGAAGGAGAGAAAGGGAGAGGAAAAAATAGAGAAAAACAGAAATGAGAGGGAGGGGGAGAGAAGAGAGAGAGAGAGACCCTATTCCCACAGAATACACTGAGCCTTGAAACCTGGGTAGGCATGCCTGGGGGGGGGATGTCATGTGACTGGGTGGGAGTGATGTTGAGTTGGCCACACACCACAGGTTTCATGGCTCCTGGTGTTTTCTTTTCTGTGGGAAACGGATCCAAATGGTCCTTTGAGTGTTTAAGATTGCCGACCCCTCTTCTAGAGCATACTGTATACATCAGCTGTTTTGCTTTCCTGATGATTAAAAGAATCTGAAGTAGATTAATATGCATATAATCAATAGAGAGCCATATATGAGGAGATATTAATTTTTTTTAAAAAAATGATTTCAGTGAAGTACAGCCTTAGTATTGCATATCTTAAGAGATCCCGAATTATATGCAAAGATGAACAAATAAATAGATGGTTTGTCACCTTTAATGACTCCAGTTGGGTCAGCCATCATTAAATCTCCTTTGGGACAATCTTTTGACTTGTTTCTGTGTTTTACCCCAAAGAAGCAACTCAACTCAATCTGATGTTTCCTCTCCCTTCACCATAAGTAATGATACACAAAGGTTCATTAGTGCCCAGTACTTTGTTGAATTAATTGACAATGCCTTTTTCATGATTCAGGACCATATTATTCAAATAAATACTTTCCCCTGTAATACAATATTGATCTTAAGAAACCTCTGCCAAGCAATGATTTATGCTTCATCAACTAACTGAGTAAATTGACTGGTTTTTTTTTTAACAATGGATATATGTAACTAGCAGGGTTCATTCCTGGGACAGGTTATTTTTAACGTATTTAGGAATGGATCTGAAATTGGGTAGGACTAGTGGAGTAGCCACATTTGCCGATGATACAAAGTAATTCAGAGTATTATAAAACAACCAGGGTCTGTGAAGAGGTCCAAAGGGATCTTTGCATCAACATGGCAGATGTCATTCAATGTGAGGGACAGTGAGGCACACAGATTTCAAACATGCTAGCTACTCATCAGTGGTGGGATACGACCAGTACGCCCCGGTACGGGCATACCGGTGCCTGCTGGGAGCACTAGGTACCATTCCGGTACGGTGCTCTGGAGGATCCACCCACCTGCCCGACCTGCATTTGAGCAGATCGGGCTTACGCACAAGCCCATGAAGTGTACAGCACCTGCGTGATGATCCGCCGAGCAGCTGGAGCATCGCAGGCAGTAAGTACGCCTGTACGGGTTGCAATGGGATCTGGAACCCACCACTGCTACTCATACAATTTAACGGAATCAAAGCTGCTAGTAACAAACAAGGAAAGAGATCTTGGAGCAAAAGTAATAGCAATAGCAGTTAGACTTATATACCATATTGCCCGTAACAATCTGGATCCTTATTTTACCCACCTTGGGAGGATGGAAGGCTGAGCCAGTGAGACTGGTGGATTAGCCTGTTTTCTAACCACTGTACCACCGTAGCTCGCAATGGTAATGATAAAGAGTTTAATGTAAGTGTTGACAATGCATCCATTGTTTTTTTAAAGGGGGGAGGGGCAGGAAGCTAGCAGAAAATTAGGTATGACAAGAGTGCATTGAAAAATGAGATGCTAATATAATAATGCCCATATATGAATCAATAATAATGCAATCACGTCTCACATATTGTGTGTAGTTCTGATGACCACACCCCACAAAGGAAAAAGTGGAGCTAGAGAAAGTTCAGGGGAGGGCAACTAAAATGTTGAAGCAGCTAAGCACCTTCCTTATTAGGAAAGTTATGATCCTTAGGGGTTTTTAGTCTAGAAAGGAAGTGAACAAGGAGGAACATGATTGTGTTGTACAAAATTATGCATGGTATGGATAAAGTAGGCAAGAAGTAGCTACGTTCTCATTCCCCAAATACTAGAACCAGAGGTCACCAAATAGCATTGAATGCTGGAAGAAATCAGCACAGACAAAATAAAAGTAATTTTTTACACATCTAAACAAACTTTGGAGTTCATTACCAAGCAGTCTGGTCCTAGTCATCAACAGCAATAGAAGTCTTAGACTTATATATTGCTTCATAGAGCTTTATAGCCCTCTCTAAGCAATTTACAGAGTCAGCCTATTGCCCCCAACAATCTGGGTCTTCATTTTACTGACCTCGAAAAGATGGAAGGCTGAGTCAGTCTTGAGCCAGTCAGGATCAAACTGCTGGCAGTCGGCAGTTAGCTTGCAATACTGTATTCTAACCATTGCAACACCAGGCCATCAGCTTTGCTAGATTCCAAAAAGGGTCAGACCAGTTCACGGAGGTCATGGAGATCAATGGCTATTAGCCTTGATAGCCATGTGACTACCTATGAAGGCCATCTCCTGGGAGGCAAGTGGACTTTGTTGTGTGGTTGGCTTACCGCTGTCATAACAGACTGCTGAACTGGATGGGTCCGAGGTCTGATTGGGTTGGGCACTACTTATTATTTATTTTATTTATTAATTCTCAATGCTGCCCATCTCCTCTACACAGCAACTCTGGACTTACGTTCTTAACTCCAGTTGATGTATATTGGATAAGATTGGTTGGGCACCAGGACCTTTCAACTCCTAACCACCACAAATATGACAATCTTGGTATTAGAGGTTCTGTATGTATTGTATTAAATACTTGTTTGACTTTCAGCATGGCAGCTGGAAACTAAACAAATGAGACTTGTGCATTCTCGCAACTTGCCATTCGTGTTTCACCTGAGGGAAGAAATATTGTAGCAGGTGCCACCGATATACGGTATGTACACAGATCTCGCTTTCTCTCTTCCCCACCTCCAGTTTTTTTTTTCTTTTGTCATATTCTGCACACTGTAAGGATTTCAAACATCAGAAAGTGCTTGAAAGTCGGCAGGTTTTAAAGTATAATACCAAATTGTTATACGCTGTTATTTTAAAAGGGAAACGGCACCAGGGGGAATCTACGGTAGACTTTGAGGGTTTTTTTTCCTTTGAAAATACAACAAAATGATAAATTAACAAGGGGTAAGATCTTAAAATCCATAGGTGCACATGAATCAGATACTTCCATTGAAGTAAGTGGGATATAGAGTCCTTGTTGATCTTTAAGAAAAATTAAGCAGGGTCAGGACTGATCAATACTTAAAGGGGCAGCACTAAGAATTCCTTGACCTGCAGAAGACACATCTATGGCAATTCTCAGTCATCCAGATCATGGTTGCCCCAAAGGTGTTTTTTCAAGAGGCAACTGGACTTTTTTTTCTTGAAGATGTTTTGCTTATCATCCAATAAGTTTCTTCTGAAAGAGGACTGAAGAGGCTTCTTGGATACAAAGTGAAATGTCTTCAAGGAAAAACAAAGAAAGTCCAGTTACCTGTTTAAAAAAGCACCTTTGAGACATTTCAAAAAACAAAGGCAAATCTACTGACGAAGGAGAATATTTGTAGCTCAGGATTGAAATGAGAGGTCCTTGGTGTTTTCTGAGCTTGGCTGGTTTCTTGCAAATGTTTCATTAATGAAACTAGGTAGTGCCACGAATGCTGGTGGTAACGCTGATGATGGGTTTTGGTAATGAAACATCTGCTAGAACAAACAAGCTCAGAAGGCACCAAGGACCCCTCAAAGGCAAATATCTGAGCATGAGATGGATGATACCTAAATTTGATAACATAAAAAACCACTTCTATATTGTTGCCAAGAAGACAAACGGCTCACCTCAAAGAGGACTCAACCTTAATTTTATTTATCCTGCAATTCTCACTGGCATTTATTCAAGAGCGATAGAGGCATTCCATGCTTGGATACACTGAAACGCAAGAACTTCTTTCATAAACTTAACAACCTTCCGTTGTGGTGTTTGATACATTAAAATTGTGCTTGCAAATCCTAGTCTACTGCAATATAGGAAAGTATCTCTATATTTATCCACATCTCTGTATAAAATCCTAAGCTATTTTAAGGATAAGCACATCAGTAAAAACCAATCCACACATTTAGAACTTTGCAAAGTTATTGTAGATGCTCTCCAAAATACAATATATTGCAAACAACCATTTAACTATCTATTTAACTATTAATAAACAGAAGTTGCTGATGCTCCAACACTGGGAGGTTTTAAGAAGACAATGAACAGCAATTTGCCAGAATGGTATAGTAAGAGGTTGGACTAGAAGATCTCTAAGGTCCCTTTTAGCTCTGTTATTCTGTAGTTGCCCTGTCTTGCAGAATGATTACTACTATGTCAGCCATAGCATTATCTCTGGGGGGTGGGGAGAGAATGAATATTCCTGATTTTATACAAAGCCGCAGCTTTCCATCATTTTTGTCCTCTTAAAAAATTCTATGTAGGCTCAGAGCTTTCTTAGAAAATGGAGATGAGGCTGGTGATAGATGTTTTGTACTGAGCCCAAGGAAAAAAATATCTAAATTAAAATACTGGAGCAATAATATTTGATGAAACCAAGTTATACATTTGAAAGAAAAATGTTGTCCTGATCTGATAATCTTTGAAGAAATTCCAATTGGCTTGGATTTTTTTGCCTCAGGGGAGAAAACCCACATTCATCAATTGCTGCAGCCCACCTACTGGTTATTTATAAATATCAATTGCCATTATGAACATATAGATCTATTTCTTAGAATGAGATAATGGAAGTTGAGAACAGATCAATAAGTGTATTAGCACCAATGGTCTCCCTACGTACTTTTATTTGTCAAATATGACATCATCAGGCTGCAGAGAAGACAAGATAATAGCACTCATTTAGGTTTACACACAGGTTATTACAGTAAATATAGGTCCAGCTACCATCTTAAGAACCTTTAAGCCATGTGCCTCTTGGCTATAACTATCAAACAGTGATTAGGAAAGCCAACTAAGAGAATCAGTTCACACTCAAGTATTAGGCCAATAAATGAAAAATGTAAGGACATGCTGAGAAGAGATAGTGCTAAAGTTATGAATCTGTAATATCACTTTAAATATAGAATAAAATATCTGGCTCATGTTTCTTACCCTAGTCTAATCCAAATATAGAGGATCGCTTATATATCAGTGAGAGAGGCATGTGGGTTTATTTATTTTTAAGAAAGCAAAAGTGAGTTTATTGGTATTCATATTTGCGTGCTTACAAATTTACAGAATAACAAGCGTTGGAAGGGATCTCGGAGGTCTTCTAGTCCATCCCCCTGCTCATGCAGGAGATCCTATACAGACAGGTGTCTGTCCAGTCTTTTCTTAAAAAACCTCCAGTGATGGAACACCCATAACTTCTTGAAGACAAAGCTGTTCCATGGGTTAATTGTTCTCACTTTTAGAATATTTCTCGTTAATTCCAGGTTGCTTCTCTCCTTTGGTTAGTTTCCATCCTTTGCTTCTTCTCCTGCCCTCTGGTGCTTTGGAGAAGGGGTTGACCCCCTCTTCTTTCTGGCAGACCCTCAACTACTGGACTAGTGCTATTAGTAATGCTTTTCTCCTTGGTTAGTTTCCATCCATTGTTTCTTGTCTAGCCTTTTGGTCCTTTAGTAAACAGCTTTATCTTTCCCCTCTTATCCTGGTGCCAAGAAAGCTCAGAATATCCCAAAAACAAATTCTAAAGTACATTGAAAATGTGGTTTTAAAAAACCAAAGCAGAAGTCTCTTCTGTAGGAGAGAAGAAGAAGAAGAAGGAGAAGGAGAAGGAGAAGGAGAAGGAGAAGGAGGAGAAGAAGAAGAAGAAGAAGAAGAAGAAGAAGAAGAAGAAGAAGAAGAAGAAGAAGAAGAAGAAGAAGAAGAAGAAGAAGAAGAAGAAGAAGCAGTAGCAGTAGTAGTAGTAGTAGCAGCAGCAGCAGCAGCAGCAGCAGCAGCAGCAGCAGCAGCAGCAGCAGCAGCAGTAGTAGTAGTAGTATCAGCAGCCGCAGCTTGTTCCAGGAGATGAGAAAAGAATATACAGTATGTCTGAAATCCCTATCAGCCTGACAATAAATTCCCTGCTTTCTCCCACTGCTGATCTTATGAAGCAATGGAAACTACAGCCTCTCCCTCTTTTCATACCAGCTGCCACTCTTAATGACAGGCATTTAGCTGGTGCCATATAGGGCCGCTCAACATTACATGGAAAACAGATTTAAGGTGGCAAGAGAAATTATCTTTCAAAACCATTTTGTCTGAAGGTACGATGGGTCAGTGGATGGCAAAAATCCATCTTCCTTTAAAATAAGCCATGTTGTAATCCTGTCCATAAACTCAGCAGACTGGAAAAATGAAAGGTTGCATATCTATCTCTCTATTTGTCTTCAACCGCACCAAGTTATCATCTGCTTTCATAAGAAAGAGAGAGAGAGATACAGCCCCTCCCCCCAGGAGATTATGCACCACTTGTAAAGGCTGACAGCAGGTGAAATACCAGATGGGGTGAAAATACTGAATAATAAATAAACCTCTTTTTAGAAACGGTAGTAGGGAAATATTAAATGTTGATATGGATAACAAGGTGGTTCTCCAATCCACCCCCTACTCCAGACTTTTCCAAATGCATCCCAGCTTCCCCAAAGGAACACGTTAGACTTCAGTTTTCAGAAAATCAAGTTTGTGAAGAAAGCGGCATTTCTAAAAATGTTTTCTTTGCTTGCTTGGTGACAAAGGCAAAAGCTTGCCACAATGCTCAGATATGGGAGATTCCATTCCATACCCTACAATAGTGATGGGTTGCAGGCGGTACACCCCAGTACGGGTGTACCGGTGCCTACCAGGAGCACCGGGTACCATTCCGGTAGGGTGCTCCAGAGGGCCCACCCGCCTGCCCACCATCCCTACCTGTATTTGAGCTCTTTGGTGCTTCTGCACACACGCAGGGAGCGTACGGCGCCTGCACGATGCTCCGCCAAGCAGCTGGAGCATCACGGAGGCATTGTGGAGCATTGCAGGAAGTAAGGACACATGCATGCACCGTGCATGTGTGTGTACATGCTGCATGCGTTCATGTGGTGGACGCCGGGCCCCATTGCACCGTACCGGTTGCACCGAGATCCGGAACCCACCACTGCCCTACAATGATCATCTCTGCATTTGCGGAACAGCAGAGGTAGAAGCCCTAGCTCACATCCTATTGGATTGTTGCTTGTATAAGGGGGTGAGAGACAAGTACCTTGGTCCATACATCAAACGAAGGACCCATTGGGATCCCCGTATCAAAACAACTCACCTTATGTGCATCCAGAACTGGAAAATAACATTTAACACAGCACACTATTTAAGCAAAATGGTTCAGTTGAGATCGGCATATGTGGGACTGATTAGGGTAGATCGCAGGGGAGACACCAAAATATAATTTTATGTCAATTGAATCTATTTTACATATTCATGTATTAAATTATATTGCATCTTATCCTACAACTATTGCATTTGACCTTACTCTTATTTTAAATTGCTTGTAGAAGATTTTATTGGCAATATGTCACCGAAGAGCTCTGATTTTTAAAAAAATAAAAAATGCCCAGTTAAAAACCATCAGGTGCTCTGCCCTATATACTATGGAAGTTCCTAAGGTACCAAGAAAGAATCAATTGATGCCCTGTTAAATGCTTCGGCCAAGGTGAAAAGTTTGCAGCTTGTAATATCCCAAAGAAAACACTGATTTTACATATAGATGTCTGTCATGAGGAAATACAATCTGACGTCATTGCAGATTGCACTTCCTTCCAGAGCACAGCTTCTTCTTGCAAAGATGAAGTTGTCTGCCATTGAAACATTACCAGTCAAGGACATTAATTGCAGGGAGATACATTAAATTAAAGAACTAACATTGAAGGCCAGGAAGAGAAGAAGGGGTGGGGGTGGGTGGTATGTGGTGGTATGCAGGGAATAAACAATTTTATCCCATAAATAATGAGTTTTGAAAAGAGCCCGGTTGGAAAGATTAATTTGCAAAGAACCACTTTCTAACGAGATTCAAGCTCCAAGCATGTAGCATGAAACTGGTGCTTGAAAGACAAATTCACCCCCAGGGCTCAGTTGAGCTGATGCCACTAGAGCATTTCTCAAAGGAAAGCAGAAATGCAGATGGCAGAGCAATCTTACTGTTTTCTTGGAGCTGCTTGATTTTAAAGGTTCTTCCCAAAATCCCCAATATCTTCATGACAAGAGGTGCAGATATATTTTTGGCATTCAAACCTCTTCCAAATTTTTATTCAAATATATTTAAACCCTTTCTTTTAGAAGTTAAGTCTTATGTTTTTGTTGTTGTTGGTTGTGAAGTTGTGTCCAACCCATCATAACCCCATGGACAACGTTCCTCCAGGCCTTCCTGTCCTCTACCATCCTCTGGAGTCCATCTAAGCTCACACCGATTGCTTCGGTGACTCCATCCATCCACCTCATTCTCTGTCGTCCCCTTCTTCTTTTGCCCTCAATCTTTCCCAGCATGAGGCTCTTCTCCAGGGAGTCCTTTCTTCTCATTCGGTGGCCAAAGTATTTCAGTTTCAAGCTAAGAAACCTTCTAATTATTAGCATGTCTCATCAGGAGACTGAAATCAAGATTCTCCCACCCCCACCCCCATCTCACAAAGTCCTAATGGTTGCAGGATCTGGATATGGCCAGTCTAGAGGAAAGGAGGACTAGGGGTGACTGACAGGATACCAGTGTTTCAATCCTTGAGGGGCTGATACAAATAAGAGCGGATCAACCTATTTTCCAAAGCACCAGAAGGAAAGACAAGAAGCAATGAATGGAAACTAACCAGGGAGAGAAGCAACTTAGAACAAAGGAGAAATTTCCTGACAGTGAGAACAATTAACCAGTGGAACAGCTTGCCTCCAGAAGTTGTAGGTGGATGCTTTTATGAAGAGAATGGACAGCTACTTGGCATAGGTTCTCCTGCTTGAGCAGGGGTTGGACTATAAGACCTCTAAGGCCCCTTCTAACTCTGCTATTTCGTTTAAGAAGAGACTGGACAGCCACTTGTCTGTTATTCTATTAAATACTCTGAATTTTTCTTCACAACTTTTGAGTGAAGAGCCACACTGAAGAAACCTATAGTTTGAAGAATAATCATGGCCTAATTTATGTATTAGTCCAAGGAAAAGGAATAATGCTACTGTCTTAATAAATACAATCAAACACAATTCTTTTCTATTTCAAGCAAAAGGTACTTTTGTTAGAGATTATTACTAAGGGGACTTTTTTTCATTTATGGGAAAAAAATCATTTTTCACAGCACTGAGAGTTCAGGAATTAAATCCCTGATAATAAAATATACCAGAAGCAGGATAGAAATGGATGTGAAAATAAAATGCCAGCAATTTTGGCTCCATATTTCTCAAGGTAAACTGTCTGCTGTCTTGTAGATACCTTATTGGAAAACTCACTAAAATCTTCAGAAAAAAACCCTGAGTTATTTGGCATTAACTTGTCATACAATAATTGTCCTATTAAATCTAAATTAAACCATTGACTTGCACACTTCATTTAAAATATGAACACAGCAATTAAAGAGGACAGGGGAAAATATCCTATCAGTAAGAGCATCCTATCAAAATCAGTTTTATTGTTATGAGAAATCAATCGGTACGCTTAGAAGCAATCACTGGCATATTTAACAGGTAAGTTGTTCACTGGTTTAACATTTAATTGTTAAATATATTTCAGGGTGTTTTAATAGCACCCGAAGATGAATCCACTCAAAGAGCATCTGAAGATGAGTCACAAGGTGAGTCTTTCATAGTCATGAAAGAGGCAGCATAAACATAATTTGAATACATAAGATTTATATAATATGTATATAACAATGTTAAGTGTAATGAGGAAATCGCAGTTCAAAGAGAATTGTTTTTTCAGTATCTAATGTCTTTTTCAGAGCAGAGGGCTAAAGATGTATAAACTTTTATGCATCCATTCCATGCCTTTTTCATTTATGTTTGATCATATATCTCCATTCTGTCTAATTTCTGCTATTAAAAATTTTGCGCAAAGATTTTCAATACAGATTCCTTGGACAAAATGCTCTCTATCCCACTTGACCTTGTATGCAATTCAGTTTCAATTATACAAAGTATGTCCTCATACATTTGTTTCTGAATGAGACTGCTGAATATATACCTTTATCTATCGTATCTATCATCTATCTTATCTATCTTTTCTAGCCATCCATCCCTTTTAGGTGATGGAGGGATATACATTTGTAAAATACATAATACATAGCAAATACATTGCCAGTAACAGTACTAATTGCTGATTATTGAATCAGCATTATTTAAGTAAATTATTTATTTATTAAGGATTTAAGAAAGCTACAGAAATAAGGAGGATCTTTCCTGAAAAGATAAATATTTTCTTTTTCTCTCTCTTACTTCGCATTAGTCTGTGTAAGTTATTATCTTCTGATTTAAATCATTTAATTGTAGATAAAGATATAGATACAACAGAGAAATATTTCAGATAAAGGAATGAAAAAGGGATGGAATATAGGGGAAAACTGTAAAAAAAAAAAACCTGCCAATTCCAAATTCAACAAATTGAAGGCACGCACCAAGGTTTGATCAATAAGTTATAGCCAGAAATTCTGGAACTGAAGTTAAATGGACCCTGGAAAATATTGCTAACAAGAAAGCTGCAGGAGTTGATGGAATACCAGCAGAAGTGGCACAAGGACAGTTTTCTTCAGCACATGAATGCACAATGTTGTCCTCAGCCCAGCATCAACCCACTGTGAAGGTGACATAATCTTTTCTTGCTGTACATCAAAAGTAATATTTTTCTGGTTTCTACTGTGCAGTGAGATCTGCCTGCTGTCTTTCATTCCATTGCAGGTCATTGGTCTTTATTCTCTACAACCATGTTATCAAGATCTCTTTGGCCTCCTCCAAAGAGACCTTCTGATGGGGGACCAGCGAACCAAGGTGCATTTTTTTTACAAGTTTGCCAGTAGTCTAGTGGAATGGAGTATTAGTCCCCTAATTCCATGGATCAGTGAAAAGAGGGACTTTTCTTAATAGCGCTTAGCAATAGCACTTAGACTTATATACTGCTTCACAGTACTTTACAGCCCTCTTTAAGGGGTTTACAGAGTCAGCCTATTGCCCCCAAAAGGCTGAGTCCTCATTTTACCCACCTTGGAAGGGTGGAAAGCTGAGTCAACCTTGAGCCTGGTGAGATTTGAACTGTCAAATTGCAGGCAGCTGGCAGTCAGGAGAAATAGCCTGCAGTGCTGCACTCTAACCACTGCGTCACTGTGGCTCACATTTTAGCTAAGTCAATTTGATAGGAATATTGCCCGTTGCTTCCTTCTAACTCAGGTGACAGAAAATTAACATGTTTTCTTCTCATAGGTATATCAGTCAAGTGCTCCATTTTAAGAAGAGAGTGAACAGCTACTTGTCTGAAATGGTATAAGGTCTCCTGCCTGAGCAGTGGATTGGACCAAGTCTGTAATTCTATTCTGTCCTAAGAATGAGGGAAAGTCAAAGAAAGAAGTTCCTACTCAAGATCTATTGATGGTAGCCACGTCTCTTCAAAGACCTACCCAAGCAAAGAAAAGTGATTGGCACTTGCTTTCCCAGCATGGATGGAAACAGCAAAGAAGCAGAGACACCACCAATGGAGAGCCATTGTAAATGCTGTCCAGGATACTTGTCTATCATCTTTGCCAGTACGGAAAAAAAAAAGAATTTACTTTAAAAACATTTCTCTAAGCTGGACCCATTTCCAATGAGATTCAGCACCGTAGATCAAAAGTTTCACGCAATTGCACAAAAGAATCCCACGTTCTGTGTTAAAATATTAAAGAACAGATCCATCACAGAGACACAAAGATTTTTTTTTGTTGTTCGTTGCGAAGTCATGCCTTACCCATCACAACATAGAGTCAAAATCATAGTTTTCCCAGCCACAAAGTAAGTCTATAAAAGATAGACCATTTATAAGGTAAATAAAATAAAAGTGATGTCTTTGAATTATGATGAAATAACTGAAAATGCCTTGGACTGACAAATAATTGAATACTGTATGTGCATTTTTAAGTATCCTGGACTCCCGGTTACTGCCTGGACAAATCCAGGCACTTTTCATGGCAACATTTTTGGAAGGGGTTAGCCATTACATTCTTCCTTGGGCTGAAAAAGACAGACAGGCTTTAAGTCACCGACCTAGGAGGATGGAAGACAGGACTTAAATTTAATTTCCTGTGTCTATGGAGATTCTCAGTGATCCAGATCATGGTTATCCCAAAGTCCTTTTTTTTCCAAAAGGTTTTTAAGAAGCTTCTTGGCTGAGAAGTAAAATGATTTCAAAGAAAAATAAATCCAAGAAAGTCCAGTTGCCTTTTGTTAAAAAGAACCTTTGGGATAAGAGCCTCCTGGCTTCTCTCTTTATGCATTTAACCACGCCTTCAAAATAGCTCTCTCATTCAATACTAGATGAAGTACACCACGTTACTAATTGGAAACACTAATCATAAAGCTGAAACTGGGATATTTTGGACACACAATCTGATGCTTGGAAAAATAAATGGGAATAAGGAAGGGAGGGAGGAAGGGAGGAAGGAAGGAAGGAAGGAAGGAAGGAAGGAAGGAAGGAAGGAAGGAAGGAAGGAATAGAGAGAGAGAAAGAGAGAGAGAGAGAGAGAGAGGAAAGAGAGAAAAAGGGAGAGAGGGAAAGAAAGAAAGAAAGAAAGAGAGAGAGGAAGATAGGAAGAGAGAGAGGGAGAGAAGGAGGAAGAGAGAGAAAAGGGGAGAGAGGGAAAGAAAGAAAGAAAGAAAGAGAGAGAGAGAAAAAGAAGAAAGAGAGAGAGAGAGAGAGATTGTTATGGATAACACAAGGAAGAGACTTAAATTCAGAGAAACAGAGCCATAGAATTTTGCAGAAATGTTGCCTGTTGAATCACAAAGAGTTGGAAGTGACAGAATTACCGAACAACGTAATAGCAAGAGAGGAAGCATGCCGGGAACACATGTCCTGCTTTTGAGCCTTCCAGTGACATATGGTTGCCCACGGTGGGAAGCAGGACAAGTTAGGACTTTGGTCTAATGTAGCATGCCTCTTAAGAGGAACTTGCTCCTCCCTTCCTCTCTCCCTCCCTCCTTCCAACAATTGCTTTACACATACATCCAATTCTAGCTATGAGACTAGAGAAGCATTTGTATCCAAACACTTAACTTGTATATTTCTTTCATTAAAAAAAAAAAATCCCACACAATTCTGTGCACACACACACACACACATAAAAGTGTAAATGTCAGAAGTTCTCACATTTTTTTTTAAAAAAAGAAAAGAATGAAAGCAACAATTCTCATGAATGGTTTCCTCATTCCTCTATCAGCATTGTGGGAGTGAGGGCCTCAATTAAACAGGCTGGCAATCCAGGCTTTCAGACTTGCAAGATTGGCATCAACCCCCCCCCCCCAGTTTTATATTTGAGGTGGGTAACCAGATAAATGGAAATAATACACAATAACGTCAACAGATACAAGTAGAAGTCTTCTTGGATTATTCTTGATTTGCTGAGATTGCAAAGTTAAGAGGAACAGTTCTTCATTTGCATTAACGTTAAGAGGGGAAAAGTGAGCAGGAATAGAGAAAAAAAAGGGGAGGAATATTATAAATTCTATTTATATAATAAAGCACTACACAGAGCAAACAAAGAGTACAGTCACCATGTATTTTAATGCTCAACTAGACAGATAGTCCTCAATTTACAACCACCATTGAGCCCAAAATTTATGTTAAGTGAGAAATTTATTAAGTGAGAAATTTGTTCAGTTTTGCCCCATTATATGACTTTTATGACTTTTCTTGCGACCTTTGTTAAACGAATCACTGCAGTTGTTAAATTAGTAACACGGTTGTTAAGTGAATCTGGTTTCCTCATTGATTTTGCTTCTCAGAGGGTCACAAAAGGGGATCACATGACTCTGGGACACTGCACCTGTCATAAGTGTGAGTCAGTTGTCAAGCCAAATGCTTAGTTTAATGACCAAAATTAAAGCAGCCTTGAAAAAAAAATATGACAGGATTATTTTTTCACACTTATGACAATTGCAGCATCACCATGGTTATACGATCAAAATGTGAATCCTTGGCAACTGACTCATATCTGTGATGGTTGTAACAGTGGCCTCAAAGGACATAAAATGGGACAAAACTCACTTGATAGTCTCTCTTAGCAATGAAAATTTTGGATTTAATTGTAGTTGTATATTGAGCACTACCTTTATCCTTAATCATCTAGGTCATGAACTGAAGAAGCTTCTTGGATGAGAAGCAGGAGGTTTTCATGGAAGGACACTTTTGATTCCTAGCAATGGAAGAATTGGTTGCAGAAGTTGGTGGAGTTGGGGGAAATGGCAAAACCGACAACTTTGATTAAAAAACACAAGTACTTTTGTTTCCACATGGAAACTGCTTCTGAACTTCATGTCTGATGTGGAAAAGAACATTAACTTTGACTTTGGGTTTTACAGATTAGACTGATAGGTCTTCACAGAAATGGCTTGTTCATATTATTATGAAAAAAGCTGTGATCTGATGTTAATGCCTTATTTTACCGTAACGGAGTTAGAAGTCAATGCTTCTTTTTCTCCCCCCCCCCCTTATCTTTCCTCACTTCACTGCCCCATCCCCCCAATTGTTCTTCTATTTACCTTTGTATTTTATAATATTCTAGGTAAAGGTTCCTCTTGCACATATGTGCTAGCTAGTCATTCCTGAACAGGAAGAGCCAGCACTGTCTGAAAATGTCTCCATGGTCATGTGCCCAGCATGAAGTAGCACGGAACACTGCTACCCTCCCACCAAAGGTGATCCCTATTTTTCTACTTGCATTTTTTACGTGCTTTCGAACTCCTAGGTTGGCAGAAGTTGGGACAAGTAATGGGAACTCACTCCATTATGTGGCACAAGGGATTTGAACCGCCGAACTGCCAACCTTTCTGATTGACAAGCTCAGTGTCTTAGCCACTGAGCCGCTATCATACTCTATATCCTAATTAAAATGTTCAAGGCCAAAGAGAAGCAAAAGGCTTTCAAAGGAAAAAAAAGCCCAAGAAAGTCCAGTTGCCTTTTTGGAAAAGCACTTTTGGGATGACAACATGTCATCCAGTTTTGTTCCATTTTCCCACAAAGCCCTTGCAAGCTACATCTAGCATACCGTCTAGCAAACCTTGTAAAGATTGGACTCAGGATTACTTGAAGTACAGAGAAAGGAAAATCCCTGTACAATCCTACCTGAAAAATGATTGCAAACACAATTTGGTAGAGAATAATATGAAGTATAGTAAGACCACACCTAGAGTACTGCATCCAGTTTTGGTCACCACACTACAAAAAAGATGTTGAGACTCTAGAAAGAGTGCATAGGAGAGCAACCAGGAATATTTGGGGACTGGAGATTAAAACATATGAAGAACGGTTGCAAGAACTGGGCATGGTTAGTCAAGTGAAGGACCAGGGGAGACATGTTAGCAGTCTTCCAATATTTGAGGGGCTTCCACAGAGAGGAGGGGGTCAAGATATTTTCCAAGGCACTTGAAGGCCATGCAAGGGACTTTCTGACAGTGAGAACAATCAACCAATGGAGCCAAAGTTACCTTCCGAAGTTGCCTTCGGAAGTTGTGGGAGCTTTATCACTGGAGACTTTCAAAAAGAGATTGGACTGCCATTTATCAGAAATGGGGTAGGGTCTCCTGCTTGAGCAGTGGGGGGTTGGACTACATGACCTACAAGGTCCCTTCCAACTCTGTTAATCAGATATTTGTCTCGCTACAAGGGTTGATAAGGAGAAAATAGATGGGAAGTTTAAAAAAAAATCCTTTGACCACAGGAGACTGCCACAGCAAGGAGAGAAGTAGGATTAAAAATTGAAATAAGACTAATTTAGAGATCTAATTATTAGCAAATAAGTTTTGTATCCAACCCCCAAAGCAACTGGTGTTCTATTAGAAGTGCACCCTGTGGTTCACTCAAAAAATAAAATAAAAAAGGGATTAACCATCTTAGTTTGGAATATGGAGGCAACTGCAGTAAAGAATTACGATATTCTTTACTGCTAATGATCTCCCTCCGAGCCAGATAACTTTCTATTTCCCTTTCTCAGTTCTTTTGTATAGCTTTTAACCATAATTAGAAAAAGATTGCAGTTTTCTTGAAAATATTATTTCCAATTCAAAACAGGGCTAGGATTCCTCCTCCATTAAGATTCTCAAGAATTTGCTACCTTGAATGTGCTTTATTACTCAGAGAGCTTTTATTTTCAATACAGAATTGTAACTCAGTAATATTACAGATAACATATTACAGAACAGGGTTCCCTACCTTGAGAAGAGTTCACCAACAATTGTCTTCTTCTAAAGCGTAGTAGCAAGAGCAGTAAGACTTATATACCACTTCAAAGTGCTTTACAGCCCTCTCTAAGCGGTTTACAGAGTCAGCCCTATTGCCCCCAACTATCTGGGTCCTCATTTTACTCAAGGTTTGAGTCAACCTTCCATCTTGGAAAGATGGAAGGCCTAGTCAAACCTTGAGCCCAGTGAGATTTGAACTGCAAAAATGCAGGCAGCCAGCAGTCAGTTGAAGTAGCCTGCAGTAATTAGCACCTCTAACCACTCTACCACTTAGCTCTTTGTAGACTTTGACTACAGCAACATTGGAAAAATATCCTTACCAAGGAAGGATTCGCCAATGTATCACTTCACTAGAATTATCCCAGGAACTCAGCATGGGCAACAGTGAGAGATTCTGATAATTAAAATCAGCAACACCTGGCAAGCTGCAGGCATTAAAATTTAAAGGAACCTCCTTTCATTTAAAAAAAAATCTAAGCAAAATAGGACCAGCACACCAGAAATTTGCTTCCAATGACTTGTGCTCCTTCTGGAAAACTTTATCCCCAACCTAAATTAGCTATTTAGTTTATAACCCTCAACATTTAACAATGAGCCCTTGTTAGAGAGCTTATGGTAGAAAGATAATTCACAACTTCTGGAGGCAAGCTGTTCCACTGATTAATTGTTCTAACTGTCAGGAAATTTCTCCTCAGTTCTAAGGAGAGAAGCAACTTAGAACTGAGGAGAAATTTCCTGACAGTTAGAACAATTGTAATTACAAGTAATACTCGCTACTGACCTTCCTGGATGGCTTTTTAAATTTTAAATTTTGGGGTTTTAAATTGGTTTTAGAATTGTTTTAATTATTTAATTAGTTTGGGTTATATATATAGACTGTATGTTTGTGTTGTTTTGTCTGGTGTTTTATGTCATGTTTTGTTGTTTTTATATATGAACGGTCTGTACACCGCCCCGAGTCCCTGCGGGGAGAGAGGGCGGTCTATAAATTTAATAAACCTAAACCTAAACCTAATTAATCAGTGGAACAGAAGTTGCCTCCAGAAGTTGTGAATACCCCAACACTGGAAGTCTTTAAGAAGATGTTGGATAGCCATTTGCCTGAAACAGTATAGGGTTTCCTGCCTAGGCAGGGGGTTGGACTAGAAGACCTCCAAGGTCCCTTCCAACTCTACTATTGCATTGTATTGATAAAACAGGTGAATAAATGCATTCCAAGCAATACTGAAGGCAAGTACTCCATCTGAAGAAACCATAATAAAGATCAAACAAAGCCAGGTAGGAATATATATATATATATATATATATATATATATATATATATATATATATATATATATATATATATATATATATATATATATATATATATATATATATATATATATATATATATATATATATATATATATATATATATATATATATATATATATATATATATATATATATATATATATATATATATATATATATATATATATATATATATATATATATATATGTTTTCGTAGATTTTCACGGGTGTAGGTATGCTGGTTTTGTTGTATTCGGGTCTTTTCTCAACCTTACAATATATATATATATATATATATATATATATATATATATATATATATATATATATATATATATATATATATATATATATATATATATATATATATATATAGAGAGAGAGAGAGAGAGAGAGAGAGAGAGAGAGAGAGAGAGAGAGAGAGAGAGAGAGAGAGAGAGAGAGAGAGAGAGAGAGAGAGAGAGAGAGACAGAGGTGTCCAACCTTGGCAGCTTTAAGACTTGTGGATTTCAACTCCCAGAACTTCACAAATCATAAAGTTGCCAAGGTTGGATACCCCTGCACCGCAGTAGGCTGCAGAGTTTATCAGGGCTCAGTCCAAAATGGAGCTCAACCAGAGTCCATTTGAATTTCATTCTTTGAAGAATGTAGTTTTAAAATGGCCTTTGCAAAGACTTACAGGTACCTCTTTGGCTCCATACCAAATGCCAGACCAAATGCTGGTTTAGAGAGCTGAAACTTTGCATGCACCTTCCATGGGGAAAATGTACAAGTTTTACTTGGCAAGGAGGGTTGGAGACCACCAAAGGGATGCTGGCGAGCCACTTGTTTTGCCCTGCTCCTCTTTTAAGATAAGATCCACCAAATAGGAAGTCATCTCCTTCATGCTCATTAAGTAACTAATTAAAGGGGTAAAGTAAAGGACTATCTGTCCTTACTTTAAGGACATCTGAAATCTAATGTTGGGATCAGAATAAGATCGTATGGGAACAGAAACCCTGACTTCAGAATGATTAGAACCAGGTAAAGCTAAAGCTAAAGATTCCCCTTGCACATATATCCAAAGACATCTCTGTGGTCATGTGGCCAGCATGACATTAAAGCCGAAAGCTCATGGAACACTGTTGCCTTCCCACCACAGGTGGTTCCTATTTTTCTACTTACATGCTTTTGAACTGCTAGGTTGACAAAAGCTGGGACAAGTAATTGGGAGCTCACTCCGTTACACAGCACTAAGGATTCGAACTGCTGAACTGCCAACCTTTCTGATCGACAAGGTCAGTGTCTTAGTCACTGAGCCACCGCTCTGTCAGAACCAGGTAGACCTTGCCTATAAATTGAATCCAAAATGTAATGCAAGCAAAATAGGGGCAAAAAGTACTTACAGTAGACTCATAAGTATAGAGGTATGTGTTAGGGTTCTAAATACCATGCAGAAATAAATCATTGTCCAAGGCAAAACATCCTTAATGGTGCAATTTATTCCACAGGCATGTTAGTACAGCTATGGAAATTTCAACTCTGAATTACATCCTGTAAGTTCACCCAGTTTAAAGTTCATGATCTCTCCCCACACCCACAAATCCATCACATGTTCCAATCATCATCTTCCACGCTGGCATGTACACCCATCTTCTTCCGGCCAGGTGTCGATGTGCGGAGACAAAAGATGACCTTGGCTTCTACAAAAGAATGTCAACAATCCATTCTACAATCCTACTCCTTTCTATTCCCCCCTCCCAACTACTACACTATTGAAACAGCATAGAAAATTATTAAAAAGTGTGGCAGGCCAAAGATCCTAAAAAGAATATAATTACAGGCCTGACAGTATGTCTATTTGGTATCAAGGAAATCTCTGTGCTGCCTTTAAAGGGAAACCTATGTAAATATTGACATATAAACAGGATGGCATACAAGTTATTGTTATTTCTAGGTATAAAGAATAACGCAGGTAGTTCTCAAACTACAACAGTTCATTTAGTGACTGTTTTAAGTTATGATGACACTGGAAAAGATAACATGGGCATTTTTCACACTTGTGAAACGTTGCAGCATCGGTTGAGACAAGATATCTGGGCAAAACCTGTTTTTGCATATCTTGTGAAAAGTCGACAAGATATCCCTCCCCATATAAAACCACTGTACTTTCCATCTAAAGAAGGGCAGAGTATAAATAATAAATATCTTAAGACATTTTTAAAGGACATTGTTAAAAAAAATGCTCGTTAATGTCAGAAAGACTCTAAACTGCATTAATGTCACAATAGACATAAATGCAAATCTGATTTGAAACCCGTATGTTGTTATTCTAGCCCATATCTTTTTGAGCTGGTTAACAAGCTATAAGCATGAAAAAGAAGAGGGTGTTTTTTTTAAAGATTCTTCCTAGTATCCTCCTGAGATTTCAAGCTTCTTCACCATACTTATTTGGAACTTGCTACAAGATATAATTTATTTTACAGCTTATTCTTTTCCTTTTTGCTAAGGGTTATGTATCCTAATCACTTTGCTCCTTCCTTTACTTTACTTTTTCATATCATTTACATTCACAATTTGCTGTGGCCCAGCAGCGGCCAGCTGAGCTGTTGGTGGACTCTGACAGCTCAGGCCATTATGGGACTGCTCTGGAGGATGAGGAAGACTCTGGAGGGTGTTTGGAGTCAGAGCAGGGACTAGAGAGGCCTGTTGGCCACCAGGTGGCATCTGAGTCAGGGAGCAGTGAGGAGGAACAGAGGGAGGTTGTCCTTGATATGCGTATGCATAGAGCTGAGAAGAGAAAGTAACAGCTGTGGAGAAGACATCATAGAAGGAAGTAGGGACAGCTGGCTAAGGTTGTGGCCCCTCTCAAAGAGTTTATAGGTGGAGCGACAAGAGGGGAATCTTTGCAGGAAACAACAGTCCACTTTACTAGCCTTTGAGAAAGCATTCCGTAAGTCTAATCTTGGTTTCTTGAAGATAGCATTCTATGCTCCTAGCCAAGGGGTGGCTTTAACTCCGTAGTAAGTTGTGGCAGATAGCCAAGCCTGTGTCTGCATATTCATTAGAATCACAGGAAAGAGCACAATTGGCCTATAAACTTGCAAATCAAGGGCAGGTCAGATGCTGCTGAAGATAGTATGAACAGATGTGACTTAGCCAGGTTTGGGATCAACAGATGGTTTGGGGATATATTGGACTAAAGTGCCTTAATTTGTCTGGAGTATTGCTATCCTCTGTCTGCTAGAAAACAGAAATAGCAAACTGTTGTTATTCCTTGGCTTGTTCCTATCTGTGGCCTTCTGTCATGTTCCCTACAGATAGTCCTCGATGTACAACTTTTCCTTTAGTGACCAGTCAGAGTTACAAAGGCACTAAAAAAAGTGACTTATGACCATTTTTTCACAATTAGGACCACTGTAACATCCCCTTAGCAATGCAGTGGCTCAGTGGCTAAGACGCTGAGCTTATCGATCAGAAAGATCAGCAGTTCGGCGGTTCAAATCCCGTTACTTGTCCCAGCTTCTGCCAACCTAGCAGTTTGAAAGCACATGAAAATGCAAGTAGAAAATAGGAACCACCTTTGGTGGGAAAGCAACAGCATTCCGTGCACCTTCGGTGTTCGGCCACATGACCACGGAGACGTCTTTGGGCAGCGCTGGCTCTTCGGCTTTGAAACAAAGATGAGCACTGCCCCCTAGAGTCGGGAACGACTAGCACATATGTGCAAGGGGAACCTTTATCTTTAACATCCCCTTGGCCACATGATCAAAATTTGGACACTTAGCAACTGGTTCATATTTATGGCTGTTGCAGTGTCCCAGGGTTATGTGATAATCTTTTGTGGCATTCTGACAAGCAAAATCAGTGGGGAAGTCAGATTCAGTGCAGGAGAGGACTAGGCAGAGCCCAAGGGAGGGGTCAAACGTGTCATAAGTCATGAGTCTTGGCGTGACCACAAGAGAGCTATGCCCAGCCAACCTTGATTGTCTTTCTTATCTCCCGCATATTTCCCTTGACTGTTAGTTGGCCAGATTCTTGTCGAGAGCTTAAACTTGTAATAAATCTTTATACACATTTGAACTGCCTGAATCTCCTGATTTCCCGCACATTTGATATTCACTTCACAACTGTGTTACTAACTTAACAACTGTCGTGGTTCACTTAACAATTGCGGCAAGAAAGGCTGTAGAATGGGGCAAAACACATTTAACCACTGTCTCACTTAACAACATAAATTTTGGGCTTCAGTGGTGGTCGTAACTCAAGGAATATTCAGTCTCATGGGAGCGGTTACTTTCAGAAATGGAAAAAGGTCAGGGAAACTCTTCAGTCCTTGGACATTTGGTGCATTTGTGAGCTAGATAGATTGCAAATATTTACCCAAGATTGTCTGAATCCTTTTTGCATGCATTATTTATTTAATTTCTGTAAGTTTACCCTGCTTATGAATGAATCATGGAAGGAATTGAACTCTCTCACACTAGGCTGGTCTATAAACAGAGCAGTTTCCTATCATGTTATGGCTAGGTTTACAACCTAAGGAATGCGGCACTTAAGGGAAATGTTTTTGTGAATCATAAGAAAACCTTTAAAGTTCCTCTTTTGATGAACAACCAGCTAAAAGAAATAGTTCTCCTTAACCAAATCAAATAACATGCCTTAAATGAGGGATCAGATTTGGACAACAACATTAAATGAGAGGTCAGCTTTGCTCATAATATATGCTAATATATCTTCCTCCTTTTCCTCCTCTCCTTTCTTCTTTCTTTCTTTCCTTTCTTTTTTGTACAACAGTTCTACCTGACCTGAAAACTATTGTTTCTACTTTGACATCTTTAGGCCTTACAATTCCTGAAAATCGTAAGACAACGAAGTTTCTGATTCTTGTGGTTATCAACTGATGGGTAATAAATAACTCATATGTCTGCAAATTGATGAATATCATTTTGAATAATGAGTATTAGGCTCAAAGTCCCCCTCTATGTCTCCCAGAGGCATACTGCACAAACTAAAATAAATTCTGTTTTATTATATTACATGCGGAGCTTAATTATGGGAATGAAGTGGAATTACGCTGATATCCTACCAGTGAAGAAGTGACACCCATCTGGTTAACTGCAGTGGTAAACCTACTCTTATTTATCTGATCCAAATGGCTTAGGATGCCATTCCTTGCTTCTACTTAAGTGACTTAAGTTGTACATGTATATCAAAGTGAATCAGACAAAATAAACTGGGCTACATTTTAAATTTAAAGTAGGGCTTTCCACTGCTGTACTAAGAAATGCAACAATAAAGCACAGAGAAATGCAGGCATACAGTATGTACTGCACCCCAAATCTTGTAAATATAGGGTGCTTTTGCTCAAAACCCTTATGAGATTTGGTGAGATCTCTGATATTTTAAGAAATGGGGAGGCATTTGGGAGCCTGGATACATTACCATCCCTGCTTTAACTGCTGTATTTCATGATCCACCTAACTTGATAAACAATTTATTTCATTATTTGTTGTCAGTGCTTGGAAGCTTCAGCCTACTGATTCTGAGTCACATACAACTCCCCAAGCCATAATTGCAATTAAAACCATATACACTGAATTAAAATCAGAATTATATTTTTGTTAACCTGGGGGCCTCGACTAAAACACTAACTCATAGTCATGAAGACCAAATCTGTTGGCATGAGGGTTACTCCTAACAGTTCAGCCTTCCTGGCTTATGAAACAACTAGGTTTTTATCCAGTGGTGGGACTCAAATAATATAACAACCAGTTCTCTTCCCTAATGATCAACTGGATAGGTGGGACTCGGTGGTCATGTGACCTGGTGGGCGTGGCCAACTCAATGTCATTCACGTTGATGGGCGCTTCACCTTAGCTGTTACAATGTTATAAGGGTTAACTGGAGAGGCAGTTTCTGTAAGCAGGGCAATTAAGATTCGGCTAGAAACAACACCAGAATGTTTCCTTCCTGCCTTCCTTACAGGATTAGCCCTGTGAATTGGGAAAAAACAAAATGAGATTTCTTCCAACAACCGCTTCTCCGAACTGCTTAGAAAGTTAACAACCAGTTCTCCCGAATAAGTGTGAACTGGCTGAATCCCACCATTCTTTTTACCATTGTCAAATCTAAAAGGGGATTCTAAAAGCCAGTCTCACATGAAGGGGAGTCTTGTTGCAGAAAAGGAGAGCATCAACCTTGCTCAGCAAATGTTGGTTATTGTTTGCTTATTTTCTTAGCAAAGAATCAGGACTGAAACAAACAAGTCTATCTTATTGATTGAAATACATCTGCAAATAGTAATCACACTTAGGCTTATATACCACTTCACAGTGCTTCACAGCCCTCTCTAAGTGGTTTACAGAGTTAGCATATTTGCTACCAACAATCTGGGTCCTCATTTTACCCACCTCGGAAGGATGGAAGGCTGAGTCAGCCTTGAGCCTGGTGAGAATCGAACTACTGGCAGTCAGCTGGCAGTCAGCAGAATTAGCCTGCCGTATTGCATTCTAACCACTGTGCCACCAAATGTCTCTGTGTGTGTCTGTGTCTATGTGTATTGTGTTTGCAAAATGTGAAAACATTGTGCTGGCCTTTTGGCTTCAAACATTTCTTGTCGTTCTATTTTGTCTTTCGCTTCTCTTTGACAAAAGCAGATACAGGCGTGTTTCTAATCCAAAAGAAACTTCTGACTTCTAGCTTGTTTATTAATAGCTATGATAACATTACCTATCATCACAATATGTTCTCAGAAATATTTCCCCCTCTTGTAAGAGCTTTAATGCAGGAAGATAAAGTGCATTTTAGGTCAAGCCAGTGATGCTGCTGCTGTTGTTTTTCAAATAAGCATGAATCTCTCCTTCCGACTTATTTTCTTTTCACGCCTTTCCACTGTGCAGCAATCTCTACTTTGAAGGTTATTATTAAGATTATTAATTTGGGCCTATTATTGATGTTACCAGTAGTCCTCTTTCTCTATCAGATGAAGTAATTCCCACTTTTCTGTTTGTAAAATGCAGTGCCAAATCTAAAACCAGAGCAGTTAGAGACGGCTATCACAGGCAATAGATGCTAATGTAATCCTGAAATCTACTTTGCAATTTCTCTCTCTCTCTCTTCCTTTCCTTTCCTCTTATATTGCCCAAGCCTTTGTTCTTGTGGTGCTTAAGAGTTTTTTCTATAGGATCTGTTTTGGTGGCCGTAGTTCACCCTTCTTATTCAAAATGGGGAAGAGTGGTACTTTCTAATGCAATGGTTTCATTCTGCAATATCTTTCCATCACTCTGAAGCCCCCTCTGACTGTCTGTATTTCCCATTTTTAAAAAAAAGATTCGGGAGAAGAGGATTTGTTTGTTTTTCCTGAGACGTGGAATGAATGGAAACAGGGTGTTGGAAGAAATGCTAACTGAACCTGGCTTCAGTCCCAAATGGGAAGAAAGACACTGGAAACATGGAGACTGCTTGGAAAGATGGTTTTTAATGGTGGACAGGACCACGTGGTTTGAGGTCCTGGAAGAAAAAAAGGAAGAGATGCTGAGAGTATCCTGGTTTTATGCTCTCTCTGGGCTTTTGAATTTGAGCTTATGTTCTAATTGGTTGTCAGACTCCCGTGGGCCATGCAGGGATAACTCTGTAGGCTGCCTTGAGTTGAGCCTTGCTGGGTGATGATGTAATGAAAGGGCTTTGGCATTCCTATTATGGCTCTGCCTGAAGGAGGTAGATCTTTGTTATGTAGAATAGATTGGCTCAGGCCTCAATGGCCCAATGACAAAGATGGTGGGGAGAGGGCTGAGTTTTTGCTTCCCTTTTAGGGGAAATATTCTGCTCTTTTTAATATTTCCTAAAACATTTCATTTTCTTAGAAGAGGGGTGGGTGCTAACTTCCTACAATGGAAAGCAAGATAGGTTACAGGCTGCTAGGAAAAGGATCGTGCAATGAAAGTATTGTTTTGTGAGGGGCTAAAATATGCAGGACCATACTCTCTTTTTCATTGTCTAACACACTCTCTCTCTCTCTCTCCAGCTGTTTGCAGACTCCTTGGCATCTCACGCCACCCTGAAATCCCAAAGGAAGACAACATGAAGGAGATTGCTCCAGGCAGGGAGCAAACTTCCAGAGAAATTAAAGATGGGACCTCCACCCCACCCCTTTGACTATTTCATAATTAAAATAGTGCAAGAACATTATAATCCACTCCTGGAAAAATTGCTCGCTGGCTTATTTATTTATTTGTGTGGTTGTGTGTTTGAATTTATGAGCCACCCCGCTCCAAAATTCTCTTCTAGGTGGAAAGAAATGTCAAAACCTACTCTGTGTCTCCCAGCAAAATGACAACCGGTAGAGGAGGGGGAAAAGATAGGGCAAATTGTTCTCCATGGTATAAATGTTTGGTCAACTTGGAACATTAGGAACTTTCAACTAGATGGGGAAAACCGGGACGCTTTCAGATTCGGCTTTTCCCAGATGTGCCAACGTGGCTCTCTTAATAAATTGGAACTTTGAGGAATCCTTTGCCTCTGACTCTGATTTACTTTTGGATGCTATTTGGAACCCTGACACACATTTCATTTGGGGATTCCTGCCTTACAACGTAGTTTTTTGAACATCACATATAATGATAAGTAAGCTTAATTCCCCTTCTTTATTAACATTATTAATTAATTAATATTGTTATTAATATTATTATTAATTAATGTATTGGTATTATTCTTCTCTTCCTTCCTAGTATCTATTTCTTCCCACTTATGACTATAACCATGTTGCTTGTATCTTTCAATTTGTATTGTTTTTGTTTCTTTCCTAGTAGGATTTGATAGCTTATTAGTAACCTTGACTATCCCTGAGTGTTGTCTCTTTTTATTCCTGAGGAATGTATTTTTATTCTCCTTATGTGCTCTGAAAGAATATGCACCAAAGATAAATTCTTTATGTGTCCAATCACACTTGGCCAGTAAAGAATTCTATTCTACTCTATTATTCATACAATAGAGCTTCCCCCTCTATTCGGAATCACAAACATTTGGAGGGCAGTAGATTTTGATGCAGTCAAGATGCCTTGTGTTAGCCACAGAAGCAGCAAAGATGATTTCATAAAGAAGTTATTCTCTCTTTCTTCCACCTGTTTCCTCATAATGCAACATATATTGAGCTTAGATGATAGGTGCATTTTATGGTGCATACAGCATTTCATGAAAGCAAAGAAACCTACTGTCAGCCAATTCCCCCTTAATGGGATGGATTAGAGATACAAGAATGACAGATTTGTGATAAAGGTTTTAGAGGTTACTGTGCTAAAAAGCTAAATAGCAGCCTAAAATGGCTAAAAAGCTATATAACAGCCTCAATTGTTTTCACCGTATAAGGAATGTCACCAGGGGCATTTGGTTTCATGAGTTGATGCTGCCTGATAGTTACAAGAAGGATTATTTTATTGCAAGGAAAATTCCATTCATGAACATATCTCTCTCTCTCTTCTAATGCGAAGGCGCAGGAAAAGAAACAGAACTAGAAAAGAAACAGAACTAGGAAAGGAACAAGAAACACTGTCGGCCAGACAGTGTCGGCTGGTGACCCCCGGGGGGGAGCCTTCTCTGTGGGAGCGCCTTCCCTCTGGAATGAGCTGCCCCCGGAGCTTCGCATAAAACCCGACCTCCGGTCCTTCCGACGCGCCCTAAAAAGTTGGCTTTTCCAGCAAGTCGGCCTGGCCTATTAATTTTATCTAATTTTTAAAATGTTATTGTTATATTAATTGGGATTGTTTTTTTTTTGGATACTTCTCTAATTTCCTTTTCACTTTTGTGATGTGTGTTTTTTAATGTTGTACGCCGCCCTGAGTCCTTTGGGAGAAGGTCGGCATATAAATCCAATAAATCCAAATCCAAACAGAACAATCCCTGCTATTGGAATACAATATTTGTATATATGTTTATGTTTTAATTGTGCACCGTTTCTCTGTGTATGACATAGGCAGTCTTCAAATTTGATGTATAAATAAACAAGCATTGGTGGTGGAAATATATGAACCATCCAATACTACCACCCCTAACTGCTCACTCCATCAGTCCTAACAAGAAAACAAATCATTATATATCTGCAAGAGAAGTTAGAAATAAGTTCTCAAGTACGTTAAGAATCCTGTACAGAACCAAAAATCTGTTTTCACAAACAGATCAGAAAAGTTAAGAGAAATTGTAAGGCGGATTTTCCCTTCCTGATTTTCAATATCCTCGCAGAACTCTTCTTAAGAAGTTACAAATATTTCTTAAAAGTAAGAACTTACATTCTGGTTACTACAATTTAAACAGATGAGTAGAGGAAACCACTGTACAGAAAGATGGAGGACAGGAAAAACTAATTCTACCACCTTAAACATTTAAAAACATCACCCATAGACATCTGAAAGAATTTCTCAAGCTTCCTGCATAAAAATGCTAGCCTCTTTTGCACAAGAAAATATTGATAAATAGTTTTCGGCACTTCATTATCAATACCAGTCTTCCCAAGTACAACTTGTTTTACTTCATAACCTAGAAAATAAGCCCAGATCTACTTCCTCGTAGGACCATATGATTTGGCAGAAGCTTTGGATGACATGCACCAAACAGTTTAGACAGAAGTCTTACTAGGTTTTGTCAGAAGCTAAAATTCTTTGAGAAAGTTAATTTGATGTATAATGGTTAAGGGCTAGAAACTGGAAAAAAAAAACAACCCACAAGTTTTAGTCTCATCTTGGGCATGAAGCCAGCTGGGTATCCTTGGGCCAGTCATTGACTCTTAGTCCTAGGAAAGAGACAACGGCAAGCCATTTCTGAAATCTTGCCAAGAAAACCTCAGGGACTTGTTCAGGCAATTGTCAAGAGTAAAAACTGACTCAAAGGCGCACAACATAATAAACAATAAAAATGAACGAGTCCCTTCTGCAATTGCGATTGCATGCATATTTCTTTTTAGTGGGATTTACTTTATAGCACTCAGGCAATATCTTGCCCGAACATACTTTCCTGGAATTTGGCAAGTCCCCTACCTAGAATCCTTTTAAAAGATTGTTTTAATGAGTAGAGTCTTCCCATAGAGCTTTCTCAGAACACAAAGAATAAACAACCACAAAAGATGCAAATAGCTGGAGAGATTTGGGGGAAAGAGATGCCTTTGAGTCAACCTTGACTCCTGGCAGCCACATAGACAAGCCCATGCAGTTTCCTTGGCAGTGTTTTGGGAAGTGACTTGCCCTGGCCTTCTTCGTTTGGGCAGAGAAAGAGTGACTGGATGAAAGTCACCCTGCTAGCTTTGTGCTTAAGGCAGGCCTAAAACTCACACTCTCCTGATTTCTACTCCAGTGCTTTAGCCAGAATAGCTGGGAGGTACAGGAATAGGTAGCAAGGGGGAAAGAAAGGAAGGAAGGAAGGAAAAAAGAAGAAAAAGGAAAGTAAGGGGGAAAGGAGGGGAAGGGAAGGAGGGAGGGAGGAAGGAAAGAAGGAAGGAAGGAAAAAGGAAAGAGGGAAGGAAGGGAGAAAGGAAGGAAAAATGAAGGGAAAAATGAAAAAAGGAGGAGAAGGGAAGAAGGAAGGAAGGGATTATGAGGCAAAAGGAAAGAAAGAAAAGGAAGGGGAGGGGAGGGAGGGAGGGAGGGAAGAAAGGAAGGAAGGAAGGAATATTGAAATAAATTTGGGGACCAATCTAAGGAATCTGAAGATAAAGTAGAAATGCACAAATCTCATTTTTTTATCATGCTATCAATACATGAATGTGTGTATATGTTTGCTTCTCTTCTGTCATGTTCTCATCATACAGTAAACAATAATAATGATATCAATTTATTCCATTGGTATTTTGGTCTTGCAGACTAATTGCCTTTGAATGGCATCAATAAGGTGCTTAAAATGATGACCCCCCCCCCCCTTTGAGAAAGGAAGAAAGATGAGCTTTGAGACAAGAAGAATTAAGGAAACTCAGCTAGCAAATGTAAATTCCCTTTGAAAGACACAAATGTTTACCATTTAAACATTAGCCTTCTGGAGTAGAATAAAAGTCACTTGGTTTTGAAGGAATGAAACCTTTTAATATCCATCTTACTTATGTCCCATTTATTGAACTTGGGGAAAAAATGAAGGGAGAAATACCAATGTTTAATTAGATAAATGCAGCTGGGTGAGTCAGCAAAGGGGGTGGGGGGATAAAGACTTTCAAAATAAGTCTTCCTTGCAGGTTAGAAATAAGCTGTGTTTCAGAATGTCAAGCCTAGTAACAGTACGATATTTAACCTCCTCTTGATTCAATTTGGAATCTGGCTGGGCAAACTGAACTCATTTCCAAGACCAGCTTCTATTCAAGGGAAAAAAAATAAAGATGTGTGAGTAATAGAATTCAGTGTTGAATTCTGTTTTTACAATTTTGAAAAGTTCTGCTTTTCCTCCCCCCCCCCATCTTTTTCTTTTTTAAAAAAAACCTTCACTCTTAGGGTATTTCAGAATTTCCCTTCGATTTTCAGGGTTTCTAGGTGGGGTTTTGTTTTTGGTTGCAAGAAATGCTCCTGCTTTTAATTTTGGCTACATATCTTTCCATCTCTCTGATAGAACATAGAATAATAGGATTGGAAGGGACCTTGGATGTCTTCTAGTCCAACCCCCCTGCACATGGCAAGAGATCCTATACCGTTCTGGACTTTCTTTGGGCTTGATGGGATGGATACACATAATCATAGAAAGACTAACCGAACAGAATAACAGAATTGGAAGGAGGTCCTCCAGTCCAACCCCCTATTCAAGCAGGGGACCCTATTCCATTTCAGGCAATGGTTGTCCTGTCTCCTCTTAAAAACCTCCCACAATGAAGCACCCACAACTTCTGGAGGAAAGCTGTTCCAATTGTTCTGACTGTCAGGAAATTTGACTGAAAAAGCCTGATAAAAAGAAACTTTTGGGAGATGGAATTGATTCATGGGAAATCAACCAACCAACCATTATTACAGACCAGCACAACAAGGGAAGTCTTGGAGGCTGTGGACTGCTGGAGAGAGGAAAACAGGGTAGCTTCAAAGTACTGACCTTCTCAAATATAATCAATACAGAAAGAACATTTTGTCAATGGCATGAGCCACAGTGGCCCAGTGGTTAGAATGCTGTATTGCAGGCTACTTCTGCTGGCTGCTTGCAATTTCGAATCTCACCAGGCTCAAGGTTGACTCAGCCTTCCACCCTTCAGAGGTGGGTAAGATGAGGACCCAAATAATTGGGGGCAATAGGCTGACTCTGTAAACTGCTTAGAGAGGGCTGTAAAGCACTGCAAAGTGGTATATAAGTCTAAGTGCTATTGCTATCAGAAAGTTTCAACTGGACATTTGGGCATTGTACCCAGGGCCTTCTCCTATGCCACATACATTATCTTTCACTGAGCTATTGGACTTCCTCAAAAAATGTTCTCCAATATCAAAGCAAAATATTTTTTTCATTTGGTCTAGTCCTTTTTCTCCAACAAATCTCCAGGATTTCAGATTGTTTTTCCAGATTATTCCCTCCTTTTAATTAAAAAAAAAACTAAAACTTCTTCAATATAAAGACCCATTCCATCAGTAATCTATCATTCCTCCCCAGTAGTCTTTGGTGGAATTCAGTAAAGATGCAATTTTTGATCCCTGTTAGGGATCCCTGTTAGCATTTCAAGGCATTTCAAGGCAGATCAGACTAAGAATCCAAAGCTTATCCAATCCAACTCATGACTACAGCTAGTGCTCGGATTGCAACTATTATTTGAGTGACAACGTGACAAACAGCACTAAAAAAAATTACTTATGATCATTTTTCACACTTGTGACCATTGCAATATCCCCAGGCTAATTTGGCCGCTTCGCAACTGTTTCATATTTATGACGGTTGCTGTGTCCCACGTTCATGTTCCTGTCTCCTTTTGCAACATTCTGGCAAGCAAAGTCAAGGGGGAAGCCAGGTTGACTTAACAACTGTGTTACCAACTTAACAACTGTGAGGATTCACTTAACAACTGTGGCAAGGAAGATCATAAAATGGGGCAAAACTCACATAAAAACTGTGTCATTAAACCACATAAATTTGGGGGCTCAACTTTGGTAGTAAGACAAGGCCTACCTGTCTAATCAGTAAAGGTGTAGTAACTGAATCTTGAAAGTATGTATCTTGCGAGTTTATGACCTGTGGTTAGTGCCGTGGTTAGAGTGCAGTACTGCAGGCTACTTCAGCTGACTGCCAGCTGCAGTTTGGCAGTTCAAATCTCACCGGCTCAAGGTGAACTCAGCCTTCTGTCCTTCCAAGGTGGGTAAAATGAGGACCCAGATTGTTGAGAGCAAGAGGCTGACTCTGTAGACCACTTACAGAGGGCTCTAAAGCACTGTGAAGCAGCCTGTAAGTCTAAGTGCTATTGCTGAATCCACTTCCTCCCTCTCTTTATCTTAATGGGAGTTAGGGAGGTCTTGTTTGAGACCCTTTCTCAGGTTAAACTCCTGTCCCGATCTTTCCTTTTGTAGCTGACCAATGTTTTCGTAGCAGTTGTTCCTCTTGTCCCTCAAGGCCATTTCCTCTGTCCTCTAAATTCCCTCCCAAGGATCTCCAAAACATTTCCTTGTCAAGCACTCGGTTGGCTTGTTTGAATTCATCTCAGTGGGTTACGAATTATGCAGACAAATAAGAGCTTTCTAGATGCATTTTCTCCCTTCAGCCCACATTCCCACTTAGCACTGCTGTACCATCCATTTAGGTGCTTGGCTAAGCCAACATTTTCAGCCGTAGCATGCATTCTCTCTTTATTTATTCCAGCGTTCCAAACTGAGCCAGGACTTCAGTTGGGCTCAGGTAATTAGTGCTGGAAGACTTTGATTATCTCTTTGCACCAGTCCTCAACATCTGACACAATCCCACATAATAAGCTTTGTTTCTGATAGATGCAAGCTCTGCCAGGATCTCCTTAGAGGCTGGTCCACAAAGTAAGGAGGAGAAATGTTGGCATCCTCTTCTTGTTTGGTGCCAGGTTCATTTCTCTCATTAATGCTCATCTAAGAGCCATGGATGAATGGGATATACGAGTAGAAGGAGAATCCCTTTTCTTATCTTTCCCTGTGGTTGAAGAAACATATGGTGGTCAAGTACTCCTTCCTTTCTCCATTTTAAATGCTGTTTGCTCTTTCCAAACCTGTCTTGGGATAATTAAAAGGCAAAACAAATGGACGGTAACCTGCATAAACCAAGGGAAATCCAGATTATATATTCAAACCACAAACATCCATACACAGGGACATGGGAAAACGAGTCAGGTTATTAAATAAAATTAAGCAATTCCCCTTAAATGGAAGGGGGAATTAAAAGATGCATTTTGAACATAAAGTGCCAACAAAGGCATAATGAACCATTAAGAGACAAAAAAAAAGCTGTTATCTCTAGTCATCCTGGTGCAAAAATGCTCCATAAAGAAGTTGTTAAGGACAAGGAGGGGAAGTGAAATGAGCAAACAAATCAGCAAAGGTTGGCTGGGAGGAGATAATGATTGGCAGAAGGAAAGACCTTGCGGGACACACAACTCTCATTAAAGAAGCTGACCATGTGCTTGTTTCTCCATCCAAGGAAGGAGTGGAGATGAAGTGGAGGGTGCTACACCTTTTGATTCCAGAACAGTTTAAACAGATATGACCCTATTAGGCATTGGACAGAGGGTTGCTGTATACATTCAATTGCTAGCTTTATCTGAAGGCAAGACAAGAAACAAGACAATGAAAACTAATCAAGGAGAGGAGCAAACTAGAACTAAGGAGGAATTTTCTAACAGTGAGAACAATTAATCAGTGGAATGGTTTGCTTTTAGAAGTTGTGGGAGGTCCATCAGTGGAGGTTTTAAAGAAGAAACTGGACAGTCACATGTCTGGAATTGTATAGGGTCTCCTGCTTGAGCAGGGGGTTGGACTAGAAGACCTCCAAGGTCCATTCCAACTCTGTTCTTCTGTTATTCTGAAGCACCTCAGTTGGTACTTAACATATTAATGTCTGAATGAGTATATAATTAATTGGCTTATGCAAAGATTGCCGTCCTTGCTCCGAGTTTGTATCCTTAACACTGGAAAGGGATGAACCTTCAGAGTTCATCAAACAGGGTCCCAATGAATGAACATTATTCAGGAAACTAGCCTAGAAAAATACAGATATATGTAAGTAAATGGCTATCAAATTTTCTTCACACTATCTGATTGGGTGATAGTTAAATAAGAGGCCATCAGGCAAGGTTGAGGACCATGATATCTTCATCCAAACCAAAGGATAAGGGGAAAAGGCAGCAAATCTACCAGCAAACCCTTACAGTAGATTACATGAGACATCGACAAAATATAAATTAATTTAGCAGCTGCTTCAATAGCACAAAATAGTTAAATTCTCCTGTCTTTTACCTGCCAGTTGTCCAGCCATGGCTTTCCCTCCTCCCTTCCAAGGTCCATCCCACACACCATTATTCATATTTTAAAAGACTGTGTTCTTGTTCATGAACATGGGAGCTCTATGAATCTCACAGCAAAAGTTTGGTAGCCATACATATAGTTGGGGCTTTTGCTTGCTCAAATCTGGGGGGGGGGGGGAATGATATGTTGGAAAATGTTTAGAAAAATGAGACAAAGAATACTGCATCCAGTTCTGGTCGCCACGATGTAAAAAAGATGTGGAGACTCTAGAAAGAGTGCAGAGAAGAGCAACAAAGAGGATTAGGGGATTGCAGGCTAAAACGTATGAAGAACGGTTGCAGGAACTGGGTATGTTTAGCTTAAGAGAAAGAAGGACTAGGGGAGACATGATAGCAGTCTTCCAATATCTCAGGGGTTGCCACAAAGAAGAGGGAGTCAAGCTATTCTCCAAGGCACCTGAGGGTAGAACAAGAAGCAATGGGTGGAAACTAATCAAGGAGAGAAGCAATCTAGAACTAAGGAGAAATTTCCTGACAGTGAGAACAATTAATCAGTGGAACAGAAGTTGCCTCCAGAAGTTGTGAATGCTCCAACACTGGAAGTCTTTAAGAAGATGTTGGATAGCCATTTGTCTGAAGTGGTGTAGGGTTTCCTACCTAAGCAGGGGGTTGGACTAGAAGACCTCCAAGGTCCCTTTCAACTCTACTATTGTATTATTGTATTATTGTATAATTTGATTACATTTTAAGAATTCACTTATCCTTAACAGGTTAAAGAAAAGAGGTGACCAATCTCCAATGATTCTGATCATGTTGCCATGAAGAAGAGAAGCAGAAAGAGAGTGATGGAAGTGAAAGAGGAATAGATCACATACAGAAAAAGAAGAGGGCTCAAAGACAATTACCCTATATAGTGTGAGACCTGGAAGCCATCTTTTACATTGGGCCCTTCAGGCCTGACACAATTTCCGCTGTGGGAAAATGAGAGGGGGAGATTATATGGAATATGGGAGATATATAGTCAAAATAACATTCTTTTCTCCGAGAGTCAAGTTCACCTTGCCCAACAGCTGCAATGGTGTGACTGGGAGGCATCTCCAGTTTTGGATGATGCCTGATTGGGCCATGTGATGGACATGTAGGTGCTGGGCAGGGACTTGGACTTTCTTTCAGGTGGGGAAAACCTGGAGCCTTTTGGATTCGGGCTTTTCCCAGAAGTGCCAATATGACATTTCTAATAAAATGGAACTTTGAGGAAACTCAAGCCTCGGAGTCTTCTTTCCCTGGGGGGTGTTATTTGGAACCCTGACATAGAGTTGCTGTAGACCGATATGTCCCAAATTTGGGAACACCCAGATGTGTAGACTCTCTGAATTCCCTAAGCAGAAGGCTATTAAGGAGAATTCTGGCATGTGACACCTGACCATCTGTAAGATCTCAAGTCTGGAAAATAGTGTTCAAATAAACTACACTATGATCTGGTTTTCTTTTGCCAAACATTTCAAGAAGAGACAGGCAGATTAACAAGGTTTGGTCTGTAGGGATTCATGCAGTAAGTGGAAAGCATCTGAAAATAAAGAAGGTTGGGGGTTTTTTATGTTTTTTGTTTTGGCTTCCTCTGTTCTTGTAAAAAAATGTTTTTAATATCCATGGGCAAAATAACTTTTGACTACAAACACAGCTCTCTCAAATCATTACCTTTGACTCTTATTTCTTTGGCAATAACACGGGGGATTGATATTCATAATAATTCCCTGCCACCCAGTCTCTGGTATTAAAGTATTACAATGATGTTTGATAGATAAATAAACAAGCAAATATATTTATTGTTAACCTTCCAAAAAAAAAAAACCCTGAAGTAGTGGAATGCGTGCAAAGTGTAAATAACAATCAGGATGTTGTCAGAATGATTGAACTCTCAACAAGCAGTCTAGAAGCAAAACCATTCCTCCCATCTCAATGGTTTTTTTTCTTCCCTCTGCCGGATTTTGCAATAAGTGTATATATGCTTGGTCTCCCTCTCCAACAAATACACTCACTCATACAAAGGTGGGAGAGATCTTTTAAGCATCCAAAAATGACGTGCAGGTGCAGAAAGCTGTGACTTACAATGAAAGATTAAAACAACGAAACATCCCACACTTGGCAGCAAAATAACTCTAGGGTGGGGAGATGATAAATGCCTCCTAATATATAAAATGTGTTCTTGTCAGGAATGGAAACAGCATTATGATGTGTGAGGAGTCGCAGGTAATAGAAATAAGAAGCTTGTTTGTGAAATGAGAAAGGTGATGTTGATAGTGGTATATGGGGAGGAAAAACCAAGCAAATGTTAAAGTGATGTATGTTTAGCCTGGCGATGGAATATCCCTTTGGAATGCTATTCAGTTAAGCATGGGGAGAACCTTCTCTTATCGACATGATGAAAGCAAGATATGTCATTGCATTAAAAAGCGATGCCCAACCAAGGAAATCTGCTGTGTTTTGAGAGCTATTCCCACTCAAGCTGATGAAAGAGATGTTTTAGGAATTTAGGAATTCTAAGAATAGAATGTCTACTCTATAGAGCAGGGGTGTCCAAACTTGGGAACTTTAAGACTTGTGGACTTCAACTCCCAGAATTCCCCAGCCAGCATAGCTATGCTGGCTGGGGAATTCTGGGAGTTGAAGTCCACAAGTCTTAAAGTTCCCAAGTTTGGACACCCCTGCTATAGAGTAAAAACCAGGGGTCGGCAACCTTAAACACTCAAAGAGCCATTCGGACCCGCCTCCCACAGAAAATAAAATACCCGGAGCCACAAAATCCTTTTGACATCTAAAATCAAGATAGCACTGCATATATTATTTTTTTCAACCCAGCATATATCTTACTATATTAGTTCTTGGACCTGCAGAGAATAACTGGCCAGTTTAACCTTTGCAACTGAGGTTCCTAATCCTAACCTGAATTATTAAACCTCACTGTCTTTCACATAAAAAAAAAAGCTATAGTGTGTTGCATTTATGAAATCAGTGGACTGCTACAGAGAAAACATTTTTTTTTATTTCTGCATGCAACAAAAACATTTTAAACTGGGAAAAAAAGATGAGTTGAAAACCTCAGTAAATCGTGTGCCGGAGGGTGCTGCACATTGGGAGTGGTGATGCATATTTTGAGTGACAGGGAGCCTGCGACAGAGGGATGAAAGAGCCACATGTAGCTCCAGAGCCACCGGTTGCAGAAACCTGGACTAGACCCAAAAGGTGTTTTTTCAAGAGACAAATGGACTTCCTTGTTTTTCCTTGAAGGCATTTCCTTCTCATCCAAGACACTTCTTCAACTCTCTTGGCTGAGAAGTGAAACATCTTCAAAGAAAAACCAGAAAGTCCACTTGCCTCTTGAAAAAGCACTTTTGTGACAATTATGACCTGGATGACTGAGAATCTCCATAGACATCTATAGAGTAGAATAGAATATATAGGTGGAGTGTTGAAGTTCCGACATTGAGAAAGTGTTGGAGAACTTCTTATACTCCTGGAGGAATTTTGAGAAATGTTTTCATTTCCCTGCCCAGGAGAATTTTCCAAGGACAATTCATGCTCAGCTCCACTCAAGGCCTAATGATTGCTGCAGACCATTGGTGGGCTTCTAATTTTTTCCCCTACCAGTTTGCTTCTGCACACATGATGCTTCTGCACACGTGTAGAAACATCCGGGTGGGTAGGCAGAGTCTCCCACTGTCACTACTACCTGTTCGCCCGATCCAGGCTAAATCGGGAGCAACCCACCTCTGCCACAGACTCTGTTCAAAGACTAAGTAAGCTTGGGTTGTGTTTTCTTCATGATGAGTACCACTAAAAGAAATACTAGAAAGCAAGGGTCAGTTCTTGGCAAAATATATGGGCAGTCATTTGGATGCCTGTGGGACTGGTCCCCTTCAACTTCATTGTACTGATGGTCAAAATCCTAGGGAGGATATAGTGTGCTGGCAACCCAACCCACATGCTTGCAGTGAAGGAACATTTTGTTGGACATTCTCCTTAAACTTCTTGCAAGTCAAACAAAGAGCTAAAAAGGACTTGGTGCATATGTCCTTTGCTTCATGTATGTGATTTCTGAATTCATGAAAGGACTTTTCCCTTTATAATCAAAGACAACTTCATACATACTTATATTTTATGTTCCTGCTGCTTTTTAAAATCCCTCTGCCTTGATATGTTAATGGTATGCTCTGTCATAGCCAATAATTCCTCCTTGAATGAACCCTGAGAGAGGAAGTTCCCCCCCCCAAATAAAATGACCCATGAAATTGATCCAAGAACAGTGGTGACATTAACTTTTTAGCCAGCCTGGAGTTCTGCATGGAATCCATTGACTAATAAACAGATTGTTAACTTCTGGTAATAAAGATGGTCTTCCAGATCTGTGGTTAATGCTCAGGTACCAAGACCTAGTATTTGGGTGGCTGGTTTCTTCATTCACACCTGACCTGAAGTACATCCATTGACAGAGCAAATTGATGTCACATTGATCTCAGAAAACTGCCTGAGTGTCACAAATGAAGGCAAATATATGTGTGCCCCAGGATAATGTTGCAAGATCGAATCTGGGTCAGTCACTGGGACCAGAGACTTACTCTTTTGGAATTTCACATTGCAATGAACAAGGACACACATTTAATTTCACATGTCAGCGTTCCAAATATCATCCAGAATAAAATCATTATCCAAGGCAAAGTTATCCTTAAAACTCCAATTTTATAAGACAGACATGTTGGCATTATGCTGTGAAATTTCAACTCTAATGTACATCCTGTGGGTTCATCCAGTTGAAAGTTCATTATCTATCCCCACACCCCATAATTCATCACATGGTCCAATCTTCATCTTCCATGCTGGCATGTACACCCCTCTCCTTCCGGTCAGGTGTCGAGGTACGGAGAGAAAAGACGACCTTGAGCTTCTAAGAAGAACCATAACAATACATTCCACAATCCTACTCCTTTCTATTCCCCCCTCCCAACTACTACACTAATGAAACAGCATAAGAAATTAATAAAAAGTGTGGCAGGCCAAAGATCCTAAAAGGAACATAACTACAGGCCTGACATCACAGCTATTAAGATTGTTGGCCAAGCAGGTACAAAGATAGAGTGGGAAATGATTGAAGCCTGGGAAATGGGCCCCTTGTCAGTTAACAGGAGTGCTGATTTACCACCAGCTTATCAAGTACTTAGGAGCCAAGGAGATGGCAGCAAAAGGAAATAACAGCCAATCACCAGCCATCAACACACCAATCAGCCAATAGGCACTACGTTGACATGACTCATAGAATAGCCCAAAGCACATATTCCAGTAGAGATAAATCCCCTGAGGATGGGCTCCAGCTTGATTCTGAAAGCTCGGAAGAGTAAATACCTGGTCACAGTGACCGACCCAGATTTTATCTTCCACCTGAGTGTACTTGAAATAGAAAACCGGTAGCTGTATTTGCATCACATTTTGAGCTTGATTAGTGTTAACTTTAGTTGGATCTTTTCCCCCTTTGGGACAGCTTAATGGGTTATGTGAACCTAAGCTGATTGGTTAGTTCACAAATCACTGTAATGTGCGAACATAGATTGTGCACTAACCCAATAGCAGTGTTTAGTATATTAAGGGTTCATTGTATTTGGATGAAGTAACCTCAACATTTCCCTTAGGTCTATTTAATCAAGTGCTTTATAGATAATCTATGGTAGCAATAATTTATACAAAATAGTGGGGACTTTTTTTTTTGTTACACTATTTTTATTTTAAGGTGGAGGCCATAATTGCAGACCATGAAGAATCCAAAGGACAGAATGAATTTGATTAATTTTTCACCATTCTTATAGAACTTGGGGTTTCTGCTGATTCAGTGCAAAAATAAATATTCCAAGCTAATATTATCCCTGTTATTCCCCTGGTGGGCAATTTATCTTTTCAAATAAATGGGAAATGACTCTTGCTTTTGTTCCCTTATTGGAGTAATGCCTCTTTGAGGAAAAACAGAGTACCAGGTGTGCAATTAGTAATATACAATTATGTGACTCCTTATTTTCAGCCGTGGAATTTAATGTTCCTGAATTCTTTTCCTTTCTTTTTCAAAAAAATGGATGTTAACCAGATAACACACAAGACTGAACACTTTTTCTGGGCCTAATTCAGAAAAAAAAAGTTTGGAGGAACTGAGCTAGTTAGGATGAACTGAGCTAACTAAAGAGATAGTCTGGATTTATTTATTATATTTATTCAAAAATTGCTTTCGAGTCTGAAGACTCTTACAATTGATGTCTTTTTTTAGAAGAGAATAAATTAGCTGTGGATGGACGCTATTACAGATATGTTGCTTTACTAAGATTCAGAATTAATGGAAAACCAAAACTGACTGAACAAGTTATCAAGTCAGGGATGTATTATCTGTAGTCTTCAACTCCTTCCTTCCTTCCTTCCTTCCTTCCTTCCTTCCTTCCTTCCTTCCTTCCTTCCATCCATCAGTGTGAAAGCCATTTTTCTTTTTTGCAGCTTCCTGACTACCACAAATGTTAGCCTAGGAATTTGGGAGGCAGGTTTGCTTGAAGAGGTAGAGTTTTAGCCATAACAACATTCTTTTTTCTGGGAACCAAGGACACTTGCCTGCTCCTGGATGGGAGTGGTTGAAGATTGTCTCCATTTGCATGTGAGAATTGGATTGGACCATGTGGTGAACTTGTGGGTGTGGGGCAAGGGTTGTGAACTTTCAACTGGGTGGGGAAAGCCTGGAAGCTATCCGATTCGGGTTTTCCCAGATGTGCCAATATGACATCTCTAATAAAGTGGAACTTTGAGGAACTTCAGGCCTTGGAGTTTTATTTCATTGGGGGTGTTTCTTGGAACCCTGACACCTTCCTTCCTTCCTTCCTTTCCATCCTCTTGTCAGCTTTACCCATTCCATTCATTCAGCCAGCAGCATGATACACAAGAGATGTCCAAAAGAGAATAGATGATTTTACCCTGGTTCCTTCCATTGCTTTCTTGAGCCTTGATCACCTGTAGTCCAGTGGTGTGTTGCCAATTTTTTTTACTACTGGTTTGGGTGCGCTCCTGCACGCACATGCTCAACACTTCTGCGCATGTACAGAAGCATCTGGGTGGGTGCTCCCACTGCCGCTACTACCGGTTCGCCCGATCTGGCCTGAACTGGCAGCAATCCACCTCTGCTGAAGTCCCCAAAGGAACACCCTTGGGTGCAATCCCAAAACATCCTGAACACTATTAGCATTGACAAAATGACCATTGCTCAATTGCAAAGGGTAGCTTTACTTGGAACAGCTTACATCCTGCAACAATACCTTTAACACAAACAAACATCAACATCTCCCTATCCCAGGTCATTGGGAAGCACTCAATGGGTGCATAAAAATGCCAACTCCAGACTGAAGATCTGGCTTACTGTGCGACAAACCATAATACAAATAAAAATAATACTGTACTATACTGGGGTGTGACAAATGTCATATTAATAAATCAATGCAAATAATTATTGTAGAACCAATGAACTGAATCTGTAAGAGCGAACACAACACCACATACTGTATATGTATGTAGTCACTTCTAGAAACTTTCATATATGCTCAATAGTAGTAACTGTGAGAGGGATCTTGGAGTTCTAGTGGACAACCAGTTAAATATGAGCCAGCTGTGTGCAGCAGCTGCCAAAAAAGCCAACACAGTTCTAGGCTGCATCAACAGAGGGATAGAATCAAGATTACGTGAAGTGTTAATAGCACTTTATAATGCATTGGTAAGGCCACACTTGGAATACTGCATCCAGTTTTGGTCATCAGGATGTAAAGAAAGATGTGGAGACTCTAGAAAGAGTGCAGAGAAGAGCAAGAAAGATGATTAGGGGACTGGAGGCTAAAACATATGAAGAATGGTTGCAGGAACTGGGTATGTCTAGTTTAATTAAAAGAAGGACCAGGGGAGACATGATAGCAGTGTTCCAATATCTCAGAGGTTGCCACAAAGAACACATAGTCAAACTATTCTCCAAAGCACCTGAGGGCAGGACAAGAAGCAATGGGTGGAAATTAATCAAGGAAAGAAGCAACTTAGAACTAAGGAGAAATTTCCTGACAGTTAGAACAATTAATTAATACAACAACTTGCCTCCAGAAGTTGTGACTGCCCCAACACTGGAAGCCTTTAAGAAGATGTTGGATAGCCATTTGTCTGAAGTGGTATAGGGTTTCCTGCCTAAGCAAGGGGGTTGGACTAGAAGACCTTCAAGGTCCCTTCCAACTCTGTTATTCTATTCTATATGGCACAAGGATGAAAATTATGTTTATCCTTAAGGCCACAGCTTAAGTCCATGCAGAATGTCAGTCCACTTAACCTCCCTATGTGTCTCCCTCAACTGTACTGTCAAACTTTATCTACCATGTTATCAAGAATTTCACTTTATTTAACAGCAAAACACATTAGTACACGGAATGCATTTTATCCTGTCTGGAAGACAGGGAAATGGAAAACAGGAAGCTCAATAGCATTGAGGTTCTTCTACTTTGGCACAAAGCCACTAGTCCCTCAGAAGAAAATGAAACATAATCCATAACTGCATTGTTGATAAGGTAGGCAATGTTTTTTTTCTCACCAACCTCCTTCCCCACCCCCCACCCGCTTTCTGCCTGTTCACAACATTTTATACAAGGATGTGAAGTTGCTAAGCAACAATCTTAGAGGCCTCCTGTGGGTGGCCAGTTAACTGACACATTGCAATGGGAACCAGCATTGTATGTTGGCTTCTTTTCTTCCACCTCTTTAACTCGAGGGCTGTTTTCTAAATATTTTGAAATAAAACCCCAATGTTGAGTTCTTCTGCTGCAACGTCTAGGAAATCTACCTCGATTGGTTGAGTTAGCTTTGTAGGGGAATTCATGTATATACACGGCACCACAAGATGCAATTTAACTGCCTGACTAGAAACGAGTTTTTGAATCAGGAGATTCTAACTTCGAGTCATCTTCTGCTCCATATGCTTTGACCTTCTCCCCTTGCTTCTCTCGAAAAGCACAGTGTACTCAGAGAACACAAGCTTTACGGAGACAAAGGTCCCAAGTCTAATTAGGGATGGAGAAGAATTTATCCCAGTTTCCTTTTGAAAGCCATCTCACCTAATTCACACTTCGTGAACCAAAACGCAAATCAAAACACAGCTGTACTATGAAATATGCCCTTTCTCTGAACTGTGTGATGCAGTTCTTGAATCAGAAAATGTTTTTTTTATAAGGAAAAGCACAAAATGTGTCTCTTTTGTAAAGACGGTGAACCAAAATTGCATTATATAAGGGGGAAAATGCTTGCAACCATTTGTGTATTAAGGGGAAAAGGTAATGTGGGATGTATGGAGGAATAATGCACAAAAAGGCCTATGAATCTGGGTGCAGTTTTTCTTATCCTCAATTAATTTAGGAAAATGACCAAAAAAAGTAAATTGTTGGAAATCTAGCATTAGTAACCTTGTCAACTCATCTAACAATGTCTGGAGATGGTTGCTTTTTACCATTTTCTCCCCCTAGTACTATCATAAAAACACCAGGGACGTCTTGCTGCACTTTTATCACAGATGTTCCTAGAAAACATTTCCAGGCTGCAATAAGAACTTCAGCATTTAATTGTTATTTTCCTTCTCCTTTTCCCCTAGTCTGGAAACAAACTCTCTTCCAAACTAATGCAAAAACAACAGCTCCTGCCTTATCCTGCTGTATTCATGTTTAAGAGGCTCTGCCAAATTCTTGATGCTGCAATGGGTTGGCATTAATACATGCTACGAATGTGCCCATTTTGTTAACATTTTGGAATCCTGAGGTATGCCCAATTTGGAGGAGGTAGTGGTCTTGGTGGTCTCTGAGCTTGGTACTTTTCTTGCAGACATTTCCTTACCTAGACTAGGTAACATCATCAGTGCTAGTAAGGAGTGAGATTTGGGAGGAGGAGGAGGAGGTGGTGGTGGTGGAGGAGGAGGTGGTGGTGGTGGAGGAGGTGGTGGTCTTGGTGGTCTCTGAGTTTGGTACTTTTCTTACAGACCAGTGGTGGGTTCCAGATCCCGTTGCAACCGGTACTGTGCAATGGGGCTGGATATCTACCACATGAATGCATGCAGTGTGTGCATGAATACTTACCACCTGTGATGCTCTGCGATGCCTCCGCGATGCCTCCGTGATGCCTCCGCGATGCTCCAGCTGCTTGGTGGAGCATCGCGTGGGCGCCGTACGCTTCATGAACAGAAGCCCCGAAAACCTCAAATACTGGTAAGGAGTGTGGGCGGGCAGGTGGGCCCTCCGGAGCACCGTACCGGAATGGTATCTGGTGCTCCTGGCAGGTACCAGTACAGCCGTACCGGGGCATAGCGGTTGTAACCCACCACTGTTACAGACATTTCCTTACCTAGACTAGGTAACATCATCAGTGCTAGTAAGGAGTGAGATCTGAGAGGAGAAAGAGGAGGAGGACTCATCAGAAGCAATCTAGGTCAAGAAGCATCAGAACTGTCAGGTAATCATCGTAAATTGCAAAGAAAGTGACCAAAAATCAAGTTTCCAAAGATGACCAAGACTGAGTTGAAGAGGAAATTAGTCAGTCCAGAAACAGTCCAGAAGTACAGAGATGAGGATTGATAAATAGACTTTATACAGCTAGCATTCCTACTAAGGGCTCCATTGCTTGCCTTAATACCAGCAAAACAGGACCTCTCTTCATAGAGAGGCAATGCTCACCATAGGTCTGTTTCACAAAGCCTACCTCCCAGTTAAAAAAACATGCTTCTGAGTCTGGGATCTCAACTAGGTGTGATTCCTGAGAACAGATAGCATTTTACATTTATACATTCTCAGTTGAGGCTGGAAACAGGACATCCGGAGTTCCTAGATTCTCAAAGGAGGGGTTTAAGAAGATGAGCATACACATTTTCTCCCCCATATTTGACAGGCTATTCTTACATCAGGTACCATCCCTTAGAAGAGTGAGGCATTCTGAAGCATGACTGGGAGAACTGGCAATTAAATCGATCCAACTGCAAAAGTGGAATAAGTGAGGCCATTGTGCTCCTGTTATGCCTCAATCATGGTTAGAAATAAGTAATTCTTTTTCTTTAACTTGTTGAGTCAGTTACATTTTCTGGTTAAGCATTAGGTTCATAGAATAACAGAGTAGGAAGGGACCTTGGAGGTCTTCTAGTCCAACCCTCTGCTTAGGCAGGAAGCCCTATACCACTTCAGGCAAATGGTTATCTGACATCTTAAAAACTTCCAGTGTTGGGGAATTCACAACTTCTGGAGACAAGTTCTTTAGCATTCTTTATGCTATAGATAGGAAGAAGATCAGAAAAGGCAAAATGTTCTCTTTATACTAGTATTAGGAAGAATGTGAAAAGTAGCTCTTTCTGTCCAAGAAAGGAGGAAATTCCATGATATTTCTGTTTTGAGATGCAACTCCAATCAGGCTCATTACATTTCAACAACTTCTGAAAGGCATACAGGTGGAGTGAAATAGAATTATACATTGATCTGTTTATGTGCTAAATGTCAACAGGACCCACAGAGCAGCTCTTGACAGACTTGAGCATCCTAAGAACATTAGTGGTCCTCTTTTAAGGGAAAAAAAAGTTCCTGTGCATGTCAAATCTGACTGCTGTTCAATTCAATCCAATCAATCAATCAGAATAGAGCTGGAAGGGACCTTGGAGGTCTTCTAGTCCAACCCCCCCTGTGCAAGCTGTTTCACTGATTGGTTGGTCTTACTGTCAGGAAATTTCTCCTTATTTCTAGGTTTCTTCTCTCCTTGATTAGTTTCCATCCATTGTTTCTTGTCTTGCCTTCTGGTTCTTTGGAGAATAGGTTGACCCCCTCTTCTTTGTGGCAGCTCCTCAAATACTGAAACACTTCTATCATGTCACCCTAGTCCTTCTTTTCTTTAAACTAGACATATCCAATTCCCGCAACCATTCTTAATATGTTTTAGTTTCCAGGCTTTTAATCATCTTAGTTGCTCTTCTCTGCATTTTTTGCCAAGGTCTCAACAGCTTTGGTCAAAAGGGGGACCCAAAAAGCAGCTCTGCAATAGAATATTTCTTGACAGACTTGAGCATCCTAAGTGTCAGACCTGGAAGCCATCTTTCACATTGGGCCTTCAGCCCTGCCGCATTTTCTACTTTGGGAAAATGGGAGGGGGGATTATATGGAGCATGGGAGATATAGTCAAAATAACATTCTTTTCTCAGAAAGTCAAGGACACCTTGCCCTGCAGCTGCGACGAGGTGACTGGGAGGCTTCTCCAGTTTTGCATGGTGCCTGATTGGACCATGGGATGGACATGTGGGTGCTGGGTAGGGACTTGAAGTTTTACTTGGGTGGGGGAAACCCGGAAACTTTCAGATTTGGGTTTTCCCAGATGTGCCAATATGACATCTAATAAAATGGAACTTTGCGGAAACTCAAGCCTCGGAGTCTTCTTTCATTGGTGGTGTTAATTGGAACCGTGACATATAGTTGATGTAGATCAATATGTCCCAAATTTGGGAACTTCCAGATGTGTAGATTCCCTGAATTCCCTAAGCAGATGTCTTAAGCCTCGGAGTCTTCTTTTGTTGGGGGTGTTACTTGGAACCCTGACGTTAACCTGAATCCTCTTTAAAGAACGCTACTAGCTCCCCTGAACTCTGGGGTGCTGTCCAGGGTCCTGAGACCTAAGCTTCAACCCAAACCTGGGCGGCACAAAGACTCAGGGAAGATGGAGGAAGACAAGAAACCCATGGAGGAAGATGGCGGCACTAAGATCATCAGTGATCTCCTTTTAAGGGAAAAAAAGTTTGAAGCATTTTTCTCTCAGTGCCAGATCTGACTGCTGTTCAGTTCAGATTTGCTGTTGATGCTTCCTTCCATCCAGTGGCTGACTGACTGCTTAATCCTGCATGTATTTAAAACTGATTAAATCAAGAGCCAAGGAGGATCTATTTTTTTTAATGATACAAATGTATTTTGCAACAGATACTGTCTCTGAATATTCCCTCTAGCGGGAGACAGAATAGAAAATTAGAGATGGATGAAAATTTCCTTCAGCTGATTAGCTTGATAAGAATGTACTTTAATTTGCACCTTCCTTCACAAATGGGATGTTGAGATTTTTTTTAAAAAAAAGACACATGATAACCAAGTGAAAGAGAAAATGAAAGAAAAGTAAAACCGACGTATTTATCAGCTGCAGGCCAAGGATTTGAATACCTCGCTCTCAAAAGCTACTGCGTGAATTTCAGTGTATTTGTGATAATGAATAAGAGCTATACACTTATTTTTTTCCTTAGGTAACAGATACTATGAAAGGTGATAATGCTGTTAAACATTCTGGGGATAACTGTATCTTCTAAATTTGGCAAGCATTTCTATCAGAGTAGATTTGATGAGAACTTTCTAACCATTTGCAAATTCCTCAGTTGATTGGTATTTCAGCCTAATGTGCAGGTTGAACCCTCACCATTTCTTTTCCCTGCATCCATTTTTATTTTTATTTTGTTCTTAAGGTTCAATGGGGTGGAAGTGTTCTGGGAAGTCTGAAGTACTGGAAGGTTTACTACTATTAGGTTTTAACTAATTTTAACTAATTTTTAAACTAATTTAACTCATTTAAAGGGAAACGTTTCCCTTGCACTTATGTGCTACTTGTCCCCGACTCTAGGGGGTGGTGTTCATCTCTGTTTCAAAGCCAAAGAGCCAGCGCTGTCCAAAGACATCTCCATGGTCATGTGGCCAGCATGACTAAATGCCGAAGGCACATGGAACGCTGTTACTTTCCCACCAAAGGTGGTCCCTATTTTTCTACTTGCATTTTTATATGCTTTCGAACTGCTAAGCTGGCAGAAGCTGGGACAAGTAATGGGAGCTCACTCTGTTAGGCGGCGCTAGGGATTCAAACCGCCGAACTGCCGACCTTTCTGATTGACAAGATAAGTGTCTTAGCCACTGAGCCACCACGTCCCTTAACTAATTCAACTAATTAGTTAAAACCTGGCATTCAGTTTCAACTAATGAATTAGTTATAACTAACTAACTTGAATGATAATCTGTTTACCTGTTTATGCAATCTTGAAATATTTGAAATATTGAACCTTCTTTTCAATGAGGGAATTGTTCCACAATTCATTCATTCATTCTCTCTCCCTCCCTCCCTCCCTCCCTCCCTCCCTCCCTCCCCCTCCCCCTCCCCTCCACCCCCACCCCCCCAATCTCTCAGTGGTTCTGGAATTTCTTCATTAATAGAAAAGAAAGAATATATGTGTGTTTGCGAATGAGAGGAAGAAAAGGGGATGTAAGTAGAACAATAACCAAAATACAAGAGGAGGAAAAACATGGGGAAATTAAAAGGAAAAACAGTGCATGAAAGTACAACTCTCATAGATTAACCCAAAAAAAGTGTTAGAAAAGAAGAAATAGAGAAAACTGGAATCAACTGAGATCTCTCCATGAAGAAGCTACCATTTCATACTTAGGCCTCATCAAATCATCACCCTGCCCATCCCAGATTATTAGGAGAAATATTAATATTTGTTTGTCCGTTTCCATTCTCCTTGAATTTTTTAGAAGCTTAAGGTATTGAAGAAGCAAAAAAGCTCAGCCTATCTGAGTTTTGTAGTTATAATAAAACTTACTCAACCGTAGTCTGAAACTTTTACATTCCTCTAGTATAAGGAGCTACCTTATAAAAGACAACTGTACAGGGCATTAGCTGAGAGCTGGCAAACTATCAATTCCTTTCTCAAACTGCTGAATTTTAAATACATAACCCTTCAGAATGGAATATATTTTAGATCATTCTGAGGCATATCTTTCCAGCATAGAGTGATCTAATAACTTTCAGAGGGGGAAATATATAATTGTTTTATAATTTAAATCCTATCTTTAGCCCAAACCTGTTCTCTCTCCAAAGGACATAAATCTCCATGTTGCTAGGTTTTTGTTGTAAGAATGTTCCAGTTAGAAGTTATGATTTTCTCATTCATGGAATGAGAATATTCATGGAATGAGTGGGATGGGGGGGGGGGAACACACACACATAATATTTCAACCTGTTCAACCAAATCCTGATAATTTCTTAACCATACTGAAGTATTTGCCCATAAATAATCCAGATATGAGATGTGAAATTCAACCTGTAGAAGAGCAGGCAGAGCTGAAAGGTGGAATTAAGCATGTCATCAGCTTAGAATCGTTGTGTTCCACAAGCGCTTCAACTCCAATCCCTGATGAATGCAGTTGACTCTTAGCTGGTGCCAATTTATTGTTGAACTTTAATTGACCAAATTCTTGTGTTTAGGCTTGAATCTGTCTTCTATGCTGCAATGGTCCTAATTCCTTGCACTGGACACAACCATAAGTAAAATGCTTGGGAAGAAGGCAAAATAGAAATTCCATCCTGAATGCAAACTCTATTAAGGTTCCACAGAATCGGGGATTAATAAGGAGCTGACCCCAGCAACAGGATATAATCATGAAGTTGACATTATGGAAATTGTCTACCCATAATCCTGTGATCCTTCAAAGCATCTCCCAAATAAATCTTAATCAGTTTTAACCTTGCTTAACTTTCTGAGATCCACCAACATGGTTTCAAGATCGTTTATGATCAGTTGGATGATTTCACAGCTGTTTTAGTTCATTGTATGGGATTTGTCAGTGGTGTCTATAATCAAGTTAAAAAATTTCAGTGTTAAATTCTGCCTTGAAATGTCTCAAAAATATTTAGAAGAAATGAAAATGTCTGACTACACCTATAGCTATGTCACTTCTTGGTCTCATAACTTAAGAATGAAAAAAAATCATTATCAATGTTATTCATATCTAATGGGCCACTCAAAGAATATTTTTAAAAAATGGACATCAGATTTTTGTGAGAACTCTCTGTCACACACACACACACACACACACACACACACACACACACAAACACACATTCTGCTATTAAGCTGAAGCACAAAACCATCTTGCAATCCAATCAATAACATTCACAATTAAACTAATAAACTAAGTGGGTGGGTGTGCATGTATATACACAACACCAATGAACACTTGGTCCAGTGGTGAGATTCAAATTTGTTTTACTACCGGTTCTGTGGGCATGGCTTGGTGGGCATGGCAGGAGAAGGACACCGTAAAATCTCCATTCCCTCCCCACTCCAGGGGAAGGATACTGTAAAATCTCCATTTCCTCCCGATCAGAGAAAAGATGGGGGCGGGGCCAGTCAGAGGCGGTGTTTATCGGTTCTCCAGAACTGGTCAGAACCTGCTGAATACCACCTCTGACTTGGTCCCATCTCTATATACTGTCTTTCACCTGGAATGCTGAAAGCTTCCATTTTCACCCATGAAATGAAGAATCTTCTTGGACATCAGCTAGGAAAAACTAGTCTTGGAGACCTATATGCTTTACCTTACCTTATATATTTTACTCCCTTATCTTAATGTGTCTATGTGTCTGCAGTGTTTGGCAACCAAGTGCTGGAAACAGATTGCACTGGCAGCAACCCATTGCCACTTTTAGTTAATCTACTGCATTCTTTCTCTCTTTTTTTTTCTCTCCTCTGTCTCTTTCACATACATACATCTCTATCTTCACTACATTTATTTACCACAATTTAAAGCCTGCCTTGTTCCAAAATCTCTGGGCAGCCTAATTAAAAGAATTATAGTAAAAAAGTAACATAAATAAACATTAAAACGTAATTAGTCATGAAACAACATTAAAACATCATCATTAAAGGGGGAAAAAAAAAACAATTTGGGGATAAAGCGTTGCAGGCTGCAGTTCTACATTCCAAATGCTATAATCAAGAGCCAGTCTTTGTGACTTTCTGAAATCACAGGTGTGCAAGGTGTCTACAAAATCCAGAAGTCGGGATGTTCCTTTTCCAGATGCAGCTGGTGGGCCTTATCAGTGTTTGGCTCTTTACCAAGAGTTGAACAAGATAATATATTAGGTAAAGGTTCCCCTCACACATATGTTCTAGTCAGACTCTAGGGGGCAGTGCTCATCTCCGTTTCAAACCTGCAGAGTCAGCGCTGTCCGAAGATGTCTCTGTGGTCATGTGGCTAGCATGACACAATGCCAAAGGTGCACGGAACGCTGTTACCTTCCCACCAAATGTGGTTCCTATTTTTCTACTTGCATTTTTACGTGCTTTCGAACTGCTAGGTTTCTGGAAGATGGGATAAATAACGGGAGGTCACTCTGTTACGCGGCGCTAGATATTCGAGCCGTCGAACTGCCGACCTTTCTGATCGACAAGCTCAGTGTCTTTGCCACTGAGCCACCTTGATAATATACTACACGTTAGAAAATTCAGGAGAAAACTATTGGATACAAGAGATGCAACTGAGCCACCAATAGATCATGTTTCAGCAACTCCTGACACTGCCTCTCCTCAATAGAGAATGGAATGGACGAACATCCTTCTCTAACCCATATTCATAAGAGCCAAAGAACAGGAGCCTTCACCCAAATCACTCGTTCCTGGATTCATCCCTTTTAATTGTTTTGCAGTGAATGCAATGATATGTGTGAATGACCTTGGGAGACAACAGGAAAAGCTGATGAGACAATGGTCAGTTAAGTGGTAGCTGAATCCGCAGAAGGAATGGGTGGGTGTATCAAATGTTTTAGAAGGAACCCTCCCTAGAAAGAGATGTATTTTCAGACTTGCAAACATTTATTTATGTAACTCTACAATAAAGGAGGACCTAGTACTTTGCGGTGTCCTTTTTGTCTGGACTGCCTTACAAGGTTGGCAGAAGGTGAACTCATAGTATCCAGGGCTGTCTTAATGCATGGGCCTGATGAGCACTTCCCCGTGGACCCCACAAGCATAGGAGTCCCATACTAATCTGTGTATGTTAATTCTTCAATGCACCTTGCATCATATAAATATAGCAACATATTTATTACACTTTACTGCATTTTTAAAATTAATACTGCCATGCAAATATATGTTTAACCAAACCCCTCCCAGGCTCCGGAGGCTTTCCTGAAGCCTGGGGAGGGCGAAAACGGCTTTCCCTGGCCACCCGGAGGCCCTCTGGATCATTTCCAAACTTTCAGTTGGGGCCATTTTTGTCAAAAAAAAAAAGGGCAGGCATAGCCTTTAGGAGGCTTGTAGAGTGCTCCTGGGGGCTGGGGGGGGGCAAAAAACAAACAAAAAATGGCCTGTTTTTCACTCATTTTTGCCCAGCCCTGAGGAACACTCTGGAAGCCTCCTAAAGGCTATGCATGGTCGTTTTTGCAAAGGGGGCGGGGTTTCAGGAGGCCAAACATGCTGTATTCAGTGTATAAGATGCACCCAGATTTTCACCCTATTTTTTGAGGGAAAAAGGTGTGTCTTATATCCTGAAAAATACGGTATGGAGAAGATCGTTACTATAGGGTAACAATCAAAAGACTTGCTACATTTGTATTACATCTATGAATTTTCAGCAAGCAATGGACACAATGAGAATATATCTGCTGAAACAATCTCCGCATTGGTGACAGGAAGGGCATCTGGCCAGTAAACACTGAGCTCCATTCAATTGTCCAAGACTCCACCCCACAAGGGATTATGGCAGGGGTGAAATCTACTTACCTTCGCTAACAGTTCGCAAATGTGAGCACATGTGCCACCTCTGCACATGCACAGGATCGTCCACCCATGCACAGAGCATCGGAAACGGATGTGATGACATCCGGGTGAGTGGGCAGAGCCTGCTACCAGGTGCGCCTGAAGGGTGAGTAGAACATCAAGGGAAGGGGGACTCCGCTGTGCCACGTAATTTAGATTAGCTAGAAAGCAGAAAATCCTGCTTTCAAGCTAATATAAATCGCTCATCACAGCTGATTGTCGGAAAAACCGGTTTGCCCAAACTGTTTTCATTTTTTAAGATTACTGGTTTGGCTGAACCAGTAACATTTTTACAATCGGTTCGGGCGAACCAGTAGCATGTCATCCCTGGATTATGGGGTCTTTAAAAGAAGATGATGATGGTGGAATAGCTCAGAAGGGAGATAATAGGTGGTGGTGGTTTCAGTTACTACGTCAAAAAACTGACTTGGGAACTCATAGCACTAATTCACCAATGCAGTTCTCAAGGTCATATCAAAGATATGAATACCTTCCCCCCTCTCCTCATCCTCTCCCCATCCTTTTTTTCTTCCTCTCTCTTTCTCTTTTCCCTTCTTAATTATTTATTTTGTGGTTCAAACTAACCCAAAGCTCTGCAAGGCATCAAAGGAAACAGCTTTCAGCTGCAAAAAGGTTATTGCTTCCCACATGCCTGGCCAGCCACAGGATTGCTAATATATTAAGAAGAGCAAGGAAGGCAGAGATTTTGGGTCACAGCAGGCAGCGGCCGTTGAGTCCTGGCCTTATTAACATGGGAAAAGAAACAGATTTAGCTGGGGTCACTCTTAATAAAAGGAATCCAAACAGTAAAGGTGTTGTGGCCTGCTAGTGGCTAGCAGAGCTGGGAGTAGATTCGGCCAGTGAGGAGGTCTGGAGAAGGCGGTGATGAAGGCTCTGTGTTGGAGGCAGAGAGTTATCTGCTGCCTCCGGAATCTGACATCAGCAAGGCAGACTAACAACGGGAGCCTGCTCCCAGTGTGCACATGAGCAGAGCTGCCAGAAGGCAAGAACAATTAAGAAAACTGGGTCGACTTGGGAGTAAGGCTTGGAGATGATTGGCCTCTCCCATAAGACATAAAAGAGGAGCACATGGGACATGAGCTTTTGCAGGAAGCAATGAGTTCATCTGGTCGGTTCAAGCTTTGAAAAGTTCTGTTTGACTCTGCTATATAGTCTAAATAACATTCCTTTCTCAGAGAGTCAAGGACACTTTGCTCTGCCCATGGAGTGGTGTGACTGGGAGGCATCTCCAGTTTTGGATGGTGCCTGATTGGGCTATGTGATGGACATGTGGGTGCTGGGCAGGGACTTGAACTTTCTTTTGGGTGGGGAAAACCTGGAAGCTTTCATATTCAGGTTTTCCTAGATGTGCCTGTTTCTAGAGTCTCAACATCTTTTTTATAGTGTGGTGATCAAAACTGGATGCAGTATTCTAGGTGTCGCCTTACTAAGGTTTTATAAAGTGGTATTAGTACCTCACTTGATCTTGATCTTTTTGCAAGCTGCAGTCATCCAATGCTGAATGGACCCTTCAGAACCAACCTGTGAAATCTGTTGGAATAAACAATCATTCATTTAATTTATTTTCCACCTTCCTTTCATTATGGAACTCAGCACTGCTCACAAAGTCCCCAGGCATCCTGCCTTTGAGGCATGAATGGGGAAAGATCTGCTTAGCTTCAAGAAATCGGGGGTCACTCTGTAGATGCAGGAAACTATGGCCCTTCTGCATCCCTCATTAGTGGTGTTGCTGGAAATTGTCATTCAAGAATAAGGAGAAGAAGATGGGTTTGTATGCACAGAGATGAGCTGGTACACCCAACAGATATAGACGGAAAAGGTCACTAACATTTCATGCTGGTTCTGCAAACTCTTGGCACATAAATTCCAAAGATGATGCTTAAGGGAATGCAGTCCTTAACAGGGAAAAAAATGGGGGTGGGGAGAGGGGGAATAAGTTCCTTATCCTTCAGACAGCCATTTCCAGATAGAACAGGCTAAATGGATTAATGCTCTAATCCCTTTTGAATTTCAGTTTAGGTGAAATATGATGATATTTCTTTAAACGTTATTTTGGGTTGTGCCACTTAAAGCTTAATGCAAGCCACAAACAGAAAACTTGGTAAGCAGGAAAATCCCCTATGGAACACAGAGAAAGGGGGGAAGAGGGAGGAGGGAGGGAGGGACAAACAGCAGCCAAGAGACTTGTCTCTTCACTGCTGGTGTTCTGCACCACATTCAATTTTAACCCTAACTGTTTCCAGCAGGTGCAATCTCAGCCTCTCAGGGATCACGGGGACCAGGACAAAATCTATCTATACTTTCAATCAAACACTTCTAAATTCCCTTGGGATGCCTAAGGGCAGAAGCATTTGGTAACCATGGGATCGTCAAGGCTGAGAAACAAACAGCTAGACGACTACTGAGTCAAAGTGAAAAAAGGAAAAGGGTCAAGATTCAGATTTGGGGAGTGATGCATCTGTAGGTCAGGTTTCCTACGTACAGTCTGATGCAGGGGTTTGTTGCACGTGTGGCTTGTTAATACTCCGCAATAGATACATGCATTGTATCTGCTTAAGGTCTATTCTAAATTATATTCAAAGTCAGGGGTGTGTGACAAGTGGCTGGCAAAAAATGAATTCTACCTCACCTTGTAACATTATTATCCATCCTTCCCTTTCCAGACCCAGCCTTGGGATATTATAGGACATTGATGGCGAATCTTTTCGGCACTGAGTGACCAAAATAGAACGGGCCCATGTACGTGCATGCACGCACATGCCCACAGAGAGTGTCACCTCTGGCATGTGTGCCATAAGTTTTCCATCACGGTTATAGGAGAAGGACAGGAAGAGCCTGGGGGCAGAGTCAAGAAAGGAATCAGCCTGGCATCGTTACATTCCCACAAATGTTCTAAGTCAAACTCCAATTGAATTCCATTAACTCTTATCTAGCATCAATTTAGTGCTGGCCTTAGTTGATTAGATTCTTATAGAAGCATGAACACTAAATCATCTTAACTGGAACTCAACATGTTAACTGGAACTGATTCTTCGTGCCTGACAGATATATCTTGCAAATCCTGACAGAGTACCATGAAGCACCAGAATAACACAATGGGAGTGAGAGATTTACCTTAAAGAATAGTGTCCTGAATCTTAATAGGATAGTTTATATATTTTCTGAACTAACTGGAGATGTTGAGCAGTGAAGCTCTTTACAGGGGAAAAAAATGCAAGGAAAAAGCTGGAAAAGTTGAAATGTACATTTTACCTCAAACATCTATGAAAACCAAAATTATTGAGACAAAGAAAAGTATGATAGTTGTCCAGGCCAGGACTTTATTTAGCCTTACCAGAAAATGGCAGAGATGGAACTGGGAACTTTCTGCAATCAAAGTATTCGTTTTATCATGGAGCATCTGCTGTGAAAAAGACACAGGACTAAGAATCTGTTTCCCTTCCTTTCCCTCCTCATAAAAATCAAAAGCCTCTTTGCAAATACTCTCTGACACTTTCCCCCCCAACAGCTGTTTAGCATTATTGTTCCATTAATTGTTGGCAAAATTTGCAATGGCCAAGGAAGAACAGAGGCAGGCCAAACTGCCGAGAAATGATTAAAGCTTTTGACCTATCCTTGAGGGGACCTGTTGCAATAATCCCATCCTGCCCAAACTTTCCGATCTCAGCAAAGGTCATTTTGAAGGTATTTAACACAGAGGTCTAGTTGATGCAGCACAAAGTTCTCTCCCATCTTCTCCTTACATGACATTACAATATTAACAGGAAAAAGAAAAGGGGGAATGGGGGGGATCTGTTCTGAAGAGCAACTGGAACAACATGTCTCAAGCTATAGTTGTCAATAGTAAAGCAGCAGATGAAGTGATGAGTTGCTTCTTCTTTCCTGGGTTCCTGTCCTCTTCTCTGCTACCACTGAAGCCCCAGAGTAGACTGGTAGGACAGGGTCGAGTCCTGGCTGGAATGGGACTGTTCTCCTCGTACCCTTCGCCACACCTTTTTCACCCCCAGCGTTCTACCACCAGCCATTCACCTCTACAATTTCTCCTCCGCTGAAAGGACCCTAGCTGTTCGCACCGGCCAATGGGACCCAGCCTCTTTAGTCCCAGACACTTCATCATGGACCATTCGGCGAAATACTGTTCACCCCGAGGAATTGTGACAAGTAGAAAGTCATGATTTTAACTTTTCTTTGCAAAGGATTTTCTAGGAGAAACAAATCCCTGGAGAGGAAACTCCACACAGAACACTTTCTCCCTCCCCCCTCTCTCTTTCTCCCTTCTCTTCCTCTGATTGGCAGGCAGTGAACTGTCACCTGAGCCCAAAAGCCCGGAGAGAACAGTATTTCGCCCAATGGCCCATGACGAAGGGTCTGGGACTAAAGAGGCTGGGTCCCATTGGCCGGCGCAAACAGCTAGGGTCCTTTCAGTGGAGGAGAAATTGTAGAGGTGAATGGCTGGGGGCGAAAAAGGGTTGATGAAGGATACAAGGAGAATAGTCCTAGACCTAGTCTGGCTGCTCACTGGTGAGAAACAGAACACTTCTTCAGAGCTGGGAGAAATGGGTACCCATCCACCTCTGTTGGCTGCTGCTTTTGTTTTCATACTTTCAACCCCTAAAGGGGGATTCTTGGATTTCTCTATCCATGTCCAAAAAATCTGCTTCTTGATCGGAGCAGCTATCAGTGTTATAATCCACTTCATCCCCACCGGGAAGTTCATCATCGGTCTCCAGGCTGCAGTTGTTGTGGCTTCTGCCAGAGATTCACACACAAAAAGAAAGAAAACAGAAGATTGAATTGGATGGAAGCAAAAAGAGGTTCAGTCTCATCTTGTAAAGCATCCAAGCACATATTGCAAATTCTAGGCTCAGCGGATAAGGAGAAGATTAGTATAATGAAGTCAAAGGCAGCAAAAGCCAGTCCTAGTTTTACTTTTTAAAGCAGCACACATACACACAACACAGATATATACACATCACACACACACACACACACACACACACACACACACACACACTCCCAAAAACTAATGACCTATTTTTGGTGCCACCAGACCTGATGTTAAGGCATATTGTGAGAGGTTTATATAAACGTTCTGAATCAGTGGTGAAATTTATTTATTTTTTACTACCAGTTCTGTGGGTGTTGCTTGGTGGGCATGGCAGGGGAAGGATTCTGCAAATCTCCATTCCCACCCCACTCTGAGGCCACCCACAGGTGGTATTTGCCGGTTCTCCTAACTACTCAAAACGTCCACTGCCGGTTCTCCAGAACCTGCTGAATTTCACCCCTGTTCTGAATCCTGTCTGAATTTTTTTTTTAAAGAAATCCTTCCCCTGGCAAAGAACAAAGCAACCCCAAAACCTCCTGTTTACTCTCTCCTTCTCAAAATGTTTGAGAACATATTTTGAATTTCTCTTTTGGTTTTTTTAAAAGCTTATTTTCTTATTGGAGGTAGCAGAATTGCTAAGGTTGCCATTGTTGCTGTCTATGTTCTTCCCTTGGAAACCTCTTTGGCTGTTTGCAATCATGGGTGGAATTCTCCATCATGACATCTTCCCTTAGGAAGGGAGGACATTCATGGAGTCCTCAGGTTTGTTTGTTTATTTAGTTTGTCGAACATGTGTGAGATAACAGGCATATGTATCAACATGGACATGAACACAGGAAATGGGTACGAATAAATGGGAACAATAGGACAGGGACGGTAGGCACGCTGGTACATTTATGCACGCCTCCTTTATGGACCCCTTAGGAAAGGGGTGAAGTCCACGCTAGGCAGTTTAAGGTTAAAGTTATGGAGTGAAGACAATACAGTGAAAACAGGACTTCTACACCCCCATCTTTTGGTTAGCTCCTAACACTCCAGTCCTGAACATTTCACCAACAAATGTCTATGGAGCTTCTCAGTTATCCAGATTATGGTTGTCTCAAAGATGCTTTTTCAAAAGGCAACTGGACTTTGTTTTTCCTTTTCCTCTCATTCAAGAAGTTCCTTCAGAACTGAAGAGAAACAATGAGAAGCAAACATCTTCAAGGGGAAAAAAAAAGCCCACTTGCCTTTTGAAAAAGCACCTTTGGTATTTCACCAACAAGCTTTCCTCCCTTCATGGTGTAATTTCAAAACAAAAGCACCCTTTATCACGTTGACTAAGTGGTAGAGAATATGCAGGAAAACTGTTTGCCATGGCAACAGTTTATAGCATTTGGAGGAAAACTTGAAGATAAAATGTTTTGCACGCTGTCTTAAACATCTGGAGGAAAAGTGAAAGATAAATCAGTTAAAATTATTTCGCTCTTTATCGACACCCAAATAAATAGTGTTGCTTTCTAAATTCACACGATAGCAACATTTTCTATTAGTGATGCTTTTGGCATGTTGAACTTCATCTCCTCTGCCCCATGCAACCTTCAGCTTCCCAAATTTAGGTTTTTTAGGGGTACACCTGGTCACTAAGAGTGAGGTTTAGTGAGAAGATGTTTTTCTTCAAGGAAAAAACAAAGAAAATCCAGTTGCCTCTTGAAAAAGCACCTTTGGGACAACCATGACCTGGATAACTAGGAATATCTCCATAGACCCATGATGGCGAACCTATGGCATATGTGCCAGAAGTGGCACACAGAGACATCTCTCCAGGCACACCAGCCATCGCCCATTGCCCTTCCAAATTCCGGTGCATGTGCACCAGCCAGCTGATCGTCTCATGCGCAGGAGTGCTAGAAACCAGAAGAGCAGCTCCCTGGTGCGCAAATGCACAGGGAAGCTAAGTTTCCAGTTTCCAACATGCACGCTGGCAAGCCGGTGTTAGTGCATGCATGCGTGCCAGAAACCAAAAGACCAGGTGACTGGCATGCATGCCAGAAACCAGAACACCAGCTTCCCAATGCGTACATGCACGCCAGGTAGCTTCTCTTCCAGTTTCTGGCAGTCCCGTTTCGGCACTCGGTGCCAAAAAGGTTTGCCAATTCTGCCATAGACAGATATTTCACCTTCTTTTCCTGAGCCATTTCACTTGCTGGGCTTTCCTCAGAATTAAGAAAGAAATTTTTCTTAAGTGGAAAGTTTGTCGCAAATGAGCCCCCTCTTCCCCCCCCCCAAAAAAAATCCTGTCACCACTGGAAAAAAACAAGACAACTGGAACTCCATCTATTATTCAATGCATCATTATGCAGAGGTTAGCTGACCTGGACATTTAAATCTAATATCCTGTAACCCCCCTGTCTAATGTGGTTTATAGTGGTGTCAGAGCAATATGCAGCTTTAGGATGTGATAAATAGAATTCCTTGTTTTCATTTGTCGTTTGCATATTTATTGAGCAATGACTTGATCTTAATTAGTTCTGCTTTGAATTTGTCTGTTTGCTGGCTAGCTGGCATTTCTTGAAAGACTGTTTAGTGGGACAAGACTTCCATATCCTTGACGACATAACCGAAACAAAAGCAAAGATGAATCCAATGGCGCTGCTATTTATTCTGAAATCAAAAATTTCTCTCGCATTCGCTTTCAAACAGGTCTTCATATACTGTTATAGGCACTCAAATTTCCGAAGCCAACCATCCAGATGAATTGCACAGAGGACATCCCAAACAGCCTCAATTTTCTCCTAATAATGCGAAACAACATATTTACGCAATGTTAGCCATTTACTGGCTAGCTGAAAGCAGTGGGAGATATTGATGAATCCGGAAGAGGCGGAAATCAAATTCATGTTTTTATATCAACTCTTTTGAGGTCAGCACCTATTTGGAGTTTTGGGAACATGATGGTCTCGCTTTCAAAAACATAAACAAGGGAGCAAGAAAAGAGTGGAATGGTCTTTCATAAAGTGCCCATAATGGAGGGCATGCATTCGTTTAGCAAAGTAATAGGAACGTTCTACATGAGAAAACATGACTCTTTGTATATCCAAATAGGAATACTTATGTGGACTCTTTAAAAAGATGCAAACATGGCCCAGAGTAAAAAGAGAGTGGAGAACAATTTGTTTGAAAGGGTATAGGGCAGTATTGGCAAACCTTTTCAGCCCCAAGTGCCAAAACGGGAGTGCGCACATGCACACGTGCCATAAACCAGAAGAGCAGCCACTTAGTGTGTATGCGCGCACTGGGAAGATGATCTTCCGGTTTCCGGCATGCGTATGCGCACTGGCCAGCTGGACTTTGTGCACGCATGCATGCCAGAAACCGGAAGACCAGCTGACTGGTGCACATGCATGCACCGGAAACATCATCTTCCCAGCATGCGCATGCGCACTGAGAGGCTGCTCTTCCAGTTAACGGGACTCCTGAACACGCAAAGACCACCCAGAACCTGGAAGAGCAATGGGCGACGGCTCATGTGCCCGGAAAGATGGCTCTGTGTGCCACTTCTGGCACACATGCCATAGGTTCTCCATCAGAGGTATAGGGTATCCTGCTTGAGCAGGAGGGTTGGGCTAGAAGACCTCCAAGGAGAAGTTATTTTGTTCTAATCTCTCTAAAAGTATCATCAATGGAGCAATAAGACAATGAATCTGCCTTTTGTTTTAGAGGTAAACTCATACAACAATGAAATAACACAACTATCTTCTTTCTTCTTTCTTTCTTTCTTCATTGTTGGGTCAATGAATCATGGACTTTTTTTTTTAAGTAACATTGGCAAGAATTCTGCCATTTTCCACTTTTTAGCTGGAGGGGGAGAAAAACATTCCATAACACTTTTATTTATGTTCTTTCCATAAAAATGTTTTTTTTAAGTTCCATAAAACAGTGCTGGGTTTTTTTTTTTAAAAAAAACCCATCCGGGAAAGATATATAAAAAAGGGGGGAACCCTATAAATCAGGGTCCAGACAGAGCATCTGCCGTGCCTGTGGTTGATACAAAAGGAAAGAGTTGAAATCCAGACAGGAATTTCAAAACTGGCTTGAATTCTGCCCAATTTCCACATCAGAGAAAGGCAGATTACAGCTTTTCTGGGGGTGGGGAATATTACTTTAGACATATGACTTCATCCTTTTGGGCTAGGGACAAGCAGGAGGCAGTACTACAGGGAGATGGAGGAGAAAAAAGATATTCTAAAGTACGTATATTTGTACCCTGGTTCAGCCCAATAGAGAAAGGTTCAAGATGTTGGGCAGCTAAACCCATTATGAAACAGTTATTTTTTCCCCCCATTTAATGACCCTATAATACCTTGCATTGGGGTAGAATCAGGGTGACTGAATGGAGCTAAGCATTTACTGGCTGGATGCCCTTCCTGATGCTTATGTGGAGCCCACAGCAGATAGTTTCTATGAAGCAGTTATTTAATAAAGCTTTAGATTTGTGGGATTTTGAAAAGAAAATCACCAGGGGGGGAAAAATCAGACCACCTAAGGGACATAGCCATCTATGCCTTGGGCTGTTGATATAAAAGAAATACCCAGAAATCGATGTTTCCATAAATCCCTCATCTGCGCTTCTGAATAAACAGTACCATCGGATACTCATCTGTAGGCTGTGTTTTTATGCTGGAATTTTACTTGTTTTCACTCCAGTTGTGCTGGGGCTCCTATTCTTAAATTTTTAATGCTGTTCTTTAGGTTTATAAATGGTCTAGCATTCAAAACGATTTTTTGGATGAAAGAAAAATAACTTCAGATGATAGCCAAGAGTATAATACATTCTGGATGGGGAATGATGAGCAAAAATTAGGTCTGTGCTTTTGAATACTCAGTGATGTATTCCGTTTCCTACAGTGCATAATAATTATATTGTGTAATATTGATATTTTGCAAATATCATTATAACCAATAGCGCTAAACAATCTTGTCTGCCTGCTTGCCTGCCTGCCTGCCTGCCTGTCTGCCTATCTATCTATCTAGCTAGCTAGCTATCATCTATCTATCTATCTATCTATCTATCTATCTATCTATCTATCTATCATCTATCTATCTATCTATCTATCTATCTATTATCTATTTATCTATCTATCTATCATCTATCTATCTATCTATCTATCTATTATCTATCTATCTATCTATCTATCTATCTATCTATCTATCTATCTATCTATCTATCTTACAGCATCTATCTATTGTTAGCTGCAGATATTTTAATATGCTTTTTATTTTATATATTATATTTCATTTTTTCATTTGCTTTTAATTTCTGTAAACCATCCCAAGCCACGTACTTGATGGCTATATAAATTGAAAGAAGGAGAAGGAGGAGAAGGGAAAGTGGAAGGGAAAAGAGAAGAGGAGAAGGAGAAGCAGGAGGAGAAGGAGTTGAATGAACAGTGCAGAAATCAGGTAGCTCATACCCATCCCCTTCTTGGGATTCAGCAGTAATACATATCTGATTCTCCATAGTGACATCATTTTTAACAAAGCATGAATTAAAAATATCTCCTGATTCTGTTTTTTATAACTGCTAGACTAGCCTTTCTTTTTTTGGGGGGGGGGTTCATTTTTTCCCCTTTGTCAACTTCAAAGAAAGGATATAATTCATTGTCTTTCCAGAGCTCCCCAAAGTAATTGCTAGCCACAATGTTCATAACCGATCCAGACTGATTTAAATCAGACTTTTGCTTTAAAGAAAGTGACAGAATATTACCATGATGAAGCAATGAGAAGGAAGGAGAAGCCTAAGTGGTTGTCCTCTGACCCACTCTGAATTTCCCCCACTATTTTTTAATTAGGAGGCAGCTTTCAGCCATGTTTTTAAACCTAAAATTATAATAGATAAAAAGAATCATGAGATTATGAAAGATCAACATTTCATCCTATACAGAAAAGTACAGGAAAGCAAGACTATCCTGCCCTGAATTTGATGGTTTCTAATATCACTTTTCTGAAACCTTTGTCAGATAATCCTAACCTAGCAGAAGCACAAATCTTTTGTTTTCCTGCCTCGGAAGAATATTGAACATAATGCTAATAATATGTGTGATTTAAAAGATTTAGAGTAATATGGTGAGTAGGAGAGGAAGAGAAAGGCTACAAGTTCTGGTTTAATCTTATGTTCAATCATTAATTTTCTTTTTTACAGGAGAAAAAATATATTTGTGTCAGTGCTGCATGAATATGGAATCTTTTATCATCTCTCTGATAGCTTTAGGCCAAGTAAGCATTAATAAAATCAACTGACTTGAACAGATGCATGGCAGCTGGGAAACAAACAGAGGGAGGGTTGAGCCACTGCATTGATCTCCAGAAATTCCTGGTGTTTTTTTTTTTAATATTTATTTTCTTCCCTTCTTCTCCCCCTTGGATAAAAAAGAAGGCACCAATTAAATGTTGGCATCCAACTCCTGAAATCATCTGGATGGGGAAAGCATTAAGTAGTGTCTTAGTTAATGCCAACATGATGCTCAACCACAAGAGTGGGCAACGTAAATCTTCCACGGGGACACTTTTTTGTCATGTTTTAATTCAGGGGACTGGCATCACTATGGTAACTACAGAACAACATTTTCACAACCACTTTAATTCAGTGTTTTCTTTTTTTCCTAAGAAAAAAAATTACCAGGTTATGATGGGCCTTAAGTTGTACCTTTCTGAATCTCATAACGTTCTTTCTCATAACCCCAATATCATAACACCATAAGCTCTCATAAAACTCTTCTAACCTCTTCTACCGGTAGTCCTCGACTTACAATTGAAGCCATTTTTTTTGTTGCGAAGCGAGACAGTCGTTAAGTGAATTTTGCTCCATTTTATGGCCTTTCTTGCCACTGGTGTTAACTGAACTGCTGCAGTTATTAAGTAAGTAATACAGCTGTTAAGTGAATCTGGTTTCCCCATCGACTCTACTTGTGAGAAGGTTATAAAAGGGATTGCATGACCCCGGGATGCTGCAACCATCATGAATGAGAACTAGTTTGCCAAGCGTTCAAATTTTGATCATGTGAAATGGGAATGCTGAAATGGTCATAAGTGTGAAAAATGGTTCTAAACCACTTTTTTTTCACTGCTGTGGTAACTTTGATCACTAAATGAACTATTGTAAGTCTGTGTTTCCATTTTTCCTTTGCACTCACTCCACTTCTGCGCTCCCCTTGCCTTTTATTTTTGCACCAACTTGGCCCAATCAAATCCCCCTGGTGCAAGTACCTTCTCATACCCGTTTTTTTTTCAACTGTCTCTTTAAACCAGGGGTGTCAAACTCACGTCTTCACAGCGGCATCACATGACATATCAGGACTTCCCCCCCCCACACACACACACACATTGCTAAACCAGGCGTGGGTGTGATGCATCCAGCCCATGGGCCAGGAATTTGATAGCCAACCTTAAACTATCTTTCAGGATTTCAAAAGGCTTTTAATGCAGCCCATATCAATAAAACAGAGCTCCAGTTTGTTTTCTGGAATCTCTTTCCTGATTTGCTGTACCTCAAAAGGCTGGCAGCATGCTAGGAATAAGCAACCCGTTTTCATTAGCAATTCAAAAAAAAAAAACCATAGTTTTCATGCTAAACCTCAACACAGATATAAGTTTTAAAAATAGTGATGAAATTTGCATAAATATACCTTTCAAAATATAGAAACATTAACATTTGGGTGTCAAAATCTGAAAAAGCAAATGCTAAAAAGGAGGGGATTCTTCTGTTTGTGATTCTAGACAATGAAAAGTAGACTTATGTAGTGGTTGCATTCCCACACCTGACAGTTTGCTTCAATATGATTTATAAGTGTAGTGGTTAGGTTCAAATCAAATCTCTTTATTATGATCTTTGACCAGGCTTAACAGTGAAAAAGAGAAATCGTTTGTGTTCAAAATATAAACTTGAGTTATAAACACCATGGAAGAGTTCACGTGTCAGAAAAAACACACACCACAATGTTGAGTTAGCATCTTCTGAAACTCTGAACTTTAAATGTAGTTAATGATTTAACATTCAACTCTGGAAATTATTAATATATAATGCAGTTGACCAACTACCCTAGCAATAACTATCTTAACACTGACTAAGAGCTCAATCCGTGCTATGTGTGGTTTTAACAGTGGAAAAGCCAAAAGTTTCAAACGAGCTATAGCAATTTGCAGCTTGCAATTATGGAATCTTTGAGCATCCTTTTCATATACAAACTTCTGTTTATGTCTATGGAGATTCTCAGTCATCCAGGTCATGGTTGGCCCAAGAGGCAACTGGACTTTCTGGTTTCTCTTTGAAGACGTTTCGCTTCTGATCCAAGAAGCTTCTTCAGCTCTGACTGAATGGTGGAGAATGGAATGCAAATAATCAGCTGTCTGCAAGGAGTTTAAATCTTTCCATTCCCCACCATCTAGTCAGAGGATGACAATTAGTAAATGGCAAGAACGCCTCTGATGTTCAGAAGGGAAGTGCTGGAAAAACTGAATATGGCATCTTCCCTGCAGATTAGTAACCTTCATGCACAGGTAAAGAAAACCTGCAAGCTCCATCAACTTCCAACAGGGACTAAAGGAGAAGCTGTAGTGACGTGGTGGTTAGGGTACAGTATGGCAGTCTAACTCTGCCCATAGCCCTGAGGTCGTTCTTGATGTGCTCAAGGTTGACTGAGCCTTCCTTTCTTCTGAGGTCAGTCAAATGAGGACCCTGATTGTTGATGGGCAGGATGCTGACATTTGTAACCTCCTCATAGCACTGTGGAGTGCTATATAAATCTAAGTGCTATTGCTATTTTCCAGTTCACACCATTTCTGACTTCTGTACTAGAAGAGCTTCAGTGGCACTATGGTTAGAGTACAGTAATGCTGACTGTTGGCTGCCTGCAATTTAGCAGTTCAAATCTCACCAGGCTCAAGGTTGACTCAGCCTTCCAACCTTCCGAGGTGGTTAAAATGAGGACCCAGATTGCTGGGGGCAAGAGGGTGACTAAAGTGCTTAGAGAGGGCTGTAAAGCACTGTAAAGCGGTATATAAGTCTAAGTGCTATTACTATGTTCAATATGAAATTTTAGAAGATGAAAGAGAAGATCAGTAACTCCAGGAGCAACATCATTTCAAGCCTTCAAAAGAAGCTGAAGATACAATGCTGTCCATTTCTCGTCTTCCTTTGAGAAGCATTATCTTAAAAGGGATGTACTCAATCAATCATTTCATGGGAACAAAACGAAAGGCTTAGCACGCCCTTATTCGCCTAGCCTCCCCCAGCTGTTTCAAAGGGACCCAAATCCCCATACAGTCTAGAAAGACATTATGTAGATCTCTCTTTAATTGTTTCCAACACCAAATTAAATAGGAAAGTAGCTGTGAAGCCTTCCCTTTGCTTCTAGGGTTTTAGGCTGATTGATGGTGGAAAAACCCAATAGGTGCCAAGTGGCCATCTCAGACAAGGTTGGAAACGAGTCACCAGGGGATTTCTAAGCACCACAAGCTGAGAATGTGATTAAACACACTTCAGGCAAGGGAGGAAAGAGCCGTCCCTATTTCTTCAACTGTATTATTATTTTTCTAAGCACCTGAAGCATTACCTCAAAGGTTGCGCCGTGTTCTCCTTGCCTTACTCCCACTTGTGAATCTAATAATCATCTTTCAAGGCAGGGAAACAAATAGCCTTACTTTAATGGAAATGTAGTAGACGCAGCACGATGCAAACGCTTTTGAAATCTGGATTTTTTTTTTCAGATCCCAATTCAGGGAACTATGAAAGCATCTTGAGAGCAGGAGGCACGTTGAGGAGGGGAAAAAAAGGAGTCAGATATCACCTGAATGGCAACGCTTCCATTATTAATACCCTACAGGTTATGCTGTATATAAAATACAGTAACATCAAAGGAATAATACTAGTGACACTTGTATTTTTCTTCGAGCTAGAATGCGAAATAAACCTCTGAAATTCCTCACCACATTTGTACGCAGAGAAAGTAGGTTCCGAGTGAAGAGAATTTATGTAGCTCAGGCTTGAACTGTGGTGCACCGATGAGGCTTTCTAGCTGGGCAACAAAACATCTGCAGGGAAATAACCACGATCAGAGAGCACCAAAAAACTCCAGAGAAATTGGGCAAATCCAAATCCCTTCAAGTTCTCCAACATGTCTCTGGAGATTCTCAGTCATCCAGAACATGGCTATCCCAAAGGTGCTTTTTCAAAAGGCAAACTGGTCTTCCTTTTCCAAGTCCAGTTGCCTATTAAAAAAGCACCTTTGGGACAAGTCCTCCGGAAAATTTCTTAAGGGAAGGAACCACCTATTAATTGTGTAAGAGGATCATTACTGGAAATGTCTCTCCTGAGATGCTCTTATCAGAATTTAACGGAAGCAAGGGAGCCGTGGTTAGTTGCGGGAATTTGAAGAATGATTTGGGGGAAAGAAAGACAGAATTCTCATTCCAAAGTTGCTTTTTCAGGAGGCAACTGGACTTTCTTGTTTTGTTTTGTTTTTTCTGTTGAAGACATTTTGCTTCTCATCCAAGAAGCTTCTTCAGCTCTGATGGGATAGTGAGGAATGGAAGGATTGATACTCCTTGCAGTCAACTGGTCAACTGCATCCTTTTAGAGGGTCATTGAAGCACTTGGAAGTGCATCCTCGGAGTCACCTGAGTGGTGCAAATGGTTCCTGTAAGTCTGCCTTTTTTCCCCCCTCTGGAAATCCATTCCTACTGAAAAATTGCAGACTATAGGAACCATTTTAGAGAAGTGTCTGATTGAACTGCTTCTGAACTTCATCTCATTGCTTGGGACCTAAAGATGTTTCAGCCGCTGTTGCTTAGGTAATAGTTCTCCAACAAATTTACCTTCAATATTCTCTACACTGGAGGCCTTTGGTCTAGTCATTGGCTCTCTCATCCCAACCTCATGATTGTGCACATAAAAGGAAGTGAAACCTTCATAGAAGATGTGGAATTCAGCAGGTTCTGACCAGTTCTGGAGAACCAGTAGCGGAAATTTTGAGTAGTTCGGAGAGCCGGTAAATACCACCTCTGAGTGGCCCCACCCTCATCTATTCAATCAATCAATCAATCTTTATTGATTAGCCCTTGGGACATATCAAAATACTAAGTTCCAGAGACAAAAACTACAGTTTTTGTAGAGATCGAAATAAACCACAACTTAAAATGTAAATGGAATAAAATACAATTTAAAATGTAATCAGAATAGAGTGCAATAATTTAAGTTACAAATTAAATATGCTTAAGATTATATTACAATGTCACCCCGACATCTACCCCGTCGAGTGGTCTTTCCTACAATCTACCGCATTCTGCTGCACCAACTTTGTCCTTGTTTCCATAAACTTTACAGTAAATTTGGCAATCCATTTCACCAACTGCAAATTAGTACCTAACAAACAATGTTGCAAAAAGTGCTCTTTGGATTTAGGAGTGTTGGTATAAAAGATCCAACCCAACTGGTGTTCCCTCAAATCTGAGTACAGGGGGCAATCCAAAATTACGTGGGATATTGTTTCAACTTCCCCCGACCCACATAAACAGACTCTTTCACTTGCAGGGATTCCCTTATACCTGCCCCAAAGCATGTTTGTTTGAAGTTGGTCCAAATCTATTCATCTATTCTCTGCCTCCTGAGTCCCAGATGGTCGGGAGGAAATGGGGATTTTGCAGGATCCTTCCCCTGCCATGCCCACCAAGCCACCTCCACAGAACCGGTAGTGAACATTTTTGAATCCCACCACTGCTTCATAGGAACTATTGCAGGATCAAATAACAGAAAGTGAAACCAATTAATGGAGTAATTAGCAGATGACAGCTGGTCTTCCAATCACTGGGGTTGGAAAATCTTCAAGAAATCCCAAAGCTAGATTGGGAATTATCTGGAACAAATCAGTGTTAATCATTTCAAGATTTTTGCTAAGAAAATAACATGTCCCTGTCTCTATATCCCTGTACAGCTAGTCCTCGACTTACAAAAAATCACTTAGTGACTGTTGGACGTTACAACGGCATTGAAAAAGTGAACATTTTTCACACTTACAACCATTGCAGCAGCCTTGTGGTCACATGATAAAAATCCTGATGCTTGGCATCTGACTCATATTTATGACGATCACAGTCTCCCGTGGTCATTTGATCACCATTTGTGACTTTGTGGCAAGCAAAGTCAATGAGTAAGCCAGATTCACTTAACAACCATGTTACTCAGTTCACAATGGTGGTGATTCACTTAACAATTGTAGGTTGTAAAACGGGGCAAAAGTTCCTTAACAAATGTCTCACTTAGCAACAGAAAATTTGGGCACAATTGTGATCGTAAGTCCAGGACTACCTGCAATCACCAAGAGTTAAGCAACACGTTCACCCTTAGTAAATAGCTAGTATATTTTTATATCTAGTATAATTCTAACGAAATACCTCTGGATGGATTTTAGATCTTAATGAAGTCAACTTTATTGACTTTATTAAGGGACGCGGTGGCTCAGTGGCTAAGACGCTGAGTTTGTCAATTAGAAAGGTCGGCAGTTCAGAGGTTCAAATCCCCAGTGCTGAATAATGGAGTGAGCTCCCGTTACTTGTCCCAGCTTCTGCCAACCTAGCAGTTCGAAAAGATGTAAAATAATGCAAGTAGAAAAATAGGGACCACTTTGGTGGTAAGAAAACAGCTCTCCATGTGCCTTTGGCATTGAGTCATGCCGGCCACATGACCACAGAGACATCTTCGGACAGCGCTGGCTCTTGGGCTTTGAAACAGAGATGAGTACCTCCCCCTAGAGTCAGGAACGACTAGCACATATGTGCGAGGGGAAACTTTACCTTTAAAGTCAACTACCAATTTTGAGTTTAATAGGTCTTTTTCTACCAGCTACAGTACATTAAAAAAAAAACATCTCTTGCCACCAGCTTCATTATTGGAATTGACCTTGTGTTCTAAGGTTTTCAAAAAGATGAATAATTCTTTCCGATTGTTTGTTCGGAATTGAATGCTTTTGATAAAAGCTGAACATTGTCACAGGAGCTGCTTTGTTGGGTTCCCTCTGTGGGATCAAGAATAGTAGGGGTTACATTGTTTGCCACCTGAATTCAGTTCCCACGCAGGAGGTTGTGTGAACCCCCAAGTGAGAAGTAATTGAATCTGTATGCTTAAGAAAAAAAAATGACCTACAATATTGGTGAAATCAAGATGGTAAAACTGAACCTGTCCTGTCAATCTTAGAGCTTTTAAAAAAAAAAAAACACCAAGGGGTGCTATTCCCCACCCCCATTTCAAAGTGGCAGCTCATATCCCTCAAGTGCATCACTTTTTTCATTTGAACAGCTATCTGATCTTATTCGGGTTTGCTCTCCCTCCGCTCCTTGGAAAGATATATGAAGTTTTCAAACAAAGTTTCGAGCTTAAGGGAACATCTGAAATATAGATTTCTCAAATCGCCTTGGCAGTGGTTGCTTGACAAGGCTGCTTTGTGAGATAAGCTGATAACCCACCTTTCCCCAGGAGATGTTTCCTCGCTTTTAGACAACTAACCAACTGAACAGCAGCCCCATTAAATCTGACACAGGGTATCTGTGGTGTGACCATGCAGAGAAAAAGCGATAAGCCGTGGAAAAATCAGTTGCTGGCTTGCTTTCACACAAGGAAGAGTCATCTTCTATCTGAGTAAGGTTTGAAGGATGCGGACATTCTCCACGCTTCATCAGCAAAAGCCCTTCCAGAGGCATGCAAATTTTGAAATCTGTAATATTTTAACCTTAACCTAATTCTCAACTCTGTTCTATCTTTGTTTTTATTTATGCTTTTACACCACTTTTTATATTTTCATTGTGAATGGCCTGGAGTCACTTAAGTGAGGTGGGGGATGTAGAAATGAGATAGGTAATAGATAGATAGATAGATAGATAGATAGATAGATAGATAGATAGATAGATAGATAGATAGATAGATAGATGATAGATAGATAGATAGATAGATAGATAGATAGATAGATAGATAGATAGATAGATAGATAGATAGATAGATAATGATGATGATGGATGGATGGATGGATGGATGGATGGATGGATGGATGGATGGATGGATGAATGGATAGATAGATAGTCAGTCAGACAGAAAGACCTAGATAGCTAGGTAGCTAGATGATGAGAAAGAAAGAAAGAAAGAAAGAAAGAAAAAAAGAAAGAAAGAAAAAAAGAAAAAAAGAAAAAAAGAAAAAAAGAAAGAAAGAACTAGATAGCTAGGTAGCTAGATGATAAGAAAGAAAGAAAGAAAGAAAGAAAGAAAGAAAGAAAGAAAGAAAGAAAGAAAGAAAGAACTAGATAGCTAGGTAGCTAGATGACGATAGATGATGGATGGAGGGATGGATGGAGGGATGGATGGAGGGATAGATGATAGATAGATAGATAGATAGATAGATAGATAGATAGATAGATAGATAGATAGATAGATAGATAGATAGACAGACAGATGATAGATAGGCTTCCTCAGTGCACATGCGTAAATATGGTGGACAGTATGCTTATTTTTTTTTCATATCAGTGACCACATAATGCTTTGATATTTTTGAGTAACTTGAACACTCTTATATCTGTTGAACTTTCTTCCTCTTCCCATCTGCATAATATGGTCTAATTTCGAGAACTGTATATTTTCTAAGCCTATGTATTTGCCTTCAGTCTGTCTATTGGCCTATCCTTCCAGGTGTTTGGGCATGTAAGTGTTCAAAAGAAGTTCCCTTCAAAAAAACACTATCAAAACAAAAGAAAACAATCTCTCTCTTTTATACAAACACACAGTGCCTTAAAGATCAAGTTAACCTCAGCATCTTGCAACAAGCTTCCTCTTCTATAAAAAGCAATATACGTCATTCCTTGCTTTGCCATCTAAAGTACATTCATCAGGCCTGGAGAGCTTGGAAGCATCCTGATAAATGGTTGTTCTCTGCCACAGCTAACATCTCTTAAAAGTTTAACAGCACAATTAAACTTATGCCTGGGGGGTTGCTTAGTTTACATTTTTGGACCAGACCTTTGAAAACAGTGTGTGAGTGTCCATGTTAAATTTTCACGGATGGCAGAAGGAGCTGGGGAATCTATCCTCTGTATTTATTCATGACATTTATTTATCAACAGCAATGACTTGCACAGAGTGGCTGACTGCTTTGTAAGCAATAGCTTTATCCATTTTCTCAGTTTACCTATTTATCTAGCAAGGTGCTTCTCTCTGAAACATCTATTCATGATATTTGCTGTCTTCCAAATCATTTTGGAAGATATTTCCAATATCTACCTCCATATATTCACATTACCTAACTTATAAATCCACCCAAAACGTTTTACTGTGCCTCAACAGGGTATATGTTTTTAATCTGACTTCAGAATCTTTCTGTAATGTTCTAGCTTGTCTAGTGAAGAGAAGGACCAGGGGAGACATGAGAGCAGTTTTCCAATATTTGAAGGGCTGCCCCAGAGAGGAGGGGGTCAAGCTATTTTCCAGGCACCTGACGGCCGGACAAGGAAGAATGGATGGCAACTGACCAAGGAGAGATTCAACCTAGAAATAAGGAGAAATTTTCTGACAGTGACAGCAATCAACCAATGGAACAGAAGTTGCCTTCAGAAGTGGTGGTAGCTTCATCACTGGAGGCTTTCAAGAAGAGACTGAACTGCCATCTGTCAGAAATGGTGTAGGGTCTCCTGCTTGGGCAAGGGGTTGGACTAGATGACCTACAAGGTCCCTTCCAACTCTGTTAATCAGTATCTATCTGCATTAGCTGACTTTGGGCAACTGAAGATTCTGCAGCTGGGATGACTTCTTCAGGCTGTGACAGCTACCTCTCAAAAGTGCCAATTAATTTACCTTTTGTCACAGGAAACTTTAGGTGCAAGGAAATGAACTTGAGAGGGCATTTCAGAGGATTAGGGTTAGGGTTACACGTTATTGTATCAGACCTTGTTTTTCAGACTGAATCTCTTCTCTTCCATTCTGCATTTGGTAGAAGTAAGTAAGAGCATGTCCAGAGCAAGCTTATTGGTGGAAGAAATAGCAATGATAAGTAACATAAAGGAAAAGGGATGTGGGTATCTTGAAATTCATTATGACTCCTGAGAAGCTAGGTGGAAGTCTTATGAACTTCAGAAGATGGACATTTGTCTTCCTAGCATTGAACATCTGGGGAAAAAAAGAAATGAGCCCTATTCTTCCTCTTCAACTCTGAACTCAAACAGCCGTCACTGTTCAACTCTACAATAGTCCACCATGATATAAGGTAAAAGCAATCCATGCACCTTTGTTGTGTTAGCCATGGTGGCACAGTGGGTAGAATGTAATATTGCAGGCTAACTGTGCCCACTGCCAGGAGTTTGAGTCTGACCGGTTCAAGGTTGACTCAGCCTTCCATCGTTCCGAGGTCAATAAAATGAGAACCCACATTGTTAGGGACGATATGCTGACTCTGTTTAAAGAGGGCTGTAAAGCACTGCGAAGTGACACATAAGTCAAAGTGCTAAGTACTATTGCTATGCTCTCAGTAGACAGCTATCCCTGCTTGCCTTTGTAACTTTTAATGAAGAAGAGTTCACCACTTCCTTAAGCAATCAGTTCTGTCACCAAGCACCTCACACAATCCTGACAGCTTTCAAAATGTCAATCACAGCCGGCAAAATTGCCAGTGAGAAAGTCAATTTGGCATGTCCCTGTTTTGCTTCTCCAAGCAAGAGACTCAATGCAGGAACCTTCTCAAAATATGCTACAGCTTTCTCCTCTTTTCTCTTCTGCTTTTGGGTTGCTTCTGTTTTCAACTTCTCTGCGACAAGATTGCATTGGCTGAACAGGGGAGTTGGAAGGAGGAAGCAGAAAACATCAGTGGTAACTATGTTAGATACGGTGTGATTAAATCAAGGTCTCACTATAATTACACCACATTTAAATAAAACGTATTTTGGTAAGTGATTGTAATTAAGCTACAATTAAACACTTTCTTCTGTAGTTGCTGTTTACCTTGAAAAAGCTCTTTCATCTGATATGGGAGCTGGAGGGAAATATATCCCCGCAGTGCTAGCTCTGAACTGTTGGTGTTACCTGAGGATCGTGTGCAAAGCGTGGTATCCAGTCACAGGTTCCTTTATGCAATGACAGGATAAGGGCAGTGAGTTTTCCAAAGGTAGAACCAAAACAAGATAATGAAAAACCAATTGCCCTTTGCTTAAAGAAACTGGAGCTGGAGAAGTATTGCTTCTTTTCAGCCTGATCCTGGTAGCATTGACACATTTGGGAGTTGAAAGTTGGCCTTCCATCTAAGAATTTTGTTTTCCTGCTTTTTTTTTAAAGAAACCTCACAAACTTGTATTTTATGTAATTTCCAAAATGGGAAGCACAATAGGAGTTTTTCTGTTATGGTGCTGAATATTCCCTGACCACCAAAATCTGCTATGCTAACTTCTATCACTTTGGAAAATGGCAGAAGTGCTTATGGGAGCTCTTCCTGGGGTTTGTATGCATTCCCTGATGCTTTCTGGGTGTACTATCTGTCCGTGTATTCCGCTATCGTCGCTTGGGGTGAAAGAGAAGGCTACCCACAACTGCTAGTCAGTGAAGGAGCCAATATGGTTTTCCACATCAATTTCTAGGGAAAGGAAGCAGAAGGGTTTCATTGCATGCAGTGTACCTTTTGTGATCTTGTAAGAGAGAACCGGTTGGTTAATATGATGGAGTAGAGCAGGGGTCTACAAACTTAGCAACTTTAAGACTTTTGGACTTCAACTCTCACAACTCCATTGCCAGCACCTTTGGGGTAGGCCAGACAAGAAGCCCCACAGCAAATACTAGCTCTGACTTTATTGTAAGTTTATATTAACAGAATCTTGCTACTGTTTAGTAATTCTCCCCTCCTTTCCTTTTTTTCTCTGGAAAACTAGAGAGGGTTCCTTCTGGGATACTTCCCACCAGTGGTGGGTTGCAAATATTTTTACTACTGGTTTGGGTGTGCTTCTGTGCGTGCGCGCATGTGCAGAAATGTCCAAACAGGTGAGCGGGGCCTCCCACTGCCGCTACTACCGGTTCAGCTGAACCGGGCCAAACTGGGAGCAATCCATCACTGCTTCCCATACCTTTTCCTTCACTGTATTATTACTTTTATTACTTTTTAAATCACTTTTCTTTAAATTAAAACCAAATAGCTGAATGAAGCAGCACCCAAACCGTCCAAAGAAACACTGTAATTAAACTTAAAACCTATACAACTTGGAAAGGAAAATGAAAAGCTTTGTGGAAGGATAGCAATAGAATCTTAATTATGTGCCTGAACCAAAGCAGCAATGAAACCTCAGAAAATCCCCTAGAGACACAACCACAATTCACAAGCAGTAGGGAAATTTCTCCAAAGATTTAAAGTGATGTCAACTCAGGGACAATGTGGGAAAGTAAAATAGCAAAAAGACCAGATGCCGATCCAATATTTCTCATATCCCTGTCTGAGGCTGGGCATCTCAAAAGCCCAGAGCAAGCTACCACGAAGTCCCCATTTTCAAGGGCATCAGCAATGCCTGCAGTGATAATATCTTCTTCTATATATCTTCTATCTTCTATCTTCTATGTATCTATCTATCTATCTATCTATCTATCTATCTATCTATCTATCTATCTATCTATCTATCTATCTATCATCTATCTATCATCTATCTATCTATCTATCTATCTATCTATCTATCTATCTATCTATCTATCTATCTATCATCTATCATCTATCTATCTATCTATCTATCATCTATCTATCTATCTATCTATCTATCATCTATCTATCTATCTATCTATCTTTCTTTCTTTCTTTCTTTCTTTCTTTCTTTCTTTCTTTCTTTCTTTCTTTCTTTCTATAATATGTATGTATGTATGTATGTATGTATGTATGTATGTATGTATGTATGTATGTATGTCCCAGCATAACTTTGGAACACCTGGAAAAATTTCAACCAAACTTCGTACATAGATGACTTATCCTCTGGAAACAAATACTGGGGGCTTAAGACACCTCTATGGGTTGTGTGTGTGTGTGTGTGTGTGTGTGTGTGTGTGTGTTCCAGCATAACTCTGGAATGCCTGGCCTGTTAAGGAGAGTGACCTTGGCATCTTAGAACAGCAATTGCTTGTGATGTCAGTTACTTTGCAGCTTCCTCTGGAAAGCCAGCGGTGATGTTCATCCTCCAGTGAACCAATGGGGAAACGCGTGGGAGGGAGCAAAGTGCCAGGATCATAGACAGAGCGGGAAAGAGGAACGCGTGGGAGGGAGAAGGAAAGGCAGGGATGATGGGCATGGGAGTAGAGGGAAGAAAGGCCACACTGTCATACAAATGGCTGCCTTTCAGACAAATGCTTTGACATCTATAAATACATGGGCAATTCCAGGTCATCAGCTAGTGTGTAGGTTTGATGTGTTTTTTACCTATTTTAAAAATGAATGATTTTTTTATTTATGTTCCTTTGATCCTACACTTCAGAAACAAGCTTTTAAAAATGCATCTTATATAAATAAAGTCAGCCACCATTTTTGAACACGGAAGTCTGGATTTACCTCCAACCTTGTTTTAGGTGACAGATAGTGGCAGCTCTGTCTGGCCCTAATAACTTGCATGGATCTGGCGGGGTTACATTGAGTAACAATACAATCCTGCCTTGTCAACTTGAGTTTACATGCCTTTTGGAAAAAAGCAAAAGAGACAGGTCATTTATTCCAGCATGAGGGCAAGTGCACTGCCTGATCTGTCACAAATGCTAGCATCTTTTGGCTGCACCTTTGTGGTGGGGTACATCAAAAGGAACTTGTCACGGCCCTTGCTCTCCCGTTGTCCGTGAGCATTGTGTTTGCCCTGAGGCTGCAGTGTGACAGTGTTGTAAGAAAGCATGTGTTATTTCCATGAGTCCAGAGTGAAAAATGGGGGGAAAAGAGATGAAATCATGCTCTATTAAATTCTAGCTTATTCCAGAATTTGGGGCAGCCTTCACTAATATATAGGTTACAAATTGCCTTCCAGTAGAATTTCATACCAGTAAGTTTCTCTTCTCTCTCTCTTGATTATTTTGCTTTGTTTTGACTTAGGACTCAGATGTAATTAGTTTATACAATCACATTTGTTATGTAATCAAATATAAACTAAAACAACAATTTCTCATACTTTTTAACACACACAGCCTGGGTGGATGGCAACGTACAAGCCACAGCTGTGTGAAATATCTCATTGACTGCAATGCCAAAAGTCAACACAAAATGACAATTTGTGGCGCTACAAATTCTAACAACTAAATCCTTTCAAACGCTCCAATTTTTGAAAATATCTATCATCTATCTATCTATCTATCTATCTATCTATCTATCTATCTATCTATCATCTATCATCTATCATCTATCATCTATCTATCATCTATCATCTATCTATCTATCTATCTATCATCCATCTATCTATCATCTATCATCTATCTATCATCTATCTATCATCTATCTATCTATCTATCTATCTATCTATCTATCTATCTATCTATCTATCATCTATCTATCTATCTATCTATCTATCTATCTATCTATCATCTATCTATCATCTATCTATCATCTATCTATCTATCTATCTATCATCTATCTATCTATCTATCTATCTATCTATCTATCATCTATCTATCTATCTATCTATCTATCTATCTATCATCTATCTATCTATCTATCTATCTATCTATCTATCTTCCATCCATCCATCCATCCATCCATCCATCCATCCATCTATCATCTATCTATCTATCTATCTATCTATCTATCTATCTATCTATCTATCATCTATCTATCTATCTATCTATCTATCTATCATCTATCTATCTATCTATCTATCTATCTATCATCTATCTATCTATCTATCTATCTCCTAGGCATTACAATAATTATAGTATTGCCATCATGTTCCCCACATCTCTAAGGGTCAGAGATACTGAGGATGAGGATAAGGTTGACGACGGTGATAGGAAAAGTGCAACCTCTGGTCAAAAAAACCTTTACATATTTTAGGGTCCTTCAAAGCTATCCAACAGGAGGCACCTTCCAGATGTACATGACTGGGGTGCAGTGACGTGCGGTGAGGTTTATGGCTGGTGAGGCACTGACATCATCACAATCTTTTTATTAAAATGCTTTTGTAATACAGGGGGTTTTAATAAAAGGATCCGTGCCATTTTGTGGCGGGCAAGAGCGTATCGCCAAGGTCCATATGCGGTGACCACCAGTGGCCAACAACAACAAAAAAAGAGATTGGGGGGGGGAGCAAGGAGCGGAGGAGTTCCTTGTTGTGTTTTCCACAAGGGAGGACAGTCCCTCCGGGGGGGGGGAGGAGGAAAGAGAGAGAGAGAGAGAGAGAGAGATGATGATGATGATGATGATGATGATGACGACAATGAAGTATCAAAAACCTTTTGAGTTTGACAATATAATCCATTATCCAAAATTATAAATAATCTTATTTTCAGATGCATTTTTTTTGCCCTGTTATTTTCTTTTTAAAAAAATCAGACTTGCTTCCAATTTGTGCCTTCTGGCAAAGTGCAGTTTTTTTGGCAAGAGATCTAGATTGCCATTGCTTTCGGCATAGGTCTGAGAAAGTTAGTTTCTTTCTTTCTTTCTTTCTTTCTTTCTTTCTTTCTTTCTTTCTTTCTTTCTTTTCTCTTCCTTTCTTTCCCCCTGATTTGTTTCCCTCTCTTTTCTCTCTCTCTCATTCTCATGAATCCCACCACTGTGCTGTAGGGTTTTCTTTAACATCCAGCAGATCAAATTAGATGCAAACATATAATGGGAAGGGACAACAGTATGGTTCCCGTACAAACTACAGAACCCACAATGTCGTTTTTCAGTGCCCACTGAAAGAAACTAATAAGCTGTCAAGCAAAATATCAGGCACCAGCAACGACTGCAGTCCTAAATGCAGAATGTTATGATGGCTGCATCTTTTTGTTCTAAAAATATCTGTATTGTAAATAAAAGCAGCCAGGTTTTCCCACCATCATCTTGAAGCACTCTGGGGTTTTTTTCCCCCTCTCAACTATTAGATTAATTACTAGTAGAGACCTAGAATAATATGGAACAACAATAACATGATCCACAAAGGCAAAAAGAAAAAAGAAAAATCACAGCACCATCATCTCAAATTATTGGCCAAATAGGGGGGGGGACCCTTTCACACATCTGGAATATTTCGATCTAGTTCCCAGTTCAAGCAATGAATCAAAAAGCATTTCAAAATAATCATTTCAGAATGAAATTAAAAACCTGCGTTTTAAGAGAAGAGGAACTGAGAACTGTGGCTTTAAATACATATTAATACTGAGTTTTCCAATTTGGCAAATCAGTGTTGAAGAGGACAGAAAAATAATATGGGTAGCTATGTGCAAATGTGATGTGGATTCAAATTAAAATGTTATTTTCTAATATTGCAAATGTGAGAAGTATTGAGCAACACTTGCGTAATGGAAATAGAAAATATTAAATGATATCCCAAAGCCCCAGTGCTTGATTAATTTGAATAATAATAATATCTCTGCCTATTGCTGCTTTCTCAAAAAACAGTCATCAGGGGACAGAGACCATTCATTTCCTTGTAATTCAAGCTCTGGATTCCCCAGAAGAATTGAACTAACAAACAATAATGCAGAAAAGAACCCTGTAAAACTCAAGGCAGAAATGGCAAGAGCTCTATTACCTAAGAATTGTGAAAACGTTAACAAAAATGGCAAGGGGGAAATCTTATTCATCTTCTTCCCATTCACTGCCTGCACCTAGTAGTAATATTAATTTAACTTGGGGGCGGGGAGTTGCTATCTGAACAAAATAAGGCTTAGCTCTTTAACCGTATTTAAATAGAATGGCCGATTCTTCTATTTCTCTTGATACAATAAAGCAGAACTTTTATAGAGCATGAATGACAACTTGTTGCAGCCAACTCGCCATGGTCATCTCACTACATTTTAAATTATCAGCCCTCCAGGGGAGACAGTTCACATAGTATTTGTGTCTCAGTTCTTCCATCATGCTAGGTGTGTATAACTCGTCTTGCATACTGGTGGAACTAGATTTGTTTTGCAGCTCCATGTCTGTACAATGCCCAGAGTCATTGACTGAGATGTGCGGCTGTAGAAATGGAATAAAACAAACAATCAAATGTTTTATAAATATTCATTAATGTCAGGATGACTCTGTGCAAGTCAAATTTTATGTATGTATGTATGTATGTATGTATGTATGTATGTATGTATGCATGCATGCATGCATGCATGCATGCATGCATATAGCTATTTATCTGAAACAGTATAGGGTTTCCTGCCTAGGCAGGGGGTTGGACTAGAAGACCTCCAAGGTCCCTTCCAACTCTACTATTGTATTGTATTGTATTGTATGCATGCATGCATGTATGTATATCAAAACCATTAAAAAGTGAAAGCTAGAATATTTTGGACATATGATGTGACATCTGGAAAAATACACCATACTTCACTTAATCCTCCAAGGAAAGATTGAAGGCAAGCAAGGTCCAGGCAGAAGAAGAACATCATGGCTTCAAAATCAAATCACATGGCTTCTTCTAAACACACTTTGCCAGTAAGAGAAGCTATGACTGTTGGTTTGCTTTTTGTAAATTCCTGGAGAGATTTCTCCTGTCTACTGAATATGCACTATTGTGAGCCCAGTCTCAGAGGGAAATTATGGAACCAAGATTTAAGAATTCCCCAAAAGGATTTCAGTTCATTTTCAGCTCATTTTTCTTAGTCCCAGAGGGTCTTTTGAGCTGAGCTCAACTTCTGCAGACTACAGGGAAGCTGTTCTCAATCATGTGTAGGATTCAAATAGGGATGTGAAATTCCATGTAGGATTTTAAAGGGTCATATCTGGGATCTCAATTTAGATCCAGACTTGATTCAAAGTCCAATTAACATTTTCATAATTGTGTTTGGGAGCCTGAAAAAATACAGTGTTTCACATGTGTCAAATTACATCTCAGAGAGGTTGAACAATCCCGAGTAACAATAGTACTGAGCTGAAACCGAGCAGGCAGACCTAACTAAAATTCCGATTTAATAAGCCAAAACCAATTGAAAATGGATCATTGGTGTTGAACTTACTCATTATCATGAAGAGTGTATTCGGCAAAGATGATAATGTTAACTTTTAACCATAAGCAACACCAGAGTTATGTAATTTTTAACATCTTAAACACAATATGTAGGCAACTAGAATTCAGCATGGATGTGTCTACTAGGATTAACTATAGGCTATTTTGGTTGGGTCTATTTTCTTAGTAGATGGTGGAAATTTTGTGGCCACATATTGAGCATGACATGTCTGATCAAATCCATAGTTGTTTTGCAAAAGAGTACTCATCAATGCAAAATTGCAAAACTATATCTCACTTATTTTGGCCATGTCAAGCTGGGGAATTCACTTGAGAAAGCAATTGTGTTTGGAAGAATTAGTGGTAAAAGGAAACCAAGAACAAGGTGGCTGAACATCATCAAAGCAGACACCAGCCAGAGCATAGAACAACTCAAAGAAGTAGTACAATCTCAGAAGATGTGAAAGACCTGGCATAGAATTACCAAACTGAATGAATATCATCATCATCAACAACAACAACATCACCATCATCAATAGTTCCTTATTAATCCGGAGAAAGATATCAAATGGAGCACCAAAAATTCAGTCCAGAATCTTTGGGACTTCTGAGGCAGAAAGAAAGAAAGTTGCTGGTTATAAGTAAGTACGTGGGATAGCTGATATCTTAGAAGAGAGCAGCCAGAGTAGGGACTTGGATATAATAGTCTGAGTAACTCCTTTCAATAAATCCTTAATTATCTGTCTACACCCATCCAGCTCCTTAGGACCAGTAGGTTGTGAGATGCTAAAGAATCCCCTGCAACGTAAGCCACACTTCCAAGAAATATGTGATTAAAGAGTGCAGAGGGTGGGAAAACGAGTTGGTTGACTTTGAGGCAGGTTCCAATCTAGATCAATTTGAAGAAGGACTTATATTCTACGCTCTGAGTTTTGTGAGACTCCCAAAACAGCCCGCCTAAAATCAAATGGCTGAATACAGGCACTTTTCCATGTTCTTTGGGATGTACAACAAATTGCATGAAAGCGTCTCTTCCATTTAGAAGAGGCTCTTTAACCGAGTGCCTGCTGTTTAAAAAAAGAGCATCACCCTTGAAATACATTAGGGAAAATCAGAACAGGCTCAAAGACTCTGGTCAGGAGGAAGAAAACCAGATCAAGTGATTATGAGAGCATGTTCATCATTAATGATAAAAGAGACGGAGAGACAGAAAAGAAATTGGCTATGATTTTTAAAAAAAAGGAAAGGAAGAGGGGGAAAAATAGTGTACCACTGAGATTAATGGAGGTGAGCTGCAGTTACTTATCAAAGATACAATCTCTCTGACATTACCTACAGTTTAATGTCTCAAAGAATTAAGGGAAGAAAACTGCTCTGATTATGCTCCATTAACAGCTGCATGTATTTTTAATCCATTTTGCCAGCATGTCACACCTTCTTCCTTTTCCCTACTGGCATCTTAAGTACATGCTCTTTAATGGAATCTTTATGTGCTCTTTCTTTTAATAGAAGCCCACATTTGGCATCTATGAAGACCATCAATGTCCCACTTTGTGCGCTCGCTGGATGAGCTGTACATCTTGCCCTCATCAGGCTTTCTAATTATAAAGCCCAAATGGAACATGTGTCCAAGACTCTCTCGTGTCCTTTGCTTCGGCCAAAAAGAAATTCCCAAAGAGACTGAAAAACCAAAGTTAGAAATGCTTTGATTCATTTAAAAGGGCTGGAATAACAGGCGAGGGACCCATAAGAAACTCTGTTACATTACATTACATTGCCTTCATTAAAATAAGAAACTCCATCATTTCTTCCTGCCTCAAGAGGTTGTTCCATGCCTAAAATCGCATTTTAGCAATCTAACTCTGCATTTCTCTCTTGAGCCTCCTCGGTAATCTCTAGAAGTGGTGCATCCAAGAATCAAAGCAAAACCCAGTAAAAATGCAAAATATTTCTCTCTCCTTCTCTTTCTTTTTTTTTTCATACCATATTTTCACTTCCTCCAAGTCAATTAAAGATGACCAACTCTTGGTTTAACACCAGTATGTGTTCTGTCCCATGATTCCAATGACTATGCAGACACAGGCTTGGCTGTCTGCCACGACTAATTACATAGATAAAGCCAGCCCTTGGCTAGGAGCCTAGAAAGCTATCTTCAAGAAACCAAGATTAAACTTACAGAATGCTTTCTCAATGGCTAGTAAAATGGACTGTTGTTTCCTGCAAAGATTCCCCTCCCGTCGCTCCACCTATAAACTCTTTGAGAGGGGCCACAACCTTAGCCAGCTGTCCCTACTTCCTTCTATGATGTCTTCTCCACAGCTGTTACTTTCTCTTCTCAGTTCTACGCACACACATATCAGGGACAACCTCCCTCTGTTTCTCCTCACTGCTCCCTGACTCAGAATCCACCTGGTGGCCAACAGGCCTCTCTAGTTCCTGCTCTGACTCCAACCACCCTCCAGAGTCTTCCTCATCCTCCACAGCAGTCCCATAATGGTCTGAGCTGTCAGAGTCCAACAACAGCTCAGCCGGCCACTGCTGGGCCACAACAGTATGGTGCAACATGGCCTGGCGGCCACCACATGAACATGCACAGCACATGCATGCAGCCTTACCTTCTGCGATGCTCTGTGACGCCTCTGCGACACTCCAGCTGCTCAGCGGAGCATTGTGCAAGCAGCGTACACTCCGTGCGCAGAAGCACCAAAGAGCTCAAATACAGGTAAGGACAGCAGGCGAGCGAACAGTACCAGGTGCTCCCGGCAGGCATTGGTACGCCAGTACTGGGGCATACCGCCTGCAACCCACCACTGATTTCTGTGCACCAAGAAGACTGGCAGCTGTTATTTTTTCTCACCTATTGCAATAAATTAAAAAAATAAAATAAAAGTGTTGTTATGGAAAACTATAGATATCTTGAAAAGAGCAATAGTTCATTTTCTGTTCAATTTGCCACAGTTGTCCTTTTAATGTGAAATATTATTCCATACCTGGTAAGATGGAAACTTGAAAAGAACAGTTGGACACCTGTTTCTAAGCTGACTTCCATCCTAGACTGCAGCAACCGAAGGATAGTATCAATGTCATATGAAGTGGTAATATTGTTTTATAATGCAGAATTGGAATATTGTGTCCAATTTGGGTCATCACGATACAAAAACGAATACACTAGAAAAAGTATTGAGAAGAGCAACAAAGCTGAGTAGGGGACTGGAAGCTAAAGCATATGGTGAGCAGTTGTGGGAAGTGGGCAAAATCTAGCGTAACAAAGACAAGGGACTAGGAGAGACAAGAAACCATTGGTTGCCCTCTAACATTATTGGATGACATTGCCAGATCTTGCTGCTTTAGCAGAGTAAGGAAGATACTCAGAGATGATTCACACCCTAGTCACTGTCTCTTCGCACTTCTACCATCGTGCAGAAGACATAGAAGCATAGCCAGCCGAACAAATAGGTTTAAAAATAGTTTCTATCCTTGGGCTGTCAGATTCTTAAACACAACCACAATCCCTCCACGCACACATGGAAACGTATGACTAGTTTTTCTTTTTCTTTCTTTCTTTCTTTTTCCTAATTACTTGCATAGGGATTATTCTTCATACCATTTATGTTGTTTGCATTTTTAGTCATGGATTGCACCAGTGAGGCTAAAACCAATTTCGTTGAATACATGATGTACAATGACAATAAAGGCTATACTATACTATGATAGCAGTCTTCCAGTATTTGAGCAGTTGTTACAGAGAAAAGGGGCCAACCTATTCTCCAAAGCACCTGAGGGCAGGAGAAGAAGTCACAGATGGAAACTTATCAAAAAGAAGTCCAACCTAGAACTAAAGACAAATTTCCTGATATAAAGACAATTAATTAGTGGAACAGCTTGCCTCCAGAGGTTGTGGGTGCTCCATCATTGGAAGACTAAACAGCTATTTATCAGGAATGGTATAAGATCTCCTGATTGAGCAGGGGTTTGGTCTAGAAGACTTCCAAGGCCTTCAGACCTTATTATTCTGTATTCTGTACAGTCATCAGCCATCAGCGCATAGCATTCTTGGGTAAACATTCAGAACCATGGCCAGAGTCTGGTACTAATACAAAGATTGAGAGCAACTGAAGCAATTTCTCATTTTCAGGGCCCCAGCCTTGCAACTATTGCCTTGATATCCAGGTTATGTTGGCATTCACTACATATCTATAGTGGCAAAGCCAACCATGTGGTACCACCAATTTAGGAATAACAACAACAACAACAACAACAACAACAACAACAAAACTAGGCTTAATCTTGTCACAGCTCTAAAAGCAAGAGCTTTGGGAAGTGGACAGATGGACACTGAGAATTTGTCTCTTGACCTCTGATTTTGTGATAATGAGAAAAAAGAGATCAGCGTCAAGAAACTAGAATTGAATTGGTCAATTAATCACTCACTCACCTCCCCCAAATCTTCAATAGCTTCATAATTCTTTAAGCACACATACACAAATACACAGGGAGAGAGGGAGGGAGGGAGGAAGGGAGAGAGGGGGGAGGGAGGGAGAGAAGGACAGAGAAGAGAGAGAGGAGGCTTCACTTTGAGGTAAAGCCAATTCAATTATTTTCCACGGCTTAACTGTCAAGACCCAAGTACTGGGTGGAATAATGATCTGATTAAATTCAGTAATTGCAATTCAGTGGAGAAAAGCGAACATCATTGAGATGGCAACAGTCCCCATTTTCCAAAACACATTGAGATACCAATAAAAAGATGGCAAGGAAACTACCTTTAATGGATTGTTAGTTCGACTAGGGAATTATCTGAGAAATAATTGTAATTGGGTCAGCAAACCCTCTACCACTTAAAGACTGCAATGAAAGGTTGCTTTCTGTGAATTTCACCCCCCATTCATCTGTGTGTGTGTGTGTGTGTGTATTTGGGTATACCAGGGGTTGTAACACAAATGTGTGTGTGTGTGTGTTGTAAATAAATAAAGGGAGACTAGTATAGATCTATTTCAAGCTATTTAGCTCTCATCAGCTAGCCATAACCTTACTGGGATTTGAATCTGGGCATACCAGGGGTTGTAACACACACACACACACACACACACACACACACACACTTACATGCCATATATGCTAATCTTCTACTTGCACACCATGAGCTAAAGAATCAGAACATCAGAATAACAGAGTTGGAAGAGACCTTGGAGGTCTTTTAGTCCTGCTCAAGCATTATACCATTTCCTAAAAATGGTTGTACAATCTCTTCTTAAAAGCCACCAGTGTTGGAGATTTAATTGTGGACTATATGGACCATAGTGTTATATTTAGGATTGAAGGAAAAATGTCAAACATGAAAATGTTAGGGTGAGATTTATCATGTGCACTTGGGGTCTTTTATCTAACTCAGAGATGAATTCTGAGCAGGGTTCAGTTTGAGTTTTCAAGAAATGAACTCATGCAGCTTAGTATTCACACAAGTATCATTTCTATTCAGACTCAGTAGAATTTCTGTATTTTGCACTCTGTAACTCACATTAGCCCTGGTGATCGAATCCAGATTAATCTGCATAACCTGGATGATGTGACCAGTGACAAATGCTGTATGAATTTATGATGAGATTAATGCTATCCTCACATTTATTCTTGTGCAGGTGGCCATTGCCCAATGAACACCACATCAAGAGATTATTCATATTACTTAATCTTGCACTGCAGATCCAAACACTCCTCGTAACACTTTTGCATGACTTCACATCTTAAAACAGAATGACTTCATCCATTTCTTCAGCTTCTAATCTTCATACGTGTTGTAAAATCAGGAAGCATGTAATCACCAGCTTATAAACCAGTACCAATTTCTTGGCACAAACTGCCCAACGCTATTGTAAAGGCATAGAATGGAACAACTCACTGCAGGACAATTTTAACATTCAATTTAATTATTTAAAATGAATTTTAAAATGTTTTTCATTTTTCGCATTGACTTTTAATTTTTGTACCTCCCTTGGCCTCCTTTCTTTAATGAATCCATTCCACCATTTTTTTTATATTAGTGTCACTCTTGCCCCACAGTTAGTTGTCCCATGGTGAGTTGATCACAGCAAGTTGGCCATGGCGAGTTGGCCATGGTGAGTTGAACTGTGGTGAATTGTCATAGACCCATAAAGTGAATGCTTTTCATAGAGAAAAGTGGGGTAAATCAATCATTCTCCATCACTAGGAAGTATTTAATAAGATTTCATATCTGGGAATCATGAAGAAGAGGAATGTTTTAAGAGATTTAAAAAAATGAATCTCACATGGCCACTGACTGAGTTTGATTTCACATTTCTGACAGTTCACACAGGCACGTACACCTATTGTACATATATGCATACCTGTACAAGATTAGAGCATTTGTAGGAAATCTAAGTAATTGCTCCTGTAGCAACAGTTTCCTTCCTTTCTTCAGCATAAGAGGACTTGGGGGGGGGGGGGACCCAATTTACTGCAGGAGATTGAAGTGCTCAGTTATTTCTCCATGGAACCTACATACTTCGAAACACGTTTGAGATAGGTTCCACTATCTCTGCCAAGTTTCTAAGATGGAATGAGTCAGCTGTGAATTGATACAATGCTTTTAATGCTCCTCCTGCCTTTTTATTTTCCTTCGCTGCCAAAACCAACAAGAAACTTTCTGCAGCCTCTCTGAAGTTTCCAAATCCCCTGTTCTTTATTTATTTCACTGTAATGGTCTCAAGGGAGACATCGCAGACCCTCCTGATCCTAGTGAAAGATGCAGTTTCGTCCGACAGGCAAAGAAGAAAAAGGAGAAGGCAAAGTTGTAAGAACTGAGAAACAGCCATGCTTACCCATCCCAAGAGATGGTGATGGCTGTAGTGGTGCATGTCGATGCTATAATGTGCTGAATGAAGCATTAAAACGGGAATACTTACCTTAGAATGAGAAAGAGGGGGGGGGAGTTGAAATTATTGTCTGAGAACAAATTAACCATACTCATGTGATGAGTCTATCAAAGTGTCCCCAATGAAGCTAGTGTAATTAGACATGTTATGAAAATGAGGCATGAAATCAACCTGAGCCAATATGCCACCTGCTGAATTGGAGACTATTCAGAGGTGGTGTATGTATTTATGCATATATTCGTGTGTCTGTGCGTGCGTGTGTGCGTCCCTGTGTGTGTGTCTCTGTGTGTGTGTGTGTGTGTGTGTGTGTGTGTGTGTGTAGAATATACTTCTTATTCAGTCCAGACAATCTGCTCAGATGTAATTCTGTATTCCCCTGCCTTGCGGCAAGATCCACAAAACTCAGTTGATCTTACTTTTAATTAAACATATGCATAGGTTTGTGCGACAAAGTTGGTTTAGTGTATTGGTTTTAGGCATCAGGCTAGAAACCAGGAGCCTGTGAATTCTAGTCCTACTGTAGGCACAAAACCAACTGGGGGAACTTTGGGCCAGTCAGTCGCTCTCAGCCCTAGGAAGGAGGCAATGGTAAACCATGTTCAAAACATTAAAACCTGCAGAGAATAACCCAGTTGGCTGCCAGAAAGTAAGACTGACTCAAACAATCGATAGAAACTCAGGGTAAACTGTTCCAAACCTGATTGCAGAAAACATGACTTCAGCAACAGAGTGGTGAACACCTGGAATGTTCTACCTGACTCTGTTGATACAACCTCAAACCTTCACAGCTTCAACCGTAAACTGTCTACCGTGGACCTCACCCCATTCCTAAGAGGTCCGTAAAGGGGGCCTGCATAAGTGTACCAGAGTGCCTACCGTCCCTGTCCTACTGTCCCCATTTATTTGTATTTATTTCTTTTGTTCATATCCATGTTTATATTTATACCTGCTGTCTTGTACATGTTTGACTAATAGATACAAATACAAACGCACCAAAACAAACAAACATAGGTTTATACTATTAATCTTTTTAAACATGATACGATCTTGTGCAGGTCTATTTCAACTGAGAGTCCCAGGATGGCAACCTTAGCGGCATTGTTTAATATGTGTTAAACACACTTTGTCATGGCAAGTGTGGTATTACACAACTACCACATTTCTCCTTTTTCTCACATTTAAATGCATTGCCAAAATGAAATTATTCTATTAAAAACATTTTTAAAATATGAGGGTTTGTAGGAAACATAATTCACGATGAGTAAAACCAAATTTGTTTAACTGTTTGAGATATGCTAACAAAATATTTGTTCATAATTCCAGACAGCATATCTTTAAACCAAAGAATCAGGTTGAACAGTTCATTTTCTATTGTTATTTCTTTCTTACTATGTTCTTGTTATAGGGCCATCCACTTGGTAGAAAGACCGGCGGCATACAAATTTAACAAATGAATAATTTTTAATGTGGGTTTTCTTCTAGATATTGATGATCACAAGGTATTCTTTAGTTGGGCTCACACAACATGAGAGACTTAGCTAAAATAGGTTAGGGCAGTGGTCGGCAAGCAGCGGCTCGCGAGCCACAAGCGGCTCTTTACACATTTTAATGCGGCTCTTCTGTGTGCCGGATTATTATCCTCCCTAATCATTGTGGATCGAAAAGAAAAAAGGGAAAGGGGCGCTTGTTTTGAAGCGCCCGCTCCCCTCCCTCCTCTCGGGCACTTCAAAACAAGCGCCTCTTTCCCTTTTTTCTTTTCGATCCACAATGATATGGGAGGATCCTGAAGTCGGGCGGGGACGAGAAGCGAGGAGGCAGAAAAAGAAACGCAGGCTAAGGAGCTTCCCCCCCGCCCCCTCCCAGCAAAAATCTAACTGGGGAGTTGGGCGGGCAGTAGCAAATTAGCCGATCACGCCGCGTGATCAGCTAATTTGCTACTGCCCGCCGGCTCCCTGATAATATTTTTGCGGGGGGGGGGGGAGAAGCTCCTTGCCTCCGTCTCTTTTTCTCTCTCCTCGCTTCCTGGGGCTCCACCAATGGGGGAGCAAGGCCCGCCCAGCGCCAGGCTTTGGGCTAACACAGAGGTCTGCAAAGTTGGCTGTTTTAAGACTGGTGGACTTCAATTCTCAGAATTCTGGGAGTTGAAGTCCACCAGTCTTAAGAGCCAATTTTGCAGATCCCTGGGCTAATATGATTGATGCCCTTGGTGGACTTCAATTCTCAGAATTCTGGGAGTTGAAGTCCATAAGTCTTCAAGCTGTCAGGTTTGAAGACCCTGGTTTTTTTTCTAAAGGGTTAGGGGTGCAAGGGTCTTGCAACTTGACAGCTTTAAGACTTGCATGCTTCAATGCCAGAGTTTCTGAGCCAACATGACTGGAGGAGGAATTCTGGGAGTTGAAGTCCACAAGTCTTCAAGCTGTCAGGTTTGAAGACCCCTTGGGGTTTTTTTCCTAAAGGGTTAGGGATGCAAGGATCTTGTAACTTAACAGCTTTAAGACTTGCGTGCTTCAAATGCCAGAGTTTATTGAAACTAAAAACAGTGTACCATCCTATGTATTTTCGGTTTTAAAAGTGTGGCTCTCAAAATAAATTTCAATCGTGGTTTTGGCGAGATTTGGCTCAGTTGAAAAAAAAGGTTGCCCAACACTGGGTTAGGGTATATTGTGGGTCAACATCTTGTTTGTGAATCAGATCATCACAAATGTTTTTTGTGTTTAGCATCTTATATGAATGCCATGTTTTATCAACCTGGATTTAGCCTAATGAGTGAAGTGATGTACGAGGTTGGTAAACACTTATCCTGTCCCACAAATATGTTCCATCAACATGTTCTTTCTCCACTATTTAGAATAGAATAGAATAACATAGTTGGAAGGGACCTTGGAGGTCCTCTAATCCAACCCCCTGCTTAGGCAGGAAACCCTACACCTCTTCAGATAAATGGTTATCCAACATCTACTTAAAAACTTCCACTGTTGGAGCATTCACAACTTCTGGAGGCAAGTTGTTCCACTGATTAATTGTTCTAACTGTCAGAAATGTCTCCATAGTTCTTAAGTTGCTTCTCTCCTTGATTAGTTTCCACCCATTGGTTCTTGTCTTTCTCTCAGGCACTTTGGAGAATAGCTTGACTCCCTCTTCTTTGTGGCAGTCCCTGAGATATCAAAACACTGTTGTCATGTCATCCCTAGTAATTCTTTTCATTAAACTAGACATACCCAGTGTGTCTATTTATTCACCTATTTCTTTACTTATTTATTTATCTCCCCCAAATACATTTATAAGCATTTATTTCAACATAAGCCTATTTCCCCCTTTTATACATAAATCTCATTTGATTTGGAGCATCGCGTGCTTATCACAGCTGGACACTGTTTTGCTTGTTTGTTTATGATCCTCTGGGAAGGTGAGGACAAATACATAAAAATGTTTGCTATAAAATGAAGTAGAACATATTAAAAAAATCAGCTACACCACTGGACAGCAGCCTCTGATCTGTTCCATCGTGTGCCAGTTTAGACAATTTCATTTTATGCCACACTGAAGAATTCCATAAAAGTATACAAGCATCCAGTTGCTGTCCTAAAGAAGTATCTTATCCAACTGACTAAATTTATCCCATTCAAGATCGTAAATGAGCTGAATAAAGCAAGAACGTGATATAGCTCAATCCTCCTCTCTATCCTCCTACCACAGCTTTGGTGATAATTCTCATTATCTCTGTGTATGGAAGATGCTGTGTCATCCCACCAGGAAAATGAGGTTAATAAGGCTATCAAATCAGATGTCATTTAAGATAACCCCGGGGACATTAATTAAAAACAAGACCACCATGAAATGGCAAAGAACAGAGGTCTCAAATTTGCCATAGGATCCAGATTTTCAACCCGTCGAGAATTGAGAATAGGAGGCTGTATGATAAAATAGGTTAAAGGATTTTGGTTCTAATATACAGGTAGCCATTGATTTACAACAGTTCATTTAGTGACCGTTCAAAGTCACAACGGCACTGAAGAAGGTGACTTATGACCACTTCCCACACTTACTAATGTTGATTACACAATCAAAATTCAGATGCTTGGCAATTGGTTCATATTTATGACAATTGCAGTGCACTGAGATGGTATGAGCTTTAGCGACCTTCCGACAAGCAGTCAGTGAGGAAGCCAGATTCACTTAACAACAGTGCTTCTAACTTAACAACTGCAGTGATTCCCTTAACAACTGTGGCAAGAAAGCTTGTAAAGGGGGGGGACTCACTTAACAACTGTCTTGCATAGCAATGGAAATTTGGAGATAAATTGTGATTGTAAGTTGAGGAGGATCAGTGGAAAAGAATGGAGCTAAAAGAGCTGAAATTGACATTATCTTATAACTTAAGAGAGAACATCTATAAAATGATGTACCATTGATATCCATCACCATAAATTGTTTCAACTCCTACCCTCAAAATGACACTATAGAGCACTGCACACCAGAACAACTAGACACAAGAACAGTTTTTTCCCTAACGCCATTACTCTGCTAAACAAATAATTCCCTCAACACTGTCAGACTATTTACTAAGTCTGCATTACTATTACTATTAATCTTCTTGTCGTTTCTATCACCCATCTCCTCCCACTTAGGACTACAGGACTGTAATTTTGTTGCTTGTATCCTTACGATTTATATTGATTGTTTCCTAGTATGATTTGATTGCTTATTTGTACCCTATGACTATCATTAAGTGTTGTACCTTATGATTCTTGATGAATGTATCTTTTCTTTTATGTACACGGAGAGCTTATGCACCAAAGACAAATTCCTTGTGTGTCCAATCACATTTGGCCAATAAAAAATTCTATTCTATTCTATTCTATTCCATTCCATTCCATTCCAATCCATTCCAATCCATTCCATTCCATTCCATTCCAATCCATTTCATTCCATTCCATTCTGAGTAATCAGCCCAAATATATAAAGGTAATTCTAATCATTGTTGGATATATATGGAAAACATGAAGTGAAATTTTACCATCCATGGTGGACTCTGAAAAATCAAAAAGCAAATTGGATACAAATATGTATGATGATGAGAATTTTATAAAAACAATGCTTTGAGAAATACAGATTATGGACTTATTGATAACCAATTACAAAAGACACATGGAAGATTGTTTATGGGTAACTGCAGCAGAGTTACTGTATGTGGAAAGATGGAAAAATACAGAACTATCACACTAGAAGACCAGACCATGAAAATGACAGAATTGGCAGAAATGGCAAAATTGACCTATTTGATCAGGGACAAAACAATAAGTACTTTTCTTAAAAGACTGAACAACCTTCATGGACTTTTCATTGAAAATGGATAAAAATGACTTGATGGTTTCTGGAGATGTTGATTGAAAAGGGTTTAATATGGGGAGAATTGAATTATGTGATGTAACCTTGAAGGGAAGGGGGTGAAACTAAGCTTGTTTGTAACTTCTGTAAGGAACAAAGGAAATCACTCTTTTAAATATTTCCCTCTTTTCCCACTTTTTGTCTTTGCTGCCCTTTTTTCTGCATCTTTTTTTCTTTATCCATCAAAATTGTCCCACTCACCAAACACTCTTTAAATATTCCTTTATATATTCCTGATCAGCTCATGATTGGTCCTAAAATTCACCTTGCTAAGTGAAACATTTGTTAAGTGAGCTTTGCCCCTTTTTATGGCCTCGCTTGCCACTGTTGCTAAGTGAATCATTGCAGTTGTTAAGTTAGTAACAAGGGTTGTTAAGTGAATATGGCTTCTCCTGCTGACTTTGCTCGTCCCAAAAGCTGATCATATGATCTAGGGACACTGCAACCATCATAAATATGAACCAGTTGCCAAGCATCTGAATTTTGATCACATGGCCAACATTTGTATGTGTGAAAAATGGTCATAAGCAGAGGTGGATTGCTCCCGGTTTGGCCCGGTTCAGCCGAACCGGTAGTAGCAGCGGTGGGAGGCTCCGCCTACCTGCCCAGATGCTTCTGCGCATGTGCAGAAGTGTTGCACACATGCACGAGCCAAACGGTAATAAACTGGTTAACAACCCTCCAGAAGTTGTGAATGCTCCAACACTGGAAGTCTTTAAGAAGATGTTGGATAGCTATTTGTCTGAAACAGTATAGGGTTTCCTGCCTAGGCAGGGGGTTGGACTAGAAGACCTCCAAGGTCCCTTCCAACTCTACTATTGTATTGTATTGTAACCCACCACTGCTCATAAGTGTTCTTCAGTGCCGTTGTGACTTTGAACTGTTGTAAGTCTAGGACTACCTATACTCCAAATTCTTCTCAATGGAAAACCATCCTTCGATCTTTGAGCACTTTATATGTAAAAATGAAAACAATAAGAGTGTGCAGTACAGAAATATGTTAAGTACATTTAAATAACTAGCTTCTTATATTTTAAGAGAGAAGATATGTTCACCAAGAATATGATAATGAAAATAGAAGAGAGTGGAGTTTTATTTAAGTTAAACTTCCTTGTTGGGTGGGAGGTGTCATCCAAACCTCAGGCCTGTCTTCATTGATCTCACTTAATATTTGGCAGTTGAGATATGACTCTGTTGGATAGCTGGCATGTAATGATATTTAGCATTTGACAGTATTAATAATTGCCATACAATAGTATTTAGTATCTGACAGCATTTGAAAAATGGCAAGCAGTGACATTTCTATCAACCTTTGTTGATTCAGAATACAGTAGTACAATTTAGTAGCTGACAGGTTACTAAATTAAGTATCTTGAAGTATTTGCTGATTGTCAAACTATATTTTATACTTCGCAGCTTACCATCATGGGATTTGATATCTGATGTCATCAAAATACTCGTAAGAGGGAGGAGACTTTCATCCAGGATGGATCCAAATTATGTAAAACACTCTCTCAGAAGACCTGTCAGTCTCTTTAGCCAGACCTTTAAAGGTCAGTAACGTTATTATTTGTGTATTGATTTATTTCTTTTTATCTTTTGTATTTCTGTATCCTTCTGAGCTTGTTTGAAACTCAAAAGGTCACTTTGGGGGCTTCAGCATGGAAAGAAAGACACCATATGATGACACAGTTCTATAGAGGAATTATTGAGTCTGTCATCTGCACCTCTATAACTGCTTCTGCAACCCAACAAGACAGACACAGACTTCAGACGATAATTGGAACTGCAGAAAAAACAATGGCTACCAACCTGCATTTCATTGAGGACATGTATATGCATGAGTCAAAAAGAGGGCTGTGAAAATATCTACAGACCCCTCGCATCCTGGACATAAATTGTTTCAACTTCTACCCTCAAAACGATGCTATAGGGCACTGCACACCAGAACAACTAGACACAAGGACTGCTTTTTCCCAAATGTCATCACTCTACTAAACAAATAATTCCCTTAACACCGTCAAACTATTTACTAAGTCTGCATTACTATTACTATTAATCTCCTTGCCGTTCCTATCACCCATCTCCTCCCACTTATGACTGTATGACTGTAACTTTGTTGCTTGTATCCTTACGGTTTATATTGATTCTTTCCTAGTATGATTTGATTGTTTATTTGTACCCTATGACTTATCATGAAGTGTTGTGCCTTATGATTCTTGACGAATGTATCTTTTCTTTTATGTACACTGAGAGCATATGAATCAAAGACAAATTCCTTGTTATCCAATCACACTTGGCCAATAAAGAATTATACCTGTCTATCATAAAGTATAAACATGAAGTCAATAAAATAGACACCAACAAACTCAAAGGGTTCTACCTTCCGATGTGACGGCAAAAATAAACATTTCAAATGAAATAAAAGAAGTGATGGCAGAGAAAAGAGAAGGATCTCATCAAATTTTAAATAACAGAAACTTACAGTTGAACTTTAGCATGTTTAGGAGAGTTTTTATCAGAGTTTTTTCTTCTAAGCAGGGTGAGTCAAAGAACAATCCACCACTTTTTCTGAGAAGAACTATCATTAAATTGACTGGTCTGGGCCCAGTGAGGTTTTCTCGGTGGTTCATTATTAGATGTACATTGAATTTATCTCACAGGATATACATGGCAGAGTCAAATCCCTCACTGCCATCTGAAATATTTACAGGATTTAGTTCTATAATTAAGAGAACTATTTTATCTCCGAAGAAGATACGATTTAATTTGTAAGTGTAATAATATCATCGCAAGCTGTTAACAGGTGGTAGCTTTCCAACCACAGCTTGCACACTTTTTAAAGTTTATTTTAAAAATATAACAGCAAGTATAAACTCTAAAAAAAAAACCATGAGTGCCTCTTAGAAGAGAGGATTAGTCAAAACACATGAGCTGTTTTGAGTATCTGCATTTGCAATAGGCCAGATTCAGGTTGGAGTATTTCAAGAGGAAATCCAAGCTACTTCCAAGCAGTCAATAAATACCCTAGATTTATTTGGAGGGGAAACCAATCTGGTTCTCAAAGTCACCTGATGAATCCTTGCCAATGAATGGATTGATATCAATAAAATGCATTGGTGGCACAATGCTCTTTCTTTCTTGAGATGAAGGAACGAGTCAATATATCTAGTGTATATAAAAGCCAAATACCACTCACTCATCACAAAATCTCCAGAACCGTAAAGCCTACAAACTTGAAATTTGGCACATATGTTCCTCTTGGCTTCTAGGTGATTGCTAAGAAAGGGTTTTTTGAAATAACCATCAGATCATTAGTATTTTTATACAGTAATTAACACACTCTGATGCTAAGGATTTTTACTCCCCCTCCCTATGTGAAAATAATTCTATTTCAACTGCCAGTTGCGTCACATTCCTCAGTTCAAACTGGCAGATGTTCCACTTCTTCACTCAGGAGTGGTCTGGGGCTCCTTACAGTCCTAAACATTGGTACCTCAGCAAAATGTCTATGCCTTCCACCTATAGAACTGCTTCCAGACTCAAGGCAGCAGGAGCGATATTTCCTTATGTGATTCATTCACCGACTACCACTGAGCCAATGGATTGAACTGGAGTGAACCAGATTTCTCCTGCATTGCCCAATCACATAGTTTCTTTGTGAAGCATAGGTATCCAGCTAGTATCTAATAAGATGCTTTGGATCATCTCACAGTCCAATCAGCACTTGCAAAACATGGAAGTACCTTCTGGTACATTGGAACTCTTTTAATTCAGAAGCAAAGTGAAGCAATGAAGTTGCTCCATTCTTAAAAGAGAGTCCCTATGATTTCAAAAGCAGCTCCAAAAAGAAGTCTTTTGCTCAGACCTTTCTTGAAGGAAAAAGTCTTCTTCAAAGACCTGGACAGTTTTATTTTCTATGCTTTCCATTTTTGCTTCTCAATTCACAGAAGCCTCTCAGTTCTGGATTGTGCTTGTGGAACACCCATTCTAAAGAACTTGGCACCTACACAATATTTTTTTTCTGGTCACCTGTCAGAGACATATTTAGAGCTTTGTAAGTCTTTGCTTTTAAGAGCTCATCAAAAAAATCAGACTATAGCTTTATTTTCTATACTTTCAATGTTTGTTTCTTGATTCATAGAAGCCTAAAATGAATTGGCTACATACTATTGATGATGACATTAAGCAAGAATTTTGAAGAACTAAAATAAGCAATCATTTGACATGATTGTCTGTCTATCATCTATCTGTCAATTCATAAAGCATTCCTGGCTTGCTCTTGAGTTGCCATAGGCAGGAGTGGGAAGAACTGATGGAGCAGCTTGGCAGCCACGACAAGCACATTCCATGCATACCTTTCTCAAGGCTGTATGCCAGGTTACCAGAGCCAGCCAGAGTGGTGTTTTTTCTACATCCCATGAAGGTTCTCCATTGGAGAATGTGATTTATGACACACTCTGGGAGGAGAGGGGAAAACAGGGTCATATTTGGGCTATAAATTATGTGGGGCAGAGGTGACCACTCATGCTTACATGTTGTTCCTAATAAATAAATGGATTTCTTTTGAAACTTGGCTCGAGGCTCATGAGTTAATTAGGGCGTTCGTCAGAACACTGCCTCTATCTATCTATCATCTATCTATCTATCTATCTATCTATCTATCTATCTATCTATCTATCTATCTATCTATCTTTCTATCATCTATCTATCTTTCTATCTTTCTATCTTTCTATCTTTCTATCTATCTATCTATCTATCTATCTATCTATCTATCTATCTATCTATCTATCATCTACCTACCTACCTACCTACCTACCTACCTACTTGTCTGCCTAGCTATCTGCCTAGCTATCATCTAGCTATCCTGTTCATAAGCCTAGTGAACAAATGTCTACTGAGTCATGAGGACTGAGAAGAATCTTAACAACTACATATGCATTTTTTAAAATCGTAGAAGATACTACTAAAGTGTCAGAGTCAAACGGGTGGATAAGGAAGGCATAGCTAAATCATGACTTTATTGGAAAATCCAGTGATGATTACAAACTTGAATTACTTTTAAAAGAATGGTTAAATAAAGCTATCATTGTCACTTGTCATTGGGGTTATATTTTGCCTGCTTGAGTCATCTTTCTGGGGCATCTGGTTGGCCATGGTGACAACAGAGAACACATCTCTTCTTTTATTCAACAAAGTATGTTTTAGATAAAAAAACAAACAGGAATAACATTCCTATAAAAACATTCCCCTTTTGAAGTTGGCAGTGGAGTCAGAATGAGTCTGCATGGACCTACTGCACATATGAACATATGCAAAATCAGTGAACTGGAAATTCTGCTCAACTGAGATTTTCATCAGAGCCAGAAAAAAAAAACCTGTGGGCCTGATATAATACAAAGTTGGCTTCCAAAACACAGCAAATGTTACAGGAGCTATGACTAATCTCAGATTCCAAATAATGCAAGTTAAATTGGCATCTCTGCTTCCCACAGAACTGGTATGTAGAAATCAGCCATCCATAAATGAATAGCAGAATGTCTGAATGTATGGCTGATTACAGAGAGGAAAAAGAAGACTTCCAAGATCTCCGAGAGCCCTGTAATATTCATTAAATACAAAGTTTAATAGTTTAATAGGCACATTAATTGATAGCATGGAGAAGACCATCTTATACTATCTTGTCATGTCAGGGGGAAAAATGAAGTTGCAACTGTGATCAACCCCACAGACAAATTTGAAAATACAGAGCCTCAAATGTAAAGTTTTGAAATAATTTCAAACTCTCTTGATTAACTGCAATTAAACTTTGGCCAAAAATCCAGATTCAGAAAAAAATCTCCAGCTCAAGCATATCGGAAATTTAGCCGTTGCTCTAGAATCCTTCTTGAACTTTGCTTTTGTGAATGTTCTTATGGCACTGCTGCAGAGGTGGGCTCCTACCGGTTTTGACCAGTTTAGCCGAACCGGTAGTAACGGAACTTGGGGGCCTTGGTCGCTGGAACTGACATTGACGCAGGCCTGCCACGCCCCCGAACCGGTTCTCCTCTGGTGCTGCCATTTTGATTTTTGGTTCTGTGCATGCACAGAACTATTTTGGCTACCTGTAGCCTTTCGGGTGCGTTTCAAGGTATTGATTACCATCTTTAAAGCGCTCCATGGCAGAGGACCTAGTTATCTGCAGGATCGCATCCTACCACACACGTCCCTGCGACCTATCCGCTCACACAGGGAGGGGCTCCTCCTGGTGCCGTCTGCTAGGCAATGCCAGCGGGCGACACCTAGGAGTAGATCCTTCTCTGTGATGGGCCCAACCCTCTGGAATGACCTCCCCCCAGACATTCGAACCACCACCGACCTCCGCTCCTTCCGGCAAAAGTTAAAGACTCACCTATTTCAATCAGCTGGCCTGGCACTGTCTTAGTTTGACCTCCCGGGATTTATTTATTTTAATTGGGTTTTAAGGGTTTTATAGGCTTTTAACGTATTATATTTATTATTCGATTACAGTCTCATAACCTCCTTCACTAGTATTAATTTAATTGTTTATGTATGTATTCTATAATGTATTTTAGTGACTGTACACCGCCCCGAGTCCTCTCCGGGAGAGGGGGCGGTCTATAAGTGTGAATAATAAATAATAAATAATAAATATTTTCATTGCAAAAATGTAATTTTTCCCTTTTTTAACATTTTGCACATGCACAGACCTTTTTAGGTGCAAATGTGCAGCTTTTTTAAAAAAAATGTGCTTGAGATTGTACTGAAACACAAATGCATCTGTGTTTCTAGACTTATCAGAGCTGCGAGGAACAGGAAGTATTTTAATTTCTTTTTGGCCTACGGAAAAATCAGATTAGCAGTAAACGATTACATTTTGAAAACCCCTAATCTGGTATTTGAACAAGGCCATCATCTGCATACCGTGCCACTTAGCCAGCATATCATAAGAGGATAATGACGTGGGTAGCTTTTATAACCAAAGCTTTATCTTTCTTGAGATCACAGACGGCAGACATGTTTCTCTTTTTACTATCCCTCAGAATACATCAAAACACTTTCCAGACCTTAATTATAATTAATTGCTGCTTCGCACACTATAAGGAGATGAACAGTTTTTCTTCTTTTTTTAAAAAAATTCCCCCGCTCTACCTTTCCTTTTTTCTTTAAATATCTGTTCCTTTTTTCTTTTTTAATATGTGTTCCCTAAAAATATTCTTTTTGTTCCATCGAGCAGCAGAAGGAATAGAAGAAACATGAAAAGATCAAGGGGAAAGTAGCTAATCCTTATTGTACTTCGAGATCCTAGGATTGCAGGATATCTGAAAACTCCCCCCCCCTTTTTTTTTTTGCCAAATAAATTCTTTTGCCCTAGTCACTTCTTGACTATTGCAACGTGCTCTAAATGGGGCTGCCCTTGAAGCTCCAGTTGGTTGAAAATGCAGCGGCCCGCATGGTTTTGTGCAGACCCCAGTGTGCATATGTATCACCTCTCCTGCGGTAGCTGCATTGGCTGTCAAACTGCTTCTGGGTGCAATTTAAAGTGCTGGTTGTCACCTTTAAAGTCCTTAAATGGCTTGGGACCAGGTTATTTGAGGGACCGTCTCTTGCCGGTCACATCTACCCAACCCATCAGAGAGGGGAGGCCGGGAATGTTTTGGGTCCTATTCCCAAGGGAGATAAACCTGGTGGGACCCAGAAGAAGGGCCTTCTCCATGGTGGCTCCCTTTCTCTGGAACATCATTCCCCTGGAGATTAGATGGGCCCCCACTCTAATACTCTTCCAGAAGGCACTGAAGACCTGGTTCTGCCAGCGGGCCTGGGGAACCCAGAGAGGGATGGAGCCCATCCATCTTGTGATCTGCTGTCGCTGGGTGTGTGTGTGTGTGTGTGATTTTGTTATATTGTATTATATTAATTTATTTGATTATTTTTGTTAGTTTTTATTGTTTTAAATGTGGTTTTATATTGTGTAAGCCGCTTTGAGTTGCCATGGGCGAATAGGTGGCAATATAAAAAATTAATTAAATTAAATTATTAAATTAAATTAAATTACCACTCAAATCAGGATTTCTTTCCTTCAGGATATAAAATTGCTATAAGACTTTATTTCTTTCCTGTACTTATTTTCTCCCACAACACATGAAGTGGGTCCTCATTTTACCCACCTCAGAAGGCTGAGTCACCTTGAGCCTGGTGAGATTCGAACTGCCAAACAGCAGGCAGCTGGTAGTCAGCAGAAGTAGCCTGCAGTACTGCACTCTAACCACTGTGCCACCCTGGCTAACCCAACAGCGGTGCATAGAATGCTGTTACCTTCCCACCAAAGTGGTACCTATTTATCTACTTGCATTTGGATGCTTGCAAACTTCTAGATAGCAGGAGCTGGGGCAAGTAACAGAAAAAAATATTTATCCTTTGACAAGGATTTTGTCAAATGGACTTTTCATCCACACTCAGTGGGTTTCTCTTGAAGACCCTCATTCAACTAAACATCGAAGTTCACCTTCAAACTTCCTGTGATCAAAAACCTAGCCACAGTTCCAGATTTTAATTGAATTCCTAAATTGCAACACATTGTTTATGATGCCAAACTGATTTGTGGCTCGCCTTTATAATCTTATTCTTTGCAAGAAGGCTTAAAATAGAGAACAAGTTGACCTGGCTAACCTAAGTCACCCTGTCCTTGGGTAGAAAAGGAAAGGGCAGCTGTATGAAAAAAAAATTGCAGGGAGCATCTTTCATCCTGATCAAAAAGGAGCATCAGCTTGCAATCAGAGGCATAATGGCTAGATAGAAAAGATCAGTTGGGAGCTATCAGTGATTAGTGCTGCTGATGCTGGCCTTGACGTTGGAGGAGGGGAAAATGAAATGGGCACATCAACACATGGCCCTTGTTGTACAAGAGACCCTCATTGCACACCGACCTATCTATGGCAGGAAAGGGGTGAAGGAGAGGTGTTGATGTTTGCAAATTACCTTTCACTTTCTCTTCCATCACAATACTTGTCGCCATCTGGCCCTGTGTGCATGCTGTCTCTGAAGACTATTACGCAACCATCTGGTTCTTAGACTGAGCCAGTTGAGGCTGGGATGCTTTTCCTGCCAACATTGCAAAGCAGAAAGAATATATATATATTCTGTATGCTGGTTTTGTTGTATTCGGGTCTTTTCCCGTGTAGGATTGATGGCAGCTCCGATCACATTTTAAGCCCAAGCCTGAAGATGGCAAGTGAGATCTTGCCAAAACGTTGCCAAGACAATTTCAATCCTACACGGGAAAAGACCCGAATACAACAAAACCAGCCTGGCTACTTTTCCATGAGTCCAGACAAATGGATATCCAACATCTTCTTTAAAACATCCAGTGTTGGAGCATTCACAACTTCTGGAGGCAAGTTGTCCCACTGATTCATTGTTCTAACTGTCAGAGAATTTCTCCTTAGTTCTAAGTTGCTTCACTCCTTGATTAGTTTCTACCCATTGCTTCTTGTCCTGCCCTCAGGTGCTTTGGAGAATAGCTTGACTCCCTCTTCTTTGTGGCAGCCCCTGAGATATTGGAAGACTGCTATCATGTCGCCCCTTGTCCTTTTTTTCATTAAACTAGACATACCCAGTTTCTGCAACCGTTCTTCATTGGTTTTATCTTCCAGTCCCCTAATCATCTTTTTTGCTCTTCTCTGCACTCTTTCTAGAGTCTCAACATCTTTTTTTACATCCTGATGACCAAAATTGGATGCAGTATTCCAAGTGTGGCCTTACCAATGCATTATAAAGTGCTATTAACACTTCACGTGATCTTGATTATATCCCTCTCTTTATGCAGCCTAGAACTGTGTTGGCTTTTTTGGCAGCTGCTGCACATGGCTGGCTCATATTTAAATGGTTGTCCACTAGGATTCCAAGATCCCTCTCACAGTTACTACTATTGAACAAGATACCACATACACATGTGTACATTTTGTCTCTTTGCCTAAGCCCACATCTGTTTTGTTTTTTCCCAAAACTTTTGGGAAGCCAAAAGTTAAGCAAAGGTGCAAATCAGAAGAGGGAAATCACACAATCTGCTAAGATTCATACAATAATTTAGCTAAATCATGGTATGAATAGAGCTGGGGGGGGGAGTGAAACCATGGTTTCATTCAGTAAAGCTGAGCCACAAAGAAGCAAACAACCACCTTGTGTCCTAGCATAGTATATAAACCAAGTCAGATTATTCTCTTTATCCCAGGCTTCACACTCATCTATAGTCAAGAACATGGATATTAAATGTTGCTCTACCGCCCCCGGTTTTGCTTATAAAGAAGGGAGAGGGGAAAAATGTGTGGTCTGAATTTTTTACAAGCCTACAATAGTTAACATCCTGCAAAGTTAAGTAGCAATGGGTTGCTCCCACAAGCCAAAGGCCATCATTGCAGATTTTTTTTAATGCAATACAGTTTACATCTCTAAAGAAATGTTGTTACAATTTGTGGAATGACCTCCCCCCGGATATTAGGACCACTACTGACCTCCGCTCCTTCCGTGTTAAGCTCAAGACCCACCTTTTCCAAATAGCTGGCCTGGCTCAACCATAACTTCGTATCGCTCCTGATGGGTTTTTTAATTTAGTAATTTTATTTAAGGGGATTTTAAATTGTGTTTTTAATTGTGTTTTTTAATTGTGTTTTTAATTGTCCTTCACTTATAAGTCAACTCTCCTCCATGCACATATGTATATGTCTCTGTTCTTTTTGTATATATGTTTGTCTTATGTGCATTTTTATCCGTTTTGATTGTACGCCGCCCCGAGTCCTTCGGGAGAGGGTTGCGGCTAATCAAATAAAATTATTGATTATTGATTATTGTATTCTAATACCTCTTTCTCACTACAAGATGTTAGGGAAGTTGTAGTGATAGAAAGAGGCATAGCATGGCACTAGCTATACCAGTGACAACAATCCCAATGTCTCCAACTTCAATCAACCCCCAGACAGACAAAAATAAAATAAACTCCCCAGAAAATAAAATGTCAAAAGGGACAGTGGGAGAGAAGTTTAGCAACAACAGCAGCTCAAATCAATCTGTCTCACTCAGCAGGAGATGTCTGGCTTCCCAGCCAATGAATAGCACCCAGAAGACCTTCATTAGCAAATCTACATAGCCTCATAGTCCTTTGGCAAGTTCTTGTGTTTTGTTTTGTTTTCCAAATGGGAAATATACTGCAAGCTTGTCCTTGGCCAGTTCGATGGTATTAGCTAGTTTCTTGCCCTTTAACTTTACTACTCTACAGGTAAGTTGGATCAAGCTATTTGTTGGTAAGGGTGCTTTAGAGAGTGCAACCCGCTCAAATCTTCTTCCCAGATACCAGCTGATCTCCTCTAGGCTGAATTTTGTCATTTCTCTTCTGCTCTACTTAGATGACCATTTGAGAGGCATACTTTTATGTTGGTGGGGGGAGAGAAGCTAGAATGTGTATTTTTGAATGCAAAAGTAAGGAATGGAGCAGTTAATTTGCACCGATCATTTTAAAATATGCAGAAAAGGCATTAGTACGGGACTTTCTTTTTTAATTAGATGATGCCAAGAAAATATCAATCATATTATGATGTTTCCACGTGTGCAAATTAGTTATTCAGTGTGTGGGGGGGGGATCTCTGCCCTCCTCTTTCTCTTGCTGTTTGCTCTGCATATATTCACCCAGTTTCCTCAGTTCCAGGTTTTGAGGAAGGGCAGGGCACTAAAACGACCCAACTAAGTTGAAATATGGTGGTAAACAGCCAAGTGGTGTTTGCTGGTATTTCTGCTTCTTGTGAGAAGGAGTTGCAGGCCAGTCAGGTGGATGCAGACAAAGACAGCACTAGGCAAAAGTAATTGAAGAAAAGCAACTGAGTGTTGTGGCCTGCTGGCCACTGGCCCCTCCAGCAGCCAAATAGAAGGAGGAGGAGGCCTGGGAGTCAGGGTCAGCATCAGGGCAACCGGGGAGCTCCGAGGAGGAAGAGGGAATGGAGCTGTCAGAGAGAGAGAGAGAGAAGCAGAGGAAGAGCCTGGGCTGTCTGTCAGCCCTCAGATGGAAAGTCAACAGCCCCCAGGTATGGAGGTGGCTGATGAAGAAGAGGAGGAACAGCCGGGTCCAGGGCCTGTCATGCGGATGTGCAGAAGGCAGAAGAGAGGAGAGGAGAGCAGTGGAAATATATGGGCTGGTCCTTGGGACAGAAGAGCCACCACTGCTAGTGAGGCCCCACCCTAGCTCTGGGGATAAAAGCAGTAATGGTTTCTCTTTCCTTCGCTACCGGTTCGGAACTGGGAGTGTGCGCATGCTCACTTCACTCACACACGGTGTTTTTGTGCATGCTCAGAGCATCTGTGATGATGTCTGGCCAGGTGGGCAGAGCCTCCCGCCGCCACTGCTATCGGTTTGCCCAATCTGGGGCAAACCAGCAGAATACCACCTCTGGATTAAAGGCAGGGGGTGGAAAATAGATGTGGCAGACCACTATTCATCTTCCAGCTGGACAGAATTGTTAGCCTGTGAGAGAAACTTTTTGCCGGGGCTGCCGGCATTCCTAATAAAGGAATCTTTTGAGTTCACGTCAGAGGGTTTGTTGTGTTTGGGGAGTTGGGTCAAAACACTGAGTGGACAGTTGGGAGGCCAGGTGGGGGTGGTGGTGGAGGAGGAGGGGAATGTCTGGACCCTAGGGACATCCAATTGCTCTCTGTGGCAAAAGTGGGACATGTCACGTTTGCCGACGGCCAGGGGGCCAAAGCAATCCTCTGTAATAGTACTTCTTAGAGTAGGATATACGGAAACAAACCAATGCATTTTGCAGAAATGCACACATTTGCACATGCACACCAGATGCGACTGGAATAGTAGTAGTAGTAGTAGTAGTAGTAGTAGTAGTAGAACATCAGTGCATTCCAAACAAAGCCTGTGATCATTAATTATTGATGGAACTGGTTGCTGCCTAATTTGGAAAACATCTCAGTCACCAGTTGCTAAATGCCTCTTTTCTGCAGCTGAGCCTTGCAAAACTACACTTAATCGTTTTGGTTTTTCTTTTAATTTCAATTTGGGTTCTTTCTCTCTCTCTCTCTCTCTCCTTAATATGCACACACATGTATAGCTTTCCAAATGCCTTTTTAAAACGTTGACTTGTGCTTAAGTATATCATTCACAAATGGATTGCTTTGTTTTTGAATGAGTCAGTTACTGTATAATAAACAAACTGAATTAAGCCTCTGAATACGTTTCCATTTGGTAGTCTGGCTTCAAACAATGCTGGGGACTGACTCGCATCCCAAGTAGGGAATAACCTTACATGCACTGAAAAGAGCCAGTTTGGTGTAGCAGTTAAAGCATCAGACTAGAAATGGGCAGATTGTGAGTTCTAGCCCCACTTTAGGCATGAAACCAGCTGGATGACCTTGGGCCAGTCACTCTCTCTTAGCCCTGGAAAGCAGACAATGGCAAATCCCTTCTGAAAATGCTGCCTCAAAAATTGCAGGGACATGTCCAGGTTTACAGACCCAATTTGGTGTAGTGTTTAAAGCACCAGGTTGTCGAATCCAGAAACTTGGACTGCATAGTCTTCAGTATGATGATAAAAGCTAGATGCTTAATGGAATATTAAACAGTTTCATGCTTGCTAGCTATCTCCGTGAAGTTCTCCGGACTTGAACATGGATGCAGGATAACATAAACTTTCCTTTAAGTTAAGCTCAATGTCTCATGACTCCAAGGAAGGGGATATGAACATAGCCTCCATAAAGACAACCTTTATAGAAGTAAGTTTGTAAAGTCCTTGGGTTTTTCATTATCAATATCCTAGAAGACGCGGGTGGTTCAGTGGCTAAGAAGCTGAGCTTGTTGATAGACATGTCAGAAATCTATCCAAACTCTATCCGAATATAGATAAGCAAACCGTGCCTGCCAGATGTTGCAAATGGTACATTTCACCAGTGTAAGCTAGGCTGCAAAATAATCAGACGATAATGAAAGTTTCAGACTCACAGCAGAAAGTACTTCAATTATGCAGCCTTACCTTTGTGCTTTCAACAGAATGACTAATTGCCCCAGACTTTCCCTCAAATAAAAAGGAGGGGGAAACTTCTACCAGTGTACACATGAGATCATAACCTATGATAGCTTGTTTAAAGGTTCTCTGGGAATGCGTCAAACTAATGAGAAACTAATAACAAGATAAATCTGATTTAGGGTTCAACATTTATCCAGAGAACATTACAGAGTTGTTCTCTCTTAAGTTACCACACGGTGGCTCAGTGGCTAAGACAATGAGCTTGTCGATCAGAAAGGTTGGCAGTTCAGTGGTCTGAATCCCTAGCACCACGTAACGGAGTGAGCCTCCGTTACTTGTCCCAGCTTCTGCCAACCTAGCAATTCAAAAGCACGTAAAAATGCAAGTAGAAAAATAGGGACTACCTTTGGTGGGAAGGGAACAGCATTCCGTGTGCCTTCGCTGTTTAGTCATGCCAGCCACATGACCACGGAGACGTCTTCAGACAGTGCTGGGTCTTTGGCTTTGAAACAGAGATGAGCACCGCCCCCTAGAGTCAGGAACAACTAGCCCATATGTGCGCCTTTACCTTTTAAAGTTACCATTGCCAGTATCCAGATGGATAATCTTTAATTTTTCAAGAATACAAAGAGTACTTTAGGGAAGCTAAAACCTTCAACAAGGGAGTCATGAAAATTAAATACACAAAAATTCAGAAAGCGATTATATAGAACCTCCACCAAAGTCAAATACTTTGGGGAAATACTTGTATTTTTAATGTTAAGTCTGTACCCAATGCACTCTGTTAACCACACATGTTCTCTCTCTCTCTCTCTCTCTCTCTCTCTCTCTCTCTCCCCATATACGTATACGTATACATATATATACACACACACACACACACACGAGTGTTTGTGTGTGTGTGTGTGTATATATATATATATATATATATATATATATATATATATATATATATATATATATATATATATATATATATATATATATATATATATATATATATATATATATATATATATATATGCATGCTGGTTTTGTTGTATTCGGGTCTTTTCCCGTGTAAGGTTGAGATTATATATATACATATATACATACATACATACATACATACATACATACATACATACATACATACATATGCTGGTCTTGTTGTATTCGGATCTTTTCCTGTGTAAGATTGAGATTGTCTTGGCAACGTTTCAGTGAGGTCTCACTCGCCATCTTCAGGCTGGGTTTTGGGCTTAAAGCGTGGTCGGAGCTGCTGTCTTTCCAAAACCCAGCCTGAAGATGGCGAATGAGACCTCGCCTAAACGTGTGTAAAAATTGGGAGAAGAGTTATTTCATTTGATATGATTAGACAACCACTCCCAATACTATATCCTTATGTAATAAGTAGAATTAAATCAATCCCTTTCATTGTTGTTACCTGCATGGGTATTCAATCATAAACCTGTCACATTTGATTTCTGCAAATATTGGTAGAAGCATACAATGATTTGTCTGAGTGCATTTATGTATGCTACATTCCTCAAAATATGCATTTTGTATGCAAATTCACTCAACTTGACATATGTTTTCATAATGTTCTCATTCAGAATGCACCTTCCCTGACAGGTATCTATTCTTTAAATTAAAAACTGGACCCTAATTTTCAGTAATGCCCAATCTGAAGGGTTCTTTTTTTCCTGATAAACATATTCATCTAAAAACTGAATGGTCAATTGAACTTAAAAATAGGAACCAAACAAATATCTAGGGCTGTAAGAAATATTGCACAGAGGTGCCATTATACCAAGAGATCCTGGGAAAATAATTAACTCTTCATAGATGACAATTCTTGTGTGAAGAGCAGGAAAGAAAATGAAACCATCTACATTCTCGACAGACCAATTAATTTAATAGTTCTGCCTCTTGTGGACATGTGCTTCATTCATTCTCCAACCTCTTGTGAGTCTGTTGCCATGGGGATGGGAGTCCGTTTAAAGGGAATGGACTGAAGGTAAAGTTAGTGCAAACGTAAGAGCTTTAGAGGGACTGTTTCCATTTTCCATCATGGGTTTGTCTCTAGCTCAGGGGTGTCAAACTTGATTTCATTGAGGGACACATCAGGGTTGTATTTGACCTCAGGAGGGGGGGCATAGTGGGCATGGCCATGGTGAGCATGGTCAGTTCGATGTCACTCATGTCAGGGGCCCCTGTGGTGGCCCGACTGCTCTGACAGGGAAAATGGGCTCACAAGCTCCGTTTTCGGCTGCAATGGCCTCTTGCAACCCTCTGCCAGTGAAAACGGAGCTCAGGGTTGCCACACATGGCCCTCGTGAGCTCTTTTCCCAGCTGCGATGGCCTCCTGCAACACTCTGCCAGTAGTGGGCTCTGTTTTTGCTGGCAGAATCACCACGGGCCGGTACTTTGCTATTTCTAGAGCGGCCCCAAGGGCCAGATCTAAGCAGCCACTGGGCCAGATCTGGCCTCCAGGGCCTTGAGTTTGACACCCCTGCTCTAGTTCAACATTATTATCACAAACTGCTCCAAATGGGATGAGGAGATGATGGTATATCGCTCACCCTTTATCTTCCTGTTTTTTCTTCCGATGTATTGTACGTGATGCTGAATTTGGCTCAATGCATCTTCTTATGATAATATGAAGATAACTATGACAATAGGAAAGCTTTTTACTTTTGGAATAATTCTGAGGTAGGGATAGGTAAAAAAATGATGATATTTCCAAATAGTATCATGGTAGATAGGAATACTGTATGTAATACTTTGAGGGGGGGAATATAATGACATATATCTTGATTCTCCGAGGAAAAAATCTCTTCTCAATTCCATGTATAAGTGCTTCTACAACCTCCCCTTATTTCTGAAAAGAAAAGTTTTTGAAAAGTGTGTGTGCTACCTGCTGGTGAAACATGGACACGGACCTCATAAAAAAGCTAGGAGTGTTGCAATGGAAAGTTACCTGCTCAGCATTACAAGACAAGATAGAAAAACCGGGCACAAGGATTAGATAACAAAAGAAAGCATACAATATCATCAAGAGAGAAAAAGAATGGAAATGGGCTGGTCACATAGCAAAAAGAACTGATGGCAGGTAGACCAAGGCAGTCATGGAATGGATCCCACTTGATGCAAAGTTTCCACAAAAGAAACCTAAACTAAAATGGATCAATGATATCAGCAGGTATTGAAGGCACAACTAGCAAAAGAAAGCTTAGGACTGTATGGGTTGGAAACAGGGGTGGGATTGAAAATTTTAACAACTGGTCCTCTGCCTGGTTGCTGGGTGGGTGTGGCCTACTCAGCCTCCTCACCATCAGGGGGGCGTTTTTCACCCTCCCCAGGCTGCGGAGGCTTTCCCTGAGCCTCCAGGAGGGTGAAAACAGCTTCTCCCAGGCTCTGGAGGCCCTCTAGAAGCCAAAAGTGGGAGAGTTTCCAGACTTCTGGAACTTCCGGTTGCCCTCCCACAGCCTCCATGCAGGCCCTGCACTTATCTGGCATGATGAACAGGCCACACGGAGACTCCTGGGAGAAGTGGGCCAGGGTGGGCAAGCTGATCCTTGCAACAACCAGTTCAGTGAATCAGATGCAAATTAGCATCCGGTTCACCCAAACCGGTACGAACCAGCTGAATCCCACTACTGGTTGGAAACATGCGGAAGAGGCCTTCATCCTGCCATAGATAGACCATGGCTAAAATGATGATGATGAATGGCATATAGTTCTAGTCTGTATCGTCTATATCCACAAGCAGACTATTTTTTTTCCTTTGTTACTTCTCTAGCCTTGAATTTGACCAAGAATTTTCAGTAACAGCCAACCAACTACCTCTCATATTTCAAAAAGGGATTTAGTTTCTTGTTCTTTGATCAGTGCCTAAATGGGAACCTTGAGCTTGTTGATTAGATTTATACCCCATGTCTTTTCAAGAACTCAAAGGTAGTGTGCTCTCTCTTGAAATTTAATTCCTCCTTTATTCATTAATACACTGTCCCAGTGTCATTTGGTGTCCTTGTGTTGCTTGGAGAAGATTTGAATCAGATTCTCCTTGTTTCCAATCCAACATTCTAACCAAAGTACCTCCAGAAAGAAATCCAGGTAACTAACTAGAAAATGTGCATGACTGGAAAGAGATTATGAATGATAACTACACTTGAATTCTCCTGAATGGTAGAATACTCTAATATGAGTAGCATAAAATCCACATGAATAAATCAAGACCCTCTAACAAAAGCAGAAGTCACTCATCCCACTCTTTCTCCCTTTCCCAACACGGCTTTTCTTTCTTTCTTTCTTTCTTTCTTTCTTTCTTTCTTTCTTTCTTTCTTTCTTTCTTTCCTTCTTTCTTTCTTTCTTTCTTTCTTCCTCCTTTTTCTTCTTTCCTTCCTTCCTTTTTTCCTCCTTTTCTTTTTCCCAACCTCCCTTCCTCTTTTTCCTTCCTTCCTTCCTTCCTTCCTTCCTTCCTTTCCTTCCTTCTTTTGAGACTTTTGCTACAGACAACTGATTATAACACTACCAACACCACAGATTTAAGAGTGTTTTTAAAAAATATAATAATAACAGGAACAGGGTGCTAAATTAACAATGGACAGAGAATTAAAAGCTCACTTATTATCAATCCTTCAAAGTAGGCCAGGTTAGTAAAATTGCCAGCATTTCACTCCCACCCTCTTATACTCAAGAGAGTTAAGGCAGAGTAGCTTTCTAATGTTTTCTTCCTCCTTGGGCTTAATTCATGTTTTACTAATTGCTATAAAATAGTTTGTCAACATCATTTTTATGGTTTTCTACACTTTACAGCATGCATATTTGGGGAAAGTTTCATTGTATTTAAGTACAATGACAATAAAGATTATACTTATACTTATATCGGTATATTTAGTAAAAGAGCATGAAAGAATTGTGGCGAGATGGAAAATATTCTTCCTTTAAAAAAAAACAATGTTAAAGGGTAGCAGTTGTGTGCACTTGTGCACACACACACATATATAAACCCTAAGCAATAACAACAATTCCCTATGGAAGTAAGAAATGGCTTCAAATTAATTATGCATGCTGTGCAAGAGATGTAACCCAGTTTCCGAATGAAAACCCACAAGAAAAAAGTCATATGTTGGCGATAGCTTCATTGTCCTCCTAACTTTGAGAAGGAAATAGGAGACCACAGGGCTTGTTTTAAAGTTGTCCTCAACTCTGCCCGCTAAAACATTTCTTCAGAAAGAAGGGAGAACAGCAATTCTGTCGATAGTTTCCAGAGAGACTCATATATTTTGCAGTCTTTTCTATCACTCACTGGTCATTGAATTTGCAGCTGGAACAAATGCTAGAGGTTGACACATCAAAGTAACACTCTGAAGAAGATCATTATTATGTCTGCCCTGGGAAGCCATGTAAACCATTGAAGCCCTGGGCAAGCAGATGGTGGGAGGGAGGCGGATGGCTGCAAAATATGACTTCCCCCTAAAATAAGACCTAATAGGTCTTTTGGTCCAAAAAACCCCACCAAATAAGACCAAGTCTTATTTCCGGGGAAACACGATATGTACATCCTCCTGGTGAGAAAATAATCTAGTCCTTTTGATATTCTATGCATCCTTCCCAAGAAACCCCAACACCTTTTATGCTCTTCATGCATGCCTAAACTGGCAGGATTTGATCCTGGTTAAGACAGTATATAAAGGTAGGTAGGTAGCAGAGGTGGTATTCAGCAGGTTCTGACCAGTTCCTGAGAACCAGTAGCGGAAATTTTGAGTAGTTTGGAGAACTGGTAAATCCACCTCTGACTAGCCCCGCCCCCATATATTCTCTGCCTCCCGAGTCCCAGTTGATCGGGAGGAAATGTGGAGTTTGTAGTAACCTTCCCCTGGAGTGGGGAGGGAATGGAGATTTTACAGTATCCTTGCTTTGGAGTGGGGAGGGAATGGGAATCTTATTGTATCCTTCCCCTGGAATGGGGAGGGAATGGGGATTTTATAGTATCCTTGCTTTGGAGTGGGGAGGGAATGGGAATCTTATTGTATCCTTCCCCTGGAATGGGGAGGGAATGGGGATTTTATAGTATCCTTCCCCTGGAGTGGGAAGGGAAGGGAGATTTTACAGTGTCCTTCCCCTGCCACACCCACCAAACCATGCCACGCCCAACAAACCACACCATGCCCACAAAGCCACACCATGCCCACAAAGTCATGCCACACCGACAAAGCCACGTCCACAGAACCGGTAGTAAAAAAAATTGAATCCCACCACTGGTAGATAGGTAGGTAGGCAGGCAGGCAGGCAGACAGGCAGATCTCCATAGAAAACAAAACAAAAGTCCTATGTGTCTCTAAAAATAAATACAAAAGCCAGGTCCATGTAATGACATACAACTAGCAATCTACTTCAAAAATGCTGATGTTCTTCTTAATTTGTCCTGGTCTAAGATGGCAATAAAGAACTCTTGAGTCAGATTCTTTTCTGCTTACCGTTCAACTAAGCCACACATTCAGGAATTTTGCAAGGGTCCCCAGGGTTCATAAAATGTTCTCAATTTCACTTCATTGTCCAGAAAAATCATAGAATACATTGGATCCAAAATTATCCTTTTACAAGTGGAGGAATGAACTTCTTTTCTCTTGGGGATGATTATTTCTAACTTTTTTCCCCCCAAATACCATGTACAGTATGTATTACTGAATTATTTTCTCTGCCTTGTTGTTCCTTCCGATACTCAAAGGTGGCTTATAACCATTCAGGGATGGCTTGAAACCATTTAAAATAATACCAAGTGCAAATATTGCATTTTGGAATCTACTATTGTAGCTCCATCGTCTCCACCATCTTTTCCATAATAGCAATTAAGAAGGGTAGATCTCATCATGATTCTCCTGGTATTTTGCAGCTAAGGTTATTTGGAGGTCCTAAACAAAGTATTGTGTTTAAGGTGTGACCATTTATTTAGTTTTGTGGATCATCTCAGATGATCAACAATGATCAAACATTAAGGAGGAACATCAAGACCCAATCTACTCCTTCTTCCTCTACACAAAGAAGAAATGGAGATGGAACACCTTAGTAACCTCATAGCCTCTTCTCCATTAAATGTTTTATGTTTTCATTGCAGGGCCTATCAGGACACTTCCAAAGAAGTAGTAAGGCCTAGAATGCTTAGACGTGGGATCTACCATCTTTTCATTATAAACCTAGCAAAGTAGTAAATCCCTAAATTGGCTGGGATGTGGGAAAATAAAGCTTTCACTGACCTTATGTTTGAATTATGGACTTTCCAGTCTCAAGTGGTTGACCTGAATTTTAATCTACTTGTTGTTGACTTCCAATTTAAAACAGTTATTTTTCCACCAGGCATTGGAATCTGCTGTGCTGAGAATTTTTAGTGAACATATTCCTTGTTTTAAAGCAGCGTTAATTACCATGTATATTGGTTTCTTATGACATCTTCAGCTTCAACTACGGTTTATGAAGCATCCAATTTGCAATGGGAAAGCAGGATGCCAGCTACCATAAATAAACAAATAGAGAACTTCTGAGAAACCTACATTTAATTCCTCTCCACAAGAAAATTGCTCTATTTGATGCATTTATACCTGCCTTTTCCACCGAAGGCTTCAGAATATATATATAAAATCAGGCTATAGAGTTTCATGTGGCCTATTTTTAGAATATTCATGACTGGGAGAGACATGATAACAAGGTCAGCCAATGAATGGGCATAGCAACTAAGTCAACCAATGGAAGCTTAAACAGAACTGGGAAGAATGGAAACGGAAACAAGACTCTGTCTGCTCTGAACTCTGAAATGAAGCTAACTGTTCTCTCCTGCTTGTGTTCTGCTTGTAACTTCTACCACGTTGAAAGAATCTACTATTGGTAATGTACATTTATTCATCTGTTATTATGTATATAAAGAAGTTAATGGATCCAGCTGAATTGGTTATTTGTGTGTGTTTTCTTGATTTGATTTTTCTGCAACAAACTCTGACACCCATCTACACTGATTTTGCCATATCTATACTAGAAAGGGTTCAACTATACACCTGGTATAGCTGATTTCAATTAGGAAGAAATCACTAAGAGGCAAACTTTGATTTTCCATGTCCATTCCATAGAACTGTTCACTCAATTTTCCCAACAAAGCTTGGTTGGCAGATCTTGAGGTTCTAGTAACAGCAACATGGCCAGCCTGAAATGTCCTGACTCCAGCATAACAAAAGAATCAAAACATCCTAATTACTCCTTAAAAGAAGTAATCTGCAACATTTAATATAATAATCAAAACTTGAGATAGCAATTATTTCCCCAGCAGCGGGTTCAGCTTGGGAAGATAGTTTCATAATTACAGGCTAGAAACAACTTTCCTTTGTAGTCACCAGTTTCCATCAACAAAAAGTATTAAGAGGAGGATAAGTAATCTAAATTGAAGTCTAATATACAAGAAATAGAAGGAAGAAACTCACAGATGTCTTTCCCTTAATTCATCAGTAAATAAAATATTTTTATCTAATATTATCTATCATTATTTTCAGTATTGTTAAAAAAAGATTGTGAGACTCTCGAAAGAATGAAGCAACAAAGATGATTTGGGAGCTGGAGGCTAAAACATATGAGGTACAGTTGCAGGAATTGGGTATGTCTAGTCTAGTGAAAAGAAGGACCATGGGAGACATGATAGCATGTCAGAGAATTCATGACTGGCAGAGACATGGTAACAAGGTCAGCCAATGAATAGGGCTTAGTAACAAGGTCAGCCAGTGGGAGCTGAGACAGTAAGGAGCCTGGGTGTGGCTTAGCTGTGCTAAGCTCTGAGAAATGAAACTGAAACTAGTCTGTGCTGAAAACTAAACCGGCCTGCTGCTCTGACCTGAAACTGAAGAATCACTCTTGATATTGTATACATTACTTCATTTGTTATTATGTATATAAAGATAAGTTAATGAATCCTGTTGAATCGGTCACCTGTGTGTAACATCTAGGTAACATCAACAGTGCACTGCAATGAAACCACCAAGCTCAGACAGCACTAAAGACCCTGAGCTACAAATATTCTCTTCTACAGAGACATTAATGTTCAGGCAAAAGTGGCAAGATTTGTATGATGTTACAAACATGGTTGAATAAATTCAAGCTATTCAAGCTGAGAACCAAGTTTAATTTTTAAGAATCAAGTCCAAAAAAAATATAGTCTATTTTAAAAAAAAGCACTTATGGCCCATCTTCATTTCATTAATTTGAGCACAAGATCTGGTCTAATTTGATATCCAAAGTCACCCAGTAAACTTTATAGTTCATATGGATTTGTAGCAGTTCTTCCTATTCTAAGTCCAACATGTGAAACATAATACGGTAGTGGTCTAACTTTCTCTCACATTTAAATTGTTCAGTTCCATGTGCTTCCTGTCTTATTTATGAAGAGATGAATGGATTTTAGTTCATTCTTGTTTTTAAAAAGGCACAAAAGAAATTATCCCTGATTACTAGGGAGAATTTATGAATATCTCAGATTCCTCCCCTACCTCCAATCCAGCAATGAAATATTGATATTACTCTACCAGTTATGTACAAAATCCCAGGAAACAAACATAATGTGTGCTGCAAAAATGTCAAAGAATTCCATAATCCTGTATGAACTGGACAGCATTTGCCTGACAGAATAATTCTTACAGCTTCTGGGGAATTTTTGGATGTTACAACTTCAATTACCTTAAGGTAGAAATTCCAAATTGCCTGAACTTTAGTCACTGGAAAGTCTAAATGCATTAGGTATCCTCTCTGTTAACCAAGATCGCGATTCCCACTGTGCAAACAGAATTCACTTTGATTCCAATAAACAATTTAAATGAAAGCATGTGCTCTCTGAACCAATCAGAAATTAGTTTCCATCGAATATACACTTCTGCTGCCACCTACTGAGAATACAATATAGTGATATCTTGTCCTTTCAAACAGTGATGGGGAAGTATTCCCTGCTTATTTCATTTCATTTATTTAGTTTGTCAAACATGTAAAAGACAACAGATATAAGTATAAACTTAAATATGAACACAGTAAATGGGTATGAATAAATGGAGACAGTAGGACAGGGGCAATAGGCACCTTAGGACCTCTTAGGAATGGGATGAGGTTGACAGTAGACAGCCTTAAGTTAAAATTATGGGGGTTTGGGGATGTAACAATAGAGTCAGGTAGTACATTCCAGGCATTGAACACTCTGTTGCTGAAGTCGTATTTTCTGCAATTGAGTTTGGAACGGTTTACCTTGAGTTTGTATCTATTTTTTGCTCATGTATTATTGTGGTTGAAGCTGAAGTAGTCATTGACAGGTAGGACATTGTAGTGAATAATTTTGTGTCCTACACTTTGGTCAGAGAGTAGGCAGAGTAGTTCTAGGTTTTCCAAGCCCAAAATTTCAAGGCTGCTGGCATAGGGTATTCTATTGTGAGTAGTGGAGTTAAGTGCTTTTCCTATGAAATACCTCTGGACTCTCTCAATTGTATTAATATCCAATATACAGTGTGGATTCCAGGCAGGCGAGCTGTGCTCGAGAATTGCTCTAGCAAAGGTTTTGTGCGCCCGAGTTTGCAGTACAATATTACTGGAGAAGAAGCTTCACAAGATCAGGTTAACAACTCTTAATGCCTTTTTGGCAATGCTGTTACAGTGGGCTCTGGCACTTAGGTCTTTTGAGATGAGTACTCCTAAATCCCTGACACAGTGAGGGTCGTATATGAGGTCATATCCACCTAGCTTGTATTTGGGGTTCTGATTTTGTTGCCAATGTATAAGACAGAGGATTTGTTGGTTGAGATTTGGAGTTGCCAATTGTTTAACCATTCTGATACCATATTACCTTAACAATGTTTTTGGACAATACTGGTCATACATGTCTTCATATGTGAGACAGGAAACACTTGAGATGGGGATGATTTAAATGCACAGAACATTAGGTCACTGCCATAGTATGCTTAAAACGTTGGCATTAGAATAGGGAGACCCATTTCAAATCCAAATGCTGGGTAACGTAAGGACATCATTCTTTGTCAGCTGAGTTTACCTGAGAGAGTTCCTTTGGGCATAAAAATAGATATTATTGCTTTATTACCCTTGTCATTTCAAACCAAGATTCATAGCCGTAGTCAGTCATACTCATTCCTCTTTTCTGCCACTAATGTTTTATTCCAACCAGAGTTGACTCAACTTAAGAATTCCCCCTGGGAGAACATATTTTTTGGAAGCTCAAAGGATTACTGGCTGCCAGGCAAGAAGACGTACATCTTCAAAAGTCCATTGATATGAAAACAGAGGCAGACCCTTTAGAGGAAAAGAGCCCCTTGTATCTAGATCAAAAGATGGCAACTGTAAACTGAGTTGAAGGCCTGGCAAAGGTCAAGACCAGCAACCCAATAAAGAACTGACAAATGCAAGGGAAGAGACAAAAGACAGAAGTGGGAGGTCAATAAATAAGCAAACTGAGCCACCTTCTGAATGTACTTTGCTTCTTGGAGTCTATTTGCCTCTTGATCAGTCTATTGGCAGGAGCTGGGATGAAGACAGGCGCTCAACCCGTGTGGAGCTCAGGTCTCGAACCTGAGCTGCTGGCTTTGCAGCCGACAAGGCCAGCATCTTAACTGCTGAGCCACTACGACGTCCCTCAGACTGAAAGCTGGCAAGAAATGTCCTAATGGGACTTTGATGACAGAACCAATTCCCAAGAGTGGTAATGCCACTAAATGGGTTCAAGGAGATAGTCATACTTTGGAAATGCTTTCATTTGGATTCACCGCTGCCTGCCTCCAATTCTATAACATTGGAATTCTGTCATTGGCAAAAAAAGAGTTCTGAACGTGTCGCTCCACAGCCAGACTTTAACTGATACACATTCTTTTTGCAAAAGTAAGATGGGGAAAAAGTGGAGGGTGGGTGGGAGAGAGAGAAAGAGAGCGAGAGAGCACATGTGTGGTTAACTCATTTCATGGATCCCACTGTTCCCTTTTCCTATCTTTCTTGTACCTTCTGAAATTGTTGATAGCAGAGTAAATGTCCAGATGGCAAACACAAAAACTGGAGAAGACAAATGAGCCAGCAGCAAGATGAAAGTGCACGGAGAATGGTTTCCTACAAACTCTGATTAAACTTCATCCTTCTACCTCCCCCTAGTCTTGATTTATAGGATATACATCCCTGCCTCCATGTCCCTTGCCTGTCATTTTATTAAGGTGGTGGCAATTTAGAAGACCCACAGATTTCTACATCTCATTTTCTCCTAATACAGAGGAAAGGAAGGAGGTGGTAAAATGTTTAATCATTTTGGTCATCCTAAAATAATTGCTCTGTGTCTGAAAGCATGTGGGGGGGGGAGGTTTTACAACTCTACAGGTAGTTGGAAAAGCAAGACAACAAGTCTTCTTTTTGACCATGAGTGATGGTATATTTATTATGGCACCCAATGAGATAATCATTTTAAAAACTGTCTCAATTCTTCCCACTAATGGGAATTATTTGTACAAATGTTATCTTCTGCTTAAAAGTGTCTTTATTGTGTTTGGTGTTAATTCAAGGTTTTTGGAACCTACTAATGTCTTTCTCCAAAAAGGTTTAGGAGATGGTTACAATAAGGGAACACTCCAATCATCTCCAATTAGAACTCAGATATCCAACCTTGTCAACTTTAAGAACTGTGAACTTCAACTGCTAAAATTCTCCAGCCATCATGGATAGTTGAGGAATTCTGGGAGCTGAAGTCTCCACAGGTCTTAAAGTTACCAAGTTTGTTCACTCCTAAATTAGAATGTCTCCACTTACTGATGCTATATGATGACCACAACCAACTGGCTGATCAACCAAGTCAAGCAAGGTTGATTTCCCAGAAGATTCAGCAGTTCCAACTTCATTTCAGCAAACTTTAACATATTTCTAACACAGATCCCAATTGATCGATATTGTTTTTCTGCAGCACGCAAAACCTGTTCAGATCAAATAAGTGCAAGCCAGAATTCAGAAATCTACATTTTTATTTTGATTAGCTCCTTCTGATTACACCTGCCAGTCATGGTCATGCAGTGGCCACAAATTGTTGCCATACTGAGCAATTGGTCCTGCTTAATAAAAACCATGCCTGCCTGATCAGAATTTATCAGGAAACTGTGTTTGTCATTTCCCACTATCATGGGGTTAGGAAGGTTGAGGCCAGAGGGAGATATTTCTCAATATACAGCTCCTAAAATATGAGGCAGTTTTCCCCCAGAAAGTAGATTGGCTTTGAATCATTCTCCTTCCCGAAGAAATTAGAGTGGAGCTTCCCGAGAGAGCTTTTAAAGTTTTGGTAAGTTTTCTTTCAGGTTTAAAATAAAATGAATTGATTTTAACTTTTAAAGTTAGTTGATTTGGGAAACACTGTATATGTGAATTGTTACAGATTTAATTTTTGCAATATATTATTATATTGTGGCTGCTTTACATTTAGCAATTATTAGAGTCGTGGTGGCGCAATGGTTAGAGTGCAGTACTGCAGACAACTTTTGCTGGCTGCTGGCTGCCTGCAATTTGGCAGTTCGAGTCTCACCAGACTCAAGGTCGACTCAGCCTTCCATCCTTCTGAGGTTGGTAAAATGAGGACCCAGATTATTGGGAGCAATATGCTGGCTCTGTAAACTGCTTAGAGAAAGTGGTATGTAAGTCTAAGTGCTATTGCAGTGGCTTAGGAATCTAATAAATAAACAATACATCCTTCCATTTTTCACATAGGAAATAATGAATATGATTGAGTTTATGGAGAAGAGAAGGAAGAACTGGGTTGGAGTTAAAAATGTCATTAGTTTAGAGTCCTTACGTTGTCACAAAGGATCCAAGTTCATCCCCACCCCTTGAATTCCATTGACCCTTATCTAGTGCCAATTTACTGCTGACTATTAGTTGAGTTCAGGGCAGGGGTGAAATTCAGCAGGTTCTGGAGCAGAAAATGAGTAGTTTGGAGAACCGGCAAATATCACCTCTGGCTGGCCCCATAATGGGGTGGGAATGGAGATTTTGCGGTATCCTTCCCCTGCCACGCCCACCAAGCCACACCCACTGAACCGGTAGTAAAAAAAAAATGAATTTTACCATTGGTTCAGGGGGTGCAGGGGCTCATTGGTTAAAGGCTGGAAAGCTGACAACCTGGGTTCGAGACCTGAGTGCAATGCAATGGGGTGAGCTTACGTTCCTCGCTCCAGCTCCTACCCAGCTAGCAGTTTGAAAGCATGCAAAGGCAAGTAGATAAAATAGGTACCACTTCAGTGGAAAAGTATTCCAGGCATGTTTGGTGTATAGTCATAGCTGACCACGTTGGAAAATTTCTTTGGATAAAACTTGCTCCCTTGGCCAAGAAACAGAGATGAGAACTGCCCCCTAGAGTTGGACAGGACTGCACTGGGAAACCTTTACCATTACTATTAGTTGACTAGATGGTATAGTTGACTTGGGTATAATAAGCTTTAGTAAATCATCAATGCTGCAACCTTAGGAATGGTCCTGATTCTTTACGCCTGATGATTTACTAATTAAAAGCGGCAGGGAAAAATTATATCCATTGGGTTAAGGGGGGTGAACCAAAGAAGGCAGAGAAAATAAAATCAAAAGCAGGAAAATGGAAAATCCTAGTCTTGATCACATTAGTGATGTGGCTCGCAGCCACCCTGCTGTAAAGCGAGAACATAAACCAATAGACAAGCCAATAATTGACTACATGCCAAAATTATGTTCCTATGATGTCTTTAGATGAATTGCATATGCAGCAATTCACAGAAAATCCCAATCAGAGAGCTGCATCCAAATTCGTAATGTGGGATGGTAGCTCCATGAGTGAAGAATGCAGCATGATGTGAGAAGGAGTATTTGTATATTAAGAAAAGAGTCTGAAACCCACTTTTTAAAAAAAAATCACAGATGCACAGATACAGACACATAAAATCTTGGCTTTGGCCTTCAGATATATCCGAAGCCATGGCTGGCTCATCATTTTTCATGAGTTGGAAAGTTTAAAAGAATCTCAGATTGCAATTCTGCAAATGTTATTCTATCTTATTCTGTTCTCTCCCTCATCCCAACTCAGCTCACTAGGTTGTCATGTGGAAAATAAGAAAGACGAACAGGTGTTGTTCTCCATCTTGGTTTATTTGTAAAAAAAAAAAGTGATATAAATAAATGAATAAATAAAATATGTGTAGGGCAGTCTAGATTTTTCCCTAATTCCAACCACATACCTTTGGAGCAGCCAGTGCTCAAACACCCCCAGAATCTTTATTTGTGTTAACATTCTGCTTCCCCACTTGTGTTTCAAAAAAGACAGACACACTGGGCATGCAAATTCCTAAGCTGTTGGTGTCACCAAAAAAAAAAGATTTTGAAACAATCACAGATTGCACGCAGCCTGTCCTGTCCCCTCATTCTCTCAGACAAGAAATCTCAAAAAAGGCAAGTGAGGGAAGAGAGGATAATGGTTTAAATAAGATCCTCAACCAGTTTCTCATATTTTCACATAGGCTGCAAACATGTACTAAATCCATTAACAGTTTCAGGTTGAAGAGATCTTAGTGCAGACCCCCTGCACGGAGTTAGAGATGATTAGACACTCAAATAATCTAATGGACAGGTAGACATCTTTTTTATTCCTGAAGAGATCCATAACTTTCATCAGAATATAATCAAGAAGGCCACTTCAGAGGGAAAATCTGCTTGTAAGTTCTTTCCCCATCCTTCAGTTTTGTATTTTGATCTCAGAGAGGCTACAGATGCCTTCAGCGAAGGGGGAAGTGATCTGACAGCTTTTGACACTTTCCCTCTTTGGTAAACTCAGAACATAGCCATGGGCCTGTTAAAAATGCTGCATTAGCTCTAGGTAAGAAACAGGACAGATTCTGATTTGCCTGATGTATTTTGCTCCATTTCTGGAACTCCAAAAACATTTAATGAGAAACTGATAGAAAAGGCTCAGGTTGAGAACTAAAAAAAAAAAACATATATCCTCGAATCTAATGATTTGTTTTTGATATCCAGATAGAAGTCATCTCACATCAGACCCACTTCTGGTTATCCTAAATAATCCCAGTTCACCTCACGGGGCTGTTGTCTTCCTTATTAATAAAATATTAAAAGACATAATAGTGATCTTCTACTGCAGATTTTGCAATAAATTGTAATTTAATTTCTGGGTACTTTGTGTGTTGTAGAACACCAGTGTTTCCTCCTGCTCTAGGATTAAACTACAGTTTTCCAATGTGCTTGTAATACTGACATCCGGCATAAATCATGCTAAAGAAGCAAACCATTTTATAGTTGTTTTGCAGGACAAATAGCAATAGCACTTAGAGTTACATACTGCTTCCCAGTGCTTTTACAGCCCTCTCTAAGCAGTTTACAGAGTCAGCCTCTTGCCCTCAACAATCTGGGTCCTCATTTTACCCACCTCGGAAGGATGGAAGGCTGAGTCAACCTTGAGCCTGGTGAGATTTGAACTGCCGAACTACAGCCAGCAGTCAACAGAAGTAGCCTCCAGTACTCCACTCTAACCACTGCACCACTATGGCTTTAATGTTAAGAACTCCACTGGACTAGACTGTAAGTTTATATAAGTTCATCATTCTTACCCTGTACAAGTGACTAGAGAACTGCTTTGGGGATAATGACCATCAAAAGAAGCAATCTTTTCAGCTGCTTGACTCTAGCATCTGATATTCAGGCTTGCACAATATTTATTTTCAGCCATTGATATGAACTTAAGTTATACATTTTCCCAATCAATATCCACTACTGCAGATACTCCCATTTCCTTCACTGCCTCAAAGGTGACAGTGATGACTGGTAGAGATAAGTCTAGCAAAGCTCAATGTTCTGTCCATCCTGAGACCTCCAATTGAGCTGTGAGGATCTGTGACATCTGGACCACTGGATGGAGAAATTAGGATGGTAACAATGGCAATTCCGTGTTCTTGAAAGAGCACGGGCAAAAACAAAAAAGAGATGGCATGTTTGCCCATCAAGATCATTTGAGTTGGGTCCCACTTGATTAACAATGTGCTGGAGCTGGAAAGTAGGTTAGTGGGGTGGGGAGAGAATGGGGATTTTACAGTATCCTAGCCCTGGAGTGTGGTGGAAATGGAGATTTTACAGTATTCTTCCCCGGAGTGGGGAGGGAATGAGGATTTTGCAATATCCTTCCCCTGGAGTGGGGAGGGAATGGGGATTTTGTAGTACCCTTCTCCTGGAGTGAAGAGGGAATGGGGATTTTGCACTATCCTTCCCCTGCCATGCCCACCAAGCCACACCCACCAAGTCACACCACACCCACAGAACCGGGGGTAGCTGCTTGGGCTGTCACTGAAGATGGAACTTGCATGGAGATTGACAGAGCTCTCATTGCTTATTCTGCTCTCCTTATACCCACCACATAGTCAGGATGGGCACCTAGTCAGGTCTGGTTTATTAAAATAATTGCACTTACTTGATTAATCAACCATTCTTCAACAAACCATGTGTTATCAGAAGAATCTGAAGAAATGTAATATTTTAACATTGGAGAGAGGGGGGGCAGGAGGGAGGGAGGGAGGGAGATTCGATTGAATCCAAAGAAACATAAGCTTTGCTCCACCATTCATTCATGCAGCTCACGAACTGTAAGTGCCAGTCTTCACCCAACTATCAGAATGTAAAAGAGACAGCCCATCATGGCAGGGATTACAAACATTGATTGAAATGAAATCAAATACCATATGTTCTGTGTAAACCGAGGACTAAATTTATAGTTATGGTAATTGCATCATTAGACCTAAGCATTTGAGGGCATCACATGTTCCAATGGTCACTCAATAAGAAATATTGATCAACAACTTTGCCAGCACCTGTAATCTTCATAAATAGCACACATTATTTTGCAAAGTGTGCATTCGCTCCGGCCTACAACCTGCTCCTTTCTGAATGCCATATTGCAGCTATGTTGGTAGAGCTGTTGTTTACAGAGCTTGCATAATGACTGCATAGCTTCCAAGCTGCTGGGAAATCAGGACAATAAGCTTAATGCACGTTTGGCTTTTGATTGAGCAAGTCTATTTTGGTCCACAAAGATTTTAATACTTGTTGGTTGTGGCCTGTTCGCTGCCAGCACCTCCTGCAGCCAAATCAGATGAGGAGTCAGGGTCAGCATCAAGGCAACCTGAGAACTCCCAGGGGGAAGAGGCAATGGAGCTGTCAGAGAGAGAGAGAGGTGGAGCCAGGGCCATCTGTCAGCCCTCAGATGGAGAGTCAACACCCCCCCAGGTCTGGAGGTGGCTGATTAGGAAGAGGAGGAACAGCTGGGTCCAGTGCCTGATGCACGGATGTGCAGAAGGCAGAGGAGAGGAGAGCAGTGGAAATCTGTGTGCTGATCCTTGGGATGGAAGAGCCACTGCTGCTAGAGAAGCCTTCCCCTAGCTCTTGTGATAAAAGGTAGGGGTCAGAGATAAATAGATGAGGCAGACAACTATTAATCTCCCTGCCGGACGGGCTTGTTAGCCTGTGGTGAGGGAGAATTTTTTTTGCTGGGGCTGCTGGTGCTCCTAATAAAGGAATCTTTGAGTTAGCTTCGGATGGTTTGTCATGTTTGGGGAGCTGGGTCAGAACATCGTTCATTGTATTTCGGATTCCTAAGTTGCTACTGTAGTGTAGAGGGACAGTGTGATGGCTCAGCATTAAGATGTTGGGTTTGTTGGCTGGAAAAGCCAACAGCCCAGGTTCGAGACCCGAGTGCCACATGATGAGGTGAGCTCCTGTTACTTTCCCCAGCTCCTGCCAAACTAGCAGTCCGAAAGCATGGAAATGCAAGTAGATAAATAGGTACCACTTTGGTGGGAAGGTAACACTGCTCTGTGACATCATGCTGGTCACTTGACTGCTGAAATGTCTTTGGACAATGGCCTTGAAGCCAAGATGAACACTACCCCCTAAACCTGGCATCAGAGGTGGTATTCAGCAGGTTCTGACCAGTTCTGGAGAACCGGTAGCGGAAATTTTGAGTAGTTCAGAGAACCGGTAAATACCACCTCTGACTAGCCCCGCCCCCATCTATTCTCTGCCTCCCAAGTCCCAGCTGATTGGGAGGGAATGGGGATTTTGTAGTATCCTTCCCCTGCCATGCCCACCAAGCCACACCCACCAAGCCATGCCCACAGAACCGGTAGTAAAAAAAAATTGAACCCCACCACTGCCTGGCAACGACTAGCAGAGTAAAATCTACAGGAAGTCCTTTACCTTTTACTACAGTGTAGGAGAGATACATCCTTTATCAAAGGGTAAAAGAGATAATGACTTGACCCTCTGATTCTACTTCACTTGCATTAAGCCAAGGAGACTTCATCCATGAAAGTATTAACAAATGTATTGCTTCAAGAGTAGACCAGACCAAATAGAGGATAAAGCTCCCCAGAAGGCAGTTCAGGACAGATGGATGCAACCGTCTTCTGAAAGCATCCGTATGGAAAGGTGAGAAAACAGTAGCATGATTAATTCACAGATGGCAGTTTGCTAGCACGAATAAAAAGCTAGAGGTGTCCATGGGTTTGCCTATTCACTTTTTTCTGCAGCTCTATTTTCTCTTTATATCTGCATATTTATTTTATAAAATGTCAGTCCTGATTGTCACGGATCAAAATTTCTCCATGCGCAGATACAAAACTTTGCAATTATTTACACAACATTAAAGTGATTTTTGTTTCCAAATGTTACTGCAAGTAAAGCCCACACTTTCAATACAGTCGTACTTTTAAAAGTATAAAAGTACTGCCAAGACCAGAGAAAATGCGTAACAGAGACCATCAATAGAAATATTTAAACCTCCATAGCACCAGTTTAATTAAAGGCCTTGGTGTACAGATACAGTTTTGCTTGAAGCTGAAAGTTTATGAGGCTTAGTACCAACTACAGTATCTTTGAATACGGAGGAGATTCCACAACTGGGACACTAATATTGTCATTGCCTTCTCATCTTAGAGACTACAGTCTCAAAAGACCATCTTCCTTACACTGTAATATGTAAGAAGGTAAATTGATGTCGGATAAGGGAAGATAGAGGGATGCTGTGGCTCAGTGGCTAAGACGTTGGGCTTGTCGATCAGAAAGGTCAGCATTTCGGCGGTTCGAATCCCTAGCGCATTTAATGGAGTGAGCTCCCGTTATTTGTCCCAGCTTCTGCCAACCTAGCAGTTCGAAAGCATGTAAAAATGCAAGTAGAAAAATAGGAACCACCTTTGGTGGGAAGGTAACAGCGTACCATGCGCCTTTGGCCACATGACCACGGAGACGTCTTCAGACAGCGCTGGCTCTTTGGCTTTGAAACAGAGATGAGCATCACCCCCTAGAGCCGGGAACAGCTAGCACTATGTGTGAGGGGAACTTTTACCTTTTAAGGGAAGATATAAGGGGCATGATAGCTCAGTGGTTAAATATGCTGAGCTTGTCAGCTGGAAAACTGACAGTCCAGGTTTGAGACCTGAGTACCACACAAGGAATGAGCGCCTGTCCCTGCCTCAGCGCCTACCTACCTAGCAATCAAAAGCATACAAATACAAGTAGATAAATAGGTACCACTTTGGTGGGAAGGTAACAGCCTTCCATGCCTCTAGGTGTATAGTCATGCTGGCCACATAACCACAAAAACATATTCTAGGGTTAGGGTTAGGGTTAGAGTTATCTATAAATATGCATTTGTAACATGATCTAAAGATGGGTTGTAACAACATCATTTCAAAGCCATTTATTCGCAGAAAATGTGTTGTTTCAGTTTGATATATTTTAAATGAAATATTTTTTTTAAAAAAAAGACTCATAAGAAATGAAAAAAAATATCCAGAGTTAATGCAAAGGCTTAAGGAATATCCCACGCCAAACTTGAGGGAGAGTGGAGGAAGAAATAACTGGAGTTTAAAAATGCTGTTATATGCATATTTAATATAAAATATGCCCTGCAGAGTTTAATTAGTTTATTCCCAAGTGAATGCATAAAAGACATAGCAAAATGAAATGTTGATGAAATGTGTTTGTGTGCATGCATATATACAGAATGAAATTTAATAAAAACAATACTCTCTGTGTCACTGGGCCAATTTCATCAGTATTGGGTTGAACTGCTTCTTTTTTAGATATATGCACATAATTCCATGCACATACTTACTTCATTAAAAATGCAATAGCTATCCGAAAAAGATGCATCCCCTTGTTTCCACATATATTGTAAGATACACGCTTCTTCTAAAGTGATGCCTTAAATCATACCCACAGATTCTAAAAGTGATAACTTCTGGGGTTTTCTTGCTTCAAAACATCAGGTTTATTCATATTCAAATGTAACAAAATTAGTTCATTGATTGGCTCTAACTCACATGGCTAATAAGCTAGGAATACTTTAATCAAGTGCCTGTTTCCAAGCAATGTCATTGAATTTGGTTACAAACAATACGTGGGGCGGACTTAGTATTTCAAGACACACAAAATGTTTTCGTAAGGCTTGGAAGCAAACACAATCCAGATATGAATAGAATAACAGAGTTGGAAGGGACCTTGAAAGTCTTCTAGTCCAACCCCCTGCTTAGAGAGGGAACTCTACACCACTTTAGACAAATGGATATCCAACATCTTCTTAAAAACGCCCAATGTTGGAGCATTCACAACTTCTGGAGGCAAGTCATTCCACTGATTATTTGCTCTCAGGAAATTTATCCTTAGTTCTAAGTTGCTTCTCTCCTTGATTAGTTTCCACCCATTGCTTCTTGTCCTGCCTTCTGGTGCTTTGGAAAATAGTTTGACTTCCTCTTCTTTGTGGCAACTCCTGAGATATTGGAACACTGTTATCATGTCACCCCTAGTCCTTCTTTTCATTAAACTAGACATACCCAGTTCCTGCAACCGTTCTTCATATGTTTTAGCCTCCAGTCCCCTAATCATCTTTCTTGCTCTTCTCTGCACTCTTTCTAGAGTCTCCACATCTTTTCTACATCGTGGTGACCCCAACTGGATGCCATATTCCAAGTGTGGCCTTACCAAGGCATTATACAGAAGTATCAACACTTCACATGATCTTGATTCTATCCCTCTGTTTATGCAGCTGCTTATGTAGAAAAGGAAGATTTTTCCACCATTCTAGGCTGCCACCTAATTCCTCCAAAAGCCATGAATTTAGAAATGATCTGTACATTTTTGACCTTTTGTAGAGCTTTGATGGAATCCGACTCAAAATGAAACTCAAAATGACTGTTATTGAAATTTCTAGCTCAAGTGAAATATGTATAACGAGATAAAAGAAAAAAATGCCTTCCGTTTGGAAGTTTTAAACCAATCCTCTAATTTAAAGTCCTTCCCCCGTGCAGGTTTTGACTCTCACCTTGGTCTCATCTTACCTTGATCTATCGGCTGAGCAAAAACAGGCCTCTGCCTTAAAGATTTATGCCCTTGTATTGCGCAATTACTTTAGGGCCCAAGCTCCCTAGCAAAAGTTCCTTGATTTATCTTTCTTGCAGTGGTGATCTTTACCCTGTGCCATAACCATGAAGGTCATAAGAGGAGATGTTTTGGCCAGTTCTTGGAACACATTGGTTGCCAGCATTACTTAATTTGCTGCACTCTCAGAACACAAGGAGAGTGGGTAGGAGAATCCATGCTTTGTTATATATCCTGATCTGGAGACTCCATTTATTTATTTATTACATTTATATGCCACCCATCTTAATATTGTAAGGTAAAGGTAAAGGTTCCCCACGCACATATGTGCTGGTTATTCCTGTCTTTAGGGGGTGGTGCTCATCTCCGTTTCAAAGCCAAAAAGCCAGCACTGTCCAAAGACGTCTCCGTGGTCATGTGGCCGGCATGACTAAACACCGAAGGCGCACGGAATGCTGTTACCTTCCTACCAAAGTGTTCCCTATTTTTCTACTTGCATTTTTACGTGCTTTCGAACTGCTAGGTTGGCAGAAGCTGGGAGAAGTAACCGGAGCTCAATCTGCTACACGGCGCTAGGGATTCGAACCGCCAAACCTTTCTGATTGACAAGTTTAGCATCTTAGCCACTGAGCCACCGCATCCTACATCTCATTATTGTAGTGACACTATTGGGCAGTTTATGAAATGATAAAAGGATTGAAAAGGTAACACAAAGATTTCAGAAGGAAGGCTGAGAAAATCTCTACAGACCCTTCCCATGCTGGACATAAACTCCAACTCCTCCCCTTGGGAAGTCACTATAGAGCACTTCACACCACAAACAACTGGATGCAGGGACAGTTTTTTCCCTTGGGGCATCACTCTGCCGATCACGTTAATTCTCACAAAACTGTCTCTTATGTCATTGTATTCATATTATATGACTGTAGTGTTATCACTATCCTTCTTATCTTTTTTACTACCCCTTCTTAATGGTATTATTATTATTATGGTTAGTATTACTCTGTTGCTTTTCATGTGCACCGAGAGTTTCTGCACCGGATACAAATTCCTTATGCGTCTAATCATATTTGGCCAAATAAAGTATTCTGTTAAAATTGAGAAGAGACGACATAAAGTATGGATCAGTGATTGGTTGCTGCCAGTTCCGCCCGATTCAGCTGAACCGGTAGTGGAATTCAGGCCTGGATTGCAGAACTGGCAGCGACCCAGGTCTGCTACGCCCCTGAACCGGTTCCCTTGCTGCTGCTTGGCTGCCGCCATTTTGGATTTTTGTGACTGCACGTACATTGAACTGTGCACATGCACCCATGCAAAGTGGCACGTTGCACACAGGTTGTCAACCGGTAGTAACACTGGCAACAACCCATCCCTGGTATGGATCTTCTCTCCACCCCCTCCATAAAGCAGCTGTCAGGCCTGTAGTTATGTTTCTTTTAGGATCTTTGGCCTGCCACACTTTCTTATAATTTCTTATGCTGTTTCATTAGTGTAGTAGTTGGGAGGGGGGATAGAAAGGAGTAGGATTGTGGAATGTTTTGTTGTCATTCTTTCTAGAAGCTCAAGGTCATCTTTTGTCTCCACACCTCGACACCTGACTGGAAGCAGAGGGGTGTAGATGCCAGCGTGGAAGATGATGATTGGAACATGTGATGGATTATGGGGTGTGGGGATAGATCATGAACTTTCAACTGGGTGGAATTCCAGGAAGAGAATCAGAGTTGAATTTCCATAGCAGAGTGCCAACATGCCTGTATGATTAAATTGGAACTTTAAGGATGATTCTGCCTTTGTCTCTGATTGATTTCATGCATGATATTTGGAACGCTGACAGCAGCTCTCTCGGGGACCCAGGGCGACCAGCAGAGCCACCTTTTAAGGCTCTAGAGGACCAAGAGTTTGGTGGTCAACCTCACCTACAAAGGGATATTTGTAGAAGGTGGGAACTACAGCAAAAAAGGCTCTTCTCCTGGACCATTCTTTAGCAGATGGGATCTGAAATAGACCTCTTCCGCTGGATGGGTCCATGCCATTGAAATGAAACAGCTCCTCAGATACCCTGGCTTCATTCGGGATGTGTTCTCAACCACACATAAGAAACAAGGTCTATGACAACTCACGACAACCAACTTACCACAGCTAACTTGTTGCGGGGCAACTCACCATGGTCAACTCGCCGTGGGACAAGGGTTACACTAATATCAGTGAAATAGTGGAATAGAATTATTAAAGAAAAGATGCCAAAGGAGGGACAAAATGAAATGTCAATGGGAAAAATTAAAATATTTTTTTAAAAAAATCATTTTAAATAATTAAATTGAATCATTAAATTGTCCCGCAGTGAATTGTCCCCATGGCAAATTGGCCATATCAAGTTCTCTCACAGTGAGTTGGCTGCGGCGAATTGGCTGCAGCAAGTTGTCCCATACCGTAACAAGCACATGCTCAATATTTGCCCCCGCTGTTCCATATCACTGGATTTATCTTAATCTAGTCCATGGGTAAGACAGGCTTCCGTCATCCTCAACCGGAGGAGTATTTTGTTCTATATTTTGACACAGTCCAATGACAATTTCAAGATAGTTAAAGCCCATAAGGACTTTATCTAGCAGGCTGACTACAGAAATAGGGAACAGACAGAATAGAGGCAGGATGGGGATCAGCAATGAAGGATGGCAAATTTCATGCCGGTATTATTTTCCATCAACTTAAAGATGAGTTAAAGGACATTTCAGCTCAGTAATGAGAAAAGGTTCTGCCATGCACTAGGAAAGCAGTCTTTGGACGCTGTCCATCTTGGAATTTGCAATGCCATTGTTGGCTCCAAAAAAGGCATTAATAAATTGCATAATGCTAATTCATGATACGAGCACCTGACTATTAAACAATGTTCTAGTGCATACTATTAAGAAAAATAAATGGTGAATTAATGCCAAAAAAATTATTTAGAACAGACTTTGGAATGCACACAAAACTAGACTCAACTAGGAAAAGATTGATACATCTATTAGTACCAGAAATGTGAGCAAGTGTCACCATGAAGTAGACTTAAAATGTGATGTTTTTTTTCCAATACAAGTTCTCTTGCAATCAAAACCCCCTGGGTCAAAGGAAGACTAAACTCTCAGCTTGTAATCAAGCCTGAAATACAGCAGGAGGTAGATATGATAATGACCCCGAAACAGATACCTTTGAAAAGATAATAACTAGAGCCATGGATATTATTACTAGGGTAATAGGCTAGACTGAGCAGTATAAAAGAAAAATTCAAAAGAAGGCAATGCCAAGTAACCTCCATAGTGTTGCAAATAAACAAGAAACACATCAACTGAGGCATTTATATAATCATTAGGAGTTGAATATACTCAAAGGATATATTATTAATTATATACTACTGTTAGGCCTAAGGCCAAAAACAATACAGTAAAATCCAATCAGGCCCAATTCTTTATTTGCTTATACCTAAGAGACAGAATCTTGCCAGACTAAAGCTATAACCTTCTAACTTAATAAATATACCTTGGGAGATTCTAGGGTGTGGCCTTTTTCTTCCTTAAACCATCCAAGATTGTGCAGTCTCTTGTCTTGGACCCTGTCAATGTGTTGCCTCTTTTCTGGGGAGTTGCAGCGCAATTGCACAAATCCCCACCCCACCCCAAAAAAACCCCTCACATGTGCTTCTTCTCCAGCTGTCAATTCCATCACCACTACTTCCAGAAGCAGGGACACCAGGTCTTAGAGTTCAATTGCTACTTTTAGAAAGGGGAAGTCTAGGTAAAGGTAAAGGTTCCCCTCGCAACATATGTGCTAGTCGTTCCTGACTCTAGGGGGCAATGCTCATCTCTGTTTCAAAGCCGAAGAGCTAGTGCTGCCTGAAAATGTCTCCGTGGTCATATGGCTGGCACGACTAAACACCAAAGGTGCACAGAACACTGTTACCTTCCTACCAAAGGTGGTTCCTATTTTTCTACTTGCATTTTTGGGTGCTTTCGAACTGCTAGGTTGGCAGAAGCTGGGACAAGTAACGAGAGCTCACTTATGCGGCACTAGAGATTTGAACCGCTGAACTGCTGATCTTCTGATCAACAAGCTAAGCGTCTTAGACACTGAGCCACTATGTCCCTCTAAGGCAGTGGTTCTCAACCTGTGGATTGGGACCCCTTTGGGGGTCGAACGACCCTTTCACAGGGGTCGCCTAAGACCATGGGAAAACACATATTTTTGAAAAAATTTGGAAAACATAAAATAATTTTATGGTTGGGGGTCCCCACAATATGAGGAACTATATTAAAGGGTCACTGCATTAGGAAGGTTGAGACCCACTGCTCTAAGGGGAACTCTACTCATATCCTATTTCTAGAGTTCTGTGACATTTATTTGGGCTTTGAGAGAAATGGGATGTTGAACTTGCGATACTTTCTGTCTGATCCATGGTGAAGGAGTGTAAATACTGATTTCAGTGTTACACAACAACCTAGTGTAATTTGTTCAACTCTGCCTCCCTCAAGAGGGAGAGAGGAACTCTTATCATTATGAGTGAAATTGGTGGACCAGCTTGTTCCATCCCAACAATACCATCTTCCAGCAAGGAACAATCCACCTTGTTCCGTTTTTCTGTCACCATGAATAAAACTTTCAGGATTCATCAGGATGCAATAACCTAAATAAATGTACATTATCGCTATTCTTGTTTTCTCCTGCATGTATCCACAGAATAAAAGGTTAGGTAAGTTAATTATCCAGATGCTTTTGCTTATTAGTTGAAGAAAACTATCTGAGCGCTCAGCTATTACTTACCGTCAAATTTAATTTGGTGACTAAAGCAGTCTTACCAACCTCTGAAGCCAAGATTCCATAATCAACTTAAGAAGCCATATATCCACTAAGTACTAACCAGGGGACATTCATACCCACGCAAAAATCCAGACTTTTCAGCTTTGAGGGACATTGCAAGGGCTTTGGGACTGATTGGATTCAGTAAGGTTTTTTTTTTTTACACTTCTCATGCATTTTTTCAAATAGTGACCATTCATAAGAATGTTGGGTACCAATATATTGGATTAGATGGATCACCAATCTTACAGGGGTGGGCTGCTGCAGGTTTGCCTGGGCTCATAGCTGGTTCAGAGAACCTCCAAATCCTACCCCTGGATGGTCTCTCCCACCCCGCCCCTCCAGTCCCACCCCGCCCCTCCCAGGAAACTCCACAAGCCCCATTTTTAATGCGAGTTAAGTGCAGGACCCCTGCGGAGGCTTGAGGAGGGGGAAAACAGGCCTCCTGGCCCGTTTCCAGGCTCTAGAAGGCCTCCGGAGCCTGGGGGAATCAGTTTTCGCCTTCCCAGAGGCTCAAGGAAAGCCTCTGGAGCCTGGGGAAGGCAAAAATGTGCCCCCCCCCCCACCATGGTGCAGGAAGCTGATTAGGCCACGCCCATCATGGCCACACCCACTGTGCAACCGGGCAGAGAACCCGTTGCTGAAATTTTTGATGCCCACCCCTAAATCTTACCCAGTATTCTTCTTAAAGCTATGGACAACCAGATTCATCTGGGACCCTCACCAGCTGATGAATCATCTTTAATATTTGCCTTCCATTTCCGATGCTTAATTTAGTTGATACAGAAATGCATTTCATGATTTATTTATGTGTTGTGGGAAAACCTGTTATAGTTGCCTGTAAGGAAGATTAGTTTCTCCCCAAATAATTTACCTTTAAAATGGAGGAGGGCGGAGGGGTCTTATTTTTCCTGAGAATGCAGGAAATCAGCTTTTTTTGAGAGAGAAGGAAAATCGTCTTCAGTTCAGCACTGCCTTCCTCGTATGTAACTATGGATATTCCATTTCCCCCTCGGATTTCCTGCCATTTAGTTGGGTAAAGCTGTATCATCGCAGCAGATTGCCAGATACTATAATCATCAAGTCATCTAGCCCAATATTATTGATTCTGTCAAATCAAATCAAATCAGGATAGATTCTCATACTTTAGAGATGCCATTTTAATGTCCTTGTTATTTTTTTCCAAATTGCCCTCCCTCCTTCTCTCTCTCTCTCTCTCTCTCTCTCTCTCTCTCGCTCTCTCGCTCTCTCTCTCTTGTAAAGGTTGGTGAAATAAATACATCTGACTGTTGACTTGATAGAAAGTAACTTCCAGATTTTAAACAGGAATCAGGGTCGTCCCCCCCCCAGCTCTCCTGTGATCCTGGAGATCACAGAGTAATGGAATTGTAGAGTTGAACAGAACCATAAAGGTCATTGAACGAATGACTGTAAGATCAGCTGTAGAGATCTTACCATCAGGAAGTTTTGAGTTATGTTGAAAAGAGCTCTAAGTCATTGCTACTTGTTCCTATGACTTCTGATTTTGGGAATTAATTTTTCTGTCAGTGCCCCACCAGTAACAAGATAGGGGAGCTTGCAACATAGAAAATGAAAGTCAGTGTAGAGAAAAGTAGTTTCATACTTAGGCAAGAAAAAAAAATCAAGCATACAGGTACAGATTAGGTGAAACCTTGCTCAATAGCAGTAATTGTGAGAGGAATCTTGGAGTCCTATTGGATAATCACTTAAATATGAGACAGCAGTATTAAACCATAGTTCCAATTTATTTCTTACATATTTCCATATTGTCTGTAATTTTCAATGTTTTTTTCATGCCTTTGATTTGGCTTAGCCCTAGGTAGATATATGTAAATGTCGTAATGACATCATTATTTGGGTCTAGATATGAGGAAAACAATCAATCAAGGTCAAAGTGTTTAGCTCACATCTTTTCTTTCTTTAAGTAAAAAGCCTGAAGTTGTATTTAGCATCTGGCATTCTTGGACAGTCTCTCCAACTTTCATTAGCACTGATATATTCTTTAAATATTTACTTTTGTCTATTCGCAAATACCTTTCTTAAAGCACACATTTCTAATTATTTCTGCCCATCCTTCTCTGCTGTTGTTAATATTAGTTGCAACATTCCTAAGCAAAATGAGAAATAGTAAAAACTATTGTTATTTCTAAACTATTTTAGCCGTAAAAATAGGACTGTGTGTAATTTTGGTACCTTGCGTTGTCTTATTTTTATTTTTATTTTTTTTATCAGCAGCTTCCTTTCCAAAACTAGAGAAGCATTAAAACAGTTGAATAATGGAATTGGTCATTAGTCCAGTTGAACTGTGTGTTGAGTCCATCCTGAAATAAAGCATTGGTTGATATCTTAATCGTTCTTCTTGTTGATTATTTTATTGTTATAACTTTGGTGCAATGGTTAAGGCTAAAAGTAGCACTTGTTCAGTTTTTCAGTCTAAATGGGATTGGGGTTTAGGCATTGCTCTCAGTTTGTCCATTAGACAAACCACTCAGTAGAATATTATTTGCTAAGGATAGCATCCTATTACAGCTTAAGCAACGCAAACGTAAGTACAGCTATGAATCTTCATTTACAGGCAAGATTGTGCAAAGATGAAGAGAGTGTGCATGCATCCCCCAGTGTCTAAATGTCAAGGCAAACACAGTGATCACAAGCACAATTCTCCAATTATTGAACTCTTGAGAAAAGAGCTTCCTAAAGGCATTGTGGCCCAGTGATTAGAGTGCAGTATTGTGGGCTGCTTCTGGTGATTGCCGGCTGTCTGCAATCTGGCAGTTCAAATCTCACCAGGCTCAAGGTTGACTCAGCCTTCCATCTTTCTGAGATGGATAAAATGAGTACCCAACATTGTTGGGAGCCATATGCTGACTCTGTAAACCGCTTAGAGAGGTCTGTAAAACACTGTGAAACGGTATATAAATCTAAGTGCTATTGCTATTGTAGAAGGGATTCCTATCTTCTGCTCAATCCAGGTTTTTTTTCTGGAAAATTCTCTGATGGGATCAGATTACCAAATAGTCAACATTGGGCTTCTGCCAGACCGTAGGTAGTCATCCTTTCCCAATGCCCATACTTTTGACTCTGGCTTTGTGGGCTGTCGATCGGACTGTCAGCAGTTCAAGAACCAAGCACTGTGTGATGGGGTGAGTTTAAAGATTGGTCCATTGGCACAATATAAAAAAAATGCATATGCAAAATCCGATTACTAATCAATGTGGCTCAGTATTATCAATAGTGGTTGACTAACAACTTAGTGTAGGGGCATTGCATACCAGAACAATCAGACACAAGAAAGGTTTTTCCCCAAACACCATCACTCTGCTAAACAAATAATTCCCTCAACACTGTCAAACTATTCACTAAGTCTGCATTACTATTAATCTTCTCATCGTTCTAATCATCCATCTCCTCCCACTTATGACTGTAACTTTGTTGCTTGTATTCTTATGATTTATATTGATTGTTTCCTAGTATGATTTGATTGCTTATTTGTACCCTATGACTAAGTGTTGTACCTTATGATTCTAGATGAATGTATCTTTTCTTTTTATGCACAGAGAACATATGCACCAAAGACAAATTCCTTGCATGTCCAATCTTGGCCAATAAAGAATTGTATTCTATCCTATCCTATTCCATGGGATGGGATGAGTTCCCGTTCTTGCCCCAGGTCCTGTCAACCTAGCAGTTCGAAAGCATGCAAATGCAAGTAGATAAATAGGTACCACTTTGGTGGGAAAAGAACAGTGTTCCATGCTCCTCAGAATATGGTCATGCCAACCATATGACCACGGAAGCATCTTCAGACAATGCTGGCTCTCTTGGCTAGGAAACAGCGATGAGCATTGCCTCCTAGTGTCTGGTTAGGTAAACCTTTACATTTTTTTAAAAAAAAACTTTCTACAGGTTAAAAAAAATAATTTTCTATGGAGCACGAAGAGTTACAATTTAAACATCTTTGTAAGATGGTTGAATTCTCTACATCCTGACCTGAATTTACTATCATTAGAACAGAATGGATCCCGAGCAATGAATTATGGATTGCCACTCGAGGCTTTAATTATACAACTTATCACAGATTGATTTATTGATCTGATTTGCAAAGCTTTTGTTGGCAGTGAAAAATAGTCTTAGGCTTAAGTATTTTTTTTAAATCAGCATACCTGATTTAAACCCAGCAGTAACTTTGACTGCAATCCCATTAGTACTTTACTTGAGAGTAAGATAACAATGGTATGCTTCTGAAGAGTTGTACATAGGATTATAATTTTATTTATTTAAACTATGCTTGGCTGAATATCATCAGGCAGCTAATTTGTTTAATTATGTAGCAAGTTATGTTCTGTGGGGAAAAAAAACAGCTGCCCATGTAAATTATTGCATTTCCTGCCTGATTTCTCTTTGGATGAGATTTTCCATGCAATTAATACAGGCTGAAACTTGCAAATGCAAACAGTAGAAACTAGATCAGAAAAAATATTGCTTATTCAATATTAGCCTGGCAGGTAGACATATTGGTCAAAATTTTTTTAAAAAAATCTTTCCTTTATTATTTTTTATAGATAACTCAAGGCAGCAAAAAACAACAAACTTGTGGGGTGGGGTGGGCTGAGACACAGTGACTGACTCAAAGTCACCCAGCTAGCTTGCACGCATAAGGTAGAATTAGAACTCACAGTCTCCTGGTGATTGGCGCAAAGTCATCAGCTGGCTTTCATTTCTAAGATGAGACTTGAACTCAAGAGTTTTCTGGGTTCTAGCCAGGTGCCTTAAACACTACACCAAATGGACTCAATTTCAATTTATCTTAAGTTCTATTTGGCCTGTTTTCAGGTCTTTAAGTGAGGGGTTAGAAGGGGTAGAGATGAAAAGGTTGTATTTTTTTGTGTATTTTCATGCATATTTCTTTATAGAGTTGTCCCCATACACATTTTGCAAGCAATTTTTTTTCTAATGAAATTGGCTAATCTATATTCCTTTCTTATGCTTATGCCTTTCTCTTTTAGCATCAAACTGACCACGGGGCCTCACAGTTTATGGATTGCAATTTTAGTATAGTAGACTATGTGTAATTGACAGACTGGTTTTATCATATATTTTATCTGTTATTTATTATTTTATTCTAGAATTTTTAATTGTATATTTACCGAGTGTTTTTATTTGGTCTGGTCTCTGTTCTATGACTGTAGTAAATTGAATTGATTGATTGAACCTCTAACACAGCTTGCCCCAGAGCTGGGCTAGAGAACATATCTCACTACCTTTGGTAATAGGCCAGTCACCAAAATTTAAGAACAGACTTGGCTTTTAGCTAATGATAGGGAGAAGACACATTACTCAGTGGCTAAGACGCTGAGCTTGTCGATCAGAAGGTCGGCAGCTCAAATCCCTAGCGCCGTGTAACGGAGTGAGCTCCTGTTACTTGTCCTAGCTTCTGCCAACCTAGCAGTTCGAAAACACGCAAAATATGCAAGTAGAAAAAAAGGGACCACTTTGGTGGGAAGGTATCAGTGTTCCGTGCACCTTCAGTCTTTAGTCATCCTGGCCACATGACCACAGAGACGTCTTCGGACAATGTTGTCTCTCGGCTTAGAAATGGAGATGAGCACCTGCCCCCTAGAGTCAGGAACGACTAGCATGCATGTGCGGAGGGACCTTTAACTTTACCTTAGGGAGAAGACAGGGAGAAACTTGATCAAACCAAACTGTGTTGCTTTTGTGTTTCAATGAAAAGGCATCATAGTGTCTCCCCAATATAAATTTTATTGTGGGAAAGAAATCTGGATTATCTTGTAGAGGCCTAATGAATTTTTGTAGATGCTTTTCACAGACTTCCTCAGACAACTTTTAAACTTCAATATATATTCAATGTGCCTCAATTTTGAGGTACATTTTTCAACAAAACGTATTGCAAAAAGCGAATAATGTATCATCCAGCAATAAAGGTAAACACATTTTAATTAGCGTTATTAGCCTTAAAAAATGTTCGAAAGGGTAGGCCTCTATTAAAATGCAAGGCTTTCTTGCTATTGCTATTTCTTGAAAGATAATTCAATTCCACTAAATTAACAAAGTTTTGCTTTGAAAAATCTAATACAGAGTGCATTGGGTACAGACTTAACATTAAAAATACAAGTATTTCCCCAAAGTATTTAACTTCGGTGGAGGTTCTATATAATCATTTTCTGATTTTTTGTGTATTTAATTTTCATGACTCCCTTGTTGAAGATATTAGCTTCCCTAAAGTACTCTTTGTATTCTTGAAAAATTAAAGATTATCCATCTGGATACTGGCAATGGTAACTTTAAAAGGTAAAGGTTCCCCGCGCACATATGGGCTAGTTGTTCCTGACTCTAGGGGGTGGTGCTCATCTCTGTTTCAAAGCCAAAGAGCCAGCGCTGTCCGAAGACGTCTCCGTGGTCATGCGGCTGGCATGACTAAATACCGAAGGTGCACGGAACACTGTTACCTTCCCACCAAAGGTGGTTCCTATTTTTCTACTTGCATTTTTACGTGCTTTTGAATTGCTAGGTTGGCAGAAGCTGGGACAAGTAACGGGAGCTCACTCCGTTACGTGGTGCTAGGGATTCAGACCACTGAACTGCCAACCTTTCTGATCGACAAGCTCAGTGTCTTAGCCACTGAGCCACCGCGTGGTAACTTAAGAGAGAACAACTGTGTATGTTCTCTGGATAAATGTTGAACCCTAAATCAGATTTATCTTGTTATTAGTTTCTCATTAGTTTGACGCATTCCTAGAGAACCTTTAAACAAGCTATCATAGGTTATGATCTCATGTGTACACTGGGAGAAGTTTCCCCCTCCTTTTTATTTGAGGGAAAGTCTGGGGCAATTAGTCATTCTGTTGAAAGCACAAAGGTAAGGCTGCATAATTGAAGTACTTTCTGCTGTGAGTCTGAAACTTTCATTATCGTCTGATTATTTTGCAGCCTAGCTTACACTGGTGAAATGTACCATTTGCAACATCTGGCAGGCACGGTTTGCTTATCTATATTCGGATAGAGTTTGGATAGATTTTTGACATGTCTATCAACCAGATGACCACCCAGTAGCTCACTGGTGAGGATAGAAGTTTAGAAAAAGGAGTAATTTATGATGATGATGATGATGATAATGGTGATGATGATGATCAAAATGACGACTCGTGGGACTTTCGAATACAGAAGGATCATCATTTGGAGCACAACATGCCAGATATCACAGTTGTAGAGGGCCAAAGTGTACAGTTTATTGATATTGCTATACCTGGAGAAACCAGAGTCGAAGAAAAAGAACTGGGGAAAAAAATCACAAAACATTGCCATTGAAACTACACGGCTATGGATGAAACATGTAACAGTCATACCGTTGTCATGGTATGTATATAGTATATAAGTATATAATAATAAAGTATCAGTCTGAAGGAAGAAGTGGGCAATTTAAATACATAATTAAAGAAAGGGAGGGGAAAAGTACAATTAATAGATGGAACTTTGGAAAGATTTTTTTAATGTATGTATGTATGTATGTATCACTCAATCATACCAGCTGCAAGAAAAAAAGATGGAACATTTTGCTATTAAAAAAGCCACAACTTTCAGCTACGTTATATGTTACAAAAAGGAGTATAATACTTTTCGGGGTCCGTCTGACAATTTTTCTCTCTGAATATTTGATTTAAAATTGGAAAGAAAATAAACTGTGCGCAGTGGCTGATTAAGGCTCACTGGTGCCCTAAGCACTGACAAATCTTGGTGCCCCCCCTCCTTTTTACGTACTGTACAAATCTTAATTGGGTTTTTTTTTCTTTCTCAACTTTGTGGTGCCCACTTTGGGCCTGGTGCCCTAAGCACGTGCTTAGTCTGCTTAATGGCTAATGCACCAGTGACAGTGCTGCAAAGTAGGTATGGGAATACATCAGAGTGATTCCCATATAGACATCCTTACTTCCTGTGGATTATAAATATACTCCAAATTAGGGGACCAAAAATGCAGTTCCCTTGTTACCTGTTTACTGGCTTCACATATGGAATTGCAATGGAACAGATGCATCTGTTAATTTCATAATTAGCCCCTCTTTTAAAATTCACCTCCCAGCGGTGGATCCCTCTGTAAAGTAATCAGACGCCAAACTCTATCAAGTTTCCAAGAGAGAGGAGGTTGTTTAAGAGCCTTATCAGAGCCAGCCAGCTGGGAGAACATGGATAGTATCACAAGCCTGCAAACCATCACTTTAAACTGCAGCACTAAATTCTTAGCTGCTACAATCCTTTTGTCACCCAGGTGGCTAGAACCTTTTGAGAAACAAAATGTCAGAAAGATCTATATCCCTCCACTATACCTGGGTGGATCAGAGAAGCTCAAAGAAACTTGTTTGAATTTTTCTTTCTTTCTTTCTTTCTTTCTTTCTTTCTTTCTTTCTTTCTTTCTTTCTTTCTTTCTTTCTTTCTCTTTCTTCCTTTCCTTCCTTTCCTTCCCTTCCCTTCCCTTCCCTTCCTCTTCCTTCCTTCCTTCCTTCCTTCCTTCCTTCCTTCCTTCCTTCCTTTCCTTTCCTTCTTTCTTTCTTTCTTTCTTTCTTTCTTTCTTTCTTTCTTTCTTTCTTTCTTTCTTTCTTTCTTTCTTTCTTTCTTTCTTTCTTTCTTTCTTTCTTTCTTTCTTTCTATCTTTTGACTTCTGCCAGACATGAATCCAAATTGTCACGCTTCTCTTTTTTTCAGTGGCTTCCCTTTTTTCCTCCCTCCCTTTTTTCCACTGCTGATGAAAACGCTCACTTATTATTCATGAATGCCTATTCTTGTAATAATTACATTGCTTTCCATCCTGACAAGCTGAATGCTTACAAAGAGGATTCTTCATTTACACCTCCTCTGTTGCTTAGTTAATTGTCCCGTCCCTTGCTTTCAAACACAGCTTTCCGAATCAGAAGGTCTAGAAACTTCATTCATGCATGCATGCACGCCTCCCCTCTTTAAAATGGTAAATATTAAAGGTTTGGGTGAAAAATGTATTAAAAGCTGAACGGACTTCCGTAACACAATTATTTACATTTACCTAGGCTGCATCTTGTCTTTCATGCCTAAACTGATTTCTGTAGACGAAGTTTCTCTTCAATGGCATTCGGATACCCAGTGATGCAATTTCCTTTCCAGTGTGTCGATCCATAGAACACTTGTAAAGAAACAGCTTGGCAGTGGAAATCTAATCTAATGGGGAATCGGGCATAATAATAGTGGCTTTTCCCAATAAACCTGGCATCTATAGGGACAGAGCACAAGGCGACTGCAAATTTTAAAGGAGCTTCCTGTTTGAAAAGCACAGAAATGGTTGGCTTGAGCGATGCACCCTTTTATATTCACAACTTTATGACAATGATTTCGTTGTCATGCTTTGCTGGGCCTGCTTCTTTCGGAGCAGTGAGCAATGTTGGCAGTGAGAGAAATTGAAACTCCTTTATAAAATAGAGCAAAAACTCAGCTCGAATGTTGTTATTTAATGCTGTCACAAAAAGCTAGGAATGTACAAGTTGACATACCAGTAAGAAGTACTGAGTGTTTGTGATTTTCCACTTGGTAGGATAGTCAGAGTCTCCTGAACTGTTTAATAGTCTAATGAAAGAGTGCAGAGAAGAGCAACAAAGATGCTCTCATCACAATGCCCCCACCCTCAGTTGCCTCTCTGGTCAGTTTTTATAGCCAACAGCTCCTACGCTGGCTACAGAGGAGCCTTACAGGGACAGTAGAACAGCAAACTAGATGCTGACCATTTTGTAAGCAGCCTATCCTCTCACAGAGTTAAATTGCATCACTACGTTTTATAAAACTGCCAGCAAAGCTGCTAATTTTTTTCCCCTTCCACCTCCACGAATCCCTCTCCCATTGAACTTTCTGTTCGCAAAAAATGTGTCTCTCTTAGATGAAAGATGGGAAATGAATCTCTCCTACCTTTTTCAGTTTTATGAGTTGCTCACCAGCCAGCTAGGCTTCTTCCTGAACATTTAATTATCTTCCTTTATGAAAATGAGAGAAAGCTGACAAAACTTAATTGCCAGCCTTATCCCCACCTCTCTCTCGCTTTGATTTTTTTTTTTTTTGGAAAAACAGAAATATTCCCTCTCAATTTGTTGCCAGCGCTTGCTTCTTCTTTTTTTTTTTTTAAGAATCTGGCTCATCTTTACTGTCTATTTCCTTGCCTGTCCTTTGTCTTTTGCTGATGTTACATGAAACTGGTGTCGTAATAATGGGTCCAGGGGTTGGACTGAGACCAAAGACGCCCAGTTTCAAATCCCCATTTGACCAAGAAATTCACAGAGTGACTTTGAGACATTCTGATTCATCCACAGGTGGTATTTACTTATCTTCCCTACCGGTATGGAAATTTGGGTGTGTGCGAACGGGCGCTCACTTTGCTTGCACGCACCACCTCTGTGCATGCACGCAGCCTTCTATGCATGCACTTTTGGCAAAAAAAAATGGGATGCCGTAGAGCCGTAGAGAGTAGGCAGGGCCACCATCAAATTTCCGCTACTGGTTCAGATGATCTGGTCCAAAGCACCTCTGGATTCATCCCAACTACCCTGCAGCATGGCTTACCAGCCAGCTACATTTCTCTTTGAAAATATAATCAATATTCCTACTTTGCAGCATGCAAAGAATGACTGAGTGCACATACTGCCCATCCCAGCTCTGGAAACACAAATGCCGATGCCCTTCAAAATATTTCCTGATTGATTCTATTTATCAAAACAAGGGAAAAGAGAAAGTCTTCCCAGCTAGCCCTTCTGAAGAAGTAAGCAAAAAAGATAATTACAATTAGGAGAGGCAGTAGAGTAAATCGCTATCAAGACCTTGGAAATCTCAATGCAGGACCGTGGACTTAACTCTTAGTAAGGATTCCTCAGATGAATACTTGGTGCTTAACTAGGTATTAAGCATCTTACGGCTCTGAGATACGGCCCCTCAAACTTGGACCAAGAACATGTGTTTTTCCATCTGGTTTTTCTCCAGCGTTCTACTATTTTTATAAGCTTTTAACAGAATCTTTTTTGGCTAGAATATGTAATAGAACATAATGCAACACATAATAATCATTCATTGATGACGATCAGGAGACTAGAAACTAGTCCAGGAAGGGAATTGGAAGTACCTATTACTCTTTGTTTTTGTTTTTTTATTGTTAGCTTTGAGAAGGGTAAGGGAACGGGACAGAATAGCAATCTTCAAATACCCAAATGGATGCCACATAGACAATGTGCTCTCTATCATTCCAGTATGGAGAATGTCAACTCATGAAGCTTTATCTGCTCCTGAGTTGCCATAGACAGAGAGATGGGAAGTCGCAGCTGCACCAAGGAATTCACACCTCAGTCAAAACAAAAGATATCCTAGCCAGCCGAAGTCAAGGCCATCTCCACGGAGACCCGCAACAGCCAGAGGGAGTGACATCTACAACCTGCAAAATTGCTTCATTGGGGAATGTGGCTGGTGACATACTTTGGGGGGAGGGGGCAACAGTGGCAGAGGCAAGGCGCGAACTGGGTGAAGTCAGAGCCGGTTTCACTTGGTCCATGCAGATGTGACGCTTTTAATAAACAACTGGATTTTTCTTGAAACTTTGTTTGAGGCTCCTGCTTTTATTCGGGCATTGGTTGGAACCCTGCCACAGGACATGGAGTAATGGATTTCAATTAAAGAAAGACCAATTCCAATCAAACATTAGAAAAGCTTCCTGACCATAAGAGCGATTTGACTGTGACATGATTGGTTTGCCTTCAGTGGATGCTTCCTGAATAGTCATCAATCAGCTGCTTTTTATTTGGATTTCTGCACTGAGCAGGAGTTGGACAATGGCCTTTTCCTCTTCTTCTTATTTTATTTTAACTAGGTACATCTAGTTTAATGAAAAGAAGGAAAAGGGGAGACTGATAGCAGTGTTTCAATATCTGAGGGACAGCCACAAAGAAGAGGGAGTCCAGCTATTCTCCAAATCACCTGAGGGCAGGACAAGAAGCAATGGGTTGGTTTGGTTTGGTTTGGTTTATTTGGATTTATATGCCGTCCTTCTCCAAAAGGACTCAGGGCGGCGTACAACATTAAAAAACACACATCCCAAAAGTTAAACTGGAACTAATCAAGGAGAGAAGCAACTTAGAACTAAGGAGAAATTTCCTGATAGTTAGAACAATTAATCAGTAGAATATTTGCCTCCAGAAGTTATGAATGCTCCAACACTGGAAGTTTTTAAGACAATGTTGGATAACCATTTATCTGAAGTGATGTAGGGTTTTCTGCCTAAGTAGGTGGTTGGACTAAAAGACCTCCAAGGTCCCTTCTAACTCTGTTATTCTATTCTATTCTATTCTATTCTATTCTATTTTCTTTAGAAGCGAAGGCTACGTTGATAGAATCTCTAAATTCATAACTGCCTGTTTATCCTTCCTGTATTTTTCAAAACCCACAACTCTTAATTCCTCTATGCTGAAGCATGTTCAAACCAATATGTAAACAGAACTACAGTTACAGGTATATCCCAATAGTCATCCTTTGGGGACTTTTGAAATATCATTCCCCGACGGAAAACTGCTTTAAAAAGTATGTCTTTTGGAAAAAGGCCTACAGAAATGCACTTAATCGTGAATATACCATATTTTTCAGAGTACAAGACACACTTTTTTCCCTCAAAAAAGAGGCTAAAAATCTGGGTGCATCTTATACACTGAATACAGTATTTTGTGCCTCCCAAAACCTCGCCACCTTCACCAAAATGGCTGTGCATAGCCTTTAGGAGGCTTCCAGAGTGCTCCTGGGGGCTGGGGAGGGCAGAAATGAGCAGAAAACAGGCCTATTTTTCTTCTCCCCCAGCCCCTGGGAGCACTCTACAAGGCTACAAAGGCTATTCATGCCCTTTTTTGACGAAAAATAGACCAGTTTACACAAAAAATTGTCCATTTTTGCTCGTTTTTTGGGGGGGCACTCCCCAAGAGCACTCTACAAGCCTCCTAAAAGCTATTCATGCCTTTTTTTTAAAAAAAAAGGGCCCCTTTTGGTGAAAAATGGGCCATTTTTGGGAGGTCTGTGGAGTGTAAAAACTTTTTTTTCCTGCCTCTTCAAAATCTTGGTGCGTCTTATACTCCGAAAAATATGGTAACTTGCAAATTTGTACTTCCAGATTAAATGGTTGGCTTGCAAAATGTAACTGGGATTACTGTACAAAGGATCTTTCCCTTGCAAAAGAAGAAAACATAAAGCTGTTGGCCAATCTGAGCTTAGTTCTATGTTCAGAGGTGTTATTCAGCAGGTTCTGACCAGTTCTGGAGAACCGGTAGTGGAAATTTTGAGTAGTTCCAAGGACTGGTAAATACCACCTCTGACTGGCCATGCCCCCATCTTTTCTCTGGCTCCCGAGTCCCAGCTGATTGGGAGGAAATGGGAATTTTGCAGTAACCTTCCCCTGGAGTGGGGAGGGAATGGAGATTGTGTAGTAACCTTCCCCTTCCACGCCCACCAAGCCACACCCACAGAACCGGTAGTAAAGAAATTTTGAATCCCACCACTGTTCTATGGCCTGCTGTACACTGAATTAAAAAAAAAACCAAAGAGCAGGAGGGGAAAAAAGGAGAGAAGTTTCAAGATAAATTAGATCAATAGCCATACAATTCTGGTCTTTTCAACTGACAAAAAAGTGAATAAAACTTTTATCATTTTTTTTAATTCATCCCTAGGAAAAAGAAAAAAGAATAGGAGCTCATTAATTACCATCTTCCTGTAAACTGGGAGATTGGCTAACTGGAATATGTATATTATAGCTGTAGCCCCCTCTGGAGAAGGTAGCCAAGAGAGCATCTTCTTCTAGGGTGGGGAGGAGGGAAAAGACATATTAAAAATGCTGTTCGGGGGATGTTTGGCTCACATCTACTTTGGCAAATTGCCCAAGTCAAGGTCATTGAGGAATCAGCCAAGGAAAGCAAGATTTCTACGTTATGCAGATGTATGTGCATGAATCATGTCCCTAATGTACTCCCTGTATCAAGCTTATTCGTTCCTCTGCCAATACAATGACATGATTATGCCAGTCTGTTCCCTGAAGGCCTCCAAAATGAGATTTGCTTGCCAGTTATCGCCTCCTGCATACAAGTTGTTTTTTTTTTAAAAAAAAAAAGGAGAAGAAGAGCTACTAAGCACTGCAGACACCGTTCTTTAAATTGCTCTTGGGGCTTCAGAGCCTGCTTCACCCCGATACAAAATATGATTAGATGCGAAAGCATGATGAGCACAGAAAGTAGAAGAATATATATATATATATATATATATATATATATATATATATATATATATATATATATATGTGTGTGTGTGTGTGTGTGTGTGTGTGTGTGTGTGTGTGTGTGTGTGTGTGCGTGCGCGCGCGCGCGCGTGTTGCATATGTGCTGATAAATAAATAAATAAATATTTATCAGCACAAATACAACACAAATATAAAAAGGCAACATTAAAAATAAAAATAAGGTTTTCTGCCTGGATGGTCATCTGTAATGAGCCGAAAGGACAGAAAGGGGGAGTAGTGAGCTCCCTCCCATATTTGGGCATACCAGGGGTTGTAACACACACACACACACACGTGTGTGTGTGTGTGTGTGTATGTGTGTATTTGTGTTGTATTTGTGCTGATAAATAAATAAAGGGAGACTAGTATAGATCTATTTCAAGCTATTTAGCTCTCATCAGCTAGCCATACCCTTACTGGGATTTGAACCTTGGCTGTATTACATATTAGGCAGGAGTCTTAGCCACTAAGCCACAGGCTCTCCTCCTTATCAGCTGAGCCAGGGAAATAGGTATGTATTTGTGTTACATCCGCTGGTATGCCTAAATATGGGAGGGGGCTCACTACTCCCCCTTTCTGTCCTTCGGCTCATTACAGGAAACCATCCAGGCAGAAAACCATATTTTTATTTTTAATGTTGCCTTGTATTTTTAATGTTGGTTGTAACACAAATACATACATACATACATACATACATACATACATACATACATACATACATAAACACACACACACACACAAACACACACACACATATCTTGAAAGATGAAATAAAAAGGGAAAGAATTGAAATCTCCATGTTTGGATTAACTGTTGTTTCATCTCCTTCATTTCTCCTCCTTTGATATAAAACCTATTGAAGTTAATGTAAAGTTCCCATTGATTTCAATTAAATCGTTCTTCTAATCTTCATACAGGCCTGGGTCTCAATAGCAAAAGCATTTGGATTTATATACTGCTTTACAGTGCCTTGGCAACTTGAAGATGTCTGGACTTCAACTCCCAGAATTCCCTCAAGTTGCCAAGGTTGAGAAACACTGCTCTAAGCAGTTTAAAGAGTCAGCCTAATGCCCCCAACAATTTGGGTCCTCATTTTACCGACCTCGGAAGGGTGGACGGCTGAGTCAACCTTGAGCCTGGTGAGATTTGAACTGCCAGATTGCAGACAGTCAGCAGTCACCAGAAGCAGCCCGCAATACTGCACTCTAACCACTGGGCCACATTGCCTTTAGGAAGCTATTTTCTCAAGAGTTCAATAATTGGAAAATTGTGCTTGTGATCACTGTGTTTGCCTTGATATTCAGACACTGGGGGATGCATGCACACTCTCTTCATCTTCGCACAATTTTGCCTGTAAACGAAGATTCATAGCTGTACTTACGTTTGCATTGCTTAAGCTGTAATAGGATGCTATCCTTAACAAATAATACCCCACTGAGTAGATTGTCTAATGGACAAAGTGAGAACAATGCCTAAGCCCCAATCCCATTTATACTAAAGAACTGTGGCTTGACTTTTGAACAAGTGCTACTTTTAGCCTTAACCATTGCACCAAAGTTATAACAATAAAATAATCAACGAGAAGAACGATTAAGATACCAATCAATGCTTTATTTCAGGATGGGCTCAATATGCAGTTCATCTGGACTAATGGTCAATTCAATAACAATAGTACTCTTAGACTCACATACTGCTTCACAGTGCTTTTACAACCCTTTCCAAGCAATTTTACAGAGTCAGCCTCTTTCCCCCAACAATCTGGGTCCTCATTTTACCCACCTCGGAAGGAGGGAAGGCTGAGTCAACCTTGAGCCTGGTGAGATTCAAACTGCCAAATTGCAGGCAGCCGGCAGTCATCAGAAGTAGCCTGCAGTACTGCACTCTCACCACTGCGCCACCATGGCTAACACAACAAAGTTGCATTTTTTGTTTAAAAAAAAGATAACTCCTTTCTAAGATTTCATCTTAAGTATTTTTTATTTATTTATATCCCACCTTTATTCATTTTATAAATAACTGAAGGCGGCAAACAAAGGCAGTCCTCAACTTACAACAGTTCATTGAGTGACCATTCGAAGTTTACAACAGCACTTTAAAAAGTGACTTATGACCAGTTTTCACACTTACAACCATTGCAGCATCCCTGTGGCCATAGGATCAAAATTCAGATGCTTGGCAACTGGTTCATATTTATGATGGTTGCAATCTCCCAGGATCCCGTGATCAGCTTTTGCCACCTTCTTGCAAGCAAAGTCAATGAGGAAACCATGTTAGTAACAACATTACTAACTTAACATGATTCCCTTAACAACTGTGGTAAGAAAAGTCATAAAATGGGGCAAAACTCACTTAACAAATGTTTCACTTAGCGACATAATTTTGGGGCCCAATTGTAAGTTGAGGACTACTTGTATACCTAATACTCCTTCCTCCTCCTAGATTCCCCATAACAACAACAACAACAACAACAACAACAACAACAACAACAACAACAACTCCCCTGTGAGGTGCATTGGGCTAAGAGTGGCTGACTAGCTCAAAGTTACCTAACTGGCTTTCATATCTAAGGCAGGACTATAACTCACAGTCTCCTGGTTTCTAGCCTGTTGCCTTAACCACCAAACCAACTTGATTCTCTATTGGGAGCGTCTCTTTTGATTCATGAACTCTAATTGGCAAGAACCAGGCAGTATAGCATCCTATTTCTTAACACCTGGCCATCCTGACAGCTCAGCGTAGGTATTAATCTCTTGGTTTAACAAGGAGAAAAACACCCTGTCAGTTTTGTAAAGTTTTAGTTCCAGATCACCTGAAAGTGGAGGGAGGGAGGGAGGGAGGGAGGGAGGGAGGGAGGGAGGGAAGGAAGGAAGGAAGGAAGGAAGGAAGGAAGGAAGGAAGGAAGGAAGGAAGGAATAGATCCCAACCCTGCTTACTTTGCATTATCACCCCACATTCTACAGCTTTAAGCATTTTGGGGAAGTCCTAACTCCAAAATCTTATACCTTCCCAATATATGGGAGAAGTATTAAGGTAATGGTAATTTAATCGCTGACCAACTGCTGTAAGACTGTAAACCAAGATGATGAAATGAGAATGAGTCAGCAGGGTTACTGCCACTTTAAGAAACTGTCTATATAAGGGAGGCCATGTGAGGGTGTCTCTCTCTCTCTCCACCCCCCCCATGTGCTTCAATTTCATAGTTGAAGATTGATTGATTGGGTTGTCTCAAAATAGTAGTCACACTGTACACACTGTGACAAATACAGTGTGTGTGAATAATTAGGAAACCTGTGTGATTCTAACAATTTATTTTCTGTCCTCTAGCTACTATATATGCTTGGTCATTTCTGCCCTGCATCTCCTGTCACATTAGGATTGTTGGAATTTCTGCCAACTGAGCATTCCAGGACATAAAAGCCCCTTCCAATTTCTTATATTTGCGTGTTGATTCAGTTTTCTGTTGATTAGATCCAGTTTCAATTCCAGACAACTTGAATTTTTGAAATTAGAAGTCGGCAGCAACGGAGAAGCATGCCTTTGCGGAAAATCACCATTTGAATTGGGGGCGGGTGGGTTTGTATCTCATAAATTAGACCAGTACTGGCCTTCTTTTCTTTACTTTGAGTCCATTTCATGATTAATTTAGTTCCAGTGAATTATTTTTATTCGCTATGAAGCAGAAAACGTATTTCCTAGCCTATTAATCTCCACTCCGGACCCATTTAGAGAAGTAAATGAGGGAGAAGTCATTTGAACACTTTGTTCTAAAAACAAGACACTTCTGGAATTCTAAAGCATTATTGTCCCCTGAAAGGGAACAATAAAAAATTATCAAAACAAGGAGCAAGGAATCTGCTGATGCAGTTAATTTCAGAGGTATGTTTTTTCCCCCCTCGAGCAGCAAAAGCAATGAAATACCAAAAGCAATGAGCAAAATTTCTGGAAACCATTTCTTTGACAATGCTTTGTTTGTTTAGAAGAGAAAGTACTTTTCATTCTCTCAGCCGTTATAAGCTTAACTGTCTATTGATGCTGCAACACAAATGTTTCTGTCAGTCTTTGCAGGAGATGAACAGACTGAGCCCGAGGGTGGGGTAAAAAACACATCATCAGCGTAGAGTCTTCTATAGCCCCTAGGGACGTGGTGGCTCAATGGCTAAGATGATGAGCTTGTCGATCAGAAAGGTTGGCAGTTCGGCGGTTCGAATCCCTAGTGCCACGTAACGGAGTGAGCTCCTGTTACTTGTCCCAGCTTCTGCCAACCTAGCAGTTCGAAAACACGCAAAATATGCAAGTAGAAAAATAGGGAACACTTTGGTAGGAAGGTAACAGCGTTCTGTGTGCCTTCGGTGTTTACTCATGCCGGCCACATGACCACGGAGACGTCTTCGGACAGTGCTGGCTCTTTGGCTTTGAAATAGAGAAGAGCACCACCCCCTAGAGTCGGGAACGACTAACACATATGTGCAAGGGGAACCTTTACCTTTTAGACCCCCGTAAGAAAATCAAGTCCTGCATTCAATAAAACAGTTCTTTGAGAAAGCTGAAAGTCTTGGAGTGCTGATTTGGTTGGGTTCATTAGTCAGAACCTTGCTACCTGCCTCCCATGAAGTCTCTTGACTCTTATGTGGCAACAATTTGCTGTGATCTTAGATGAGATTCTTGTGTATTGTTGTTCAATTGCTACCTTATGTCTTTGTGACACCAGACATCCCTTACACTGTCTCCTGGAGATTCTCCAAATTTGTGTTCGGGAACTGTGGTGGCACAGTGGTTAGAATGAAGTATTGTAGGCAAACTCTGCCCACAGCTAGAGTTTGATCCTGATAGCTCAAGGTTGACTCAGCCTTCCCTCTTTCTGAGGTTCATAAAATGAGGACCCAGACTGTTGGAGGCAATATGCTGACTCAGTAAACCGCTCAGAGAGTGCAGTAACGCACTGTGGAGACGTATATAAATCAAAAAGTTATTGCTATTCATTGCGTCAATGACACTATCTAACCATCTCATTCTCTGCCTTCTCCTTTTGCCTTCCATCTTTCCCAACATCAGAGTCTTCTCCAATGAGTCCTCTCTTCTCATTAGGTGGCCAAAGTATTTCAGCTTCAGCTTCAGTATCTGTCCTTCCAGAGAACAGTCGAGGTTGATTTCCTTTCAGGTTGACTGATTTGAACTTCGTGCAGTCCAAGGGATCTTCTCCAACATCACAAATCAAAAGCTTCAATTCTTCAGCGTTCAGTCTTCCTTATGTAGCATGAGATAAAAGTGTTGTATTTTTTAACTCTATCCTGGCTCCTGACTTCTTGCAATTTGTTTATTTGCTTCCTGGAAGTCATTTACATGCATGTGACTTTAATGGTGGGATGCTGCTGGTTTAATAACTGGTTCGGTGAGCATGTGCTTTGCGCATGCACGCACCTAAAGCATTTGCACACACCCCTGAAAATGGACCATTTAGAAACTCAGCTGCTTAACTTCCAAGTCAGCAACGGCAAGTACAACAGTGAGGGGGGGGGGGCTGGGAAAACAATAGTTGAGATGAGTTAGGAAGCAGGAAATAAAGCACAGGGTAGGGCAGGGGTGGATGGGCTGGGCCAGCTGATCATCAGAGCTACCGGTTTGCCTGAACCGGCCCGAACCGGCTGAATATCACCTCTGTCTTTATTATACGTCATGCTTTTTCAATTGTTTTAAGGATTTATTTATTTATTAGATGTAAGTGTCCCTCTAACCCCCACCCTCCTTTAGAGGCAAACGATCCACTCTATATTCTTGCTTTTGGCTAAGTTTACATTTTTAGCTCATGATCAATAGCTTGTAAGGGAAGGGCTGGGGAGAAGTAACACTTTACAAGCCTCTGAAAGCATGTTTGTTTGGAAAGCTCCAAATTATTATGTTAATAAAATACAGGGCATTTATAGTTGGAAAGGAAAATGAACCGGCATGTAAGTCTCCACCTAACATGTAATAATCATCTGGTAATCCTTTGCTATTTCATAACCCAAAGGAGTGGGGGGAGGGGGAGTCAATCAGCTATCACAGCCCTGCTTTAGAGTTGCAAAGCTCGTTCATTTGCAGCCGGTGTATAATTTTAACAACCTTGCAGGCTGCATAACAAGCAACACAATGGTAGGGGGTACCTATTGCTGGTTTTGATGCCTTCCATTTCAGTTTCCAAATTGACCCCCCCCCTACTCGCCTGCCCTATCCTCAGATGTATTCAGTGTTATTTGATGAATTAATTATCTTGGTGACATAGTCAGGAGAGAACCTTGCCTGGCCCTTGAGCCTTGCTTTGATGTTGGATAACCAACTCAGGAGGCCACCTATATTTCAGAATTTTTTTAAAAAAATGTTAGTTGGGTAATAAGAGAGAGAAGCAAACAGCGGAAAGTGCAGACAGCTCAGGAAAACATTAATGAAAAGGAGATAAATTAGAATGGCCCACTTATTAGGTCCAATGTGGTATCCATTTGAATAATGGGCATATTCATTAGCGCCAGAGAGGCTGTGAAGAATGAGTTGAACGGAGCTGGTAGATTGAGGCTGACTGTTTGCCAAGAGATGGAGGGAAAGAAGAAGGGAGGGGAGGGGGAAAGGCAAATTCACCTTTGAGAAATTCTCTTTTTTCTTTGCATTTCAATGGTCCCAGCAACACAGGGCATCGTCTTGTCATCTAGGGCCACAAATTAAGCACGAGAGGAGATTCAAGGGACGATTAGATTATATACACTTGCAAACAGAGCTTGTGATAGAGATGCAAAGATCATTCCTCATCCTGACTATGTCAGCATTCTATGTGTACAGTCATTAATTCATTCCAAAAATTCAACCTCGGTCTGCACATTTAAAGCCTCCACACCCTGATGGAAATAGGTGTTTGCCTAATGCGCAATTTTCTGCAATGTGTGTGTTTTGTAAGAAAGCTCGCCCCCTACTTCCCATAACGTGGTCTTCTGTTTTTGATGCAACCATTTGCATGTATGGGCACTTGGATACCCACATTTCATACCTGCCTTGCCTTTGCCGAGAAATATTCTAAGACCAATGCCAGACCAATCACTGATTTAGATGGCTTGATCATATCTTCCCAAATGCAGTTTGGGTAGATCACCTTGTTCCATCTAGAAAGAAATAGTTGATTTCTCCGAAAGGCCTGTCTGAGTTTTCACACAACTATCGCAGCATCCCCCATGGTGATGTGATCTAAATGCAGAATAGGTTGTTTGTATAATGGTTGCAAAGACCTGGGGTGGGCTGCTGTGGGTTTACCTGGGTTGAGAGAAGCCTGTTCAGAGAACCTACAAATTCCACCTCTGGCTGGCCCTGCCCACCCTGCACCTCCCAGGAGTCTCCACGCAGCCCATTTTGAATGCGAGGTAAGTGCACAACCCGTGTGGAGGCTCAGGGATGGGGAAAAACAAGCCTCCCAGAAGGCCTCCAGAGCCTGGGGGAGACAGTTTTCACGCTCCCAGAGGCTCGAGGAAAGCCTCCAGATCCTGGGGAAGGCAAAAATGGCCCCTCCGCCATGGTGCAGGAGGCTGACTAGGCCACACCCACCTTGGCCATACCCACCCAAGCAAGTGGAGAGAGAACCCATTGCTGAAATTTTTGAAGTCCACCTCTGGTGACGTGATCATCTTTTTCTAGTTAATGGGGGAAGTCAGATTCACTTCCATGTCATTGACTTAACAACTGCAGTGATTCCCTCAACAATCATGGCAAGGAAGGTTATAAAATGGAGCAGAACTCACTTAACAACTGCCCTGCTTGGCAACAGAAATTTTGGAGTCAATTGTGGTTGTAGGTTGAGGGCTACCAAAAAGTAATAAGCATAAACCGCAAGCCTTGGACCAAAGCCAAGTTTCCAAAGCTTTCAGAACAACAGAGGATGGGGCAGCATCCTTATCTCTCAAAGGATGCTATTTCAGAGGGTGGGGGGACGCAACAGAGAAGGAGTATCTTCTTGGTCACAAAAGATGACAATTTTAAAAGGAGAGGACCTTACACCCACAATGCTGTAACATGCTTGGTGGGCAGAAACAAGTGGAGATACTAACTGGTCTCTCGGGAATCCAGACTGAATGCCATGCATTTATATTTTATTCTTTACATACTTGGGTTTTCCGTGCTGACTAATTGATTAAAATAAACAAGCCAAATCAATTAACTGTTTGAACCCCCTTGAACACTCCAATCAAGTGATTTTCTGTCACTCGCTTTCAATAGAGGAAGAAAAGTGGAAAGCAATGGAAGAGAGTTTTTTTTTTAAAAAAAAAAAGAGGAGAAGGGAGAAAAAGGGAAAGATCAAAAGCAGGAAAGAACAAATGGGATGAGAGTTGAATCTAGCATGGCTCAAAGATAAACATCAAATAAAATAGGACAAAGCCGGGGAAAGGAATTCTACTTCTAAATGCATGCATTTTAACTATGGTGTTGTTGTACCTCTTTGTATGTTGCTGAAGTATGCTGTCCCTAGTTAATGCCTGTGAAAGAAAGAGACACAATGGTTCAGTGGTTTAAAGGTGCCAGAGAAGGACTGTAGTCCGGCAGTTCAAGTCCAAGCACCGCATGATGGAGCGAAGCTCCCATCACTTGTCTCAGTTTCTCCCCATCTATCAGTTTGAAATACTGCAAATGCAAGTAGATAAATAGGTACCACTTGGGTGGGAACAAAACAATGCTTCAAGCAGCAGTACAAATTCAACCGGTGCCGGACTTGCCTGAAAGCCATGCCTGAATGTAAGGTGACATTGATGGTGGGAAAAGCCCCAAATGACACAGCAGAATGCCGTCCAATCTTCCAAGTGTGAAAGTAGATTGCCCCCTGTGGTGCACTCTGGATAGTGCATGGGCGTGCACTGAACAGACCAGTAATCATCAGCAACCAAACTACTACTTTGTATTAAAACTGTAGTTTCCTGGCTCATGCATCACCACCATATGCTAAATAATAAATAATAATAACCCACGGAAGAAACAATGTGGAGGAAGCTAAATTTTAGATAGGAACATACCTAAGCCTCCAAGGCCTTCTCTTTTTCTACAGGTTCAGCCATTGCTGGCCTATAAGAAAAAGGGGGGACACTAAGTTGATAAGAAGGGCTTTTGTTTCCAGGGGGCCTCCACTTAGAATAATATATTCTCTCCCGTGTCACTAATCCACCTCAAAATCCATTTGAGCCAACTTGAGCCCAATACATAAGCATCATCCTAGAAACAAATAGCATATTATTCCCTGCAGTGCATAGAAAAGATTTTCAAGTCTACATTCACTGAAATAACAACAGGGGAGCAAAAAAAGAGGAGGGGGTATATTAGACAGTCAAGCTGAGAAAGTGGGGAGGGGACAGAAAGTAGAGAGACATGCTTAAAAAGAGGTTTTGTTTCACTCTTGGTTTTCTGCTGAGAAGAGGAAATGGTCCCAATTACCATCTCCTTGCTGATGATGACAAATCAAAAGAATGCAGCTAGAGCTTTGAGTAGGGTCTCATAGTGCTTCTCTGCAAATGAGGCATGGAAGTTATTGTCAAAAAAATTGGATGCCCAATGTGATTGCTGGCACTTCAGCCCCCTAGAATCAGGAACGACTAGCACATATGTGCAAGAGGAACCTTTAACTTCGGCATTTAGTCATGCCAGCCACATGACCACAGAGACACCTTCGGACAGTGATGGCTCTTCGCCTTTGAAATGGAGATGAGCACTGCCCCCTAGAGTCAGGAACGACTAGCACATATGTGCAAGGGGAACCTTTACCTTTAAGTTAGTAAACCTTGCATTAAGAGAGGAGCATTCTGCTTCAATAATGGACCAGAGCAACTGTTGAAGGCATGGGATCAGACCCAAGGGTCAGCTGTAATTTCATAGATTTATGGGGGCAGAAGGGACCTTGGAGGTCTTCTAGTGTAACCCCCTGCTCAAGGCTGGAGTCCCTATACCATTGTGGACAAATGAATGACCAATATTTACTTGAAAACCTTCCAGCAATGGAGTGCCCATAACTCTGGGAGACACGTAAGGTGGTGAACAATTGACTTGGCAAGATGCTCTTCTTTAAGGTCGGGGTATCATATATCTTGAAAGGCTTGGCTAGGGAAAGTGATCCTTGATTGTATCACTATATCAATGTTGCTAAAACATGCAACAGCATCTTTTGAGAGTCACAAAGGAAAAGGATTTGTGGCTGCTTCAGTCCTAAGACATGGGTAGGAAATCAGAACTGCAACTAGGTTTGCCCCTGCAGACACTCACAAACAAACAAATACAGAAGTGTGAAGACTCTGACCTGTGCAACAGGTCAGGCAATCAGATGGCCGAAAGAAGAGAGGCCACAAAAATCCAAAAAGAGAATTAGAGTACAAAGAAGGACAAGAAAGCAAGATGGCTTCTATTTATTTTCCCCACTAGACATAATTTAATTCATTGTGTGCTGGAGGAGAAGGGAAAGGTTGGGGGCAGTGAGTTTGTGCATGCATGAGAAGTAAAGACGTGTGGTTGGGGTGATACACAAACTGTCAGAAGAAGGCATTGAAAACAGACATTTACGTTAAAAAAGATTGCTCAGATCACGGGGAGGCAAAGGAATCTACTCCTACCTTCAGATGAATCCTCAGATTTGAAGATTTTGGCAAGCTAGATTAAACATGGAAAAGATTTGAATTTGGTAGTATAGCCTTTATTGTCATTGTACATCATGTATACAACGAAATTGGCTTTAGCCTCACTGGTGCAATCCATGACAAAAAATGCAAACAACATAAATGGTATGAAGAATAATCCCTATGCAAGTAATTAGGAAAAAGAAAGAAAGAAAGAAAAATAAAAACTAGCCATACGTTTCCGTGTGTGCGTGGAGGGATTGTGGTTGTGTTTAAGAATCTGACAGCCCAAGGATAGAAACTATTTTTAAACCTATTTGTTCGGCTGGCTATGCTTCGATGTCTTCTGCCCGATGGTAGAAGTGCAAAGAGACACTGACCAAGGTGTGAATCATCTCTGAGTATCTTCCTTACTCTGCTAAAGCAGCAAGATCTGGCGATGTCATCCAGTGGTGTCAGAGGGCAACCAATGGTTTCTTGTGCCAAATTGATCACTCCCTGTAGTGTCTTCTTGTCCGCAGTAGTTAAACCAGCATACCATACTGTAAAGCAGTGAGGACACTTTCTATCATGGACTGAGAGAAAGAGGCCATCAGCCGTGATGTGGGATGTGTTTTGAACATTCACATCAGTAACATGCTCATTCCAGGAGGTTCAACGTCAAATCAAGCTTAATTTGTTAGTAAGAAATGAAATTAGAACATTTCACCTCATTGATATTAGGTAGGGGAAATCAAAAGAACATGGGGCTTTCAAAGAGTACCAATGGCTAATTATATGGAAGAAATATTTGGAAAAGGTCCATCCCAAGATGGCTGTACAGAGATCTGCACTATCTCTGAATTAAGAGATGCCACTGTTAAATTAATGACACTTATCAGGCTATCAGTGGGAATATTTCCATATTGCCGATGTGGTTATTTTGTACCATGGTGGAACATGTGTACTTGTTAGTGCAAATTTTTGAACAGACAGCATTAGATGACAGAAGGCACTGTTAAGAATGTGTGAAATACACATAGAGAGGAGTTTTTAAAAAGAGGCAATGCCACTATTAGAAAGACGATGGGGGACACTAATTTAAATGACTCCATTCCAGTTGTCTGGAAGGTTAGTTTGCAGACTATAAAGTTAATCTAACATTAATCACACCGAGAAATGACAGTTTTGGCCCACAGACTGCCAGCTGCCAACTTTTTAAAAGGCATTTTGCAAAACCTTAATAATGAAAAGAAAAGCACTATGGAATCATTAGCATACTGACTCAGTTCTGAAATATATTTTCTTCAGTCTACCTGTCCATTAATGTGGAAGGATGCAGGAGTTGCCAGAATTTCAAAGAATTTCAACTAAGGACTAAACCATAAGAAATATAGATGGATAACAAACAGCAGGGCGGTACCATTCTTTTCCAAGTGCAGAACAGACTTAATTCTAAATTTCTTCTGAAACCCTGACCCCCTTCTGTTAATCTGACACATGTTTTCATTTGTTGGCTTTCCAGTGGGTCTGAAGATTGCTTTCCTTGCTCCAAGTTATTTTGTTCAATGCCTTTATCAACTCTAAATTCTAAAGCTAGAATCCTGATTTATGCCTGCTATGCACCCATCTATCCAGATCCTAATGATTCCCTTTAAAGAGCCACCAATCACTTGTCAGACTAGCTTTGGATTTGAAACTCACATAAATGCATCATTTCTACGTTCATTTGTAGTAATCAGCATAAGGAAGATAAAGAAATGTCTCTATCTTCCTTCCTTCCTTCCTTCCTTCCTTCCTTCCTTCCTTCCTTCCTTCCTTCCTTCCTTCCTTCCTTCCACCTGCTAGAAACATTAAACACAATAAGCAAGACAGTAAATACAGTCTCCAGCATCAAGAACAGGTGATGCTAATGACTGCTAAAGCATCCCTGAGGAGCAAGACTAAGAGCCCATCATAAATTATGGAACAGTTTTGATATGAAGAAGGAAGAGCCAAGGCAGTCTTGTGTTGGAGGAAAAACCTGGGAGAAGAACTATTTCAACAACAGCAGCAACAAAAGAAATCAGTGTGAACTGGGATGCCTTGCAAATGGATAGCAATAGCATTTAGACTTATATACCATTTCACAGTGCTTTACAGCCCTCTCTACGTGGTTTACAAAGTCAGCACATTTCCCCCCAAAATCTGGATCCTCATTTTACAGACTTCGGAAGGATGGAAGGCTTGAGATGGTCAGGATCGAACTGCTGTCAGTGGGCAGAGTTAGCCTGCAATACTGCATTCTAACCATTGTGCCACCATGGGTCTTAATGCTCTTTACAATGTAAAGTAGTGAGTATACAGCTTGTATAACAGTGTAAATATGCTGTCCCCTCAAAATAACACAATACACAGTCATTAACTTTACATTATGGCCAAGTGTCATTTCTTCAGTGTTGTCACATGAAAAGATACACTGAAATAATTACAACATGTGAGGGGGTGTACTCACTTCGGTGATATACTATACATACATATAGATACATACATATACATACAAACAGTATACAATGCAATACGGTATAGTATAATATAGTATAGTATAATATAGTTATATTATATGTACAAAGTATAATTCCCTTTTCCTATATCTTTCCTATTCATCATTAGATAAACATGTTTGTAATTATATTAATACATTACTATGTTTATTTTTGTTCATTTTTTATTTAAATGTATTTTTGCTGTTGCTTGTTGTGGTCGTTACGGTTGTTGTTTTTCTGATAGGCCACTCGGAGTTGGCTTGGAATGTAACAGCAAAGCAATTTTCATAATCAGATACAAACCTCCAATAACTTGCATAGCTGGATGGAAAATAGCTCAACAAAGCAGCCGAAAATGATATGGCTAATGATCGTGGCTGCTCATCTCAGGCTAAATACCAGCACACACACACCATAGATAAACCATGACCCCATAACACAGATAACCACCATCAAAACTACATTTCTAAAACAAACTGAAAAAGGGGGAAACAAAACTCCAAATCAAACTGCTCAAGCTAAACTCAAGGAGCAAATAAGTTCCTCAACACAAATGGACAGCCAACATGTCCAGCTGTCCACTCTCCGTTGTTAAAACGCAGTAAGCTCCAGAAAGAGGTCAACTGTAACACAGATGATACTAGTCAGAATTTTTTGCAGCAGTAGAAACAGAATTTAAAACCACAGGATTTGCCACAGATTTACCCATGGAATCATAAGGTAGACAATCCAGAAGATCAGCGGAACATCAAATCAGAAGCAGAACATTCCCCCAAAACCTAAAGAAGACCAAACCCTCACCATCTTCCCAGCAAGCAAAGGATGAAACACAGTTATCCTGGACAGATACCCAGAACATACAAAAAGCCAAAGAACTATTGGAGGGCATAGAAACCGACATCCTAGTAAACATCAAAGCAATACAGAAATGAGACAACCTGATCAAGAGAATCCTTCACAACCCAATCAAGGAAGTCAAATCACAAAACGAGAACGATGGTAGATACAAAGCAGTGGATCTGTCCTCTCACACTTCTATGGCTGGCCAAAAATACGCAAACTGACAGACATCTTCATCCAATTGTATTATTACCAGGAACCCCAAAATACAATAAAGAACTTACCCCCACCCCAAATGGACATCTGAATTATACTTTTGCATTTTCATCCTTATCTTTCTGTTTGCACTAGACATCCCTAGTAACTAAAATGTAAACCTAGCCAGTGTCTTATAGTCTAAGGAAATAGAAAACTCCTTTTAGCTGACATTAATTTCTATGTCAGATTACATAAAGCCCAGAAAACATCAACACAAACACACACACACACACACACACACACACACACACACCGCACAGAGACACAGAGCCTGCAAGAATAGTACACAAAGGTCCCATTTTCTGCTACCTCGAAAGCCAACAGCTAATTTGGTTCCAGATAAATTGTTACTGGCCTGACCTTTGTGACTGATGATCAGCAATTTCCTCTTCCAGGTCCAATAGAGCCTCTGCCTGGGTCATCACCTTCTTGCTGCATGGCAGGGATTTAAGTTGAAGGACCAGAAGTCCAAGGCAGAATTTGGCACCCATCTCCTCCAGTTCCGAAGTTCCCATCTGAAGACCCTAGAGGCAAAAAAGAGAAAGGAGACGAAGGGAGAGAAAGTACCGTTAGAACCTAGAGGGAAATTCCATAATTTGGGGCATATGCACCAAAGACAAATTCCTCATGTGTCCAATCACACTTGAGCAACAAAGGATTCTATTCTATAATCAGTGGTAGCTTGGTTCATTTGTTTTACCTGCATTGCTCCCGAGAAAGCAAAAAAAGGCTTGTTCACAATTTTTTTTTCCAAATGGATATGAAAGTGGATAAAAACAAAGAGCCTTTGGCAGGCTGGGAGCAGAAAAAAGTGCAGTCAGTGATTTTTGGATACAAAAAGGGATGTCTTACAGATGCAAGCCAGTGATCCTTCAGATTCCCAAACCTCAGCTACCTTGGTCTCCTTAGCAGACCCCCTCCCCCTTTTACTTTCTTGCTGCAATGAACTAAGAGAAATGTTGCCCCAGGCAGACTTGAAGAGACATTGAAATGAATTCCCTCCATTGTGATTTCTTTGCTCCAAACACCACAGAAACTTAATGATCACTAAATGCTTGCCTTTCACTTGTGTAAGTAGATCTGTCTCGGTTCCCTTCCTTCTACATCAGAGTCCTCCTCTCAACCAAGCCTGTCCCTGAAAACGTTGGCACAATGCCTGACTTCTCAACCCTTATTAAAATGATTCACAAATAAACTAAAACTTTAGGTGCCCTTCGATGTAACAAGGCTTCAATCAAAGCATCTCTTTGAAGGAAATCACCCAGGGGTGGGTTCCTGCCAGTTCTAACCTCTTCTATAGAAGAGGTTCCACAAATCGACAGTGCCATTTAGAACCAGTTCCAGCTCCCTCCCCCCGCCCATCCGCCCATCCTCAAGATGAAGAGTGAGAGGAGGAATTCTGGGAGTGGAAGTCCATAAGTCTTAAAGCTGTCAAGTTTGAACACCCCTGGGGTTTTTTTTTCTAAAGGGTTAGGGGTGCAAGAGTCTTGTAACTTGACAGCTTTAAGACTTCCGTGCTTCAAATGCCAGAGTTTCTGAGCCAACATTTTGGTTGCTAAGCCAGAGCGTTGTTAAGTGAGTTTCACCACATTTTACAAGTTGGCCACGCCCACCCAGTCACATGGCTGGCAAGCCAATCGCCCCTGGTCACATGGCCGGCAAACCACTCCCACACCTACAGAAGAAGTTCTAAAAAGGGGGCTTCTGCATATAGAGAGAGAAGGAGACTTCGTTCTGCCAGATGGGAATAGCCAGTCATGTTGAGTTATCCCACTGTGAATCAAACGGTAGAAATAGACCTCTCCTTTTTTGAAGCAAGAGAGTTGGCAATGATTTTGATTCGGCCAATGCCATACAGTGGAGCAGAGCTACCTTCCTCTTGCTATTTTCACCACCACCACCACAAGAACAACACTGTGAAGTGGGTTGGGCTGAGAGTGACTTGGCCAAAGCCCCCCGCTGCATCTCATGGCTAAGGTGGGACTTGAATTCATGATCTCCTTAACCACTAGACCAGGGGTCAGCAACCATGAACACACAAAGAGCCATTTGGACCCATTTGGACCCAGAAAAGAAAATACCGGGAGCCACACACACACACACACACACACCCTTATACTGACTATTTCCTGAGCGACCACAAAACTAGAATATGTAGTTGAATTAAAACATTCTTCTGAAACTTTTCTTTTCTTGGATTTATCCATGGTTGGTCTACCGGGGGTCAAAAATAAATTGCATGCTGGCAGGTGTCGCGCATTGGCAGTTGTGACACATATTTTGAGTGACAGGGAGCCGCAACAGAAGGATGAAAGAGCCACATGCAGCTCCAGAGGGGCGGATTTCCGACCCCCTGCACTAGACCCAGGGCTTCCTTAACAGTGTCACTAAAACGATGTGCAATTGCCTTCCTCCAGTCTACATTACAAAACTGAGACTCATTCCACATCCAAAGACTAAACGAAGGATGTCAAACTCGTGGCCCGCAGGCTAGATTATCATGTGCTGGTCACACCCACCTCCCAGTTTAGCAAAGGGGGGGTGGGATTGCAGTACATTACATGATGACAACGTGACACAGCAGGTTTGACACCTCTGGTCTATACAAACATACCTCAGTTTAGCTTCCAAATCCAGACATACCTGGCTAGCTGTTTGCTTAAGGATTTGCATATTTCATCCACCCCTCCTAAATGTGGATAAGTATGTTTTCCTTGAATACAAGTTTGCTAAAGAGGCATAAACATTGGAGGAGGAGCAGAGTTAAAAGCAGCACAGATTTATAGATTCCGAAAAAATCCGAGCCAGCTTCTGGGCTTGCTCTTTGCACTGTTCACGATAGCTCCAATTAATATGCTGTCCAACAGCTTGCTTCCTGAATTAGTAGGGAAAGGAGACCGTCAATTTATTTATACCCAGCCGCAGGGCATCACCACTGTGTGTTTGTAAAGCTATTATGATGCAGAGAGTATTCTGTGAGCATACATGTGCAGGCGAGCTGGTAACAAGGTAGATAATGCCAACTATTATCCCCAGAGAGAGCACCTGGAATATTCTATTGCTCAGTGGATTTAATTTTCTTTCCCGCATTTTGCCAATAAACACGTGGGCTTTAAAACCTGGTGCTTCTTATTATTTGAATGGGGCTAATGCATCAGTTTCCATCTGAGTAGCCTCTTCATTTACAAACAACCTTCATTGGCAATAGTTCGGCTAGCCAGGTTGATAACCAAAGGCCTATTCATGTCTATCTCTGTACTTCTATGCATCCTCTGGAGGAAAGCTCATCTAATAATGAAAAGGATTAGCTTCTGAAGACAATGAAGCCAAATATTGGACCTTCCCAGATAATAATTTGTCCAGCTCTGCTTTCCTGGCTCTTGCTCAAGAGATTAGTCTTCTTTGCCTTGCATCTCCTTCCATAGTGTCTCCTGAATAGCTTCCAAGATATTCTCTTCTCCACCATCTATTTTCTAAGGAGTGCATTTACACTATGAAATACATGTCTTATGGAGATTCTCAGTCCTCCAAGTCATGGTTGTCCCAAAGGTGCTTTTTTCAAGAGGCAACTAGACTTTCTGGTTTTTCTTTGAAGATGTTTTGCTTCTCATCTAAGAAGCTTTTTGGATGGGAAGCGAAACATCTTCAAAGAAAAAGCAGAAAGCACAGATGCCTTTTGAAAAAAAGCACCTTTGGGGCTACAAAACACAGCCCTCAAACGTTTAATTGGCTTTTGGTTCAAGCTAAGTGGATTGCTTTGCATCCACTGCTACTCTTTTGTCTCTCTGTTCAAAATTTATCCTCGATGTTCCTTGGGGCAAGGACACTGCATGCTGACATGCTGTTTGCACATTGGTTTTGCTAAATTCATAAAAGTAATACCCTACTACTTTTAACTTCCCTCTACTCCAGCAAAGGGAGGGAATCCAAAAGAACAAACAGTCTGGTGATTTTGTTGAGTTAAAAACTAAAGTCCTGACTTGATTTGAAGTGAATTCAAGTGTGCTGAAAGTAATCCTCCAGCTATGTCGTCTTCTTTTTTTTTCCCCCAGTTCTTATACCTGAGCTGTCAGGTTTACTAAAGCAACAGATGGGACTCTGAGCAGGTTAAACAAAGTGGAAGCAATTACAGTGGGGTGTTTCCCAAGGCTATTACTTTGATTTTTTTTCATCATTATGATGTTCCTGCCCATAAAGTTGGCTTCCTTTAAAAAAAACATATTCACACATTCATAGAATGCTCAAAGGAATCATGAAGCCACAGAAAAGTTTTTGTACGGTTGCTTCCTTATGCCTTGGAGATCAATTGGTACTATTTTTTTTTCTGATTGAGAAGTTGCTGTGGCAAAGAAAATCAAATTCTGGAATGGCTCTTGCCTGGTGGTGACTTCTAGGAACTTCTAGAATCATCCAGACATTGGTGAGGTAATATAAGCCTCTCATCACTACTGGTCTACTACTGTAGCACAACAATAGCTGGATATCTAAAGAACAGAAGTTATTTACATGTAACGGCCAGAATAGAACTTCATCTAACTTTTGAGTTTGGGAATAAAGATTAAAATAGAAATTGGGTTAAAATAGACATATCTGGAGATTAGATTTCTACAGGAAGTGTGAAACTGTTCTCCACAAGAACTATCTTCTTGGTTAAATATCTATGGAGATTCTCAATTATCCAAGTCATAGTTGTCCCAAAGGTTCTTTTCCAAAAGGCAACTGGACTTTCTTGGGTTTTTTTCCCTTGAAAATGTAGCACTTCTCATTCAGTTTAGTTCAGAACTGAAGAAAATGTCTTGGATGAGAAGCAAAATATTCTCAAGAAAAAAAACCAAGAAAGTTCAGTTGCCTTTTGGAAAGGCACTTTTGGGATATCTCCATGGCTGTTCCTTTAAGACATAAATCATTTTTTTAATAAGAGCCAGTATAGTGAAGTGGTTGAGATGAGTTTGGAAAATCCCAAGTGCATCTCTGTCCTTGGCCACAGAACCATTGATGACTTTGGATCAGCCATCCCTTAGATAGTTGATCTGTACAAGATCTCTTTAAGAGAAAATTCCCCTAGGACAGCTATTTTGAGTTCTCACATAAAGTATGGACCATAAATATGAAAGTGTTGGCAGTGACTATTCAGCCATTCATGAGCAATTAACCACAAAGGAGCAGTAGATAAAGAGTTAACAAATTTTGTTTCTACTCATTGGCTAAGTAATTGCTAATCTGGGAGTCACTTTTTTCTGCCTTTATTTCTAGGCACATTTTGGCTCCCTTTTTGGCAGGATATATTTAATCATGGGCTATGTTTTGCCTATTCCTATACTGTATTTCTTGTAAGTAAATCTTCTTTTTTCCATTTGTTGCTCTAAAGCCTGCTTCACTAATTCTTACTTGGGTTAGATTTATGCTCTCATTCAGACACAAGAATGCCTCCACCTCCATCAAAATCATTATCACCACCACATCACTGCAGCTTCACCAAGCTAAGTGCCTCCAAATGCCTTTGATGCTAAACCCATCAATTCTATCCTGCATATTCCCTGGTTTGAAATGGATCTCAAGTCAAAAACCATTTAACGGGATCAAAGTTGACAACAGTCAATATAAACCAATTAGCGTACATGATATAGTCAACCAATCACTTTCAGCTCTGTCATCTAACCATGAATTATGAACACGGCTCAATTTCTTAGGCTCACACTCCACACCCGGCCATAAATTACGATTTATAAATTCAATGGCTGGATTCATATGCTATGCTAAGTAATTGGATTAGTGCACTACAGCCAGAGCCTATGTAAGTAGGATATACAGTAGACTATATAAGTAAATACTCAATTCTATTACAAAACTTCCTTTAAAACTCAACAACATACAGCACATGTCTGATGAAGCCTGGTAATCTGTTCTGCCCTTTTTTGATCTTGCTAAAAATCTTAGATATAAAGGACAAACCTCTCATAGTTATTCTGGTCAGAGATGTTACATCCAGCTTACTCCATGATCCAAAGGCAATCTGAGTTCTTCAGCTGATCTAGTTGGCTAAACAGATATCCCTGACCTCCTTCACTGGTTTATGGGCTTTTCTCCTAAAGGCTTGTTTGATAAACTGGGAGTCAGGTCTAGACAAACCACTGCTGCAGATAGTCTTTGGAATAAAGTCTTTTGGAATCAAATCATGTCATCCTTGACTCAGGCTGGGTTGCACTACATTGCACTTCCAAGGAAAACCATTTCCCATATACTGAAATGTTGCATGAGAGCCTCAATTGCATACAACCAAGCCAGACATGAGATAAAACCAAGGTGCAAAACAACAGGCTTTTAAACATTGGCTGGTCTTCTCCCGACTTTGTCCTAGGGACAAAAGCAATAGCACTTAGGCTTATATACCACTTCACAGTACTTTTACAGCCCTCTCTAAGTCGTTTACAGAGTCAGCCTATTTTGCCCCCAACAATCTGGGCCCTTATTTTACCCACCTTGGAAGGATGGAAGGCTGAGTCAACCTTGAGCCTGGTGAGATTTGAACTTCCAAGTTGCAGGCGGCGGGCAGACAACAGAAGTAGCCTGTAGTACTGCATTCTAACCACTGTGCCGCTGCGGTGCAGTGGTTATACAAAAGGTTGTATAAGGCAGGATTGTGGGTTCTATGTGGCCTTCTGAGCTCATTTGTGCATATGCTGTGCACGTGCTACGAGGTTTCCTACACTGATCCAGGTTCTTGAGATGTGTTAAAGGTAATTCATTAGAGAAAGGAGAGATAATGTGTTTTAGAGGGAGATTTTCATTCAGGCTTTGCTCATTTCCCCAGGCTTGCTATTCATTCACAGGATAACACCCCAGACGTATTTAGTTTTTCTCCCCTTAAAATTTCATTGAACTGGAATAATGTGTTACTGGATTTTAACGATGGAGTGGGATGGGTCCACCGAGGTCAGGATAAAAGGGTTTGTGGGCTCCAGCTTCTCATCTGCGTGATCCATCATGATGCTCTAATGATACTCAAGAGAGCTAATAATTGATTCTAGCCATTAGACACAGGAGGGAAGGAAGAGCCCGAGGTAGCATCCTTGTTCCTCTGGCTGATGAATGGGGACATAATCACTTTCCTTCTTCTGCAGTCCCAGGGCAGTTGGCAGCTAATGCTGGGTTGGTTAGGGAAAGGAGAGCAAGTTCCGTCTCAGAAAAAGGTTAAAGCCCAAATGGACCTCATCTTCGGTATAAAGAAAGAGATACAATCCTGCTCTCTTTCATCCCTTGCTCGCTTTCCTAATGGCAGGATATCTTTCCTCTTTTTTATTACAATCCTAGGGCAGCTGGAATCGGCACAGTTCTTTGAATAGGGCACGTGAACACGCACAAGGAACTTCTTTGTTAGAACGGACAAATGAAACTAGAGGGCAATATTAAGGACAGGCACTCTGTGATGTGTGATCAGCTCTACCTACTGCTTTCAGAAGCATCAGATGCTCTTTGAGTCGAGCGCAAGCCATGTTTCCCACCGAGATTCGTACAGAAGTATCTGCAGAATCAAAAGGCAGCACATTTTCTCCCCTGCTGCTTCCGCACCACTTATTAAAATAACACTATTTTTAAAGCAGGATATCACACGCATCCAAAATGCCTTTTACATGTCGCTCCTTCTGTAGGAGGACCAATCCACTGGGGGAAGGAGCCGGAATCAGAAGTGACGCACGCTGTATTTGAATGTCAAAGTTTTAAGCCATCGCCGGTATCCTCTGCTGAATTCCACAGAAGGAATGGTTGAAAAAAGCTAGAAAGGTTTTGCTGGCCTTTTTTTCCTTCAATTCATTTGATCACTCATAGTATCCCCCCCCCAAAAAAAAAACACCATGGAATTATCCAGAAGGCCTTATTTTAGATACATGTACTTCTTGACACAAATTGGCTCAAAACGTTTAAGGAACGAGAAAGCAATTCTTACATTTAACAATCCTCTACTGATCTAAATTAGATATCAAAATGGGCCCAAGAAAGACATTGCAAGGTTTCAGGAGGGATTTATAGGAAGTGTTTAATCCTGCCAAAAAAACCCTCAGAGGTCTATAGAAACTGGAGTTGTGTCTATGCTGTCTCAACGCCTGGACAATATTTGTACCTGGATGATCATCAGCCAGGTAAAGCTTAATTCTAATTAAGATCCAACTGGTGATGATAAGCAGGATGAAGTGCCTGGAAGAACAGAGCCAGATGGTCCATTTTATGTCATTCTCAAGAATCTGACCAAAATATGCATTTGAGGCTTAATGTAAAAGTTAGTTTTCAGGCAGACCAAAAAAAAAAAAAAACAATTTGATATTGCAACAGGCTATTATCAAACCAAGAAATAGAAGGGAATTGTAATTCCTGTCTCAAAAAGAGTTGCTTATAGCCCTTTACTTAAGCTGGTGGGGGGAAATTACCATAAAATATTTAAATATGCCTTGTTATTTGATAATGAATAATAATGCCTTAACCACTGTCTTTCAGTTTTGGTTCCAGACTATAACTGCATTACTTAGATAAGCTTGGACCAGTGGTGGGATTCATTTTTTTTTTACTACCGGTTCTGTGGGTGTGGCATGGCTTGGTGAGGATGGAACGCAAGGATATTGTAAAATCTCCATTTCCACCCCACTCCAGGGCAAGGATACTGTAACATCTCCATTCTCTCTCCATTCCAGGGGAAAGATACTGAAAAAAAATCTCCATTTCCACCCCACTGCAGGGCAAGGATACTGTAAAAAAACCCATTCCCTCCCCACCCCACTAACCTGCTTCACAGGTCCTGTGCAGGGCAACAGACAAAGACCCAGCCGATCAGCTGGGACTCCGATCAGTTGGGAGGCAGACAATAGATGGGGCAGAGCCAGCCAGAGATGGTATTTGCCGGTTCTCTGAACTACTCAAAATTTCCGTCACCAGTTCACCAGAACCAGTCAGAACTGGCTGAATACGACCTCTGCCTTGGACATATTTTCTTTTTTCAGATGCCACCCACCACCCATTATCCAGGGTACATGTCAAAATGGGGATGGCTCCTTCCATGCATTTAGGAAGAATTTGGAATGATGTATGCATCCTTTAAATGTTTTGCTCATGCTTATTTAACTTGGTGCCAAGCTAAGCACCAAGTCTGACACATTCCTAGGTGTGACAGATAGTATGAAAACCACATGAGTTTCACGAAGTCTGATAAGCTGCTGGAGAATCTGTAAGGATGCTTGCACAACATATGGGCAGAAGGGAAAAGGAAGGAAATGGATTTCAATCAATTGTCAGGATTTGTTTTGATACAAGAGCAACGTTGACATATATGCTTGGATAGAACCAGGCCAAGCATCGCAGGGTGTTGCATGACAAATTAAGAGCTTACCACAGACACCTCTAATGAAAACAAGGGGAGAAACAATGTTTGTACTTCTGCTCGTCGGAGTTCTGGATTTCACCCCAAATAAAAATCAAAGAAAAAACAAATCTCAGGGAAACACACTTGCTAAAACATATTAATGTCTCTGTGAAGGAAATCCCCACAGTGCGTGATTAACAGGGCATTCCATTAGTCAGTGTGATGATTTTCTGCATGATTGAAAAAATACAAAAGCATTGCTTGTTTATCATGCAATGGCTCAAGCAAGATTTCAAAACCAAGAAGAAAGGGAGAACTGTACTTTCTTCCCCTCCATGTTTTGGAATACTACCCTGTTTCCCTGAAAATAAGACCTCCCTGGATAATAAGCCCAATCGGTTTTTGAGCGCATGCACTAAAATAAGCCCTCCCCCAAAATAAGCCCTCTCCTAAAATATTTAAACGCATGTGCAGCCAGTCCCTGGCATTTCCTGGGGGAGGGGGAAACATGCCCCATGCACCCCACATGCATGTGCCATCCATGCAGAATAGCCTCGCAGAGGCTGCTCCCACAAAGTATAGCTACCACGCCTCTTCTCTTTGTGGCGGCTGTAAAAAGAACGGCAGCCCCAGCGATGGTAGGGCTGGCAAGAGTGTGCCAGAAATAGAGACAAAACTTTTGGCCCTCTTTGGATCAGCTGATCCATGGACCACAGGCCAAGGTTAAGGGGCCTACTGAACCTCAAAAATAATAAGATCTCCCGGAAAATAAGGCCAAGTGCTTATTTTGGGGGTCAAAAGAAAATAAGACCTTATCTTATTTTCGAGAAAACATGGTAATACAGCCAATTCATATATATGAATTATATATATATTATATATATATATGCTCACTACTCCCCCTTAACAACACAAATGTAACAAAGGCAACACTAAAAAATGGTTTTCTGCCTGGATTGTCTCCTGGAGTGAGCCGAAGGACAGAAAGGGGAGTAGAGAGCTCCCTCCCATATTTGGGCATACCAGGGGTTGTAACACAAATACATACATGTGTGTATGTATGTATGTATCCATGCATGCATGCATGCATGTATTGTGTCACAACCCCTGGTATACCCAAATATGGGAGGGAACACACTGCTTCCCCTTTCTGTCCTTCGGCTCACTCCAGGAGACAATCCAGGCAGAAAACCATTTTTTAGTGTTGCCTTTGTTACATTTGTGTTGTATTATATATATAATACATAATATATATATATATATATATATATATATATATATATATATATATATATGTATGTATGTATGTATGTATGTATGTATGTATGTATGTATGTATGTATGTATGTATATGTGTATGTGTATGTGTATGTGTATGTGTATGTGTATGTGTATGTGTATGTGTATATGTATATGTATATATATAGGGGGGCATGCTGAACACTTTGTTTAGATTGCACATAGGAAGATGCACTGCTGAGCACAATTTCTTCTGAAGCACTATGCACTGGAGATTTTGAAAGCATTTCATGAGCACTGTCACAAAATAGCTACTGCATTGTGGCTTCCCTATTTGCAAAATAGTAATGCAGTGGATGTCACCAGTTACAACTTACCTTAATGCTACAGAGGCAAACAGGCAACTGTACCTCATTTTATTGCTTTGGGAGTTATGGGATCCTGTCTTCTGATATATGTCATCACAGAATAACAGAATAACAGAGTCAGAAGGGACCTTGCAAGTCTTCTAGTCCAACCCTCTGCTCAAGCAGGAAGCTCTATAATGTTTCAGTCAAATGGTTGTCCAATCACTTATTAAAAATCTCCTATGTTGGAGCAGCACAACTTCTGGAGGCAAGTTGTTCCACTGATTAATTGTTCTAACTGTCAGGAAATTTCTCCTTAGTTCTAGGTTGCTTCTCTTCTTGATTAGTTTTCATCCATTGCTTCTTGTTTTGCCTTCAGGGGCTTTGGAGAATAGATGGGCCCCCTCTTCTTTGTGACAATTAACCAGTGCTGACTGCCTTTTTTAAAAGGTGCTGCCTAGCTTTTTTTAAATGGTAAAGGTGGGTTACCTTTCAGGCTTTTCACAAATCATGTCCATCATTTCTTTAGAGCTGAGGTGGCGCAGTGGTTAGAGCCTGGGTGGGTTCCTGTACCGGTGAGTACTGGTTTGCCCATTTCCTCCCTTCCAGAACTTCCAGGAGGCCCATATTCCTCCGCCCTGCGCTTACCTCGCATCCAAAATGAGCCACATGGAGTCTCTTGAGAGGGATGTGATGATGTGGCAGGGGCCGGGCGTGGTGGGCAGGGCCAGTTAGGGGTAGGATTTGGAGGTTCTCTGAACCAGCCATAACATTAGCTATGGGTCCTCCCAAACCCAGGCGAGCCCATAGCAGCCACCCCTGTCTTGACATCAAAAGTCTGTCCTCTCAACATGCATTTACCTATCTTTCTTTTCTTTTCCTGGACAGGTGCACACATAAACATCCCTAGCCAGAAAGTTTGTCACCTTTAGACAGAGCAACTTTATTGGGTCGTCTCACGGAAAGGCCAATGTGATGGACATAACTTAGGAGGCGATGCATGAACACATTAGACGAAGTCCCAACGGGTGCACCTCAAGCATAGAAACACTGTTAAGGTCATCCAGATTCACTGTTAACATCAAGCCGTACGGGACTTCCCAAAGTCTGTCTTCTCTCTTGATTAGATTAGGAATTGGGGTTGCCTCATTGCGTTTATTAATGCTTGGCCAGATGTTGGTGAGAACTCAATGATCTTCACAGGTTGCGAGACCCTTCCTGTCACTCATAATGTGGACGATACATACATATCCATCTTTCATCATATAGATCTCCGGGATTGCATAGCTTGGTTAAAACCTTTTTTTTCCCCCCAAGGCCATCCTTATCATTAGGCGAAACCATGCAGATGCTTCAGTAGCTATTCGAGGGAGTTATAAAAGATCAGCCAAATGCTTTATATAATTTACTATTATTTTAGCTTTACTACCAGGGAGGAGCGAATTTGTTTGTGGCATTGCCTGCCCCAGGTGTCCAAACACGAGGCACATTGATGTGGGGAGTGAAGTGGGGAGGCTGTGCTTCACAGACTTCTAATTTCCATATTTCATATTTAACTGCCTGACTTCACACCACAGCTCAGCAGTAAATCTCAGCTCTCCAGACACTTAACCCCTTTTTTTTTTCAAGAATAATCTTGCTTGGCAGAAGATCCTAAGACAGGACTTGGCTAGGTTTAGAACTCCTTCTTTTAAAAGACATACATACAGAGATGATTTGCTCTTTGTATCGCAAACAAGTCCGAGCTTTTGTAAAATTCTGGGCTCCAGGATGTTTCTCCCACCTTTCTAAATCAGGGGATAACTTGGCAATCCGTTTGGCAGACTGGAGTGTTTTAGATCTGTTTATGCCACATTTTCTTTTAGCCCGAGAAATGCTGTTGGCTTGCCAAAGCTCAGCCCTAACACTGATTATATTATATGAAGAGCCTCGGTGGTGCAGTGGTTAGAGTGCAGTACTGCAGGCTACTTCTGCTGACTGCAATTTGGCCGTTCGAATCTCACCAGGCTCAAGGTTGACTCAGCCTTCCATTCATCCGAGGTAGGTAAAGTGAGAACCCAGATTGTTGGGGGAAAGAGGCTAATTCTTTAAACCGCTTAGAGAGGGCTGTAAAGCACTTGGAGGAGGAGCTTCCGGCGATGGCGGTCGCCTTCCTAAGCTCCTAAGCTTACCATGGAGCGTCCCGACTGGGTAGGAGGTTGCTGCCGGCCCTCATGTCATCGGAGGGCCGAGAATTGGGTAGCCCGACCACCCTGGCTTGTTTTGGGCTCGTTTTAGCCCACCAGGGTTGGTCGGAGAAGAACGGAGAGTGGAAGGAGCAGAGCGGCTGTGAGCGGCTGAGGAGGAAGCCGGGAGGCAATGGCGGCGGCGCGCGCAGCGGCGCGAAGGCGCGAAATTTGAACTGTGTTGCAAAAAAATGCAAAAAAATGGGAAAAAAGCAAGAGAATGGCACCAAAGAGAACAAGGTTCTCCCTACGACTCCAGAGAAGACAACGAGGCACTGGAGGCTCCGGAGAGGTGAGCAGATCAGGGAGACAGTCAGGAACGGCAAAGGGAGATGGCTGCAGCGTTGGAGGTGTGGAAAGAGCTGCAGTCAGGGACTCCCCTAGGACATTTGGCTGTAGCCTGGCTGCTCCCATGCTCCCGGGAACCTGGAGAACCTGGAGAATGTTCCTATAATTTTTGAGAGCTTCACCCAAATTGCAATAATTACTGAGGCGCCGGATGGGGACCAAGATGAATGTGTTGGGGAACCAGAAGTGAGGAGAGGAACTAAAATAACGGCTGGGGATGGCCTAGAACTTCAGAGGCCACTGGAGGCCCGTTTCAGGGCTATGGATGGGCCTGACTGATTGCCTAGATTAAAAATAGCTGGGCTCAGAATGCCCCCCCCCCCACTAAGGATCCCACATCTGAAATTATATCTATCCTCAACCACCTTAGACTGTTTCCCATTTTTATGACATCTCTGCCTTGCTCCACTTTGGGAATATTTGAACATTTCCCCCCCGCCCTCTTTCCAAGTACTATCTGGATACTAAAGCCAGCTTTAGTATCCCATTAAGACCTTAGCCCTCCGGCTATTGACTTTTACTACCTGCACCCTTACCCAATTGGGCTTTAATATTCTATCAATTTATTCAAGGTTAGACCTGCTCCGCCTGCGGGAGGCCCCTCTCTCGCAGGTATGGCCCTTGGCTCTTACAAGGGCCTGCCTTGATGACGGGTTTGTGAACCCCGAGAGGTGGAAGAAACGGAAGCTGAGGGGATTTTTAGTCAAATGTTTTACATTGTTTTTAGGGGGTTCCAGGGAGGGGGGGGTGGGTCAGACCAGGAGCGATGTGAGAGCCGGGCCTCCAGGTGTGGTCACGAGCAGAAGGGGCGGAAGGGAGGAGGAGGGGGAGGACACCATTCCTATACAGGGCTCTTTAATCCCAACGGTCGCAGGGAGGGGCAGATACGAGGACAGCTTAAGAACTTACAGTCGGTTGGGAGACCGTGGTTGCTGGTTACACCCGGTCGCTTGTACCAACCCCCGCGTTCTAGGTGGTCAAGAGTTACAGACCCAAGGCCTGAGGCTGTTGTTATGCAATGCGAGGTCCGTTGTTAACAAGGCCCCCCTCATTCACGATCTAATTTTAGAGGGGGAGCCGGACCTCGCGGGAATAACGGAGACCTGGTTGGGCCACAAGGGAGGTCTTCCCCTCGTCGAAATGTGCCCACCAGGCTACCGAGCATTTCACCAGCCCCGGGCCCAGGGAAGGGGCGGTGGGGTGGCAGTAATTATTCGGGAGGACTTAGAGCCGAGGGAGTCTACTGTGCCACAGACGTCCGGATGTGAATCCCTTGTTGTGAAATGGGGGCCTGGGAGACAGTTGGGCCTGCTGATAGTATACCTGGCTCCTCGCTATACATCAGCGGCCCTGCCCGAACTCCTCGAGCTGATCGCATCGGTGGCGGTTGAGACCCCCAAACTTTTAGTGATGGGGGATTTTAACCTGCCTTTGATGGGAGAAGCATCAGAGGGGGTTCGGGAGTTCATGGCTTCCATGACAGCCATGGACCTGACTCAAATGATTCAGGGCCCGACACACGAGGGAGGACACACTCTGGACCTTGTTTTTGTCTCTGGCCAGTGGCTGAGTGATCTGGGAGGAGGGGACTTAACCATCACTCCCCTGTCATGGTCAGATCACTCACTCCTTCGTCTTGACTTCCCTGGTGCTACCTCCCGCTGCGGGGAGGCGGAACCGGAAAGTTCCAGATGGTTCTGCCCCAGGCGCCTGATGGAACCTGATAGGTTCCAGACGGAGCTTGGGCCACCTCCTGTAACCTTGACCCGCCCCCGGGTAGAGGACCTGGTAGTTGCGTGGAATAATGCAACTACCGGGGCCTTGAACCGGGTGGCGCCTTTGCGGCCTCTCCGGCGGCAACGATCCACCCTAGCCCCTTGGTTTACCGAGGAGCTAAGGGTGATGAAGTGCCGCAAGAGACGTCTAGAGAGTCGTTGGAGATCCTCTCGCTCCGAATTTGATCGAACACAGGCACGAGCCCATTTAAGGACGTACCTTGTGGCATTGAGAGTGGCCAAACGCCAATATTGTGCCACTCTCATTGCATCCGCAGAGAACCGCCCTGCCGCCCTGTTTCGGGTGTCCCGCTCCCTCTTGTTTCAGAGGCCACGGGAGGCCCCCCTACAGGGCAGGGCAGAGGAATTTGGTAAATATCTGCAGGATAAAATCGCTCAAATCCGGAAAGATTGGGTTCCTGTCAGTGATCCAATGGAGACGTCCATGGCGAGTCTTGAGGTATCGATCTGGGAGGAGTTTGACTTGGTTGCCATCAAGGATTTGGACAGATTGCGTGGACGACTGCGACCCACCACATGTTTATTGGACCCGTGCCCCTCCTGGCTTGTACTGGCATCCTGGGAGGTTACACGAGACTGGCTCCTGGGCCTAGTGAATGCTTCGCTGAGCGAGGGGTCTCTCCCGGCCGCCTTGAAAGAGGCGGTGGTGAGACCCTTGCTCAAGAAGCCTTCCCTGGACCCTTTGGAGCTGGCCAATTATCGTCCCATCTCCAACCTTCCCTTTTTGGCGAAGGTTGTAGAGAGTGTGGTGGCCTACCAGTTTCCACGACATCTGGAGGAAAATGATTATCTAGACCCGCGCCAGTCCGGCTTCCGCCCCGGCCACAGCACGGAGATGGCCTTGGTCGCGTTGGTGGATGATCTCTGGAGGGCCAGAGACAGAGGTTGTTCCTCTATCCTGGTCCTATTAGACCTCTCGGCGGCTTTTGATACCATCGACCATGGTATCCTGCTGCGCCGGCTGGAGGGGTTGGGGGTCCGGGGCACCGTTTTGCGGTGGTTCGGCTCCTACCTTTCTGACCGGACGCAGCGTGTGTTGGCAGGAGAAGAGAGGTCGACCCTACGCCCCCTTACTTGTGGGGTGCCACAGGGGTCGGTCCTCTCGCCACTCCTCTTCAACACATATATGAAGCCGCTGGGTGAGATCATCCGTGGTTTCGGGGTGGGATACCATCTGTACGCTGATGATACTCAGCTGTACTTTTCCACCCCGAACCACCCCAACGAGGCCATCGAAGTGATGTCCCGGTGTGTGGAAGCCGTACGGATCTGGATGGATGACAACCGACTCAAGCTCAACCCCTCCAAGACGGAGTGGCTGTGGGTACCAGCTCCCCGGTTCAGCCAATTAATTCCATCATTGGCCATTGGGGGCATTCAACTTGCCCCCGTGGAGCGGGCGCGCAATTTGGGCGTCCTCCTGGATGCCCGGCTGTCCATGGATGACCATGTGACAGCCGTGGCAAGGGGGGCGTTCCACCAGGTTCGCCTGGTGCACCAATTGCGCCCCCTACTGGACCGGGACGCCTTACGCACAGTCACTCATGCGCTGGTGACGTCCCGCTTGGACTACTGTAACGCTCTCTACATGGGGCTTCCCTTGAAATGCACCCGGAGGCTACAGTTGGTCCAGAACGCAGCCGCGCGGGTAATTATGGGGAGTACTAGGTACTCCCATGTGACACCGTTCCTGCGCGAGCTGCACTGGCTTCCTGTGGTCTATCGGGTGCGTTTCAAGGTTTTGATAATAATCTTTAAAGCACTCCATGGCTCAGGACCTAGTTACTTGCGGGATCGTATTCTGCCCCATACATCCCTGCGACCAATCCGCTTTCCACAGAGAGGGCCTCCTCCAGGTGCTGTCCACTAGACAGTGTCGTGGGGCGGCGCCTAGGAGTAGAGCCTTCTCTGTGGCGGGCCCAGCCCTGTGGAATGACCTCCCTCCGGATATTAGGAATACCTCTGACCTCCGCTCCTTTCGTATTAAGCTTAAGACCCACCTATTCCAAGCAGCTGGCCTGGCTCAACTTTGATCTAACCATATCGCTCCTGACGGGTTTTTACTGGGTATTTTAATTATATTTAATTATCTAGGGGTTTTTAATACTGTATTTTAATTGTTTTATTTATCAGCCGATCTCCTCCTTGTGTATGTCTCGGTATATGTCTCTGTTATATGTTTGTTTTGTCCACATATTTATTTCATATGTTTCATTGTACGCCGCCCCGAGTCCTTCGGGAGAGGGTGCGGCTAAGAAATAAATATTAATAATAATTAATAAAAGCGGTCTATAAGTCTAAGTGCTATTGCTATATTGCCAGCAATAAAGACTGCACAACAGTATCACTCTTTCGATGTGAGCCATCCCACACATATATGTACATTTTTGTCTGTTCCGTTTGACATATTTTGCAGAAAATAAATCACTTAATGATATTCACCTCTTTGGGTTGAGTCTTCTAAAGCAGAAATACTTTCTACAGACCAAGGACCAAGGATTCGGGTTAGGGAGCTAACCTCTGTCTGTGTGTGTTTGTGTGTGTTTGTGTGTGTGTTTGTGTGTGTGTGTGTGTTTGGTGGGGAGGAGTTCTAGAACTTTGAATTGTAGAAACTCTGGAAGTAGGTTACACCTGTTTTAAGAGTTGCGTCACTTATGTGATTCCCGCCTCAGGCTGGCAGGAAACTGCGCTGTCACTTTCAAGCAAAGATATTTTTTTTATTTGTATCCTGCTTTATTATTTTTACTAATAACAGCAGTGAACATACCCACATACCTCTTCCTCCTGCTATTTTTCTCACAACAACAACTCTGTGAGGTAAATTGGGTTGAGGGAGTAGCCCAAAGTCTTCCTTTCATGCCTAAGGGGGGAGGGGGCACTAGAATTCACAATCTCCTGGTGATTGGCCTAAAGTCACCCAACCGGCTTTCATGATTAAGGCAGGAGTAGAACACACAGTCTCCTGGTGATTGGCCAGAAGTCACCAGTTAACTTTTATGCCTAAATCCTGATGCTTTAACTACATAAAGTGATGCAAACCCATCCATGTTGTGATTTCTTCCGCAACAATAATAAATCCTTCTATTGCAGTAACCATTGATAACATTTTAGCAATAACACATTCATCATTTGTACACAATTCCATTTCAACTGCAGTCTTACAAAGTTCAAAACCTAAAAATTATTTTAACTTCTCTAAATCTTTCTACTTTTAAACGTTTCATGACCCAACTAAGTAACATCATCAGCACTGATGTTACCTAATTTAGGTAATGAAATGACTGCAAGAAGACCACCATGCTCGGAGAGCACCAAGGACCCCTCATTTCAACCCTGAGCTAAAAATGTTCCCCTCTATCAGAATCTCACTACTAACTGCACATAAGAAAGCAATTGAATGTCTTTTCTGCTATCTCTTTTCTTGTTTCTATGCTTGCAGCAATAATGAAACCAACCATCGCTTAGCAGGATGTATGAATCCACTCTACCAGTGTTAACCAAGCTTTACTTAAGCTTTCTACTCTGCAATTCTCAGCTGTCACGGGAAAGCTGCTTTTGGGATGCTCAGGTTGGGAGCAGCTGATCAATTTCACTTTGTAATTATAACCCCAGAGGTCCATAGGAAAGTAGATATGAGTCAAACACTGTTTTTTTCCCCTATCCCTATCTTCAAAAGCTTCAGAGATCACAGAACTTAGTCATAGTGCTACACAGTCCATTAGGATTGGTCACTCCTGCATGTAACTGCAGGGGCAAGCAAACACAAAGAATTAAGTGTACAAGGGAGTGCAAGCTGCATTTGTGCAAATACTTGTTCTTGACCTAGGCTTCCCCAAAAAACAACGAAGCAGATTCCTGGTCCCGACAAAATTCCTTTTATTAAACAAATGTGAATTCCTCTCATTCACATTCAGCCAAGGCCTGGTAAACAGTCTTTCAAAGGAATATTTATGACCACAGACCTTATCTAGCCTGGAAAGCTGCCATGTAAATATTTTCCAAACGCACTGCTGTGCAAGGAAAGACTTGGCACAGAGTCTCTGAGATTCATGAACAGATCTTCATACTCCTGAAATGAATGAACAAACGAACAAATTGTTTCCTGCAAAAGCCTCCTCCCCTTTCATTCCTCTTTGATTTCCTATGGGAGGGGCCAATCACCATCCATCTGTGGCTTTACTCTCAAGTCGACCCTGATTTCTGAGCTGTTCTTTTCTTCTGGCAGCTCTGTGCATGTGCACACTGGGAAGAGGCTCCAGCTGTTCCTCTGCCTCACTACTGTCTAGCTCCGAAGGCAGCTGAGAACTGCCAGACGGCCTTGGCCCAACCTCTGTCTCTGATGCAGAGCCCTCGTTCTGAGCCTTCCCCAGACTCCAGGACTGCCCCATGTTCCTCCCCAACCTTCTCAATGTCCGACTTTGGTGGGCCACAAAAATAGTAACTAAAAAGTACTAAAATGGGTTACAAAGAGTGGCATCCTTTGACCCAGTCAGAAACAGCATCACAAAGAATAGATGGTCTCTGGCTCAATAGTAGTATCTGAGAGAGGGATTTTGGTGTCCTGGTAGACAATCACTTAAAATTTGAGCCAGCAGGGTGTTGCAGCTGCCAAAAAAGCCAATACGGTCCTAGGTTGCATTAACAAAGAAATAGAATCAAGATCACGTGAAGGGTTTTATCTCTTTATAATGCCTTGTCAAGACCAAACCTGGAATATTTTTTTTTGTTTTGGTCACCATGAAATGAAAAAGATGTTGAGACTTTGGAAAGAGTGCAGATAAGCGCAACAAAGACTGGACGCTAAAACATATGAAGAACGGTTGCAGGAATCGGGTATGCCTAGTTTAATGAAAAGAAGGACTAGGGATGACATGATAGCAGTGTTCCAATATCTCAGGGGCTGCCCCAAAGAAGAGGGAGTCAAACTATTCTCCAAAGCACTTGAAGGCAGGACAAGAAGCAATGGATGGAAACTAATCAAGGAGAGAACCAACCTAGAAATAAGGAGTAATTTCCTGAAAATTAGATCAATGAATCAATGGAACAACTTGCCTCCAGAAGTTACGAATGCTTCAACACTGGATGTTTTGAAGAAGAGATTGGACAACCCTTTGTCTGAAATGTTATAGGGTTTCCTCCTTGAGCGGGGAGTTGGACTAGAAGGCCTCCAAGGTCCCTTGCAACTTTGTTATTCTGTTAAAGAATCAACCCCCTTTCCTCTCTGCCTAATATTAACACAACTGATATTAATTAAATTTTATCAAGACGACAGTTGAGCTAGGCTCTGTGCTGTACATATATGATTATAAGTATTGACCATTTTACATAATAAGAAGCAGAGCTGAAGCGGTGCCTGTCCAGTTGCAAAAAAAAAACCTCCATATGATTGGTGTTTTTTATTAGCTCAGTACAAATTAGGGCTGCTAATTAGAGATACAACAGGGGGGCAATATCCTTGTACTAAAAAGCAAATCTGTCCCTTTCTGGAATTGGCTTGATTATGCCTGGGCATAATCAAATGGCCTATTTACCAGCCCCCAATAAATCCTCAAACAATGACCAGTCAAGATTGACTTTGTTAATCCCAGGAATTTCCTTGAGCAATGATGTGGATTTATTTAAGGGTGAAGGTTCATTCTCCCAGCTTGTGGGTTGGTTTCCAAATGTTTCATTACCAGGCTAGGTAACATCTTCAACTGAGTTCAGAGGATGTCAGTATCAATTGCATCAGGTCAGGGTCATTGGGAGGTGATGGATTTATTTATTGAACAAAGAGAGGAAATGCACCATAATAAAAATAAGCTAAGTGGCGATTAGATAGATAGATAGATAGATAGATAGATAGATAGATAGATAGATAGATAGATAGACAGACAGACAGACAGACAGACAGACAGACAGACAGACAGACAGACAGACAGACAGACAGACAGACATAGATATAGATATAGATATAGATATAGATATAATTTTTGGAACCATTTGGAACAGCTCCTTGTGGTTGATCTCTTCAGCATCCAAACTGTTCCTTCGTGCCTCCCATTGGGAAGAGGAACTGGAATATTTGGAAGATCATCAACTTCACAGGATCTTCTGTTGTTCTCCCATATATATTTTATGCAGAAATAAAACTCAACCTGTAGTGTTCACATAACATGACTTTGACAACTGCTATCTTGGGAAAAACCTTAACCGGGTCTAAAATGGCATAGGGTCTCCTGCTTGAGCAGGGGTTAGAAGATCTTCAGCTCTATTCTGTTTGACATCATTAGCATGTCATCAATAGGCAGTTTAAGAAGCTGCCTCTTATTTATTTATACCCCGTCTCTCCATGCAACAGATGATCAAAGTCACTCAGAAAAGCAAGGTAAAGGTAAAGGTTCTCCTTGCACAGATGTGCTAGTGGTTCCTGACTCTAGGGGGCAGTGCTCATCTCCATTTCAAAGCCAAAGAGCCAGCGCTGTCCGAAGACGTCTCCCTGGTCATGTGGCTAGCATGACTAAATGCCGAAGGTGCACGGAACGCTGTTACCTTCCCACCAAAGATGGTTCCTATGGTTCCAAAGTTGGCAGAAGGTGGGACAAGTAATGGGAGCTCACTCCATTACGTGGCGCTAGGGATTCAAACCACAGAACTGCCGACCTTTCTGATCGACAAGCTCAGCGTTTTAGACACTGAGCCGCCACGTCCCTTCAGAAAAGCAAAGCCCCAAATGAAAGCACAGAAAGACACAAGTGAAACAAATTTAAACAATATTGGTACAGTTATCCCTAATAGACGATCCTTTGCCATTTCCAGAGTTGTGCTTTGTTGAAATGCAAGTCAGACTAATCAATCACTTGGTATGCATCAGAGCTATTTGCAGTAAGAATTGTGAATGCCACATGTTTAAGAAAAAAAAATCCACCGTGGATTTCTTTTATATCCCTTTTCTGCCCTCTTGAATATTCACAAGCTGCAACAATAGTTCCACCATATACCTTCCACTCTTTTAAAAATAATTGTCTCCAGTCTCCAGCCAGAAATGAAGAATAATAGACTGATCAATGACGGCATCTTCTTTCCAGTTTCTTCCACCCCCAAGTTCTTCAAAACTTTTCAGCTTGCAGACTTCCCAAGGTCCTTGTGGAGAGGATGCGGCACTCAGGGTTACATTCAGAGCAACTGCCATTGTTACAACATTGTGTGTTGCTCTTTGGGAAAGCACAATACGGTTAGTAGTTTGTGTCTAATTACTTGCAAATGGAAAAGAGCTGAAAAGGACATATCCCACCCACCACCCCCAGCTCTGCATTTGCTAAAAGGTCATGGTGGAAGTGAGATTTCTCCCCCTCCCCTTTCTCTTTCCCACTGAAGAGCATTATCAGGAGTTAATCATATTTGAACTTCACCATTAACTGCATGTTCTTCTTTTGCTATTTTCATTTTAAGAATTTCTTTCTCGCTCCTATTCTGTGATTATCATTTTCAGAGGCAAAAGCTTCCCGAATTTACTCATCTTAATCCCCAATGCTATAGGGTGTTTTTTTTTTGGCCACAGTTTTTTTTAATTATTCAAAACCCCAAGGCAAGATAAGTCCTTGGGACAGAAAACGGGTGAGCAAAAAAATATGATTCTCTAAACACCATTCGGATGTTGAAACCATCTTCTTTTCCCATATTCTGTCTTTCACCAGATCAGTTTAAGACCCTTCAATCCATTTCTTTGGGATGGGAGTCGAGCTATTTACTAGCCAGATGCCCTTCCTGATGCCTATACAGAGTTAGCAGCAGATTTCTCTTTGCGCCCTGATAGACAAACATCTGTTTCTGCCTAGGACTGAACTCTCAACTTTTTGAGTGGGAGGCAAAAGTCTTCACCACTAGGCCACTTAGTGGCCGGTATCAGATGTGCAAACTGTTACTGGGCATAAATTCCACTGTATTCAAGGAAACATAATTCTGACATCCACAGATAGCCAACCATCATCCCAATCGTTGTCTATATTCACACAACACAGCGCCCTACAATTTGCCAAAATGGCATGTTACAGCTTAATATCATTAACCCAATGAACTAGAGTCACATGACCTTCTAAACCATAAACTAGTCACTCATTCAACTTTGCACAATATGCTAGATCAGACTAAAATGTGGTTAGCTGATTTATTGTCAGGTGCAAAAACCAGACCACACATGAAGTTCCAATTAAAGTAACTTAAACTAACCCAAAAATCTACTCACTTAATGGTTAGCACTATTATGATGCTGGATAAAGGTCAAAAGAATTCAAGAGACATGAGACTTAGTCCATTTCTAGTGCCATAGAGACTCTAGGCTGATTCTTCTTGACGTCTCCCCCAAGGTTCTACCAATTTTCCTCCTACATTTATAGATTCAGCCAAGAGATTTTGAGAACACTGTCTGTCTCTCTTAATCAGAGGGATCATAGTTTTAAGAACATATTTTTGAAAGCACTGAAAAATCAAGTGATGCCCCTGTGTTGCAGGCAAATGTGGTATTGTTTACTCTGCTTCCCTCATTCTTTCTCTAAAGATGAAAATTTTCACTTGTTTCTTTTTCACACACACACACACACACACGCACACAGAGAGAGAGAGAGAGAGAGAAAGAGAGAGAGAGAGAGAGAGAGAGAGAGAGAGAGAGAGAGAGAATCAGTCAGTCAGAGGTTCTAGCAAACATTCTGGGAACCACTCTAAGTTGTGGAAGATCAAAGTGAAACAAGCCACTAATCAAAGTTCCCTCGCTAAATTCTGAAGCCCTCTTAATCCCAGCCAATGGTGATGCTAGTTAGCATTGTCACGAATTTCACAACATCTGAGATAGGCCAGATTTCAAGATCTTCTTCCTATTCCACTTTCTGAGATGAGAGCAAAAGCCAGACAATTAGGGTTTGCGTGATAGAAATCAGAATAAAGCAAGGCTATAAAGTGATATATCATGGTTCTCCCACTTTGCATGGTATGCTTACAACTACTACAGAGGGAGAGAGAGAGAGACTCCCTTCTAGCACTGATGATGTTACTTAGCTGGGTGATGAAACATCTGCAAGCAAACAACCAGCTCAGAGAGTACCAGGGACTCCATCCTGAGCTACAAATATTCTCCTCTAACAGAACTACAGGTCAACAGGAAGCTAGGAAACAGTGGGGGAAGGTGCTGAATGAGGGTTTTTTTTTCTATTACCCTTGTGAAGGCAGGACATAAACAGTGAAGGCTCTATGCTACTCTTATCTTCTTTTTCCCCTTGGTAAGTCTATGAGCAGACCCCATCTCTAATCCAAGACTGATTCTTTTTGCCCCCTGCTGGCAATATGCATCACCCTGGATCAATCTCTCAGCCTCTCCTTGCCGGTAAATTGTTTTCCCTGATTTTTCAACGGGTTCCTTTTCCTGCTCTTAAGGAGCCTTCTTCCACCTGTTTTTACACTTGTTTCTGCCTCTGCTTTGCTGATTTCTTTCCCTGCACTTAAAAGCTCTATTCCTTCGCTTTTCTGCTTTCTGCAAAAGGCTCGCAGTTTCAGGAAGCTTTGGGGGGCAGATGGCCTGTCCGATGAGCAGTCTCTGTTCCACGACATTCTTTTTGGGAGAGGGTGGGGGGAGCGACCAAAGGCTTGCATTTTTAAATCAACTTTCACTATTGCCTCAGGAATTTAAGGCATTTCAGATCAATAACCCCAAGTGCCCTTCAATCCAGCTCTGTCAGCTCCATCCTCTGGCATATGCAGTGACCAGAATGTTGACTACAGAAGACAGGGCATTAGTATGCAAGGGGTGTTAGGTAAGATGCTGGAGTTAGCATCTAAGCTTGCTGGCTGTAGCCAGAGCTAGGAGAAGCCCTTGGAAAAATAGCTCTTGTACCTCTTTAAAAGTTGCATGCAGCACAAGGCTTCTTGAGCAGGGTGACATTTCCCATCACAAATTAGAGTGAAGCTGGGGATAACTGAGCATCTTCTCCTTCTGTGCAGCCTAAGAGCCTAAAATCCAGATTTGGCCATCCCAAACAGAATCCTCCAGGCGGATGAAAGAAAAGGGTTCCTGCAGCTCAGAACATAGAACAATGCAAGGACAATAGAGCAGGGCACAGATCCCACATCTTGTTCAGATCAAGCGGGCTTTCAGCTGATGGCATGGTTTCAAGCAACACGTTCCGCAATCAGGTTCATGTTAGCAGGATGGGCAAGGAGAGAGGAACAAAAACATGTATAGGAATGTATAGGAAGGACTCTGAACATTTAAAGTTAACTAGAAAACCCTCACCTTACTGGGCCATTATTTCAGAAACAGTTCCTCACTTATATAGAGAAGCTGACCAAGGACAGGCAAAAAGGGAGTCAGAGTACAAGCTTGCCAGAATATTCATGAACTGGAATAGGACATAGCAACAGGTCAGCCATTGAGGACTACCATGTTTCCCCCAAAATAAGACAGGGTCTTGTTTTCGTTTGACCCCCGAAATAAGCACTTGGCCTTATTTTCAGGGAGGTCTTATTATTTTTGAGGTGCTGAAGGTGGCGAACATGGTCACTTCACGGCTGCTGCTTTGTTGCAATATTTTCAGGGAGAGCTTATTTTCAGGGGAGGGATTATTTTAGCGCATGCGCTCAAAAGCCCGATTGGGATTATTATCTGGGGAGGTCTTATTTTGGGGGAAACAGGGTAGCTTGAATAGAACAAGTTAATAAGGTCAGCCAATGTATAGGCATGGCAACTGAGTCAGCCAATGGGAACTATTCGGTGACTGAGAGCCATGCCAGATGGCTCAGAGCCTAAGCATGACTTACCTATGCAAAAGAACTAGTCTAGTCTCTGAATTGAATCAGAAACCAGTCTCTCCTCTCTACCACGTTGGAAGAATCTGCTGTTGGTATTGTACATTTATTCATGTGTTATTATGAACATAAAGAAGTTAATGAATCCTGCTAAATCACTTAGATGTGTGTGCTTTCTAGATTTGATTTTTGCAACAAACTCTGACAAAGCGACTTCTGATTTCCTGCTGGCTTCCCCATTGAATGCCATTGTGCGGAACTCGCAGGGAGCAGTAGAAATCTTCCCTTCCCTTCCAGCAGTTACAACTGTCAGGAGAGGGAGCAAGTGGGGGATTGAGAGACTGGCTGGGAAACTGTCACAGAACTTCACATAACAGCAAGAGCAATGCAACAACAACCAGTAGCACCGAAGCAGCCACAACTTCCACAAATTTCATTCTCTCTGGATTTTGGATGCATTCTATAAGTTAGCACATTTGAGGTATCCTGGTTCAAAAAAAATGTAGCCCTGTGATGCACTGTGTCACCCAGTTAAAGATCATGGCAATGAGATTTAGTAGCACATAGCTGGCATTAGATAAAATAAAGCCTCTTTCAAGCTGAGCTGACTTTATAGGACTACCCTAAGTAATTTTCTTAGCAACAGTTTGCCATTGCTTTCTCTTGGGATTTCATAAAGTCTTCTATTCAAGTTCTAACCATGTCTGGTTAGATGTCCAATATCAATCAATGTTTCCATACATTAATACTGTATGGGAACATAATTCTCTTCATAGAAAAATCTCTCTTTCCCAGGAAGATTTATTTAGCCATCTAATAATGATAAAGGCACAATCTTCCCACCCCCGTTTTTAACTTCTTGAAGGATTAGGGAAAATCCTTCCTAAATTGTTTTTTTCCCTCTTACCATTAAACAACTGCTGCTCCTACGACACTTGTCTGATTGTTTCCTAGGCAGCATCTCCTTCTTTCTTTCCCCAAGATCATTCATACATTCCATTACATCATGAGACTTTTGCATTCAACTATAAGTCGAAAGAGCAATGCACATTTAAGATCCTTCATCTCTACTAATGCATAACAAATCTCTTCCAAAGCACTTTTGTGCATTTCAATATTAGCACCAAGCCTCAGCCCAAATGCAGAGAAAAGCAACAAAGGTGGTTAGGGGGACAGGAGGCTAAAGCATATCAAGAACGGTCGCAGAAATCAGGTATGTCTAGTTTGAGGAAAAGAAGGACTAGGGGAGACATGATAGCAGTGTTCCAATATTTGAGGGACTGTCACAAGGAAGAAGAAGTCAACCCATTCTCCAAAGCACCTGAGGGCAGGACAAGAAGCAATGAGCGAAACTAATCAAGGAGAGAAGCAACCTAGAACTAAGGAGAAATTTCCTGACAGTTAGAACAATTAACCAGTGGAACAACTTGCCTCCAGAAGTTGTGAATTCTCCAACACTGGATGTTTTGAAGAAGAGATTTGTCTGAAATGGTACAGGATTTCCTGCTTGAGCAGGGGGTTGGGCTAGAAGACCTCCGAGGTAGCTTCCAGCTCTCTTATTTTGCTATTCTGATGAAATTCCCCTGTCATAACATTTTCCCAGTTCTGAGTAACACTTAGCATAATTCCTGCAACTGCAGGCTGCACACAATCCAAGCTCCAAGCTATCAGTGTAGCTAATCGTGTAAAACCTGAGCACTGTTCCAAAGACAAAATTTTAAACAATGTTATCATAGTGCAGATTTTCTTCTTTCTAGCTGGTTTGGTCTTGGCTCATGTTTTGTCCTCCAGTTTTAAGATTACAACTTGTATATAATCCAGTTGCTTCCCCCCCCCCCACTTAAAATGAAGGATGTGGCTAGCTTGAGATTTTGATTCCTTGCCATTCTTCACATCTGCTTTGATCCCACCCCTTCCAAACTCCAATTTAGGTATCCAAGTTTCTTAAACTTCATTCCAGAACAGTAGTATGTACAATATGACACAGCTTTCAAGTTTTTCCCCCTCCCAGGTGATTTGCATGTCCATAATCATTATCACATTACTGATGCCCATGTGTGAACTGATAAAATGCTGTAAAAAGATACCTCGGTGTTATTAGCTCTCCTTGTACGAATGCATCAGGACAAGATTCTTTTTGGGATAAGATTCACTGGTGAGTGCCTTTGCACACTTGTGAATGCAAGATGTTATCAGTGGCCCCATAAGTTCAAAAGCACTGCATGAAAGGGACTTGATATGGCTGTGCAAGCAATTTCATAGCTTGTTTGTTTGTTTTCTGTGTCTTTTTCATTTCAGCTTTTGTTCTGCTTTGCTCGTTAGTAATGTGGAGGAGATGAAAAGGAGCTAGAAGGTGTGGGGAAACTGTCCAAGACAATTGTTGTCCATTATTTCAAGTAGTTTTTCAACATTTAGGGAAAAAAAGAAGTGAGATAATGGAGGATTCTTAGAAAATAAATTCTTCCTGGGAAACCAGATAAATTTCTAATTTTAAAGAAAAGATCTGTTGAAGACAGTTTAGGAAATAGCTTTAGGTGACAGAGTGGAGTGAATTTTCTCTCACTGTCTCCCTCCCACAGGAACATGCCATCTAGGAAGTCCCATCTTCTCTGTAAGGTAAAGATAAAGGTTGTCCTTGCACATATATGCTAGTCATTCCTGACTCTAGGGGGCGGTGCTCATCTCCGTTTCAAAGCCAAAGAGCCAGCGCTGTCCAAAGACGTCTCCGTGGTCATGTGGCCGGCATGATTAAATGCTAAAAGCGCACGGAACACTGTTGCCTTCCCACCAAAGGTGGTTCCTATTTTTCTACTTGCATTTTTTACGTGCTTTCAAGCTGCTAGGCTGGCAGAAGTTGGGACAACTAAAAGGAGCTCACTCTATTACACGGCGCTAGTGATTTAAACCGCTGAACTGCCGACTTTCTGATCGACAAGCTCAGCATCTTAGCCACTGAGGCACCGCGTCCCTCTATCTTCTCTGTAGCATAGCTCAATTCCTACTCATTAGAAAAGGCCAGGACAGGAACAAAATCTGATTTGTATGATCATCAGCATACATGAATTACATCTGAATCTGACATTTAGGATCAAGCTGCACAAGCTGCACACTGAAATAAATGAGTTCTGCAATTCCAACCTGGGATTTTTCTTTCTTTCTTTTTGTTTCAAATTCATCAATGCCACCATTTATCTACGTACCTTTTTATGCTAACTATGCATTTATATGAAGAAGTCGCCCAATGGAATATTCTAGAGCATCTGAGCTCTTTGCCAGCCGGAAGTAACTGAATTCCAGTTTTGGAGTCATTCTGGAATTTCAGAAAGCCTTTGTCCTGCTGGTGTCTGCAGGGTAGCAGCTGGATGTCAATTATGTAAAATGAAGAAGAATGGTTAACCAAAGTTAAGAAGAAAGAAATCAGATTGTAATGCAAGGCAGATCTGAAATTTAAAAGAAAAGAACCAAACTGCTTCAACCAACTGAGCCCTTAGACAGAGCAACCAACCATACAGTCAAAGGTCTTGATCAGAACAAAGTTGTAACAAAGCTGACTTCCTAGCTGTAAATGAAATTTGCAATGTCTTATCCACTGTTTCTGTTGGTAAGGGAAAAGTCTCCTCCTCCTCCTCCTTCTCCTCCTCCTCCCTCCTCCCTCCTCTTTTCCTAAGCATTTAAAGCATCTAAATCATCTCAATCATGACTCATTGAGCTGATATCACCCTCTCTGTCAAATGTTCATGTCAGTGATGATGACAGGTAACTCAAGGAAAATACATGCTGGTCTCTTCATTGGCATGGGGTATCTTCTGTCATTGCCTTAAACTACATACTTGCAATGATTATGTTTTGTATTGAACAATGGGGGTTATTTATACTTATTTATCATGAAGAAGGCAAATATACGTGTCCCAGGATAATGTTGCAGGATCCAATCTGGGTCAGCCACCCACCGGGACAAGAGATTTAGTCTTCCAAACTTTCAGACTCTTGCTGGAGACCATCCTCAGGGAATTCTCTCTACCACAATGTAGAGAGCACACCCTTGGGGAACATCTCTCTAACAGAATAACTTATTTACCCTGTTTCCTTGAAAATAACAACTCCCCGGATAATGAGTCCAACCGGGCTTTTGAGCACAGGTGCTAAAATAAGCCCTCCCCTGAAAATAAGCCCTCCCTGAAAATATTTAACCACATGTGCAGGGCCGCCGCCCCCATTTCCTCTGGTTGCTTGCTGCGCAAACAGCAAGTCGTGAAGAGGTGAGGCCGGAGGGGGGGGAGAAAGGGAGGGGGAACATGTCCCATGCACCCCACATGCCCTTACCTAATGGTCTCTCCAACAGCCCTAGCAACCACACCTTCTGTCATCCTAACGGCTGCCCCAAAACGAATGGCTGGCCCAGCGAGGCGCAACCCAGCAGCAGCCATGAGGTGACCACACTCGCTGCCTCCTGTACCTCAAAAATAATAAGACCTCCCCCAAAATAAAGCCAAGCCCTTATTTTGGGGGTCAGAAGAAAATAAGACCCTGTTTTATTTACAGGGAAACAGGGTATATAACCTTGAATATGTATGTACCTTATATGATCAATGACCAACTACAATGGTTTGGATTTCTTCTGATCTGCACAGATCCAGGAAATCAGATTTTGCTCAAATTCCAAACATCTCAAACCTCTGGGCAAATGGCTCAAGAAAAGGGCAGTGTGGCTAACAGCCTTTGAACAGACCCTTTCTTCCCATGTCTCCTCTGAGCATTGAATGACCCTAATACGGTAGTGATTTATAACATTGCACTATTCACAGTGAGTGCAGCTGAAATTCAATCTCAGATTGTTATTAACAAGGTAACAGACTGTAGCAATGACAATCATAAATGATTGAGAGCCGGGATGTGTTTTAGATGTATATGGGCTGTGTGTGGATTTTATTTGGATTTATAGAACTGCCTTTTGAATTTCAATTTGTCTTATTAATCTTGGATTGGATTGCTGGAATTTTCGATCTTGGGTGACAAGTATTGCATTCACTTAGGAATCAGTATAAATCTGTTCCATTTTATCCTCTGTATAAGTAATAAAACATTTACATCCACAGTAAGCTTTGTATAAAATTGACAATACATGTCAATTCTGAAATGCGTTTTCCTACCCAAATGTTTATTCGCACAAGTTGTTCCAGTGTTCTTTTTATTTTCAGACATGGATCCCCAACGCTAGATTTTTAAATGTTCATTTCTCCAACATGAGCTCTCTCTCTCTCTCTTTTAAACGTAACTTATTTCCTCCTTGTCCACTTTTTTAAAAATACATTTATTCTACCACAGATGCACATTTTGCAAACAAATTCTTTTTAAGGGGACTTTTGCCCAAGAATGTCAAATGCCAGTGGATGGCTGCACAGGACTGGCATGATGACATTTTCCAGTTGTATAAAGTATAGTATTCATTGATAGGAGATACCGTTGGCTCAGACTTCCGCTACTTTGGGTAGGCTCATTTTTCGCCCTCCCAGAGCCTCCGCGTAGGCCCTGCGCTTACCTTGCACCCAAAACGGGCCGCGTGCAGACTCCTGGGTGGGATGGGCGGGGCCAGCTGATCCTTGCAACTACCGGTTTGGCAAACCAGATTGAAATGAACATCTGGTTCGCCTGAACCAGTCCAAACTGGCTGAATTCACCCTCTTCCCTCTACATCAGTGTTTCTCAAACTTGGCGACTTGAAGTCCTGTGGACTTCAACTCCCAGAATCCCCCAGCCAGCATAGCTGGCTGGGGAATTCTGGGAGTTGAAGTCCACAGGACTTCAAGTCGCCAAGTTTGAGAAACACTGCTCTACATAAATATAAGCTATTTCTGATTTGAATGCTTGGTGGCTTTTACAGAAGCGGTAGAGTTTTTTCCAAACATAAAGTTTCCATCCAAGAAACTAAAATGGCACCCTTTAAAAAAAAATACTTGGGCAATCCCTGGGATCCCTGAACCAGATTGTGAGTTAATCCAAGATAAACCAAACATCTGATGCAGAAACAAAAGGCAAAATCCCACTCTAGTCAAATGTGAAAAATGATAAAATGTGATGGTATGACAATTAAGAAAAGATGCAAGAGGAGAGAAACAATGCACAAAAAAACATTTTATTATACCGACACATTCTAAATGTTCTTTCTTCAACCCTCCCACTTCTTCTTTAAACAAAAGCTTCTTTTTCTTCTTTTGTCCTTACACTAGCACTTCAAACAAAATGTTTATCTCCCCTTAAGTCTCATTTACCTTTTAAAAAAAAGTAAGTTGAAATCATTTTATAAACCCTTGTCTATTGACAATGAATGCTGTTCTGTGCCTGTGCCTCTCTGTGTCTATGCACATGTTAAAAAACACTCCACTGAAATGTAAATTGACTTTCTGATTAGACTGGCTTTAGAAAAGATAATAGAAACCGGTAGGAAAAGGATCCTTAAACTGGGCTAGAGCTCAAAATGTTCTATTACTATTGTCATTATCCCTTATTCTGTTTTATTTTGCCTTTTCTGTTTTTATTCACAGAGAAGCAGTATAGTTTACAACAGGGATGGGGAACCATGGCCTTTTTATGACTTGAAATGAATTCTGGAAGTTGAAGTCTACAAGTCATTAAAGACCCATGGTTCCCTGCCTCTGGTTTACAAAGTGCCTAATGGACTCTGGACAACTGGAGTTTCCATCCCAGGTTTGTCCATCCCATATTTTTTATAACTTCATGACTGCTTGGTGGTCCCATTAATGTATTTCTTAGAACAGCACAAACATGTCAACATTTCCCAACATTGTCAGAAGTCTCACTGGATTCTTTAAATAAAGGACATTCAGTAATCGAGAGAGTTGACATATATTGTTTTCTACTTCTTATTACACCTCTGGAGTAACCTCTATTGAGTCCTTGTATTCTTCAATCATGGACGATGCTCCTACATTGACTTGCAAACCCAATACAAATTGGGTTGTTCCTTTGACTTCTGTAGTTGGAAACCTTACATATGTAATAACTCAATGGGAGAAAATATTTTTCCTTTTATAGTTCAAAATTCTCACCAAATTTGGGATTAAATGAATTGGATGGATAATTACCTTGAATTTTTCCAACAATTTTTCCAGGGTGGGAGTACCACCCTTTGCTCAAGCAGAAGACTTTATACCATTCCAGACAAATTGTTGTCTCATCTCTTCTTTAAAACTGTCCAGTGATGAAGCACCTACAACATCTGGAGGCAAGCCATTCTACTGATTGTTCTCACTGTCGGGAGGTTTCATCTAAGTTCTAGATTAGAAACCTTGGTAAGTTTCCATACGTTACTTCTTGTCCTGCCCTCAGACACTTTGGAGAATAGACTGACCCCCTCTTCTCAGTGACAATTCCTCAAATATTGGAAGACTGCTAAAAAGTCACCTCTGGTCCTTCTCTTCTTTAGACCAGACGTGCTGAGCTCCTGCAACTGTTCCTCATATGTTTTAACCAGAGGTGGTATTCAGCAGGTTCTGACCAGTTCTGGAGAACCGATAGCGGAAACTTTGAGTAGTTTGGAGAACTGGTAAATGTCACCTTTAACTGGCCCCGCCCTGATCTATTCTCTGCCTCCTGAGTTCCAAGTGATCGGAAGGAAATGGGGATTTTGCAGTAATCTTCACCTAGAGTGGGGAGGGAAGGGATATTTTCCAGTATCCTTCCCCTGCCATGTCCCCCAAGCCATGCCCGCCAAGCCATGCCACGCCCACCAAGCCACGCCCACAGAACCAGAAGTAAAATATTTCAAATTCCACCACTGGTTTTAAACTCCAGTCCCCTATTTCTCTTCAACTGTCTGAAATGGATTAATAAAGAAAATGAAAGAAACATAACATTTTCATAATCCTGAGTCCAGATAGAAGCAAACTCCAGGTTGTAAAACCTGCTAGTGTAAAAACAGCTGGTTCTAAATTAAATGCAACCAGGAGGTCTTCTGGGACAGGACTTGCAAATGAAAATCTAATTGCCCCACTCTGAAGAAGCACGTATTTATTTAAACTAGATTTTGTGCGGAGTAAACTTCATACAGCATGAGCTTATAAAGCAATAAATGGATAGATTGAGAAATTGGGGGATGACTCATCTCTTTAGTTTAACATTTGACTACAGAAACAAATTAAATTGGCCCTATCCAAATCCTTCTTGGCAAAGAAAAACATTCACACTTGCAAAGTATTTTAGCAAGAAACCATACGAAGGAGAACATCTGTACTGGTTTTTGGCATTGGGAGTGATTGATGTCCGCCGTTATATTATGTTTGTTTAATTAAACAAAGTTTGGGAAACATTTGGGGCTTTCCCCTGGGGGCTTTCCCATGATTAGGAAGGGAGACAGGTTGCATGTCATTGGGAAAGATAAATCTAAAAGTTCCAGGTTCCGGGTTCCACAACTCTTTTAGATATTCTACTAGATGAAATAAATGCAATAGAGAAAACACATTAGCTCTATCCACATTCATTCTTGACTTTTCACTTGTGAATGATGACTGGATGCAATGAGGAGCAGAATCTGTTTCTGAAACAAGAGGTGGACTCTGAGTAGGTACCCTTCCCAATTGTAAACCCAATTACATCAGCAAGGTTGCATACTTAAATGAGCTTCCACGACTCTCATGCCAAGTACACTTGGAAACAATACAATTTGTGGTTAAACAACAGGATATCAACACATGTCTAAAATAAAATAAATTGAGCAATAGTAAGCATGTATGTGCTTGGCCACCTGTTAGAAATTTTACATTTCACAGCAAAAGAAAGGTATCATAAGATCAGCCCTGTATGTTGTGTCTTTTTTCAACCATTGGGATGGTTTAAGACCCCTGCCTTCAGCAGGGGGGGTTGGACTAGAAGACCTCAGAAGTCTTTCCAGCCCCGTGATTTGCGAGTCTACCCTATCATCTCCTATCATGCTTATTGGCAACCATTTGTTCTGACCCAGCCTTAGCAGAACCAAGAAACAGAACTCCTTGTGTCCCCCCCCCCAAAAAAACCCTCTTCATTTAACTACTGTGAATTCATGGCATTTGCACGCGGAAAAGTCAAGGCAATAATCCTTCCAAGTGTTAACTGAAGTACAGACCTTATCAATTCCTTGGATAATTGCCAGGCCAGGAGCTTCCAGCCACAAAGCTGTAAATTAAACGATTTCAAGAGTCTCTGAAACACGAATCACGATGAGCAAATCTTCCTAATGAAATCCGAATGATTGTCTCCTATGACTCCACTCTCCTATTGCTTCTGTTTATTCCCCACCAGGGAGGTGCCATTCAGCATCCATGTGCGCCTTTCTTCCTGAGTCATCTCCTGGTACTCAGTCATTTTCTCTCCTGACAGCTCTGCACATATGCACATCTGGAACAGGCCCCAGCTGTTCTTTTCCCCACTTATCTCTGACTCCAAAGGCATCTGGGAAGTGTCAGAGGGCCCTGCCCCCCTCTCTGCCTCTGACACAGAGTGTCAGGCCTGTAGTTATGTTTCTTTTAGGATCTATGGCCTGCCACACTTTCTTATAATTTCCTATGTGTTTCATTAGTGTAGTAGTTGGGAGGGGGGAATAGAAAGGAGTAGGATTGTGGAATGTATTGTTGTCATTCTTTTATAGAAGCTCAAGGTCATCTTTTGTCTCCACATTTCGACACCTGACCGGAAGCAGAGGGGTGTAGATGCCAGCGTGGAAGATGATGATTGGAACATGTGATGGATTTGTGGGTGTGGGGATAGATCATGAACTTTCAACTGGGTGGAATTCCAGGAAGAACATTAGAGTTGGAACTCCATAGACGTGCTAACATGCCTGTATGATTAAATTGGAACTTTAAGGATGATTCTGCCTTGGTCTCTGATTGATTTCATGCATGGTATTTAGAACGCTGACACAGAGCACCCATGAGAGCCTTCCCCAGGCTCCAGGACTGGCCCAAGTTCCTCTGCAACCTCCTCATCATCCGAGTCTGCCACCAACTCAGCTGGCCGCTGGTTGGCCACAACACCATTTGTGGGGAAAACATACACAGCATCTAGTAAAATGTTGCTACTTTTTGAGAAATAAAAGTACCGTGATTGTCTAACAAATAACAATGATGAGAATGCCCTGGAAATTTAAATAAAAGAGGGAGCATCATTTGATGGCCAATGTCCTTGTAGAACTGGCCATACAGAAGAACATGATCTGTGGTTTCTGTGGCATCCATATCCAGGGGCAGTATTGGATTTCATATAGGCTTTATATTTCCCTTCTAAGACAGCTGTAGGGAGACCATTAAGTCAACCTAAAGATAAGGCTCTCTTGAATTTGTGATATGACATAAATATGAGGTCGGCTTAGGCACTAAAATGTGGATGTTTGCTATTATATTAGGAGAGAAAGCAGCAATTTGTTTGACCTTCTATATTCTAAAAATCATTTGCCTTAGCATTGATGTAGCTGACTCTAAGGTTAAGATGGCATCACTGAAGAAATCATAGAAGGCTCATAACATCATTTATCTGGTCTAATTACATTTTCAAAGGCAGATCAGTGATGGAATTCTTTTTGAGTCCTCCTCTCTCCTGCATCAATGATACAACCCATCATTGAGAAAGTGAATTTATAAATTCTTCACTTCCCTGGAATGCTGCAACAAACAACAACACCCCCAGCCGACTTTCCTTGACCCACATCTTCAACAGATAAAGCAAATACTACAATCCAATGAAAAGCTGCTCCGGACTTGGAAAAGAAAAAGGAAAAAAAATGCACACATGATAGAGTCTTTGAAATGTTGCGATGTACCTCAAAAAATCCATGATAAATGGAAATACACACTGCAATTTTTTTTCCTTTCACTCTGGTATTTCATTGCCTCCCTATTTTTCTTTGCTATGCCTCAGGAGTTCATGATTATACTATGATCTTCATCAAAGGGCAATTTTCAGCTGCGAAATATATTTATACAATAAATCTACACCAGATTGTGCTGGGCCATATTAATGAGCAAGGGTGACATCCAAAATAAATAACAACAAAATCTGAACTGATATAATTCCACAAAAAACTCAAGAAAAACCATAGAGATGAGATTTAAGTGCCTGAAGGAGACATCATCAATATTATGCAACTCATATTCTACCCTTCCGTCCCTTGTTTCCTCTTTCCTTTTCCATTACTCCTACTTTGCTGTCCCTTTTCTCCATTCACTGATATCATTGTTCTTTCACTAGATCCCAGGAAAAGAAACCATTAGTTGAAGACTGAAAGATATTTGAAATTAGATTTCTCCAACTTGATATGTGAGTCCAGTCAGAAAGAAAAGCATAGTGCCACTTATTCTTGTCTGGGTCAACAAAATTTATGAGTTCTGCTCAGGATTATTTTTTTTTAAAAAAAGGTCCCTTCTCCATGACTCACTATGTTAAAAGCCGAGTCCTTTGAAACCACCAGCAAATTGTAGCTCTTTAACATGCCCAGAAGGATAAATTGCCTTAATCTAAGGTAAAATTTACTACGACACTTGCATGTTTTAATCATCTTTGAATTTCATCAGTGTTTCAAGATTAAACATGTTCATCAGAGTAAAACAAATGCTACAATAATAATCAGTTGATATGATATTGGTGTTGTTGAACCCAGAAATTCTAAGGTAGATGTGTCTCCTTTCACATACCTAATTCCCCCTTTAGCAGGCATGTAGTCAGGGGTGGGATTCAACCAGTTCACACTTATTAGGGAGAACCAGTTGTTAACCTTTTAAGCAGTTCGGAGAACCGGTTGTTGGAAGAAATCTCCTTTTGGTTTTTTCTACTTTACAGGGCTAATCCTGTAAGGAAGGCAGGAAGGAAACATTCTGGTGTTGTTTCTAGCCTAATCTTGGTTGCCTCTACAGTTAACCCTCATTACATTGTAACAGCTATGGCCAAACACCCATCGATGTGAGTGACATTGAGTTGGCCACACTCACCCAGTATAAGGACCACCGAGCCACACCTACCCAGCTGGTCATTAGGGCAGAGTACTGATTGTTGAATTATTTGAATTCCACCACTGCATGTAGTGTTCAGGTTTTGGACTAGTTTGCTATGTGTTGTCTAAGCCTAGCCAGATATGGTTGTTCAGTGAATGGTGGATTATTGTAGTAACATTCAGACTAATAATAAACACTGGATCAAGCATGCTATGCCAACCTTTTCTTAATTTGGGCTATTAGATAAACCACAATTGTACTAGGCAGTATTATATGTAGCTACATCTAAATCTAACTCAACATTTTAAAATAATGGGTTGGTGAAGAAAACATAGCAGCCTCATTTGCATATCATATAGCATCGAAAATTGAGAACTGATTTGAAAGTCCCAAATGATGCATCCTCACTCTTGCTAAATATCTAGGTTCTCCTAGAAATGTAGCATTCAAGGCCTCCATATTAGCTCAGAGATTTTTAGTACTCATGCAGAAATACTAGCATGCTCTCCCTAGAAAGAACTGGCTTTCATAGGTTAATTTGGTTTGTCCTAGTCTTTCTAAATGTTCACCTTTCTTTGATCATCCTTCACAGATTTAGCAAACAGAGCAGAGAATATAATCAACTTAAATTTAAACCCAAAGATACCACCTAATATGAGCAAGCCCAATGTTGCTCTATTTTTTTTAAAAAAAATGTTTCGAAATTCACAGGAGAATCAGAGAAGGTACTGTATGTCTAAGGAAAATAGGGGTGTGCAAGGAGAACATGGAAAATAAGTCCCAAGACAGTCAGACAGTCAGGGAAATTATTTGAAACTCATTACTTTTTTTTTGCATGGTCAACGATATGTCTACCCTACTGTTCAATCACAAAGTCTTCACCAACGAGTGAAAGGGAAGGAAAGTGTTAACATATGCATTGGAAATAAAGAATCCAGAAGCTATTCCCACAAAAGGGTAGGGGCAGGGGTGGCCTGCTGGGGGTTTGCAGGGGTTCAGGAGAACTTCTAGCTAGGATTGTGTGCAGTTCAAAGAAACCCCAAATCCCACTCCTGGCTGCCCCTGTCCACCCTGCCCCTCCCAGGAGTCTCCACGTGGCCCATTTTGGATGCAGGTAAGTGCAAGGCACATGCAAAGGCTGGGGGAGGCCAAAAAAATGGGCCTACCGGAAGTTTGGGAAGGGTGGAAATGGGCCCATTTCTGGGAAGGCCGTTTTCAGCCTCCTGGAGGATGAGCAAAAACGTCCCCCACCCCCCTGCCGTGGTGCAGGAGGCCGACTAGACCACACCCACCATGGTCACACCCACCCAGCAACCAGGCAGAGGACCTTGCTAAAATTGTTGAAGCCCATCCCTGGGTGGGGGACAATAACAGAGGGAGGGTGGGAGGAAGTAAGTGGGAGAGGAGAAGAAGAGGAACAGAGAAGAAGAGGAAAGAGAAAGAAAGAAAGAAAGAAATAAATAAAGAAAGAAAGAAAGATGATAGATAGGTGATAGATAGATAGATAGATAGATAGATAGATAGATAGATAGATAGGTAGGTAGGTAGGTAGGTAGGTAGGTAGGTAGGTAGGTAGGTAGGTAGGTAGGTAGGTAGGTAGGTAGGTAGATAGATAGATAGATAGATAGATAGATAGATAGATAGATAGATAGATAGATAGATAGATAGATAGATAGATAGATAGATAGATAGATAGATGACAGATAGATAATTATAGATGGAAAGGATGAGTCTGAAAAAGACTGGCTGATTTCCGGGTCGACAGTTTCAGAACTAATCTGATCCCCTTGTCATTTTTCTATGCATGTACTGTAATTTAACCATATAGCCTGGGGTTTATTCTCTAGTTACAAGCTTGGTGAGGCCCAAAATGTCAGCCTTAGAAAGAGAAGAAGGGATTTAATGCATGTTGCTCTTGCTAAAGGGAGACTTAAGCCTTTTGCTAATGGTGCAGCAGAAACCGAGGTCTTCAGTTTTCGTGAGGAGAAAACTTTGAAGTAGCTTCCAAAAACCCTGAGCTGTCTTTATGATCTGCTCTTGAAAGACATTTCTCTCTTTTCTCTCTCTTCTCCTCGTTTTTTCGTAACTTTATTATTGTGGTTCTTATATAAAACAGGCCGAGAGGCTACATCCTCCACTTGTTGCCTCAGCTCTAATTCAAAATCCAATTTGCAAGGCTTTACTGTCGAGTAAAGCCGGGGAAAGGTCAGGTGCTGATGCAATGCAGAAAAATCAAAAGAACATTTTGTTTCCAAAATTGGCCATACCGCATCGTGTGAGGCATCCTTGAGGTGGGGGGGGCTTTGGGTTGAATAAGGCGGAAATTCTACCGTACCAATGAGGAAGCCAAAAAATAATAAGGGTGACAGGGGGAAAAAAAGAGTGTAAAACACCAGGAAATCAAGAAACCAACTGCAAATCAAAAAACATAAGCTGCCATCTCGTGACTCCAATAATCTCCCAAACTCATTATTTGATCTGTTTGAGATAGACTTTCATAACTTGAATCAAAATTGGACAAATCCTGTACCATGTTTTATATGTAAGCAAGATATCTGGACAGATGTTTGAAAGAACTTAATGCATACCACCACCTCCTCCTCCTTCTTCTCTTCCTTTGTTTACCCCTTCAGGTGTTGAGGGAAATACAAAGTTCTGCTTCTTGGTCTTCTGGTGACCTCACCCACTGTTCATTGATGTTGTGGTAGTATGTCTTTGATGTTGCCTCTCCATCTTCTTCTGGGTCTGCCTTGTGTTCTTTGACCTTCTCCTCTTTTTCTATATGCCTCGTGTGGCATGGAATCCCATGGCATCCTCTCCAGATGAGCATGTCACTTCATTTGCTGTTTTTATGTGTAGATTGGTTCTATCCAATTCTGGTTCTTATGGTCTCGTTTCTGTTTTTACCTCTTCTGGTCACTCCAGCAGCTTTCCTTAAACTGTGGTGGGATCCTGCTGGTTTAACAACCAGTTTGGTGTTCGTGTATTTTGTGCACGTGTTAGTGCGCTTCGCATGCACCTACGCCTGAAGCATGCTGTGTGCACTTGCACAGCTTTACCAAAACTTATCTTCCACATTACTTATTGGGGAGTAACACAGCTGAGATGCAGCAATCTGCTCTGCCACACTAATCAGCTGAGGGGATATGAGTAAATAAAGGTTGATCGTCGGAGCGAGCGGGTTCACTCTCAGCTGATTGTTGGAGCTACCGGTTCGCCCAAACCGGTCCAAATTGGCTGAACCCCACCCTTGCTCAAATATCTCTTTTTACGGTGAATGCACTGGCTTCCTGTGGTCTATCGGGTGCGTTTCAAGGTTCTGATAACGATCTTCAAAGCGCTCCATGGCTCAGGACCTAGTTACTTGCGGGATTGTATCCTGCCCCATACATCCCTGCGACCAATTCGCTCGCACAGAGAGGGACTTCTCCAGGTGCCGTCTACCAGACAGTGTCGGGGGGCGACGCCTAGGAGCAGAGCCTTCTCTGTGACGGGCCCAGCCCTGTGGAATGACCTCCCCCCTGATCTCAGGACTACCTCTGACCTCCGCTCCTTCCGCGCAAAGCTCAAGACCCACCTCTTCCAAGTAGCTGGCCTGGCTCAACCATAGTTTTACCATATCACTCCTGATGGGTTTTTAATTGTGCATTTTGTATTTTAATTGAGGGGATTTTAAATTGAAATTTTAATTCTATTTTATTCATCTGTTTACCTCCTCCATGCATATGTATATGTATATGTACTGTTTATATTTGTATATTTTATGTGTTTTTATTGTACGCCACCCCGAGTCCTTCTGGAGAGGGTGCGGCTAACAAATAAAATTTTTTTTTATTATTATTATTATTATTATTATTATTATTATTATTATTATTATTATTATTATTATTATTATTATTATTATTATTATTATTATTATTATTATTATATCATCTGCTAAATTATTAAATTCAGAATATTGGAGAAGGGCTATTTCTAGAAAGGCAAGTAAGACACATTTCCTGGGACCCATACATCAGGAAGGCCAGATTTGATTTAAGTTTATTATCTGAAAACATGACTTGAAATAATACTCGTTACTGATTTAACTGATGCAAAGAATCAATTAAAATCTAATCCCGATAATTAGTTTAGTATTTCCCTCCATGCATTCCCATTATCTGGACCTTTGATTGCAGCGACCAAAACGCAGAAAAGGGAAAACACAAAACTGGCAGAGATAGAGCATGCAGGGAGAATAAAATGTAAAGGAGAGATAACATGAATATTTAATGTACCTAAAGGCCATGCTAAGACCTCATTTAACCCAGAAGAAGCTTAAATGTAGCACTTTTATGGAATTACTATGCTTTGAAATAAGGGGAATAATATGTGCAAGCATCTAAAGGAGAAGCAGCTAGAGTATCTCAGCATCTGAAATCTAGACTTTGCTTAATTTTCAAATTAGATAGCTGTCCAGGAATGCCACAACGCAGGAAAACTTGAGCTTGGCCTATTTATCTCAATAAGTTGCTCATATCCTCTCCATTTCATTTAACCCAGCCAGGTTTGTAACAGGCTGTGCAAATAATAAAGCCACTCACCAAGTAGTCTTTCTAAGAAGAATAAATATTACAAAGCAGACCCTAACTGTATAGACTGTGTTTGGATGTTCACGCCGGATTATTTTAGAATGGAGAGATCATGTAATTCTCTCCTGTGTTACAGGCCAAAAATTGACTTCTAATGCAATTTTGAATAAAACTAGGTATTACTTTTTGAGTTCCAATATCCCAAAGGAAATAAACAAAGCAAAGGCAAAATAAACCAAGGTGGATTCGCCTCTATTAAAAAGGAGTTTTGAATAAATATCCATGCTTTTGATTAAATCAGAGCCCATGCTTTTCTTTTTGTTTATATTGCTCCCCCCCCCCCAAAAAAAAATGTATTTTGCTGTAGTGGAGATTTGAATGGATGGCTTTAACTTAATATTTAAAACTGTAGAAAAAAATAGCAGTCCAGAACCCAAACATTTACATAGATGTAAACTATGATAATCTTGATGGAACTCTTCTCCAAATAAGACTGCAGTGTTATGAACACATATACTGGATTATGTTCCATTTAGCACTTTGATGCTGAGTAAATGTTCATAGAATCCACTGATCCATGTTTTAGTTTCATCCATATCTGAAGGGATTTAAGTATAACTTCCATCAGCAAGTTCTCCCTCACTCTCCCTCCCCATAATGGCAAGAAAGTGGTCATACTATGGAGCAGAAGGGCCCCTGCAGTCTCTTTCAACAACACACAAACATTGACTCAAGCCTAGGGATGGCCATTTATTTATTTATTTTATTATTCATATTTATAGACCGCCCCCTCTCCCGGAAGGGACTCGGGGCGGTGTACAGTCACTAAAATACGTTATAAAATACATACAAACAGCCATCAGGACTTCTGTTTAGATAGAAAGGTGTCAGATTGTCAGAATAGAATAGAATAGAATAGAAAGAGACCTTGGAGGTCTTCTAGTCCAACCCCTTGCTCAGGTAGGAAACTTTATACCATTTCAGACAAATGGATATCCAACATCTTCTTAAAAACTTCCAGTGTTGGAGCATTCACAACTTCTGGGGGCAAGCTGTTCCAATGGTTAATTGTCCTCACTGTTGGGAAGTTTCTCCTTAGTTTTAATTTGCTTCTCTCCTTAATTAGTTTCCACCCATTACTTCTTTTCCAGCCCTCGGGTGCTTTGGAGAATAGCTTGACTCCCTCTTCTTTGTGGCAGCCCCTGAGATATTGGAACACTGCTATCATGTCACCCCTGGTCCTTCTTTTCATTAAACTAGACATACCCAATTCCAGCAACCATTCTTTATATGTTTTAGTCTCCAGTCTCTTAATTGTTTTTGTTATTCTTCCCTGCACTCTTCCTTTACCTTTAGCTGAGGACTGGTTTTATGACCCAGAAATGATCTTCCTTGGAGTTACAGAAATCACTTTCAAGTTCACAATCTAGTTGAATCTCCATTATGGGAATCTTGACAGCTTTCATTTGCAAACTTCACAGTGTCACTGCTCTCCTGTTTCGCTTGCCTTATCCCCATCTTACCCAAACCACAGTGTGCCAAGAAAGCCAATGGTGCTGAAGTGACCCACTCACTACTATCTTCCTCAAAGCTCCTGCTAATGAAGCAACTATTCTGGACAAGGGTACCTGGAGAGAGGTGGCCATGCCCTGCACCCTCTGGGATGGCATCAAGTCAAGCCAACCCATCTAACATATGGGTAAAATTTAGAATCAAGACAACAGAGAATTGGAGAAACATAGAAAATGCTGCTTAGAATGTTTCAAATCACAGCCCCGGCCCAGTTGGTACGCCTTAGCTTTGTTCATGTTGAAAATACAAGCTGTTTAGAAGTCATACCAAATTCCAGTTAGATCAATACTCCCACAGAGTTTTTACTTACAGCTGTCTGCTGTGCCAGTTGCACTTTTGATATTTAAGCTATGCATTAGCCCTGTGGCCTTAGAGGTTGTGCAGATGACTCCATATGGAAATCTAAGAATAAGAGTTCTGGGTTTGTGGGGTTGGGACTTATCTAATTCCAGACAGGTCTAGAATCCAGATCAATGAATTTAGGAGGTTCTAAGACCTCTACTAGTACATCTTACTCTTCTGAGAACAAGCTAACTAAAAGTGTTAGCAGAATTACATCATAACCCAAAATCCTGCAGATATATTGGAGATCTGTACTGGCTGAGAATTCTGGGAATATCTAAACTGTCCCAAAAGGACCAACATAAGATCATATGTAGTACAATCTTGGTGATTCAAATTGTGTATTTAGAAAATGCATTCCTATTCTGAGAAGTACAATTTTTAAAAAGTTTTTTTTTCCTTTTTTTAATCTTCTGTTTACAGCACCAAAATGCTAATGGAGAAGAAGTTATTTGTACATTCGTTTGTCATGGTCTTATTTTGGGAATCAAACTATTTCTTCTGATAGTGTTAAATTTATATCAGTAGAGAAAAAAATCAATACTTTTATATCTTACGTTTCTATGTTTTTTTAAAAAAAATCACATTATGCACAACTATAATACTTCACATAAGATATGCAAATGGAGAGTCTAAATTGGCTCGTTAATACTTTTAAAATCCCACGTGCTACTTCTGTTAGAATTCTACATTTGAGCAGAATGAACCTTCCCCTCCAGCACCAAGTGCCCAAATCTTTCAACGGGGAAGCAGAAAGCAGATGTTTTTTCATGACAGCTGAAATCCACTAAACCATGTGTCCAGGAAACCTTTCTCCAAGCTGGTTCCATAAGGCACCCTAACAGATAGATCAACACTTGGCCATCATCTACAGATAGATCATCACTTGGCCATCCACATAGCAGTGTTCCAATATCTCAGGGGTTGCCACAAAGAAGAGGGAGTCAATCTATTCTCCAAGGTACCTTAGGGTAGAACAAGAAGCAATGGGTGGAAACTAATCAAGGAGAGAAGCAACTTAGAACTGAGGAGAAATTTCCTGAGAGTTAGAACAATTAATCAGTGGAACAGAAGTTGCCTCCAGAAGTTGTGAATGCCCCAACACTGGAAGTCTTTAAGAAGATGTTGGATAGCTATTTGTCTGAAACGGTATAGGGTTTCCTGCCTAGGCAGGGGGTTGGACTAGAAGACCTCCAAGGTCCCTTCCAACTCTACTATTGTATTATTGTATTGTATCTAGCAAGCATTTCAGACATACTTTCATACCATTGGAAAGAGATTATAAAATGTGTCTCCTACCAAAGAAGCATGGTCTTTAAAATCACATTATTTATGATTTTTTTAAAAAAAAAATCAGCAATAGATCCAACCAGATAAAATCAAACAGTTAAAACAGAACGAAGGACAAAGAATTGTCAAGTTAAGCTTGAAGCTGGTCCTTGCTTCATTTTATCTGCTGCAATAATAAATTTAGCTAGTGTGTAGGTGGCTTTATGGTTGGAGTTGAAAGTATAAGGTGGGTGTAAAAATCATCCATTCTCTGAGGTGTACTTAGTAGAAGGGAGGTTATGGTGTCCTTTTGAAGGCCCTTATAAGCATTACAATAAGAAAAGAACATGTTGAATTGTCTCAATTTCCTCAAGGTAAGTGTGCTGAATAGGGGGAAACTGTCATATATGCCAGGTAATAGAATGAATGATTAAGATGCTTGGCCCTAAAAAGATGCTTTTCTTGAACTAGAGGAAGAAAGGGCATACAAATATCTTTCGGGTTCTGAGGAGCAGCACCATTTTTTGGGACTGAACAAGTCTGATATTAAGGAATCTACAGGTATTGCAGATAACAGAATTTCAGTTGGAAGGGACCTTGGAGGTCTTCTAGTCCAACCCCATACTCAAGCAGGAGACCTGATGCCATTCCACACAACCTCGTCTTAAAAACCTCCATTGACGGAGCACCTACAACTTCTGGAGGCAAGCCAAGCCATCCCACCGATTAATTATTCTAACTTTTGGTTCTTTCCTTGATTACTTTTGCTGCATTGCTTTTATCAACAGTGGGATAAAACTGTTGGCTAAGCTTAACCATAATTAGCCCTGTAGGAACACATTTGATCTTTAACCAGTATGAAACTGACACTCTCCATGCTCTGTCTTTAATTTTGGGTATCCCAGAACTCAAAAAAGACTACTGGTTGGGCATGGCTTTCTTTTACAAAATAGCCAAGTTCTATAGAGTTTATAAAACTCTCATTACCTTTGGGCTTCTGGATATGAATGTGTAACATATTGTAGTTAAACCATAATGGAATATTCAGTGCTTCTAATTCCATAGCCTGCTTAAAAGGTAAAGGTAAAGGTTCCCCTCACACATATGGGCTAATCATTCCCGACTCTAGGGTGCAGTGCTCATCTCCATTTCAAAGCCGAAGAGCCAGAGCTGTCTGAAAATGTCTCTGTGGTCATGTGGCCAGCATGACTAAACGCCAAAGGTGCACGGAGCGTTGTTCCCTTCCCACAAATTCAAAAACATCAATATGGCTAAATAATGTGTCCATTCCCCGTGTTTCTAGAAGGAGTAACCTGATTCTCAATTTTCCTTGTATTTAAAACTAATTCTACATTCTGTCCTCTTCTTTATAGATGCTAAAGACTCTGACCCTAGTGATATCATAATACAAATCATGAACCTTTAATTCTTACGTATTATGCAATCCATCTTCCATAGCTTTGTTCAAGTGCTGTAAATTAAGAATTTGTTGTCTTGAGATAGCTTGCGGGATCAAATAATTCTGCTAAAAAATCTGTTCAAAATTGCACACTTCATCTTGTTACCATATCTTTGGGAGTATAAGATGCACTTTTTTCTCCCCTAACAGAGGGTCAAAATTTGTGTGCATCATATACACCGAATGTAGCCCCGCCTACCTGCAGGGCCCTTACCCTTCGGATGTTTTTGGCCTCCGTGAGTCACGTTTTTGGTCTCCGCACATTGCGTTTTTGGCCTCTGTGCATCGCATTTTTGCACGGTTCCAGGTGCCAGAGATTGGTGGCAGCAGCGACCCCTGAAGCCTGGAACCGCCTGAAAACATGATGCAGAGAGGCCAAAAATGGGGCATGTGGAAGTCGAAAACACAACACGTGGAGACCAAAAACGCAATGCATAGAGGAGGCAATTGGCAGCAATGTGCTGTGGTGATTCCTGCAGCCTTGAACAGGTCTAAAACAGAGCATTCAGAGGCCACAAACGCGAGGCATGGAGCCGGCAATGGTCTGTGGCAATCCCTGCAGCTCAGAATATCTGATTCGGGATATTCTGGAAGGCCAATCCACCCGCCAATCAGCTGCTTGTGTTGAATCAGGCTGCAATAATGTACTGAAGCTGACCAGGCTGTTTGCTATTTGCTGCAAGGATGCTAGCCAGATGAATACTGATGGATGCTGGTAGGCAGAGGCAGATTTTTTTTTCTTATTTCCCTCCGCAAAAACTAATGTGCGTCTTATACTCCGGAGCGTCTTGTACTCTGAAAAATACGGCAGTTGTTTTTAAGGATGGAAGAGCACAGGTAAACCTACTCACTTTCAAAAGATTTGGCCGTCTGGAATGCCGCCTCTACAGGCTTTCAAGTTTTCCTTAATAATCAGAGGAGTGTCAAAGAAGTCAAAGGGAAGAAGAAATCAAAATTGTTCCTTCATGCCTGACTCCCAAATGATGAGAAAAACAGGACCTGCTCAGCTTCCACAACTTAGCACAATTATAGCAGGCCGTGAAAAGCTTGTGTTTCTGACTCCCCCTAAGGCTCTCTTCAAAGAGAAATCCATATTACAAGTAAAATCCACTTCAAAAGAACCTGCCAAGTATCTGCAATCATTTAAAAACTCATTTCTGTTGTTCCCTGTATAGAACATCCTTTTGTAGCTTGATCAGCTTTGCTGTCAATCGCTTTCTTCGGGGCAGAACTATGGCGGAGCAAAATTCTATTTGGAGAGCCATCAAGGAGAGCACTAGGCAAGAATCTGTTCAGCAATCCATGGTGTGCCTCATCAAAGAGATACATAGAGCAATAGAATTACAGAGGCCCGAGCAGAAAAAAAAAATTAACACGTTTGATAGCTAGGAAAACACAAAGCTTGGGAAACTCTCCCATTGCCGTATTTTATTGACAGATCAATTTCTTCTCCAAATTCTAATCGTGCTTTTGCAGACTTCCCAGAGACATCTGATTGGCCACTGGGGGAAAATGCTGGACCGAGCAAGTCTTTCATTTCATTGATTTCGGCAGGGTTCTTATATTTTTTATAGCTTCTATTAGACGGCGTAGATTGTGCCAGGAAAAGTAGAGAGGCATCCGAAGAGAAAGGTGGGAGATTTGTTGCCATGATAATTCATTAAGGACAGGAACATTGGGGTGATCTCTGCAGCGTTTCAGAAGTGATGGGGAAATCGCTTTTCTGCATTTACTAACAGTTTTGCCATTTTTCAAGCAAAGAGACTGAGAAATGATCACTATCCTGGTCATTTGCTTCAGGAAAAGACTCTTGGCTAATGATTCCATTGGATTTGAAGAGCAGAGCAGATATTGTTCTGGAGAGAATAGTGGAGGAATATGTCATCTTCCTCCTCCTCCTCCTCCTCCTCCTCCTCCTCCTCCTCCTCCTCCTCCTCCTCCTCCTCCTCCTCCTCCTCCTCCTCCTCCTCCTTCTCCTCCTCAGCATTTACAGCATCTAAATCATCTCAATCATGACTCATTAACCTGATATTACTCTCAATGTCAGATCCAGATATCAAATGTTTATGTCAGTGATTATGGCAGATAGCTCAAGGAAAATACATGCTGGCCTCTTCTCTTCTTCTCCTTCTCCTTCTCTTTCTTCTTCTTCTAAAATAACCATGCATAAGTTCAATAGTTTCTTTGGCTTTATGTTTCAGTTTCATAAAGCCAGTTTCAGCCAGCTTATTGCATTTCCATTGATCAGATATACATACATGGCAGCTAAGTTGGGATCAACCAAGTATTGCAATTTAATTCTCAGTGCTTTGAAGCCAGATGACCGAGATAACGTAGTAGAGGAAAAAGGGGCAGGGTATCATCAACGAACCACAAACAACAAACTTTTGTCTTCTTTTCTTCCTTGGAGGCAACATCCACACCTCCTTCCCAAATTGGGTTCTAAATTTTGATTTCTAGTTTCACAACTGAAGGACTTAGCACAGAACAACTCTGTTGGAGAAATGACCTATTTCAAATTGCAGAAGGGGAGAAGAGTCAATTGTATAGATTCATTTCAAGGAGAAATGCTCCCTGATGTTCAAGTATTAGGATTTAAGGGGGAAACTTTAATCCATAACTTCTGAAAAGAAATGCTTGAGAAGTTTAATTTTGGAGAATTCCACCATGAGTTGAATTGATTTGGATCTTTAAGCATTTGTAAACCTCAAATTAAAAGATGCAATTCAACACTGATTCAATAGAATTGGAAATCCAGTGGTCAAATGAGATACCTCCAAATTGATCAGTCAAGCTGGAATGGCATTTGTGAAGTCACATTTTCCCAATTAGTTCAAATATCAATTAGAATTAATTAATTGGATTAATACTTTAAATGGACTCCAAAGTTGTATCCAAGCTGCATATGCCCTAATATTGGCACAAAGTTAAAGTGGGGAGGAAGAGCAATTTCCTTCTTTACTAGTGCACATAAGGCATGTTTCCAAGGCCTGACATACTTGCTGATCCATCTTGTTTTAGGTCTCTTTCGTGGATGCTTATCATCAAGTGGGATCCATTCTAGCCATGGTGGCACAGTGGTTAGGGTGCAGTACTGCAGGCTGCTTCTGCTGACTGCCGGCTGCCTGCAATTTGGCAGTTCGAATCTCACCAGGCTCAAGGTAGACTCAGCCTTCCATCTTGCCAAGGTCTGTAAAATGACGACTCAAATTGTTGGGGTCTCCCTTATGCTGACTCTGTAAACCGCTTAGAGAGCGCTGTAAACTGGTATATAAGTCTAAGTGCTAAGTGCTATTGCTATTGCTATTCTATGACTGCCTTGGTCCACCTGCCATCAGTTCTTCTTGCCATAGTGGCGCAGTGGTTAGAGTGCAGTACTGCAAGCTACTTCTCCTGATCACAGGCTGCCAACAGTTTGGCAGATCGAATCTCACCAGGCTCAAGATTGACTCGGCCTTCCATCTTTCTGAAGTTGGTAAAATGAGGACCCAGATTGTTGGGGGCAACAGGATGACTCTGTAAACCACTTAGAGAGGGCTATAAAGCACTATGCACCAGTGAGGTTAAAACTAATTTTGTTGTATTTAAGTACAATGACAATAAAGATTATACTTATATAAGTCTAAGTGCTATTGCTATGTGACCAGTCCATTTCCATTTGTATTCTTTTACTCTCTTGATGATATCCTATACTCTTGTTTGTTCTCTAGGTCTTTCTATCTTGTCTTATAATGCTGAGCAGGTATCTTTCCATGGCACTCTTATACAATACTGTACACATTCTCTAAATTAACAAAACAAGACAAAACAAAAACAGTGCAACCAACTTTTTATTCCTACTGAAGAGTCAAAACCTAGTCCGAACATCCTTGCCAGAGGTGGTATTCAGCAGGTCCTGACCAGTTCTGGAGAACCAGTAGCAGAAATTTTGAGTACTTCATAGAACCGGCAAATACCACCACCGATTCGCCCCATCCCCATCTATTCTCTGCGTCCGGAGTCCCAACTGATCAGGAGGGAATGGGGATTTTGCAGTAACCTTCCCCTGGAGTGGGGAGGGAAGGGAGATTTTACAGTATCCTTCCTCTGCCAAGCCCATCAAGTCACGCCCACCAAGCCATGGCCATAGAACCAGTAGTAAATTTTGAATCCCACCACTAATCCTTGCCCAGAACTAGAGCCATACTGCACTCCCCAAATGTTGCCGGTTGCTGCCTCTTCTACTCTTTCCATTCTGCCAGCCTCCCCCCGCCCCCGTCCTTCTCCCAGCCAAACTGAACAAACTCATCTACTGTAGTTTTTGCATTCGCTTTTGCTACCTTTCTTCAACCTCCCTTTGGGGACCATAACAACACTCTTTCAATCACCAAGCACAGATGTAGTCTTCACACTATTAAACAAGCTGCACAGCGAGTGCATAAGTAAGCCACATTCATATTTTAGCATTTCCCCAGTTACATTGTCTGCTCCCACAGCCTTCCCATTTCTCAATACTTTCACAGCTATCTTCTCATTAATTTTCTTTTCCTTTTTTTTGTTTTGTTTTTGAGGGGTGGAATGTTGGGGCCCTGGGAAAGAACATTTGTAGCAGTTGTTTCCATTCTCTTCTTTGACGCTTCACAGTCATTCTCTCCTGTAGAGTTCTACAATAATCATCCTTCCAAGCACCTTCTTCACTTTCAGTTTCATGCCAAGTACAGGTAGTCCTCAACTTATGACCACCACTGAGCCCAAAATTGTTGCTGCTAAACTGAACTTTGCCCCATTTTACAACCTTTCTTGCCTCCGTTGTTAAGTGAATCACTGCAGCTGACAAGTTAGCAACACAGATGTTAAGTGAATCTGATTTCCCCATGGGCTTTGCTTGTCAGAAGGACGCAAAAGTGGATCACGTGATCTTGGGACACAGCAATGGTCACAAATATGAGTCAGTTGCCAAGCCAATCTGAATTCTGATCACATGGCCATGGGAATGCTGGAAAGGTCGTAACTGTGAAAAATGGTAATAAGTCAGTTTTTTCAGTGCTATTGTAACTTTGAATGGTCACCAAATATTGTAAGTGGAGGACTACCTGTAATGCCATCGCTTTTGTTCTTAATTCCTAATAGACTAGGTTTGGATTATTTATATATTTACTCAACTATTGTGGTATCCATGCTCCTCAATGTCCTGTTGCTGAAGCTCTCTGTGTGGGAACTTCTTTATTTATTTAATATAAATTGAAACAGTCTAAAAATGCTGTCTCCTGCTTGGACTAGATGACCTAAAAGGTCCCTTCCAACTCTATTAATTTTATTTTAAAAAAGACCTAGGAACAAGACCACCTCCAAACAAGAAGGTAGAAAGACAGAAAGAATGAAGGAAGGAAGGAAGGAAGGAAGGAAGTAAATAAATAAATAAATAAATCACCAAAAGGTCCAAGAAAAGTTAAGAGGTTAAGAAAAAATGGAAAAGAAGAAGAAGTGGGTTCTGTAATCTTCAGGGCACTTCTAAGTACAAATAGGCTTTAACCTCTTTCTCACCAACAAAGTAACAGAATGCAGATACTGGGTAAGTTCTCTTAGAAAGACATCTTAAAAGTTGTCTTCGCTAATGCTCACCTGTCACACTTTTTGTTTGTTTGTTTGTTTTGATGGCTAATAGCACATCCCAGAAATAATGGTGCACTATTTCCCCTGTCAAACAAGAACATGGCTATGATTAAATTTCAGTCCTCTGTCTATTTACTCTTCAGCGTTCTTCCCAGTATGCATATGTCAATTTGCTTAGTGCTTCTGCTGATTAAGGTTAAAATAATACATATGAAAGAAGCTATTTCTTTGTAGGACAACTTAGGAAAAGTTCTCTCTGCCTTCTCCCAAGAAAATGACATATTAACTTTCAATAGCTCACCCATGGGAACAAACTTAAAACTATAACCTATTCCCTACTAGACCAGGGACTGTTAATGTGTAGGATAAGGAGAGCAGAAGAGATAAGCTTGAAAAATTTCAGCAATTGGTTCTCTGCCCGGTTGTGGGGTAGGTGTGGCCAATGGTGGGCGTGGCCTAGTCAGCCTCCGTCACCACAGCAGGGTATGGGAGTATTTTCGGCTTCTCCAGGATCCGGAGGCTTTCCTCAAGCCTCTGGGAGGGCAAAAACTGCATCCCCCAGGCGCCGGAGGCCTTCAGGGAGGCCTGTTTTCTCCCTCCCCGATCCTCCACATGGGCCCTGCACTTACCTCACATCTAAAATGAGCCGCGTGGAGAGACTACAGGGAGGGGCAGGGTAGGAGGGGTGGTGCAGGGCCAGCCAGAGGTAGGATTTGGAGGTTCTACAAACCACCCATAATGTTAGCTATTCGTTTTCCTGAACCTACCCCTGGATACAATATTCTCAAGATAGCATGCTCTGGGCCAGAGGAGCATTCAACCACCAACTCGGTTCTACCAGCAAGGTTTCATGCCATGGAGCATCCATTGTGGGTCCTTCTTAAAGCCAAGCCTAAATTAGAACCTTAGGCTGCTGTGCCTCAACCATGGCCTGTGGTGTCCTCTAACACAAGAGACCCAAAGATAGGTTTTAGAGGTAGTAGAGAGAGATGCACAAGGTAGAAGGCCCTCGCTCACTTGGTGGGTTGGATGGTTTGGAAGACCCCAAAACCACAAAATGAAGTTGTGGGTTCTCACCACTGGAGGTTTTTAAGAAGAGATTGGACAACCACTTGTCTGAAATGGTAGAGGGTCTCTCACTTGAGACCTAGAAGACCTCCGAGGTCCCTTCTGTTGTTTTTTAGTATTATTATTTGGCTTCCCCTGATCAATCCCATGGCACACATTCTTATGTACATACTGTATTTAGTAACCAATTCAATCTTTCTCAGATCTTTTTTCTAAAATTTTTGGGCCAAGCCCCAAACAAAAGAGGTTTCAAGAATTGAAACAATCCAAAATGGATATTGCTCATCCAAGCCAGGAATGCTAATCAATTAGTAACACAACCCATCCAGACTATGGATTTTCCTGCATGTTCCCATCTACTGAATTATTATCTTCCATAAAAAAGAAAAAAAAATTAAAAATGAGGAAAAAAAATAAACAGGGGCAGTGGAAAAAATAGTTGATACGGTTCAGCTTCTTCATTTGTGAGGATTATTGGCATTGGCATTTCCTTCTCTTTAAAAGAGTTTTGCAAATCTCCTTTTCTTTCTTCTTTTTTCCCCGTGAAACCGCAGTGGCCTTTTTGCTAAGACGAGTACTTACAATTCATTGCCATCCTCATCTCCTGCAAGAAGTGTGCAAAGTTCCCCACATACTGTCTCCCGAGAACTTTGATTTTTTTTTCCTGGATCAAGCTCCACATCAATAAATAGACAGAAGTATTCCCAGTCAGTCTTGCCCTTGTAGTGATTTATTTCAGCTAATACAGCAATAGTTTCTGGCTGGTTGATTTCTCTGTAATTTAGAGGAGTGAAATGGATTTTAAGCATTTACTTGGCATTTTGACAGGGAGGGGGCAAAATGTCTATACCATCTTCATCCTACCAAGTCGCTCAACAACAGAGAAAATGGGGCATGTTTTTAAATCTCCAGCAAATGTAAAGTTTAGGAACAACCAGATTAGATTAGGCCAAGCAATTATCTAATAAAGCATACTTTTCTTCTACGGTGGATTGCCAGCATTTAAAGGTAATATTCTTTGCTTAATATATTCCTCCTCCCTCGATGCAGAAGTCAGTCAGAAGCTGCCAACCGTACATATTAACCATGAATTCCAGGTCCTTAGACAAGCAAATCACATCAACGGAAGAAAAGGGACTTTCAGCAAGCTCAGGAAAACCTTGCGATTTGCTGAAACTCAAAAGATAGAAAGACACCCATGAAAGGGAAAGTCCAAAAGCAAATAAGTAAACATGGAATAGGTGCCGTGGTGGTACAGTAGTTATTTACAAGTTAATTCTGCCTGCTGCCAAGAGTTTGATCCTGACCAGTTCAAGGTTGACTCAGCCTTCCGTCCTTCCAAGGTCAGTAAAAGAGGACCCAGATATGCTGGCATTTGTAAATGCCGTAAAGCACTATGGAGTGGTATATAAGTCTACAGTAAGTGCTATTGGAGGGACGTGGTGGCTCAGTGGCTAAGATGCTGAGCTTGTTGATCAGAAAGGTCGGCAGTTTGGTGGTTCGAATCCCAAGTGCCGTGTAACGGAGTGAGCTCCTGTTACTTGTCCCAGCTTCTGCCAACTTAGCAGTTTGAAGGCATGTAAAAATGCAAGTAGAAAAATAGGAATTACCTTTGGTGGGAAGGTAACAGCGTTCTATGCGTCTTTGGGATTTAGTCATGCCAGTCACATGACCACCGAGACGTCTTTGGACAGCGCTGGCTCTTCGGCTTTAAAATGGAGATGAGCACCGCCCCCTAGAGTCGGGAACAACTAGCACATATGTGCGAGGGGAACCTTTACCTTTACCTAGGTGCTATTGCTCTTGTTATGCTTGAGTGGCTGATTGTTAGAGGGGAAACACACAGACAAAAGTATTGAAGGGTGGAACCAGGATGGATACTCAGAAAGAGATGGGTGAAATTGATGGGTCCCAAAAAGTTGCTCGTCCCTGAATTGCTCTTAGGTAGACTTTTTAGATATTAAGATTTAGATATTAAAACTAATGGACAAGTTCAGAATCCCTCCAGAATGTTTTAAATGAGTTTACTTTTTGTTTTGTTTTTATGTTTCATTTGCTTGCGTGGAGGACAGGTTGCTTCTTGAAATACTTTGCTGTACAGGTGAGAGAAAATTGAGTGGGAAGTGAGGGATACTTCATTTGAAAGAGGTGTTGCCTCTACTAGATCCACCATAACAGTTATCTCCTTTATATTAGTTGAGGTTGTTGTCTTAATAGGTTGAAGGCCATGACATCAATAGCTAGTGCTCCATGCCACAACTTCATCTACTACCAAATTGCAGGATTAGATACCCACACATAAGTCACAAGTCCCTTCATGCCCGCAAGTGATCTAAGTCCAACCCACCTTGAATTCCTTTCTATTCTTAACTCTCATGCATTTCCAATAACAGTCACTTGGCCAGATTCTTGTAGATAACTTAAGCTTGCAATAAATCTTTATACTCATTTGAACTGCCTGAATCTTCTGATTTTCCAGGCGCTTGACATATATACCATTAACTATAGACCAGCATTAGAGAGACGAACAACTGCCAGCATAATAGCTATAGCACTTAGACTTATATACCGCTTTAAAGTACTTTATAGCACTCTCTAAGCGGTTCACAGAGTCAGCATACTGCCCCCAACAATCTGGATCCTCATTTTATTGACCTCGGAAGGATGGAAGGCTGAGTCAACCTTGAGTCTGGTGAGATTTGAACTGCCAAATTGCAGGCAGCCGGCGGACAGCAGAATTAGCCTGCAGTACTGCACTCTAACCACTGGGCCACCGAGGCTCTTGCTTCCAAGAAAATAATTTACCTGTTACATAGAGGTAAGAATGGAGGTTAGAGATGATAGGATACAAAGCAGGGAGGAGGCAGCCATGGGTGAAAAATAAACATTTGGAGAAAGACAACTGAAGAAGTAAAGGAGTCATCTTGTAGGGAGATGGGGGCATTAAAAATAAATAAATAAAATAAAGTTGGGCTTTTGTCCAGTTACTTGCTGTAGTTCATACTACAGCCACACTTCTACAAACATTTCCATCATTTGATGGATATTTTGTGAGGGAGTTGCAAGGAAATAAAATGTCACCTATTGGAAAATAATACCTTTAAGTTCACTTCTGGAGCGCCAATATAAATATCAGGGTCTAAGAATTGATATTTCCTTTTAGGTTGAGACAATCAAATCAGTGACTTAGTATTTTGGAGTGCAATGACTGAGGCTGTTTGAAAGCTGCCTGAATCAGAAATACTGCAAACCTTTTAATGTTCCTAAAGTAGAACAGAGGGAAATACACCCCTGGGCCTATTTTAAGCGTCCTCCATTTTTTGACTAAACGATAATGTTGAAGAAAAAGGAATAAGGATTTTTTTTTAAATGAAAAGATGACCCTACTATTATTATCTCCTGATCCAGCTGGGACTGAGCTTCCAAACATGCAAAAATCATTTGCAATACGCTTGGAGAGGAAATTTTTATAGGATTGCATAGCTCATTTGTTTCTTTAAAGACCATACAACATAAAAACATAATTTTAAAAAAATGTTTTTCTCCCTTTTCCCTGATCACAGTTCATACATACCACTACAATATATCTTATTTACAATTTACTCCATACTGAGCACTCCCTCTCCCCTAATCCTGCTATGGCAGAGAGGGAGAGATTTTATTCCTGGGAGGAAGATGTGAAGAACACAAAGAGTGCACATTAAAATATATATACTCCCAGCAGGGACAACCAAAGGTATGAAGGTCATGCCAGCTGCCCCAGCTAAAGCAAGCAACCATCCATAACAGGCAACAATGGAATAGGAAGATGCTGGAAGCAAATGATCACTTTAGCGATTTCATAAAAGACAGCAATAACACATAGACTTATATACCACTCCACGGTGCTTTACAGCACTCTCTAAGTGGTTTACACACTCAGCATATTGCTCCCAATGATCTGGGTCCCCATTTTACTGACCTCAGAAGAATGGAGGGCTGAGTCAACCTTAAGGGGGTCAGGATCAAATTCCTGGCGGTAGGGAAAGTTAGCTTGTAATACTGCATTCTAACCACTGTGCCCCAAAGCCACAATACATCATCTCTGCATTTTACTGAGAAAGCCACATGGATGGACAAGATAAAGGCCCAGACTCTAACCAAATTTTAATAATCAAACAATGACATTATACTACGATGTGGAATGTGAACTAGCGAAAGAATAGTGGCTGATTTCAACCTATGCTCCGAAATGTATTGAAGATTTATTAAAATCCAATGAGTAACATACATATGCATTGACCCAGCAGATTTCCAATAATTCAACCATGTAATTGCAATAATTATAGTAATCACTGTAATTATTGTGAACCACATGTAAGGTCAAGGGTTCACCATGTGCTAAGTCAAATTATTCCTTTTTAATCCCACACATGCTTTAAGGAGTTTGAAATGTTACAGTAGATTCTTATTCAACCCAATTTATCCTTATCTTAAACTTGTAAAATATATTCATCTGAGAAGTAAGCTGATTCACCAGGCTAGAAGCTGACTGCAAGAAGACTTCTATTCATGCTTCTAACCCAGAAATGGAACTGAAGCTGACAGCAGGCTCTGCTTACACTATAATCTGCTATTATCAGTTCAATTTTTTTTTTCTAGTTAGCTGGAATGAGAGGATTGGATTTATAGAGACCATAGCTTAGTAGTAAAGCACCTACAAAATTTCCAAGGACTTGGGAATAATCATGTATGACCGTCTAAAGAGTTGTTAGTCAACCAATATTGATAATGCTCAGCTATAGGGGTCAGTGATCTGATTTCATACATGCACCTTCTTATAATTCCATTGGCCTTATGGATCTTTGAATAAAACTTTAGAATTGGGAAGGAGCATCTAAAAATAATGTTCTAAGCAGGGGTGGACTGCTATGGGTTCGCCCAGGTTCGGGAGAACCCATAGCTAACGTTATGGCCTGTTCGGAGAACCTCCAAATCACACTCCTGGCTGGCCCTACCCACCCCACCCCACTTCTCCCATCCTTCCCCACCCCTTCCACCTTGCCCTTCCCCTCCCCTCCCAGGAGTCTCCACATGGCTCATTTTGAAGGTACATGTACAATCCGCATGGAGGCTTGAGGAGGGGGAAAAATGGGCCTCCCAGAAGTTCTGGAACCCCAGAAGTGAGCCTGTTTCTGGCCCCCAGAGGGCTTCCGGAGCCTGGGGGATTAGGTTTTCACCTCCCAGAGGCTCGAGGAAAGCCTCTGAAGCCCGGGGAAGGTGAAAATGCTCCCCCCGCTGTGGTACAGGAGGCCAACTAGACCATGTCCACCTAGCAACCAGAGAACCCATTGCTGAAATTTTTGAAGCCCTCCCCTGGTTCTAAGCTTTGTCCTAAACTAGTCGTGTGGTCTGATCTCACAATGTCTGTTTTATTACTGCCTTCAGCAAAGCTTGGTGGTCTTGGGAAGCTCTTCAGCAGAATTTTAAACTGGGTGGTATATATCTGCCAAAATACAGTAGGTTGAATATCTATGAGCTTTCTATTTTGTTTCTGAAGAAGGAAAGTGAAAATGTTGATCTGGGCCAACTTATACAATACAATACAATAGCAGAGTTGGAAGGGACCTTGGAGGTCTTCTAGTCCAACCCCCTGCCTAGGCAGGAAACCCTATACCGTTTCAGACAAATAGCTATCCAACATCTTCTTAAAGACTTCCAGTGTTGGGGCATTCACAACTTCTGGAGGCAACTTCTGTTCCACTGATTAATTGTTCTAACTGTCAGGAAGTTTCTCCTCAGTTCTAAGTTGCTTTTCTCCTTGATTAGTTTCTACCCTTCTTGTTCTACCCTCAGGTGCCTTGGAGAATAGTTTGACTCCCTCTTCTTTGTGGAAATCCCTGAGATATTGGAGCACTGCTATCATGTCTCCCCTAGTCCTTCTTTCTCTTAAGCTAGACATACCTAGTTCCTGCAACCGTTCTTCATATGTTTTAGTCTCCAGTCCCCTAATCATCTTTGTTGCTCTTCTCTGCACTCTTTCTAGAGTCTCCACATCTTTTCTACATCATGGCAACCAAAACTGAATGCAATATTCCAAGTGTGGCCTTACCAAGGTCTTATAAAGTGGTATTAACACTTCACGTGATCTTGATTCTATCCCTCTGTTGATGCAGCCTACAACTGTGTTGGCTTTATATTCAACTTTATATTCAACTTCATATTCACTGAAAACATCAATCATACCACCCTGAGCCCATAACTAATGACTTGTTCACAACCCACAACTATTACGTTCACACAAGACGTCAAACCAGTTTTTAAGTAACGCAAAATGTGATCACAGCTTTTGCATTCCTGGCTAGCTTGCTTGAAAAGGTCCCATTAAATAGCCTGCCTAAGGCACTAAAACATCTCTGGTTTAGACAGGACGCTGGGCAAAAAAGGTCACAGTTATTCATAGACTGTTTTTACTGAAGTTGCATAAGAGGAGAAGAGAGACCAACATAAAACAGACTGCTCAATTCTACCTTTCCTCCCACCATCTCCAATATTATGTGTAATAAATGAGAAACTCTTTTGCAGTGCCTGTTCTTCTGTACCCCAGGTGTCTACTTGTTTGTTCCTTGGAAGTGGGATATATTTTGTGCACTGTTCCAGCCACAGAGAGAAAATCTATTTGCCTCCCAAATGTTCTCTCCATATTACTCCTCTGTTTCCCATTCCAAACAGTTGTACTGGAATCCTCTGCATACTTAGAACAGCTGTTCTGGTCCTTTTTTTTTTTTGCTCTGCTTCACTGATGCATGGAGTGACAACTCTATGGAGATGGGAACAAGGTCCCTAATCCTAATCCTAAACTTGATTGCTAAATAATTATTTGTCCGTTTGCTTGCATCTGCCAGGAAGGAAGGGAGGGAGGGAGGGAGGGAGGGAGGGAGGGAGGGAGGGAGGGAGGAAGGAAGGAAGGAAGGAAGGAAGGAAGGAAGGAAGGAAGGAAGGAAGGAAGGAAGGGGGTCACTGTTGAGAATGCCTGGACTTCCATGGTCTTTCAGTGAGAGGGAAGGAAGGAAGATGAAGGGAGGGAAGGAGGAAGCAAGAAAAAGAAAGAGAAAGAAAGAAAGAAAGAAAGAAAGAAAGAAAGAAAGAAAGAAAGAATGGGGAGGGAAGGAGAGAAGGAAGGAAGTCACTGTGGAGAATGCCTGGAGTTCCATGGTCTCTCAGTGAGAGGGAAGGAAGGAGAGGAAGATGAAAGGAGGGATGGAGGGAGGAAGCAAGGAAAAGAGAGAAAAAGGAATGAAAGAAGAAAGAGGTGGAGGGAGGGAAGGAAGGAATTAATAAAGCCTTTCTTTCTCCAAGGCGCTCAGAAACTTTTCTTATGATGCCCCACCCATACTTCACCTGTGCTTAGATTTTCTTCGGAGAAGCTGAAATTCTGAAAAAGTAGCACAGGAATGGAAGACTCATCCTTGTTCAAACACATTGCTGCCCAATCTTTTTGGAGACAGAAGTGTGGGGAGGGGATTAAAGATTTCCAATGTGACCCAAACCACCCCTCAGCAACTAGTGTGGAGATGGAGGGCTGAATTGATTAAAGAAAGTTAGACAATGAGTCCACAACATTTGTTTTACTTTCTTTTTTTCACACCCAAGAACAATGCAGCACCGCCACTGCTGTCAACTGTACAAGTTGCCTTTCCTTCTCCTGCTCACGCTAAGACACAATTACACAACCAGGAATGCATGCATCTCTCAAAAACCTGTGCCCCCCCCAAAAATCAAATATATACCTCTGTAGGAGCCCTGTAGCAATAGGCATTCTCAAAAGTAACCGTTAATGTGCTAGACATGGTAAACTACTATGTTTTCCCGAAAACAAGACAGGGTCTTATTTTCTTTTGACCCCCTTTTGGGGAGGTCTTATTATTTTTGAGGTGCAGCAGGCAGAGAGCATGGTCACCTCATGGCTGCTGCTGTGTTGTAATATTTTCAGGGAGGGCTTATTTTCGGGGAAACAGAGTATTCAATGCATAGAGAGTAATCCTCAATCATTAATTTAATTTTAAATAAGTTTCTGGGGTTCTGAAAACAGGAATCACCACAGATGGGAAAATGGAAAACCTTTTGGAAGAGGATTCGAGTGCAAGAGAAATTCACAGAGTAAAATCACACATGGATGCAAGAGTTTCTAACCCAATAGAGGAGCTGTAACCTCAAAAACCAATTATTCTGATTGGAATAGTGATTACTAATTTTTAGCTGAAGCACAGGTAATTTAATCAGAGGAACGAACTGGGCACGTCTGTAAGGACTAAGGTTCACCCTTGTAAAGGTTGGAAATTTGTTTTTAGTTCAATGTAACGGAAATCTATAACAAATGCAGTTTTCCTGAATTTAACAACCTTAAGCTAGGTGGGGAACATCGGGAGTTGAACTCCACACATCTTTAAAGCTGTTGAAGTTGAGAAATACTGCATTAATGGGATAAGTCTTCTACCGTGCTTTGGTCTCCTCCTGAGGTGGTGATGCATGATGCAATGAACTTATTGCCATTTTTACAAGCAGCTCCAGGCTCCTTTATGCTCAGCCCTTAAAAGAGCAGATATTCTTTTCCAGTCGTTGCTAATTGAATCTGACACATTGGCCTCCTGGTTTCTTTTTCTTTTTTTTCATGTTCGCTTTTTGAGTGAGCTAACATTCAAAATAATCTGTGCAGGTTGTTTCGTGAGCTTCTTAGCCAAAAGATGGCTCGCCAATACATTAGCAAATGCATAAATAAATTCATTTGCGTATGCAACCTGAAGCAATGGAAATAAGCAGGGAGTGAGCCAAGGTGCTTTGGAATACCATATTTTTTAGACTATAAGATGCTCCAAAGTATAAGATGCACCTAGTTTTGAGGGAGAAAAACAAGAGGAGAAAATCTGCCTCTGCCTCCCAGCAATTTGCCACCTTGCAGCAAACAGTACAGACAATATAGTTATTTGTGATGTTACATTTCAGAGTATACTTGTACAGGTGCTGTTAAAATTGATGTGGCTTTCTGGGAGTATACATTATTCTCTGCTATTTAAATGAAGATACAATAGCACTGGGCATCTTCAGATCAAATATTTATTTTAAAAAGCTTCTTCATTTTGTTAACTTGTCAAAAACAATAATAAAGCAGTCTTTTAAAAATAAGTCTAATAATCTGAACATTCTGTAGGCATTTATAGTTGTTGACTTACCTCCTTGCAGCAAACAGCAAACAGGCTGTTTCAGTTTAGCTTGCTTAGCACAAGAAAAAAAAATCTGCCTCTGCCTCCCAACAATTCGGTTCCTTGCAGCAAACAGCAAACAGTCCGTTTCACTTTCAATTTCAGTTTCAGCATGGGCCTTCCGATGATCAGCTGTTTCAGGCTGAAGGGATTGCCATAGCCTATTGCCGCCTCCACAAGCCCCATTTTCCCTGTTTGCTGCAAGGAGGTAAATTGCTGGGAGGCAGAGGCCAAAGAGTGGGGCCCATGGGTGGGCAGGGCTACAATCGGTGTATAAGACACACCCAAATTTTTACCCTCTTTTAGGAGGGAAAAAGTGTGTCTTATATTCCAAAAAATACGGTAATGCTATATGTCGCAGAAATTAAAGAAACAGGTCCTTCAACCAAGCATTGGTGCTCTCCTCGGTGCTGAACTCAAGTGTTGCTGATTTGTCTTTAGAAAGACCCTGCAGCCCCAGGCTATTCAAACCAAGCCTACCCTACCTTATAGAGTCCATGGCTACATCCAGAATAGGTGCTTTCCATGGTGTAGCTCCTCAGCACTCCAATTTCCCGCCAAACCACCACTCGGGCTGTGGAGTCACGCGACTTCTCCAGCAAGAAGCTGCAGCTACTCATGAGAAAAGCAGGAGCCAGTTTATCCAAGATCTTGGGTAGAGTCTGCAACATATCAAAGGATAGCACCGTTACATAAATGTGGCATGGTGGTTACAATGTAGTATTGCAGGCCAATTCTAACCCACAGCCAGGAGTTCAATTCTGATCAGCTCAAGGTTGACTTGGCTTTCCATCCTTCAGAGGTCAGTAAAATGAGGACCAAGATTGTTGGGAGAAATATGCTGACTTTGTAAACTGCTTAGAGGGAACTATAAAGCACTATGAAGTCTAGGTGCTATTGCTATTAGATTTTATTTTATTCTTTACTTTGACATTGGCTTCTTATTTTTCCTCCTTAAAAAAAACACCCTTGGTTGATTTTAAATGGAACTAGGAATAACTGGTTTTCCCAATTGCGACGTATGGCTGTGAAGGTTGGACCTGAGTGCTAAAGAATGGAGGCTGGAGAAGACTCCTGCGAGTCCTTTGGACTGCAAGGTGATTCAACCGGTCAGTCCTAGAGAAGATCAACCCTACTCTTTAGAAGACAGATCCTGAAGATGAAACTCAAATACTTTGGCCACCTAATGAGAAGGAAGGAGTCACTAGAGAAGAGCCTGATGCTGGGAAAGATGGAGGGCAAAAGAAGAAGGGACGACAAAGAATGAGGTGGCTGGATGGAGTCATCAAAGCAGTGGGTGTTAGCTTAAATGGCTCCAGAGGCAGGTAGAGGACAGGAAGGCCTGGAGGAATATTGTCCATAGGGTCATGATGGGTCAGTCATGACTTCGCAACTAACAACAGCAAGGAATAACTAGGAGTGGGATTTGGGGGTTCTCTGAACTGCACAGAATCTTAACTAGAGGTTCTCCTGAACCCCTGAAAACCCCCAGAAGCCCACCCCTGATTAAGGAGTGAATTGTGTTAGAACAATTTTGCACCTTATTTCAGGATAGAGTCATGGAGTAGTCTAACGTGAAGCTTTGTCCCTTTAACCCTAGTCCTTGCTTGACTAATAAGAATTTATGTATTTACTTGGTTTATTTATATTCCCACCTTTCTATTCAATACAGAACATCTGAGATTACAGGATTAGAGAGAGAAATAATGCATTGGTATATCAATAGAGACTTAAACTATGCTGTCAATAATATAGCAATTCAGATAATTATAAGAATTCACTCTTGTACATTGAATGATATACACAAGACAAGAAAATGGAAAGCTAGGAGACAAAGATCTCTTGAATATCAGAATGAAAAGCTGGAGGGTGTTTTGTTTTGTTTTTTTGTTTAATTAGAAAGATGTCAGGCAGATACCAAATTTGTCTTTTTAATAACACAAACAATATGAAATAGCGCTCATCAATACCATCAAAATCTGAATGGGCAGCAAATTAAAAACAAATAGAAGGCAATACATTATGCATAATAGATTGATGGAATTTCATGCCGCATTTGGATGATATTATATCAGGCTGCAGAGTAACAATGTTTTATCCATCATAATGTATGTATGTATGTATGTATGTATGTATGTATGTATGTATGTATGTATATATATTTGTGTTACAACCCCTGGTATGCCTAATTTATCAGTACAAATACAACACACACACAAAACCACACACACACACACACACACACACACACACACATATATATATATATATATATATATATATATATATATATATATGAAATCAGAACTGATAGAAAAAAGTTCAAAAGAAAAAAAAACAGCCTACTGGTCAAATATAAAACCTGTGCTATTGCTTCAATACTGGTTCACAACCAAAATAATAATAATAATCCGGTACAATTTGCCAATGTATATATTTAAGTATTTCTTTTTCTTTTTAACCCATCTTAATTTTCTTCCAACTCTGGTTAATCTGATTGCTAATCATGCTTTTATCATGATAAAGATGGGAGATGCTTGTGACAAAATGGCCGGCGACTCCAAACAGGGGTGGGTTGAGCTGCATCTACTGCCAGTTCGCTCAGGGACGTGTGCGCATTGCGCTTGATGCAGGCTATTTGCATATGCACTGTACTTAAAAAGCTGCTTCTGTGCATGCGCAGATGCAAAAAACCACGATGGCACCACCAATAGAACCAGTTCAGGGGGCGTGTCAGACCGAGTGACTACCTGCTTGGCTAAATCGGTAGGAACCCCCCTCTGCTCCAAATCCATTTGCAGAATATATATGTATCTTGTATTTTTACCCAAGTAAATAAAATTACCCATAATTGAAGATACAATCCATTTGATGGATGAACTCTGTTTCGGATCACCTTTCTGATAGTCTAGGAATTTTCGAAGACATTTCTGCCAACTTTGTTGACTGGTGTGAACATTTTTTTTGGCCAGTTTCCAATTTGAAAAATCGGTCCAGAAGCAATGCTTGATGCCCACCTTCTCTACGTTGCCTCAAACTAACGTTTTTGTTACTGACAAAGGTCCGAATTATATTAGCCTCATCACAAGCAGAAAAATTGTCAGACAAATAAACAACATTAACCAATCTTTGGGATGGAATTCCTTGGGGGCAAGTCGATGTCACATCAATGGGCTTATCCTTGTACCAGATTGCCCTCTTAGGAGAGGTTTATTGGGAAAGCATCAAGCACCAAAATGCATCCTCCAGCTGAGTCTCAATGTTATCTTCAGCATCATGCCCATCATTTCACTTGTGTCTTCCATTCGGTGTTATGAAGCAGAGAATTTGCTTTTGAAAACAAAAGCAACTTTTCATGAGCAGAGCACGATGTCTTTGTACTTATTGAGTGATAAGGTAGGGGTTTTCTTTAAAAAAAATCTGCCTTTCCCATTTTTCATTGTACAATTCTTTTGTCGGCAGTCTTAATTTTTGCAGACTTTCCCTCAAGGTAAGAGATCAGGGGAGGATGTTTACCCAGGACCTTTTCAGATCAGAAAGGATGAGCAGCCACAATATTTTCGGTATAGCATTATCTACCACTTCCAGGAGGAAAGCAAGCTCAGAAACATTGGCCAAAGGAATAGCTGTTCTGCAGGGAATGAAAACTTTTTTTTGGGGGGGAGGGTCAAGTAAGGCTTTTGGAAAGTGTTCCTAGCTTACTCTAAGCACAGGCATCATTGGGGAGTCCTGAAAATAAATGGCAGCAACTTTTTGAACCCCCCCCCCCTCACCTTGCATCACTGACTTTGCACACAGATCCTGTACACACCGAGCACAGAAATGGCTTGAGGTCTTCTGAGATGTTAGTGACCTCATCCAATGTTATTTTGAGAAGGTGTAGAGAAGGGCAAACAATATTTTACCAGCTAAAAATGTGATACTTCCCCGGTAATGCTACTGATCTGTTTATGCATTTCACCATCAATCAATCAAGGGTTGTAACCCACTCCCACTTATAATCTTCCCGTATTGGTTTCTTATGATTTATCAATTGTTTGTAACATAATTAATGTTTGTAATTATGATTTGTGATCTATGAGCTATTATTTGCTGTTTATATGTATACTGTGAGCTTATGCACTGGAGACAAATTCCTTGCATCCAATCACACTGGGCCAACAAAGAATATTCCATTCCATTCCATTCCAGCTGCAGTGGTACAGTGGTTAACATGCAATACTGCAGGCTATGTCTGCTGACTGCCGGCTGCCTGAAATTTGGCAGTTCAAATCTCACCAGGCTCAAAGTTGACTCAGTCTTCTAGCCTTCCAAAGTGGGTAAAATGAAGACCCAAAATTGTTGGGGGCAATAGGCTGACCCTGTCTAAACCATTTAGTGAGCGCTGTAAAGCACTGTAAAGTGGTATATAAATCTAAGTGCTATTGCTATTCCATTCCACTCCACTCCATTCTGAAATCAGAAGATGTTCAATGTTTTTTTTTCTCATTTTAAAACAAAAGAAAAGTTGCCTTGCTTTGTGCCACTAGCAGCAACTAAATCTCCAGAAATCAGCAAGACCCCCCCACCCCTGCCCAGGAAAGAGCTGAGCTGATGTTTACAGATAACAGAAGACATCAAGAAATATGAGTACATACAAGATTATGAATACATGAAATGGATACGAATAAATGGGATTGTTAAGGCAGGGATGGTAGGCACATTGGTGCGCTTATGCACGCCCCTTAAAGACCTCTTAGGAATGGGGTGAGGTCAACCATAGACAGTCAGAGGTTAAAGTTGTGGGGATTTGGGGAAGAAACCACAGAGTCAGGTAGTGCATTTCAGGCATTGACCACTCTGTTGCTGAAGTCATATTTTCTGCAATCGAGTTTGATATGGCTTACTTTAAGTTTGTAATCTATTGTGTGCTTGAAGTTAAAGTAGTAATTGACAGATAAAACATTGTAGTAGATAATTTTATGTAGATAATTTTCCTTGAAGACATTTTGCTTCTCATCTAAGAAGCTCCTTCCATTCTAACTGAATGGTGGAGGATGGAAGGATTTATAGTGTGTTTATTTAAGTTGTTGTAACAACACGGCCCTTTCAGCAGTTCCAAAAAGGTTCCACACCCATTCGCAATATTCAGGTGACCCCCGAGGGAACAGATAAACCCCCCCAGTGGCCTCAAAAACTCTCAGAGAGTGTGCTAACAACCAGATGACTGCAAGGAATATAAATCCTTCCATCCTCCACCATTCGGTCAGAACTGAAGAAGCTTCTTGGATGAGAAGTGAAATGTCTTCAAGGAAAAACAAAGTCCACTTGCCTTTTGGAGAAGCACCTTCGCGATGTTTTCAAAACATGTTAAAGCAAATACAATGGTTTGTTCAATAGCAATTTCTCAAATCCAAACAAACCCTACATATCATTGCTTGGTAAAAAAAAAAAAAAAATCATGCATCCTATTTTAGTCCTGCCCAATCCAGCTTAAACAATGAGAAACTATATGTAGATAGCTGAGCTGACTTCAGCTTCTTAACAAAATAAAAATTATCCTTCCAATCAACCTTTTATGTTAATTAAAGAACAATTCTGGTAGGTAAATGGTAGGTAGGCATGTATAGCCCTCATTTGTAAACATTAGCAAATACCAATTTAATATTCTATTTGTTCTAACTGTGTTTCTTGGATCTAAAGATAATGATTCTCTCCCCTGTTTATTTTCTCATTAATTGTCTTTTAATTGTACATTTTCAAAAAGAAAAGTAAAAGACCCAGTTACAATATTGTGCTAAGATGTTGGAAAATGAAGACTTGCCCTCTCCCCAAATAAAACCACACGCTCCTGAAACCACAGAATTCCTGTTTTTTTTTTCACTAGAGCCCAGCTAGAATTTCATAGGAGAAGCAAAATGATCAGATTTTTCTTCTTTTTTGAATCTTTTTAAAATCTTGTCCTTGAGAAAAGACATTATCCCTGGAAGGATTTCCAACATATAATTCTCCTAACTGTCATTATTCTTAGATATAATTCCTTGGTTAGGCAAATTGTTGAGATGTCACCCTGATGGTTTTCGGCAAATTTTACTTGCTAAATTTCAAGAGATTTGGGGATGAAAAGATGGGGATAAGAAGGGAAGTAAGGCTGCAGAAAAGGGATGAGTAGGATATTGAGGTGTCAAACCAGTTCAGCAAGCCTGAACAGAATAATTCTCTACTCTAACCAACAGCTCTTCTCCAGTGAGTCCTTCCTTCTCATTAGGTGGCCAAAGTATTTGAGTTTCCTCTTCAGGATCTGGCCTTCTAAAGAGCAGTCAGGGTTGATATCCTCTAGGACTGACCGGTTGGATTGTCTTGCAGTCCAAGGGACTCACAGGAGTCTTCTCCAGCACCATCGCTCAAGGACCTCCATTCTTTGGCACTTAGCCTTCCGTATGGCCCAACTTTCACAGCCATACACTGCAACTGGGAAAGACTCACTGGAGAAGAACCTATTGCTGGGAAAGATTGAGGGCAAAAGAAGAAGGGGACGACAGAGAAGGAAGTGGCTAGATGGAATCACCGAAGCAGTTGGCGGGCACTTAAATGGATTACAGAGGATGGTAGAGGACAGGAAGGCCTGGAGGAACGCTGTCCTTGGGGTTGTGATAGGTCAGACATGACTTTGCAACTAACAACAAACCAACAGCAGACGGATGTAGTCTTCCCATGCCGCCTTATCTGAGAACCTTTAATAGAAGACATCAACAATCAAACCCAAGTTCTCCTGTGAGCAAGCTACAGGTTTAATTTCTCTGCCCTTCTACAATTGCCAATAGTGTTTCAGGTAGACCTCGACTTACAACAGTTTGTTTAGTGACCGTTCAAAGTTACAATGCCATTGAAAAAATGACTTATGGCCGTTTTTCACATTAAATGATTGTTGTGGCATCCCCGTGGTCATGCAATCAAAATTCAGACGCTTGGCAACCGACTCGTGTTTATGACGGATGCAGTTTCCGATGTTACATGTGACCTTCTGACAAGCAAAGCCAATGGGGAAGCCAGATCCACTTAACAACCATGTGATTAACTGAACAACTGCAGTGATTTACTTCATCACTGTGGCAAGAAAGGATGTAAAATGGGACAAAACTTACCGAACAAATGTTGCACTTAGCAACAGAAATATTGGTGCTCATACTGTACCTAATAGTAAACAGGACTTTATCCAATGAATTAACCTTTCATAAACTAATGTAAGCACGAAAGACTTTGGGAGGCAGGAGGAAGATGACTATCATGTATCTCAGTCCATCATAGAGGGGGATATGGGTGGGAAGAATTTCAGAATGGACCCTCCCTAGCTTTTCAGAGCCTGAAAGGAAAGAAACTGAGAAATCCTTTCATATTTGTTAATCTCGCTTTAGATTAAAAATTAAGCCGAAGACTTAAAGATGATTAAAGAATTCACTATTGGGCTTCTCGTCTTGACTACTTTGAAGGTGTAACAAAAACCCTGTTCTGCTTTGAGGCTGCATTTCAGGTATCAAAGATACAGGTGAAACTCGAAAAATTAGGATATCGTGCAAAAGTTCATGTATTTCAGTAATGTAACTTAAAAGGTGAAACTAATATATGAGATAAACTCATTACATGCAAAGCAAGATAGTTCAAGCCATGATTTGTCATAATTGTGATGATTATGGCTTACAGCTCATGAAAATCCCACATCCACAATCTCAGAAAATTAGAATATTACATGCAATCAATAAAACAAGGATTGTACATAGAATAATATCGGACCTCTGAAAAGTATAAGCATGCATATGTACTCAGTACTTGGTTTGGGCCCCTTTTGCAGCAATTACTGCCTCAATGCGGCATGGCATGGAAGCTATCAGCCTGTGGCACTGCTGAGGTGTTATGGAAGACCAGGATGCTTCAATAGCGTCCTTCAGCTCTTCTGCATTGTTCGGTCTCATGTCTCTCATCTTTCTCTTGGCAGTGTCCCATAGATTCTCTATGGGGTTCAGGTCAGGCAAGTTTGCTGGCCAATCAAGCACAGTAATCCACGGTCATTGAACCAGGTTTTGGTGCTTTTGGCAGTGTGGGCAGGTGCCAGGTCCTGCTGGAAAATGAAGTCAGCATCCCCATAAAGCTCGTCTGTGGAAGGAAGCATGAAGTGCTCCAAAATCTCCTGGTAGACGGCTGCATTGACCCTGGACTTAATGAAGCACAGTGGACCAACAGCAGCAGATGACATGGCTCCCCAAATCAACACAGACTGTGGAAACGTCACACTGAACTTCAAGCATCTTGCAGTGTGTGCCACTCCATTCTTTCCTCCGTACTCTGGGTCCTTGGTTTCCAAATGAGATGCAAAAGTTGCTCTCATCAGAAAAGAGGACTTTGGACCACTGAGCAACAGACAAGGTCTGTTTTTCTTTAGCCCAGGTAAGACGCTTCTGACATTGTTTGTTGTTCAGGAGCGGCTTGACAAGAGGAATATGACACTTGAAGCCCATGTCCAGGGTCCGTCTGTGTGTGGTGGCTCTTGATGCACTGACTCCAGCCTCAGTCCACTCCTTGTGAAAGTCCCCAACACTTTTGAATGGCCTTTTCCTGACAATCCTCTCCAGGCTGCGGTCATCCCTGCTGCTTGTGCACCTTTTCCTTCCACACTTTTCCCTTCCACATAACTTTCTATTAATGTGCTTTGATACAGCACTTTGGGAACATCCAACTTCTTTTGCAATTATCTTTTGAGGCTTTCCCTCCTCATGGAGGGTGTCAATGATCGTTTTCTGCACAACTGTCAGGTCAACAGTCTTTCCCATGATTGTGATTCCTACTGAACCAGACTGAGAGACCATTTAAAGGCTCAGGAACCCTTTGCAGGGGTTATGGCTTAATTAGCTGATTAGAGTGGGACACTTTGAGCCTAGAATATTGCACCTTTTCACAATATTCTAATTTTCTGAGATTGTGGATTTGGGGTTTTCATGAGCTATAAGCCATAATCATCACAATTATGACAAATCACAGCTTGAACTATCTTGCTTTGCATGTAATGAGTCTATCTCATATATTAGTTTCACCTTTTAAGTTGCATTACTGAAATACATGAACCTTTGCACGATATTCTAATTTTTCAAGTCTCACCTGTACAGCTCTTCCCTGTATGACAGCTGATCAGGGATAATAATGTTTGCCATCTATCTCCTTTTAGAGAATCCTACATTGCCCGTTATTGTGGGCAAAGGGATGTGCAGTGTCATTTATACAATGGCATGGAACACAGTTCATGGGTTCAAGAATAGGAATCTTCAGGAGGTGGCAGAATCACAATTCTGACATCCTATATGATGCTTCTTGCAGCTTCAGTGTGCTTATTCCAACAGTATCAGTAGGACCAGGAGTGCTGGAGAAGATTCCTGCGAGCCCCTTGGACTGCAAGGTGATCAAACTGGTCAGTGCTAGAGGAGATCAACCCTGACTGCTCTTTAGAAGGCCAGATCCTGAAGATGAAACTCAAATACTTTGGCCACCTAATGAGAAGAAAGGACTCCCTGGAGAAGAACCTCATGCTGGGAAAGATGGAGGGCAAAAGAAGAAGGGGACGACAGAGAATGAGGTGGCTGGATGGAGTCACTGAAGCAGTAGGCGTGAGCTTAAATGGACCCCAGAGGATGATAGAGGACAGGAAGGCCTGGAGGAACGTTGTCCATGGGTCGGACATGACTTCGCAACTGACAGCAATAACAATATGATGCTTCTTGTAGCTTCACTGTGCATATTTCAACAGTATCAGAAGGATTACATTCTTCCCCATCCCTGTGTAAGAAAATGGGCTACATAACAGACTACCGATAAGAGCAATTTAGAATAACAGAGTTGGGATAAATAACAAATCAGTTAATGTTTATAGGCACACTTTATGACTTCTGCTGTAAGACTCTGGATCAAGATTTACCTAGGGTTTATGAGATTTAGTTTAGCTGGCCGGTAATGCTAGTCCTGAATAATAATCTGTAATGCCTACTGGAAACAGTGGTGATATAGTTATAGTGCAGTGCACCCATAACTGTCCTCATTGTGAACCAGGGACACTTCCTTAGTTATCCTCAAGGGAAAGCCCATGTAGAAGACATTCCAATAATCAATCCAGTACGTTGACCTAAGACAATTCCTCACATTTCAAAGAACTCACATGTTTCTAGAGAGGTAAATGTGGAAGGAATGTGGAAAGAATTTGCTCTGGAGTCTTCAGCTGTGGATTCAAAAATTCCTGAAGGAAGCATTAATTCTTTGAATGAAATTGCCAGCATTTTCCAATTCTACCAAATTCAACAGAAATACAATTTCCAACTGGGACCATGAACAGGTTTAGTCAATGCTGCCCTTTCAGGGTCCTAGCATTGGATTAGACCACAACAACAACAACAAAAAGAAACAGTGAGAGTGAGAGTGGATGACGTATTCTCTCCTGCACATATTACTAGAGTCTGGAGCCATCCAGTGGAAAGAATTGATCAATTCCTTGCAAAAGGCAGTAGATAAAAGGTTAGCTTTCATACTCTGCATAACAAATAAGCAGAACTTCCTTTACCAAAATATAGTAAACGGCCACAACCATCAATAATTGCTAAAAGAGATTCAGCAGACAACCATACTAATCATACTTAAATAAATACTTCAATAAGGTACATAATATCTATGGAAGAATTAACACATAAAATAAGATGCATTGTGCATTAAGGATATGCAGAACAAAATAATTCTCTGATAAATGACATTATTAGTTTAAAAGATTATAAAGAGAAAATTCTTCACAAGCGTAGAATAAGTCTGAGAATATTTTTAAAAAATTGCATTATGGGTACTGGATACCTTTTTTTATGAGTTGCTTTATTGTTTTTTTTCTTTCTAATGAATTAATTAAAAAACCTTTCTTCCTAACAAAAGTTTGGACAGAAAAATTAAATACCAATGTTTGAAAAGTTTTTTTATCGTTCAAGCACATATATTTCCAATTAATATTCTCCCCTATTAGATTCTTTCTTTCTACCTTTTTTTTCTAATTCTATGGATCCATATTATGATTTTATTATGTATGTCTTTATCTTAATTTAATATTTTACGTCCTATATTGTATTGTTCGCCTCTCTCCCTCCCTCCCTCCCTCCCTCCCTCTCTCTCTCTCTCTCAATAACCCTGTAATTCCTTGTATTGGGGTGGACTCGGGGCAACTGAATGAAGCTTGAGCGTTTGCTGGCCAGATGCCCTTCCTGATGCCTACATGGAGTTTGCAGCAGACAATTACTCATTGTGTCCAAAGAGAGAAATCTTTCTTCTTTCTTTTCTTTCTTTTTCTTTCTTTCTCTTTCTTTTTTTCTATCTATCTATCTATCTATCTATCATCTATCTATCTATCTATCTATCTATCTATCTCTTTTTCTGCTTTTTAATTATTATTATTTATTGTTGGTTTTGCCTTGGGTTACTTTTACATTTTACATTATTGTTACCTTTTAGAGGGTTTATTTTGCTTGTTTTGGCTTTTTTTTTTTTTTTGCAAAAACAATAAAATTGGGGGGAAATGGGAATTTAAAACTTTGCTGAACAGGAATGTGACAGCTATCTGCTATGACAGAAAATACCTTCTAAAAAGGTCATATCCCAATGCTGAGCTAGACACATAATCTTAGCCAGTGAGACTCCACTTGTCTTCTTTATCACATCACTTACACAGAGAAATATGCAATCCATATTTTCCTGGTCCAATTGACAAGGAAATCCCTTGAATTCTGAGAACTATTATCTGAAAAATAGCATTAATGCATCAGGGTACTAACCTATTTATGGATTTGAAATGCCCTTGCCTCTTTTTTCTTTCTTTCTTTCTTTTAGTTGCTCCAAGGGACTGAGGTAGCAGTCAGTCTCTAGTTTGCTTGACAAACAGGTCATAAAATAAAATAAAATAAAACAAAATAACCCCATTCTGAAAATCATCCAATGGCTGAGTAGCACTTTCAACTTGAGTCTCCCCAGCTTAATATTTGACCATTTCTGCTTTTCATGGCATGTGGCTTATCAGACAGAGCTGAGCAACTGAGAGTTACAATAAAATGTTGCAGAATATCCTCAGTTCTCAAGAGAAAGAAGTGCATAAGATCCATCATTGTAGTCAGTTATAAGGGATTCTCAATAGGCAAGCTCAGCTCAAGCAGCCTTTCTAGACAACCAAATGTGATTTTCCTTTTCTTGCCTTTTCCAAATCAATACCCATTTTTTGATGACTGGGGCCAATCACTATTATTTGGTTCGTATTCACCTTATTGATTACTGTTTGCCTTTTTAGGCTAAAACTTTTCTTTAACTTCTTTAAATGTCTCCTCAAGGCACCTGGGATGATCTCACGGCAGCCACATAAGAAGCAGTTAGATGCTTAGCTTCCTTAGATGTAGAATTATAACATCTACTCCATTTGCAATTCTATTGCTCTATATTATAGTTATTTTATTATGGTTTTATCTTAATTTAATACTTTATCTCCTATATTGTATTGTCCACATGTCTGTCCATCTATATGTCCGTCTGTCTGTCTATCCGTCCATCGATCCATCAATCCATCCATCTATTTATCTATCTATCCATCTATCCATTTATCTTTTTCTTTTCTGTTAATGACCTGGGGCCACTGAACAGACCTCAAGCATTTACTGGACAGATGCCCTTCCTGATGCCTACATGGAATTCGCAGCAGACAATTACTCATGTCCAAAGAGAGAAAGATCTGCTGCTGCCTAGGAACAAACTCTGTGAGGCGAGAGCTCCATCTCCAGGCTACCACACCTCTTATCTATGTATTAGCTTTTAAAACTAAATTTGTATATAGGTGATTGCATGACCTTGGTAGATGCCATAGGCTAAATAAATGAGCAAAACCTCTTTTAAAAAGTCATCAGAACTAAAAAGAAAAAGCTGCACTTGCCAATTTCTTAAAGTAGTACTTGGTTGGATTTTAATGTAAGAAGGGATTTTAGTAAGGGAGTATCTTTCATGGGGGTAGAGAGGGGGAGAGACACAAGACAACAAATGCAAAAAATAAGAAAAGCATGATCATAACTAGAACATAGAAAAATAGTAAGACTAAATATCTGACAAAGGTTTTTTTTCTTCTTTTCTTTAATCTTGCCTGATGCCCAGAGACTACCTGGACAAGTCCTTGCAGCTTCCTTGGCAATGTTTTTAGAAGTGGTTTGCCATTGCCTCCTTCCTAGGGCTGAGATACAGTGGCTGGCCCAAGGTCTTCCATCTGACTTTGTCTGCCTAAGGCAGGTCTAGAACTTACAATCTGCTGACTTCTAATCCTGGTGCCTTAAACAATGTAATCTCCTCTGACAGGCAGATTTATATGACCATATTCCCACATTTTATATAAAATCAATACAGTTTTTGCCATAGATCTACCCTTTACACCCACTTGGCTCCATCGGTTTTGGGGAGGGGGTTCCTAACAGTCCCTTCAAAGCAATTAGATCCTCTTGCCTCCCACCCCCATATTATCTTTCTGCATTCTAACAAATCTGGGTTCCTTTAAATCTTTTTCCTACTATTCTGCGGGTTCTGCTGTTGCTTGTCATCTGATTTTTCTTCGATTGGCTATTAAAGGTTGGAAGATTAAGCCAGAGATGATCAAGACAATTTAATTCAGAATATCTATGTGGATGAATAAGCTATAAGAAGTATACCTTACCCGATAGCCAACTTCCTCAGTCACCTTGGATGTGTCTATGGTACATCCTGCCTGCCAGAGAGTCTCCTTTATGCTGCATCCATATAGAAAGACGTTCTTTCGCTGAGAATGTCCATGGTAATCACAAAACACCTGGAAATGGAAAAAGAAGGAGGGATCAACCAAATGTTGAAGTCTCATAGGGCTGGGTGGAGTAGTTGCTAAGAAAATGCTGTTCCAGAGTCAAAAGAAGTTAATGTTTAGAGATATCTGAGCTTCAGCTCTAGGCAAATACAGAATAGAATAGAATAGAATAGAATAGAATAGAATAGAATAGAATAGAATAGAATAGAATAGAATAATAGAGCTGGAAGGGACCTTGAAGGTCTTCTATTCAAATCCCTGCTTAGGCAGGAAACCTTATACCACTTCAGACAAATGGCTATCCAACATCTTCTTAAAGACTTCCAGTGTTGGAGCATTCCCAACTTCTGGAGGCAAGTTGTTCCACTGATTAATTGTTCTAACTGTCAGGAAATTTCTCCTTAGTGCTAAGTTGCTTCTCTCCTTGATTATTTTCACCCATTGCTTCTTGTTCTACCCACAGGTGATTTGGAGATTAGTTTGACTCCCTCTTCTTTGTGGCATCCCCTGAGATATTGGAAGACTGCTATCGTGTCTCCCCTAGTCCTTCTTTTCATTAAACTAGACATACCTACTTCCTGCACCAAAGAGAATCAAAGAGAATTGATACCGAGGGCATTGGCAAAGTGTCATGATTGAAAGTTATGGGTATTGACTTCCTATCTCAGCAAAACTGGACAATAACAGAGCGCTAAAAAGAGATTTAAGTTTTATGCAAAATAGTTGATTCCTAATAAGAGTTAGGAACTGCACTTCACTTCCTTGGCCTATATTTATCAAACTTTTATAGAGTATTATCTCGCTTCCATATCCTCTCATATGAAGAATGAAGTCATTGAGTGCAGTTGTCTGGATAGGAGCAGGAGCCATCAATAGGTGTGGTGGTTAGGGTCTACGTTAAGATCAGGAGAACCCACTTTCCTCAACATCCAGATGTAGAAGACAATAGGTGGTTTTGATTTTCAGCCTAGCCTACATCAAGGGTGGTATGATGGCTCAGTGATTAAGATGCTGGGCTTGTTAACTAGAAAGCCAACAGCCTGGGTATGAGACCCAAGCATTGTCCAATGGGGCGATTTCCTGTCTTCACCTAGCTCCTGCCCATCTAGCAGTTTGAAAGCAGGCAAATGTGAGTAGATAAAATGGTAGCACTTCAGTGTGGAGGAAACAGCATCAAGCTGACCACATGACTGCAGAATTGTCTTCAGACAGTGCTGGATGAATGGCTTTGAAATGGAAATAACCTCTACTTCCTATAATCGGCAATGAATAAGGGTCTCCTTTCCTTTTTTCCCTACATCATAGCAAGAGCACTTAGACTTATATACCACTTTACAGTGCTTTACAGCCGTCTCTAAGCGGTTTACAGAGTCAGCATCTTGCCCCCAACAATCTGGCTCCTCATTTTACCCACCTCAGAAGGATGGAAGGCTGAGTCAACCTTGAGCCTGGTGAGACTCGAACTGCCAAATTGCAGGCAGTTAGCAGTGAGCAGAAGTAGCCTGTAGTACTGCACTCTAACCACTGTGCCATCGTTGCTCATGGATATTTGGACAAATTATTAGAGAAGGGGAATACACTGCATAACCCCTTGAGTTTTGTAAGCAAAGTTTGGGTGTACACCTAACCGAAGAAGTAATAAGAGTGCACAATTATAGGTACTAACAATGACATCATATGTTCCCACACCTGCTCATTGCACAATACAATATAGGCATTTGGGTTACAAATCATCCTCTCCTGTTTCTAGGTAAGGCAACTTAGTAGTTTCTACATACAGTTTGAGGGTGCACTGCTCTGCTTTATTCATATTTCCAGAAAAAAAAACATATTTACCCTGATAACAGTGAGTTACCTCAACTGCAGATCCATATAATTTTATGCACTCAAGCATCCCACTCTCATCCCCATTTACCATTCACAGACTCCCTAGGAAAATGAAGTCCTTCACAACCCAGATTAAAACTAGAGTACCCATCTACGTTTTAAAGACCAGTTCTGGGATAACGTACTGAGCAATAACAGGCTTTTTTGCTTCTAAACATTCCTTGTTATCCATCTTGTAAGAATCCAAACCTATAGTTTGCAAAGCAATTAAATACCTCTTGCGTTTCTTTACATTCATAGCACACAACATACCAATTTGAAGCATTGCTTAGGCAAGCAATTAGGTGAAAACATTCTTGTACACTGTTATTTTGATTCTGTAAAAATCTCAGCAGCACAAAGAAGATAACATGACTTACCTTCCCAGTTTAATTGTTGTGTTTCTCCCCTAGTCATCTCCTAATCTAATCCATCTACCTAGCTTCTGTTGTTAGAGGGGCAGGCGATAGTCACATCTTTTGCTACACCAAATTTAGATTGTCTTTATAAGCAGTTATTGACTCTCATCACAGTGAAAAAATGGGGTTTATTCACACAGGGGGCTAATATTGACCCCGGCTTTTGAAGAACAATCCATTGTCCAGTTTTGCTATGATAGGAAGTCAATATCCATAACTCTTCCCTCTAGGATTCGTAATCTTTGATATAAACACAGATTGGGTGTCTTTAAACCCACACCCCCAGAAGGAAAGGGAAATACTATGCAAATAAATCAGAAGTGTGATTAACTTTTAATTCCCCATCACTGCTTTACTTGATCCCAGAACTTGCTTGCTAAGTTTTCCAGCTAGCCAAGGGAAAGAAAATAATTTGGAAATCTATTTTTACTGTACAGCTTCAAAGGATATCTAAAATAAAATGCAACTATCCCTCAAAATATCTACTTCTCCAAATTTTGTAATATTAATATATTGGCAAAGTAAAACATAGTTAATACATTAAAGAGACAGCAGGCAAAGCAGATAACGAGACCTAGTGATGGCTAAGAGCAGGGAATTTGAAGAAAGAATCTGAGGGGCTAATTCTGGTTGTACAAGACCAAGCCTTAAGAACAAATGAATACAAAGCCAGAAATGAGAAACAGCAACAGACAATAAATGCTGCCTGTGCAAAGAAACTGAAGATATAGTGAATCACCTAATTAGCTGCTGCAAGATTGCACAGACTGACTACAAACAATGGCATGACAAAGTGGCAACAATGGTGCATTGGAAGATTTGCAAGAAATACCATTTGCCTACAAGCAAGAACAGGCAGGACCACAAATTAGATCAAAGTATTAGAAAAGGAAGAAGCTAAAAAGCACTTGCCACGTAACACCCCAGACTAAACAACTGTGGATAAGAAAGACAAAAAGTCTAGATAATGGACATTGCAGTACTTGGAGACAGCACAACAGAAGAGAAGAAGTAGAGAACATCACAAAATATAAAGATCTACAATAGAAATCATGTGACCGTGGCAAAAGAAAACAAAGTTAATACCAATCCCCAAACATCTAGAGCATCACTTGCACACCATCAGCATTGACAAAAATCACCATTTGTCAATTGCAAAAGGCAGTTTTATTTTCAAAAGCTAACATCTTGTGACAATACATTTAATACCATCAAATATCTTTCTGTCCCAGGCTCTTGGAAACAACTCAAAAGGTACATAAAAATGCCAAAGCCAGTCTAAACATCAGGCTGACCATGCAATGAACCATAGCAATAATAATACTGAACAAAAATGCTGTCTGTCTGTCTGTCTGTCTGTCTGTCTGTCTGTCTGTCTGTCTATCCGAATGAAGGTCTGATTATGTACATGCACACGCACACGCACAAATTCATATAAATGGCATGTCCACATTTGAATATTTGCCTCCTATCTGTCACTAAATAGATACTTATATTTCAAATTCTTTGAAAAAAGCTAACTATTATGCAAAAGTTCAGAGAAAATTGTTTATATTTGGGAAAATGAATATACAAAACATGCAACATACTTTCTGTACCTAAAAAATAAATAAATTGCCAATCCACTAATCCTATATCTGCAAAAATAAAGAGAAGAAAACTAAAACAGAGAGATTTGGTCACCTCCAATACCAGCAGTATTTGACAGAATGATTAGTGCAGTAGAGAATAATTAACTATTTAGTAAAACCACAGAGATGTACAAATCACTTCCCAAATATCCAATGTGACGTGGTGTGTGATCTGCATCTTAATCATTTTTTAATACAAAAGTAGAGTTGATTCTGTGTTTTCCCACTGTGAAACTGAGAGGTTGAATATCACTTATCTGATAACTTACACTGTGGTTGGACACATCACCTTAAGAGTAATCACATACATTGTCACATTATTATTGTGAATTCTAGATAATCACATCACAGGGAAGAGGATCTCACACCAAAAAGGCTACATCAAAAGAGATCCCAACACATTGCATGTGCATACACTTCCCAAATTTGAACAATTCGATGTCACTATTTGAAATAGAGGGGGCGCGATGGGTCAGTTCTTAAAATGATGAACTTGTCAGATGGCGAGCAGGTAGACTGGGTTCCAGCGTAGCTCCATGCAACAGGGTGAGCTCCCCTTACTTGCCTCAGCTCCTGCCCAACTAGCAGATCAAAAGCATGCAAATGCAAGTAGATTAATAGGTACCACTTCGGTGGGAAGGTCAGTGTTCTGTTGGGCGTATAGCCATGCTGGCCACATAACCTTGGGTATTTTCTTTAGATAGCGCTGCTATCTAGATAGATAGATTTAGATAGCCTCTCTCAGCCAAGAAACAAAGATAAGCACTGTGCCCTAGAGTCGGACATGACTGACAGGAAAACATTTACCTCAATATGACTGGCAGGCCATTCTCTTATGAGTGCCATGTGTCCCAACTTAAACCTTAAGAATCTTCCAAATCAGTTTATAGCAATTGTTATTCAACCATAGTCAGAACTGAGGCACATCCTTAATAAACCTTTGCCTTGAATTGGGCACATTTTTCCTATCTATTTTACTACAGAGTAAGCCTCTCTTTCATGTATCCAATAATGATAGTAATTAAAAAGATCATCTTATTTTAGGTGTTACATTCATTTATTGATTATATGGATCTAATAAACAGGCAGTTGAGTTTTTTCAGGAGTTACAGATTCAAACTTCAACTAACAACACCATATTATGCTTCTATCACGTTAGTAGAGTCCAAACAAATCGAGGAATTTTACCCACATTCTAATCTAAGTCATAGTTTAACTTAACCATATTTTTTAAAGGGTACAATTTGTTTTTGGCTCCTCCTTCTCTACACATTAAAAGGATTGAATAACTTCACTTCTGTACCTATATCACTGCAATATTTATATTGGTGATTTTTACTTGGAAAGTCTGGGGAAGAAAAGCATACTCCCAATGCAAGGAGAAAGCAGAGCAGGAGAGAGAGGTTGAACATGTATTAAATAAAATCAATGAACTCTTCAAAGACAAGGAAAATCCAGTTCTCCTATAGCTTGTCAAGTTCTGAAGGCTGAGAAGGAGTGAAACAGAAGGATCAATAGGAAAGTCTAAAGCAAAATTTGCTGATAGCTAGCACTGGCCCTTGGCTGGGGGGATGCATGAATCTCTAGGTCATTCTGGATTCTAGGTAGCAAAGACTTTATTTGATATGGATGTTTGTTGAGCATTTGCTACTTTTCAGTTCTGCTGAGTACAGCTTTCAAGATTACGCTTATTTGTGGGCATCTGGGCTAGCAGTTTATAGTATTTTTACTCTGTAAATGGAACCTGGTATTCAGCAAATAATTTTCTTTTCTCTCCGGAAAATTATTATCCTCTCCAAAAGGTAGGAATATTTTGCAACACCCAAATAAACATTTCTAAGAAAACGAGGAAGGCTGAGCCAAAGGCCAAAGAATTGAGGCCTTTGAACTATGGTGCTGGAGACGACTCCTGCGAGTCCCTTGGACTGCAAGGCGATCCAACCGGTCAGTTCTAGAGGAGATCAACCCTGACTGCTCTTCAGAAGGCCAGATCTCAAAGATGAAATTCAAATACTTTGGCCACCTAATGAGAAGGAAGGACTAACTGGAGAAGAGCCTCATGCTGGGAACGATGGAGGGCAAGAGAAAAAGGAGGTGGCTGGATGGAGTCACCGAAGCAGTCAGCATGAGCTTAAATGGACTCCAGAGAATGGTAGAGGACAGGAAGGCCTGGAGGAATGTTGTCCATGGGATTGTGATGGGTCGGACATGACTTCACAACTAACAACAACGAAGAAAATGAGACCCAAATTAGTACAAGAACTTGATTGCAGTTATAAACTGAAATTAGCTATTTCCTCAGTGTTGTAATATGGTCCAGAATTTTTTAAAAATCATGGATGCAAAGTATCCCAAAAAATCACAAAAGAGTACATTAAATATATTACATTAGATAAATTGCTTGTAAAGAAGTGAACGTATTAGGAAAGAGCAAACAGGATGCATTTTACAGTAGGCTAGAATTATGGCATGGTTTCTTATACTAACCACAGTTGCTTGAACAACTCTGAAACAAATCAAAGTTAGTCTTGCAGACCCCCCCAAAAAAATGTTTGGCCAATTCCTGCCTTGTTTTCCAGCTCTTTTATCTGCTGTTTCTTGGCCGGTTGGCAGAGGTTTAGGGAGGAATAAAAACACAAACAAACAAACCAAGAATAAGCCAGGAAATTGCAAATGCTATGTCCTAATTAGCATACCAGAAATAAGCCACAGCTGCAGTTAGCTATCCCCAAAAGCCTTGGTTTCAAACGATTATTTACTGCTTTAAAACAAAACGTGGTTTATCCACTGGCAAGATCGCACCTCACACTCAAACCAACGCTAAACAAAACCCATAATGACATCAAGCTAAAGGGGCATTCGGCACTTCACAGGGAGGAAAGCTTAGAAGAATGAAAATAGAGGGGTCTTCAGGGAGGGAGGCAAGAAAACCAAGGCAGCCCCCCAAGGCCTTTTTTACATATATATGCAGCAAAGTGGAGCTCCCACTGCATGATCACGTCCGCCATTTTGGTTGCCCAAAAAACAAAAGTAAAAAGTGATAATCTGAGGGACTGTCTCTTGCCGGTTACATTTACCCGACCCATGAGAGCAGGGAGGCGGGGAATGTTGCGGGTCCCATCCCCTAGGACAGTGTTTCTCAACCTTGGCGACTTTAAGTCCTGTGGACTTCAAGTCACCAAGGTTAAGAAACACTGCCCTAGGGTGATACACATGGTGGGACCCAGAAGAAGGGCCTTTCTCTGGTGGCCCCTGTTATGTATTATAGTTTTCCCTCTGGTCTGTTCCACTAGAGGGTGCTGTGCTTGTCGCTGATTGGTTACCTGTTTGGCAGCTGGCATATATAAAGAGCTGCCAAACATGGCTCAGCTGTTGCCAGTTAGCTGAGACGTGCGAATTGTGAAGTGCCGCGTTTGGCAACCTGTTATCATTAAAGCTGTTAGCTGCTTGAAGTCCTGGCTGGCCTCCTGTCTGTCCTCCCGCGTTCTCCCAGCTAGAACAGCCCCCCCCCTCTGGAACATCATCCCCAAAGAGATTAAAATGGCCCCCACTCTGACACTCTTTTGTAAAGCGCTGAAGTCCTGATTCTGCCAGCAAGCCTGAAGAACCCAGAGCAGGATGGAGCCCATTAAATGGCTTGTGTGATGTGCCGTCAATGGGGTGGGGGGTGGGGGGGGGAGGGTGATTTTACTATATTAATTTATTATATTACTTCTTTTATTAGTTTTTATTCTGGGGTTTAATAGTCTACCAGCTGCCTTGAGTCGCCGTATGCGAATAGGCGGCAATATCAATTCCCTAAAGAAATAAACAAAAACAAACAAATAAATAATGGCTCACCACTGGAACTCGGCCTTGGCTCTTGAGGTAATAAAGGAGACCCTTGCTGTGGTAAACGGTGGGGTGGCACACAGGGTTGGGATTCAACCATTGCCTGTTCAAGTCGTCACCACTCAAGGAACACCGCTGACTGGAGTCGAAGAAGAAGAAGAAGAGAAAAAAGCCTAAATCATAGTAGAAAATCCCGACTACAAAAAGCGTCAGAGCCAAATCAGTTCCGGATTCTTCTCCTTCTATTCTCTATTCCTCGATGCCTCCATTTTAGAAAGTGGCAGTGGAAGTCAAACCTCCAGAGCTGTTTATTTTGAGAAAATTCATTCCTCGCTGGGTTCGTTACCCCTCTCTTTGTCAGCGAACCCCTGCGCAGATGGATTTAACAAAATTAGGAGCAATCTTAGTTTACAATGAGAGATAGATAGGGAGCTGCTTTACTTAAAAGCGATTAATAGTGGGAGCTGAGAGAAAATACACAATGCATGCTGCTTTAAATAACTCATAGACGTTAATATAACTGGAGTGCGGCAATCAACAATATACGTCCCCTGAAACAATGTGGACTCAGGCATAACACAACAAAGCAGTTTTTTTTTAAATAGCATCAAATCTCAAGCCGTATATTAATAGATAATAAAATGATATCGTTGTGCAACATTTGCTTGTTATAGTTTCAAATAATTAGAATGAGATGGAGAATGAAAGAGTGGATTCTTTTTATAGAGGCTGAGGGTCGTATAAATCACCAAAGACTGGAGTAGGACAAGAAAAGTTGAGAAAGAGGAATAAAGTTGCCAACGTGCCATATGCGCTTCGAGAAACCATGCATGACCACATGGTTATTCTAGAAAGTGCTGGAAAATGTCTACACTTTTAAAAGCCTTCATCTCACCATAAGCACACCAGGGTTTTTAAATAAAATAAAAGAAAGAAAGAAGACATTTGGGCCATCTCACTACATCTTGTTAATTACATATAATCCTCAATTTACAACAATTCATTTACTGACACTTCAAAGTTACAACAGCACTGGGAAAAGTGACTTACGACCGTTTTTCACACTTACAACCGTTGCCGCATCTCCATGGGATGCTTGACCACTGAGTCATATTTATGATGGTTGCAGTGTCCTGGACTCATGTGAAAAACATTGGGCAACCTTCTGGCAAGCAAAGTCAATGGGGAAGCCAGATCCGTTTAACAACCGTGTTAGTAACTTAACAGTGCTCTGCCCTAGGCTTCCTGATACAGTAAAAAACACACGCTTAGTCCCAAAACCCCTCTTTGTATTTCAAAGGCTGTGAATTATGTTCACAGTCCCAAGGAGTTGTAAAGAGTTCTACAGTAGATTGCCAAAGTCTAGATTGTTAGACTGGGTAATGGATAGGCACACACAGGCTTAACGGTAACAACAGCTCTTTATTGAGTACGACAAGTGAGAACAATCCAGCGGAGGTTGAGTCTGACAGCAGCCCTTTTATAGGGAGCTGTCATACCCTTTGACCAAAAGGATTAAACTTCTGTTCCCGCCGGAATAGAGGACCTTGGTGAAAACCACTGAAGTTAGAGCAAGTATCCAACAAGGCTGATACGCACCCACCTTTATCTTCCTTGAAACGCTGCCAAAGATTTAATTGGCAATTAGCTTGGCAAGGCAACATGGAGCAAAGAGTCAAAACAGAGCTTCAGAAGGTAAACTGACCAGCATGAATGAAGTTGTTTCCTGCAAAGGCTCCTTGCCTTTGCTCCTCCATTATGTCCTATGGGAGGGGGCAATCATCTCCAAGCCTTACTCTCAAATCATCCCTTCTGTCTTAACTGTTCTTGTCTTCTGGCAGCTCTGCGCATGCATTCACATTGATGCACATTGGGAACAGGGGGAGCCTGATCCTCTGCCTTGCTGCTGTCTGTCTCTGGAGGCTCTGGAGGCAGCACATAACTCCCGGATGACCCTGGCCCCTTCTCTGCCTCCGACGCAGAGCCCTCATCCGAGCCTTCCCCACACTCCAGGACTGACCCATGTTCCTCCCCAACCTCCTCACCGCCTGACTCTGCTGCCAGCTCTGCAGGCTGCCGGCGGACCACAACAAACAGCTGCAGTGATTCACTTAACAACTGTGGCAAGACAGGGCATAAAAAAGGGCAAAATTCACCTAACAAATGTCTCACTTAGCAACAGAAATGTTGGGTTCCGTTGTGGTGGTAAATCAAGGACTACTTGTAAGCACAATCTCAGTTTCCTCCCACCCACCCATCTACCAAATCTTAAATACAGTTGGGCAGTTTTTAAGTTTGACTCTTTGCTCTATGTGTAGGATTATTTCCTGGGTAGCAAGGCTGCTCACTCCAGCCACAGTAGACTCTTGACAAGCAGAACGTTCTCATTAAGATCACTCTCCAAGTCTCTTTATTGCTCTGTTGCAAAGCCATCATCCGTTCTACAATGCCAAAGGGTTAATGTTTAAAAGGAATATTTAGAGTTTGGAATTAGTTTGCTTGGGACAAAATGTCAAGTTCCCCTTGGCAGCCAGAGCTTCATGAAGCCTCCCAAAGATGTGAAATGACAAGGGGTGGACTAAATATCAGAATTCAAGAATGGTAGCCATTACCAACAGCTGTTCCTAACTGGGAAGGTAGGGCCAATTCCAGAATGTCGTAGTCCTTCTGTAGTCCCCATATCTCCCCTCTGAGTCCCAGAGTTATGAAATTCTAGTCTTTTGTTTCCCTCCATCGCTAATTCATAACATTTTTCTTTCTTGCTCTGAGAATCTCCAGCTGCCAACAGTACTGAATAGTACCAGATTAACAATATTAAAACTCAATATCCAGCCACAAAATAATGCCTGTTGGGCTACTGTTGCCAAGTGGAAGACTGTTCCAGAAATTAGCAGTGCAAGCTGAAGACGTTTTAGACAAACCTTTCAGAATCCTACTCAAGGCTCAGGGATTGTTATTCATCAGGATGGCCTAATTATTATCCTGGTAAAGAATAATTTCCACTTCTTAGCTGAGTAGCATTCTGTTTGGATATCAATTGAGTTTGGGACTCTGCTGTTGACATTCAGGAGAGCAGGGTGGTACCTCAGTAGACATGTTTTTTTTTTTTTACTGGTGATGCAAGTTTTGCAACCTGAAATATCAATCCAAGCAAATTTCCTTCAAGATCATACTAGTCTCTTTCATACATTGGAGCTGTTGTTGTTAGTTGCGAAATCATGCCCAACTCATGCGACCCCATGGACAATGTTGCTCTAGGCCTTCCTGTCCTCTACCATCCCTCCGAGTCCATTTAAGCTCACGCCGACTGCTTTGGTGACTCCATCCAGCCACCTCATTCTCTGCTGTCCCCTTCTTCTTCTTTTGCCCTCCATCATTCCCAGCATGAGGCTCTTCCCCAGGGAGTCCTTCCTTCTCACTAGGTAGCCAAATATTTGAATTTCCTCTTCAGGATGTGGCCTTCAGAAGAGCAGTCAGGGTTGATCTCCTCTAGGACTGACCTGTTTGATCGCCTTGCAGTCCAAGGGACTCGCAGGAGTCTTCTCCAGCCCCATAATTCAAAGGCCTCCATTCTTTGGCACTCAGCCTTTCTTATGGATCAACTTTCACAGCCATACATGCATTGGAGTTAGAAAAGGTTTTTAAAAATCTCTTTGAAGCTACCAATAAAACCAGGCTGACTGTGCTGGCTATTACCTATGCAGCAGGGTGGCTGGATATATAAGGAATCACCTTATTAAGAGTTCCAGATCCCATTCCTCTAGGAAGTGAAAGGGTTAGAAGACAGATCTTTTCTGTAGTGATAAACTACTAATTATATGGTTTGTTTGTGTTCAGCACACGGTTTTTGAGGTAGGAACAAAACAGGTAGTGCTTGACTTACAAACATTCATTTAGTGGGTGATTTATGACCATTTTTCATACTTACAACCCTTGCAGCATCCCAATGGTCACATGATCCAAATTTGGGTGCAGCTGACTCATATTTATGACAGTTGTAGTGTCCTGTGGCCATGGGATCCCCTTTTACAAATTTCTGACGAGCAAAATCAAGGGGGAAGCCAGATTCACTTAACAACCATGTGATTAACTTAACAACTGCAGTGATTCACTTAGCAACTGTGCCAAAAAGATCATAAAATGGGGCAAAACTCCGCTAACAATTGTCTTGCTTAGCAGCAGGAATTTTGGGTTCAATTGTGGCCATCGGTTGAGGACTACCTACCTATAGATATATTGCACAGACAAGTTGGAAATCCAGATTTGGTCACCACATTATAAAAAAAGATGTTGAGACTTTGAAAAGAGTGAAGAGAAGAGCATCTGAGATGATTAAAGGCCCGGAGACTAAAACATAAGAATGGTTGCAGGAATTGGTATGTCGAGTTTAATGAAAAGAAGAACTAGAGATGACATGATAGCACTGCTCCAATATTTGTGGGGCTGCCACAAAAAAAAAAGAAGAGGGAGTCAACCTATTCTCCAAAGCAGCTAAAGGCAGAACAAGAAGCAATGGATGAAGACTAATCAAGGAGAGAAGCAACCTAGAATTAAGGAGAAACTTTTTAACAGTGAGAACAATTAATCAGAGGAACTGCTTGCCTCCAGAACTTGTGGGTGTTTTTAAGAAGAGAACACTGGAAGTTTCTAAGAAGAGACTGGACAGTTATGTGTCTGAAATACCTGTAGTATAGGGTCTCCTGCTTGAGCAGGGGGTTGGACTAGAAGACCTCCAAGGTCCCTCCCAGCTCTATTCTGCATCAAAGTATTATTAAGTTATTGAAATGAAAACAGAATACACACATTATTATTAACTGTGTAGATGAAGGATCAGCCATTTCAACAGAGGTGGCTGCTCTAATGCTATTCTTGGGTTGTTTTTGAAGAGGCAGAATTCCTGTAATCATCAGAATAATCATTCTGATTATGAGCTCTCCAAGGTGATTTTACAAGCGCATCCAGTCACAAGCTATGATAGCGACCTGTAGCTTGGATTGCTTTTATAAAATGAATTAGGCAAATGAATAGGGCATTTCCATTTCAAAGTTAAGTGCTCTGGAATTTATTCAATTTATTTTTTGTTTACTGGATTTTCAAGCCATCAGACTCTGGGCAGCTTATTAATGTTTAAAAGAATATTTAATTTGGGGAAAAAAATGGACAAAATCACATCGATAATATTCCCCAAACAATTCAATCAGATCCCACAGATTCAGTTGTAGAATAGAACTCATGAATAAAATTGTGACTCCAATAAAGTAGATGCCGGCATCGCCCAAGTTAGGGTTAAGGTTTTTATCCAGTCACTAATGTTCACACAACACACTGAGTTGTCAACCACATTTTCAGCCAAGATTCTGCAGACTTGACCCATGAGGTTTGTTTAAAGTTCAGCATACGATCTGAAGTCAGAAAATTGAGGTGAGTAATTATACCAAGGTTAACAACCCGCTTCTCTGAATCTGCATAATGTACTGCACTGTAAACAAACCACCTATAATTCTTTCATGCAAACACAGCTTCAGGGTTTAGATCTCGGGGTACGTAGAAATGGTGTTATTTCATTTCTAGAAAGTGGGTTGGCGGCATAGATGGCATTAAACCATGTGCTGAGCAAACCAAAGTAGTTGACCTCACATCCAAGACTAGGACATAAACCGTGATTTACAATCCACATGGGATCAAAATTCAGATACTTGCCAACTGACTCATATTTATGACGGTTGCAGTGTGCTCTGGGGTCTTGTGATCCCCTTTTGTGAACTTCTGACAATCAAAGTCAATGGGGAAAGCAGATTCTCTTAACAACCGTGTTAGCCAGGGGTGTCCAAACTTGGGAACTTTAAGACTTGTGGACTTCAACTCCCAGAATTCCCCAGCCAGCCATGCTGGCTGGGGAATTCTGGGAGTTGAAGTCCACAAGTCTTAAAGTTCCCAAGTTTGGACACCCCTGGTGTTAGCAATAGCAATTGCACTTAGACTTATATACTGCTTCACATTTTTTTACAGCCCTCTCTAAGCAGTTTACAGAGTCATCCTCTCACCCCAACAATCTGGGTGCTCATTTTACCCACCTTGGAAGGATGGAAGGCTGAGTCAACCTTGAGCCTGGTGAGATTCGAACTGCCAAATTGCAGGCAGCTGGTAGTCAGCAGAAGTAACCTGCAGTACTGCACTCTGGCCACTGCACGACCACAGCTCATAACTTAACTGCAGTGATTCCCTTAACAACTGTGGCAAGAAAGGTTGCAAAATGGGGCAAAACTCACTTAACAAATGTCTTGCTTAACAACAGAATGTTTGGGCTCAATTGTGGTGGTAACTCAAGGACTACCTGTACCTGGAGCCAAGTAACTCACATTATAAGCCTCTGTTTAACCAGATTCTGTGATCAAATATGGGATAGATAAATAATTTACAAGCAATAAGGACTTGTATTGATTTTTTTTCTGATTTGAGGACAAATAAAATAATAATCATTTAGTAACATCCGGATGCTGCGGTGGCTCAGTGGCTAAGACACTGAGCTTGTCGATCAAAAAGGTCGGCGGTTCGGCGGTTCGAATCCCTAGCGCCGCGTAACTGAGTGAGCTCCCATTACTTGTCCAAGCTTCTGCCAACCTAGCAGTTCGAAAGCAAGTAAAAATGCAAGTAGAAAAATAGGAACCGCCTTTGGTGGGAAGGTAACAGTGTTCTGTGCACCTTCGGCATTTAGTCATGCTGACCACATGACCACGGAGACTTTTTCGGAAAGCGCTGGCTCTTTGGCTTTGAAACAGAGATGAACACCAGTCCCTAGAGTCAGGAATGACTAGCACATATGTTCGAGGGGAACCTTTACCTTTACTTTAGTAACAACTGGGAACTGCTTAATGGTGGTTGAACAGAATGACGAGCTAGATGGCTAATAAGTCAAACTGAGATGAAACTTTGGCTCATATTTCCAGTACAATCCAGATTTTTCCTACAGCAGATCCAAAGCCCTTAGCAACACAAGCTTCCCACATTTGCTACCTGATATGCTTTAACGGCAGTATCCCATGACTGAACTTGCATTACAGCTCTGTCACTGCTGAAAAATTATATAGTCTGGTGTGAACAGCCAGGAGGGACTTTCATCTCCAGCTAATAAAGCCCAAATCATTATCTGGTTTTGTAAAATAGTAATGGTATATGTACCAAACACACATTACAGACTCTTTTATAGATTGCTACTGTAGGAGTATTGAGGATTTTATCACTCATTCTGCATCAAGCAATTTATTACATCCTTCACAGCTTGCTTTGTGTTAGTATAATGCCTTAATTTAAAACTTTATTTTTAAAGAAAAGGAAAACGGGATTGTGGCTTTGTACGGTATTGCAAGCTTTGTAACAGCTTTCTTCCTTTCTCCTGAATTGTCTTCTTGATCCTGTAATTTTAATGGTTAGCTTCCCTTCTATTCATTCTGCAGACAGTAAAAAATTTGCTGCTCCCTGTAGCCAATAAGCTGAAATGTGCTACTGAGGTATCAGTTAATAAGTAGGAAAGGTACACAGCTAAATACCGTCTCATCCAAACGTGACTAAGCCAACAATGACTACTTTTTTGTCAACTATACATAAGTCAAAATAATGTTTTTGAAGTCTCTGTGTGATCATTTCTAAAATTCAAATGTCAGGGCGTGGAAGATTCAGGACCCCAAGTTCAGTTCTAGTTAAACTGATTTTTTGCTTGTGGCTACATACAAAAATCTAGTCAACAGCACAAAAGTGGTGCTAGGTAAGAGTTAACAGAATTCAAGAGGGGTTAGACTTAATTGCTTATCGGAACCTAATGATTCCAGGCTGATTCCTCTCTTGACTACACCCCTAGTCTTTGCCTGTCTTTCTTCTACATCAAATACTCTAACAATGGCATTGGAGTTGGGCAGCCAATCAATTTAAATAAATAAATGCAACAAGAGTCGATTGTTTAGAGCAGGGCTGTCGAACTCAAGGCCCGGGGGCCAGATACGGCCCGCAGGTGCTTAGATCTGGCCCGTGGGGCCGCCCTGGAAACAGCAAAGGACTGACCTGCGGTGCCTCTGCCAATAAAAATGGAGCTGGCAAAGGCTGAACGCGGCTCCTTTTTTGCTGGCAGTGGGTTGCAGGAGGCCATCACATCCGAAAACAGAGCTCGGGAGCCTTTTTTCAATGGCAGAGTGCTCAGGCCATCACAAGAGCCTCCCAACAAGAGTGATGTCATGCTGGCCATGCCCACCTTGGCCACGCCCACCCTGGGCTCCCAATGTCAAATACAAACCTGATGCGGCCCTCAATGAAATCGAGTTTGACACATCAGGTTTAGAAGGATACATAGGGTGGGGGAAGTCCCCATAGAGTAGATTCAAACTAGGGCCAGCTCTACCATAAAACAGATTGAGGCAACTGCTCTGGTCAGCAGGCACTAGGTTATGGAGCTGCTGCTGGATATCGAATGGCTATGTCTTTGGATCTGAACCGTGCCCTTTGGATGAATTATTCTCTAGATCAGATGCAGAACTTCTGGAAATAAGATTTGGTGGCTAATCCAATCTGGCTTTTATTCATGGAAGGGGGAAAACGCTAGAACATATTGAAGTCAAGTCATTCCCCAATATACTACTTCACCTTGTGCAGATGACATCTTAGTTTACTGGACTTTCACCCTGTCGAATTTATACCAGGAGATTCTCCTAGACTCCTAGGAGAGCAACAATTATATTAATTTTATTTCTGGAAGCACAAGCCAATATGCCTCTATCCCCTGCACCAACACGTGAACTGGATCTTTCTTTGGTCCAGGAAAAGTAGAGCTTTCCCCCTACACCAGAAAGGTGTAACTCACATAGCTTTGGTTAATATGACCAATAGTGTAAAGAGTTTCCTTGCCAACATTTCCCCATTGTTCATTATTTTGCTGCCTGAGATCAGTTACTTAAGAGTCTCAGGGGCACAGTGGTTAGAGTGCAGTACTGCAGGCCACTTCTGCTGACTCCTGGCTGCCTGCAATTTGGCAGTTCAAATCCTACCAGGCTCAAGATTGACTCAGACTTCCATCCTTCTGAGGTGGGTAAAATGAGGACCCAGATTGCTGGGGGCAACAGGCTGACTCTGTAAAACTACTTAAAGAGGGCTATAAAGCACTATAAAGTGGTAGATAAATCTAAGTGTTATTGCTAATGCTAAGTGATAATTGCTACTTATTCTACCTACATTTAGGGTTGGGTTTGAAGAATGAACGTCAAGCTCCAAAATGTATCAAGATAGTCCTGTTTCTTCTGAAGAAGAATGAAGAAGATTCTTGGATGAGAAGCAAAATGCCTTGAAGCAAAACATCTTCAAGCAAAACCAAAAATTAGTCCATAGGTGCCTTTTGTAAAAGCATTTTTGGGACAACCATGACCTGGATGATTGAGAATCTCCATAGCTGCTCTTCATTCTTACATATAAAGGAAGGCTGACCTTTTTCCTCCAAAAGCTGTATTGGGATAGCAATACAGTGATTAGAATGTTGGAGTAGGACTAGTGGAGGCCAAAATTCAAATCCCCCTTCAGCAATGGAGCCGGTGTACCAGATCCGGGATGCAAAATCTGGTTGTCCTCTGGATAACAACAATTTAGATGATCATCTGGATATTTGCAGCCCAGATCTGGTAGTACTAAACATACCTCATTTGCACTATTTGTTTTCTCTTTCTCTCAGCCGAACTTTCCTCATAGGAGTGTGTTAATAAAATTCTGGGATTGGAAAGAAACAATATATACCCTATTAAATGCCTGGAAGATAAATAAATGAACTTCACCAGATGCTGCAAAGTTTCAGCAGCTGCCAAGAAAGTCTGATCCCAAAAATGCAACCTGCTTCAAAACAGGATGTAAGCGCTCAATCAGGTAGGATAAGTCATCCCTAATATACTACTGCATCTTATGCAGATGGAGTCTTAGTTTACCGGACTTTCAACCTGTCAATTGTATACCCAGGAGATTCTCCTGGATTCCTAGGAGAACAGCAATAACATCAATTTTATTTAACACAGGCAAAATTGTTTGAAGGAAGGCTTTTGTGGGAGATGACCAGCTGAGTCTGAGGGAGGGGTCAAATGTGTCATCAGTCATGAGTCTCTTCATGCCAACAAGAAATCTAAGTCCAGCCCACCTTGAATTCCATTTACTCTTATCTACCACCAAATTTCTTAGACTGTTGGTAGTTTCAGATTAATTTCAAGTGCCACTTAGATATTCTACAATGCCTAAAAGCTGTAGGAGATGACCAGGCTGAGCCTGAGGGAGAGGTTAAACACACAATCAGTCACGAGTCCCTTCACATCTAAGGAAGATCTAAGGCTAGCACACCTTGAATTCCACTGACTCTTATCTACTGCCAATTAGCTTGGACCCTTATTAGATGTTTGTGTGCTCTCCAAATTCATGGGACCTAACCCTAAATGGATTTGCACCTTAAGGAATTTATCCCATGTATTTTTCAGGAAACAGGGAGAAGGCAATCTTGAAAAATCAGAGTCTTCTTAGCCATACCAATGCACTATGAATCTAATGGTGATGTCTGTTTTGCTGTCTGAATTCATGGGGACCAAACCCCTAACCCTAAGTGGATTTGCCCCCCAATGGGATTTTCCCGTGTCTTTTGCCAGCAAACATGGCTAAGGTAGTCTCAAAAACCCAGAGCCATCCCAAGCCTCGGAATATTCTCAATTTATCCTTTGCACAATCCTGATATTATCTCCAATTCCCACCACCCAAAAGTGGGAGGGAAGGAGGGAGTGGAGAACCCTGTGATCTGAAGTGATATTCCTTCCATGTCTTTTTGAAAAAGCTACTCATAAGGAGATTTTGCTAAGAACATAAGTAGCAGCATTTGGATCTTTCCCACCGAGGCCCAGCCAGATGCTACTGAGAAAGCAAATGCAGGGCTTAAAAGCAGCAATTGTTTATGTGTAAATTGTATTTAAATAGAACCAGGAGACAGGTTGGAAGTAAGATCAGTGAAAATGACAGAGATACTTGAGAGCGTGCAAGATGATGCATCGCAGAGAATCCATTTTTCCTTAGTATGATGTCGTATCATAGAATAATGAATCTTAAAAAGACAGCAGGCTCTAATTTCAATCAATCAATCTGAAGCCCAAGTGATGGGTGGGGTTTTTTTGTTGTTGTTCTTTTTCTTACTTCCTGTTCTGACCTCGGCTTCCCAAGAGCATGAAGCAACTGGTCCCGAAAAATACCCTTTTATTAATTGACTGTGAATTCTGCTCATTCACATCCAGCAAAGTCTTTCAATTCAGGATTTACAGTCACAGACCTTACCTGGCTTGGAGAGCTGCCAGGCCGATATCTGCAAAACTTACCAAGGAGACTTGGAGAGTCACAAACCAATTAAGTGAACTAATTGTCTTCTGCAAACTCCACTCCCCTTTTGCTCCTCTTTTATTTCCTCTGGGAGAGCCATTCACCGTCCAGCTGTGGCCTTACTCTCAAGTCAACCCCTGTTCTTTAGCTGTTCCCTTCGCCTGGCAACTCTGCGCATGCGCACACCGGGAACAGGCTCCAGCTCTTTGTCTGCCTCATTGATGTCTGATTCTGAAAGCAGCTGATAACTGACATATAACTGTGACCCCCTCTCTGTTTCTGACACAGTGCCCTCATCAGAGCCTTCCCCAGGCGCTGGCAAGCCACAACACTTCTTTCTTTAAGCTACTAGTTTCCCACTGTGGTTACCCAAGAGAATATTCTGTATCCAGATACTCTCCAGGGGGGAAAAATAGCAGATGCTCTCATCCTGCCAAGGGACTAGAGTGCACCAGTCCATTTTGCTAGTGCATAACAAACCACAGCTGAAAAGCCAGAGGCCGCAAGTAGACTTTGATTCTATGTGAATGGACCTTTTTCAGCCTGCTCTGCTGCACCTGCTTTGCCCATGAAATATTTCCTCACCCTTTTCGAATGAAGCTGTGAATGATAAAATGTCAACTTACAGGTATTATCTTCGGGGTATTGTACCAGCTGGCTGGTCACTGCAGCATCTCTAATGGAACAAGGAGATGTGTCTGCTCAGGAGAGGAGCCTTCTGAAGGGTTTAAGGTAAAATTAAGGCCAAAATGGTTTTGATAAGGTCATACACAGTTCCAGCCAAGCTAAACAATCACTGTAACTGACTTCAGTGCTGGCTCTGAGGAAAAAGAAAAATAACCAGAAATCTGAAAGGTTTCCTCTAAGGCAGGGGCGTCCAAACTTGGCAACTTTAAGACTTGTGGACTTCAACTCCCAGAATTCCCCAGCCAGCATGGCTGGGGAATTCTGGGAGTTGAAGTCCACAAGTCTTAAAGTTGCCAAGTTTGGACACCCCTGCTCTAAGGCTTCCAATCTTCCAGAAGGTTCATTTGATCCTAATTCACTTCTTTAAAAAAGGATCTTCTGGAGCTGATGATCTCATCAGAGCTTAATAGGAAATTATAAATGTCAATATAGGTTCAGGTGTGTCCTACTTTCCTGAGCTATTCTCAGACCTCTATGGTTTATCGTGGACCAGAGAGGATCAGAAGAGGGTTTTATCCATCCAAGCAATGGGTGATACACCTCCAGAAGTTGTGCAACCTAACAGCATACCTGGGGTGGGATCCTACTGGTTTAACAACCGGTTCGCTGAGCGTGCCAGATGTGGGCTGTGTGCGCATGAACAATTGATCAAAATCTCACCTTCAGCATTACTGCTGGTGAGGAAAACAGCTGAGGCATAGCAATCCACTCTGCTGCGCCGATCAGCTGGGCTTCAGAAAAGGAAATATAGGTGAGTATAACATGGGGGCAGGCAGGCAGGCAGGCCCAGAGGTGGTATACTGCCGGTTTGCACCGGTTTGAGTGAACCGGTAGTAGTGGTGGCATGAGGCTCTGCCCGCCCACCCTCATGTCATCACAAACCTTCTGCGCATGCCCAGATGTGCACGCTCCCGCTACCGAACAAGTAGTGAAGAGAATAACATACCATTATTGTGCAGGCCCACTTCAAAGTCGGAGCAAACCAGTTCACTCCCAGCTGATAGTTGGAGGTGCCAGTTCGCCCGGACCAGTCTGAACTGGTAATATCCCACCCCATACCTATTTTTGGTGTGTACTTTCTCAAATTACGTTCCTGCTTTAGACTCAGAGTTTCCTTACCCAACTGCAGCTCTTTCTCCTGCCTGTCAAGGTTATTTTCACAGCCTATTACCGGTTTCTACTTTTCTTGTCTCCTGTGCATTTTAAGAGCACAAGCGCGCATTGGCAATCATGCTGCCAAGTGCTATTTCTGCTATCTGGCTCCTGGCTGGCTTAATAAAACTGAAGTTCCCTGTCCTGCTTGAAGAGGGGAGGATGGAGTGGCATAAAGGAAGGACAATTCCAGGTCTTTCTAATGCAATCACAATGTGTAATCTTTCCCCTTAGATAACTCTGAAGCATCAGTTGTCTTCCCAATGGTTCCAAACGCCGCTGCCACCAATTAAAGTAACAAGTTTTTGGTGTTTCACGTTCCATCTCTGGCTGATCTTTGTCAGGCAAGACAATCTGTTTTTCTTAAAACAAATGAAGCAGAGGCCATGTGCCTCGAATGTGGCACATGTGCCACTCTGGCAGCTTTTTGATTGTAGCAATTAATGGTCCCCCAAATAGCAGCAGCTGGATCCCTCTGGTTTCCAGCCCACCTTTCTTCTCAAACAGCACTCTGGGTAGCTAACAATGAAAAACACTGAAAACTTTAAAAAGCTATGAAAATTGGGAACGTCTGGCTAAAGGGGAAAGGTCTCGACTCTCTTCTTGAAAGGGGATTGATCTCAACTCCCTAGGGTGTATATGGTGTTGTTTTTTTAAACTATTTTTTATTTAATTTAATAAACTTAATAATACAAATGAATACATATTTGTAATTCAGAGTTGAAATGAGGGGTCCTTGGTACTCTATGAGCTTCATTGTTTTCTTTCAGATATTTCATTATCCAAATTAGGTAACATCATCAATGCGAGGAGGAGGAAGAGGAGGAGGAGGAGGAGGAGGAGGAGGAGGAGGAGGAGGAGGAGGAGGAGGAGGAGGAGGAGGAGGAGGAGGAGGAGGAGAATGAGAGGTATGGGGTCCTTGTTTTCTCTCTGAGCTTGGTTGCTTTCTGGAAGAAGAAGTCTCTTTATCCAAACTAGGTAACATCATCAGTGCTAGAAGAGAATAGATTTTGCTCTCTATGATGTTACCCAGTTTGGGTACTAATGAAACGTTTGCAAGAAAACAATCAAGCTCAGAGAGCACTAAGGACCCCTCCATTTAAACTAAATTAAAAGGGGGAGGAGACTCAGGAAGTGCATCAGAATTTCATTCCCCCCCCCCCCCCCATACATATTCTATTTTGGTTTCCTTAATTTTTCCTCTTGACTTTTTAATAAGAGGTCTGATGTTCCTCTGGGATAATTCTTTAACATTTGCTGGAGAGTATTTCTCCAAAAGGATTTTGGTGCCTTTCCTTGGATGTGCAGTTCAGCTATGTACAGGTAGAGAATCTCTATCTCCCTGACAACCTGTTCCGAAATCTTCCCTCTCCATTTCCTTAAAATGGTTTTTGGAAAAAGGAATTTTTCATTCTAAGTCGTGTTCTCTTTTTGTTTACCGAGCTTGAATCTGGAGTAGAAGCTCCTCTCTTCCCAGGAAGGCAAGCACAAAGGTTGGGCATGATTTACAGCAGGCATAGCCACCAGCTGACATGCAAGGAGGGGGCTTCATACTTTTCCTATGAAGTAAATTATAGCTCTTTCAAGGAAGCATTAGCTGAAATATGCCGAGTGAACAATCAAGCCTGTCTTTTGCTAGCTCAGCTCCCTTCTAAAGGAAAGCAGGAGTGGAGAAGGGATTTTGAATCTCTGTAATCATGCCTATCCATAACTAATAATCATAGCATTGCAGGGGTGAAATATGGAGACACGAGTTGCAGTTTTTTAAGGCTATCTGATCAAAGGAGGCAGGGATGGTTACAGGGGATGAGAGTTGAATGCAAATAAATATAAAAAGTACAAGGTAGAGGACGGAGTGGTGTGGTGGCCTAGAGGTGTTGCTCACAATCAGGAGGCTGTGAGTTCGATCCTAGGTAGAGGCAGGTGTTTCTCTCTCTAGGCACAATGAGTATATATCGGCTGAGCAAAACTCCGCATTGGCAACAGGAAGGGCATCCAGCCATTAAACACTCTACTAGTTCCATGAAGTTGCTGCCAGACTCTACTCTGCAAAGGATCATGGTGTTGTTAAAAGATGATGATGAGTATGAGGTAGACAATGGATGAACAGGACTGCATTGTTACAGTGGTTTTTGCATCTAGCCCATTTAACTGCACACTCTTTTTCTGAAAGTTCAAATGCTAAAGGATTATAACAAAACAAAAAAAAAAAAGCAAGCAAGCTAGAAAGTTCTAGGAAGTCGAGTCAGAGTTCTCCAGAGCACAGGACAGCAGTGATATATTCAACTGGTTCTCAAGCTCAAATACTTGCAATCAGAAGAATCAGGAGTGCATTCAGTCCGTTAAGTCCAGGCAGAATATAGTTCATATGTTTGACCTAGATTTCAATCCAGAAAAGAAAGAAAGACCCCCCTGCCAAAAGCTGCTACAAATGCTCTCTTGGTGTCTTCCTTTCAAAGGCTTTCATAATTTAGCTTTAACGTTTCACCCAAAATTTTGTTATAGTTACTCAAGATCCATCAGAGTATTTTGGGAGCAGGACTCAATTCTAAGTAGACTCTGTCAGAGTTTGTTGCAAAAATTAAATCCAGAAAGCGCACACAGATAACTGATTCAGCAAGATTCATTAACTTCTTTATATACACAATAACACATGAGTAAATGTACAATACCAATAGTGGATTCTCCAATGTTGTAGTAGTTACAGGCAAAATACAGGCAGAGGATGGATTGGTTTCAGTGTAGAGTTCAGAGCTTAATACAGCCAAGCCACGGCCAGACTTCTTACTTAAGTTTCTGTTTCCAAATTAGCCTCATTGGCTGACCTCGTTGCTATGCCTATTCATTGGCTGACCTTGTTACCATGTCTCTGCCAGTTGATGAATATTCTGACAAAGTCATGCTGACCACATAACCACAGTAGCATCTTTGGACATTGCTGGCTCCATCAGCTAGGAAATGGAGATGAGCATTGCCCCCTAGAGTCAGACACAACTGGACAGGGGAAACCTTTACCTTTATCTTTTTTTATCTTCTACAAATGACCCCAACAACCCCTCCATCCTGGCTTTGAGCCAAGGCTTTGAACTGAGACCTAACCAAAGATGATGTTTGACCATGTATCTATGTGTGGAGCTTCCATGTCCTTATCTTTGCCTCTAGGATGACCTTGAAGATGGAGTAATTGAGTGAGACCTAATTTATTATCTGATCTTATATCAACCAAAGGATAAAACCAAGTTTTAGGGAAAGTGGCATCAATGCCCCATATTGAATCAACAGAAATTATAAATCCTCAAAGCTTACGATTTCTTCATTTGTATTTCATTCTGGGTATATAATAATGAGGTGCTTACAATGCCAATAATCCATCTCTCCTTGAGTAGCTTGCAAAACATGTACTATACAACATGGATGAATGTCTTCTGTAGCCCTTTACGCTGCATGATTTCTCTCCTTCTAAAAGAATGTATAAAACAAATCCTCTTTCATTAAATTGAATGAGAACTGATATGGAAAAAAGCACTAGCCCCAGAGCATCCAACCACAAAAAGAAGGGGAAACTCAAACACACAGAGCTGATTTATCTAAATAAAATTGGAAAAGAAAATTAAATCAAGAGATATGGACGCTTCAAGCTTCCTTTCTTTTTCTCATAATGTAAACCAGCAACATTATTTGAATGCTAATTCAAATGAACTCTGGTGAGGAAGAAGGAAGAGAGGAGAAAAGGAAGGGAGGGAGGAAACAGAATCAGGGAGGGAAGAAAAAGAAGAAAGAAAGAAAGAAAGAAAGAAAGAAAGAAAGAAAGAAAGGAAGGAAGGAAGGAAGGAAGGAAGGAAGGAAGGAAGGAAGGAAGGAAGGAAGGAAGGAAGGAAGGAAGGAAGGAAAGAAAGAAAGAAAGAAAGAAAGAAAGAAAGAAAGAAAGAGGGAGGGAGGGAGGAAGGGAGGGACAGATGGATGGTCAGATAGATGGAGAAAGGAGAGAGGGAGGGAGGGAAGGAAGGAAGACAGAAAGACAGAAGGACAGAAAGAAAGAAAGAAAGAAAGAAAGAAAGAAAGAAAGAAAGAAAGAAAGAAAGAAAGAAAGAAATCAGACAGGCAGCTGTGCATGCATAATTGTTGCTCATCCAACCACAATTTCTCTGGGCATTTCTCAGTTGTAAAGTGAAGTGAAGCATCCCATGCACATTTGTAAAATAAACGCAAAAGCAGACAGGAAAGGTTCTTTTGAATCTTCTTTAAAACCTGGCTACCTTTTGATTATACATGATCCTTGCTTGCAACAGTGACTCTGCAGTACAACTTGGAAGAGCATTGTATCAGTGAGGGGACGGAGGGAAGTTAATGAGAAAATAGGAGGATTAGAGAGGAATCCCCCTGAGAATCTTGTATCTAAATCATTTCACAGACGAAAGTTACTTGGGGAAACTTACGTTTAGTATTTGAGTTAACAAAATCCTGTTTGGTTTGTATCAGGTCGGGTATGTTCATCTCCACTGTCTAAGGCAGTGTTTTTCAACATCAGCAAGTTTAAGACAGGTGGAACTTCAAGTCCCAGAATTCCCCAGCCAACATATGCTGGCTGGGGAATTCTAGGAGATGAAGTCCACACATCTTAAAGTTACCAGGGTTGAAAAGCACTGGTCTAAGGTAATGTGGGAATTCTGTAATGCAAAATGACTGGGCTCAGTTCCTAGATTCTTATATGAATGTTTCCATGCAATTTTTCTTGGCAGAAATATAGTTACTGCACCACAAGACGATTTGTGGATTTCTATAGTAGCCTGAACTCTCTATTGTTGTGTCCAACACATCATGACCCCATGAACAACGTTCCTCCAGGCCTTCCTGTCCTCTACTATCCCCTGGAGACCATTTAAGGACACACCTACTGCTTCGGTGACCCCATCCAGCCACCTCAATCTCTGTCATCCCATTCTTCTTTTGCCCTCAATGATTCCTAGCGTTAGGCTCTTCTCCAGTGAGTCCTTCCTTCTCATTAGGTGGCCAAAGTATTTGAGTTTCATCTTCAGGATCTGGCCTTCTAAAGAGCAGTCAGGGTTGATCTCCTCTAGGAGTGACTGATTTGATTGCCTATGTGCCTTCAAAGAAAGGACTCTACCATTCAAAGTAAGCCAGGTCAATTCATGTTGTGTCTTTTTGTCTGTCTGTCTGTCTGTCTGTCTGTCTGTCTGTCTTCTTTTTCCCCAAAGTCACACAAGCTTCTGTTTTTCTTTCTCATTCTAAAGGAGCTTTAGAGTTCCTTCCATATTTCTTTTTTCAGATTAACTTTCTAGATATTTGGAATAAAAATGGAGCTGTGCTGCTACCCGACCTTAAACACACTAAGGTAGAGTTTGATCAAACCTGGAATAAACCCACAGAGCATTGCACTGCACATATGGTAATTCTTAAAGCATGACGATGCAGCTGCCAAATGTTTGCTACCCTTAGGGAGCTCCAAAGCTGGCTGTGCTCTCATTTTTATACAAGCCTGCACTCCATCATTGGCTGGAGGAGACAGCATCTGTTCAGCTGTCAGAGCCCGGCTGTTGCCTACTAGAAGCAAACGTGTGAATTAACACTACATGTAAATATTAGCAAAACATGAATTCTGAAGTCAGCTCCTGGGGTTGGACATTGTTTAATGAGAGATGCTCTCCAGTGGAGGCGTAACAATACATATGACAATGGCTTATTTCTGGGACATGCAAGAGGTACAGGATTCTTGCTACCAAGTTTTTTAAGTGTGAGGCCAGATGAAGTTTGTACATCTAAATACATCAGGGAGGAGTGTGTTGGACAAGAAATTGTGGCTTGGATTGCACAAACTCCCCCCCCCCCCCAAAAAAAAAAGACACACATCAAGCTCTCATACTGCAGGGAGGGATTCTACTCCATACTGAAGGCTGGATATTAGCAGATAATTCACACCTATAATTCTGTTCTAATTCTAAAATAATTTAGGGAGAAACCAGAGCAGAGGCTGAGAATCTACGCAAATTTCATGCAGGGTATCTTGATGGCATCACCAATATATATTTATTAAAGGTAAAGATAAAGGTTCCCCTCACACATATGTGCTAGTCGTTCCCGACTCTAGGAGGCAGTGCTCATCACCGTTTCAAAGCCAAAGAGCCAGCGCTGTCCGAAGACTTCTCCATGGTTATGTGGCCAGCATGACTAAACACCAAAGGTGCACGGAACACTCTTAAAATATATTTATTAGGAACATTTATCTGGCCACCCAACTCACTCACAGTGACTCCTGATCTTGTGTTGGCTTGCCAATATTTTGACAATCTCACCCTAATATTTTGTGAACCTCATGCAATAGTGCCAAAGCTTCATGATCTATTGCAGGATTTTTGGCCATGTTTGTTTCATTTTTTAAATTTTCACCCTAAAAGGAGGATGCCATTTCATGTGGAACAAATATTCTGGCCCATACAGACCCATGTTGCTAGCACTTCTCTTAAACTATATGATAAAAAAAAAAAGCCGGGTCACTTCTGATTTCATCTATAAAGATAATCCTCTGAAAATCTGCTGCCCTGCTCACTCACGCACACATGTAATTGTGGTTTAGTAACTTTATTAATATTCTCCAGCAATTCCCTTCACCAAAATCCAGAACTGTCCCAATTAAATCCAGCCATGAGCAGACCAATGTTACTCCACAGAGCAGTAGCCCAATAGTCCACAAAGCACTTGAAATTTGTTCAAGCAAAATAACTCCACCAGCATACCCCAAAGACAAAAAAATACTGGAAAAAATGCACACATGGCTGAAAAATATAAGACAATAAATGGATCTGAAACCTGAGACATTTTTGTTGAGCATGCTTCCAGGAAATTATAAGGGTAAGACATATTTGGTTCCACACATCCTAACAGCACCTAGGATCACATTTGCACAATGTTGGAAAAACCCAGAAATTCCTGCAGATGATATTATAATTTAAAAAATTCTGGAATATGCAGAGATGGATAGGTTAACCCTAAAAATTAAGGGAAAAGAAGATTTGGATTATTTTTTAACATGGGAACCAGGGGTGAAATCCAGCAGGTTCTGATCGGTTCTGGAGAAACAGTAGCCGAAATTTTGAGTAGTTCAGAGAACTAGTAGTGGAAATTTTGAGTTCGGAGAACTGGCAAATGTCAGCTCTAGCTGGCCCTAGAGTGGGGTGGGAATGGAGATTTTTGCAGTATCCTTCCCTTGCCATGCCCTCCAAGCCACACCCACCAAGATACACCACGCCCACCAAGCCACGCCCACAGAACTAATAGTAAAAAAATTGAATTTCATCACTCATGGGAACTATTCCATAAATGGTTAAATGACAAATATTGAGGTTAGAGGAGTGGAATTAGGTGGAACATAGTTTATAGGAGAAAGAAAAGCAGATGAGTAAATATTTTGACAGTTATATAATCGATACTATAATGGAAGATAATATATGTTATAATATAATTGATGTTATCGCATATTTGTTTACATATTAACACATATTTGTTTGTATGTGTGTGTGTGTGTGTTGCATTTGTGCTGATAAATAACACAAATACATTATATATATATATATATATATATATATATATATATATATATATATATATATATATATATATATATATATATATATATATATATATATATATATATATATATATATGTTTTCGTAGATTTTCACGGGTGTAGGTATGCTGGTTTTGTTGTATTCGGGTCTTTTCTTACACGGGAAAAGACCCGAATACAACAAAACCAGCATATATATATATACTAGTCTCCCTTTATTTATTTATCAGCACAAATACAACATTATATATATATATATATATATATATATATATATATATATATATATATATATATATATATATATATATATATATATATATATATATATATATATATTCATAATGATAATGATGATGATTTGTATGTTTGTATGTTAACACCTTGAACACCTAGAGAACACACTGCTCAACATAAAAAGGAAAAGTATGATATAAAACAATAAAAACATTTTTTTTAAATATAAGTCCACCAGACAAACTTAAATCCACCAAACAAAACTTAAATCCACATCCAAGAGAGCTCCCGAAAGAAATCCAGTATTTCCAAGACATGATTTGATTCCAAACATGGTGTCAATCCAGAGTGAGACAGGAATCACGACGACCAGAAAACACATAGCTAGCAATGCCTCCAGCTGTTTGCAGTGATAAATAACCAGCTTCAGGTGCAGCCCATCAAAATGGGTGGGGCTTTCTCATCTGGAGTAGTCTGGCTGACCTCCTCTGCTCCTGCCTTTTCTCTGCCCTACATGTTTTCGGATCAGATGCAGAAGGCAGTTCCTCCTCCTCTTCACTGGCCGTCTGCCACTGCAAGCTTTCCCCAGCTGAAGCCTCAGCCAAATCCCTTCTGGACAGCTGTTCAGAGCCATCAATCAACTCAGTTCCTGATGTGCCAGGAATGGGCTCATCCTCCCCTGAGCTGACATCTTAGGAGGCATCTGGGGAGTCGTCCAAGGGAGACATCATAGCAAAACTGCTAATTGGATAAAATGAAAGACCATCCAATGTCCCTCAGGAAAAAAAATCTAATCTAACCCATGTGACCCTCAGAATGGCTATAGGAGCATAGCTGAATTTGGCCAGTCATCAAGGGATGCAAAAATGTATTTAAATACACACTGGCTGACCTTTAAAAATAGCATTATAGAATTGGAAAGGATTTTTGAGATCTTCTAATTGAGGTCCCTGCTCAGTGAAGGATCCACAACAGCATCTCTCATTGGTGACCATCCAGCCTGTGTCTGAAGTCCTCCAGTGAAGGAGAACTCATCTGTATGGCAATCTCAGAGCGTTTCACCTCTACTATTCCTAGACTATGAAATGGCTTTTCTTGCTCATCTAGAATCTTGGGTTTCTAAGGATGATGTTGAATCATTTGATTAAACTGAGGTTTCGAAGAGAAAGTCTTCCATCTGTTGTTCCTAAAAGGAAGTTAGACACACTAAAGAAAACAATTGGATTAGGGAAGCAATGCAATAAAGATAGAAAAACAAATCCAGTTTGTCTCCCTTTCTCATGATGTTGGCTTTAACATAAGCATTAATGCTGCTGTTCAGGAAAACAGGTTATTAAGGAGAAATTTCCTGATGGAACAATTAATCAGCAGAACGACTTGACTCCAGAAGTTGTAGGTACTCCAGCACTGGAGATTTTCAAGAAGAGATTGGACAACAATGGTATGTGGGTTGGACTAGAAGACCTCCAAGATCCCTTCCAAAACTGTTATTTTGTTCTAAAGGGAGGTCAGTTATAGCTGGTAATGTTATTTCCCCTCCCCCCTCCAGTAATATGTGCCATCCAAATGCATTTAACTCCACATACACCCTCTTGAGACAAATATTATGCAGTGCTCTGAAAATGTTTCAGAATAGTTTCTCAAGACAAATGAGTTGGCATTTGCAAGAATTTGCAATCAATGCTGTGTGCTTGTTTTGATCCTATCTAAAAAAACCCAGAAAAACAAACCTGGACCACCGACTACTTGGGAGGTGGAGAAATAGGACAAAGAACCTTGAGCCAATTGCTGAGGAGAGGAAATTGCTGACTGACTGACCAAAGTTGTGGGAAGTGATAGCTTTTGGTGCAAATACGGAAAGGGAACATGTAGAATCTGTTTTCTGACCTGCACCTTTTCTTTCCTTATTATTTTCTTTTTGCATATTTCTATCTTAGATGAACCTTTTTTCAATAACACACAAGTAGGGTTCAATCAATCAGAAAAGAGCTGGAAGGGACCTTGGAGGTCTTCTAGTCCAACCAGCTGCTCAAGCAGGAGACCCTACCATGTCGAGTCTTTTCTTAAAAGCCTCCAGTGATAAAGCACCTACAACTTCTGGAGGCAAGCCGTTCCACTGGTTAATTGTCCTCACTGTTGGGAAGTTTCCCCTTAATTCCAGGTTGCTTCTCTCCTTGATCAGTTCCCATCCATTGTTTCTTGTCCTGCCCTCTGGTGCTCTGGATTGCTGTAGATTGGTATAATTTGTTTTTATTCATGTGTTTCCTCCAAACTAGATATGAAGAGGGGAGGGGGGTTGAAAAAGACCATTACGCTTTAATATTGCTTCAATTCCATTGTTTCACCCATGCAAAAGACAGTCTCAAGTGTTGAATGACAAGCTATGGATGATGATCAGTATGTATTTCCTTTGATAGGAAATATCAAAATTCTTGTAACGGCTGTTTTGCTCAATCGTGTAACTCCCAATTCTCCTCAAGCTTCACCTAAGGCAAAATTCCACAGCAACTTTACTCTAAGGTTATAACGAAGTCTACATTTCAGAGGGACCAGATTTGTACATTAGACGTCTATGAATTAAGGACACTCTCATAAGTGATACTGCCTGGAGATGCTCCACAGCAAATTTAGACACATCTTTTTTAGCTACAATAAATTGGGATGTTAAAGTGGAGAGGGAACTTGGCTTTCTCTCGCAGATTATGTCCGTTTATAGGTCCATAGTACCTACCCTTTTGTTTTAACCTTTATTCCTTTCTTTGACGTGCCTTTCAATGATTCCTTGACACCTGAGCATCTTCATTCCATCTTTTTTGCATCAACTCAAAATCTGGTTTGGCAGCACAATCCTTTTAATTGGACTCTGACAAGTTTCCTGCTGCCCTGCCCGCTTAGCTTGGCAGAGATGGGTTTCCGAGGGTTCTGGCACTCATAATTGATTGATATGCATGTGAGCAGCTTGCTCACATCTTGCCAATACTTCTGAGCAATAACGGGCTGTCGATTCTCACTTCTCCCCTTGCTGGAGGGGATGCAAAGAACGTCTCTTCACTAAGCAGCTATTTATGCCAGATGTGGTCCTGGCAGGCAGCTCGTGATTGGCCAATGCCACGGTTCCAAATGCGATTTCTTGTTGCAAAAGATTTAGAGCCTGGTAAATGCACACTTCAAGGGTCAGCTGTGCTATCGGCCTGAAAATTTGGCATCGTTGTGGAGACTGCAAAGCAAAGACGGGATGTCTGCAGCCTGAAACTGGAGAGTTGTGCTAGAACGTCGAGGCATTTTCTGAATGGTTTTTAAAAAAGGAGTGTAATCATAGAAAATTAGGGAGGAGGGATTTCTATTACTCCTGAAACTTTAGGACTTTAAAAAAATGTCCCTGAATTATCACTGTTTCTAATTTGCATCAGAGAGGGGGGAAACTGCAAGTGAACTGAATGCACAACAATGGTGAGAAGGGGACTTTTTATGCAGGAAAACTGCTCCCATAATTTTAGAATCGCTCGTCATTTCCACTGGACATTAGGAGAAAAGATAATTCAAAACAATATCCTCTGCACGGATGCACTAGTATCATCTGGTATTAAGAAAGCCATCACTGAAAAATCAGCTGTGCATTTTAAGCATCAAACCGTGTCCATGTCACTTGGTATGCGTTCATTCAGCAGCTATTCTTCACTGCTCGCTCATGAGAATCTGAACTTGAGCATTCACATTACCTTGAAAAGCTTTTCTGAAAACAAATAGAATGTATTAAAGGGAAAGGTTCCCTTTGCACATATGTGCTAGTCATTCCCAACTCTAGGGGGCAGTGCTCATCTCTGTTTCAAAGCCAAAGAGCCAGCACTGTCCAAAAACGTCTCCATGGTCATGTGGCTGGCATGATTAAACACCGAAGGTTCATGGAATGCTATAACCTCCCCACCAAAGTTGATTCCTATTTTTCTAGTTGCATTTTTTACATGCTTTCGAACTGCTATGTTGGCGGAAGCTGGGACAAGTAATGGGAGCTCACTCTTTTACGCGACAATAGGGATTCAAACCACCGAACTGCCAACCTTTCTGATTGATAAGCTCAGTATCTTAGCCACTGAGCCACCGCATCCCCTGAATGTGTTAGGATGCATTTCCATATACACCTGCATACACACACCCTTTGCTACAGAAACATTCCAATGATTTATTAATTCCAGACCACACCCTAAAGAGAAACGTAGTGTTAAAAAAAATCTCCCTTAAAGGTTGTGAATGCATCCCCCTCTTCCTTCATGAATAAATCAGTCCTCAACTGTCTTGTGATACATGTTTGTACCAAGGGTGCAAGATATAATTGCTGCAGAAAATGAATCTCGTCTCTAGGCCTTAGCTATTCATTCATCATACCCTGAAGAATACTCAGGTTTGGCCTTTACTTTCCTGGCCTGAGGATGAAACATTACCCTTGACTTTGAGGACTTAGATGAGATTTCCCTGTGGTTTCTCTTCCTTCTAGCTACACAGGAATGTATAATTTTAGTAATGTCTAAAAAAACTATATAAGTACCAGAGTTTATAACTAGCAATGGGAGAGAGGGGGAGAGGGAGGGAGAGGGGGGAGGGAGAGAGAAAGAGAGAAGGGGGCAGACAGAAAGGGAGGGAGAGACAGACAGACAGACAGATGATGTATTCTCCCCCCAAGACCTCACCAGCATTTTGCTCTAACATCCTCCAGTGTGATGATATCCTAGCTAGTAATCTCTATTTCTGCTGTCCAGGGTTCTGAATTTCTAAATCTTTAATATTAAGACCTTCCATTTCAAAAATTCAGAACTTGATACTTCTTCACTTCTTTTGATGTCTTTGGTTCAGATTGTCTACAGGACCACCTAATTCCTCACAGATTCTCCCATAGTCTTCAACAGGACACCTTCTACAGGTCCCACCACAGGTGTAGTTACAACAGCACCTGTAGTGGGACAACGATAATTTGTTTCCCCCTGTGATAATACATTTGCAGTGGAACCTGTTGTATCTGGACTTGGCCACAGTGTCCATTCACAAAGCTTTCCTGACCTGCTCCTGAGTTGCCATAGGCCAGGAGATGGGGAATTGCACCTCGCAGCTGCATTGAGGAATTCATACCTCAATCAAAACAAAACACATCCTAGCCGGCTGAAGCCAAGGCCATCTCCACAGAAACCAGTAACAGTCAGGGGGAGTGACTTCTACAACTCATGAAAGTGCTTCATTGGGGAATGTGATTGATGACACACCTTGGGGAGAGGAGGAAACAGGGTCAGAGGCAACGCACGAACCGGGTGAAGTTAGAGCTGGTCTCACTTGGTCCGTGCCGACATGGCGCTCCTAATAAACAACTGTATTTTTCTTGAAACTTGGTTTGAGGCTCCTGTTTTTATTAGGGCATCAGTCAGAACTCACAGCTTGCTTAATACAGTTTAGAAGAAAGGATTTGAAAGCTTCAGCATATTTATTTTGCTTCGTGTGACATAAATGTTTACATATTTCTACTGGATGCTGCCCAGGGACATTTGGAAGTAAGCGACATATAAATGTACAAAAAGAATAATAATAAACTATGTTTCATTTATCAATCAGATGATAATAATAGTTTTCCTTGAATCACTGTGGCAGAATACACAGTCATAAATGAAGATATGTTGTACAAAGCAAAAGATGTAATACTGTGTGATGGAATTGGGAAACTTTTTTATCTCCAAGCTTTTCACAAGCAAATGAAATATTCACTGCATGATCCCAGCCGCAAAGAGTTGCCCAATCACTCTTTTCCTTCTTCACTTTTATCAAGTGAGATTTGAAGAGGGGAGGGGGGAATGAAATCTGTCCTAGGCTCCATTCTGAAGGATCAATTATTCTGCTGCCCTTCTAAATCTTCCTCTTGTCTCTTTGGTATGATGTGCTGCTAATATCATAATTAAAGAATTATTAGCTCAAAAAAAAGGAATTTGCAAAATTCTGTACATTATTTCTTGGTGATGGAGAGAACGTGCCATGGAAATGAAAGCTATGCCTTGGAAGATGTAAAACTTATTAATGGGTTTTTAGTTTGAGTGGAATCTGAACATAAAATATGCTATAAATGGTGTTAATGAGACATTTAGCATTCTATTACTCAGTATAATAACAGCTAGGTACAAATAATGACCAGGACATTGTCTGTCTGTCTGTCTGTCTGTCTGTCTGTCTGTCTGTCTGTCTGTCTGTCTGTCTGTCTCTCTCTCTCTCTCTCTCTCTCTCTCTCTCTCTCTTTCTGTGTCTCTCTCTCTGTGTGTGTCTCTGTCTCTATCTATCTATCTATCTATCTATCTATCTATCTATCTATCTATCTATCTATCATCTATCTACCCAGATAGATAGATAGATAGATGATGATAGATAGATAGATAGATAGATAGATAGATAGATGATAGATAGATAGATAGATAGATAGATAGATAGATAGATAGATGATAGATAGATAGATAGATAGATAGATAGAGCAAAAATTCTGAACCAGTTGGAAGGCAATAACCTACACTGTCTACTCTTAGAATTGAATCCCAAAAAGAACACGTGGGACAGAAAAATGATGGGATAGCTTGCTTCCTTAAAAAATATTAGGAGAGAATTGGAGCCAGATTATAAACTAGTTTCCAGACTAGACAGATCCTGCAAAGAATTTCAACATCGGCAGCAAATCAGGTTGTGTGGTATGGTCAGACATCTACCAAGACCAACATTTGAACTGGAGGTGCACAGCTAATTCTAGGAGGCCAAACCAGTGGCCTTTTTGATCAATACTTTGCTTACTTGTCCTAAGGCAAAACTACAAAGAAGAACAATGCTGAAGCAAGAAGAAGGCAAGGGATATAAATCCATTTCGGGAGAGGGGGCGATCTGTAAGCGCTAAGAAATAAACAAATAAATAAATAAATCCTTCCATTCTCCACCATTTAGTCAGAACTGAAGAAGCTTCTTGGATGAGAAGTGAAAGGTCTTCAAGGAAAAGCAACGTTCAGTTGCCTCTTGAAAAAGCACCTTTGGGACAATCAATTTGGGACAATCAATAATAATTTTCTATTATTCTTCTCATCCTTCCTAGTACCCATCTCTTCCCACTTATGACTGTAACCATGTTGCTTGTATCTTTACAATTCATATTGTTTTATTTGTTTCCTAGTACGATTTGATTGCCTATTAGTAACCTATGACTATCACTAAGTGTTGTATCTTACGATTCTTGATGAATGTATTTTGTTTTTCTTTATGTACACTGAGAGTATATGCACCAAGGACAAATTCCTTGTGTGTCTAATCACACTTGGCCAATAAAGAATTCTATTCTATTCTATTCTATTCCAATTTATATTCTATTCTATTCTAAATTGGGATGGATGCAATTATGTTTAAAACCAGCAGTGATTCTGCATCTCTGGATCCATCAACCTTATCCTTACCATGCCACCCCTTGAAAACAAAAAATGACTCAGATCCAGAGAATGTCCAATATCTCTATTTCCCCAGTTTGCTCCATTGCACTTTATTAAATGATACACATTCTCCCTCCTCTCTTCCTTTCATGCATTGGGACTCTGATTACAGCTGTTGACCCCCATCCCTGACCCTTTGAGGAGAGATCAGTTGTGGGAAGACTAGACTATTATCTTCCTTCCAGTTCACCCGTTTCTAATCAAAGCAGCCAATTTTACCCACGCTTGCTACGCGCTCTGCTTGTGGAGAAAGCAGACTGGATGAATAGGGAGAGTGATGGGGAATGATGCAGGGGGGCAGTTTTTGAGACGGAAATAATAGTAAAAGGAGATGCATGGGAAACAGAAGGAAGGAAATATTGCTGGTTATTTCAGAATCAGAGGCTAGGTACACAAATTGAAGCCATCTCTTATACATGAGCAATCTCAGGATTGATCTTGGAACTAGAATCAATTACCAAGGAGTCTGTAGCCTTCTATTGACTCACTTTTGACCATCAGTGTAGTCCAGAATCTCAAAGAAAATGCTTTCCCATCCCTACCTATGATGCTTCAAGGCCTCCAGCATGAACACTCTGGCCTTGAGTTATATTCATTTGTACATCATTTTCTAAGCTGATTTAGCAAGTGTCTCATTCTCCCCTTTTCTATCAGTCCCAATCAATCAGAATAGAGCTGGAAGGGACCTTGGAGGTCTTCTAGCTCAACCCCCTGCTCAAGCAGGAGACCCTATACCATTTCAGATTGGTGATTGTCCAGTCTCTTCTTAAAAACCTTCAATGTTGAAGCACCCACAGCTTCTGAAGGCACCCACAGTTTCTGAAGGTATTTATCTTTTGTACCTGTTTTTAATGAGATACCTGTACACCGCCCCGAGTCCCTTCGGGGAGAGGGGGCGGTCTATAAATTTTGAAAAAAATAAAATAAAATAAAAAAGCTGTCCCACTGGTTAATAGTCCTCACTGTTAGCAAGTGTCCCCTTAATTCCTAGTTGCTTCTCTCCTTGATTAGTTTCTATCCATTGTTTCTTGTCTTGTCTTTTGGAGCTTTGGAAAATAATTGAACCCCCCCCCCTCTTCTCTGTGGCAGCCCCTCAAATACTAGAATACTGCCATCATGTCACCCCCTAGTCCTTCTTTTCTCTGGAGTGGCCATATCCAATTCCTGCAGCTGTTCTTCATACTATGTTTTTGTCTCCAGGCCCTTAATCATCTCAGTTGTTGTTTTTACTAAGGATTTATAAAGTGGTACCAATACTTCATGTGGTCTTGATTCTATGCCTCTGTTTATACAACCAAGGATTGTATTACCTTTTTTGGATGCTGCCGCACACAGCTGGCTCATGTTTCAGTGATTGTCCAACTAGGACAACTAGCCAAGTTTCACCTAATCCAGGGGTGTCCAAACTTGGGAACTTTAAGACTTGTGGACTTCAACTCCCAGAATTCCTTGTGTGTCTGGGGCTGGCTGGGGAATTCTGGGAGTTGAAGTCCACAAGTCTTAAGGTTCCCAAGTTTGGACACCCTTGACTTAATCTGTACTTGTACCTTTGTTTTTTTTTCTGCTTCAGTGTAAAACCTTACTTTATCCACACAGCTATTGTAAGGATAAAGCATTGTAAGTATTGTAAAGATAAAGTATTGCAAGATTGTAAGGATAAAGTAGCACACCTCATTTGCTTCTCTATAGACAGGGTCACATTATATTTCTTGTTATTTCCTATCGAGGCCTAAATACAAATATAGATTAAAAAATCTTACATTAAAGCATAATGCAAGAGGAAACTCCATGGTCAACCACATGGTTACAAAATCCAAGCCAACCTAGAAAATGGTGTGTTGCTTCGTGCGGCACAGAGAACACATTAGGCTGGCAACCCTGTATGATTCTGAGCACAGAAAACCCCCCCCCCATATCAGAACCACTACCGACCTCTGCTCCTTCCGACAGAAACTCAAGACCCACCTGTTCCAATTAGCTGGCCTGGCCCATTTATAGTTCCATTTTATACCTCCTGGCAAACATTTTATTCTGGGATAGTTTTTTAGGGGTAGTTTTTAATGCATTTTTAAATTTGAACTTTAACTACTATTGTACAGTTTATATGTTACCTCCTCCAGCTACTTCTATATCTATATCTATATCTATATTTATGTATATTTACTGTGTTTTTAATATGACTGTACACCGCCCCGAGTCCCTTCTGGGAGAGGGTGCGGTTTATAAATTAAATAAAAGTTAAAGTTAAAGGCCCACGAGTCAAATAAATAAAGTCTGCACCATCCTTGGCTACCTCCAATGCAGGTGTCAAACCTTGCGTCCTTCCCACGTGGTCTAGGCAGGTGGCCCGTTCTTCAGATGCTTTTCCGCTCAGTGCTTATCATGGCAGAAAAGAGGACACTGGCATGATGGATTGCAGGAGTCTCTTGACTTATTGTGTCGTTTATCACACAATGGCTTCCCATGCTGTGAATAGGGGCCCTGTCCATACGTCAACGTCAATGTCATTTCCTGCACCACCTCAGTGCATCAAAGAGAAACATTTGACTATGGCACAGCAGTTCCTTAGGCTCATCTCACTCCCAGATCTATCAAGTACCTTTGCTTTGCTTCTCTTGGGTGGTTATTTGTCACAGATGCGTACACACACCAAGAATGCACTGAAGGTCTGCCTGCACTAGACAAAGATGTCAAGTGAGGATAGGAAGTGGATGGAATGAACTACAAGACAGAATAGCACAGCACAGCATAATAAAGAATAGAACAGAACAGAATAGAATATATAAAGAATAGAATAGAATAGAATAGAATAGAATAGAATAGAATAGAATAGAACAGAACCTGGAAAGGACCTTGGAGGTCTTCTAGTCCTGCTCAAGCAGGAGAACCTATACCATTTCAGATAAGTGACTGTCTAGTCTCTTCTTATCTGAAATGGTACAGGTTCTCCTGCTTGATCAGGGGGAATAAATGAAGGAAGGAAGGACAAGGGATTGGACTTAGATCTAACACCAATGCTTCTGGTTTCTCAACAAAGTTTGCTGTTATGTTTAGACAAAGGCACTTGGGATATATTGGGGATATATAAAGAAACTTCAGAAGGGTACAATATACAGATCAGGTTTTTTTCTGTCAATAATGTGATGACTTTACTTATCTTGTCATTCAGGGCCATAAATATGGCTATTAAGTAGGTGCTGGGGCTTAATTTGCCACGTGAATATGTGCAAATGAGTAGCTTAAGCAGCCAGTAATCCTCTTGGAAAGCAGGAATAGCTACAAGGCAAGGTTTATCCAGCAATAGCAAGTCCAGTTGTGCCCTTTATTTAAATGGTGTGTGTGTGTGTGTGTGAGAGAGAGAGAGAGAGAGAGAGAGAGAGAGAACAAGAGAGAGAGAGAGAGAGAGAGAGAGAGAGAGAGAGAGAGAGAGAGAGAGAGAGGGAGAGAACAAGACAAAGAAAGAGAGAGAAAGAATGAGAGAAAGAAAAACAGTATCTCTGATTTCATATCCACCATGGTGAGTTTGTTCTCATCTGCACAATCAGCAGATCAGAAAATAACTATTGTTCCTATTTAAATGTGTATAAAGGCTGTCCTCTAATTGACTTTCCATACTTCAAAAGGATAAAATCAGATGTTCTAAGATTCCAAGGGGCTTAAAGCCCCTAGCTTGCCTCTTACACCTGTCTCAAAGCTCAGCCCCTAAAAATAGCCTATATGCTGACCCTCTGGACTCCCTGTGATGCCTTCAGCCCCTCCACCCAAATGTTCAACTACCACACCCATAATCCTTTGCCTTTGGCCCTCATGATTGGGGTGACAAAAGTTGAAATCCAAAACATTTGCGGTAGAGTCGGATGGGGAAGGATAGGTAATTAGACTGTGTGCCCTTGCTAAAGGTGATTTTTTTTAAAAAAAAAATGTGGATGATTTTCCAAAGACCCAAAAACAGAAAAGAGGGAGAATAATGGAAATAGGTGCTAAGTGACTTGCCATGTGAGGCCTTTGTCATCTCAGTCCTTCTCGCAAGTGAGAAATTATTCATTTACTTTAAATCATTTATATCCTGTCTTAAATCAGAGGAGCTCCAGGCAGATTTCGAGAAGGTCAACTGCATCCCCATTAAAAACGTTCTTCCACTGGGTAAGTGGTAACAGCAAGAGCAAAAGAGCACACAAAAGCCACAACACAACCCAAATATTGAGAAGATTTTTTTATAAGAGAGACAGAGAAAGAGACAGAGACACAGAGAGAGAGAGAGAGAGAGAGAGAGAGAGACAGAGACAGAGACAGAGAGGGAAATAGAGAGAGAGACAGAGAGAGAGACACAGAGACAGAGAGGGAAACAGAGAGACAGAGACACAGAGACAGAGAGAGACAGAGACAGAGAGACAGAGAGACAGAGAGGGAAATAGAGAGAGAGGCAGACAGACAGACAGACAGACAGAGACAGAGAGACAGAGACAGAGAGGGAAATAGAGAGAGAGACAGAGAGAGAGACAGAGAGACAGAGAAAGAGAGACAGAGAGGGAAATAGAGAGAGAGAGACAGAGGGGAAAAGAGAGACAGACAGACAGAGAGACAGAGAGACAGAGAGACAGAGAGGGAAATAGAGAGAGAGACAGAGAGAGAGACAGAGAGAGAGAGGGGGACAGAGAGAGAGACAGAGAGAGAGACAGAGAGACAGAAAGGGAAATAGAGAGAGATAGAGGGGAAAAGAGAGACAGATGGACAAAGAGACAGAGAGAGACAGAGGGACAGAGACAGAGAGGAAAAGAGAGACAGATAGACAAAGAGACAGAGAAAGACAGAGAGACAGAGACAGAGAGGGAAATAGAGAGAGAGACAGAGAGAGAGAGAGAGAAAGAGACAGAGACACACAGAGAGAGAGAGGGGGGGGAAATAGAGAGAGAGACAGACAGAGAGACAGAGAGGGAAACAGAGAGAGAGAGAGACAGAGAGACAGAGGGGAAAAGAGAGAGAGATAGACAAAGAGACAGAGAGGGAAACAGAGAGAGGGGCACAGAGAGAGAATCGAAATGGAATTACTAGAGTTACTCATAGATTCATAGAGCTGGAAAGGACCGCAGAGGTCTTCTAGTCCAACTCCTTGCTCAAGGCAAGAGTCTTACACCATCCCAGCCAAATGGTTGTCCAGTCTATTTTTCAAAACCTCTAGTGATGGAGCACCCACATCTCCAGGAGGCAAGCTATTTCATGGATTTGTAGGAAGTTAGCACCCACCCCTCTCCTAGGAAAATGAGATATTCTAGGAAATATTTAAAAGGGCAGAATGTTTCCTCTAAAAGGGAGGCAAAAACTCATTCCCCCCCCCCACCTTTGCCAATCAGCCATTAAGACCTGAGCCGGTCGATTCTACACAACAAAGATCTATCTCCTTCAGGCAGAGTCATAGGAGGATTTGCTCAAAGCCCCTTCATTACATCATCACCCAGCAAGGCTCAACCAAGCTTGGGACACAGACAACCTACAGGGTTACCCTGGCATGGGCCCATGGGGGTCTGGCAACCAATCAGAACACAGGCTCAAATTTAAAAGCCCAGAGAGAGCATAAAACCCAGGCCTTCCCAGCATCTCTTCCCTTTTTGCCCAGGACCTCAAACCATGTGGTCCTGTCCACCATTAAGCCATCTTTCCAAGCAGTCTCCATGTTTCCAGTGTCTTCCTTCCCACTTGGACCTGAACCCAGGTGGGCATTTCTTCCAACAGATTAATTGTTCTCACTGTCGGGGAATATCTCCTGAGTTCTAGGTTGAATCTCTCTTCAACAAGCTTCCTCTCATTGCTTCTTGTCCTGCTTTCTAGTGCCGTGGGAAGTAAGTCCCCTCTGTCTGTGACAGTCCCTCAAGTATTGGAAGATAGTTATCATCTTCTGAACGTTCCTAAGTGAAGAAGATTCTGAAAGATTTGTTTGGAGAAACCAAGGGGAAAACATAAGCATCAACCAGGTTGGGGATCATCTTGCCATTTAAGCTGCTTTGGCTTGGAACAGACCACATGTTTTGCTATTTCATTTTTTGCGCAGCTGGAGGGCTATCTAAATAAGCATTAGTTCTCTTCCATAAACAGGTGGTGCAGGTGCAAAAGGGTTCGTGGGCATTTTAGGCTTAGAAAATTAGCCAATGCCATTTTATTGCAACCCACCCTTAAGTCTTTTATTAATATAAGGAAACACAAAATTAAGTCCTTTTCAGTCAGAGTGTTATGAGCAAAACTCTGCAGCTCTTTGGAAAAGCTAGCAAGCCTCATATTAAGAGAAAAGAAAAACTCTATTTTTTTCTTTTTCTTTTTTACAAGCTATTTTTCTTTGCACAGGATGCCCTCTGCAGGTGCTAGCTTTCCTAGAGATTAATGCTAAAGGAAGTTCCAATTAAATCAAATCGGAATCTTGATTTAATAATTAAAAACAAATTAGCTTTCTCTCCAAAATTTCTTACTTCCAACATCACACTTTCCAGAGAGGTAGTACAAGATGACACTCTTTACTTACTTTATTTTGGACTTTTATACCGCCCCCTCTCCCAAAAGGGACTCTTGCAAGGGAGGTGGGGGATAACGTTTTTAACCTGAAAGGCACAAGCTCTTGTGAGCTCAGTTTAGGCAGCCTGTGTCTAATGAAGTGAGCTGTAGCTCACAAAATCGTATGCCTTTTAATAAAATTGGTTAGTCTGAGAAGGTGATAGCAAACCCTTGATTTTGGGCTACACTGACTAATGTGGCTTTCCTAGAAGCAAAAGATATGCGGAGTCTTAAAATGGAGGAGAAAAAATATGTGGGGAGGGCAGGGTTGAGAAGAACAGGAGAAAGGATTAGTGGGAAAAGGAGAGAGGAAAGACAGTCAGAATAGCCTAGGAATAATACATCCTTAATAAAAAATGGTCGTGTTTGACACATATTCCTGCATTGAAAAGAGCCATGATGGCACTGTGGTTAGGAAGCAGTATTGAAGGCCGACTCTGCTCATTGCCAGCAGTTTGATCCTGACCAACTCAGTCTTCCATCCTTCTGGAGTTGGTAAAATGAGGATGCAGATTGTTGGATCTAAGCGGTTGGATCCACCACTTAGAGAGGGCTGTCAAACACTGTGAAGTGGTATATAAGTCTAAGTGCTATTAATATTGAGGTACTGGATGATATTAGCTATCTGGATCTTGGTCTCCATTAGAATTTTTTAGGGAGACTTAACATTTCTCATTACAAGAGTTTATGAAAAATTGTTGTGGTCCTCCAGCCGCCAGAGGAGCTGGTGGCAGACTCAGACAGTGAAGAGGTTGGGGAGGAACATGAGCCAGTCCTGGAGGCTGGGAGAGGCTCTGATGAGGGCTCTGTGTTGGAGGCAGAGAGGGGGCCAGGGCCACCCGACAGTTATCAGCTGCCTTCGAAGTTGGAGATCAGTGGGGCAGAAGAACATCTGGAGCCTGTTTCTGATGTGCGCATTCACAGAGCTGCCAGGAGAAGGGAACAGTTAAGGAATAAGAGCCGACTCGGGAGTAAAGACACAAGGGGACGCTGAATGGCCCCTCCCATAGGGAATAAAGAGGAGGGAAAGGGGAGTGGAGTTTGCAGGAGACAATTAGTTCGCTTAATTAGTGTGAAGATTTGTCTGTGGCTCTCAGAGACTCCTTGCCAAGTATTTTCTTGTACAGCATTGCATTTGGAAGATATTGCCCTGGCAGCTCTCCAAGCCTGATGAGGTCTGTCGTTGTAAATTCACCCTTGAAAGATTGTTTGCCGGGACTTTGCTGGATGTGAATGAGAGGAATTCACATTAGTTCAATAAAAAGGGGGTTGGTCAGGACAAGGAGTCTGCTTCGTGGTTTTGTGAAGCCTAGGTCAGAACAGAAATATTAACTCTGCTAAATAATTCTAATGGAGACAAAAGCAACCTATGTTATCCAATATAACAGTGCTAGAGTCTCTGTATCGTACCCAGCAACTGTTTATTAATCATTAAAATTTATAGGGAGAAACTCATAAACTGGAGGTACTGTACATTAAGAAATAAGAACTGTGCTGCAGACCCCTCCACATTTTATATATTGTAGCTATATGTACAATATATATTGTTCACGTAGACAAGTGTCTCTATGTCTGGTTTGTTTTTTTCTCTACTAAAAGAGGCCACAGCTTCCTTTTTTCTTTTCTTTTGGAAGTCAAATGAATTGCTCCCAAAAGACAGGGAGATTAACAAGCAAATAAATCCAGCCACTTGCTTGCTAGTAAAATGGGCTTTACCCAGCCCAAATCTTAGTTTACTGATTTATAATACGTGAGGCTTGCTTAAGAAAGAGTGTAACTGCTTGGAGAGTATCATTTAGAGCAAACCGTGTTTCCAGATTTATCAAGCCAACAAATTGGTTTACCTGTATCTGTATCAAATCTTAGTAATCCACGGCCCTCTGCAGACATTCTCCATGTGCAAAGGATCTGGACAGCAAGCTATTATCTCATCCGTATTTAATATGCTGCTGCTGTTTCTTTTTTCCACCTTGGCCTAATGGATTTTTTTTTAAAAATGTATGTGTGATAGCAATACCAATAGCACTTAGACTTATACACTGCTTCACAGCACTTTTACAGCCCTCTCTAAGTGGTTTACAGAGTCAGCCTGTTGCCCCCAACAATCTGGGTCCACATTTTACCTACCTCGGAAGGATGGAAGGCTGAGTCAACCTTGAGCCTGGTGATATCTGAACTGCCAAATTGCAGGCAGCCGGCAGTCAGCAGAAGTAGCCTGCAGTACTGCACTCTAACCACTGCGCCACTGTGGCTCATCACACAAGCACACTAATGGTAGAGTGCCCTTCCGTGCAGAGGTTGTACATCCCTCACCCCAAAACAATTTCAATACAAAAAAAAAATTCAATCACATGACCTTGAGACACTGCAACAATCATAAATATAAGTCAGTTTGCCAAGCGTCCTAAATTTTGACCACGTGGTCATGGGGATGTTGCAATGGTCACAAGTGTGAAAAAACAATCATAAGTGATTTTCTTTTCAATGCTGTTGTAACTTTGAATGGTCACTAAATGAACTGGTGTAAATTGAGGAGTATATACAGTATATTCCCTTTCCAGAAGTAATGCTACTACAATTACTACAAGTTGAAGCCATTCTAGTAGGACTAGAAGACCTCCAGGGCAGTGGTGGGATTCAAAAAAAAATTACTACCGGTTCTGTGGGTGTAGCTTGGTGGGCGTGGCAGGGGAAGGTTACTGCAAAATCCTTATTCCTTCCCCATCAGCTGGGACTCGGAAGGCAGAGAATAGATGGGGGCAGGCCAGCCAGAGGTGGTATTTACTGGTTCTCCAAACTACTCAAAATTTCTGCTACCGGTTCTCCAGAACTGGTCAGAACCTGCTGAAAACCACCTCTGCACCAGGGTCACATTCAGCCCTATGAGTCTATTCATTCTTAGGTCTACAATCACTTCTAAAAATAAGCAATAAAGAGACTCATTTCATCCCCCACTTTTCCAAATTCAAAACTGCCTTTGTTATCCCAGCCCTCCAAAATTTGCCTTCATGACCCAAGTATGGCACTTTTTTTAAAAAAAAAAATGTTTGTCTCGTGATAACCTCACTAGCTAGTTCAGCTGGTCTTATCACCCTTTCTAGGATCTGCAGCTTGGAAGGTGTGGGCAGCTATTTTTTAAGGAAAATAAAAGAAAATGAACAAAGGCGCCTCACTCTTTCTCTTTCATTGGTTCAATAGGAATAAACACACAGGATTGAATGAGAAGGAAGGGATGATAAGGAATTCATTTTTACGTTCATTTATTTTTATCGGGCTTCCTTTAAACTCTAAAGGAATTGTTTGTCAAGGATGGGAAAGCAGGTGTATATACTATACTGCTTCTCCAAAAGTTTTTTCCCCCGAACACTTCTCATTCTTTTTTTGATGACAAACCTGTTTTCATCTTTTTTTTTCAAGGAAAAAGTGAACTCTGATTTTATTTTATTTTATTTTATTGAAAAATATAATATGTGGAGATCGGTGTCCTGCTTCTCGCTGTAAGATCTTCATTTCAATGGGCCGGCTTCCAAACCTCAAATAAATCCTAAGAGAAGATATTGTAAAGAATATATCCCACTGGGCTGTTTGAGACAGGGGACAGTTAAGAATGGTTTAAAGTGATGGGGGGAAATGTGACACAGAAAATACCCTCAACAGCAGAACGTATGAGCCAAATCACCATAATAAAAAGCCAATGCGCTACTAGACTGCATTAATAGAGGGAAAGAATCAAGCTCACATCAAGTGTTAGTACTGCTTTAAAAGCCCTTAGTATAGCCACACTTGGAATACTGTGTCCTGTTTTGGTCACCACAATATAAAAAAGACGTTGAGACTCTGGAAAGAGTGCAGAGAGGAGCAACAAAGATGATTAGGGGCCTGGAGGTTAGAACAAATGAAAAACTGTTGCATCTGGGTATGTCTAGTCTAGTGAAAAGAAGGACTAGGGGTGACAGGAAAGCAGTGTTCCAGTACTTGAGGTGCTGCCACAAAGAAGAGGGAGTCAAGCTATTCTCCAAAGCACCAGAAGGCAAGAAAAGAAACAATGGATGGGAAGTAATCAAGGAGAGAAGCAATCTAGAACTAAGGGGAAATTTCCTAACGGTGGGGACAATCAATCAGTGGAACAGCTTGCCTTCAGAAGTTGTGAGTGCCCCATCACTGGGGGCTTTCAAGAAGAGACTGGACAGCCCTTTGTCTTAAATGGCATAGACTCTCCTGCTCGAGCAGGGGGCTGGACTAGGTGACCTCCAAGGTCCCTTCCAGCTCTGGGATATCAAACTCAAGGTCCGGGAGCAGGATCCAGCCAGCGGGGTGCTTAGATCTGGCCCACAGTGCCTCTGCGAGTGAAAACGGAGCTCAGGATGGCCGTGTGCAGCCCTCCTGAGCTTCATTTTCATTGGCAGAGGGTTGCTTGGGAGCCCGCTTTCACTGGCAGAGCACTTGGGCCACCACAGGCACCCCTGACACGAATGACATTGAGCTGGCCATGCCCATCCCAGTCCCCCCAATGTCAAACACAACCCTGATGCGGCCCTCAATGAAATCGAGTTTGACTCCCCTGTTCTAGGTAATCAAGAATCAGCTGGAGAAGTTCAAAAGACATTCTAAAGCATCCCAAATATAAAGTAGAAGAACCCTTCTGCAGGGGTGGAAAACCAGCAGTGTAGAGCAGAGCAAATTTAGCACAGCGCTCTGAAATTTGGTGTCTTCCAGAACTGTTAGAGAAGAATGAATTCACCACCAATGGCAACCGGAGTCCTTCAAGTCAGAAAGACCTAGCATTGGAGTTTCAAGAATTGAGCATCTATATAGAATCAGTCCTGGAAGCAAATCCCTTCCTCTTCTGATAACGTATCTCATCCTTCAAATTCCAAGAACGAGATCCAATGTACACCAGAACTGAGATTTCTGCAGCCCAGAGTTATTTATTATTGTACATCATCATGTTGAGGAAAGCCATTCTTTTTTTTTATAATTATACCTGGGAGTTCTCTGTGGGTGCTCTTTGGCTAGCTGTTTTCTTAAGTGATGTGCCAATATTTTTAAATGTTGTGTCAATATTTTTCTCATGTTTTTTCAATTCTTATTCAATCTGATGAAAAAGAAATGGCCTCTTAAATTGTTTTCCTAATTGAGACCATTCCCCCACTGCAATTAGGGTGGTCTGAGTGTAGAGTTCTTACTGTTACTAAGGTCTTGCTCTACAGGACCAAGGGTATGTTGTATGTTTTTGTGCATTGCTGCTCTTTCTACAATCATCTCCCCAGTAATCTACAAGCATCTCTCCTGTAGTCTTACAAGTTCACTATGCTTTAATAGTTAACAGATTAACAGAGTTGGAAGGGACCTTGCAGGTCATCTAGTCCAACCCCCTGCCCAAGCAGGAGACCCTACATCTGCCTTTACCTAGGATCAAACTCACAACCTCCTGATTGTGAGGCAAGAGCTCCCCCTCTAGGCCAAAGGAAAAGCATTAAGACAGAACTCTTCCCAAGGGGAATTTTTTCCAAGTCAGGCAGCCAGAGAAGATATAGATTAACAGAGTTGGAAGGCATCTGTAGGTCATCTAGTCCAACCCCCCACCCAAGCAGGAGACTCTACACCATCCCCGACAAATGGGAGTCCAATCTCCCCTTGAAATCCTCCAGTGATGAAGCTCCCACAACTTCCAAAGGCAGCTTCTGTTCCATTGGTTGGTTGTTCTCACTGTCAGAAAGTTTTTTTCCTTATTTCCAGGTTGAATCTCTCCTTGATCAGCTCCATACATTATTCCTTGTATGGCCTTCAGGTGTTTTGGAAAATAACTTGACCCCTTCCTCTCTGGGGCAGCCTCTCAAATATTGGAACACTGCTATCATGTTTCTGTTCACTAGACTAGCCATGCCCAGTTCCTGCAACTGTTCTTCATATGTTTTAGCCTCCAGTCCCTTAATCATCCTGTTTGCTCTTCTCTACACTTTTTCTAGAGTCTCAACATCTTTTTTTATAGTGTGGTGACCAAAACTGGATGCAGTATACTAGGTATGGTCTTACTGAGGCTTTATAGAGTGGTGTTAGTACCTCACTTGATCTTGATTGTATCCCTCTGTCGTAGGGTGTTATAGAAGCTATAGGGTGATGGAGTAACTTGGACCCAACTATTCCTCCCCTTCCTCATCAGCCACCTCCAGACCTGGGGGCTGTTGATTCTCCATCTGTGGGCTGATGGATGGCCCAGGCTCTGCCTCTGTCTCTCTCTCTCTGCCAGCTCCATTCCCTCTTCCCCCTCGGAGCTCTCAGATTGCCTTGATGCTGGCCCTGACTCCCATGCCTCTTTCTCCTCTCATTTGGCTGCTGGAGGGACTGGCAGCCAACAGGCCACAACAAACTGTCTCCAACTTAGTGCCCTCCAGATATCTTAGAAATAAGTTCCCTAAATCCCTAGTAAGTATAGAGCAGGGGTCTCTAACCCTTAGGCTGCAGTTGGGTACCGGTCCATGGCCTGTTAGGAACCAGGACATGCAAGTGGCAAGCAAGCTAGTGAAGTTTCATCTGCACAGGATCTTGGTTGCCTGAAAAACCATCCCCTCCCAGTCCATGGAAAATGTGTCTTCCACCAAACTCTGGTGCCAGAAAGCTTGAGGGTTGCTGGTATAGAGGCTAAGGATTTGGGGAATTGATCATCAAGGCACCCGAGGGCGCCAGGTTTGGCACAAGCTCTTCCAAAGAGTTGCAGCTCATAGCATAACAGAGCACAATGCAATAACAGAAGCTAATGATGGATCACCAGTCTCAAAAACACCCCAGGCAGCAAGTTAGTCAATTTCAAAAGCCCAAGGTTGCATTGAGGCAGCTGAGTTTTTGTGACTGTGACACCTGGCTGCTAATTAGCTAGTGTTTCCCTCCCTGTGCCCAGTGGGACAAACCTAGCACTGGGTACATCCATAGTAAATTACATTTTTTTAAAAAAAAAAATCCCTTTCTTCACCTCCCCTCTCAGCTTTTTATTCATTGTAATTACCTGACTGCTAAGATTTGTTTTCCTTGTTATTATATAAGGGCAACAACAAAAATAACAGCAGTGGCAGTGGCTGGGAGAAAGAACAACAGCTGGGAAGAATTATGCCTTTTATTTATCTCTCTGGTCATTACGGGGCCACAGAGCACAGCCGGAGGAAGCCAGGGCACCGTGGTGGGGTGTGTGTGTGTTGTTGTTGTTGTTGCATGGGGAACAGCTGTAAATAGAGACGCTGGCATGTATCAGGGGAGCCAAAAATTTAAATAGTCCATTCGCTAAGGAGGAAACAGTGGTGCTCAATGAACCTCGATCATAATTCAAGGCAGTTTGAACAGATAAAGGACCGAATAAATCACCCTCTGGAAAAATGAAGGCAAGGAGGGGAGATCTGTCAGCCCTGTCCAGATTTTTGGAAGAAAGGATCTGCAAAACCAGATCCTGTGTTTTGGTCCCCTGGCGTTATCTCATGAGATTTGCTGCTCAGCTGTGGTGCGCACTCCACCTGTGGAAGATTTTCGTATGCTTCTGTTGGTTAAGACATTTGCATTTTGAACACAAGAGGGGGGTTGATACTTAATTGGGCTGTTGCTCCATTCATCGATTAGACACCTGTTTCTTGGTTGTGCTAGTGATTACGGGGTATAATATTTCTTGCCTGATGTATATTTCAATTTTTGCCCTGTTGTCGTCGTTTTCATTTTATTTTAAATTTGTGTGCTGCCCAGAGTCACTTGAGATGGGCAGCTGTACAAATTGATTAAATACTATGAATGGGACACTTAGCCTCAGTTAACATAACCATGGTTTGTTTACTCATTAACCCAACGTGCTAGGTTCACCCACTCCACACTAACCACAAAGGCTCAGTTCACACAGCATGAAGAAATATCATTTCTGGGATAGCTTATGGCTCAGTGTATCCTATGTACCAGCCTGTGACTGGCAGGCACATCTCATCATTAAGAGCAAAAGGCAGCACAGAGATAGAAAAACAAGGAAAGAGAAGGAGCTGTCATAGTTACTAATGCCCTCCAGGTGGCATGAAAAAAGAAAATGGTACCCCCACCCCCACCCAATGACTTCATTGTAAGTCAGGGGTGTCAAACTCAAGACCCTGGGACTTGATCTGGCCCGTGGGTGCTTAAATCTGGCCCATGGGCCTGCCCTGGAAACAGTGAAGGGGTAGGATTTTGAGGTTCTCCGAACCAGCTAATATTAGCTATGGCTTCTCCCGAACCCATAGTAGCCAGCCCCTGATTAGCATGCTGTGTGAATCAATCCAACAGTGGTTTGTTTACTCAAGAAGCTACAAGTAAGCCAACCCAAAATGTGTGATTCCTAACCTAATGTTAGATCTACCCTTTGGGACGGTCTAAAGGGAAACAAAACAATTTAGGATGACCAGCATGCCTGTCCCAAGAGCTAGGCAATTGCAGCTGGATTGCAAGGACCTTTAATTGTTGAGTGTGTATGGGTATCCTTCTATCAACTCCAAGTTTGATCAATGATCCTGCAGCTCTGAATCATTTTTAATTTAATACTTCTGGGAAGAGGTATAAAAAAATCAATCAAACACAGGCACAATTGGCAAGCAGAGGGAATTAGCATTTGGCAGTGTTCATTATTGCTGTTTATGATGTTTTGGTTCTTTCTCTCTTTTTTGACTGATGCAATTAATAACCTTAAATGTAGAGATAATAAATAATAGCTTTTCCTCTGGAGCTGCAGTATCTGGGAAAGATCAACTAAGAGCTCACATTCCTACTAGCTTCTGAAGTTGGCAAATGCCACATTCGTTTGCGGAAGTGCTGCCACGGAGAATGTCAAACCAACGAATTCTAGCGCAGGGATGGGATTCCCAGAATTCCTGAGCCAGCCACAGGTCATAAAGGGCCATTGCTGGCTCAGGGATTCTGGGAGTTGAAGTCCACAGAGTCATAGACGAGGCCACAGTTGTCCATCTCTGTTTGTCGCAGGCCATCCACCAGAAGAGGCATTGCTAGCTTGGTCAACGCATCTAAGGAACTAGTAAGGAAGTGGTTGCAACTTCATCACAACAGGGGGTCGGAGTGGGGCAGAACTTCTGACTTAGGCCTGCTTCAGCCTCCTGGTGCAAGGCTTCGGGCGAAGGCTGGGGGGAAGCGCCACTGGTGGTGAGGAGCCAGAGGACCTTGTTCCAGTGGGACTGCATCATGGCTTGGAACTGGCTGACCATCTCAGCCCGCTGAGCCTCCAGGCACCGGTACCTGGCCTTGCACTCCCACAGGTCTTCCCTCTGTTTGGAAAGCCTATGCTCATAGTCCTCAGTGAGGTGCTTCCACTGAGCCTCCTTCTTGGTCAGATCCAATTTGAACGGAGTTATTTGTGCCAATTCTTTCTTGTGGTGGCTGCTTAGCTCCCACAACTGCTTCCTATTGGGGCCCTAAGGAACCTGGGTGGGCAGGCAAGGAGTGGCTGGGAGGGGAGGGGCGAGTAGAGACTGGCAAGGCGCCCCTCGATGTGAGTGACATCGAGTTGGCCAGGCCCACCCAATCACATTACTACCTTGCCACGCCCACACAGCTGGTCATTAGGCAGATCATGTTAATGGTCCACGGGATTTAAAATTATGGATTTAGTGGTCCCTGAGGTCCAAAAGGTTGGTGACCCCTGCTGATATATATGCCTAAATACTATTGCTATTTCTATGGCATTTCCCTTGCACCAACTCCTGTAAGAAGAAGCTGGAAGAATTGGCTGGCAGACTAGGATCTAGTCTTGTGCCTTAATTCAATCTCTTGTGCTCCTGCATTTGGTCTGTGGCACAGCACTTTTCTCGTCATTTTTCTTTCTGCCACGTGTCCTTCAGTTTGGAGAAAGACATTTTACTAGAGAAGTTCTTTCCGAGGAGAAGAGAGCAGAGCAGAAATGGTGAACAACAGGGGTGTTATGTTCTTGTATTTTATTTAGCAACCTGGGGGGAAGAATGACAGCCTTCGTGGTGGTACAGTTTATTCCCCAGTAATCTGCAGCTTCCTTGGATTCTCATGTTTCCTTTATATCCCACAAGGATTTTTCATTGGTGGGACTTCAAGGGAAATCTCTGCCTTAAATAAACTGCTACAAGGTTTTTGCTACCCCCTGGATATTGCAAGACGAAAGCCATGACCAAAGAATATCCCTTTTAATAACACCGGTTAGTCAGAAAAGATGCAGCAGTTATTCCAATTTGGGGCCGGGGTGAATTTCCCTGGAGAAATTCACAGGAAAGCATCACCATCAAACATGGTATGAATGGTCATTTACTGTCAAGCGTAATTTTACTTTCCTACTTTGTTTTTCTCTGAACTTTCTTCAACCCTGTCCAGATTCTTCACCTGACTTTTTTAAAATTGCCTTCAAAATTGTATCTTGTGTCACTATTCCTCCATCTCCATCCTCCATCTGTATTACTTAGATACAAATTCAGTATTACCTAGATACAAATTCATCAAAAATCAGAACACCAAATACAAGTTGGACGGAAATGACCTCATAGATGACCCTCAGTCTGTCAAGGACCTAGGAGTACTCATGTTAAACGATCTAAGCCCCAGAGCTCATCATAACAGCATTGCCAAAAAGGCATTAAGAGTTGTTGACCTAATTTTGCGAAGCTTCTTCTCTGGTAACACTGTACTGCTAATTAGGGCATACAAAACCTTTGCCAGACCAATCCTTGAATACAGCTTGTCTGCCTGGAATCCACACTGTATATCGGACATTAATACAATTGAGTGAATCCAGGGGTATTTCATGAGAAGAGTATTCCACTCCCTTGCTCGCAGTAGAATACCTTATGCAACCAAGCTTGAAATTTTGGGCTTAGACAACCTTGAACTACAACACCTACGGTTTGACGTAAGCATAGTATACAAAATTGTTTGCTACAATGTCCTACCTGTCAATGACTACTTCAGCTTCAACCACAATAATACACGGGCAAACAATAGATACAAACTCAAGATAAACCACTCCAAACTCAATTGCAGAAAATACGACTTCAGCAATAGTGTGATCAATGCCTGCTCTACCTGACTCCATTGTTATTTCCTCAAATCCCCATGGCTTATTTCCTCCATTGTTACGTCCTTAAACCCCCATAGCTTCAACCTTTAACTGTCTACCGTGGATGTCACCCCATTCCTAAGTGGTTCATAAAGAGGGTGTGCATAAGCGCACCAGCGTGCCTACCATCTCAGTCCTACTGTTCCTATATATTTGTAATCATTTCATGTGCTCCTGTCCATATTTATACTTATACCTGTTAAATCATACATGTTTGACAAACTAAATAAAATAAATAAATAAATTCATCCCAGAGTCTTTATGGCAAAATCTGTTCGATTCCGAACTTCTATACCTCAAATTGTTCACCTTCTGAGCTTTGAAGAGCCCAGGTTCATGATACCCTAAAAAGTATACCGTACCATCCCTACACATCAGGGGTGGGTTCCTGCCAGTTCTAACCTCTTCTATAGAAGAGGTTCCACAAATCTACAGTGCCGTTTAGAACCGGCTCCAGCTCCCTCCCTCTGCCCGTCCGCACATCATCAAGTTGAAGAGCGAGAGGAGGAATTCTGGGAGTTGAAGTCCAGAAGTCTTAAAGCTGTCAAGTTTGAACACCCCTGGGTTTTTTTTCTAAAGGGTTAGGGGTGCAAGGGTCTTGTAACTTGACAGCCTTAAGACTTGCACACTTCAATGCCAGAGTTCCCGAGCCAACATGACTGGAGGAGGAATTCTGGGAGTTGAAGTCCACAAGTCTTAAAGCTGTCAAGTTTGAACACCCCTGGGTTTTTTTTTTTCTAAAGGGTTAGGGGTGCAAGGGTCTTGTAACTTGACAGATTTAAGACTTGCACACTTCAATGCCAGAGTTTCTGAGCCAACATTTTGGTTACTAAGCAAGAGCGTTGTTAAGTGAATTTTGCTACATTTTACAAGTTGCCTTTCACATGGCTGGCAAGCCACTCCCACTAAGCAGGCCACACCTAAGAAGAGGTTCTAAAAAATTAGAAACCCACCACTGCTACACATGTACACATTAATGTCCCACAACGAAACTCCACGTGCACTAGGGGAGATGCTGTTTCAACAAAGTGCACAACAAGCTGAGCAACCATTCAGAAATTAGCTTCCAGAACAGAAGCTGCTAATTTGCAGGTGCAGCCCAAAATCCCATGATTATAGATTGCCCTGTGAAAAGATCCTTATTATATTGCACCATTCCTTCAATCCTTAAGAAATATGCAGTTATTTCTTTCCAGTGCAATGCAGAATGTTAGCAGGCAGCCCTTGGAACCAAATCACTAGAAGCTATTTCACATTCTATTTACCTCCACATGCTCAAACCTCAGAAGCCCAAGAAAACTACTTTGATCTAGGTGGATTTGGTTTGCTAAGAAGATCAAGACCATGATCTTGCCTTACTCACTTAATCCACTACTAACTTATTTACCCCAAGCCTCCATTCGTGTTCAAAGTAGTTTCATGCACACAGTAACACTGCTGTGCTTTCCGGTGCATGCCTTAATTGTGCAGACAGCTTGCAAAAGTTCCTTTTCCTCTAGATACATTAAACTGGAGTGGGTGAGAGTAGGGTGGTGATGGGGTGTGTGGGACATTTGATGTGACTACTTTTACTTCTGTTACTTGTCCAAGACATTTGTCTACTCATGCTATAGAAATAGAGTTGCATGCTATAGAAATGTAAAGGCAAAATTAGGACCACATTTGAATTAGAACACTTACCATTGTTAATGTATATTTGACAAAGAGATGCACCCAAACAATTCCTGTGGCTTTAAGCAAGGTCATCAAGAAAGGATTAAATCTACTCAACTCACCAGTACTTATTAAATGTGATACAGTGAGGGGTTCTGGATGCCGTTCCAACCGGTACTGTTGGAACGGGCCTGGAGTTGTCCACATGGATGTGCGCAGTGCGCACATGCGTCTTACCGCTTCGACAAGCCTTTGCAATGCTCCAGCTGTTCAGCAGAGCGTCACGCAGGCGCTGTACATGCCGTACACATGTGAGGAAGCGCCAAAGACTTAAAAGACCAGTAAGGAGCTTGGGCGGGCTGGAGTACCATACTTACTGATGTGGTATCAACTTGCCTGTATGGTGCCAAAGGTGAAAAGATAAAGGAGTCCCTGTGGATTTTACTCCGCTAGTTGTTGCCAACTATAGGGGATGGACCTCATCCCCATTTCATCCCCATTGAGCCAGCACCGTTGGAAGACATTTCCATGGTCATGTGGCCAGCAGGATGTCACAGAGCATTGTTACTATCTTACCAAAGTGGTACCTGTTTATCTACTCACATTTGCATGCTTTTGAACTGCTAGGTTGGCAGGAACCGGGGGGAAGATGGGAATTCACCCCATCACGTGGTACTTGGATCTCAAACCTGGTCTGCTGGCTTTCCAGTCAACAAGCCCAGCATCTTAGCCACTGAGTCTCCATATGGTGGTCAAACCCCCATTCTTAAAACCCCATTTCTTTGTCCTACCTCTGAGAGTAACCAGGAAAGCTCTAGTGCACTTTGAAGTAAGGCAATGGGTGGGTGGGGGAAAATCCCTCTTAAATCAAGAAAGATGTTGGGACAAGTAAGCAGAAGTGGCGTCAATAGCATAACTGAATGGAAGGAGGAAAGATTTATAGGGGCTCGAATACATGAGATGCAAAATCATCCTGCTTGTTAATAAGTCAGATCCGAAAGGAGATACTTCAAATAATCACCTTGTTCAAAATTGTCCTAGCTGGCGTTTTTATGAGCTTTCAAAAGAAAGGAGACAACATTAATTTATATGAGCATCTTCAAGGCAGTTAGTTGAAGAGAGGTGTGACCTGAAATAATCTAATGCCTAAGGAACAGAAGTAAGCTGGAATGGTTTAGGGTTTTTCATAAATATTTACATACAACAGGGAAGAGCGTTTATGGCAATTTGTTGGCACGGCTTCCAAAACAAGTGTTGAGCTATTTATTTATATTGTTTCCACCTTCCCTCAGCTCCAGGAATGCCATTACACAGATAAATCTCTTTGACTATCAGATATTGGAGGGTCATCTCTTAATGGCATCGGCTTGAGCATAATAACATCAAAGATGTAACCAAGAGGGATAAAGCAAAGGCATTCAAAAGGGAAGTATTCAATAAAATGTACAGATGTGCCCCACCCCAATGAGCCACCAAAGAGGGAGAATTCAATAGTCCCAGCACCATTGATAGAAAAATGGGAGTGAAAAGGTGAGGTCATTATCAGCAAAAGGATGAAAATTCAAAGATTTGCAAATTTATGAAGAACAGCATTTACTGCATTTTTCGGACTATGATACACACTGAACTACAAGACACAACTAAATTTACAAGAGGAGAACAATAAAAAATAGTTTCTGGGCTCCGTGTGTTGTGTTTTTGCCCTCACCAGCCCCAGAAGCACTCTGCAACTGCTCTGCAGGGCCCGTTTTTGGTGAAACAGTCCCGTTTTTTGGTGAAAGTGGGCCATGCAGAGCACTGCAGAGTGCTTCTGGGGGCTGGGAAGGGTGAAAACACAATGAGCAGAGGGTTCAGGAGGCCAAAAAACACCCATATTCAGTCTATAAAATGCATCTAAATTTTTACCCACTTTTTTTGGGGGGGGAAGGTGTGTCCTATACTCTGAAAAATATGGTAATGTCTCAAAAGGACATTGATGAGTGAGCTTAGTGGACAAAGAATTATGATTGGATTATAGAGAACAGAAAATGTAGAAAAAAATAGAACAATGGAACATAAAATCGTACAGTTGGAAAGGACCTCAGAGGTCGTTAGGCAGGGGATCCTATATCATGTATATCACTGCATTCAATTTTGGTCACCACGATGTAGAAAAGATGTGGAGACTCTAGAAAGAGTGCAGAGAAGAGCAACAAAGATGATTAGGGGACTGGAGACTAAAACATATGAAGAATGGTTGCAGGAACTGGGTATGTCTAGTTTAATGAAAAGAAGGACTAGGGGAGACATGATAGCAGTCTTCCAATATCTCAGGGGTTGCCACAAAGAAGAGGGAGTCAAACTATTCTCCAAGGCACCTGAGGGTAGAACAAGAAGCAATGGGTGGAAACTAATCAAGGAGAGAAGCAACTTAGAACTGAGGAGAAATTTCCTGAGAGTTAGAACAATTAATCAGTGGAACAGAACTTGCCTCCAGAAGTTGTGAATGCCCCAACACTGGAAGTCTTTAAGAAGATGTTGGATAGCCATTTGTCTGAAACAGTATAGGGTTTCCTGCCTAGGCAGGGGGTAGAAGACCTCCAAGGTCCCTTCCAACTCTGCTATTGTATTGCATTGTATGTTGGTCAAATGGTTGTACAGTCTAGTTTGAAAATGTTGTGATAGAGCAACTGCAACTCCTTGAGACTAGTCATTCCACTGATTAATTGTTCTCACTGTCAGGAAATGTCTCCTTACTACCAAGTTGGATCTCTTTTGAATAAGTTTCCACCCATTACTTCTTGTCCTGACCCCTTGTGCTTTAGAGAATAAGTTAGTCCCCTTTTCTCGAGGGGTGACAACCCCTCAAGAACTGGAAGACATTTATCATTAAAGGAGGTCTGGATTACAACCTATCTGAAAAGATTATGAACTGGACCATCGCATGCTGCAATGTTTTGTGGCAAATCCCACTTATAACGTTTTGTGGCAAATCCCCCATGAGATAAAGAAACAAAACTTACAGAAAACATTCTTCATCCTTCAACTTCTTTCTAAAAGTTCCAAAGAAATAGCAATAAAGGTAAGTTAAGGCAATATTAAATCAGCATACTAAAAAGCAGAGACATCACCCTGCCAACAAAAGTGTGTATAGTCAAGGCTATAGTTTTCCCAGTTGCAATATATGACCATAAGGAAGGCTGAGTGCCAAAGAATGGAGGCCTTTGAACGATGGTGCTGGAGAAGACTCCTGTGAGTCCCTTGGACTGCAAGGCGATCAAACCGGTCAGTCCTACAGGAGATCAACCCTGACTGCTCTTTAGAAGGCCAGATCCTGAAGAGGAAACTCAAATACTTTGGCCACCTAATGAGAAGGAAGGACTCACTGGAGAAGAGCCTAATGCTGGGAACGATTGAGGGCAAAAGAAGAAGGGATGACAGAGAATGAGGTGGCTGGATGGAGTCATTGAAGCAGTCATTGTGAGCTTAAATGGACTCCAGAGGATGGTAGAGGACAGGAAGGCCTGGAGGAATGTTGTCTATGGGGTCATGATGGGTTGGACACAACTTTGCAACTAACAACAACAACAATAAAGTCAATATTAACCATCCTTCCCCATACTTCTGTTACTGACTATTGTAGTTATGTGCAATGGTACTGAAAAGTTAAGAAAGAAAGAAAACCCATTGAAATTCTTTCAAAAAGAGACAAATATGGTTCATACTTGATTGAGAAACCATCTGGTACATACAAGACTGTAGGGTAGACTGGGAAGTGGAAGGGGGGGGGGAGAATATCCAGGAAGCACCAAGAAATTACTTTTGTATCATGTCAAGGAAACTGCTTGAATGTGTCCATGAAAGACACTAAGAGCCAAGCCAGCCTGAAGGCAATTTTCCTTCAATTTTCAAGGGTCTTTGTAAAGTACTTGAGCATGAAAAAGACTGATTTAATAACCAACTCAGGGTATTAACCATTATTTAATTCTACTGAAGCCAGAGATGCATTTCCTTCTTGTCATTAAGGCAGCGGCCCAGAATGAACGGCGTGATGGAGGAGAAAGGTATGATCGATGCTTTGGAGCAGTGTTTCTCAAACTTGGCGACTTTAAGTCCTGTGGACTTCAACTCCCAGAATCCCCCAGCCAGCTGCGCTGGCTGGGGGATTCTGGGAGTTGAAGTCCACAGGACTTAAAGTCGCCAAGTTTGAGAAACACTGCTTTGGAGGAATATGAAAGTTTCAAAGCTCCCATCACTCCCCTGCCCTTCAAAGAGGACTTAGTTGTGAAATTGAAGAAAGCACTGCTAAAAATCTCTTTCACCCATTTCCTCTCTTTGCTATCAACAAGCTCCGAGACTAACATGATAACCAGCGAATCAAGAAGAACATGCACAAAATTGGAAAAACGGAAGTATACTGACAGATGAAATGGTAATAAAGAAAATATTAGAATGTGCCGAAATGGAAGGTTAATGATGGAACTTAAAGATAAAGAGAAACAGAATATTACTCAATGTGAGATTTATGGTATAATTGGCTAAATAAAAGATGTAGAGGTTAGAAAATTAATAATGAAAGAAGATTAACAAATTAGAAACAAATACAGGTACAAAGTTATATAGAAGAATACATATTGCAAGTAATATTATTGGATTGTACACAACTGTAAATCAAAATGTATAGAATGATAAATGTATACGGTTATGTTATAACCATGGAAACCATTTAATAAAAATTATGCTGTACAATATTATGTATTTTTAAAAAGACCACACTATGCAATTAAGAGGAAAATGGTCGTGATTAGGAGGTATAACATGTATATTTTAAAAGGATTTGATACAACCAGTGTACCACTGTTTGCAAAATTGAAATTATTATGTAGAATAAAGGAATATATATATATATATATATATATATATATATATATATATATATATATATATATATATATATATATATATATATATATATATATATATATATATATATGTTGTATTTGTACTGATAAATAAATAAAGGGAGACTAGTATAGATCTATTTCGAGCTAATTAGCTCTCATCAGCTAGCCATACCCTTACTGGGATTCGAACCTGGGCTGTATTATATCTTAGGCAGGAGTCTTAGCCACTAAGCCACAGGCTGTCCTCCTTATCAGTTGAGCCAGGGAAATAGGTATATATATATTTGTGTTATTTAGCTGATAAAGGAAGAGAGCCTGTGGCTTAGTGGCAATTACATCTGCCTAATATGTAATACAGCCCAGGTTCGAATCCCAGTAGGGGTATGGCTAGCTGATGAGAGCTAAATAGCTTGAAATGGATCCATACTAGTCTCCCTTTATTTATTTATCAGCACAAATACTACATACATACATACATACATACATACATACATACATACATACATACATACATACATGAAATAAGCCATGGCCTCAGCAGCATCTGTTCAGCACATCTTCTCCATGAGAGCTTGGAAAATCCAAACTGATCCCAAATCCTCCCTTCAAAACTTCACTTGTTTCAAAACAGCAAAAGGGGGGGGGGGAGACCATAAAGAAATTTCCCATCTAGTAGAGCAGTCGGTGTTTACCATGGCCAACAAATGCACAAAGAAGTCCACTTGACTCCCAGTAGGTGGTCTTCAGAGGCAATGATGCTGTCACGGAGCAACAAGAGTTACCAGTCCCCATGATTAACATCAATTGATCCAACAATTTTTCTCAAACCAACCAAGCTGGTAGCCAGCACCACATTGTCAAGAATAAATACCAACCTCTCCAGAGCCACAAACACCATTTCTAATATTCATCTTAGGAGGAAAATGATAATAACCTACATTACCGATTACTGTATTCTAAATGAAACATTATGCATGGGTGGACATTTTCCACCAAAGAGGTAACAGTAATCTTTTTCAGCTGGAATCATACTTTTAAAATTAATAATTAATTACCATCCCCGATCAGGATTCAAAACTAAAAATCAGTGGTTGATCACCATATTACTGTTATCATTTTCATCTATGGACTGAAATCTAAATTGCTAGAGATGTAATTATTAGGGAGATTAAGTAAATCAAAAGGATTAACTTTAATGGTTAATCCTGATAAAGGGAAAGGTTCCCCTCACACATATGTAGAGTAGTTTCCTACTCTAGGGGGTGGTGCTAATCTCTTCTACAAAGCCGAAGAACTTGTCCGAAGATCACTGTTTGAAGACAGTGGTCATGTGGTCATGTAGCCAGCATGACTAAACGGCGAAGGCGCACGGAGCACTGATACCTTCCCACCAAAGTGGTTTCTATTTTCTACTTGCATTTTTACATGCTTTTGAACTGCTAGGTTGGCAGATGCTGGGACAAGTAATGGGAACTCACTCCATTATGCGGTGCTAGGGATTTGAACCGCCGAACTGCCAACCTTTCTGATCAACAAGCTCAGTGTCTTAGCCACTAAGCCACCACATCCCTTCAAGTGCTGGTATGGGGGACTCATTTTCAAGGGGTGAGCTTTGGAAGTTGTCCAGAGGACTGGGGGAGGGGGGGGACCTACTGCAGCATTTCAATCTTCCAAAAGATTTCTCTAAGCTAAACCACCATGGGACAGAATAAATGCATCTGGGAAATCTACATCTTGATTAAAGCAATAAAGATCCTCTTTTAGATGAATCCAATTCCTGGAGACTTTGTAGACCTCTTTGTGTCATGTGTGATTTTCCATTTCCATTCTACCTAAAGTCCTGAGATTTTTATAGTGGCCTTCCCTGCACACCATTCAAAATAACATTTTTTTAAAAAAGCTAAGAACGAGACAAAAAGACCCAAACACATCCTCTTCAGCATTCAGTACCCAGATAAGCAGGGATTAATACCAGATCAACAATCAAGAAGAAAACAATAACCAAATAAAGAAACTATCGGAGGAAAACCACATCTCCATCAACACTGGCAGGGCAAGCTACTGTATATAAACAGAGCACAAACTCCATACTACCTATCATTGATGACGTTACCTAGTTGGATAAAGAAACGTCCACAAGAAAGCAATGAAGCTCAGGGACCACCAAGGATCCCACAGCTCAACTCTGAGCTAGAGATATGCTCTTCTATTGGTCTTCCATCCACCTATTAACCAAGCCATACTAAATTTAGCATTTTGCATCCGACCAGAATTGGCTAGATCCTGCCAACTTGTGAGTCTTCAGAAGTTTCTAAATCTCCCTGAATTCAGGATTTTTCTTTTTAGTGTGTCTTAAAATTGCTCAGGAAAGACACTCAGCAATGCACAGCATGTCATTTTACACAATGCAAAAGTTTTATTTAAAAAAAAATACTTTTAATTGAAGATAACCAATTAGAGGGTAATCTCTTTTTTTTAACTTACATTTTAATAAAAAGGAAGGGAAAACTCAAGCATTATCCTGCTTTGAATTCAGTGTAGGACATTCCAAAGTAAATGTTTGACAGCACATCAAGGGAGAAGTTTTTGACATTGATCCTAGATAAAAGAATGTGGGTGCTGCACAAGGTTTTTTTAGCCTGTGAAATTCAGAAAGATGATGCTGTTTTATGCGTATTTACTCACATGTACATTCCAATGACTTTAAAGAAGCCTTCTCAAATAAAACTGCAGCCTTAATAAAGTAGCCTATTTAAGGAACATAGCTAATTAAAAAACAAAACACATTGTTATCTCAACTAGCTATTATTCAAGATTTCTTCCCTTATAATAGCCATCTTTAACCCTATGGTCATTATGTAAAGAATCAACCTTTCCTGACTCAGGCAATGAATTTTAAGATAATTTACCAATCACTAACGATGATATTTTCCCAGGTTAATCAGTCAATACAAAGCACCGTCTTCATTAAATACATTAAATCCTAGCACACCGCCTGATTTGCTGTAACATTTATGTTCATTTGCCAAATAACTGATTAATTGGCTAAAAGGTAGGCAATTAATTTACCATAAAATGGATTAATCAGTGAATAGTCTTTATAAATGCAAACTTGGAGAACCCTCAAATGGATAAGTGGTGCCTAATCTTGGATTCCAACTATGCATAACCATTACAACTGGGTGTATCTAGCTTAATGAAAAGAAGGACTAGGGGTGAGATGATAGCAGTGTTCCAATATCTCAGGAGCTGCCACAAAGAAGAGGGAGTCAAGCTACTCTCCAAAGCACCTGAGGGTAGGACAAGAAGCAATGGGTGGAAATTAATCAAGGAGAGAAGCAACTTAGAACTAAGGAGAAATTTCCTCACAGTTAGAACAATTCATCAGTGGAACAACTTGCCTTAGAAGATGTGAATGCTCCAACACTGGATGTTTTTAAGATGTTGGATAACCATTTGTCTGAAGTATTATAGGGTTTGCTGCCTAGGCAGGGGGTTGGACTAGAAGCCCTCCAAGGTCCCTTCCAACTCTGTTATTCTATTCTATTCTATTCTATTCTATTCTAAGATAAGACTCTGTAAAAGAGACTTTGAATGCCATTGAATTGCATCAAATTATTATGGTGGGTCACCCAGTCAACCAGTTGTTTAGTCCAAATTTGGCGTTTTCATCTACACATCGAGTCCTTCCCAAGATCTTGGGAGAGGCAGATAATGAGGGTGGAGGTTTGTTCACTGAGCTTGTGGGTTGGTTTCTGAATGTTTCATTACCAGGCTAGGTAACATCTTCAGTGCAGTTTAGGGGATGTCAGTGTCAGTGTTCTTCTGCTTGTAAGGGCTTTGTGTGGTCAGTAGGTCTGTGATGGGGAGGTCACATCAGGTGAGGATCACATCAAGTGAGAGTCTTGTGATGGGTCTTGTGATGGGTAGGTCATATCAAGTGAGGATCATTGGGAAATGAAGTACTTGTTGGGGAGATTATGCTGGGAGGATATGAGCCAAAGTGGCACAGTGGTTAGGATGCAGTACTGCAGGCTACTTCTGCCGAATGCCTGCAATTTGGCAGTTCAAATCTCACCAGGCTCAAGGTGGACTCAGCGCTTCCATCCTTCCGAGGTGAATAAAATGAAGACCCAGGTTTTTGGGGGCAATAGGCTCTGTAAATCGCTTAGAGAGGGCTGTAAAAGCACAATGAAGCGGTATATAAGTGCTATTGCTATTGCTGCGATTGTGTGGGTTGGTTAAGGGAGGGTGTTGTGGCTGGTTAGCTGTGCCATTGTTTTGAGTTTTGAATTTTGGGGGTTCATAGGCTGGTTGTAGAACAACATGTCTATTGATGAAATTGCTCGGGGAATGCCAGGCTTTGATAAACTCATGTACGTGACAGGTGGTAGCACGGCTGTGGATTCCAGTTTTGCTCCAATCAAATTGGTGCTGATCGGTATCAGTGTGGCACTGCAGAGTAGAGGGTAGAGATTAGGGAACGTGGAGATCGTGCCAGCTGGTGTTCATGGATTCTGGTTTTTCATTGATGTGATGTCAATAGGCAGATATTGTTGTTTTCCAGAGATAGAAAAGCAGATATCCACTCATTAGGAGGCGTGGCAAAAGCATGCCAAGTCACCCACTCTTGTTTCCTTGGAGGTGAGCATGGGTAGCACCAAGGCCTAAGTGTTATTCCTATACCAGAGCAAATCGAAGGGAAAGCAACCATCTGGAATAAAGCCCTTTCTTGGGTTCCCTAACAGGTTCTTATACACCCATTCACAGATTTCCATTTCCTATTTCCTACTGGTGTCAGCATTAAAGCCTTACATGCACAATTCTCAGTGGACTGTTGTTGTGGGGGAGGCATCTTAATAGTCTCATTGTAACTCAATCCCCTTGGCAATCACCTCTCAAGCTTCCTATTTGAAGAAGTGCTTTGTGATGCCCAGTCAGCCTGCACATCTCTGCACATCATTCCCACTAACAGCAGGCAGCTCTTTCCCTGAGCGCTCCCCCCCTCTCTCTCCCCATGTTATATTGCATCCTTATCCCTTCTCATTTCTGATCTCATGAATTGGTTTCTCCTTCTCTTCTCTACATTACACGTTTTTTTAAAAAAAATATTTATTTATTTCCATGCGTGGAATGTGGACTCTCTCTTTCAAAGACCGCCCTTCGTCTGAAACCGAATAGATAATATCCTGGTTTCTTAGCCAGATAGATAGTATCATCTCAAGATTAAAAACACCATGAGATCCTTGAGGTGTTGCTATCTACCTTTTGATAGATCCCACTCTAATTCTCAATGGATGAGTGTTGACATTGGAATTTCGCAGTTTAAAGTAGCAACATTAACCATACTCCAATAGCGTACCAAACCATATTGTGCTAAGAGTCATTATGATTGCATTGCACTTGTGTAGGGAGCACCGGGTTGAAAGGATTAGTTGGTGACATCACCATTGCGTGGGGGACATCCATTTGGGGGGCAGGGGATGTCCTTTCATGTCCCTGGCAGAAGCTGAAGCGAAGGAAGGAGCTCACCTCATGCCCCACAGCAGCACTCAGATCTCAAATGTGGGACTGCTAACCTCCAATCCAGTGTCTTAACCACAAGAGCCACCTGGCTCCCTAAGTCATTACCATGATAGAAAACTACAATAGATTTATATAGATAAAAGTAAGTGTGTGTGTGTGTGTGTGTGTGTGTGTGTGTTCCAACATAATTTTGGAACGCCTTGAGCAATTTCAACCAAACTTGGTACACAGATGACTTACTCTCTGGAAACTAATACTGTAGAGGTAAGACACCCCTAACACCTTTCAGGGGGATGTATGTGTGTGTGTGTGTGTTCCAGCATAACTCTGGAATGCCTGGGCTGCTGAAGTGAAAAGGAATGAATTAAATCTATAGTGTCAAATCACAGTACTTTTGACAGTGATCGCGTGCATTTTGGGTTCAGGTTCTGTTAAGATACAGCCTGTTATGCCTTAAAATGGCTTTTGCTGGACAGCACGGTGGAGTTGCCACGGTAATGGCTTCACAGTACTCCACAAGGGGGCTCCCTCTGGTAAGGGGTTCTTAAAAAACAACAGCAAGGGGGCTTCCTCTGGTAAAGGGGATTGATATGACCCTATAAATATAATTCATTCCTCTTCCTGTCTAATGCAGGATTAGGATAAATAAATACCCAGGCAACGCCCGGTTATCAGCTAATATTTAAATAAAATAACTCACTGGCCATTGATGACTCCATCTGGATTCAGCATGGGAATAATTTTGAAGATGAAGCATTGCCGCAGGAGATCAGCAAGTGGATCATTACTGAGCAGGAACTCCAGAGTCCCCTTCATAACCCAGCTGGAATTGCTCTCACCAGGGTGAACCCGTGCCGTGAGTACGACATAAGGACGGTCACCTAAAGAAAGAAAACATACCCTTTTATGCCAATAGAAGAGAATATTTGTAACACAGGATTGAAACATGGGGTCCTTCGGGGTGTCTGAGTTGATTGTTGTCTTGCAGACATTTTATTACCCTACTGGTGACATCAGCAGTCCCAGAAGGGAATGGGGTTTGCTCTTGGTTTATATACAAGTGGCTTGCCCTGTCATACTTTGTGTAATTTTTCCCCCTCTGCATATTTAAAGGTAAAGCTTCCCCTCGCACATATGTGCTAGTCGTTCCTGATTCTAGGGAGCGGTGCTTATCTCCGTTTCAAAGCCAAAGAGCCAGTGCTGTCTGAAGACATCTCTGTGGTCATGTGGCCAGCATGAGATGGGATTAGACAGGATTTCTAATGTTGAATTTTCCCCCTTACTAGAGGGCGCCCTCTTGTGGAGTACTTGAAGTTGTTACCATGGCAACTCACTGTGCTGTACAGTAGAATCCATTTTATGGCAATACGGTAGAAGTCGCTTTAAGGTACAACAGGTTGCATCTTAACAGAGCACCCACACCCCGAGGGGTGTTAGGGGTATCTTACCCCCATAGTATTTATTTTCAGAGAGTAAGTCATCTGTGTAATAAGTTTGGTTGAAAACCACACACAGAACCAGATAGATAGATGATAGATAGATAGATAGATAGATAGATAGATAGATAGATAGATAGATAGATGATAGATAGATAGATAGATAGATAGATAGATAGATAGATAATGATGATAGATAGATAGATGATAGATAGATAGATAGATAGATGATAGATAGATAGATAGATAGATAGATAGATAGATAGATAGATAGATAGATGATAGATGATAGATAGATGATAGATAGATGATAGATAGATAGATAGATAGATAGATAGATAGATAGATAGATAGATGATAGATAGATAGATAGATAGATAGATAGATAGATAGATAGATAGATGATAGATAGATAGATGATAGATAGATAGATAGATAGTTCAAAGTATGTCTTTTGTTTTGTCTTATCATGACTGCTCTTATATGGACTAGAAATAACAGTTTTGACTTGGTCTTTTTTACATGTAGAAACAGGTCCTTCTTCAACCTGATGCCCCTCAGAGTCATTGCTACACAATGCTCAGCCAATCTAGTCATCCCTAACGTGACTGAGAATGTGGTGGTCTAACTTATCCAGACACCATCAACTTGAGAAATTCATCCTTTTGGGTAAGAATGAACCATATCAATTCCTCCTACAGGGTAGAATGGCATTTTTTGAATGTTCATCATTTTTTCCCCCTCTTAAACTCTGCAAAAAGAAAAGTAACTGCAAGTTTTAAAGGAATGGGTCCATCATTCAAGAAATGCAATCTCTGAAGCAAGTTGAAATGGAAACAAAATAGCCCTCATAAAGCCATCATAAAAAACAATGATAAGAAAAATGGGTAATTGTCATCACAGCAGAAAATCCATTTTTTCCGCTTGCTAAAGTTTTTGTTCGTGCTCTTTTTATTTCCTTCCTTCCATGGGCATTCAAAAAACTAGGGTGTCAGGTTTGAAATGGCACAAACCGTATTATCCCAAAGATTCTCCCCACTCCCCCAATTTAGATATCTGGGTGACAGTTTTCACTGTTTTAACTAGACACACACACACACATACACACACACATTATTTTACAAATAATTCAAGGCAGCAAACTTATCCAACACACCTTCTTCCTCCTAATTTTCCCACAACAACTGTTGTGTGAATTGGACTGAAAGAGAGTGACTTGGCCCAAGTTACCCAGCAGCTTTCATGACTATGGCAGAACTAGAGCTCACCATCTTCACCCAAGCTGGCTGTCATGGCTAAGAGAAGGACTAGAACTCACCATCTCCTGGTGATTGGCCCAAAGTCACCCAAACTGGGTTTCATGGCTAAGGCAGAACTAGAACTCACCATCTCCTGGTGATCGGCCCAAAGTCACCCAGTTGGCTTTCATGGCTAAGACAGGACTAGAACTCACCATCTCCTGGTGATTGGCCCAAAGTCACCCAAGCTGGCTTTCATGGCTAAGGCAGAACTAGAACTCACCATCTCCTGGTGATCGGCCCAAAGTCACCCAAGCTGGCTTTCATGGCTAAGGCAGAACTAGAACTCACCATCTCCTGGTGATTGGCCCAAAGTCACCCAAGCTGGCTTTCATGACTAAGGCAGAACTAGAACTCATGGTTTCCCCCCTTTTTTTAGCCCGGTACCTTAACACTAGAGCAAACTGGTTAAAAGACTTCTCTGGAGTGACTGTTAGAACTTATAAAAACCAGCAAGACTTCAGTAACTCCAATCCCTCACTAAGAAGTTTATGTACATCCTTGTTCTTATTTACTGTCTCATTTTAAACATCATTACGCTGCACTGCAAACATAATCCCAGGCTCTCTCTTGTTCAGATAATGAGCAGCCACTTCTGATTCCAAATCCTTTTCAAGGTTTGCCAATAATAAAGGGAAGAGAATGAAATATCTTCTTTCTGAAAATGACGTGCATTGACAATCTTGATCCGTAGCTGGCAGCCTCTCTGACAATTATATGATTTGATGGGTGACACTCCGAGAGAGATCGCTTTCCTTCAGTGGAAAAACAGCAATTGATAGCACCAGCCTGCTTTCAATACTGTATTTTTTTTTAAAATGCTTAGCCAGATCACTACCGAGAGATGAAAAGCTATGTTTAGTTGCTTCAAAAGGCTTAGATGTAGCCAAGGACAATGCAAGAAATGTAGAGGCAGTCCTCAACTTCCAACAGTCCTTTTAGTGGCCGGCATTGGGAAAAGTGACTTAGGATCATATTTCACACTTACGACCATTGCAGTACCCCCATGGTCACATGATCAAAAGTCAGAGGCTTGGCAACTGGTTCATGTTTACGACGGTTGCAATGTGTCTAAAGGTCATTATCCTGGGATGATAGTGCATGGCTCATTTTTATTCTGTAGGTACCCCTTCTTTCAAGTCGTACTTACTAAGCATTACCTTAAATTAATTTTGCCCTCTTGGGCAGAATTTTTTCCAATGGTGTTTTTGCTCAAAAGCACCAGTGGGTTGATCTATGGTCAAAGCAGAGACATAACCTGTCTACTATAGTGGCTGTGGGGTGTAGTAGCAATAGCCATAGCACTTAGATTTATATACCACTTTACAGTACTTTACAGCCCCCTCTAAGCATTTTACAGAGTCAGCCTATTGCCCCCAATAATCTGGGTCCTCGTTTTACCCACCTCAGACGGATGGAAGATTGAGTCAACCTTATGGCTGGTGAGACTGCCAAATTGCAGGCAGCGGAAGTAGCCTGCATCTAACCACTGCACCATCATGGCTCATGAAAGCCCCCCCCCCAAAAAATAGATGTTCCCCCGGGCAACGGTGATGTCACCAATTAATCCTTTCAACCCGGTGCTCCCAACACGAGTGCAATGCAATCGTAATGACTCTTAGCAAGCAAGCTTGAAGTTCTAAGTAATAGTATCAATAGCATTAGTATAATAATTCGACGCTCCTAATTAAAAGGAGAGAGATGCGGTGGCTAAGATGCTGAGCTTGTCGATAAGGTGGTCAGCAGTTCAGCAGTTCAAATCCCTGGCACCACGTAACGGCATGAGCTCATGTTACTTGTCCCTGCTTCTGCCAACCTAGCAGTTCAAAAGCACGTAAAAATGCAACTAGAAAAATAGGGACCACTTTGGTGGGAAGGTAACAGCGTTCCGTGCACCTTTGTCGTTTAGTCATGCCAGCCACATGGCCATAGAGACATCTTCGGACAGCGCTGGCTCTTCGGCTTTGAGCACTGCCCCCTGGCGTCGGGAACGACTAGCACACTTGTGCGGGGGAAACTTTATATTTACCTTTAATTAAAAGAAGTTGAGATGCATATTTCCTACTTCCTAGTTCCAATGCCATTGATTGCTGGCCGCTCTATTTTTTCCTCCCTTCCTGTTTTTCTGCTTTGCTTTGTTTTTCCTACCGTCATGATTTAGGGCCAGTCTCTGTTCTTATTGCTTGAATGAAACTTATAGGGCTACACACTCATGGCTAGGAATTGCACTCATGAGAGCCCTAATGGACAACAGCTATAAATAGCACAAGGCCAGATAGAGCACATCGCCTTTTCCTTGTTCCCATTCTCTCTAATAACCAATGACTACAGCTGTTAACCATTCTGATCTATTCTCCCCATTCGATAAAGCATAGCAACAGATTATCGTCTTCATTTCTGATTTAAGGGATGAGCGCTAGCAATCCACCAATAACTTGCCAATAATACTGCAACATCTGAGCCTGTGTTTTGCACAAGTTAAAGAACAGAGGAGACAAATAGAACAGAAGTGTGAAGTTTCCCATAGGGTAACAAGCTCTGTTCTGCTGGAGTAAATTCAAACATTATCCCATCCATAGGCTAAGTGGTTCTTCCCATTTCAAGAATCCCATGTTGCAAGTTACTTTCTCCCTGCCCCAAGACCAGGGATCGGCAACCTTAAACATTCAAAGAGCCACAAAGCTCCTAACCGAAAGCCCCCTATTCAATTCTGGAGCCAACCGGAAGTCCGGTTCCCCCACAATAGAGTATCCTTCTAGCGTGGCATCCTTTTTCCTCTGCTGACCGGAAGTCCGGTTCCCCCACGATAGAGTATCCTCCTAGCATGGCATCCTTTTTCCTCTACCTGTCCTAACCAAAAGTCCTAACCCTATCAATTGCTGAGCCGACCAGCAAGAAGGAGCCGCAGCAGAGGGATGAAAGAACCACATGCAGCTCCAGAGCCATGGGTTGCTCACCCCTGCCCTATAGTGTAATTAATTTGCTGGAACTGATTTTTTTTTTTTTTTGGAAGGATGCAATACCCCTCTCATCAAAACAGGAAAATGCTAAGTTACGTTGCTGTTTTCATTCCCTTTCCAAATCCTTAGTATTTTCTAGGTTTTGATAGAAGGGTGGAATGGAATACATCTATACCCTACTATTACACAGCACCCCTATCATACTTATGTATGTATCAGTGCATCATGTGCAACTTCCACAGGCTTCAACAGTGCATGATTACTCCTGTTGATCAATATGGCTTAAGTGGTGGTGCCCCTAATTTACAGCTGTCTAAAGTGTTCGTCAGCTCCTCCCTCGGCATTTGCAAGATTCTCAGCATCTTTATTTACATGAATTGCTCGGAGCTCTTGATGACTCCTGGTAGCGCAGTTAATTGTAGTGATGGGAGATCGGAGCCCAAGGCTTCCTTGGGAAAGATGTCCAACTGCAGAGATGAGCTGGGGTGATAAAGAGCCCTGAAAGAGTCAAGAAGAGAGGAGGGAGAAAACTCCCCTGATCACTTTCTGACAAACGGGATGTTCAATGACAACCCCTCCACCAAGGCAGCTGTTCTGCAAACAGGCCGACCTAATCAATGCAGCCATATTGCAACAGGAGCACCTCTCCCCCAACATGGGCTCATAATATAAACTTGACAGAGTTGGAAGGAACCTTGGATATCATCTAGTTACAGGAGACCTATATTATTTCTGATAGACAGCTATCCAGTCTCTTCTTAAAAGCCTCCAATGTTGGGACACCATCAATTTCGGAAGGCAATTTGTCCCACTGGTTCATTGCTCTTACTGTTAGGAATTTGCTTCTTAGTTCTTCAATTGCTTCTCTCCTTGGTTGTTGTTGATAGTTGAGAAGTCATGTCCGACCCATCATGACCCCCATGGACAACATTCCTCCAGGCCTTCCTGTCTTCTACCATCCTCTAGAGCAGTGTTTTTCAACCTTGGCGACTTTAAGTCCTGTGGACTTCAACTCCCAGAATTCCCCAGCCAGCTATGCTGGCTGGGGGATTCTGGGAGTTGAAGTCTACAGGACTTAAAGTCGCCAAGGTTGAAAAACACTGCTCTAGAGTACATTTAAGCTCACACCTACTGCTTCGGTGACTCCATCCAGCCACCTCCTTCTCTGTCGTCCCCTTCTTCTTTTGCTCTCCGTCTTTCCCAGCATTAGGCTCTTCTCCAGTAAATCCTTCCTTCTCATTAGCTGGCCAAAGTATTTGAGTTTCATCTTCAGGATCTGGCCTTCTAAGGAGCAGTCAGGGTTGATCTCCTCTAGGACTGACCAGTTGGATTGCCTTGCAGTCCAAGGGACTTGCAGGAGTCTTCTCCAGCACCAGAGTTCAAAGGCTTCCATTCTTTGGCACTCAGCCTTTCTTACGGTCCAACTTTCACAGCCATTGAAATATCCTTGGTTAGTTTCCAACCGCTGTTTCTTGCCCTGCCTACAGGTGCTTTGGTAAATAAGTTGGCCCCCTCTTCTTTGTGGCAGCTTTTCAAGTATTGGAAACTGTTATCATGTCATCATGCTACCATGATTTGCTTTTCCCCCCCTCCCCCCCCCAAAGAGAGTGGATTCCTAAATGGATGAGAACCCTGTCTGGTCCTTCAAAAGGCGTAACATCCTACACAAGGTTTGACAGCAGGTAGAGGTCCTTGAAGGATCTCCACGAAGATCAACTCTTTAAAATTATTTGGTGACTGTGTCACGCAGAGCTCTTATTGGATTCTGGGGAAGTTGCCAAAGAGCTCAGGTTGGCCATTTATCTCTACAGAAACCTCATGTGGCACATAACCTTCTCAGAGAACGTAAATAATGAAAAGGGGAAAGCGGAGGAACCATTTTTTTCTGCTACATAAACCCTCGTCCTACGTATCGCGTCTTGTTACACTGCACTGCATTCTGACATGCTCAAATGGAATGCAGCAATGCTAACAGAGGCCAGTTGTGGATGGAGGGCACGGGAGGGGGAGAAGGGTGGGCATCTCAGTTTCTGGCTTTTTCCCTGATTGAAAAGAGAAGCGAATAAAATCTAACATGGACAGGATTGATCCTTAGAGGCCAGAGGAGCTGGCAGCAGATTAGGACAGTGAGGAGGTTGAGAAGGAACATGGGCCAGTCCTGGAGTCTAGGGAAGACTCTGATGAGGGCTCTGGGTCACAGGCAGAGAGGGGGCCAGAGCCCGAGCCAGAGATGATGAATGCTCCCTCCCAGAGGAAATAAAAGAGGAGTGAAAGGAGAGAGGAGTTTGCAGGAGACAATTAGTTTGATTAATTGACTCGTGACTCTCTGAGATTCCTTGCCAGGTTTTGCAGATATCGGCCTGTCAGCTCTCCAAGCCAGATAAGGTCTGTGACTGTAAATCCTCCCTTGAAAGACTTTGCTATATGTTAATGAGCAGAATTCACAGTAAATTAATAAAAGGGGTTTTTGTTGGGACCAGGAGTTTGCTTCATGCTCTTGGGAAGCCTAGGTCAGAATGCACACATAATAAGCACACTGGAGTTGGGCAGCTAATATATTGAGACACATAATAAACATATATTCGGATTAGCCAAGGTTCTCTGGAACCTGTGTGAGAAAGGCATTTCCAATCCTGCTTGTTTTTCTGACTATAAGTGCTAAGTTAAACTGTAAATTTCAGAAACTAGCTTTTACCCCCCAAAATTATGTTATTTCCTCTTATATGCAGTAGAATGGGATTAATAATGCCTGAAGTGGTAGCATAGCATTTGTTAGGAAGATAAGCAGCAAACACTGCTTTGAATGCTCTTCTAAATGGAGAGCCTACCTCCTTTTCCTCATAGGCAGGATTTAGACTTTAAAATTATTTAATGTAGAATTTGAAATTCCTTACTGTGGCTCAACTTTGATCAGGACAATTCAAGATCACAGAAGGGACAGTTTAAGAGCATTTCTGAACTGGAAAACTTTACTCAGATAATCTGGTAAATTAAATAAGGAGAGAGGAAAAATTAGAAGGGAATCAGATCAACGTCTCAACAAGCCACAACTGTATTTTGCTATGCCAATGGGAAGAGAGATACTTTAGAACTGTTTCTCAAAGCAAGAGAGATGGGAAAGCCTAGATCATCGCCCAAGGTTAAATACAGTCAATGGTAAACTTTTCAAAAATGGTGAAATGCTGCCCTTTATTTTAAAAAGTGAAAGATTATTTTTCAAGAAATGAAGTGAGACACTTTATTGCCACTTGGAAAATGGCTATCACTCACTTATATGGTTTTCATTTTTAAAAGTGGCATTTAAAAAAAAATACAAATCACTGTTGCCCTCAAGATTCAGAGAAGGAGGTAGCCCATTACATGGAATGTTGATGTCTTACTCCTGCCTCACCTGAGTGAGTGCACTGGCATCTGGCCATCATTAGAAATGGTGCTGTGTGAGATGAACCATGGAGAACTAGTTTGACCTAGTGATTAAGGCATCAAGGTAGAAACTAGGAGACTGTGAGTTCTGGTCCTGTAAAACTGCCACCAAAGAGGTTTTCATAGAGTTCTTCATAAAAGAGGGTCTAGACCAGTGTTTCTCAAACTTGGCGACTTTAAGTCCTGTGGACTTCAACTCCCAGAATTCCCCAGCAGCTGGCTGGGGAATTCTGGGAGTTGAAGTCCACAGGACTTAAAGTCGCCAAGTTTGAGAAACACTGGTCTAGACAAATGTCAACCTTTCAAGTCAACCTTATGATTTCATGGGCACATCCAGACTTGGAATTTCTTGTAGGATATTAAACACATTCAACCCTCATTAGGTTCCTATCATCTAGGATGCTTCTTCAACTTTCCAATCTAGCCCAGAACCCTGGAATTTCCTGTAGAATATTAAACACATCCAACCTTGCTTAGCTGCCTATTATCTAGGATGCTTCTTCAACTTTCCAATCTAGCCTAGAACTCCAGAATTTCTTGTAGAATATTAAACACATCCAACCGTGCTTAGCTGCCTATCAACTAGGATGCTTCTTCAACTTCCCAATCTAGCCCAGAACCCTGGAATTTCCTGTAGAATATTAAACACATCCAACCGTGCTTAGCTTCCAGGACCAGACAAGATTGACCAGAAGCTGCAACCTGCTGAGTGTATTTTTAAATTCAATATTCCTTTCCTTTCATCACAAACTTTCAAGGGCTTCTGACTTCTTCCTCTGACAGTTTTCATCCATGCTTTCTCTCTCCTTCCTAATCCTGCTTCAAAGCATCTATGTACAGACACAGTTTTTGGATACAGCATCCTGGGGGTGGGAGAAGCAAAAAAAAAAAAAAACCTCTTCCTTGTTTCAACCTTACACTATATATATATATATATATATATATATATATATATATATATATATATATATATATGTGTGTGTGTGTGTGTGTGTGTGTGTGTGTGTGTGTGTGTGTGTGTGTTGTAATTGTACTGATAAATAAATAAAGGGAGACTAGGATAGATCTATTTCGAGCTAATTAGCTCTCATCAGCTAGCCATACCCTTACTGGGATTATATATATATATATATATATATATATATATATATATATATATATATATATATATATATATATATATATATATATATATATATATATATATATATATATATATATATATATATATATATATATATATATATATATATATATATATATATATATATATATATATATATATATATAGTGATGAGAGCTAATTAGCTCGAAATAGATCTATACTAGTCTCCCTTTATTTATTTATCAGTACAAGTATAACATTATATATATATAGTGCCTCTATATAATACACACCAAAACCTTTGCTAGTGTTGCACAGAGTAAATAAGAGCATTACAAATGTTAAATTGCTTTTTGCCCATGAACTGCCTTGTTCTCCATTTTCATATCCTAGTGGGGTTGTTTCATGAGCTGCGTTGCCTGGCAACCTCCTTTTGTGCTACCATGGTATGAATGGACTAATCTTTTGAAAGAGAAAGGATCTGAAAAGACCAGGCCACAAAGAGAAGAGTTCCAGACATTGGGACATGATGCCTTTGCTCACTGTTAAGTGCATGACCCAAGAGAGTTGGTGATTTCATATAAAGGCCCAGTTACTAGCACAATAAAAGCAATGGTTGATGTAACATTGGGCACGGACCTGTACAAGGAAGCTGCAGAAAGTTTCAATCTTATCTAACCAGTATTTGAGAGGCTGCCACAAAGAGGAGGGGTCAATTTATTTTCCAAGCACTAGAGGGCAAGAAAAGAAACAAGGGATGGAAACTAATCAAGGAGAGAAGCAACCTGGAGTTAAGAAGAAACTTCCCTACTGTGAGGACAATTAACAAGTAGAACAGCTTGCCTCCATAAGTTGTAGGTGCTTCATCACCGGAGGCTTTTAAGAAGAAACTGCTTGTCTGAAATGGTATAGGATCTCCTGCTTGAGCATGGGGCTGGACTAGAAGACCTCCAAGGTCCCTTCCAGCTCTATTCTGATTCTAATCTACAATATTCTGAAGCAACTGTCACCCACATATCTTGGCATATTTGCACTGTTATGAAGCACAACCTCATCTATTTTGAGGAAGGTTAGGAATTAGAAACAAGACATATTAAGGCAACTGGGTGGGCAAGACTAATAAACAGAAAATGAGCAAACGGTTATTAATCTAGAAATCATCAGGACTCTGAAAGAGAAACGTTTAAAGCCAAGTATTCAAAGCACCACCCAAGTTTCCGCTGGTGCCCGCAAACAGGCTACAGCCAAAGTTTTGACTCCTGAGCAAGCCCTTGTTATGAGCTGGCCTTTCATCATTGAGAATCCATTGTCTAGATCATAGTGGAATGAAACTGAATGAATGAGCAAGTGTAGAAAATCACAAGGTACAGAAGGCTTCTTACTAATAGGGACCTTAGTCATCATCTCAAAGTTTGGGCCTGGCCTCCTGTTCTGACCGAGGCTTCCTGATACAGCAAAAAGGACACGTTTAGTCCCCAAAAATGTTTGCACGCCGGTAATGCCAGTAGCAACCCGCCCCTGGGTAAGAACCCAAAAGAGGTGGCATTCAGCAGGTTCTGACCAGTTCTGGAGAACCTGTAGTGGAAATTTTGAATAGTTCGGAGAACCGGTAAATACCAACTCTGGCTGCCCCCCCCCCCCCCAATCTATTCTCTGCCTTCCGATTCCCAGCTGATCAGGAGGAAATGGGGATTTTGCAATAACCTTCCCCTGGAGTGCGGATGGAGTGGAGATTTTACAGTATCCTTCCCCTGCCACGCCCACCAAGCCAAGCCCACCATGCCATACCACGCCCACCAAGCCACACCCACAGAACTGGTAGTAAAAAAAAATTGAATCCCATCACTGGATCCCATGCCTGAATAGGAGTCTAGATGGATTCCATCCATATCCTCCTTTTTTTCTCAAGTTGATGTCTCCACCCATTTAGACTCAATGATGGTAGTTCTCAGCCTGAAGTTAGGTGAGACAAAACACTAATAACTCAACTTCCAGATCTCACTGGAACTGAGAAGAGAAGACAACGGATGGTACCATCCCACTTGCAATGCTGTTGTTATTTCCTAACACCAAAGTCATTCTTGTAAATGCAGACAAGGCTAAATTGGAGTCAAAACGGCAGAAATATCCATCATGTACCATTGCCATAGTATCTATTTCAAAGCCTGAATTTATTCTGAAGCAGGAGGCAATTTGAGTTCCTCTTAAGTATTTTGTGTTGATTGCTGACTTTCTTCTATATGTTTTGAAAATAGGGTCTGGGATAGGTGCATCACATAACTTCTATAAATTGCTTTGCAGAGTGTAGGTAGGTTTCTGAGGAGAAAATGGTTTGAGAAACTCATATCTTGGGATGAGCCTTACTAGCAGATAATTAAATGAAGTTATGGCCTTTTCACACCATTTTACGTTACCAGAGCAAAATAGGACAATGGCAGCCTTCCCAATCTAAGGTTTCTTCTGCTTTGATTTGAGCAGAGACTGAAAGTATTTTCCGATATCATTTTTGTTACATATGAGCCGCGGTGGTGCAGTGGTTAGAGTGCAGTACTGCAGGCTACTTCTGCCGGCTGACTGCAATTTGACAATCTCACCAGGCTGTCACAAGTTTGACTCAGATTGTTGAGGGCAATATGCTGACTCTATAAAATGCTTAGAAAGGGCTGTAAAGCACTGTGAAGTGGCATATAAGTCTAAGTGCTATTGCTATTGCTATCACCTCTTGCATGGTTGAGAGGTTCATGCAAAGTTGGGGGCTTTTTTCTAGGATATGTGTTAATTTCCAGGGTGAGATAACATATTATATTAGGTATATATTAAGTGGTATATAAGTCTAAGTGCTATTGCTACTGTTATTTATTCTCTGTATTCAATATATCATTCAAAAAGTGAAGTTGTTCAGCTTTAACCATTTAAACAAAGGTGATTTTTTTTTTTAACTTGGAAGAGAATTGGGTTCTTGTCAAACCCATTCAGTTCCATCATCCATGCTGCCACTGAATCTCTGTGGACCGTTGTCAGTTCAAGATTTAAATAGACTATCCACAAAGGACTCAGTCTCTCTTGGACCTGTTCTGGCAGACAGGACTCTTAAACTCGACAGGTAGTCCGTGAGCATCTTCAAGTGTCAGCTTGCAATGACTCCTCCAAACACACTTAATATTTTGATTGGGCTCTTACTCGGAAGGTGGACGAAGTGTGCTGAGATGCCTGGGTTTTTCTCTCTCCATCATGCTTTCTCTGGGAGTTTGTATGTGAGTCAGGAAGTGTAGCAGTTAAGGTGTTATGACTGGGATAATTTAAGTCCATCTTCAACCTTCACTTGCGGAGCAATTCTCAGCCCAAATTAATTAATTGTTGTTAGTTGTGAAGTCATGTCCAATCCATCGCGACCCCATGGACAACGTCCCCTTCAGGCCTTCCTGTCCTCTACTATCCTCTGGAGTCCATTTAAACTGACGCCTACTGTTTCTGTGACTCCATCCAGCCTCCTCATTTTATGTCATCTCCTTCTTTTGCCCTCCATCGTTCCCAGCATGAGTCTCTTCTCCAGGGAGACCTTCCTTCTCATTAGGTGGCCAAAGTATTTGAGTTTCCTCTTCAGGATCTGGCCTTCTGAGGAGCAGTCAGGTTTGATCTCCTCTAGGACTGACCGGTTGGATCGCCTTGCAGTCCAAGGGACTCGCAGGAGTCTTCTCCAGCACCAGAGTTCGAAAGCCCCGATTCTTTGGTGCTCAGCCTTTCTTATGGTCCAACTTTCACAGCCATACATTGCAACTGGGAAAATCAGTTAATTAAAAACAATTAATTCATACGAGATGGTTACTATGGGATACAATGAAGGAATCCCCCATGTAATCTGCCTCAAGGTATTAGAGGAGAAGCAGCATATTAATCCAAAAAATAAAATAAAATAATAAATAAAATAATAATAAAATAATAAAATAAAATAATAAAATAAAATAAAATAAAATAAAATAATAAAATAAAATAAAATAAAATAAAATAAAATAATAAAATAATAAAATAAAATAATAATAAAATAATAAAATAATAAAATAAATAATAAAATAATAAAATAAATAATAAAATAATAAAATAATAAAATAATAAAATAATAAAATAATAAAATAATAAAATAATAAAATAATAAAATAATAAAATAATAAAATAATAAAATAATAAAATAATAAAATAATAAAATAATAAAATAATAAAATAATAAAATAATAAAATAATAAAATAATAAAATAATAAAATAATAAAATAATAAAATAATAAAATAATAAAATAATAAAATAATAAAATAATAAAATAATAAAATAATAAAATAATAAAATAATAAAATAATAAAATAATAAAATAATAAAATAATAAAATAATAAAATAATAAAATAATAAAATAATAAAATAATAAAATAATATAATATAAAATAAAATAATAAAATGAAATGAAATGAAATGAAATATCACACATTTAAGGAAGTGAGGTCACCATCAGGTACATAACATTGGACTGTGACTGAAATATATGGCAGAAGCATTTATTTCAAATAGCTGAAGAAGATTTAATAATGAGGAGAAAATTGGTCAGAGGAAACAGATAAAGACTTGTTTAAAAGACCGGAAAACTTACATGGACTTTTTACTAAATGAAGAAAAAACTGAATTGATGAATTGTGGATTTAGAATTAGAAAGGGTTAAAGAGAGAGAGGAAAGAGTAAGTTGGCAGTTACTGGAGAGAAAGAATGATGGGAGTCAAAATTCGGTTTTCCTTTCTTTTTTTTTCACTTTTCTTTTCTCTTCCTTTTTCTTTTTATACTTTCATTGTATCGTAAAAATTCTAATTTAATGTATTCAAAACAAAAAACCAACAACAATAGGGGAGAAAATTAACATCTTCTCTAGCCTGCTGCTCTTATGATTTCACTCTCATATGCCTTCTGCATATGGGATAAACTCTTCTTCAGCCTGGGATAAAATCCTGGAAAACTGAAATATATTTAACGTAAGAATTAATCTGGGCTTACAGCTCAGCCAATATCCAAACAAATCAGGGGCCTCCCTTGCAGTTACCAGCATCCACAGATCTCTATCTCCATCTAGTGATCTAGTACTAAGCACGCAAGAGGGGCTGAATTTCAAAACATATGTTTAGTTTGCATAAAATAATCCAGTTTGTAGCTGGTAAAAAAATAAAAAAAGGAAAAGACCCCAGGTTGTTGGTTGTGAAGTGGTGAGGTCAGTACATTAGCCAACCCCATTTGGAAGGGCCAGCTGAAAATGAATTGTCCAATTTTGCAAGAGGTGCATTTTATTTTATTTTATTTTCCTGTTCTGCAGCCATTCAAAATGTTGGCTGTTTAAAAAGTAAACAATAGAACAAACAGCTATCTGAAATTCTCTGGGGACTGGAAATGTTAATAATCCAAAGAAATAAAAATCTGGAATTTTTACTAACTGGAACGACATTGCTAAAAAACAACAACAGGATAGGCTATGCCCTCTGTTTTTCGTAGACATGCATCCATGTGCATGCATGCTCACAAACACCAATTTGAAGCTCACGTATAATTGCTCCTTTGGAGCACTTCATTTATTCTATGCCAGACGTGCATCTGTTGCTTGGCAGGACCACCTTCATGGGAAAGTTGCCTTCAGGAGTCTGTTTGAAAATGACTACAAATGATCCTTTGGTTTGGTTCTATTTGGCAGGGGGACAATTGCTTTTAGGAGTGTGCTTCCTCTATTCCTTTCTCGGGGTTAAAATCAGCATAGCCGGAGTGGTACCTTTCTGTTAATCCTCATTCCCAACGCTACGAACAAGAGCCAAGTACCTCTTCTGTAGGGCGGTACTAAACCTATTTGCAAAGTTAAGGGAAGGAGGGAGGGGGGAGAGTGAAAAAGATGGAAGGCTGGGATCAAAGAGAACCTTGTAAGGTCCTTGTAATTTAAGACAAGGTGAGAATTTTTCCATGCAGTTAAAGGTAAAGGTTCCCCTTGCACATATGTGCTATTTGTTCCTGACTCTAGGGGGCAGTGCTCATCTCCATTTCAAAGCCAAGGATCCTCATCTGGATTTACTATCACAGACCATCTCCGATATTTGCAAAACTTGGCAAGGAGTTTCAGACAGTCACGAACCAATTAAGCAAACAAATTGTCTCCTGCAAACTCCACTCCCCTTTCGCTCCTCTTTTATTTCCTCTGGGAGGGGCCATTCATTGTCCACCTGTGGCCTTACTCCCCTGTTCTTTAGCTGTTCCCTTTGTCTGGCAACTCTGTGCATACACACACTGGGAAGAGGCTCCAGCTGTTCGTCTGTTTCACTGATGTCTGATTCTGAAGGCAGCTGATAACTGGCATACGGCTCTGGCCCTCTCTCTGCCTCCAACACAGAGCCCTCATTGGAGCCTTCCCCAGACTCCAGGACTGGCCCATGTTCCTCCCCAACCTCCTCACTGTCCAAATCTGCTGCCAGCTCCACAGGCCGCTGGCAGGCCACAACAGTACAACTCATTTAATATCTTCCTTACTTAGCAATAGAAATTATTGTCCCACGTGATTACAAGTAGAGTATCATCCCTATTCAGGATCATATTCCCAACATTAGATTGGGAATTAAATTGTTGTGCTGGGTTTTTTTTGGAGGGGGGGTTTGAGGGAATAATTCTGAACTTTGCATAGAAACCCTGAACCTTCTGGCTTCTTAATGCATAATTTGTTTTTCCTTTCTCTACTGATAGATGGTAGGAAAATGGGTAGAAATGCTTGCCCTCTGATGGCAGGCTCAGTGCATCAGATGGAATGTGCTATAATCAACAAATAACATTATACAGCCTTCTATCTTTTTGATGCCACTTGCCTTACTTTCCAGATTCCAAAGGGAGAAAATGAGATTTTGGAGGATTTGGTCATTTTGATATGTTTCTGTTAAAAATTGCAGGCAAGAATCTATTTTAGTTATGCAGCTTGGCATGTCAGAATAAGGAAGCATCAAATTTGACTTGCCTCCAGAAGTTGTGGGTGCTCCAACACTGGGGGTTTTTAACAAGAGATTGGACAACCATTTGTTGGGAATGGTGTAGGGCAGGGGTCGTCAAACTTTTTAAACAGGGGGCCAACTCATGGTCCCTCAGACTGTTGGGGGGGGGGGCTGGACTGGCTGTGTAGGCATGGCTAAGTGATCATGTGACTGAGTGGGCATGGCTAGGTGGTCATTTGACTGGGTGGGCGTGGCCAATTTAGCAATCCATTTTGCCTTTGTCCTTGCTGTACTTGCCCCTCCCCTACTCACCCACCGGCCCTGGATCATATGGCTGTGAAAAACATCCCGAAAGCCTGTTTTCAAAGCATTTTTTAAAGACTTTTAAAGCACTACTTTACAAACTGGCAGCAGAGCTGCTTTTCAAGCCAGCAGCAGCCCCTCCCCTACTCACCCACTGGCTGTGGATCCCTTGGCTGCACTGGCGAGATTACCCCTCCATCAGCTGGTCCTCCCCAGCACCCGTTGGCCTTACCTTCAGCAGCAGCATTGTGGTCGGAAGTGCAGCTCAACAGGTAAAATAACTAACCAGAAATGCAGCTGGAGTGGCTGCTTGCTGGAAGATAAGGCCGACGGTGAGGGCTGAATCCCACCACTCTGCAGGCCAGATACTTTGCATTGGTGAGCTGTATCCGGCCAGTGGGCTGTAGTTTGAGGATCGGTGGTGTCCTGCTTGAGCAGTAGGTTGGACTAGAATGACCTCCAGTCATTCTGTTAAATTCCACTTCCTCCTGGACAGAAAGCCATTGGTATCTACAGAGTGCTATTTTTTTTTTCAATCCATTTTTTTCTCTTTTTGTCATACTTTCATCATCAGACATCCAAAAGCCCTTTAAATTAAAAAAAAATGCCATTCGTTTCACTAAAAGAATACATTTGCAAATGTTAATGACATTATAAAAAACAATGGATGCCTTATCTTTTCTATGAAGTTCTCTCTCTCTCTCTCTCTTTTTTCTTTTTTTTGTTCTTCCTTTTTTAGGAAACTTTTTATACTTGGATTCCAAGCAGAAGGTGCATGACTTCCATCCCACTGCAGGCTTCAAATCGCTTTAAAAAGGTGCGTGTAGGAAGGGAAGATAAATCTCTTGTCAAAAACTAGATTGAATAGTTTTACCCTCATTATGAAAAGCGCCTTTTTCCCCCTTTTCAAAAGATCAGCAGGCTTTTTATGGAAAGAGGAATACAGAGGGAGAGAACTGGATGGTTAATAATAGCATGAGATCAATGTATTCCATTCAAACTTTTCTCTGCATTTAAAGCCTAGGCAGAACTGAATATCAAACTTGGTACAATTTGGGAAGGTGGGGAAAACAATTTAACAGCTTTCACAACTGGAGAGCTTACTCTGTGAACAATATGAAGTGGGGGAGAGTTGGCCTCAATCCTTATCTGATTTAAAAGGAAAATAAGACTTTGTGCACCACCAGTTCAAATGTTGACAAAGCTGCCATAAATGTTGACAGCCAATTTAGTGTAGTGGTTAAGGAACCAGGCTAGATACCAGGAGATGGGGAGTTCTAGTCCCATGTCTAGGCATAAAGCTAGTAGGTGACTTTGAGCCAATTGAAACGCTAGGAAAGAAAAAAAAAACTTCTAAGCCCTAGAAATCTGATAGTGGCAAACCGCTTCCAAAATTGTGCCATGAAAATTGCAGAGACTTGTCTGTCAACTCAAATAAATCCCCCACCCCAAAAAAACCACCCAATACATGCTAGCAGCCCCTCTGGCTTCTTCTTTTTTTTTCTGAGAACAGCCCAGGGAGAACCAAAGTACTTCATGGATTTCCATTGTCCACAGGTAAATATTCTTTTCATGTGTTTCCTAGTACGATTTGATAGCTTATTAGCAACCTTGACTATCACTAAGTGTTGTATCTCTTTATCCTTGATGAATGCATTTTATTCTCTTATGTACATATGCACCAAAGACAAATGCCTTGTGTGTCCAATCACGCTTGGCCAATGAAGAATTCTCTTCTACTTTATTTTATATTTAAAAAATGTTAAAGGAGCACAAGAGTCACAATATATCCCATGGGCTTCAATTTGGAAGAGATGCTGCACTATGAGAAACAGTCTGCTGCTTCAGAGCTATCCGTGGTCCTGATGACATGACACGCATCAAGAATGGAATGGAATAGAATAGAATTGCATTTTTTATTAGCCAAGTGTGATTGGACACACAAGGAATTTGTCTTTGGTGAATATGCTTTCAGTGTAGATAAAGAAAAATAAAATTGATCACATTCATCAAGAATCATAAGATACAACACTTAGTGATAGTCATAGGTTACTATTAAACAATCAAATCATACTAGGAATCAAATAAAAACAATATAAATTGAAGGATACAAGCAACATGGTTATAGTCATAAGTGGGAAGAGAAAGGTAATAGGAAGGAAGAGAAGAATAATAGTAATACAGTCTTAGTAGGTAATATAACAATGTTGTGGCAATTAGTTGTTTAGCAGAGTGATGGCATTTAAGGAAAAACTGTCCTTGTGTCTTATTGTTCTGGTGTGCGGTGTTCTGTAGTGAAATGAAATGAAATGAAATTTAATTTGTTAGCCGCACCCTCTCCGAAAGGACTCGGGGCGGCGTACAATAAAACACATACAATATACATATATATACAATACATATACAAATACAAATAAACACATACACGTACATGTACATGGAGGAGGTAACACTCATAAAATATATATAAAATAGAATTAAAATAACTATTTAAAACACCCTCAGTTAAAATTACAAAATTTAAAAAACCCGTCAGGAGCAATAGGATAAAACTATGGTTGAGCCAGGCCAGCTAATTGGAAGAGGTGGGTCTTGAGCTTTATACGGAAGGAGCGTGTCATTTTGAGGGTAGAAGTTGAAACAATTTATGTCCAGGATGTGAGGGGCCTGTAGATATTTTCACAGCATTCTTTTTGAATTGTGCAGTATACAGGTCCTCCATGGAAGGCAGGTTGGTAGCAATTGCTTTTTCGGCAGAGAATATGAGTAGTCCTCACATTACCACAGTTCAATTAGTGACCATTCAAAGTTACAATGGCACTGAAGTGACTTATGACCGTTTTTCACAGTGATGACCTTACCAGTATCCCCGTGCTCATGTGATCAAAATCCAGACCCTTGGCAACTGGTTCATATTTATGACTTTTGCTGTGTCCGAAGGTCATGCCATCCCCTTTTTGCGACCTTGTGACAAGCAAAGTCAATGGGGGGGAGCCAGATTCACTTAATGACTGAGGCAAGAAAGGTCATAAAATGGGGCAAAATTCACTTAACAAATGTCTCACTTCACAAGAGGAATGTTGGGCTCAATTGTGGACATAAGTCAAGGACTACTTGTATTTGTAGCTCAGGGATGAACGATGGGTTCCTTGGTGCTCTGTGAGCTTGATCACACTGATAATGTTATGTAGTTTGGTACTGAAATGTCTGCAAGAAAATAACCAAACTCAGAGACCACCCGGCCATATCCCCAGCATTCAGATTCCTAAATGTTAAATGGCAGTGTGAGAGAGCCTTCCATTTCTATTGACTTGGCAATGACTAGAAAGTATCCTCCGATTTTCTGAATGAAGTCAAGATTCATTCGGGGTTCACAGAACACAATGCATTGTCAACCACATGTTAGCCTGTGACGAAGTAAAGATCCAACTGAAATCATTTGCATAGCCTTGTTGTGTCAGGGGAAATATTTCACCCTGAATTAATGAGGTCTTAGACCGACGGCTTTTCCAAACAGCATATCTTCAAGAAGCGAAAATAAAAAACCCGAGAACATGTTCTAATTAAAACAAAAACTTTTAATATGAAAATAAGAAATAAGAAAATAAACAAATCTATCTAATTGTTACATTTTGGCAAAAGCAATTCTCGTCCACCTTCTTGGCAGACGGACAGAAGATCAAAAGGTAAAGAAGTCTCTGGAATGTGTGATGAGCAGGCGCAGTGCATCACTTGCTGATAAGGCCTATGACCTGCCTATGACCTGCGCAGTATATTCTCAGCTCGGCTAGCAAACAATTAACGCAGTGACATGTTGTTCAGGAGAAACAACAAGTCTAATCAAGTAGGTAGGGAATCAAGAATGACCAAACTCCAGGAGTCTGCATTATCCTCTTCACCTTCTGAAACAGGAAGTGCCATCTTTCCAACTTTTGATAGACCAAAGTCAACACATGCTAAATTGCATCAAGCAACAGGAAGGAATTGTATTTCTTAGTCACAGAAGAACATACTGCCATGTTGCTGCCTAAGACCGAATGCTTGAAATGATTCGGGGTTTGGAGTCAACCTTTTTTGTATCTAGGGGTTTGCTGGAAAAAATACAAAACAAAAACCAAACCAAAAGAGCAACCTCCTTGATAAGTTCAGCTACTGTTAATTAAATGAATTTGGTGAAGAACAACAAGAAAAGGGGTGGGAGGGGAGGAAGACAAAGGCTTATTTAAAAAATATTAATTACATTTCCCCCCCCCAACTAAGTAGCGTAACAATTGCAACTGGTAGAGCAAATTAGATTCTAAATGCACTAGTGATTTGATAGATAGCATTTTACAAAGTGTTAGTGAGAAGGTGTTACTGCTAGAAAATGGAGTTAAGATCCAGAACAGGCCTTGCCAGTCCTGAAATTACAAAAGGTTCATTAATGGACTTTTAGAAGATCTGAGAAGAACGATCAAAGAACAGTGCAATTTCTTGCTTCCCTTGGTGTACCACACAGCACACGCAAAGACTTGTGACGCATGCATTAAGCCATGTCTTCTTTCATTTGTATAAATCCAACCACAATTGGTGGGGTTTGCACAACCATCCTAGCGTGATCTTTCCAATGTGGCATGCCAGAAGTACAATATCCTCACTGGCGCTTTTCAAGCTGATGTTTCTAGCTTATTCTTGAATGCAGGATATGTAAACCTAAATGTATTCTGCATTCTTATATGTAAACTAAAATAGTAGCTGTGGTAGAGCCCTGGTGCTGCAGTGGTTAGGACGCAGTATTACAGGCTGATTCTGCCAACTGCCAGCAGTTCGATTCCCACCGGGCTTAAGGTTGACTCAGCCTTCCATCCTTCCGAGGTTGGGAAAATGAGGAGCCATATTGTTGGGGGGAAGATGCTGACCTTGTAAACCACCCAGAGATACTATGGGGCAGCATATAAAGTTTAAGTGCCATTGCTATCAATCCCTCTAAGTTAATACTTCTAATTGCAATCAGGAGAGGTTGGGATGTTGAAAACCTCTTCAGGACATGCCCTGTCCTGAATGCATTTTCAATACATTCGTAAATGAGGCCATATTAGCTTTCTTAAAATATGGGTAGCTGTGTGTAGCATTACTTTCTCCAAAAAAAGAATAATGTAATGGCTAGGCATGTAGGATGTGCAAGTATATAGCTCATCAATCCCTTTAGGCTAATACTGCTGATATAGAAAAGAAGGACTAGGGGAGACATGATAGCAGTGTTCTGATATCTCAGGGGTTGCCACAAAGAAGAGGGTGTCAATCTATTCTCCAAAGCACCTGAAGGCAGGACAAGAAGCAATGGGTGGAAACTAATCAAGGAGAGAAGCAACCTAGAACTAAGGAGAATTTTCCTGACAGAACAATTAATCAGTGGAACAACTTGCCTCCAGAAATTGTGAATAAGCCAACATTTGAAATTTTTAAGAAGAGATTGGACAACCATTTATGTGAAATGGTATAAAGTTACCTACCTGAGCAGGAGGTTGGACTAGAACACCTCCAAGGTCCCTTCCAACTCTGTTATTATATTCTATTCTAGATTGCAAACAGGGTAGAGAAGAGAGGCCATATACCACAGGAAAACTCATGGCAGGAGAAATTCAGATTCATCTTCTCTCCTTTGGTCGCCATTCCACTAGCAAGGCCAATGTTTTGCCGCCCTCTGTTTATTAATTTGCCCTTTGGTTAATGTGTTTGTTTTACATTGTCATCTATGCAAACTGGATTCCCATCCAGATTGTGAGCGACAGTCAATATGGCGACTCAAAATGTGATATATAGCGAGGAGAGACTAATATTCTGCAGCCGGGAAGAGCCTGTTTTACCAACTCTATTTTTCACATTTGTTTTTGAAAGCAACAAGAGGAGGTATTATCACAGATGAAAGTGGGGGCATTGACAGTTTTTTTTTTTTGAAGTGGGGAGACGAGGATTTATTTAGAAATAACTGAATTAGGCATCTTAAGTGTAGGGAAGTCTATAAAGCTATTTTATTGGTTTTTTGGAAAGTGAAAATCACTCCTGAATGTTGATGGTGCAAATTTCTTGGCTCTAGGGGGATTTAGAAAAGAAAAAGAAAGAAAGAAACAGCTGCCCTTGTTGGATAGAACAGCAATAAGAAAAATTAGAGCCTTAATATACATTCCTATTTTTGTGTTAGACCCAAACTCTTTTTTATACATCTGGTCTTTTAGCTTGTAAGTCTGAGATGAGGTTTTGTGCTATGTGCTTTTCTTACTCTACTCAGGAAACTTTCATCGTTAACGTCTTCAAAATAATGTTTAAAAGCCTTGGATTTTTGAACTCATTTTTGCACAGGAAACATGCCTGCTCCTGGATGCTTATTTCAAGAGCCAAAAGAAAAAGTCTTTCTACATTTTTCACAGTCTGGCTTCACACAATTAATATTCACGTCGAAGCCCACTTTCAGTTGTTTTTATTCTCATCTTGAGACAAATATTTTGTTTCAAAGGCTGTAAGGTGGGATGAAAAAGGGAGATGCTTGTAAAAGCTATTAAGGAACAAAGCAAATGTTCCTCTGTTGTTTTGAAGACAATGGTCCAGCCATTTCTCTCTCTCTCTCTTTTTGTTCTTTGTCCTTTTTTCATTCTCTCTCTCTCTCTCTCTCTCTCTCTCTCTCTCCCTCTACTTTGTGCAACTGAAGGAGAAGTAGGTGTTGCATTCCAGGAATCCAGTTGCAGTACAAAAAAAGAAGGAGGAGGGAGGAGGCAAATATTAAATATTCAAAGTCAGGTAAGGGAATCTAATTCAACTGCAGGCTAGAAACAAATTCAAAGCATTTTCTAGAGGAAAAGAGGTTTGGTGGGGAAGAGAAATAGGAAAATAACCAGCTCAGTTTAGTTCATGTGTCACCAACAAAACGCACAGATGGCACGATTTCTGTTTTTCATGGCAAGGCTGGGCAAACCTCAGGTGGTCTTTAGGGAGGAAGCAAAGGCTGTGGCTGGTGACACATGAAACAAAATGGGCAAAGCTTCTTGATCTACTTTGGGATTTGGGAGGCAATTTCAGAAATAATTTAGGTTTTCTTTCTTTGTGAATGGGGGAATCTAAATGCCTGCTTACATGACTGTTTTAGTGGAGGTTCTTGCCAGTTCACTACCCCATATTTACTAAGTATTCTTTCTTTATTGAGCAGGTTGGTTTTGCTTTCCTGTCTTCTCCAAGACCATCCTAGTCATTAGAGGCAGATAGGATAATTCTTCTTGAATAAAAGAGAAAAGTAACATGCCACAGACTTCAGTTTTCTGCCTGGAGAAGAAAAGGAGAGATAACCTACCAATAGAAGAGAATATTTGTAGCTCAAAGTTGAACTGAAGGACACTTGGTACTCATTTGGTGATTTTCTTGCAGATATTTCATTACATCTAAGCACTGATGACGTTACTTAGTTTGTGTAATCTGCAAGAAAACAACCAAGTTCAGAGAACACCAAGAATTCCACAGACATTTCATTATCAAACCAGGTAATATCATTGGTTCTCTTGGATGACATTACATAGTTTGGTAATGAAATGTCTGCAAGAAAACCACCAAATTCAGAGAGCTCCAAGGACCCAGAGATAACATATCCTAAAAAGTACCAAAGATGGTGATGTCCAACTTGAATAGGTTCAGGAGAGAAAGCTTTAAAAACACCATTAAAAAAAAAGAATGCGAGTTTCAAAAATGATTCGCAATAATGGCTGGAAACAGTTGATCAGAGACAATTCAGCAATTGATGGAATAGAGGATGATTGATGATGCCAAAGATGAAAAGTTGGAGGAAGCATAAGAAACAAAGTTGAGCAAAATCATCCACAAAGGATGTTCATGGATATTTATTTATTTATTTATTTCTTAGATTTTTAGACCGCCCCTCTCCCAAAAAGGGACTCCTAGCCCTTCTAGTGGCTCAGATCATTGGTGGAGGTAGTCAAATTCAATCAAAATTGATGGGCAGGTGCAATTCTAGATTTCAGGAGAACTTCCCAGCCCAATTTAGAAATGATAGGCATGCTTTATGCCATCAACCTTAGCTAGCACTGTCTCTTGACTCAGATAACAGGGTAGAAAATATGGCCTATCAGCCATTTATGGTTTGGCAAGAAGTTCTCCCTGGTTCAGCTTGAATGCCTAGATAGCTCTTGCTTAAACATTACAACATCTGACCTTTTCAATTATGCCTGCCTAGTATTGGAGAAGTGATGGGAATTTACTACTGAACCTCAGGAAATGCAAAACTCTGAGAAATCTATGGGTTAGTTTCATGCCATAGCCTGGGACTGTTCAAAGCTCTTTCACTATTTAGAAAGAGAAGGAGTTTACTCCCTCTTGAGTGTCATATTTCACTCTTTTATAAGACAGACATTGGTGATTGGAAGCTCAGCGCGCACTGGGTATTTGAAGGCTTTTTTGGTTAGGAAATCAGATTGATTCCCACTCATTCTGAGCATCACATAAAATTAGTATTGACAGAACAGTGGATGGGGGTGCCTACATTGCATCCTTATAATTTACTAGTCGATAACCGGCGTTGGCCAGGTATTATTTATAGGGGGGGGGTGTCGAGACCAAACATAATTTCTAATGTTGGATTTTCCCCTTTACCTTACCTTGTGGAGTACTGTGAAGCTGTTACCATAGTAACTCCACTGCACTACACAGTAGAAGCCATTTTAGGGCAGTACAGTAGAAGCCATTTTAAGGCACGACAGGCTGTATCTTAACAGAACACACACACTGAGGGGTGTTGGGGTGTCTTACCCCCACAGAATTTGTTTCCAAAGAGTAAGTCATCTGTGTACCAAGTTTGGTTCAAATTGCTCAAGTCATTCCAGTGTTATGCTGGAACATACATACACACACACACACACACACACACACACACACATGGCTGGAACATGGAAGAGAAGCTAGACAATAATTCTCTAGAATCCATTTCTAAGTCAACTGCAAAGGAAACACCTCAACTGCACCTATAGTTTGAAGGAAAATGTAGCAAGGACAAAAGTCTTTACTAGTATAGTAGATGGGGAAATCTAGTATATCGGGAACTGCAGTGGGTAAGATAATGGATACTTACAAATAGTAAAATATTTGTAAGTATCAGGAGGGTAAGGACTGCTTAACATCATCTCCAAAAGACATTGCATTTCCTCCAATTTCAGAATGTTTGGCTTAAAAAAACCTAAAATACATCTCTGGTCTTTGAGTGCAATAAGCTTGATTTGATTTGAACCTAAACTACATTTAGTTTTTAAATTACGTATTTAATTAATATGCCACACATCTCACTATTAAGTGACTCTGGGTGGCATTAAATACATCAGAAATTTAATACTTAATAATTCTATTGCCTACCATAGGGATTTCAGTTGGTGCACTTTGTTATAAAGAATGTGCCCTAATCACTAAATGTGGTATCCAGTCCTCCTATACGTGTAGGCAAGTATCTCTTTGCACATGTTTGCTTGGTGCAACTCATTAGCACAAAACCATGGAATGGCCGTCATTCAATAGAGGGCATGTCAAGATATTAACCACTCCTTGGTCCATCATGGGAGACCATCACAAACCTACACTGGTTATACCCTGCATGCTGTAGGAGATGACCATACTGAAAACGATGGTGGGGTCAAACACACTATCAGTTTGGAATTGCTACATCTCTGTATGGAGACCTAGGTCCAGCCCCCCTTTACATTCGTTGACATAAGGGGGGGGCTTGTTGTTGTTGTTTGTTGCAAAGTCATGTCTGGCCCATTCCGATCCCTTGGACAACATTCCTCCAGGCCTTCCTGTCCTCTACCATCCTCTGGAGTCCATTTAAATTCACGCCTACTGCTTTGGTGACTCCATCCAGCCACTTCATTCTCTGTCGTCCCCTTCTTCTTCTTTTGCCCGCCATCATTTCCAGCATTAAGCTCTTCTCCAGTGAGTCCTTCTTTCTCATTAGGTGGCCAAAGTACTTGAGTTTCACCTTCGGGATCTGGCCTTCTAAAGAGAAGTCAGGGTTGGTCACCTCTAGGACTGACCGGTTTGATCGCCTTGCAGCCCAAGGGACTTGCAGGAGTCTTGTCCAGCACCATAGTTCAAAGGCCTCAATTATTTGGCGCTCAACCTTTCTTATGACCCAACCTTCACAGTCATACATTGCAACTGGAAAAAAACCATAGCTTTGACTATACACACTTTTGTTGGCAGGGGGATGTCTCTGCTTTTTACTTGTGGGCTTATCTGACACCAATTTGTCATGACCATTAGTAGATCAGATTCTTATGTATGGGTAGCATGATATAAAATCACAGTCCTTTTGAACTCCATCCTGGTTCCTGGTTTCTTACCCCCGACACATGCTACATATTTACTCAATGGAACAATTCCAAGAAGGCCATAATAATCTCATACATCTCCTACTCCAGGGTCCATTTCTTCCTCTGAAAGTTATTGAAAAGAAAGGGGAAGAGTGGGTGCTCTTCATAATTAACATGCAGCAATGCCTGTCATGCAGGGAGAAGGCATAGTTATAATAACTCAGGAGTCAATAATTCATAAACCCTAATGCATTATTAATCAATTATCGAGGCCCAAATTACATTTAATGAGATTAAGCTGATTGGAGCGCTAAGCTGTTTGAGACATATTGATTTAATCAATGTGCTTAATTAAACTGTGTACATTTTTTCCCACACAATCATTAGTTCACAGCGCCCTGCAAAAATGGCCATTGCTCACTGCTCCACTTTCTCATTTCTCTGCTGGTGCTCTTAATTGGGAAGAGCCCGGCGAAGCAGCATTTGCTGAAAAGAACTGGCCTTCTTCCTCTTCCAAACATGGATCAAGCAGCCCAGGCAACCTAAGAAATGGATGTTGCTGGAAAGCTACCGGAGTCTGAGCATGCACCAGGCTGAGTTTGCCATTTCCATTAATACATTCCGTGACATTTTCTAGGAAAGATACGATTTCCTTTAATTGAGTGGAGGTTAGCCCAGTGACCATGGGCTACATGTAAAACTGCAGATCCATCAAGACAGTACTACTCATTTAAGTTAGCATAATTTTCTATCAGAGGAGGAGGAGGAGGAGGAAGAGAAATGTTAAGCTATGCTTCGACTTAATTCAGTGCCAGTTCTTTGAGGTCCACCAGACAAGAAGCACAATAATGGACCACAACTTTAACCGAATTATACAAGTTTGAAGTTATTTCTCCCTTCTTTTCCTTTTACTCTTCTGAAAACTTTGGAGGGAAACTTCTGAAACTTCTCCTATGCTCTTCCTCCTTCTGTGGACTGAGATACCTTTTTCATGTTGATTCTGTAGTCTGTAGTTCTTTCTCTTTGTCTTTCAAGGTCATCCCTACTTACTATTACATGCACTGATTTTTAACTGAGAATTCTCCCTCACACTTACAAATAACATCCCTGTGATTATACCGCTGTGGACTTTGGTTTCCCCAACAAGTTTCTCAAATGAAAATTGTAGGACTTGGATATAAAAAGGATTATTCTTCCTTCCATTCCACTGAATTCATTCCTAAAGATAAAGGTTCCCCTTGCACATATGTGCAAGAGGAACTCTAGGGGGCGGTGCTCATCTCCGTTTCAAAGCCGAAGAGCCAGCACTGTCTGAAGACATCTCCGTGGTCATGTGACTAGTATGACTAAGGTTGGCAGAAGCTGGGACAAGTAACGGGAGTTCACTTCATTATGCAGTGCTAGGGATTTCAACTGCTGAGCTGCCATCCTTTCTGATGGACAAGCTCAGCATCTTAGCTACTGAGCCACCACGTCACTCTGAAGGTGTTGTTAAATGCCCTACGAAGAATGGTAACCAGGTTTATATTTTGAGAAGATAGGAGCTAGCCTGCTTTGGGTGATCCGTGAAGTTAAGCTGGGTCCATCCAGCTTAGCTTGTGGCTCAAGTGAAAAGTCCAAAAAATATATGCAGGAAGAAGGTGATGGCAAATTGATTCAAGGTTGTTGCCAAGAACACTGAATGAAAGTGTCCATGTAGTTATGAGGAGTGAAGCTTGTTTTAAGGACATCTTTATCCTTGGTTTTTTAAAAAGTTTTTGATAGAATTAACCCAATTTTCTTATAATTTTTTCATAACAGGCGCGGAACCTACGTGATATATAATGAAATCCAAATGCAAAGGAAAGTATGAGACTCTTCCTTTCGGGCAGATAGCTTACAAAGCTTAGCTATTACAATTCTGGCATCTCTCACTATTTAGCTTTGTTTAAAAAAAATATTGAATCATAGTTTGTTTTACAGAGCCTGAAGAGACTCATGGGGTTTACCCATGTAAATAAGCCATAAAACATAAAATTTTAAATCCATAACAATAGTAATACGAAAAGCCTAACAATAAGATAAATAGGGGGGAAAAACATAAGACAATTGAAGGCATCAACTCAATTTAATCAGTGCAATGATAACCATCAAAGGACCTCCAGAAGATTCTGATTAATGGTCTTCTAAGATGGTCATTATTTTTAAAAGACCATTATTCTAAGAGGACGCGGTAGCTCAGTGGCTAAGACACTGAACTTGTCAATCAGAAAGGTCGGCCGTTGGTGGTTTGAATCCCTGGCGCCGTGTAACGGAGTGAACTCCTGTTACTTATCCCAGCTTCTGCCAACCTAGCAGTTCAAAAGCATGTGAAAATGCAAGTAGAAAAATAGGAACCTCCTTTGGTGGGAAGGTAACAGCGTTCCGTGGGCCTTCGGCATTTAGTCATGCTGGCCACATGACCACGGAGACGTCTTCGGACAGCGCTGGCTCTTCGGCGTTGAAACGGAGATGAGCACTGCTCCCTAGAGTCAGGAATGACTAGCACATATGTGCGAGAGGGGAACCTTTATCTATGCCTAAGATGATCCAAGGTAAAAGCTAACAACTTCCATGGGGGAAGCTGTTCTGCAAGGTGGAGTCAACCACAGAAAATCTGTCTCTGGCCTCCACCCCTCTCATCTCCTTTTTGTAAGGCCCTTATATTGCAGGAGTACAATATACGACTTTGCAGTATCTTCGAATACAGAGTTGGTGAGAATTTTGTTTTGTTCATTTTGGAGAAGAAATGACCAAAGTATTTCCTCACCAATGGAATCCAGACAGCTTGACTTTTTTTTAAAAATGCAAATACAGGAAGAAAGCTAATAAAGCTTCGGCTGTCAAGCAATTGAAAAAAAATAAGTTTCCTCAGGCAGGGAGGTTGCCAAATTTCAGCACAGCGCTTTCAAATACTTCAGGATTAAAATTCATGATTCGCAGAGGGTGGGGGTTCTCTTTCGAATACAGAAAGCTTGAATGTATGTGGACCAAGGTGGTTTCTTTTCCCCTAACAGGATTCTTTTTGAAAACTCCCAGTCCAGGCAAGGATGAGGGGTCAAGTGGGGAACTAGCCTTGAGTTCTTGCATAGCCACAAGAGGTATAACCCTGCCCCCCACCCCAACACCACCAAGGTCCATGAAACCATATCTGTTTGCTCCTAGGGAAAGCAAACTGTCTGTGGAGATTCTTGTAATATAGGCAGAAATCAATAGAGTAGCTGACTTAAACATTTCACAAGTAAATCTAATTGCTTGTACCTAAAACACACACACACACAAACGCACACATACACACAGAGTTATACAAATATACATACATGAAAAGGTACACAGAAGCCTTTGGCACTGCCAGTAGCCCTTAGGAAAAGCAGATGAGTTACCTCACAGTTTTAAACTCAACAGGCTATACAGTAACCATTCAATTCTTTTTTTTTCTAACGTGATCATTAAGTGTTTGGCTCAGTGACAGTTTAATTTCTCCCATCGGTGCAGTTTCTGTAAGATGCAGGCTGAGCACAATGCATAATAAAGCGTCACACTTTTCCTAGCAAAATAGTTCTGGGTAGGCTCTCCATTTTCGTTTATAAGCAAGAGCCCCTCACAGACATTTGCTCTTGACTTCCAGGTCCCCAAATGGGTCATTGGGGAGGGGGCATAAGACAATGGATACGGAATGGAATGACCAAATTGACTTTCTGGGAAGTCAGCACGAGAACATTTGAGAGGCCAAGCTCAATTAATTCTAAGATGGCTCTTCTTCTTTTTCTAGAAACAGAATGACATTTTAATAAGCAGGCTCAGGTAGCTTGTGAGAATTGATCCGTATCTCTAGAATTATAAAAGGGCTGTGGCGCTGGGATGTATAAAACATACACTTCTTAATAGGTTTGTTCATAAGAGTCCAATATTAGAGCGGCTTGTCTCCCCTCTTGGCCATGTTTTGTCGGTGATAAGGAATAAGAAATTATTGCAGAAGCTAAGTAGAACAATAGGCAAACTCAAGCAGTTCGGAAATAGATGTTTTAAGCCACCAGGACACCAATGGCAGGTCCAACCTGGGACATCTAGCAAGAGAGCACAAGCAGCTTGGTCTATACACCACTGGAGACTTTTTTGAGTCTAATCATACTATAAAAGTCAGATATGCATTGGTAATAATGCCATATGGGATCCAGAAATGTGCTCCCATACCACTTCTTGTCTGCTCCCCAAAACACCAACATCAACAAGGAGGATAATAGTCTCATGAATTCTCAGCCAATGCACCTTAAAAAACATACAGATGTAGGCAAGCAATCCATTTATAAAAGCTGAACAATTAAATTATTTCCCAGCTTGGTTATCTATAAATATTGTGTATCTATGCAAAGAACTCTCTAAGGAAGCCGCATCAGGCTGAGTTCACATGTCATGTTAAACCAGGGTGTTCCACATGATTTACTGAATAAACCTAAATTGGCTAAATTTGCACAGCATGCTAAAGCATGAATCAGGGTTATAAGCCAAAATAGCTGGGTTCATAGTTTATGTGAAATCCAAATCATATTTAACACGATGAGTGAATCCAAGCTTAACTCTAAAATAAAATTGGAAAGGATGTAATCCCATGGAAAAAAAAGAATCACATTGTTCATTAGGAATGGAAAGAGTTGAAGACTGACCAATAATAATAATAAAAACAGAATTGCTAGCAGCATCTCTATTTTTCCCTTCATGGCCAGACACCAGCTGGTGTCTACATGGTCAATTGTCAAGTAGCAAAGGCTAATCTGAAAACGTTTCCTCTCCTTCTTCTATCAACAAGGCCTTTCCACCTCTATTGCATTTTTGCAAATCTGAGCTGCATTTATCATTTTGAAACATACAAAAGAAACCTTTCATAACAATTTCCTTGTTCTGCAAATTAGAGAACATCTATAAAGTCAAAGCAAATAAATCAAAGGTCCCAAAAGCTGTAATTCTCCGTGTTGCTTCAATGAAACAAAAATGTAGATAATTCTTTCTGAAGCTACCGTGTTTGACGGTATCTTCTTTTTTTCAATACTTAATAAAAACTATTTTAAAATGTAGATAATTATTAAGCCTTGCTGCAATGCAAGTCTGAACATGACATGGTCTTTTTTTTTCTCATATTGCCCAATAAAAATTTTAAAAATTGTCTGTATCATTGCAACAAAACTATTCATACCTTACATTGAATTACATTTAACTATATAGTGGTAGCTGCTGAATGAACATTTGTTCCTGAAATAACTGTCCTTCATACAGATCTTTCACACCAGGAGGTAAAACAATGACTTATTTCATAGTTAGTGTTTAGCCATCATTGTTTAACCATTGCTGTTGAATAAACTGGAACCACATAGCAGGTTAAGTCACAAACCACAATAGACAGGTTCTGTTCTAATCTAGGCTTCCCAAGGGCCTGAAACAAACTCCTTGTCCTGACAAAAAACCCTTTTATTAATTTACTGTGAATTCTTATCATTCACATACAACAAGTCCAAGCAAGCCAAAAGCTCTATCTTTTCATTCAAAAAAGACAACAATGCAGAAGGACAGACCTTTGGTTCAGTCTAATCCAATATTTTTTTGACTATGATCAGTAATATCCAGTATTTCAGGCAAATTTTTTTCCCCTGATTTTTTTTTTTCATATTAAAGATGGCAGGAACCGAACCAAAGTGTTCTGACCTAGGCTTCCCAAGAGCATGAAGCAAACTCCTTTTATTAAAAGTCTTTCAAGGGAGGATTTACAGTCACAGACCTTATCTGGCTTGGAGAGCTGCCAGGCCGATATATGCAAAACTTGGCAAGGAATTTCGGCAAGTCACGAACCAATTAAGCGAACTAATTGTCTCCTGCAAACTCCACTCCCCTTTCACTCCTCTTTTATTTCCTCTGGGAGGGGCCATTCATTGTCCACCTGTGGCCTTACTCTCAAGTTGACCCCTATTCTTTAGCTGTTCCCTTCGTCTGGCAACTCTGCACATGCGCATACTGAGAACAGGCTCCAGATGTTCATCTGCCTCACTGATGTCTGACTCTGAAGGCAGCTGATAACTGTCAGACGGCCCTGTCCCCATCTCTGCCTCTGACACAGAGCCCTCGTCAGAGCCTTCCCCAGCCTCCAGGACTGGCCCATGTTCTTCCACAACGTCTTCACTGTCCAAATCTGCTGCCAGCTCTGCTGTCCGCTGGCAGGGCATAACAGGTTCACACAGCACACTGAACAACAATCAATCCAGATAACTGTCTCATGGAATGTATGATTTGGATCCACACTTTTCTCTTTCCACAAGCACACCTTCAAGGAGCCTCTCTAAAATGAGCTTTTCTCAACAGCAATGAAAATGGATGAGCTATGTCAACCCAGCTGACGGTTTTACTGGATGCCATTTATGATATTCAGATGTACGTTACTCGAGATCTAGAGGGGGTCGAGTAAGAACCAAATGAGAGAACTGACTTACGAAACTGCTCCAGGTCATTCCTGCTTTCCGATTCAGGCATGGCAGTGATAGTAAGCAGAGGGCATGCGTTTCCTGCTAGAGTATGGCAAAGGGTCTGCCTCTTGAAGAAGACTTTCTTTGTATTCCTGGTTTGCTCCAAAATGTCAAGGTGGGACTGCAAAAATGGAAACATGAAAATGTAATAGTTTACAAAATGTCCTGCTGGAAGAAACCATCTAGTCAAAACACCTTGTAGAGTATAGATATACAACTGAAAGTCCCAGATCCATGGACAGACTTCTCACTGTTATTGACATAAGCTAACAGAGGACAATTTCCTTCCTTCCTTCCTTCCTTCCTTCCTTCCTTCCTTCCTTCCTTCCCTCCCTCCCTCCCTCCCTCCCTCCCTCTCTCTCTGTTTCTCCTCTTCTTGTTTGTGAACAATTTTATTGTATGAATCCTGATTTCAACATTATGATAATAGGAAGCAAGAAAATGAGCTTAAATAATGGGAGCATGCCATGAACAATTATTCAAACTATTTTCTTATTTAAAGGTCTCCTGACTGCTTGCTGATAAATGATGGAGCGCAGCTACAGTATGAAACCAAATGTGAAGGCCTTTTGCATGGAAATGATATAATATCATTTAATATTGCATGTAATTTGATATAATGCCTCGTTCCTCCCTTTGAGGCACCAGCCTTCTTAGGTAGTCAACTTAGTCAGGTTTTCTCTACTAGCATGTCTTAACCTTGCACAGATGTTGAACTACAACAGCCTGAATCTTCTAACTAGACTGCTACCCTCTTAGTAGACATGCTTCAATTGTACTATCCATACTCCAGGATTACAGACAGCTTGGCAAATCGAGTGGTAGCTAAGCACCAGAAGCTGCAGAAAGAAAGACAACATCTACTCTGAGGGGTCCTGCTTGGGCAGGGTGCTGGTCTAGAAGACCTTCAAGGTCCCTTCCAGTTGATTCATTCATTATATTCTACATTCTATTCTCTCTGGGCTTTGTTGCTTCCTTACAGATATTTCATTATCCAAACGAGGAATCACTTCTTACACTGTTTCCCTGAAAATAAGACCTTCCCAAATAATAAGCCCAATTGGGCATTTGAGCACATGTGCTAAAATAAGCCCTCCTCCAAAAATAAGCCCTCCTGAAAATATTGCAATACAGCAGCAGCCATGAGGTGACCATGCTCTCTGCCTCAAAAATAATAATGCCTCCTTGAAAATAAAGCCAAGTGCTTATTTTGGGGGGGGGGGGTTAAAAGAAAATAAGACCCTGTCTTATTTGGGGGGAAACATGGTATTAGCATTGATGATGTCACCTAGTTTAGGAAACATCTGCCAAGAAAACAACCAAGCTCAGAGAACACCAAGGGCATCTCATTTCAACCCTGAGCTACAAATATTCTTCTTTTTCCAGTAACATACACTCTGTATCTCTCTTCTCCCAATCTTCACAGATTCTGCTGAAAAGAAGCAAAACCAATGACAATTGAACAACCTGTGCATTGTATTACAATGTGAGGATTGTGATCATGGCCATTTCACTTACCTCTAGTGTCCTCTCCCTGCCCCTAAAACCCAGGCTGAGAGTCACTTAAACTACCTATTCACCCTAGCTGCAGGAGTGGAAAGATAAACGATTTTGTTATTAGTTCTGTTCCTTCGGGTCATCCTCTGGTTCTGTCTCTGACTTTCTCTCACTGCATCTTCTGACCCTGAGCAAATTGCAAAGCGGGCTGTGGAGGAAATGTTTTTGCATTTAGGGAATCTTTGTGTTGTGGCCCGCCACCGGCCAGCAGAGCTGGCTGCAGATTCAGACAGTGAGGAGATTGGGGAGAAACATGGGCCAGTCATGGAGAGGGGGCCACAGCTGTATGCCAGTTATCAACTGTCTTCAGAACCAGGCATCAGTGGGGCAGACGAACAGCTGGAGCCTGTTCCCAGTGTGCGCATGCGCAGAGTTGCCAGATGAAGGGAACAGCTAAAGAAGAGGGGTCGACTTGGGAGTAAGGCCACAAGTGGATGATGAATGGCCCCTCCCAGAGGAAATAAAAGAGGAGCGAAAGGGGAGTGGAGTTTGCAGGAGACAATTAGTTTGCTTAATTAATTCGTGTCTCTCCGAGACTCCTTGCCAAGTTCTGCAGATATCGGCCTGGCAGCTCTCCAAGCCAGATAAGGTCTGTGACTGTAAATCCTCCCTTGAAAGTCTTTGTTGTATATGAATGAGAAGAATTCACAGTCAATTAATAAAAGGGGTTTTTGTTGGGACAAGGAGTTTGCTTCATGCTCTTGGGAAGCCTAGGTCAGAATAAATTGGTTTGGTCCCTGCCATCTTCAATAAGAAAAAAAAAATCAGGGGGAAAAAATCTGCCTGAAATACTTGATATTACTGATCATAGTCAAAAAAATATTGGATTAGACCGAACCAAAGCTCTGTCCTTCTGCATTGTTGTGTTTTTTGAATGAAAAGATGGAGCTTTTGGCTTGCTTGGGCAAGCAAGGATGTATCAGCAGTTACGGTATTTGAAGTTATCATCTTGAAGAAAACACATTTGGTTCTGACTCAAAGAAATGGTACGATTCGATGCCAGCCTTTCACGCGGCTTCTTCTCAGGGTGCTGTAAATATGTCTGCAGTTATTAAATGCATATTAGATTGTGAAGAGTTTCCAAGTCAGTTTCCATATGGAATTTTATTGCCTTTCGAAATGCCTAGTGCAGGTAATTGAGTTCCTGGGTTGCAAAACCACTTAGAATTCATTACCGCTCTGAAGACAAAAAGGGGGAAGCACCCATGATACCTACACACACACACACACACACACACTTGTACACACAGAGGCTGAAAAAGTAAAACCTAGTGATGCGCATATATGAAATTTGTTTTTCTTTTGGGGTGGGTGGGAATCATGCAGTCTGTAAAAATGAAATTGTTTTTTTTACTGGATTTTTTTTTTAAAAAAAAAAGCTTTGCAGGGGTAATAAAAATCTGTGAGTTATTTTATGTGACCCCGGTCAAAGTTATCTCTCCAGAGATATCCACTGAAATTATGATTCAGGCAATGTCAGGAAATGAATGTTTTTTTTTTTCTGTATCTCAGTACAGCAGCAAATGAATCTTGCATTCATTGGAAGCATAATCTAAAATTAAGCTAAAGCTCCTCCTAACTTCGGAAGCATTTCTTTCCTTTTTAAAAAAAAAGAAAAAGAAAAGAAATGTAAAGCAAACACTCCTTTGTTGGTAATTTTTGAAGCAGTGTTTACACAACAGGCCCTCTTATTCTTGTCTTCCTTTTAACTCTTTCTCATCCACTGGTATTTCCATATAGCCAAATCTTGCTGAATAAAATGGACATCATTTGATGCACCTCAGAGACTTGACCGGCTGTCAAGAAACATCCTCCTGACTCTCAGCTGACCTAACCTCGCTCTTCCCATGACGTCACTAGATTTTTTTTTTTGTTAGATGGGCATTAATATTATCTGAATTAATGAGTTGTATTCAGACGATGGATCTCTCTTAATCCTTCTTGCAAACTCTGGGACCCAATTTGCACACTGAATACATTGATTTCACATTGACCACCCCTGCAACTGAGTGACAAAGGCACTCTAAATATGTTATCTAAATATGTTATTTATTATTATTATTATTATTATTATTATTATTATTATTATTATTATCTGACCCTGGAAATTATCACATATCCTAGAAAGAAGGCCTCAATTTTGCATGAACTGCCCAACCATGCAAGAAATTATAGCCATAGCAGTTAGACTTACCCATGTTTTCCGCAAAATAAGATAGGGTCTTATTTTTTTTTACCCCTAAAATAAGCACTTGGCCTTATTTTCAGTGAGGTATTATTGTCTTTGAGGTGCAGGAGACAGCAAGCGCAGTCACCTCATGGCTGCTGCTGTGTTGCAATATTTTTGGGGAGGGCTTATTTTAGTGCATGCGCTCAAAAGCCTGATTGGGCTTATTATCCAGGGAGGTCTTATTTTGGGGAAAACGGGGTATATACTGCTTCATAGTGCCTTATAGCCCTTTCTAAGTGTTTTACAGAGTCAGCATCTCGCCCTCAACAATCTGAGTCCTCATTTTACTGACCTCAAAAAGGTGGAAGGCTGAGTCCGTCAGGATCAAATTCCTGGCAGTGGACAGAATTAGCCTGCAATCCATTACACCACCATTACAATTCAGCTACAAATTACTTGCCAACAATAGATGGCAGCAGCCTGATCCTAGCTGATCTCAACAAGGCAAGAAAAAATATACCTGACTTGTATTAAATGGGAGATTACTTGATAATCTTAGAGCTATAGGTTAAACCTGGAAAGCAAACCACAGAGAAGGTCTATAGTAAGCCACTTAAATATGGTTGCCCACAAGACCATATATGACTTTATACATGAAATTACTAACAATTTAACTCAACTCGAGAGTTAACCTTACATTTACACACGAGTTAGAGCCCAGCTACTATGCAGTCCATAACTAGGTTTACATGACACATTAAGCCAAATAGCCATATGCTTGTTAACCATCACTTTTGGCCAACTACGTCATGCAGCCTTCCCTTCAAACTGTAGAACAGCAGCATTACCATCATGGTAGAGTAGGTGTATGGATAATGGTAGGCCAGGTAGCAAACATCTTCCTGGTGAGGGAAAACGAGGCTGAAGGTGAGAGTATACCATGACTTCCCACGAGGACCTCCTGCCGCTGCTGGGGCACAGTTTCGGTAGTGGTTTCTGAACAGAAAAGGAAGAGAAAAAACACTACTAAGTGGCTTTCTTGACTGCCTTCAAAGCCAAGAAGGTAAGATTTTAAAAAGAGGGTAGAGTGTACAAGCTTTGGAGGAAAACATAGGAAACGTTCTGTGGAGATTCTCAGTCAACCAGATCATGGTTATCCCAAAGGTGCTTTTCAAAACTGGACCTTTTTTGTTGCTTCTGTCCTTGAATATATTTCATTTCTCATCCAAGAAGCTTCTTCATTCAAAACTGAAGAAGCTTCTTGGATGAGAAGAAAAATGTCTTCAAGGGGAAAAAAGGAAAGTCCAACTGCTTTTTGAAAAGCACCTTTCGGACGTCGGGGAAGTTCATTCCTGTTATTTTTCCAGTAAGGTGACAAGGCGATAAAATTACTTCTGGTGGTGCAGAAAGGTGATCTTCCTATCCTCCATTGTAGGCTACATGATATAGTAGGATTGGTGGGAATGGAATATCCCCTCATGCTCTCTATCCCTTGAGTCAAATTCTACTTTCAAAGCTTCCTTCTTCTGGATTGAGGCAGACGCATTCAAATAAAAGCAAAGGACCTTAGCCATGGTTGAGAACCATGTTCAAAACATGAAGAGAAATTCAGTCCATGGGGTCCCTGGAATTTAATTTCTCTCTCCATCATGTCCCTCAGTACTTTCTGAATCATTCTAAGCCACAAATTGGAGGGCTTCTCCTCAGAAAAAGCTTCAGTATGTCCTTTCCTAAATCCATCCCTTAGATCAGTGGTTCTCAACCTTCCCAATGCTGCGACCCTTTAATACAGTTCCTCGTGTTGTGGTGACCCCCAACCATAAAATTGGTGTCTCGGTTCCTAAGACCATCGAAAATATGTGTTCCTATGGTCTTAGGTGACCCCTGCGAAAGGGTTGTTCAACCCCCAAAGGGGTCCCGACCCATAGGTTAAGAACCACTGCCTTAGATTTAGTGCCTTGTAGGAGGTCAATAAGGTTGGGGAGTTTTCATTATCCTTTTTTAAAGGTTGATACAACATGTAGGAATAGTAGCATTCTGGTGGCCACTATTCAGTGTCTCTACAAACCCCTGAGACATTCAATCTTCAGGCCTTCTATCCAGTGGTAGGATTCAATTTTTGTACTATTGGTTTGGTGGGTGTGGCATGGCTTGATGGGTGTGGCAGGGGAAGGGTACTGTAAAATCTCCATTCCCACCCCACTCCAGGGGAAGGTTACTACAAAATCCCGATTCCCTTCCAATCAGCTGGGAGAATAGATGGGGGCAGGGCCAATCAGAGGTGGTATTTATCGGTTCTCCAAACTACTCCAAACGTCCACTACCGGTTTTCCCGAACTGATCAGAACCTTCTGAATACCACCTCTGCTTCTATCAGCCTTTAACATTTTGGGGTTTCCCCCCCCCCCCCATTCTATAAAATTCTGGATGGACTGAATATCTAGAATAGAATTCTTTAGTGGACACACAAGGAGTTTGTCTTTGGTGCATATGCTCTCGGTGTACATAAAAAGACAAGATACATTCATCAAGAATCATAAGGTACAACACTTAATGATAGTCACAGGGTACAAATAAGCAATCAGGAAACAACATCAATATAAATCGTAAGGATACAAGCAACAAAATTACAGTCCTGCAGTCATAAGTGGGAGGAGATGGGTGTTAGGAATGATGAGAAAATTAATAGTAATAGTAATGCAGCCTTAGTGAATAGTTTGACAGTGGTGAAAGAATTATTTGTTCAGCAGAGTGATGGCGTTGGGCAAAAAACTGTCCTTGTGTCTAGTTGTTCTGGTGTGCAGAGCTCTATAGCATCGTTTTGAGGGTAGGAGTTGAAAGAATTTATGTCCAGGATGTGAGGGGTCTGTCAATATTTTCACAGCCCTCTTTTTGACTTGTGCAGTGTACAAGTTCTCAATGGAAGGCAGGTTGGTAGTAATTGTTTTTTTTCTGCAGTTCTAATTATCCTCTGAAGTCTGTGTTTGTCTTGTTGGGTTGAAGAATGAAACCAGACAGTTATAGAGGTGCAGATGACAGACTATGGAGGGGAAAAATATATAATGGCTATCATCTTTTCCATGATTTATTTAGTAGGCACAACAGCTGGACACCATCTCACTGAGATTTTCTTTTAAAAAAAAATTCTCCAGAAGACCGTATTTACTTTAGCCGTGTATTCTTCAGCGCCATTATAATTTATCACGGCAGATAGAACTTCACCCCTAGTCATTGCTCTAAAATTGGACCTGATAAAGTTTCTGAAGGACACAGCAGATTCTATAAGGAACTGAAGTTGATGAGCTGGGACACCTGACTCTCACATTAGACATTAGGTGTTTGTGACACAAGCGATAGGTGGACAATCATTTCAAGGCTAAGGAAAGAATAGCAAAGTGACTTGAAAATGTGCTAGGTCCAGAGCTGAATCTCGAAACCAGCAAAGTTATGTGACAGGTTTCTTGTGAGTTGTTATAGGCAGAACTCATTCATATTCCTAACTCTGTGCAATAAAATTACTCATTACTCTTCCCAATAAAAGATTTGATTTGACAATTAACTTTCTGATAACTTCTTGAGAAGGAAAGAGTTGGAAGAGAAGGGATTTTTTTATCACCAATAAATTTGGTGGCAAATGACAGGTCAGACTTCTTAGGTCAGAGACGAAAGGAGGAATTAGGTAAAGATAAAGGTTCCCTCGCACATATGTACCAGTCATTCCCGACTCTAGGGGGTGGTGTTCATCTCAGTTTCAAAGCCAAAGAGCCAGCGCTGTCCAAAGACATCTCCATGGTCATGTGGCCAACATGACTAAACGCCGAAGGCTCATGGAACTCTGTTACCTTCCCACCAAAGGTGGTCCCTATTTTTCTACTTGAATTTTTTACGTGCTTTCGAACTGCTAGGTTGGCAGAAGCTGGGACAAGTAACGGGAGCTCACTCCGTTATGTGGCACTAGGGATTTGAACTGCCGAACTGCCGACCTTTCTAATCAACAAGCTCAGCGTCTTAACCACTGAGTCACCATGAATACTGTAAAGCAGAGCACAGATTGTCTCCGGGTATGGGCGACTCTTGCATTTCCTTTCTGCTTGTTTTTCCAGTCAGAAAAGATAAAAGGTACCATAAGAATTATCTTTCTACAACCAACTTTTTCTTTCTCCTTTTTTTTGGGGGGGGGGCATTTTTTTTTAATAGACACAGTTTCAAGGCTGATGGTGAAAGATTTCCTATTAGGTGTTATGGAGAGCTAATTCACGCATTTCAAAGAGACAATATCATAGCAAATTGCATTCCTGAGGACATTCTAGACAATAATTTCCCCCACCTAGCACCAATTATCCCACTGCTGACATGTCCTATTCGGAAGTGCCCTGTGGATTTTCTCCCTTTCACTTTTTGATTGATGTTATTCTTGTTGCTGCATCAAAATGCAAAAAAAAAACCCTATCAAATAATAATAATGCAAGAGATCCTGTTTGAATTGCCAACATATGCATGTCATTGATTTTTCAGGTGGATGGCCTAGTTTAGTTTTATTCAAGGAGTAAATTTCTAAATGATTATGTGGATATGCACACACAAACACACACACGCACCTACATACGTATTGACAGGGAGGCAGAATAGTTTGATTTTCCTTAAAAAAAAACAGTAAGAATCTCTTAGCACAAATTCATTTTTTTTTTTTGTATTTGAATTGGGTATGGCTAGTCTAGAGAAAAGAAGGACTAGGAGTGACAGGATAGCAGTGCTCCAATATTTGAGTGGGTTACCACAAAAAAGAGGGGAGTCAACCTCTTCTCCAAAGCACCAGAATGAAGAACAAGAAGCTATGGATGGGAACTAATCAAGGATAGAAGCAACCTAGAACTAAGGAGAAATTTTCTGACAGTGAGGACAATTAAACAGTGGAATGATTTGCCTTCAGAAGTTGTGGGTGCTTCACTGCCAATGGAAATTTTTAAGAAGAGACTGCATAGTCCCTTGTCTGAAATGATGTAGGGTCTCCTGCTTGGGCAGGGGGGTTGATTAGAAGGCCTCCAAGGTCCCTTCCAATTATATCATTCTGAATTTTAAGCTATACCTCTTAAAGCTAGTCTCAGAATCAAAATGCAGAGGATGTTGATCACACCAATAAAATATTTCCTATATGGATAAAAGCTTCCTTAATTGTCTAATATAGGTAACAAGAAAGAAACAAGACAAGTCTGAGAAGGAACAGATCAAACATCTCTCTCTCCCTCTCTCCAAGTGTGCCTTCCAAGTCAGATTTTAATTCCTGATGACTGTCTGGATAAGTCCCTGAAGTTTTCTTGGTAAGGTTTTTCTGAAGTGGTTTGCCATTGCCTACTTCCTAGGGCTTAGAGAGAGTTACTGGCTCAAAGTCACTCAGATGGCTTTGTGCCTGAAGCAGGAGTAGAATTCACAGTCCCTTGTTTCTAGCCGAATTCTTTAATCACTATACCAAACTGGCACTCCAAACCAGTCTAGCAAATGTCGAAGAATTGCAATGCAGTGCTGTGGATTGGGCACATTGGAGGTTTTAGTCCTATAAGTCGCCCAGAGTCACTACGACTGAGTTGAGTGGCCATATATATTTCTTAAATAAAACACACACGAACACACACACACACATGCACACACAACTGGCCTGATTCGATGATCATAAATTTCTGGGTTCAGTTGAATTTACTTCCATTCTTGGCAACAAGTCAAGAATCTGGGAGCACCTTTGCTGATCAACTAATATTATCATAAGCCATGCATGCTTTCGTGAGCTGTTAATAATGTTTGCTGTTGGAAAAGATCTGCAAAATTCTTGATTTCCCCTCCCCCCCCTCACAAACGGAGGTGGTTCATGTCCTAAAATGTCTTTCAACCTTTCCCTCCGAGAAAAAAAAAGGTAAAATGAAGATAACTATACAAAAAGCCTTGCAATTAATATGCAGATGCCCAGGGCTACATAGTCACTCTATAACTGTCAAAGCCCAAAGTTAGATCCTTCTCCTTCAAGCCGTCCATCCTCCTCCTATTCCATCTGGCATTATCCTGTAATTAATAATCAACCTAATTATTATTGTTGCTATTATCATCACTTACTGTGGCAGAATGTTCAAAGTGCTTTGCAGATGTTATCCGATGATTCCTCCCATCCCTCCTTCCTCAGCTAAACCAGCCAAATTAGAAGCAAAGAGGCTGTTACTCCATTTAAAACAACCCAGTGCAATTCCTAGCTATCCCTGGCTGATTTGGAAGAAGCCAAACCAATTTATAGATGCTGAGCTTGTCAGCCAGAAAGCTGACAGCTGGGTTCGAAACTCAAAAGCATGACAGGTAAGCTCCCGTTACTTGCCCCAGCTCCTACCAACCTAGCCGTTCCAAAGCTTGCAAATGAGAGTAGATAAACAGGTACCACTTTGGTGGGAACGTAACAGCATTCCATGGCCTCGGCATATAGTCATGTTGGCCAACAACCAGAGGTGATATTCTACCAGTTCAGACCAGTTCACCTGAACCGTTAGCAGAAATCACAAATGGCCCTGCTCACCCACCCCAGCTCTATTATGGCATCCCATTTAGGCCATTTTTTCGCCAAAAGCGCATGCGTAGAAGGATAAGCACGCTCACATTTGCAAACCGGTAGGTAAGGTAAGTGAATACCACCCCTGCCAATGACCATGGAAGTGTCTTCAGACAGCATTAGTTCCCTCGGCTAAGACATGGAAATGAACACTGCCCCCTAAAGTCAGATACAACTGGACAGGGGGGAAATCTTTACTTCTTTAGTTTACTTAAGTGGCAGGCTACCACCTGAAAAAGAAAAAATCTGGAAGAATGCAATCCTAATTTTGCAATGTGGACAGGTCAACTTGCGAAAAAAACTTTGATTTGGTCTGGAGTCAACAGCAGGGGTCAACTTTTCAGATGCTCAACCCCACCCCATATCCCCATCCATTTAGCCAAACTTCAGACCATCCATTTTGCCTCTGCTCAGATGCGGTTACACCAGAGACTGGAAAAGAATGATGGGATTCTGTATTTGGATACTGCCGCACGTCTTCAGTCCTGATCTTGGTGTAATCGATGCAAACCGTTGCCAGGAGAACAAACTGCAAGTTGGATCACTTTATAAAGGCTATTGTGATCATTTTTCTGGCGGTGAAGTCCCTTCCTGCAAGCGTCTGTCACTGTGCACAAGGGGGAGAACAAGTGAATGGCGCTGTCACCAAGACCCTTTTGACAGAAGTGTTTCTAATAATCTCAGTAACATAAAAATATCGCTCTGGAGAGGAGAAGGGCTGCGATTGTCCCATCTGTCTTTGTGAGTGAACTGTCCCTGCTTCTCCATGCAGAGCAAAAAGGATATGAGTAGCGATTAGACTGCATGCGCTACACAGATTAACCCAGCATACGGAAGAGAAACGCTGGTGTATTTTAAAGGTTTTCCAATCACAAACAAAGCCGCCACTAATCACGGTGCCTACCGGTTGACTCTCTGCCATGAATCTCTGCACGAGACCCAGTCTGCCTGAGAGTGATGGGCTTGCTCCAAATTCAAGGATGCAACAAGAATAATCTTCTTCAAAACTGGTTGCATCTCAGCATGAGCCTCAGCTCTAAACGGACTTAATTTTGAATCCAGATGTCTGCATTACATGGGATCAGATCATGCAACCCCTTGAATTGCAAAAGGGCTATCAGAGTTACTTTATGCTAAAATCAAAGGTGGGCTGCTGGGGGTTTGCAGGGGTTCGGGAGAACTCTAGCTAAGATTCTGTGCAGTTCAGAGAACCCCCCCCCCCAAATCCCACTCCTGGCTGGCCCTGCCTACACAACCCCACTCCTCCCAGGAGTTCCCACATGGCCTGTTTTGAAGGCAGGTAAGTGCAGGGCACGCGTGGAGGTTCAGGGAGGGTGAAAAATGAACCTACTGAAAGTTCAGGAAGGCCTGAAACTGGCCCATTTCCAGCCTCCAGAGGGCCTCCGGAGCCTCGGGAGGCTGTTTTTACCCTCCCGGAGGCTCATAAAAAGCCTCCAGACCCCGGGGAAAGCAAAAATCCCCCCCCCCATGATGCAGAAAGCCGACTAGGCCACGCCCACCATGACCACACCCACCCAGCAACTGGGCAGAGAACTCCTTGCTACAATTTTTGAAGCCCACCCCTGGTTAAATTCAATCACCACCCAAAATCATGGGAAATGCTTCTAACAGAAAATTGTCCATCTATATCCATAGGGTCTATATTGGCTGATAATAACTTTTTATAGTTTCAGGCAATGGTCTGTTGCAGCTGGACCCCATACCTAAGGTCCTTAGCATGCAAAGTACACCTTCCCAATACTGGAAAGCCTATGTTCTCCCAGGCCTCCTTAAAATCCAGAGCATGCTTGTGTCAAAAATGCACAGCAGTGCCTAAGTAGGACTACTGTCAAACAATGAACTATTTTTTATTTCTGTGCTCTTAAAGAGACATTTTTCTTATGGTAATCTTGCTTTCTTGCTTACTTACTTATGGGGCCTCACTTGAAAATGTTTTACATAGGCAGGAATAACAAATTATAGAACAATACTCCAGCTAAAGGGCTCACATTTTATGCAACATATGCAATCATTCCTTTAGAATACATAACTGTACGAACTGTCTGGCGCGATAAAGCATTGTGTGATTATGCTTGAAGTTATGACATTAGACATTCACTTCTGATCGGATACGTCTCAAGCTACTGCTGTAAGTTAAAGGTGATTAATCAGCTAAAAGGTCATGATTTTAAAAGAAAGAATATGAGAAAAGAGTAGAATATTATTTGTCCCCCACCAAGTGTGAGGGAAAAGGTCACAAATGCTTCTTCTAATTTGAACTGAATTCTTTTATTAAGCTCCTTCCCTGATTGTTGTAATTTTTCTCCTCCAATCCCAGGGCTAGTTTTCTATTATTATGTTCTAGTATTCTATTTTGTATTCCATGTCAAGCTTTTGGTTCCCATGTTTATAGTTCTCCGCCAATCTGATCTACTGATCTATTCAGTGGGGCAGTAGCACCAACAACCAAAGTAATAATAATAATAATAATAATAATAATAATAATAATAATAATAATAATAATAATAATAATAATAATAATAATGCCAAATCCGGCGAATCAACTGGCCGCTGTGATACAATCGTATAGTTGTTATTATTATTATTATTATTATTATTATTATTATTATTATTATTATTATTATTATTATTATTATTATTATTATTATTATTATTAATATTATTAATATTATTAATATTATTAATATTATTAATATTATTAATATTATTAATATTATTAATATTATTAATATTATTTATATTATTTATATTATTTATATTATTAATATTATTAAATTGTATCACAGCAGCCAGTTGTTTCGCTGGATTTGGCATTGATTACTAGTAGGGCTCTACCCAGGGGCCTAGGACGTCATAACATATTTTCGTAATATACGTGCAGATCCAAGCAGTGCAGCTTTTTGCATTTGAGTGATGGTGATTTTGTCAAGTTTTAGCTGTTTTAAATGTAATTCCAGTGCTTTTGGAATAGCACCCAGTGTGCCGATTACCACTGGAATTACTACTGCTGGTTTGTGCCATAATCGTTGAATTTCGATTTTTAAGTCCTGGTATTTCCATTATTATTATTATTATTATTATTATTATTATTATTATTATTATTATTATTATTATTATTATTATTATTATCATCATCATCATCATCATCATCATTATTATTATTAAATAATTCAAAGGGATTATTGAATCTGTCATCTGCACCCCCATAACTGTCTGGTTTGGCTCTTCAACCAAACAAGATAAATATAGACTTCAAAGGATAATTAGAACTGCAGAAAAAAAAACAATTGCTACCAATTTGCCTTCCATTGAGGACCTGTACACTTTGAAAATATCCACAGACCTCTCACATCCTGGACATAAATTGTTTCAACTTCTACTTTCAAAATGACGCTACAGGGCTCTTGGTGAATGCATTTCATTCTCCTTATGTACAGTAAGAGCATATGGACCAAAGACCAATTCCTTGTGCGTTCAATCACATTTGGCCAATAAAATTCTATTCTATTCAATTCTGTTCTGTTCTATTCTATTGTAAAAAATAAAGAATTCCTTGAGTTGAAATCAAGTGATAGTGACTTCAGTTTTGTTGTGGTAATGCAGAAGTGGTTTGTTCTTAACTCTTTTTCTGAATTTTTACTGTAGCCCAAAGCTTTGACATCCTTTGGAAGTTCCCCATTCAAGTTCTAACCAATAACTCCAATTTACTTATCCAAGATCAGCCAAGGTCGGATAGATTTGGCCACTTGAACTATGGCAAATGGACAATTATTGGTTCATCTACATCATGTTTAGAAACCACCCATCTCCATCACAGAGTGCACAAGGATTAGAAAGAGCATTATGAAATCACAACCATTTGACCACTTTGTATCAGTGTTAAGTTTGAAGGCCACTCTTGTGTCTTGTTTTGTTTTTCTAACTCTTATTCCCAAATGGAGAACATTTGCTATATAAACCCTCCCTTTCCTCTCCCTGGGATTTCTCCAGAAATAACACAATTTAATTAAATTATCATTCAGATTATAGTGACCCTGTTCCAAGAGCCCAGCAATATTCTGTTTGTAGTAAAATCTTGTAAAAAAAAAGTGCCACCTGCATGGATTTCAGATACCATCTTCAACTTCAGTTTTGCATCGTAACGTATTCTAATTAAGTATTACACCAAGCTGTTCAAAGTGCTTTGCATTACCCCAGCAATCTCTATAGAAAAGTGTATGATGATTAGATCAGAATTAATACCAGCATGTTACAACAAGAGAAAGGAATGTATGATTGAGAGATACCAACTGGGTCTTCAGATATCATATTAATGGCATCTCCTCTCACTTTCTCTTCCTGACATTACGCTTCTCTCCCTGTCCATTTACCACATTATTGCAGATGGTTCCTAGCAGGAGTCCTGCAGTGAGTTTCTGATATTAGGTCACTCTCTGCATAAAATGAGAGCAAAAGCCATGGATCCCAAGGCTGAAGGTTGTCCTCTCCATTTTTTTTTCTAGTTAATATCCAGAAGCCTCTTCAGGAATAAATATTGGAAATTATTTTCCTTTATTATTCTACAGGGATTTATCTTTAGACTTGAAGAAGAGGAGGGAGAAATAAAATGATTACACAGCTAGAGAAAGCAAAATGCCTAGGAAGGAGATTCAGAACATTGAAGCCTTAATCCTGTTGTCCTCAAAAAGAGGGTAGTGAATATTTTGGATAGGCCAGTGATGGTGAACTTTTTCGGCATGTAGTGCTGAAAAGGGAGTGCGCTTGCACTATGGGTACTTGTCTGGGCCATGACCCGGAAGAGGAGCTGCCCAGGGTGCATTCCCCACACCGAAAAATGAACTTCTGGTTTCCAGCGCATGCACGTGTGCCAGCCAGCTAGTCCTCCAGTTACTGGCGTGCATGCGCACATGATAATCAACTGGTGGGTGTGCATTCTCACGCCAAAAAATGCTAGACCACCTCTTCCAGTTTCCGGCACTACTGTACGGACAAAGACCAGCTGATCATCGCACGAGCATATGCACCAGAAACCCAGAAGAGGAACAGGCAATGCCGCGTGTGCCAGGCAACATGGCTCCGTGTGCCACTTCGGGCATGCATGCCATAGGTTCGCCATCGTGGGGATAGGCTTTCAAGGTCCTGCAATTAGATTCTGCAAATAAGAGACTCAGTGGGTGGATGTTTCTCAACATTTGCAAGGAGGATGAGATTCTGAGTTAGGTCTTCAGCCCTGGCAACTGAATGGATAAGCCATCCAATTTTCCTAGCAAGATTTCAGAAGAGGTTGTCATTGTCTTCTTCCTAAGGCTGAGAGAGAAGAATAAGCCCAAGGTCATCCAGCTAGCTTTATGCCTAAAGTGGGATTAGAATTCAAGGCCTTCTGGTTTCTAGACCGGTGCCTTAACCACTACACCAATGACTGGCCTACCTCAAATATCTGAAGCCACCTCCTTTCTTTGATGTAGAATGCAAAACCCAACTCTTAGAATGGAGTAGAAGACATGCTTCCCCTCACTAAAAACTTCAACATATGGGAATATCTGAAATGTTAAGCTACCTAAGCAACTTCAGTTAAAATTGTGGATTTAAGAATTACCGTAACTGGAGAATATGCACTTATAATTGTTATGGCTTCTCCCCACATTTCCCTCCCATCAAGAATTTTATGGACATGAGTAAAATGAGATATTTTGCAAATGTTCACCAAAAGTTGGATTTATTGGGGTTTTGGGGGGGGACGGATTGGATGGGGAAGGAGTATAGATGGTGTTATTTGGGCCCTATAATACTAGCTATAACCTTCAGAATACGCTTCCAAGAAATATTATGGAATAAGAACAGCAATAGATTTGAGGTGCCAAGTAGATTTTGGAACAATTAAAATTCAGGAACATAAATTCAATGACAGACTTGTAGCTGTTCAGAGCACTATGGAATTAAATTCACTCTATTTCCCATCCAGGGAAAATGAAATGGGGAGAACCCCATTCCATCATCTGCAACCAGGTTACAATTAAGAACTTAATTGTACTTCCATAATTTAATTGCACCAGTCAGCGGTGATTTAACCATGACATAGTAACATCTTTCTTAATGCTATTATGGCAGTAATCAAACTCTATATGCTTGCATCTGTTTACAGACCTGCTATGGTAGAAACAACTAGTCATGCTAAGAGAAACTGGAAGTAACAGAATCACAGGTTCTTTGAAGGGACCATATTATTTGAAGGACTGTCGTTTTCCAGCTACATCTACTTGACTACTAGAGAGGGAAGGCAGGGTAGTCTTTCTCTTAAGAAGGTCCATCTATTTGGACCAAGAAGAAGTGTCTTCTCCATGGTGACTCCCCCTCTATGGAACATCATCCCCATGGAGATAAGAATGGCCCTCACCTTGGGACACTTTTGAAAGGCCATGAAGACATTGTTTTGCTGGAAAACCTGGGGACCTCAGGACGATACAGGATCCATCAACAGGATTGTTTGATTGTTATTGCCAGGGAGATGAGGGTTTATTGAATTTTGTACTTAGGGTTTTACTTCTGTAAGCAGTTCGGAATCATTTGAGTGAGTTGGACGGCTAGATCACAAAAGATCTAGATCACAAAAGGGCCAAAGGGGGTTCCCTAACTGGCTAGGTTGCTAGATATCTCAAAAAGAAGAGAACCACTCACACAGACACACCAATCCCACAGTCTGTCTATGGAGATTTCCACTCATCCAGGTCATGATTGTCCCAAAGGTGCTTCCTCAAGAGCCAACTGAACTTGCCTTGTTTTTCCCTGAAAACGTTTCACTTCTCATCCAAACAATTTCTTCAGAACTGAAGAACTTCTTGAAAAAGTTCCTTTAAAAAGACGACAATCCTACAATCCTCTGTTGCATGTTTTGCAAAGCCTGTTTGAGGAATTCTAGTTTGGAGGACTATTGGGAAATTGCAAATCTACTTTCTAGAACCTGAGAGGTCATTCAGATATTTGGGGATGAGAATCTCCAGAGTGGCCATGCTAGCTGAGAATGTTATGCTGTTAGTCTCAACACATCACCCATTATTTTGGAAAGCCGTAAAACAGGTATGCAATACAATGAAGTAAGTAGCACTAATAGGCAGAAGTATACAGAATGAGTATAATTAGCAGGAGGCGTAAATGTCACACAGGAAGAGGAATACCAGACACTTACTTATAATAACTGATATCGTAGCCCACCCGAATCCAGTGAGGTCTGCCCTGCAGAGCTTCCTTCACTGAATACATGACTGGTTGCATACCTACACAAAGAAAATGGGAGGAGGAGAGATGTGATATGATTTCTGCTGCAATGGAATAGAAATAACTGTTTTACGTAGGCATGTTTAGAGGAGAGGAGAGGAGAATAGAGGAGAATAGAGGAGAATAGAAGAGAATAGAAGAGAATAGAAGAGAATAGAAGAGAATAGAAGAGAATAGAATAGAATTATTTATTAGCCAAGTGTGATTGAACACACAAGGAATTTGCCTTTGGTGCATATGCTCTCGGTGTACATAAGGAGAATAAAAATACATTCATCAAGAATAAAATGATAAAACACTTAAGTGATAGTCAAGGTTAAGCTATCAAATTGTACTAGTAAACAAAAAAACAATATAAATTGAAAGATACAAGCAACATGATTATAGTCATAAGTTTAGGGATGAAGACAGAAATAATATATTTTTTAATATCACAAGGACTCCCTGATGCACCTTCACTGCTGACAATCTAAAATGCTGTGCAAATTCAAAGCAAAATCTTTCTTTGCCAATCCTAGACTGTATGACCTTGATAGACCTGACCTCCTCTGATGTCTTCAAGAATGTTTCCAGATACCTCCAAATGGTTTTCCATTCGGGGGAAATGAAAAACAGTTCTGTAGTTCATTTTGATGGCTGATCCGATATTTGATTAGTTCTGCACATCGGTTGTTCAACCTGCACAACTGAATTTGCCCCAGTGTTATATATGAGACTACAAGTTCTCCTTTCATATTATTTCTGTTTTTAACTTTCCTTGAACCCAAGCCATCATCATTTCTCTGATTGATATACATCAAAGTGTACATTATTGGGGTCTGCGCCGTAACCCCAAATTGCTTTGATTTTATAAAGCTGACACCCCTGTTCTGACTTGTTTCTATTCATCAGGAAAGCCTTATGAGAGAACAACTGCCTTGCACAAGACTTCCAATCATGCAGAAGAACATCTGGCTGAGCAAAACCTCAAGCGCTTTTTCAGATTTCAGAAGTCAGGTGTCCAGACATCTGCTTCTGTATCTCTCCCATCTTCCCTCCTTCGGGATCTGGTAGCAGAAAGGGCAACAGTAATTCTCACAGAATTTTCACTGCTTTCCCCAAATTGCAAGATCCGGGAAACTATAATTAAAAAATGGATGGGTTTGAAAACAAGCTCAGTTGTAATTTATGCAGGTTATATTATTAAAGAAAGTATTAAGAAATCTATTGCAATAAAATTGGTATTATGTGATTTCAGAGTTCCATTGTAATTGAGGGCATTGTCTTTCAGGAGCTTCGTTCCTAGGAGTTAAAACCAAGTTTCCAAATGACAAAAAGCCCAAACTCCCTTTCTGTGGCTCCCATGTTGCTGATATTTAAGACATGAGGATTTCAGTCTTCTGACATTTTTTGCCTTTCGGACAGTGGTGGGATTCAATTTTTTTTTTTACTACTGGTTCTGTGGGCGTGTCTTGGTGGGCAGGGCATGGCTTGGTGGGCAGGGCTTGGTGGGCATGGCGGGGAAAGAATTCTTTTTGCGGCTGAGAGAGAGAGTAATTGGCCCAAGATCATCCAGACTAGGCTAGCCTTTAACCACTATAACAAACTCTTACTTTACTTATATAGGATGACAGCATAATAATAAATGATAAGTAAATACCATCTGAGCCACCCATTGGTGTCTTCCATCCTTATTCACAACTATTGATTTACTCCAACTTTACATTCTCTCCACTTTGGCTATCTTTCATTTTCTCTCCATGCCCTCATTTGTCTTATGGCCAGAGAAAGAAAATATATAGTTTTCAATTTATTCTATCAAAGAAGGGGATTTTTGTTGCTGAATTTTAATTTATCACTTAGATTTATCACTTTAATGTATCACTTTAATTTACCTGCCCAAGGAAGGAAGTGGTTGGAATGCCATATAACTAGACCCCAGTATGGAAACTATCTCAGTATAAAATATAAAAGGTGAAATAGAAGAGCTCTGGAGAATCCATGTTTTAAAGGCTTATTCACTTGATTTTCCCAGGAGAGGGTCTAACCATGGACAGTGGGCCCAACCCCTCCCGCAATATGACAACTCTTACCATAATTAAACTGGCTGTTTGGCTTGTCACAGTTGATGACGTTGAAGTGGTAAGGAATGGCAGCCTTCATGGCACTGACCTCAAAGTAGAACCATTGATGGTACTGGGCACTGTTGATGTCAGGACTGAGGATCAAATCATATTCATACCTGAATCACAAAGCACAACAACAGGGTATGAAACACCCACAAGATACAAAAAAAGTTTTTTTTTGAGAGCACCAATTGGCAGAATCCATGGAATATCAACTCACATATTAGATTCATGATACGTAGCTAGCCAAGGAGAACAGTAGAAACATAGAGACCTAGTCATCTGGCATTCAATGAGAACTAGATGTACCGTAAGGTAAAAGTAAATGTTCCCCTTGTACATATGTGCTAGTCATTCCCGACTCTAGGGCGCAATGTTCATCTTTGCTTCAAAGCCGAAGAGCCAGTGTTGTCTGAAGACGTCTCCATGGTCATGTGGCCAGCATGACTAAAGGCACATGGAATGCTGCTACTTTCCAACCAAAGGTGGTTCCTATTTTTCTACTTGCATTTTTTTACGTGCTTTCGAACTGCTAGGTTGGCAGAAGCTGGGACAAGTCACGGGAGCTCACTCTGTTACGCGGCGCTAGGGATTCGAACTGTAAACCATTCTGATCGACAAGCTCAGCGTCTTAGCCACTGAGCCACCACACCCCCAAAATATAATACAGGAAATCCTCAACAGAACAATTATACTAAAGCGAGACACTAAACTGTGACCCTCCAGGTGTTGTCCAACTTCAGTTCCAATCGCTGTCCCCAACCTGAACAATCCAAGGTGAAGGATGCTGTTGGCAGAAGCTGGGGCAAGTAATGGGAGCTCACTCCGCTATGCGGCACTGAACCGCCGAACTGCCGACCTTTCTGATATAAGCTGGTTATTTAGCATTAGACTTATGGTGGTTTGGCTCAATGGCTGGAACTCCAAACCACTGCATTCCACATAAGGCTAGGAAAACATCTGAAGCTGCCAAACATCTGTCTATCTCCTGAAACAGTACTTTGAGAGTGAGCATGATCAATCCAGTAATCTAGTAATTTCTTCCTTGGGTCATTTCTTCTCTTCTGAAAATAACTTTTCTTAACAACTGTGCTGTGAAGATATTCCCCTACTAATACGATGGATTTCGAAAAAGTTAAACATTATGATCCAAATTTTCCCCACTAGATAATGTTGGCAAATCAATAAGCATCTCTTTGCCTTCCATCATGGCCTTTCCCCCAAATGGCCTGGAACACTCTGCTGGGGACTATTTGCAATACTTACTCCCGCACTTGGATGGCTTTGCGGAGATTCCCAGATTCAAATTGGGAAAAGAACTTTAAGCAGTTTTGTTGATCTGACTGCAAAGAACTGAAACAAAAGGCAACACAATTAGCGCAAAGCTGACTGAGAAATACTGTAGCTTGACCTGTTCACCACTGGAAAAAATTAGCAGAAAGCACTGGGACTCACAGAAACAGAGGTAGTTCATAATGATTAGGTTCCCCATAGGTTTCCAATTGTATTTACATCTGTCCTTTTTTTGCTGGGAGAACAAGGAGAACAAATATAGAGATCACAGTGCATTTAACTCTGCACCCACAATCCTATGGGGAAGTTTGGGCTGATAGAAAATTACTCCCCAGACTAACAGCAAGATTTTCATACTAGTTGAACCTGGGTTCCTCCAGTTCAAGTCCAAGTCCAAGTACAGTGTCACCACACTACCTTGGCTTTGTCTTCATCCTGTCTCCAGAAGAGGACCCTCCAGGGAAGATTTTATAAATGTGCAGAGGGGGAGGAAGGACGTCAAGTGTCCATGATTCACTAACAATGGCCTCAACTAACAAAATTCACTTACTCAGAGCTGTCTAAATTGAAGACAACTCGCTTGATTATATCAGCTGGTTGGACCACACGGCGGATGTCATCAAATATTTTGGCCCTGTGGTAAAGAAAAAGAAGAGCTGAGGTGGTAGTGAAGAACATGCCCAGAAGGAAACTTCTTTTGTTGGGATTCCTTTTTTAGAATATCTCTTTCTTTCACTCTGTTCCTGTGGAATAAAGTGAAGGTAAAGGTTCCCCTCACACATATGTACTAGTCATTCCCGACTCTAGGGGGTGGTGCTCATCACCATTTCAAAGCCAAAGAGCCAGCGCTGTCCGAAGACGTCTCATTGGTCATGTGGACGGCATGACTCTACACTAAAGGCGCACGGAGCACTGTTACCTTCTCACCAAAAGTGGCCCCTATTTTTTCTACTTGTATTTTTACATGCTGTCGAACTGCTAGGTTGGCAGAAGCTGGGACAAGTAATGGGAGCTCACTCTGTTACGCGGCATTAGGGATTCGAACCACCAAACTGCCGACCTTCTGATCAACAAGCTCAATGTCTTAGCCACTGAGCCACCATGTCCCTCACCTGTAAAATGGGGGGTCGCCAAACTTAGCAACTTGAAGACTGATAGGCTTCAACTCCTAGAATTCCCCAGCCAGGAAGAGGAATTCTGGGACTGGAAGTCTACAGGTCTTAAAGTTACCAAGTTTGAAGACTCCTTCATGGGGAGCCATGTTGCATTTAGGGGTCCTAACTTGACAGTCTTGTCCTATGCCTGAACACTTCAATCCATCCCCCCAATTTAGATTTGTTCCACTCATCACAAACTGCCTGCTGAGGCACTCCTTATTGGGTTGTGGGGAGACGTCCTCCCCAAAGGTATCACAGTGATTCCTACTTTTCCTATGGCACCAACTGCCATAGGAGTTGGTGCCATAGGACGTTGCCTCAATATATAATTACTGAGAGTGTTGCTCAACATTTCCCTCATTGACCCCTTGCTATCTTCCTATCTCTATATATCTTCACTACAGGGTTAGAAGTAAAGGGAGAGAAACTTACTTTTGGATGCCACATCTCCTTTGCTGTAAAGGCTGGCTGTAAGGAGGGGGTTGATGACCCCAGAGATCTGGGAATGCCAATACTCTGTAGTCTGGAATGGAGCGGGTACGGTTAGCCCTTGCCATAAATAGCCTAGGTTTGTGGAAAGGGATGTTCCCAGGATGCCTCTCCAAAAGCTTTGTGACAACTTCAGAAGCTTCTGTCCCCTCCTGACAGCCAGGTGCACAGGAATTCATATGTTGGAACTGGGACGTCTGCCTGTTCCGTAATCTTTCTTGGGCTCTATGACCCTTACTGGAGATTGTGCCTTTTCTGAAAGAAGTCGCCAAAGGTTCTGATTCACCCAAAGTTCTTTTTTCAGGTGCTTGGGGTTTCTGCTTTCTTTCCTCTCTGTGTACTGGCCTATCTAAAGTCTTCTGGATCTGCTTTTCTTCTTCTGTACTTTGGTCCCTTTCTCTAGATTTGCACTGGCACTTCAGGGAAGAAGCACATGGAATGACACGGAGGCAGGAACTGGTCAGGGTCCCAGGGATGTCCATAGAATTCAGTTCATCGTTAGGCTCCAATTCATTTTCCTTGAAATCGGAGGAAAGCAAGACAACCAACCATTATGGATCATTGCATACAGCAGCTTTCTGAATGGACTGGAAAGTCAAAACCCAAGAAGGATCTCACCTGAATGTTATATTGAAGTTCAGGACACATGACCATATACTGATTCAGTTCAGATTCAGGTCGGTCGAGCTCTGGCCTTGATAGGAGCTTGTTAATATCCTTCTCTAGATCATCATCCTTTCAAAATAAGAATGAAAAGTAGGGAAGAAACTTCTCCTTGGTTGCATCTTCACCCACAGTCTTGTCTGAAGCCTTCTCCCATTATATTCCATGTACTATCACCATAACTCTAAGCAGTACAATAGGTAAGGAATGTCATGGGATATTTCTGAAGCTCCCTAGACTATGGGCCATGCTTCTTGAGATTGCTAGATGTATCCCCCAACATTTAGAGGCCCCAATTCTTGAACTGCACTTAAATAAACTATTTTGAGGGAAAAGAGGAGGAAGAAAGAAATATATAAACATTCCACCATGTATTTGGACTCATTGGAGATAAATTTCAACAATAACAGTGGGTCACATCTATCCACAATTATGAAGAATAAGAAGATAACCATAAAACAGATATACTGGTTGGAAATTTAGCCTTGCAGACATCCAAAGGTCAACCATTGGGATCTCTAGTTCAACATTATTTCCAACACAAGTCTAGATATTTCTATAGCAAAATAAGATTTATTTTCATAAATAACAAAATTATGACCTTAATTATTTCAACACCTACAGTATCCCACTTTTGTTCCACCATGGGTTTTGAAGTAATGTATGCTTAGACACTGGTTTTCTCCCATCCAGACAAGAGTCCAGACTTAAAACCAACTTATTGTAAATATAGTGGTTATTATAATGTTCCTTCAGACTTTGGCCTGGTCTGAATCTTGCTTAGCAAGGCAGTTTTATGGCTGATTGGGGCTTTGGATCTCATAGAATATCTGGCAGACATTCAGAAAGGACAAAAAAAAATCCCTGCTGACATCTTCTCTCAATCTATTAAAAGTGTAATGAATTAAGGCTTGGCTACCAAACCCATGGCAGCTTGCTACAAAACAAGGTTACTTACTTCCTCCTTATGTTCAGGGTCTTCATTATCACAGTCTTTCTCAATCTCTTCCTCAGCATCTTCATCAAAATAATCTGCAAAGAAAAGACAATTAAGCCAAGAAGTCAACAATTAAACTGTCCAAAGAAATGAGCTCTTTCCCTCATGGACTCAAGCACTGGTAGAATCCACAACACAAAAATAAGTCTCATCAAAAGGGAAACAATATAGCTATGCGTTTGTAATTTGGGGGAGGGGGGTGTAAAAAAGCAATATGCAAAACGAACATCAAACCAAAACCACAAGCAGACACTTGAGGGCAATTTGCATTCATCTTAAGTAGAATTTGCTATCTGCTCCACTATTTTTAAAAAATCTTTTATTCAGATGACATAATTGCAGGAAGTTATTACTGATCTTGCATGTTTTTGTCTTGGTTTATGATCCGGAGCTTCCACCATCCTGCCAAACTATGTTCTGCACATCATGCTGTATGAGTTTCTTAAATCTCAGAGTTCTTCCCCTCCTTCCAACCAGCAGCCATACCGGTCATGAGGGGAAACCATCTCTCAAGACAATACTACCGTCAAATTAATAAAACACTTACAAAATAACATGCACATTTTTGCAGTTCCAAAAATGACTTAATTACTTCTTTCCATCTTCCCTTCTTGGTTGGAATTTTAATTTTCTCTCCCACCTCCATCCCCATCCTGCTTCTCCATCAGCAAGCATCTTTATTGGCTTTACTGATAAAGGAGAACATTTGCATAGTTCAGGGATGACATGAGGGGTCCTGGGCTTGCTTGTTTTCCTGCAGATATTTCTTTAATTAAGACCATCTGGGCACTGATGTTGCTACCTAGTTTGGCAATGAAACACTGTTGTGGCCTAGCAGCGGCCAGTGGATCTGGTGGCAGTCTCAGACAGTGAGGAGGTTGGGGAGGAACATGGGCCAGTCCTGGAGTCTGGGGAAGGCTCGGACGAGGGCTGTGTATCAGAGGCAGAGAGGGGGCAGGGCCGTCTGACAGTTTTCAGCTGCCTTCGGAGTTGGAGATCAGTGGGGCAGAAGAACAGCTGGAGCCTGTTCCAAGTGTGCGCATATGCAAAGCTGCCAGGAGAAGGGAACAGCTAAGAAACAAGGGTCAACTCGGGAGTAAAGCCACAGGTAGACGGCAAATGGTCCCTCCCATAGGGAATAAAGAGGAGCGTAAGGGGAGGGGTGTTTGCAGGAGACAATTAGTTCAATTCATTAGGGTGAAGATCTGTTCCTGGCAAGTATTGTCTGCTACAGAGTGGTGTTTGGAAGATATCGGCCTTGGCAGCTCTCCAAGCCTGATAAATCTCTTGAAAGACTGTTGGCCAGGACATTGTTGGAGAGGAATTCACTTTAAACTAAATAAAAGGGGTTTTATCAGGATGAGGAGTTGGCTCTGCGCTTTTGGGAAGCCTAGCTCAGAACAAAAACAACCAAACTTGGAGAGCACCAAGGACATCTCATTTATTGGCCTCGTCTGGCATATTCTTCTCATGGAAGATATTCTGCCTCCTGTGGAGATTTATCCTTCTGCAAAACATCTACGTCACTCTAAGCGGGCTTCTATCTCTTCGTGGTGCATGGGTGCGTATTTTGCACTACAAAGCAGATCGACCCTCACAACCTGAATACTGGAGTCAGAGGGAATCCCATCCTTTCCTTTTTTCCTACTTGGGACTTTGAAACAACTTACCTTCAGGTCTGGGGAGTGAAGATTCTGTTTTCCCAGGAATGGGGAAAGAATAGGAGCTGCTAATTGCAGCTGAAGGAAAGGGCATCTTTGGATAGGTTTTCCTGAGGATCTGTGTCACTGTATTGACAATAGGGTCCAGATTCTTGCTGAACAGGCTGCCCTAAACAAGAGCCAAAAATGAACATTCAGATTATCATTTTCTCCCTGGCTCAGATAGCTCCACCAACCAAGAACGCAAGGAACCTATTCTGTTAAATTAATTATAGTAAATGTGATTATTTCCCATGTGTTTAATAACTTACTCTTTTCCTATCAAATGAACAGTTACAACTTGGTGGCCATTGTTAGAGGGGATCTGAAGGCCATATGTGCTGTTTTCAGGAGCACAAGCAGCAAAATTGTTCCACTGGCTTATTTGTTGATAAATAGATGCTTTGCAGAAGTTGTCTTTATTCCAGAGGGGATTGACAGTTTTTCTGCTCAAAGCAAATGGGATGAAAAACCAATCACATTCTTATGTAGATGGTCATCCCACAGCTTAGCAAAAAAAGATATATGATGGCTGGAGCATTCTCTTTTCTTCTCTCTGGAGACCACAGTGTGTGAGCTAGCAGCAAAATTTCCAACACTACAAAATGCTACACTTTTAAAATGGTTTTTAAAAAGTGTTCTGACGATAGAGGTCATTTGGCTCTTGGGATAAAAATCTTTTAATTTGTTGGAAGTGCTGAGCAGCTGCTTATCTTAAAATCATATCGTAACTATCATTTCAGGGTCCCCTTCATGCAGATTTTCTTTTCCAGTTTTAGAGCTTGGAATTAACTCAGCTTGTTTGTGAAATGGAACCAATATCATAAAGATGCAATTTGCTAGCATGACCAACTAAGGTTCTGCCTATTGCTTTATACCTCAATCCAAAGTAGCCCAAGATGCAAAATCCTTAACAGGATTAAATGTTTTAAGATTAACAAAAGGCTCTGGGGTCAAATACATATGTGCAAACCTCTCTCTATTTCTAAAGGGAGATGGGGAGAATTTTGCTTGCTTGGCGTTTTTGAGCAAACAAATTTCACTCGTATCTCTTGGACAATTTATTTCTTTCAGAACAGTTACACTTCTCACTTCTCTGAATTTGGTGGTGCAGTGTGTGTATCTATTAAGGAAAGCTGCAGAGGAGACTACGGAAGTTTAAGGACATTGCATACAAAATGGACATTTGATTTTAAAAAAAATCCAATACCAAAATAAATGTGAAATTCACACTTCAAAAAAAAATGCTTACAGATGCAGAACTGAGATAGAAGAGATTGAATGAATTATTTAACCATAATTCTAAGAGGAAATGTTACACAATTTGGGGAATGTTCCTTTAACTTCTCCCTTAAAACTAGATTAGTTAATAAAGAAAATAAGACTCAGCCTGCGTCTACAAACATGTAATTTCTCTACTCAAGTTGTACTTTATGTTAATTTGCATCCACAATTTCCAAAAAACAAGGGATGTTGGGAATAAATTAGAGTGTTTATACTTTATGGGAGACCGATCTCTCTTTCAAAGACTTTTGAACTTTCAGTTTGAGGGTGATTTCTCAAGACTAAGACTACCTAATCCAAGTGTACAATAAAGGTAAAAAAAAAAACCTGTAAGCACAAGAAATCTAAACATCAATATTTCACCCTTGGCTATGAGTTTCTTTTGATAACAGTCCAAATTTGGTATTTCTATTTAAATGAAAAAAATACATATGCAAAATCATTACCCAATAATTACACTACCTTTTCCACGGGATATGTCTGTTTTTAAGTAATGTATTTCATCCTTGGGACAATTTGTAAGTGGCCATTATGGACCAAGTCTAAAGAAGACAAATGGTATGGAATGCCTTGGCAAAGACAAAGTCCTAACTCATTAAAGACATATCATGTGTCTTGGAATATTGACTGAATATATATTATAGATCAATGTATCATTAAGGCAGAGAATTTAAACCATAGTGTAAGTCAAATGTTTTAATTTCAGTTAGTTTACCTAAATGTGGTCCATCTTTCAAACTGAATCTAATTTTGGGTTCTGCTACCTGTTATTGACCTGTCACAGGGACAATCTCTTGAAGCATTAACCAACCATTAACCAATAGCAGACACTATTGGTAGCTAAGAGTTGAACTGAGGGGATCAAAGGGCACCAAAGATCCCCCTATCAACCCCAACAATTCAAGTAAGATTGAGGGATCCTTGGTGGTCTCTGAGCTTTCTTGCACACATTTCATTACTCTAACTAGTTAACACCATCAGTGCTAGCACCGTCTAGCAGTGATGATGTCAGCTAGTTTGGATAATGAAACATCTGTAAGAAAACAAGCAAGCTCAGAGACCACCAAGGATCCCTTATTTCAACCCTGAGCTAGAAATATTCTCCTTTAGTCTTCAAGCAAGATTCTCTACTTTTCCACTGCTTTCACCATCTATGAACACATAGGGTGGAGGATTAACTGTGGGTCTTAAAGGGGAAAGAGGACAATCTACCTATTCCCCATAGTGTTGGCTTCGACTTAAGAGGAAAAAAATGGTGTCCCAATATGTTAAGGTGGAAATAAACTCAGGGCAAGCAGGAGACAAGCTCAAGAAGAGCCACGGTGGCGCAATGGTTAGAGTGCAGTACTGCAGGCTACTTCTGCTGACTGCCAGCTGCCTGCAATTTGGCAGATCAAATCTCACTAAATCAAGGTTGACCCTGCCTGCCTGCTATCTATCTATCTAGCTAGCTAGCTAGCTAGCTAGCTAGCTATCATCCATCCATCCATCCATCCATCTCCACCTATCACCTGTCTGCCTGTCTGTCAAGAGCCATGGTGGCACAGTGCTTAGAATGCAGTATTGCACGTGAACACTGCCCACTGCCAGAAGTTCGATCCTGACCAGTTCAAGCCTTCCCTCTTTCCGAAGTGGGTCAAATGAGGACCCAGATTGTTGGGGGCAAGATGCTGTCTCTGTAAACAGCTTAGAGAGGGGCTGTAAAGCACTGTGAAGCGATATATATGTCTATGGGCTGTTGCTATCACAAAGGCAACAGGGATATATAATTTCACAAGTATAAGAAGTGGGTTTTCTACTACAATCATCTGGTACAATTGGCAGGCCAGAGCTCAGCTATCTCTAAGGCTGAGCTAAACTCAGGATGTTACACAAACATGGTCACTGAACTTTTGCTTACCTGAGTTGTTCTGAAAAGCATCTCCATGCCATGAACAAAAAGGAAACTTTCTCTCCCAGAGCGGACATTGGTGACATGCTTGAGACAAAGCAAAAGACCCCTCCGGATTAGAATGTAGTTATTTGAAGTGTCTCGATGGTGCCAATCTTGATACAACCGGAGCAACTGACAAACATAACCTCTGTGTACAGCTCGGCGACTATTGGACTCTGTAAACAAAGAGCAAATCGACTGAGCACCTACAGGAAACGTGTGCAGATGGAGACAGTTCAATCATTAGACACTGTAATGAGTGGGGAAATTTAGGTTGACTGAAAAGATGAAAGGAAAGTAAGCTGACTTGTCCACCTGGAAACAACAGAAGCTTGAGAAAAGTCAAATGCTAAGGAACTATTCAGGAGATTGGGTTTATGGCTCTAGGAAATGATTTGAGCCTTGGTGGCACAGTAGTTAGAGTGCTTCTACTTCTGCTGACTGCCAGCTGCCTGTAATTTGGCAGATCAAATCTCATCTGGCTCAAGGTTGACTCAGCCTTCCATCCTTCTGAGGTCGGTAAAATGAGGACCAAGATTATTGGGGGCAAGAGGCTGACTCTGTAAACTGCTTAGAGAGGGCTGTAAAGCACTATGAGTGCTATATAAGTCTAAGTTCTATTGCTATTTACAGAATAGAGTTCTGTTGTATTTGATGGACCGGAATCAGTGTGGGAGCTTGTTGTACTAAATGTGCTTAATCATATACGGAGACGAAAGAGACCATACCCGAATCTGGATAGTGGGTAAGGCAAGAGACTCAGTAGAGATCCTCCCTAATTTTTTGACAGTAAATGAGGTGGGAGGAGAATTGTACTTGCAATATTCTCTTAACTTTCCAAGAGTCCAGATGATTCTGATTAATGGCAGACAGTGGCAGCTTGTGAATGGAACTCAGAGACAAAGAAAATCTGTTTGCTTTGCAGATACTTCGAATGTTATTGTGAGCTGCCCAGAGTTGTGTTTTAAGATGGATGACCATACAAATCAAATCAAATCAAATCAAACCAAGGAAAGAAGGAAGGAAGGAAAGAAGAAAGAAAGAAAGAGATAGAAAGAGAAAGAAGGAAAGAAAGAAAGAAAGAAAGAAAGAAAGAAAGAAAGAAAGAAAGAAAGAAAGAAAGAAAGATCATATGAAAGTCAGTAAGGCTGTAGGACTGCTGTTTTGGTGCACATAAGGTTATAAAATGGATAACGATAGAAAAAAATGGCAAAGATCTCCTACATTTAGCAGCACTGAAAGCATGTTTGTTCTGCAGTGCGCAGTCCTTTCGACAAAAGCGAGGTGGATTTGGCTAACCCTATCTTCATAAAATCGCCTGCTGAAATTCCGCAGTTCATAAGTTCACCAGCTGCCTTAACTGACAACATACCAGAGAGCTCAGCTAGGCCTGAAACAAAGACAGCTGCATTACAGAAACATCCTGACCTTATAAGGATCTCTTTTTGTTGTTATTATTGTTAAAGGTCAAACTCATCAAAAGCTGTCAGAAAACGCATAATCAAAGTCAGCGCAGGCATTCAAGTAGCAATCAGGAACAGCCATTCAGACTGTCTGGCATCTGGGATATGCGTCCTCTACTTTGCTACTCTCCGTCTCCCCAAATGACAATATCAGACTGACCCACAGTTACTAGCAAAACCCTTGCATTGTTGAAGGAACAAGTTGTATGCAAACTCCATTGATCAAACCTTGGTTTGCTTCAGACGTAGCCATCAATGCTTATGATATAATTATCTTTCTGCACCAACTCAGGAAGCTCAACCTGCCCAAGGAGCTGCTGACACGGTTCTACAGAGGAATGATTGAGTCTGTCATCTGCACCTCTATAACTGTCTGGTTTGGCTCTGCAACCCAACAAGACAGACACAAACTTCAGAGGATAATTAGAACTGCAGGAAAAAAAACAATTACTACCAACCTGCCTTCCATTGAGGACCTGTATGCTCCAGGAGTCAAAAAGAGGGCTGTGGAAATATCTACAGACCCCTCACATCCTGGACATAAGTTGTTTCAATTTCTACCTCAAAATGATGCTATAGAGCACTGCACACCAAGACAACTAGACACAAGAACAGTTTTTCCAAGAACACCATCACTCTGCTAACCAAATAATTCCCTCACCACTGGCAAACTATTTACTAAGGCTGCATTACTCTTACTATCAATCTTCTCATCGTTCCTATCACTCATCTCTTCCCACTTATGACTGCATGAATTTAACTTTGTTACTTTGTCTCCTTATGATTTATATTGATGTTGATTGTTTCCTGATTGCTTATTTGTACCCTGTGACTATCATTAAGTATTGTACCTTATGATTCATGATGAATGTATCCTTTCTTTTATGTTCACTGATATCATATACACCAAAGACAAATTCCTTGTGTGTCCAATCACACTTGGCCAATAAAGAATTCTATTCTGTGCTATGCTATGCTATGCTATGCTATGCTATGCTATGCTATTCTAACTGCCAAGATTAGTGATCTTCATAACCACCACCCCAGGGCTACAGAAGCATCCTTTAAAAGAAAAAGTAAAGAAATAGGTCTAATTTCTCTTCCCCTTCTTGTAATAGAATTCTAGAACCAACCTCTCCTTTTCACTTAGCTCATTCAAGAGGCTTTTAAAAAGTGGCTGCTTGGCTTTCAGACTTTTGTTATCTGTCTTATTCTGATTTTAAGTCATGTTGTACAACTGCCATCGTTCCACTTCTGTAATTTGGGTATGATTGTAAGCTGTTTTGGGAACATGCCATGGGGAATGGCGCACAGAAATGTTTTTAAATAATTAGACTAATTCATAGTGAAAAATAAGAGGTGACCAATAAAGACAAAGTTTGTACAACATTCAATATTCCTCTTATATGGTAGTAGCCGATAACCAGGCATTGCCTGGGTATTTATTTATAGGGGAAAATGTCCATACCAAACATAATTTCTAATGTTAGATCTTCCCCCTTACCAGAGGGAGCCCCCTTGTGGAGTACTGTGAAGCCGTTACCATGGCAACTCCACAGTGCTGTACAGTAGAAGCCATTTTAGGGGCAGTACGGTAGAAGCCACTTTAAGGCACAATAGGCTCTTAACAAAACACACACACACACCCGAGAGGTGTTAGGGGTGTCTTACCACCACAGTAATTTTCTCCAGAGGGTAAGTCATCTGTGTACTAAGTTTGGTTGAAATTGCTCAAGGCATTCCAGAGTTATGCTGGAGCATACACACACACACACAAACGGACACAGATATACATGCATGCATACATACATACACATGCATACATACATATATAATAATCATTATATGAAGTAACCTAGCTAAGATTATGATTGACTCGATACAAAAAAGACACAATCTATGGCTCAAAGCTACTAATGGTCCTACCAAAGTTTTAGATTAATCAATAAAACAGAGTATCTAGAGTAGCAGTGAGTCAAATTATGGAATTCTTGGTGCTCGCTTAACTTGGTTGTTTGCCAAGAGACTTTTCATTACCCAACATTGTCCTAATTAATAAAACATCTACAAGCAAACAATGTTACTGTATCTCCTGTCTCTTATTTTCTTTGCAAAAAATACACACAGTTTTGCTTTGACCAAGTACCCAGTGATGTGTTAGTGGGAATAGGCAAAGTACTTTATCACAAAACACAGAGCTAACCTGTAGAATTAGCTCCTAATTCATAGAATTCATGAAGGCTACTGACTTTAAGAGAGTTTAGATGAATGTATGAAAAGGGCTGTCAATAGTTTTTCACTACAATGTCTTTACATAGGCTAAATTCATTCATTCGTTACTTATTCAACAAAGCCTGGATAAATCAAACAATGGTTTGGCAATATATCCTATCTCAGACAGAAGTGATCAGTCTGTTAATAGCTATGCTCAGAAACAGAAACAGAAGTACGCCATTGAGCCTATGGCCAAAATATGAATTTCTTAAAGACATTTGATTGGCAATATGGAAACAAGGATACCAGTTTGGATCCACCTTTTGATTAATGCAATAAGACTCCTCTTACATCCTTTGTAAAATGTCTATTTAGCTAGGATTTATATAGGAGGCAGCGTTTGCAATAAAAGCAAAATATGAGATGGGTTAAAACAGGAGAAAATGTAGTTTTGATCAAATATTGTCAATTGTTATTTGGTTCGATTTTTCAAAGTGACATTTCCCTCTTTCGTACAAGTTGTCATTTTGATGTGCTGAATTTCACTCTGTTGTCTCCAGAAGAAAAACAAATGCAGCAAAACAATGTCCACAAAAAATATTATTGTTAAAGTTTTGAGCTGATCCTCTTGTCAATCCTCAATGGACTACTCAATATGCACATACATTAGAATTTGGCTGAGAAAGGATAAAATGGAACATGAACTATACATCTGAAGAACTGCACTACTGCTTCTCATATTCCAATAATATAATATGAATAATAGCATACCTTTATAGTATAATGCTTTCTAACAAAACTATTTGAATACTACAAATAATCAAATATATACTGATAGATTGATAGCGATTAATAGGAAGATAGTGAGGAAGGGCTGGTTCATACCAAATTGTCATTGCCATCATCCTAATCCTCATCGCAAATCATTGTGATCTAGTTAATGTTCATATTAGTCATGATTTAGAAATCCTAATGTCTGTGATCATGCAATATGCTAAAACTGAACCAAACAGATCTCATTCTGGATTAGTGGCACATTGAAAAACCTTTTTATCCCCATGAACTTTTATCAACATAAGCGTCTTTCCAGATTTTCTCCTGGGAATAATCTTCAGTATTATATAACACAATTTCCATATGACATGGGGTTTACTAATATTTTTGTAACTATTCTAATATTAATATATCATTCTGTAATCAACAGTCTACATTGGATCCAACCAAGAGGTTCCTTAGATTAACAGAGTTGGAAGGGGCCTTATAGGTCATCTAGTCCAACCTCCCGCTCAAGCAGGAGACTCTACACCATTTCTCTACACCAATGGCAGTCTAATCTCTTCTTGAAAGCCTCAAGTGGTGAAGCTCCCACAACTTTTTTTTGACAATGGCAATTTTGGACATCTTTTAAAACCATTCAATAGATTGTCGTGTCCAGCTTTTTTAAAATTGTATGTTTTGTCCCTCAAAAAGACAATGCAATTGGATTCCTCAGTCCACATTTTTTTCCTGACGCCATCAACCAAAAGGCTCTGAGATCAGCTTCTACATATTAATTACTTTCCAAGATGAATCAGTTTCTAATGCTGGGGAATGCTTCCTGGTTGACAGTGATAAATATGGCCAACATCAGATTAAAATAACTAGCTGATAAACAAATTACTCACCAAAAATAAATACTGGATTAAAACTTTTGGAAAGCTGGAATAGTTATGGTAAGAGCACCCCCGTGTGGAGCCAAAAGAATACAGTTTGCGAGGAAAAAAAAAGATTCGGGTGTACAGGAAGAGAAAAACAAAGTAATAATATTTTAACCATCTCCTGAAGAATTTCATTTATATCAACTCAAAAATTTACACTAATTTACAAAAGATTATATAACCCTCTGCTTCCTGGTGTACATGCAGCTTTCATTACAAATTGCAATATAAAATAAGCAAAATATAACTTTTTGAAAGTGCACAACTCCACAAGGTTATGTTGCATGCTATGGTTATAAGAGTGGAAATATCCTAGTGATGTCCTAGGCAAACCAGACAAATATTTTTTTTTTCTTATTGAACTTGATGAGCAGGGAGATAGCATGAAAAATAAAAGAGAGATATTAGCTAAGGGACTAGGAGAATAACATGACTGGGCTGGACTGGGCCACTTTACACCAGAAATGAAGAGTCTCTTGTTTAAATGCTTGATTTTTCCATCAAAAAATTCCAAAACTCAGAAAAATGCATGTATAGATCCTGACTAACCTTTTCTTTAAAACACTCATATCTGAGGCACAAAGTGATGATAGGAGAAGGTTAATACAGGAAAATATTTACATAGGTGACCATATCCTACTCCATTAGAGATCCCAAAAGTTGGCAAGATGATGGCTCATGTGATAGGATGTACACTTAGGTAGCTTTCAGAAGCATCTTTGCAAAATATTAAATATAGAATAACAGAGTTGGAAGTGACCTTGGAGGTCTTCTAGTCCATCCCACTGCTCAGGCAGGAAACCCTATACTATTTCAGACAAATCATTGTCCAATCTCTTCTTTAAAATTTCCATTGTTGGAGCATTCACAACTTCTGGAGGCAAGCTGTTCCACTGATTAATTGTTCTGACTGTCAGGAAATTTCTCCTCCGTTCTAAGTTGCTTCTCTCCTTGATTAGCTTCCATCCATTGCTTCTTGTTCTACCCTCAGGTGCTTTGGAGAATAGCTTGACTCCCTCTGCTTTGTGGCAGCCCCTTAGATATTAGAAGATTGCTATCATGTCACCCCTAGTCCTTCTTTTCATTAAACTAGTCATACCCAATTCCTGCAACCGTTCTTCATATGTTTTAGTATCATGAAATGAGGCTACATGAAAATTTCAGCACCATGGAAAGTGCCACACGTACTGGCCTTGAGATTCTGGACTTCAGAGCCATGACTTGCAATATTGCAAATCAAATCAAGTCAAATTGAATCTTTATTATGGTCATAGACCAGAATGGGCAATACTGCAATTAATGTCAGAGACAAGCTACTTGATATGAATATATGAGAAACAATGACGGTTCAGATCACAGGTATCTCTAGTTCAGTATTTTGTTAGATCATGGTAGGCTAACTGAATTCAGAAAGCTCACAACCAGAAAATAATGGCAATTGCTCTCTTTTATTCTGGGTCATTGAGATCTGTTAGATTCTGACTTTCACTCAACAGGTAATTTGCAGGCATCAGTGGTACTAGCCATTAATAGACACACATTTATCCTACCTCTCTGAAAAGTCATCTAAAGTGATGCCCATCATTACATCAGTACATCTAGTGGAATAGGCTTACAAAACTATATATACACAACCAACTCAGATCAGAACAACTTAGGCAAAGGGGCTTTAGAAATTCCATCATTCTCCACCAAGTTATAAATCACTTTTTATGACCATGTAATCCCTTAATTTGGGGTAGAGTCAGGGTGAGCATGAATGGATGGAGCGGAGCATTTACTGGCTGGATGCCCTTCCTGACACCACATGGGATTCACAGATTTTTTTTTTGCACCCCAGGAAAGAAATATCTCCCACTACTTAGGATCGATCTCTCAATTTTCTGAGTGGGAGGCAAACATCTTCACCACTAGGCTACCACACAATTTTTTCTTCACCAACTTATATTTTTTTAAAAATGAATATATTAGGCTAAACCTGTTCAAGAGGATTTGAGGAAACGTCCAAAATTGCGCCTGATTTGATTTTTCTTTTATAATAGCAATAGCACTTACGTACTGCTCCATAATGCTTTATGACATTCTCTGGGCATTTTGCAATGTTAGCATATTGTCCTTAACAATCTGGGTCCTCATAATAACCGTGAAAGGAGGACAACATGCCTTAAAAATAATCATGGATTTGAACCAGACAGTGACCTGGTTTGCCCACTGCTGTGCTTTATTGATTAAACTGCAATTTAGCTGTCTGTGAAATGGAAATGGAACAAGTTACATTATGAGGCTGTACAATATGTAAACCCAACTACTTTTTACTCTAACTACTAGTAACTATCTAGAAAAGGCATTTTCCAATTTTGCTGGCCAGGAATCAATGCAATTCACATTAATGCGTGTGCTTTATCACCCAGCTATGCTCGGTGAAACCTGAATTGCTTCACCGAGTTCACATTATCACATTTATTTATTTTATTTAGCTAGTTTGTCACTCATGTACAAGATAACAGGAATAAGAATAAACTTGAATAAGAACACAGGAAATAGGTACAAACAAATGGGGACAGTAGGACAGGGACGGTAGGCACGCTGATGTGCTTATGCATGCCCCCTTTAAGGACCTCTTGGGAATGGGGTGAGGTCAACAGTAGACACTTTAAGGCTAAAGTTATGGGGGTTTGGGGATGTAACAAAAAAGTCAGGTAGTGCATTCCAGGCTTTGAGTCGTATTTTATGCAATCGAGTTTGGAGCAGTTTACCTTAAGTTTGTATCTATTGTGTGCTCATGTATTGTTGTGGTTGGAGCTGAAGTAGTCATTGACAGGTAGGACATCGTAGCAGATAATTTTGTGTACTACACTTAGGTAAGACCGTAGGCGGCATAATTCTAGATTGTCCAAGCCCAAAATTTTAAGCCCAATGGCATAAGGGATTCTATTGTGAGCAGAGGAGTGGAGGACTTTTCTCGTGAAATACCTCTGGACTCACTCAATTGTACTGATACCCCCCAACAAAGACACCCTGGTATTTGTTCTTTGCCTACTTAAGGCTTTCAGGGACTTTTTTTTTTCAAGACTCAGAACTCAAACACTAACATGCTCCATCACGGAAGGTTTTCAAGAGACAATCATTTGATCAGGATGGTAAGTTTACAGCTTTGAGCAGAGGATAGGATTAGAAGACGTTTGAGCTCCTTTCCAGCTCTATGATTCTATATATTCTATATATGCATTGGCTAGGTTTCTTGATCAAGAATAGAAGTGAGAAACTTCGCTGTTTAATAACTGAAATATATTCATAACCTACACCCACAAAACAAAGGAACAAAAGCTGTAATTTTCTATTACACGTGCAATAATTTCATATAATGTATGCCTGATCAAAGTATAACACACAATGCTTCCTCCACACAATAATTTTAGCTCCCATTATGTGCCAAACAGAGGTAAAACTTGCATTAAATCAGCAGGGTCTCCATGGAGATTCCCTGTGTTATGATATGGTAGCATTCAACGCTCTTCCTATTTTTTTTTTAAATTCAAATACAGGGGAAATAGCTACAAACTTCACTGATGCAAATGGAGGACTATGTTGTGGTGTTTTTTTTTTAATCGTTAAAGCTACCTATTGGTGGTAAGGAGGTTTATTTATTTATTTATTTAAAAGAAATCTGAGAGGAAAGCATTACACCAACTACTTAATCCTAAATTAGACCAGGGCGCTAAATATATTGCATTAAATTAGGAACTGGAGCAGGATGACAGCTTTTGCATTATCTAGGTTAACCATAAAAGAGAGGGCAATTGGAGCCAATATGAAATAAGAGAAGTATAAAGTCAGAGAAGACGATCTTCTCAAGGAATATTTCTTGCCCAAAAAACTGGAAAAGGAGGTTTTTTTCCCCTCTCTTTCTCAGTAACACTGTTGATAAAAAAAACCACCTCCATTCTCATGGTTTTGCTTTAATGCTACTTCAATAATGTCAGATCCCTGGAGCTGGTGAGCAAAAGAGAAGGGATTTTTTTTAAAAAAAAATCATTTCCCATTGATTTCTTTTCCCTTAATATTCGTTTTCATTCTGAAAGGTGAAGGTAGCACCAGAGTTGGCAGATTAAGATTTAAAACCCAAATCGAGGCGTTTCCTCATTGTAATAATCTGACCTTTCAATATAGGTTGAAGATTGATGCTGTCGTATTATTTGTGAATTGAGAACTTCAATCAGTAGGTTTTTAAAGAGCAACTTCTATGGCTTTTCTTTCACAAAAAGCACTCAAATCCTAATGTTCCTAACAGAATAACGGAGTTGGAAGAAGCCTTGGAGGTCTTTCTAGTCCAGCCCTCTGCTCAAACAGGAGACACTATGCCATTTCGTGTTGTTTGTTTGTTTTGTTTGTTTTATTGGATTTATATGCCGCCCTTCTCCCAAAGGACTCAGAGCGGCGTACGTCATTAAAAAACACATATTACAAAACTTAAAAGAAAATTAGAAACAATCCAAGAAACAAAACGAATTAATACAACGCTAACATTTTAAAAATTGGATAAAATTAACAGGCCAGGCCGGCTTGCTGGAAAAGCCAACTTTTTAGGGCACGTCGGAAGGACCGGAGGTCGGGGATTATGCGAAGCTCCGGGGGGAGCTCATTTCAGGCAAATGGTTGTCCAATCTCTTATTATAAACTTCTAGTGATGGAGTACCCACAATTCATTTCAGGGGGCTGCTGGGGGTTCGCAGGGCTTTGGGAGAACCTCTAGCTAAGATTCTGTGCAGTTCGGAGAACCCCCAAATCCCACTCCTGGCTGGCCAAGCCCACCCCACTCTGCCCCTACCAGGCGTTCCCACGTGGCCCGTTTTGGATGCTGGTAAGTGCAGGATGCTCATGAAGGCTTGCAGGTAAAAAATGGGTCTACTGGGAGTTCAGAAAGGCTGTAAACGGGCCCATTTATGGCCTCCAGAGGGCCTCCGGAGCCTGGGGAGGCCATTTTCAGCCTCCTGGAGGCTCGGTGAAAGCTTCTGGAGCCTGGGGAGGACAAAAATACCCACCCACCCTGCCATGGTGCAAGAGGCTGACTAGGCCACACCCTCCATGGCCATGGCCATCCAGCAACCAGGCAAAGAGCCCCTTGTTAAAAATTTTGAAGCCCACCCCTGCATTTCACTGATTAATTGCTCTCACTGTCAGGAAAATTCTCTTTAGTTCTAGGTTGCTTCTCTCCTTGATTCCTTTAACTCATCAAAGTCCATGCAAAGATTTGGGGCAGTAAAAAGGAAGGGACACTCGTGGGCGAGAGTGGAAAAGGGCAACATAGGCTTTACCATCCAGAAGATTGATGAAGAAAAAGCGTTCTTCGATTGGAGTCAAAGCTTTATTAAATTCTGGTAATAAATGCCCAAGTTGTTTTGGGATGGGAGAAAGAGACACAGGATGATATAACACCGGCTTCAGGAACATTCATTCTTTGTGTGAGATTGTGTGAGGGACTGTTCTTTCATTTAGTAGATACTTTAAACCCTGCATAAATAAGGCTGCAGCTGAGTGTCACCATAACTTAGCAATGCTCAGTGATTCTCCAAAGCTTTCCTTCTCTGTCACCAGGAACTTTTCCTCCTCCACAAAAAATACAGATATATACAAGCTGCTAAGCCAATATCCTGGTTTTCAAAATGTCATCTCATCTCTCCTTGAAGTCACAAAGACCCCACTGGGATAGTGGTGGCAGCAGTAATGTAAAAGTCCATCACTTCTTTCTTTTAGTGGGTCTGGTACATCAAATACTGGAGTACATCAACATCGGTGTTGATACACATCAACCCTGAGAGCTTATGCATTGGAGAGAAATTTGTTGTGTGTCCAATCACACTTAGCCAATAAAGAATTCTCTACTCTACTCTACTCTATTATCTATAATCTATAATCTATACTCTATACTCTACATTCCACACCCCATTCCATTCCATTTTATTTCTCTAGGGCCAGACACTGGATCATTCTTAGCAAATCCATTATTGTAAAACTACTAATTTTGGAATGGTTTTTGGAGGCGAACCATTCTAATATTTCTAGCCTTGCACCTCCAATTATTTATGGACAAGAACTCCACATATTCCCACTGTTAAAGATTATTGTGGAATTAATTCTCCAGGAATTAAGTTACACGCCTTATTGAAAGATGCCGAAGAAAAACATTTCACAGAATTTATAATTCAAATATGATTCAACCTAGAAATCTGTTCAAATAGACAACATATTGCTGCTGCTTACACAATTCCCTGCCCTAGATTAATTATTCTAACAGCATCCTCCTTACTTTATCATCATTCCTACTTACGAAAATGCCCCCAAGCCCTCATATGTCCTATAGGCATTCTTGCAAAATAAAACAAGGGTGAGAAATCTCAGTGCTTAAGTTGGAAGAAGAAAACAAGACATTTGTAAGTAGAGAACCTCTTTGGCAGAAGGGAAAGAGCTAAACCAAGAATTAACCTTCCTTTGACTTCTGTCACAAATGACTAGTCACAACCACCATTTTGCGACAGCACCCACATTCGGGCTGCCTAAATCCCACGGATTTCTCCTGCCTTAAATTGTTCTCCGAATCCGGGAGAAAACAGTTCGGTAGACCTGTTACTATTATTGTATGTATTTAATGACTGTTACCTCCTCCATGTATGTGTATGCGTGTATGTGTATGTTTATATGTATATATGTATGTGCTCTTATTGTACGCCGCCCCGAGTCCCTTGTGGAGAGGGAGCGGCTAACAAATTAAATTTATTATTATTATTATTTATTACACTATAAATGCTTCCCTTTTTAGAGGTGGCATTGACAACTTGGCAACTTTCTTCTTCTTTTTTTTAATATCTCGTGTACTGTACCTAAAGTGAGGTAAATATAGTATGGCATGTTCAAAGTATCACATGTCCTCTGCATTGCATTTTTGCAGTCTCAGTGTCATGTTGTGGTATCCTGAGAGTGATCCTAATTAGAATGAAGGAGGGGAAGAGATGGAGACACTTTAAAGAAATGAGAGCATTTCTATGTTACACAAGACAGCCCAGGAAACATTGTGTAGGGAGAAAAAAAATGAGATGGGTAGAAAAGCTTACTTGATTTCAACAAAGCTGCCAGAGCTTCAACTGCTGCCCTAAGGAGAGAAGAAGGGAGGGGGGGAAAGGGAAAGATCATTTTCTTCCATAATTTCAGTAACCTTTGGCTTTCTAATCTCTCCTGTGGTTCCCCTCCCAGCAACTGCAGACTGATAGAAGAGCTCCAAAGAAAAGGTTTCATTTTGGCATTCTTATGGACTTGAATGGGACACAGTGGCTCAGTGGCTAAGACACTGAGCTTGTCCATCAGAAAGGTCAGCAGTTCGGCGGTTTGAATCCCTAGCCCCGTGTAACAGAGTGAGCTCCTGTAATTGTCCCAGCTTCTGCCAACCTAGCAGTGCGAAAGCATGTAAAAATGCAAGTAGGAAAATAGGGGCCACTTTGGTGGGAAGGTAACAGCGTTCTGTGCACCTTCGGTGTTTAGTCATGCCGGCCACATGACCACGGAGATGTCTTCAGACAGCGCTGGCTCTTCGGCTTTGAAACGGAGATGAGCACCGCCCCCTGGAATCGGGAACAACAAGCACATACAGTATATGCGAGGGGAACCTTTTACCTTTATGGATTGGAAGGCTTCATCTTTAATGCTTGGCTCCATGAGAAAATTAGACCCTGGAGCCCTTGCATTAGCCGATCTGCACTGGGCAGTTGGTACAAATGCCCAAGTAATTGGGGTTAATATTTTATTCTTGACAGAGTGTCTTCAGATCTTTTGTCTCTGTTAATGCTTCTGTTTGGCATTAATTGTCACATCAAATCTAGGCTTGGCTATTAACAGAATAACAGAATTGGAAGGGACCTTGGAGGTCCTCCAGTCCAACCCCTTGATCCAGCAGGAGACCCTATACCATTCCAGACAAGTGGATGTCCAGTCTCTTCTTAAAGTGATGGCAAGGTGTTCCACTGTTAAGTGTCCTCACTGTTGGAAAGTTTCTCCCTAATTCCAGATTGCTTCTCTTCTTGGTTAGTTTCCATCTGTTTCTTGTCCTGCCTTCTGGTGAAAATAGGTTGATCCCCTCCTCTTTGTGTTAGCCCCTCATATACTGGAACACTGCTATCATAACTAATTCAAATTGACTAATGTTCTTGTGTTTCAGCCAGTTGTTATATTTATCAACAGAACAGAACACAAAACCTTAAAAATAAAACCTTAAACAGAGGTTTTTTGAAATGGGCATTATTTTAAAGGCATCCGAGAAGTGCTGGACCCAGTAGAGTTGAAAAGGGGATCTCAGGAGCTCCACATCATTCACCTCATCCATTCCTTTTCCCTTCCCCATTCTTCCTAAAAGAAGGCTGCAAAATGCTATAAGAGCTATATCTGTTGTGATGGTCATCTATCAAGTCAACCCTGAGTTCTGGTGATCAAATCTATGCAGTTTTCTTGGCAACATTTAAGAAATGGGTTGCCACTACCTTTTTCCTAGAGCTGAGAGTATACGTGTGGCCCAAAGTTATCCAGCTGGCTTTTGTTCCTAATTTTTGTTCCTAAAGACAAGTAGACACAAGAACTGTTTTTTTTCCAGAACGCCATCACTCTGCTAAACAAATAATTCCCTCGGCACTGTCAAACTATTAACTAAGTCTGCATTACTATTGCTATTACTCTTCTCATCATTCCCCCATCTCCTCCCACTTATGACTGCAGGACTGTAACTTAGTTGCTTGTATCCTTACGATTTATATTGGTATTGATTGTTTCTTGATTGCTTATTTGTACCCTGTGACCAGAGATTGGTTGCTCCCGGTTCGGCCGAAGCAGTAATGGTGATTTGGCCTGGGTTGCAGAACCGGAAGAGACCCAGGCTGACCACGCCCCCAAACCAGCTCCCCGATCTCTTCTTCAGTTCTACCTTATGATTCTTGACGAATGTATCTTGTCTTTTTATGTACACTGAGGGCATATGCACCAAAGACAAAATCCTTGTGTGTCCAATCACACTTGGCTAATAAAGAATTCTATTCTTTTCTATTCTATTCAAGATTAGAATTCAGGATTTCCTGCCTTCTAATCCAATGCCTTTAACCACTGCAGCAAACATGCTTCATTTCAATTCAAAAGATAGGCAGCATTGTGCCTAACAAGAACGTGGATGGGTAACTACAAAAAAATTCCAGCACTGAACATTAGACTGACTTGTTTGAACTGTGGTAGTGGAGAAGGCTCTTGTGTATTCCTTGAACAGCAAAGGTGACTAACAACCAAATACTGGAGGACATGACACCAGACATGTCACTAGAAGACAAATCACAAAACTGCATCACACTTGCTTTGGCCATGTCATGCAGGAGAATTCACTGGAGAAAGCAATTATGCTAGGAAAAGTTAGTGGTAAAGGAAACCAGGCCATCAAAGAACACAGCAGCTGGACACCATCAAAGCTGACACCACCTGGGGCATATAATGACCCAAACAGTAATGCAAGACTGGAGGATGTGGGGAAGACTGCCCACCCCCCAAAATCCCCAAGAATTGAACATGATTGAATGGATAAGTTCATCATCACATTAGACTGGGAAATGGAAGCAAATTAATGGGAAATGTATGCAGCTCAAAATCGAAATGTTGGGAACTTTGTATTAGCTGTGCTTGGTTTTCTCCTTGCAAATGTTTTCTTACCAAAATAGATAATAACATCAATGCTTTAACATAAGAGCTGGGATTGCTGGTAGTTTATATGGGGCAGTTTTTCCCACCTGCCTTATAGTTTGTGAACCTGTTTCTGATTTGGCTTGATTGGCTGCATTGTTTCATCTTAAGAGTGTTCTTGATTGCACACCCAGCAATCAACATATGAATAAGGGACAACCGTTGTAACAGACAAACAAATGTTTGCAAGGAGAAAAAAAACATGTCAAGTTTAACAAATACCCAAACGATGCATATTTCTGGATACCCCAGAAATAGCTGGTAACAAACTGAGCGAACTATGTCCCCATGTCCATGAAGTCACTTGGAATCAATATCAGCGTGAAACTGATATACCTTTAAGTTCTTCATAAACAAAGTCTGTACTGATTCATTTTACCTTTGGCCCCAACCCAATTATTGAGCTGCATCCAAAAATAAATATTTCATTGCCATTCAATTCTTTCTCATTGCAGGTTCACTCTACAGCCAAGAAGAACTGAGATTCTAGCCTTTCCCACCAACATCAGCCTGTTTCAAGGCTGCTGCTCCTTCCTTGTTTTTTTACGCACAAATATTTTGGAGCCGCAAAAGCAAAAGAATAACTTACAAGAGCCAGCTGGGCTGATGCAATTTGCTGGATCTTTGCTGATTGAAAAACAGGGGTGTGATCACTGTCATTGGAGGGAGAGATAACAACCAGATCATTATTGAGAGTTGGCCAATGCAATATTAACCAGTTTGAGCATTGGGATGCCACCTGCTGGCACAGCTATTACTACAATCAACATGTTTACCAAGTTGGAGATTTTGGGAGATTAGGGGCATTACTCTTTGACCTGAAGAATGACTTTAAAACTACACTATCTGCTCTGACTTGAGGAGCCCCAAATATGAAGCTGTCTTTCTCTAAAGGCATGTCTTCTTCTTGAAATAAGACAGCTTAAGACAGTGTAGCTCCATACTGAGGCCATTTCCATTCTAGAGGCGTTTCTACATAAAATATGTTCAATATGGTGATATCTTCCTGCTCTCCTAATCCCAAACCTGTTTCATGATTCTAGATTCCAAGGGACAAACACTTTGAATGTTGTGTTTAACACTACTGGCTTAAGTGGGAGGAGGTGATGGAAGGATAATTGAGAAATGTATGGGGATGTTTGTTGAAAAGTGAGAACAATAAAGAGAGAAAACAAAGCTCTAAAGCATAAGGAAAAGAGACCATATGCTAGCTAGAGGAACAGCCTTAATCTTTTCATATGAGAAAAGACACACGGCAAAACTTAACACCAAAGCTTTGATTCGTAGACTTTATTAAAGGCCTTCCCATCAGTACTCTGTATATCGTTTCCAGCAAGTCTCATTTATTTTACAAATCTACAGTATTTGACAAAGAGATATAGAAAGAGTGGCAGAATTTGAGGGCAAAATTAAGAGAGATCAGCCTAGAATCTCTACCTACCTAACAACAAGCCAACTAAGTCTATGAATTCCATTCACCCTTATCTAACTCTAAACAAGTATTAACCATTAGTTGAGAAGGATACTTGTGCATAGGCATGATTAGCAATAAATCAGTTTAATTTAACCTTTGGGTGTCTATTTCATTCCTGACAGGAGGGGAGGGGCACACACAACATAGAAGTAAAAGTATATATCTCAATGGAGACAATTTACAAATAATATTGCCTAATATTTCCAAATCTGTCAGCTTTTTACATACATTGAATTACATTCCTCGTGATGAATTTGAGTCATTGAGGCACCAGTGCATGTTACTGATGGGATTGGAATATGTCTCACAAACATAGAATGAGTGATTTTAGGTATTAAATTATAATTTATCAAGCTGAAAATTACAAGAAACGGGGGGAGGGTAAGGTAAGATACAGAAAGCTCATTCCCAGTCTAAATCTATTATTTATTGGCTTGAAATCTTCATGATGGAGAGCCAGATCCTGGGTTAATTCCATTCTAATGTCACAGTCTATCCTGATGTACTCTTATTCTGCATGCCGGAGTGGATGGTCTGCTTCAGAGGTCAGCAATCCATGGCCCTGGAGCCGCATGTGGCTCTTTCATCCCTCTGCTGTGGCTCCCTGTCACCGATCGGCTCCACAATTGATAGCTTTTGGTTAGGACAGGTAGAGGAAAAAGGACATAATGCTAGGTGGAGACTATGGTGGGGGAACCAGACTTCCAGCTGGCACTGCTAAAAGGATCCATGCTAGGAGGAGACTCTATGGTGGGGGAACCAGACTTCCAGTTGGCAGTGCTAAAAGGATCCATGCTAGGAGGAGACTCTATGGTGGGGGAACCAGACTTCCAGTTGGCAGTGGAAAAAGGATCCATGCTAGGAGGAGACTCTATGGTGGGGAAACCAGACTTCCAGCTGGCACTGCTAAAAGGATCCATGCTAGGAGGAGACTCTATGGTGGGGGAACCAGACTTCCGGTTGGCTCCAGAATTGGACAGGGGGCTTTTGTTCAGAACCTTTATGGCTCTTTGAGTGTTTAAGGTTGCCGACACCTAGTCTGGTCCATCCTATTAAGACTTCATAGATTAGCTTGTTTTTGGTCTATTATCTTGTGGTACAAAAAGCCAATGAAAGATACATGCTCAACTTTACAAGATAAAAAGACCTGCAGATGTCTTAGAGAACAAATAAAAGTATTTGATATCATCAAGAGAGTAGAAGAATTGAAATGGAAACGGGCTGGACACATAGCGAGAAGAACTGATGGCAGGTGGACCACGGCAGTCGTAGAATGGATCCCACTTGATCCTTAAAAGAGACCTAAAACAAGATGGATCAATGACATCAACAAGTATTGTGGGCCCAATTGCAAAAGAAAGATGAGGACCGTATGGGCTGGAAACATGTGGAAGGGGCCTTCATCCTGCAGTGGATAGACAATGGCTAAAATGATATCTTGTAATCATGATCAATGGCTTGAAATATGTGAACTCAGCCAACTGTTAAGCTATTTAGCTCTCATCAGCTAGCCATACCCTTACTGGGATTCGAACCTGGCTAGCTGATGAGAGCTAAATAGCTTGAAATGGATCTATACTAGTCTCCCTTTATTTTATCAGCACAAATACAACACAAATATAAAAAAGGCAACATTAAAAATAACAATATGGGTTTCTGCCTGGATGGTTTTCTGTGATGAGCCGAAAGGACAGAAAGAGGGAGGAGTGAGCTCCCTCCCATATTTGGTCATACCAGGGGTTGTAACACAAACACACACACACACACACACACACACACACACACACACACACACACACACACACACACACACACATATATATATATATATATATATATATATATATATATATATATATATTGAACGTGTGTGTGTGTGTGTGTGTGTGTGTGTGTGTGTGTATGTTCAGTTGGCTGGCTAATCAATAAATTAATTAGTGAAGATGATGACTCTACAAATTCTTCAACAGATTGACTGCTCATTTTCTCTGACATAATGATACAAGATTCTTCATAATCTAAAAACTACTGGAGCAAGGAAAACCTGTAGCAATCTGGGCACAGAGCTCTGAATGACAAAAGGCTTTTGAAGCCTCTCCAAATTACAGACTGAATTATACACAATGAGGCAGGCTGACAAATGCTGCTAGCAAATTAAATATACTCAAACTCTGAACAAGAGCGGATAGGGGGAACCCACCATTGTTCTCCATGCCAAATGAAAATTGGATTATCCTACAAGACTGGACAAGGACTGTAATAAAGAAAGATCCTGTTCCAATGATTTGCAGAAGTCCCATAAGATTCCAAAGTACTAGGTGGAGAAGAAGAATGCCTGCCATGTTTGATGCCAACTACATTTCTCTCATGTAACATACTTTACTGTTTAGATGGGGGAATAAATTTGTACAAAGGAACATCTTAATTTCCCAGATTTATCCAGTATGCAAAATAAGACTTTTATATATAGTTGGAGTAAGAATCAGAGTAGCTTACTACAACATTTGAACCCAAAGATTCAAGAAGATTCTGTCTTGAATTAAGACCTACCTTATTGTACCCCGGCTGTTGAACCCTAATCTCATCTATAAACTTCTGTACTCTTCAAACAATGCATATTTTAAGGCACTTTGTAGATAAAATATATTCCCATCAAAAGAGAACCTAATGCAAAGTGTTCTCGAGCCACTGGTGGCTGATGTACAAGAGATAAGAGACCTCATTTTTAGGCTTATCTGCGAGGAGATAGCATGCAGCAAAACTAATTTGAAAACAGTTGAATGAATGTAGAGAGCTGGAGACAAACTTCAAAAAAAAGAAGAAGAAGAGATCAGCTTACAAAGCAAGATAAGAAGAAATTGCAGGAGACTATTTCATGGATAATGGATCCCTGACCAAAGAATTGGAATAGATGCCAATGGAGAGGACCACCAGAAGATCACAATGGCAACATCAAATTCCTGCCTATCCACAGTCCTTGATGCGAGCAGCGGGGTAAGATGAAAAAAATGGTTCTTTACTTCCAGGAGTTTAAAAGGACTGATATCAAATGCATTTCACCCATTAGGCCAGAAGGTAGAGAATGAGGGGAACAGAGGGGAGCATGGCATCTTCCCCAACACCATAGCACAACGTAAGGGGCAGCATATGCCAAGTGGGATGCCAATAGCAATAGCACTTAGACTTACGTATATACCGCTTCACAGTGCTTTACAGCCCTCTCTAAGCAGTTTACAGAGTCAGCCTATTGCCCTCAACAATCTGGGTCCTCAGAAAGATGGAAGGGTGAGTCAACCTTGAGCCGGTGAGCATCGAAGTGCCAGCAGCCAGCAGTTAACAAAAGCAGCCTGCACTACTGTCTGCTAACCACTGCGCCACCACGGCTCCATATGATTGCCTGATTCCAGTTATTTGGACATCATGAAGACTCCAGCACTAAAGCTAGCAAGCAATCATGTAAGCTGTGGTCCATGTCCCTCTTGGCCATCCCTTACTAGACTATTAAACATGGCCTTGGGTGCAGCCCTGGAGATGGCAAGGATTCCAGAAAAGACTTTGATAAACTGTTTACCTTGGGAAATCACATAAGATACATTTATATACCCTAACCCTAACCTGGACTCATTTTGTGACTAATTGACAAGCAAAGTCAATAGGGAAGTCATATTCTCTTAACAACCATGCTGCTACCTTAACAACGGCAGTGATTCATTTAACAACTTGGCATAAAATGGGGCAAATTTCACTTAACAACTGTCTTGCTCAGAAACTGAAAAAGTTGGGCTCAATTGCGTTATAAGTTGAGTATTTGGCATCTAGAGTTATCCAATTGCCTTGGAAGGGACATGCAACCTGTGCAAATTTAGACCAGAGAATATTCTCCTTCCCAAACCAAACTCATTTTCACTCTCTGGTGCCAGAATCAATCTACACCATCTGCCAGGCACGTCCTGGTACCCATCTCCTTTGTCTCTTTCACCTTTGCTTCCAAGCTCATTATCTCTGTTTCCAAAAACTCATTGAAAACATCCATTTTCCCACCATAACTTGCCCTTCCCCTTCTCCAATTCCTCTTTGCTTTTGCTGCTACACAGTCATGGCATTGGTAACACAAAATTTGGCAGGGAAATCATGTCAACTCGAAGGAGCATTTCTATAGAATAGGGCTTTATTGCTTATTACAAGTTGAGCTGGCTGTTCAAAGAAAGAAACGATGCAGACATAAAAACAGAGATTCATCAGGAAGTGTGTTAATGAAAATGCTTCCATCTTCAGAACTCACTGGTGCATTCAGACAGCCAAGGTATATAGCTCAAACCCAATGCTTGGTGCACTTATCTTACTGATGTTACTTCCCCGTGTGCCAAGCCATCCAGGTTAATAAGTTAATAACTATTGGCAAAGTAATAAGTACAAATCTTCCATCCAACGTTTAGTATGATTGCCATTTTAAGCATTATCAGCAGGGGAAGCACTGAGTCAAATGAAGAGCATAGCCCATTCAGTGCTCTTCAAGAGATTTTGGGTAGGTTGCATTCACACTAAATCATGGTCTGTGGGACCATCACTTACTGAATGAAACATGCTTGACCATGCACTAAAGTAAAGGTAAAGTTAAAGGTTCCCCATGCAAATATGTGCTAGTTGTTCCCGAATCTAGGGGGCGGTGTTCATCTCCGTTTCAAAGCCAAAGAGCCAGAGCTGTCCGAAGATGTCTCCGTGGTCATGTGGCCGGCATGACTGAATACCGAAGGTGCACAGAATGCTATCTTCCCACCAAAGTGGTCCCTATTTTTCTACTTGCATTTTTATGTGCTTTCGGGAGCTCACTCCATTACGTGGCACTAGGGATTCGAACTGACAAACTGCCAATCTTTCTGATCAACAAGCTCAGTGTCTTAGCCACTGAGCCATTGCATCTCTAAGCACTACGTAGGGATAGGCAAAATATGTCTGAGCTTCATATGCAAATGTTGCCTCCCCTTCCTGTATCTCTGAGGACATAGTCTGACTTTGCACTCAGTGTTAATTTCCCATCATAGTGAGGCAGGAAACTCGCTAACAGTACTGTAAGCTAAAATAGGCTTACTATACCTTAAAAAAATAAAATAAAAAGGAAACCCTCACTTCAACACACACACACACACACACATACACACACATACACACACACACACAAACAAATATGAAACTCCCAGCAATAAATACATTGGCTTTGTAAAAGTAAAGTTTTCTCCTGTCCCATTGTGTCAGGGGCCATGCTCATCTCCATTCTGCCGAGAGAACTGGTGTTCTCCAAAGATATTTCCATGGTCATATGGCCAGCATGACTATATACGAAGGAGCACAGAATGCTGTCCTCCCACCAAAGTGGTACCTATATATCTACTCGCATTTGCATGTTTTTGATATGTTAAGTGGGCAGGAGCTGGAGCAAAGAAATGGGAGCTGATGCTTGGGTCTCAAACCCAGGTTCTGCCAGCTTCATGGTTGACAACTGCTTTAACTGCTGAGCCAACATACACCCTTACTGATTTTGTAGCATAAGAGTAACACACCTAGCAACTGTGAGCCTCCCAGAAATACATTAACTACAGCCAAGAGTACTCAAGATTGCAGGGATTCATTAGCCTTCACAGAGAATGGGTAAGGGGGCAAGTGAGATCGCATGCATGGCAAATGCAAATGATGTGCTTTTATCAAATTCAAAACGAGGCAAGTATTGGCAAGTGTCATACACGCAATGACATCATGGCATATACACAATCTTTTTGACATTGTGGGTTCTAACAAACACCTCGGGCTATTAGCTATATTTTTTTCCCAAATAAAATTTTTCCCAGACAAATTTCATTAAGACTTCTGGGTGTGGGGCTAACCTAATTATAGCAGCAAAGAGATTAATCTTGTATCCACCCCACCAGAGACATGAAACAAGCTGAACAACCTATAAATCCGAAAACCGTCCCTTGGCAGAGAATTTTAATTTGCAACGTAACAGAAGGGGAAAAAAATAAAATGCAACATATTGTACATCATCATGGAATGTGTGGATTTGATTTGATTTAATTTTGTGTTGGAATTTAAATCGTTTTAGCATCGTCCTGCTTCATTCAGTTTTGGGATCTAATCGCCCACTTTTTCAGAAACCACATGCTTCCTCATCTTTAAAAAAAAAGGGGGGGGGCAATCAGGAAAATAGAAAAGTTTAAAGTGTGGAAAGCAGTATTTGTTGGCAGGCTTGCCTATGTCTGCAATCATGCTTTTCAAGAAAGCAGGTCCTTTTAAAAGCAGAATGTTCTGTTCTAAGCCCTGCATGCAGGATTGGAAATGAGAATTGCAAAGCTACCAGCAACTAGGCCATTGTGCTTAAATTTTAGAACTTGGTTTCTGCATGGGATCCATGCACATGATCCTTCCCGATGCTTGAAAGCAATACAGAAATGATTTGCTCTTGTCTTTTTCCAAACTCTTTTTTTTACCCGTTTTCTAGTCAACTCTCCAGTTTTGGGATTTCTTGATTGTCTGGTGTCCAAAGGCAAATGAACCCTGATTTCTGTCAGCATTCTTGAAATCAACCAAGGTCAGCTCGGGACTGTAACCTGCTGTGATTTCATTTACATCCCAGTTTGAAAATACAAAGAGATAGATCCCGTGGCACTTCCTATTCTCCTGTCACAAAACCCTCTTCTATCGAGGTGACCCTTGGCCTTCCACCTGTTATCCTGACTAAGGTTTACAGCAAAGATGAATAGTGATACGGGGGCTTCTGTCAGCCTTGTCTAAGGTAGCCTCTGTTGCTTTGATTCATGGAGGAACAAGAACTGCTGAAATCCTTTTGAGATTAAGCAGAAGTGACAGTAACCTATGCTTGTCATAAATTATCAAGGAAGCATAGGTGCTGTTCAGTGCCTGGGATTTGAAAGCAAAAAAAAAGCACATGGGGTCAAGCACATTGCACTTGTCTATAGCTTATTAAAGCAGCTGGCTCCCCTTTTCCCAGGGTCATGCAGTTCCAGTGTGATCCTGGGGAAAGCTATAATTGGCTTAAGGAGTTACAGGTAGGTATTATGTGCATGCATTATGTACCCCGAAGCACCTTTATTCCATCAAATTCAAAGCAGTGCACAATCCTGTTAAGCAGCCTTAGGACCAGAAACTCTTGTCACTCACTCCCCTTATTAAATTTGAGAAGGCCTCCTAACTAGATTGACAGTTCTTTGAAGGATTGCATCAGTGGTTTTTATTCATTAATGATTATATAGCATATTTCTTGTTAAAAGTAGCAGAAAAGTTTAGGTCCCGGATCAGAAAAGATAGACGTCCCATTTCTGATGGAGAATCATTTGGCATTCTTCCCGAATAAGATCAACTAGGACATTTGATGAGCTTTCATCTGAATAACCCAAGAGTTGGCACTAAGTGAAATAAATAGCAGTGTGTATCGTGTTACTTACATGCTAGCTGGCTTAGTAAATAGTTGAAATCCCAACAATCAAAGGAGCTGATTCTCAAAATGACCTTGATTTAATGGGGCAAAGACAGATAAGCTGCATGCAGTAGAAGATGAGCAACTAGGGAAAAAGGGTGTGTTTTCAATACTATTTTCTTGGCAGCTAAGTAAGTCATATCAGCCCCAAAAATCAACTCCTTCCTTTCTATAGGAAGAGGAATTACTGCAGACCTTGAGATGACAAATTGGAACTTGACAAGGGTAGAAGTCCACAAAGGCTGATCTGAAGTAATACCTAGTCAGAATTTAAATGGCAGGCCATCAACAGGATTGTAGATTAGATTTGAGAAATCAACAAGCATCTCAGAAGGACACAATGACTTCTGCACTGTTGCTAAAATATCACATGGAGTCGCCTGGGGTCAAAGTCAACTTGACTCATGGAAAGAATTACTTTGTGATAGGTGTAACTGAGAGGACGTGCACATCTTGAAGTGACTGCATTATATTTTGTGTGCCAGATTCTATTTTGCCCTGACAATGTTTAAGTCACACACCTTTCTTACAATTGCCTCCTTTGGGGTTGTGAAAAGAATTCATTGGCTACTTGAGATCCTCCAGCAGAAATTATTATGCATTCTAAACCATTTGTTCTATTATGGATCTGAGCTGGTAACTAAGGAATTTCTCCAAACATTCAACTAAAATCAACCTTCTTGTAACTTAACCTTGATCATTCTAGGCTTATGCCTAGCTTGTAGTCAAGGGAAACAATGAAGAAAAGCACTAATCTTCTTCAACAAAAATCCCTGCACCATTTATTAGCAGATCTTGGATTAGCTATGGCAAAGAAGTCGGAGCCAGGAGACAAACTGGGTTGGCTATTGATCAATGTCTTCCCATCTGACATAACTGCCTCTGTTATCTTCCCCTGCTGTCTTTGAAAAAATAAGACAGAACTGCCTCAAACTAGTCTTTCGAGACGGCCTGTCTACCAAAAGAGATATATTTATCAGTGAAGACAAAGTAATTGGTTCGTGTTTGCTAGAATCTTCATACTGCAATGAAAGGAACAGGAGAGAGAGAGAGAAAGAGAGAGAGAGAGAGAGAGAGAGAGAGAGAGAGAGAGAGAGAGAGAGAGAGAGAGAGAGAGAGAGAGAGAGAGAGAAACTGATTGCCATCAGTTTTCAACTATTTTTTTAAAAAAATAAATTGTTGAGTCCTACCCAAATCATATGGTTAATCAAAAGTGGTTCTTGTTTCATTTCATAGCATTTCCTTCCATGTCGTTGATTTGAAAGCATCAGTCTTCCACTCTGATTCTTATTCCAAAAATAGAATAGAATAGAATAGAATAGAATAGAATAGAGCTGGAAGGGACCTTGGATGTCTTCTAGTCCAACCCACGTGATCTTGATTCTATCCCTCTGTTTATGCAGCCAAGAACTGTGTTGGCTTTTTTGGCAGCCATGTATTATAAATACATGTATTGTATACCACCCACCCAACAATAGATTTCCATTGAACTTTATGGGATATTATACAACAATTCTCTTCTAGTTTAAGCACCACAGAAGGCAGCAAGGCTTCCATCTTGCCCATCTTGTACAATAAATTCAGAAGACCCCCCAGCTTATTCTATTCTAATATGTAGAATTGGATCTACAAATTTGCAAGTCAACATACTCCTGTGAGCAAAATGCAACAATCCAAAATGCCAATAGCTCACTTGTCGATGTTCTGTGTTATCACTACTAGTCAATCAAATACACGCAAGAATCTTACCCATACAGTTCAGAGAATGTTTGCCTTCTTCTAATGCCTGTCACAGATAACATTTAAACAATGCTGCCCTTTAGGAAGTAGCATACCAATGCAATGATGAAGACTGTTAGCTATTGATGAACTCATCCTCCATAAATTTATTCAGTCCCGTTTACAGCTGTCACTATATGGCTGTCACTTTATGACTGCTGTCACTGTGTGTGGTAGCTGTGACTTTCCTGTTTTGAATAAGCCTTCTTCTATTTGTCCTTGGTTGCCATTTAACATAAAAGGATGACATTCTGTAATAACTGCATATGAACAATAGACATTTTTTTCAGACCACTCTTCATTTTATACAGCTCCACCCCCTTCTGCCCTTCTTAATGGCTTTCTTTTGAAGCTAAACAGCCCCAAAAGTTGCAGTCATTCATTTCAGGGAATTCTAATCATTTGGTTAATCCTCTCTCACTATTAAGTGAGCTTCAAACCAAGGTGCATGATGTTGCATCCCAGAGTTTGCAATAGAAAACTTCTAAGTTAAATAGGACATCAATACAATACAATACAATACAATACAATACAATACAATACAATACAATACAATACAATACAATACAATACAATACAATACAATAGTAGAGTTGGAAGGGACCTTGGAGGTCTTCTAGTCCAACCCCCTGCCTAGGCAGAAAACCCTATACCGTTTCAGACAGATGGCTATCCAACATCTTCTTAAAGACTTCCAGTGTTGGGGCACTCTGCTGCACACTGCTGGCTCATATTTAAATGGCTGTCCACTAGAACTCCAAGATCCCTCTCACAGTTACTACTATTGAGCACGGTACCACCTATACTGCACCTGTGCATTCCGTTTTTGTTGCCTAAATGTACAATCTTACTCTTTTCACCATTGAATTCAATTTCAAAAGAGCTTGCCACTAGAACACTTTCTCTAGCACTCTTTGGATTGTTCTTTGATGGCACCTGAAGAGCTAAGAGTCCTGTCATCTGCTAGCCAAATTGTTATTTGGTACAACTGGTATCTTGTCATCTCTTAGTTGCAATGGTGCATGTCCCATTCTCTGCATATCCACTCTTCTGGAGTTATAATGTGCTTTGCTAGCTAATCTTTCTGCAGCAATCCAGCAAAAAAGAGAGGATGTAGGGCAAACAGGATTAGCTTGCTCAGTTAAGTGTAACCAGGATGTATCAATCATTTTTTCCAATAGCTACCCTGTCTGAGACCTTACAGCTTGGGTGTCAAGAAAATCTTGAGCTTTGTACAATAACCCTGTTCTCCCTTGTCTTTTCCAAATACCCAGCTCTTAAAAATAAGAGGAGATAAATAGACATTTCCTTAAAAAGATTTGGATGCCAAGGGCACGCATAGGCATTGTTTATTGAACTGGCTGCTGCTAAGCTTTAAATATTACATGGATACCTATCTTGAACCCACTTAAAGCCGGTTGCTCCATCAGGTGCAAAATGGACCTTTGATTTTCAACTAATGGATCATTAATATTCTCCCATCAAGGAACTATGGATTGAAAGCACACAGGCATAAATATTCAATCATAACTGCTAAGACAATTGAATTATTGTGATCTCAACATTTATCTCTCAAGCACATCCTTTGACACTAAACCACTTCAGAAGAGGTTCTGATTCCTAATCATGTCATCCACGTAATTTCCTGGGTTCCATATGGGTCCAAAAGGAAAGAAGATCCAACTTATGGGGAATGGGCGGCATAAACATAGTTTAAGAAATAAAATATTTTTTTAAAAAAATGGCAGACAGTGCTGTCTCTTGGATATAGAGAATTCTGGACTGCATGAAGTTACTGTTAAACTGCCTATATCACGACATCATGCCAATAATACAAGATGTGTCCTTAGTGCAACAGCTTCATAATGCATTATATGATGCCAGATGAACTTGTCTACTGCCAACGCAAATAAGGCCTTGCTTCAATTCGCATTGATGATATTCATTTGCCTGCCGTATGAATTGGATTTTTGCTCTTTTATTTTCCTACTTAAAATTACACTTCCAGAAACTAGAGGTCCTTGTTACTCTCTGAGCTTGGTCGTTGGCTTGCAGAAGTTTCATGATCCAAACTGGTAACATCACCAATACTAGTCATCATCATCAACAACATTATCAGTAGCACTGATGTTGTTACTGCTATAGTTTGGGTCATAAAACATCTGCAAGGAAACAACTAAGCTCAGAGTGCGTTGCTCATGTCAACTCTGAGCTAAATATTCTTCTTGACTGGTATTGGCTGTTATGGCGCGGTGGTTAGAACGTAGTACTGCAGACGAATTTACTGCTCACTGCCAGGTGTTCGATCCTGACCTGTTCAAGATTGACTCAGCCTTCCATCCTTCCGAGATCAATAAAATGAGGACCCAGATTGTTGGGGGCAGTATGATGACTCTGTAAACCTCTTAGAGAGGATTGTAAAGCACTGTGAAGTGGTATATAAGTCTAAATGCTATTGCTATCGCTACTTCCGGAAACTCCAAGCAATTTACGAAGTTTCATTGAAACAGGGTTAAAAACCAAACCATTAATAACAATTATAATTCAATCAGAGGCAGAAACATGATCTCCATTTGTCCCCAAAATGCACATCTTCACAAAAAACAAAAACCATGAACAGGAAGATTTGGAAATAGAGGAGGGCGCTGTTCCAAAAGGAAATAGTGGCCTCACCAAAAATAAACAGTCAAGACTCATTTAATTCTTAAACATTCTGGAAGCAGCTCATGAAGATGAAAGAATAAGTTCTAAGACAGAAACAAAGAACTGCCTCCAAGATTTTTATCTTATGTTGATGAATCTGCATATTCATTCAATAAATCTACCTGTGAATTACATTTATCACCATGATAAATATGAAATGCAACAGCAGAAGTGACTGCAGCTAGCAAATGTTGGCTCAGTGCCCTTAATGGAAAATAGGAGTCCCAGGGGTTGGGAGGTGGTTTTGCTTTTTTTAAAAAAATTAAGCCAGCACATGCTATAAAATTAAGAGAAAGCAGGTTTCTGGCAAACCTATTCTAGACTCCTCAAATGGTGGAAAAAGAGGAAGATGGATGGCAAAAAGATGTGTTCGTTAATGTAAATTATAATGTGAAAAACGATCTTATGGCCAGAGATAAGTAATGGGAATATCTTGAATTCCAACAAAGGCAATACATGAACTGAAAGCAGATAGGATTGCATTATTATACAGCAGGGGTCCTCAAACTTTTTAAACAGGGGGCCAATTCATGGTCCCTCAGACTGTTGGGGGGGGTCAGACTGGCTAGGTGGGTGTGGCTAGGTGGTCATGTGACTGGGTGGGCATGGCTGGGTCATGTGACTGGGTCGGCGTGGCCAATTTAATAGCCCATTGAACAATGCACATAAATTAAACGTTAATTTGTTTTGCTCTTGGGATTGTTTTATCTACTTTTGTTTGCATGTTGTTCTTTTGTTCACTTTTCCTTTTATTAGATCATTTTTTCAGTTGTTTAGGAGTCTAGTAGTCCACTTCAGGAAACTCAGATTTGCAACAATTCTTCTCAGCCCCAAGGAACTTGAGAAATCTCTTTCAGTCTCTCTCTCTTTTTTTCTTTTTCTCTCTCCCTCTCTCTGTTTCTCTTTCCCCCCTCTGTCTTTCTCTCTCTCTCTCTAACTTCTGGAGGTGGGAGAGGTGAAAAACAGGGCATTTTCTCCAGTTTTTTGGCCTCCTGGGTTGTCTGTACACCCCATTTTTCACCCCCATCCCACCTCCAGAAGCATTCTGCAGGACAAAAACAGGCAAAACAGCTCATGATTTGGCCAAAAACGGGCCATTTTCACTCCATTTTTCACACACACACTCCAGAACGTCTCTGCAGGACAAAATTGTTGGCCTTATCTTTCAGTTCCAGCCCACGGGGCGCGCAAAGGTAAGTCCTGTGCTCAGCCGAAGGGTGAGGGGAGCGATGGGGGGGGCAGCCTCATGGTCCTGATTGGGCCGAATTAATGTCTTCAGCAGGCCACATGTGGCCCGCGGGCCATAGTTTGTGGCCCCGTGCTATACAGTGTTAAAATCTTTTGTTACAGTGAGTGCTGTCTCTTGGAAGAAATTTTGAAGCATAAACTTAATGGCTGGATTTTATTTTATAAGCAATTTTTGTCTAGCTGCTCCTTGAGAATGTTCATACACAGGGAAAGAGCGTTTAAAAACCTATTTTCTTTGATGCTTTTGCTTTCTGAAACCGTTCATTACATGTATCTTCTAGCTTTTGTCTTTACAGAGTTACAGCCTTCCTTTTGATTACAATTGTCGGGCTGATTGCAACACAGCTTTCATTTGTTCTAAAATATATTTGTCCCTCGTGAAAACGTCACACATTCTCATCTAATGGGGTAGGGGGGGGGGATGTAAAGAAAAAAAGAAAAGTAAGAACAGAAGAATCAATGGTCACACATACTATAATGCCAACGCTTCAAAAAGTAAGGTAGATAAGAACTGAATACAAAAATCCAATCTGATCAAAATTCCAGGCACCGCATTTTAGGAAGGACATTAACAAACTGGAGTGTACCCAGAGGAGATCAGTCAAGGTGACAAGGGGCCTGGAAGGAGAAAAACTTGAGAAATGATTGGAGGCATTGGGTATGTTTAACCTGGAAAAGATATGAGGACTGTCTCCAAATATACCAAGGGTTGTCAGATAGAAAACAAAGCAGACTTGTTGCAAGAAGATAGAACAGAAAGCAATGAGTTTAAATCATGGGAGAGAAGATTTTAGCGAGATGTCAGGATATTTTCCTAATGATCAGCATGGGGAGGCTATAGCAGTGGATTCCTGCCCTGACAAACGATTAGAATGAATTATTTTCAACACACCTATCGACTGCTATGTTCTATGATTCTATAACCAGGCAGGTCATGTTTTACCAGATTACAGATTAACAGAGTTGGAAGGGACCTCATAGGCCATCTAGTCCAACCCCCTGCCCAAACAGGAAACCCTACACCATTTCTGACAGATGACAGTCCGGTCTCTTCTTGAAAGCTTCCACTGATGAAGCTTCCTCTATTTATGAAGGCAACTTGTTTCATTGGTTGATTACTCTCACTGTCAGAAAATTTCTTCTAATTTGCAGGTTGAATCTCTCCTTGATCAGTTTCCATCCATTATTCCTTGTATGGCCTTGGAAAAGAGCTTCACCCCTTTCTCTCCGAGTAAACTGGCTACTCGAAGTTGTCAGAACCCCCAACCTGCCAAGGATCATTAGAGCTATCACTCTTCCTGCCATTAGCAATATTCCACATTTTCGTGGGTGCAAAAGCAACATTAGGCGTCTAATTCTGTACTGTCTTGTTTACAGTTTTGTTTAAATTCTTTGTTGCTTCCTGTTACCATCTGCTAATGGGGCCAGCAAATTGTTCATTTGCTAAAAATGTTAAGTGGGCCCAACAGATGCACTGCTTCCTGCAGCTGTCTCTCCAGCAAGGCTCTGCTAATTTTTGGTGGGAGTAATAGCATCTTTTTTAGCCATTTCAATCACCATAATCACGGGAAAAGGTTATGACAAGGTTTTGCTACTTGGGATCCAACATGGCTTCACAGCTACAAAAAGGGGCTTGATGAAGCTTAGTGGTGGTTATGAGTCACCTGTCTCCTATCCTACCATATCTTGTCATTCTGTTTTTGCTTCTGTGAGCTTCAGATGGAACTAATCTCATAAATTAATCCCTAATGCCTTTGTCAAAAGTAACCATGGAAAAGAGTTTTAGAAATAGAAGACTAGGATTGTCTATGTATAATCTCTCTCTTTCTCTTCTCTTCTCTCTCCCTCCCTCCCTCCCTCCCTCCCTCTATTGTATCTACCAGTATATACTGCAACTAACTAACTATCTATCTACCTACTTACCTACCTATCTACCTACCTACCTACCTACCCATGCACCCACCCATCTATCATCTATCTATCTATCTATCATCTATCTATCTATCTATCTATCTATCTATCTATCTATCCATCCATCCATCCATCCATCCATCCATCTATCTATTTATCATGTACTGTATCTATTTACTTACATGCATCTTGGGTAGTTTGGGATTTTCAGTAACAATGAAGACTTCCTGGGTTTTGTTATGTCTTGCTTGACCGTTGGCTTAGTATCAGAATAAAGGTTAATATCAAAGTAGGATAGGAAAAGCTCAGCTTCAGGTTTATCCTTACCCAAAGGTGCTTTTTCAAAAGGCAACTGGACTTTCTTTGGTTTTCCTTGAAGACATTTTGCTTCTCATCCAAGAAGCTTCTTCAGTTCTGATTGAATGGTGGAGAATGGAATCCTCCCCCATTCAATCAGAATGGGTGAAGTTTCTTGGATGAGAAGAGAAACGTCTTCTAGGAGAAAGTCCAGTTGCCTTTTGAAAAAGCACCTTGGGGACAACCATGACCTGGATTATCGAGAATCTCCACAGGCACTCTATCCTTATCCAAAGAAATTCACAGGAGAACTAAAGGCTCGGTCTACCCACAGCGATGACTGTTGTGGAAATACAGCAGAGGGGATAGGCATGGATGCCATTTTGATGTCCTGAGAAAAGGTAGCATATAAATCTAACAATCAAATTCTGCAGCATATGACTCCAAAGCCTAGTGGTTTGTAAAGCATAATTCAGTGATGGCGAATCTTTTAGACACCGAGTTCCCAAACTGCATGCATGCATGCCCAAACTGAAAGGTGCACACATGTGCATCCATGGACATGCTCAAGTGTATGCATGTGCTGATATGAAACCGAAGCTGACGAAAGAAACCCCACGGAGATCTGACCTGGAGTGACGACACAAGTGTCAGCAGAGAGGGCTCTGTGTGCCACTTCTGGCATGCGTGCCATAGGTTCACCATCTCGGGCATAATTTATATCTTGAAACATTGTGTGCAAGAGAACCCTATGGTGTGCCAAACAAACCACTGTTCTGTGTGATACGAAACAGGGCTGAAGAGGCAACAGGGGAGGTTAAAGAAAACCAAGTGGAACACTTAATGACCATCAAAAATCAGGATGTTCGCCAAAAAAAAATATTACCATCACCATCATTGCAAATGCAGCATTTCGGGACATTAGAGAGCCATAAGACGGGTCAATCTAAGATTCCCTCTTCTTTGTCTTTTCCCAATCTACCAAAAATGCAGCCACTGGAATAGTTTATGTCCCTGATCACCTGGGTTGCCTTTTTGTGCTTTCTCTGGATCTTCTCTGGGTCTGTCTTTTTTTTCAGAACTGTGAAAGGAGAGGAAGCAAGAACAGTCGAAGCAACCTGAAGTCTCTGTGCCTCTTGTTTAAAATGTGTGCAATGCCTTGTAAATCTCACTCTGCGAACTGGCTAGGGACAGGACTGGAGCAGACAGCTGCGTAGCTAATTTTAACTTCATTGAAGAGAGCCAGGCCAGATTTAAGTCTTGGTGGTGAAGGGGGAGGGAAGGAAGCACTGAATTCATAGGAAAAGGAACACAGTTTCTATCTGGCTTTTGAGCAGTGATCCCCAACCTTTAAGATATGTGGATTCCAACAGCACGGCTGGGGAAATTCTGGGAGTTTGAAGTCCACATATCTCAATGTTGCCAAGGTTGAGAATCACTGTCCTTGAGGCTTTCCAAGTAGTTGCAAATGCAAGATAGACTTCCTGGGTAGCAGTTGGGATCTGAGATCTCAACATCTTCCTCCATACTAGAGATAGCTAGTTGAACTGGATTTTGCCCATGTTACATTCTCTTAACCTTTTTCTGTTTGGGGGGAAAAGGGGCAATCAGAAAGATTTTTACAGCTTAACTTTTTACCTCCTCTCACCATCTCACCTCTCTCTCTTCATCAAGGGTCTCTTCAACTCTGGAACCACCCATTTGTTGCTCAAAAACTTACTCAACAGAAAAAAACACACAATGGTTTCAACTACATCTCCTGTAATTCAGATATGAATTGTATGCTTTATAAAATAAAGGTTTCATTTGATTTGTGGTTAAGATTAAGTAATACTATAAAGGTAAAGGTTCCCCTTGCACATATGTGCTAATCGTTCCCAACTCTAGGGGGTGGTGCTCATCTCCATTTCAAAGCCGAAGAGCCAGCGCTGTTCGAATGACCATCTCTGTGGTCATGTGGCCGGCATGACTAAATGCCGAAGGCACATAGAACGCTGTTACCTTCCCACCAAAGTTGGTTCCTATTTTTTCTACTTGCATTTTTACATGCTTTCAAACTGATAGGTTGGCAGAAGCTGGGAGAAGTAATGGGACTCATGCCATTACGCAGCGCTAGGGATTCAAACCACCGAACTGCTGACCTTGCTGATCAATAAGCTCAGTGTCTTAGGCACTGAGCCACCGTGTCCCTTAGTAATACTATGGACATTCACTTATTCTGTTGATTATAAGCATTAGGTATGTACCCCTTTTCTATCTTAAAGCTGGGGAGATCATTTCTTCTGCTCCAACACTGTCTTGGGTAACCATTCCAGCAACTCAGCAGCCCCAATTTGTTTGTCACCCTCCCTGTCTTTAAAAAAAAAACAACCTTGTTGCTTTTTATAATTCAGTTTCTAATTTAGCTATTCCGATTTTACAAGGGTTCTGCAGCGGTTCTTGGCAATTATGCCAAAATGAGATTCAGAAGAGACGTTTAAATAAATACTTAAGAGTATTTACATATAGCATTTAAACATATATTTATATAAAGAGACTTTTTAAAGAACTGCAAATGAATGCAGAAACAGAATTGAATTTATAGGCTAAAAGCAATTCGTATCTATTTTTCCATCCAGCAAAAAGGAGAAGCAAAATTAGGATAAATTCACGAGGCAACATCCATTCATTTCAACAGTTAAGTTACCCCCAAAAGTCCAGTATTTTGTATCATATCATTCAAAGGAAAGTTTGCAGCCAAGGGGTAGAGTTTATGCTTTGCATGCAGAAAATCACAGATTCAGTTCCTAGCACTTACAGGTACCGATATATGAGATGACATGAGAATTATCCTGCACAAACATCCAAAGGGGCTATCTATCCAGCAACTTGTAACTCAAAGCCACCAAGTAGATTTGGGACACTTATAAGTACAGACCAACATGTAACCCTCTTCCTATCAACTGTATAAGATGGTATTTAAATTATGATGTTCAGGATTCAAGAGAAAGAATAGAGAGCGTCAAGTTTTCCTTTTCTCTTGCATCTATTTAGAGTTTCATGCTTTGGCTTAATTTTATATTGAGATTAGAAATGAAAATATCATATTTATCCATCTTACTCCAATCATAGGCAAGCATAATGCTTTCTTCTCAATCTGATATGTCTAAAGGTGGTGTTTTTTATGAGTTTCTCAACTTACCTTGTTGTGATGGTGTGCTTCTTGGTATATGGTGTGATAACTTGGAAGAGCAGTTCCATTGCTCCATTAATGCCCAACATAGTTCCTACTGCAACTGCAATGAATGACAGAGAGGGGGGGGAAATATAGACTCAAAACATGGAATTTGGGAAATGATTTTTGGAGGCATGATAGAAAGAGATTGCCTGCAATTGCCTTCAAGGTTGTTGTTTTTTTAATTCTCTTCAAAATCTTCTCCAACAAGTCCCGTGACTTTATCACAAATGTAAAAAGCATCTTTGTTAGCTTAACATGCCTATTCATCTTATCCATTGCTCCATCCCACAAACCATAAATGAACTAAGAGACAGAGTTCGATTCTCTTTGAATCACAGGTTTATTCAGAACTAGATAAAGGTGAGTTATTCCATAAAGTGGAAGGACTCTAAACAATTTATTCAGCATGATTCTATCCTGTGTTGATTACACAGGCTGGAAAACATCTATTTGCATCAAAGTAGATAAAAAATAGAAGTTACTATAATGTCATTCCCTGCATTTAGAAGCATATTTAGAAAGAAACAAATTTAGCAAACCCATTGTCCCTATTTGTAGTTTCCTATTACCGTGTTTCCCCGAAAATAAGACAGGGTCTTATTTTCCTTTGACCACCGAAATAAGGCTTATTTTGGCCTTATTTTCGGGGAGATCTTATTATTTTTGAGGTGTTGGAGGCGGCGAGCATGGTCACTTCATGGCTGCTGCTTTGTTGCAATATTTTCAGGGGAGGGATTATTTACAGGGGAGGGATTATTTACAGGGGAGGGATTATTTTAGCACATGTGCTCAAAAGCCCGATTGGACTTATTATCTGGAGAGGTCTTATTTTTGGGAAAACAGGGTAGCTTCTCCTGAGATACCGACAGTTAATATTATAGATAATCCTCAATTTACAACAGATAATTTAGTGACTGTTCAGTTGCAACATCACTGAAAAAAGTGACTTATGGCCATTTTTCACATTTACGAGCATTGCAGCAACATGATCAAAATTCAGACAATTGGCAACTGACTCATTTTTATGATGGTTGCCATGTCCCAGGATGATGTCATCCCCTTTTGAGACCTTCTGGCAAGCAAAGACAATAGGGCAAAACAAATTCAATTAACAACCATGTTGCTAGCTTAATACTTGCGGTGATTCACTTAACAACTGGGCAAGAAAGGTCATAAAATGAGGAAAAACTCACTTAACAAATGTCTTGCTTAGCAATGTAAATTGTGGGCATATTGTGGACTACCTGCATTACAATTTATTTATTCTCTTTAATTCAGCCATTTCAATGCAACAATCTTGAACATTATACTCCTGATCAACAATAAGAAGGAGCATTATCCAAGACCAAGATCAGGGACTCAAATGGTGGTAACTATCACACTAGTTCTAGCCGTAGCGAAACAGGGTGGGCAACATTGACAGGTAAAGTATCAACTAACTCATGGGCTGTCAGAGATTTTAATGATACATTCAGCTCAATAGACAGAATTGTGGAGGGTCATAGAGCTGAAAGAGACCGTTTAGGCTGGAGCACTTGCTCAGCGAAGGAAGCAAATTAAAGCATTCTAGACAGATAGTTGTCTAATTTCCACTTGAAGAGATCCAATGAACGGGAACCTACCACTTCTTTGGATAATTGGTTCCACTCTTGAATTGCTCTGGCTGTCAAGATATTTTTTTTCCCTCCAGCATTCAATAGGCATGTCCTTCTAACTTGAATCTATTATTCTGTGTGTCATGCTCTTTGGAGCAAGGGGGAACACTTCTGTCTATGTCACATCCTTTCAGGTAGTTAAAGAATGTTGACAGAGCCTTTTCAATCATCTTTTCTTAAAATTAAATACACCTTAAATATATGTAAAGTCTCTAATGCTAGGAAAGGTGGAAGGAAAGATAAGAAGATGAAGACCAACGTCAGTAGAAGGACTGGTAAAAAGTTACACCAGAAAGTGCACACTAAAATAGGACCTTGGATTGCCACAAAAAAAAAAAAAACCTAAAACGTATAAGGTAAAGGTTCCCCTTGCACATATGTGGTAGTTGTTCCCAACTCTAGGGGACAGTGCTCGTCACCGTTTCAAAGCCAAAGAGCCAGCAATGTCCGAAGACATCTCCGTGGTCATGTGGTCAGCATGACTAAATGCCAAAGGAGCATGGAACGCTGTTACCTTCCCACCAAAGGTGGTCTCTGTTTTTCTAATTGCATTTTTTACATGCTTTCAAACTGTTCAGTTGGCAGAAGCTGGGACAAGTAACAGGAGCTCACTCCATTACGTGGTGCTAGGGATTCGAACTGCTGAACTGCCAAGCTTCTGATCGACAAGCTCAGCATCTTAGCCACTAACCCACCATATCCCTTAAAAACATATACATCTTTTAATTATTTAATACTAAAATATTTAAAGTGAATAGTACAAACCTTTTTTAAATGAATGCATTTATTGATTAAATATTTATTACTTGGCTGGCTTGCCTTCATAGATTATAATGCAGATACTCTGGCAATAATACTTTAATAATTTTAAAAATAATTTTAAGCTACATTAATATGTACAAAATGCTGACAAATACAAGTAATCAGGATCGCTTTTATTAATATAACTAAAAATGAACTTGTTTGCAAAATCAGAGCATTGGTGCTCTGAAATTTCATGCAGCCTGTGGATTGTGAGGCCCTAAATTGTAGCTTTTTTTTTTTAGTTTATGCTTAAACTCAATACTGATTAAGCAGCAAGAAGGATATGTTCAGTTACGGTGGCACTGTTGGAAGACCAGAAAGAATGGGTATTTGATATAATATTATGGAGAAAATACATGGTTTGTTAGAAGGCAAAAACAATGTGATAACAGTCAAATCAAAATACCCAATCTCTTTAATATCTCATTATAAGACTTGGGTTTAATCTCCTGATCGCATTTTTTGTCCTTCTTTGAACTTTCTTCAATTTATCTAAATCCTTCTTAAATTGTGTTGCCCAGATGAGCCTCGACCAAAGTAGACTAATGTGTAATTATACTTTAATTTGGAAAGGATATTTCTGATAATATAATGCAATTGTCGCTTCTCAATGCTAAAACAATTCTTTTTAGTTGTATTGCCCTTCTGTTTAAAAATGGGATGAAATTCAGAACTCTTCCTGGCCTGAAATGGTACGGTAGAACCTCTGGGAGCAAAGTCTTTGTTAATTTCCCATGTGGTGGCATGAATAGCATCTCTTCAACGTCTTCTTCCAAGTTGCTCCTGATTTTATTTTTTTCAAAAGGCAACTGGATAGCTCTTGTAGCTTGAATCACAGCCTCTGGATGGGGAGAATGGCTGGATCCTTGCCAACAGTAACTGTCACTCAATTCACCTTCTGTAAATGAAGGCAAGTGTAGGCTTCATCTTATTTTTAGAGGGAGCTGGGAGGATGACCAAAAGCACCGATAATAACAGCATCAACGACAGCTGTCTCTTCAGTGTTGGTAGAAAGGACAGTAAGATCTTGGCACGTTTCCTGAATAGCAGGATCGCTATCCATGCCGCACACGACATTTTCCTTGTCAATCTTCCCCACATTATTTTTTCACTCACCATTAAATCTGTAGTAACCATCACTGCCTGTACCTAAGTAACTAGCCCATCACAGAAGTCTCTCTGTTTCCAAATACTAGTTTCTCTTCCTTTGGCATGCAAAAGCTGACCCAAAACAAAAAGCAAGTCACAAGGAAAGACTGAATGTGCAAGTTTAGTTTAGTTTAGTTCATTGCCATTGCACATCGTACAATGAAATTAAATGCCATCTTCGGTGTACATTATAACTATAAAAATAAAAATACAAAGACACATCCTTCACATGCTATATAATTGAAACTGAAAACCTGATGTTGCATTAATATTGCACTACTATACCATAGAATTCAACATAGTTACTACCCTGGGATAGAAGCTGTTTTTCAGCCTATTTGTCTTTGCTTTTATTATCCTGTACCATCTGCCAGATGGTAATAGTTCCAAAAAAAAAAGAATGCCCAAGATGGATCTTTAAGAATGTTTTGAACTTTCTTAAGGCAGCGGGAGCTATAAAGTTCTCCCAAAGAGGGGAGAGGGCAACCAATGATCCTCTGGGCAATGACTAACCCTCTGGAGCACTGTCCTATCTGCCACTGTGCAGCTGGCAAACCATAGACAGGTGCAGTAAGTTTAAATACTCTCTATGGTGCAGCAGTAGAAGGTCACCAGCAGTTTTTCATTCAGTTGTTGTTTCCCGAGAAGTTTCAGGTAGTATAATCTCTGCTGGGGCCTTTTGACAAATGCTGCAATGTGAGCGCCCCAGGTCAGGTCCTCTTTTATGATAACACCCAGAAACTTAAAACTTGCTCCATTCGGTCTCATGGGGAATAAACACAGCTAAGTGAAGATGACTTTCAACTGTCTTCTCTGTTACACACACCCTTTCAAACACTGCTTATCTCAAAGAGAATGACAGGGAAGGTTGGCTGCCTGCCCAGGAAGGCCCAGAGTGAATGAAGACCATTGGGGTCTCGCATGCTCACACACAGGGAACTTACAGGGACAGCAGCCAGTAGCACTAAATCTTCAAGGGGAAGATCTGAAATGCTAAGCATGTCAAATTGGGCCATCACCGCTGCTGATACAGTTAGAAGTCTCCACAAGGGAAGTGACAAAGAGGTCAGGGAAGGTGAACCGAAATAAATAAATAAAACTGAGAGCAACTGGAAAAGACCAGGCACACTGTGGAATAGCCCGAGATCTTCTAGGAGAAGCAGATCATGTGTAGTGCAATAGTCCGGGCTGGCTGCAGAGAGAAACATCATGTGCCAGAACAACAGAGTTTGGAAGGGACCTTGGAAGTCTTCTAGTCCAACAACCTGCTCAAGCAGGAAATGATGTACCATGTCAGGTTAGTGTTTGTCCAATCTCTTCTTGAAAACATCCAGTGATGAATCACCTACAACTTCTGAAGGAAAACCATTCCACTGATTGTTCTCACCGTCAGGAAATTTTCCCTTCGTTCTAGGTTGGATCTCTCTTTAATAAGCTCCCATCTGTTACTTCTTCTCCTACCTTCAGGTGCGTTGGAAAATAGGTTGAGTCTCTCTTCTTTGTGGCAGCTCCTCATCACCCCATGTCTTCTCTTCATTAGACTAGACAGACACAGTTCCTGCTTTAACCTCCAGTCCCCTAATCTATCTATCTATCATCTATCTATCTATCTATCTATCTATCTATCTATCTATCTATCTATCTATCTATCTATCTATCTATCTATCTATATATATATATATATATAATATAATATATATATATGTGTGTGTGTGTGTGTTTGTGACTTCAGATGATCTGAAAGCCGGCCTGGCCTGTTAATTTTATCTAATTTTTAAAATGTTAGTGTTATATTAATTCGGTTTGTTTCTTGGATTGTTTCTAATTTTCTTTTAAGTTTTGTAATATGTGTTTTTTAATGCTGTATGCTGCCCTGAGTCCTTTGGGAGAAGGGCAGCTTATAAATCCAATAAAACAAACAACAAACAAACACTATCCCTTTATTAATGCAGCCAAGGGTTGCATTAAAAGGGACCTCAGTGGCTAAGACGCTGAGCTTGTTGATCAGAAGGTTGGCACTTCGGCTGTTCAAATCCCTAGCGCCGCATAATGGAGTGAGCTCCCGTTACTTGTCCCAGCTTCTGCCAACCTAGCAGTCCCAAAGCACGTAAAAATTGCAAGTAGGAAAATAGGAGCCACCTTTGGTGGGAAGGGAACAGCGTTCCGTGCACCTTCGGTGTTTAGTCATGCCAGCCACATGACCACGGAGACGTCTTCGGACAGCGCTGGTTCTTCAGCTTTGAAACAAAGATTAGCACTGCCCCCTAGAGTCAGGAATGACTAGCAGATATGTGTGAGGGGAACCTTTACCTAGGGTTGCATTGGCTTTGGGGGCAGCTGAGAAATAGATGAAGCAAGCAATGTCCAGGGATACTTCTGGAGTCCACCAAGTTCCCTATCCAATGCATTTAAAAAATAATAATAATCTAGAATGAATGATGGGGACAACATCAACCTTTTGCTGTTTGGACACTTTGGAACTTGATCTTGACCCCTATTTGGTTGGAGTGCCCATGATAAGTTTGCAGCATTCCCAACAATTCCAGAACCCCATGAAAACTGACTACTGAATTCTGATGACCAAAATATGCTTTCTGCTCAACTTTGAAGTGCGGCAACCAGAGTGAAAACCAACACATCCATACCATTGGACGCATAAATCTGCAGTGCCCAGAGACAGTGGGTGAGATTCTCGTGGTGGCTAAGGTTTTTTCGTGCCAAGCTGAGAGTTACATCAGTTGCCTCCAGGCGTTGCGCTTTTAGTCCGAACTTCTTATCTAGGAAAAAGGGGAAGAGGGAAAATAAATATTGACTAAGAGACCTTCTATTGATAAGAAAAACAAGATAATAGTTGTTCTTGGTTATAGGGAAGGGAAACTCGTTCACTGAGCTCGTCCACCTTCACATCTTTATTCGTCTTTTTTACAGCTCCACTTGGAGTTTTTGTGTGCTTCGGTTCTCCTCCTGACTTCAGGGAAGCCAATTTGTGCAGATTATAATTTCAGAGCAAAATGCTTCCTGCCAACGTATCCAAGCTCATGCGGTTTTTTATTCCAGTTTTCAAAATAAAAATTAAAAAAAATCCAACTTGTTATACACACTAAAGATAGCCACCTTCTTGCTACCTCATCTTTTAAAGGACCCAGCATGGGAGTGAGTTTGAAAGCCAGCCTGAGATTTCAACCCCATACATGTTTATTTAGGAATAAATATCACTGAATTCCGTAAAGCTTAGTTTGGAATAGGGATGAGTTAAGAGGCCAGTTTTCCTAATCAGGGACAAACAGTGGGAATGTAACTGCATGTTGTGGCCAGCCAGCAGCCAGCAGAGCTGGTGGCAGACTCAGACAGTGAAGAGGTTGGGAAGGAACGTGGGCCAGTCCTGGAGTCTGGGGAAGGCTCTGATGAGGGCTCTGCGTTGGAGGCAGAGATGGGACCAGAGCTATATGCCAGTTATCAGCTGCTTTCAGAGTCAGACATCAGTGAGGCAGACGAACAGCTGGAGCTTGTTCCCAGTGTGCGCATGCACAGAGTTGCCAGACAAAGGGAACAGCTAAAGAACAAGGGTCGACTTTGGAGTGAGGCCACAGGTGGATAATGAACAGCCTCTCCCATAGGGAATAAAAGAGGAGGGAAAGGGGAGGGGAGTTTGCAGGAGACAATTAGTTCATTCCTGCATTCTTGCCAAGTATTGCGGTGTCTGAAAGATAGCAGCGACACTCCAAGCCTGATAAAGGCCAGTAATTGTGAACTATCTGTGGGCTGAGACTTCGCTGGAGAAGAATTCACTGTAAATTAAATAAAAGGGGTTTATCGGGAGGAGGACTCGGCTTTGTGCTGCCGGGAAGCCTTGGCCAGAACACTGCAAGATTTTTCCATTAGTCTCAACCAATTCTGCACACTATTTATTTTATTTATTAAATTTCCATGCTGTCCATTTCCCCTACAAGGTGACTCTTACAAATGAACAAAACAGGTGAAAAATAATTAAAAGATTAAAATGAGCCAACATTAAAAATATTATTAAAAACTGTACTAAAACCATGCCTACAAAAACCAAGAAATGGATGGGACAGAAATGAGATCTTCTACCCCAACAGTCACCTTCAGCTGTGGATGCCCCCCTCAAGGCCCCAGGCCAACAGGAAAAGCCAGGTTTTGATACCCTTCCCAAATGCCAAAAGGGAAGGGGCAGCTTTCACTTCTGCTGGAAGAATGTTCCATGGGATGGGGCCACAACCGAAAAGGCTCTTCTATGCTTATAAAACTTCTGAGAGTTGCTGAAAAAGGCTGCTAAGGATTACGAGGATACATGAATGCATCTCTTTAAAAAAAGGAAATCAACATTTTAAAACAAAACCTGAATCAAGCTCCCAAAGAAGTGAGCTGGGGTATTTCCCTTTATCATTTCCTGGACGATCTTGTTTCCCTGATGTTGTTGTCACGAGTGGCGAAGAGGGAATGACAGAAATATATGCTTTTAAATTGATGGACACTAGGTTCCAGCTTTCTTTCACGAAAGAGGCAATTCCATTCAAAACATCACAGTGGGTGAGCCTCTTTCTGGGTAATATACTACATAAGGACTGTATGAAACCCTGCGATTATCATTCAAAGGCTCAGTAAGTAATTTTGTCACTTTGTTTTGTCTATAATTTGGAGACCACCTGCTTCAGTTGGAGACTGTGCATCCAGTAAGAGTTGGGAAGGAGGTTTATTGGATAAACCTCCATGGGAATGAAAGAATCCAGCCTTTTCAAAGATAGCTGCCCTCTTGTGACTCAGTTAACCCCCCCCCCCCCCCCCAATATCCAGAGTATTTCATCCTTGTTGAGCCACGAAGACTCAATGGGAAAGCATTTATGGACTTATCTATCTCTGTTGGATGGCACAGTTGGGTATGCTTGCAATTTAGACGATGATGATTAATGTTATCGTTGCTTGATGAAAGCTACTCTGAACCATTTGGAATTGAACAGCTGTCGTCAATAATTACCTTTACAGCCAATTCTGACCAGCAAACGCAAGAGAGGTAACAAGATGTCATAGTCTGGTACTGAAGTCCGTGCTGCGTTCACCAATGCCTGCAAAAGGGCTTCACTGCCCCCTTTGCTAATAGTGTACTGGACCCTCCTGTTTGTCCCTGGGGGAAAGGAAAAGACAGTCATAAAGATACTGTTCCAGATACTCAATGTGTTGATTCTAAGGAGTTCAGGTTTACTTTGCACACTGGTATGTGGGACTTTTTTTTTTCCACACCCAGTGGAATGTACTATCTGGTAAGAACGGTATTCAGCGTAAGAATTGTCTAACCTTCTTATCCTCCAAATGACTTTGACTTTGCTTTCCAAGCTACCACATTGGGTTAGCGCTCATTACCTGGGAATTCTAGAAACCCAAGAACTCCTGACATAGCAGGATGGGCAGAGCTGACAGATTCCAAAGGAGAAGGTACAGTGATGCTCAGAAACCTTTTTTTTTTCTTCTTTTTTCTGGTACCTTCAAGTCAGCTTTTGACTCCTAGTGTCCCTGCTGTGTTCTTGGCTTTTAGAAGTGGTTTGCCATCGCCTCTTTCCTAGGGGCAGAAGTGGGCTGCTGTGGGTTCGTAGGGGTTCAGGAGAGAAACTAACTAAGTTTGGAGAACCCACAAATCCCACTTCTGACTGGCCCCGCCCCGCCCACCCCGCCCTGCACCTCCCAGGAATCCCCATGCGGCCCATTTTGGATGCTGGTAAGTGCAGGGCATGCACGGGGGCTCGGGGAGGACAAAAAACAGGCCTACCAGAAATTCAAGAAGGCCAGAAACGGGGCCATTTCCGGCCTCCAGAGGGCCTCTGGAGTGCGGGGAGGCTGTTTTCGCCCTCCTAGGGGCTCAAGAAAAGCATCCGGAGCCTGGGGAGAGCAAAAGTGCCCTCCCTGCCATGGTTCAGGAGGCCGACTAGGCCACACCCACCATTGACATGCCCACCCAGCAACTGGGCAGAGAACCCCTTGCTAAAATTTTAGACGCCCACCCCTGCCTAGGGGTAAGAAAAAATGACTAGCATAAGGTCGGCCAGTTGGCTTTATGCCTAAAATGGGTGGGGTGCAGGCAGACTAAAACCAATGGACTTGCTGGTACTAGCCAGGTGCCTTTAACCACTACACCAAACAGCTTAAAAGCTTAGATAATTCTAAAAGCCAAAGAAGACAATCCAACTGAATATTCTGCCCATTTAGAGAAAGGATTTTTTTTCAGGACATTTAGGATTGGGCATTGTGATCAGGGTGGAAAAAGTAACTGGGTAAATAACTCCATTTGCACAATTTTCCTTCGTGCTCTAAACTGCACTAGGCACCCTCGACAATTCTTTTCCAGCAGCTGCTTTTCTATTACAAAGCAACCATCTAATTCAGATGTTCCCCTGCATCCATTTTAATTTGTGGATTAGGCAAAATTTACAGAGGATAAAATTTCCTGATGGCCATCAAATATGGTACTTAAAATAAAAACCCATAATCTTCTTCTGAAAATAGTTGACAGATGATAGGTAGGTAGGTAGGTAGGTAGATGATAGAAATTAAATAGGATGAAAAGGCATGTCTGTCTGACTGTCTATTTATCTATCTATCTAATCTACCTATCATCTATGTCTATCTGTATCTATCTGTATATCTATCTATCTATCTATCTATCTATCTATCTATCTATCTATCTATCTATCTAATCTATCATGTCTGTCTGTCTGTCTGTCTGTCTGTCTATCTATCTATCTATCTATCAATTAATTCAGGGCCCCACACACGAAGGTGGCCACACACTGGACCTTGTTTTTGTATCTGAGCAGTGGACGAGTGATCTGGGTATAGGGGACTTAGTTGTTACACCCCTGTCATGGTCAGATCACTCATGTCTCCGGCTGGACTTCCCTGGCGCTACCCCCCACCGCGAGGAGGCGGGACCAGACGGTCCAAGCTGGTACCGCCCCAAGCACCTGATGGAGCCGGATAGGTTCCAGACGGAGCTTGGGCCATTACCTGTAGCCCTGACCCGCGCTTGGTCGGAGGACCTAGCGGCCGCCTGGAATAGGGCGGCGGCTGGGGCCTTGGACCGGGTTGCGCCTTTGCGACCTCTCCTGCGGCAGCGACCCACCCGGGCTCCTTGGTATACCGAGGGGCTGAGGGTGATGAAGCGCCATAGGAGACGTCTAGAGAGCAGGTGGAGGTCCTCACGCTCCGAATCTGATCGAACACACGTAAGAGCCTATTTACGGACCTACCTTGTGGCATTAAGGGCGGCCAAACGTAGATATTGCGCCGCTCTTATTGCGTCCGCGGATAACCGCCCTGCCGCCCTGTTTAGGGTGACCCGCTCCCTCTTATCACAGAGGACGCAGGGGGCGCCCTTGCAGGGCAGAGCAGAGGAGTTTGGGGAATATCTGCAGGACAAAGTCGCTCAGATCCAGAGCGGATGGGCCCCCCTCAGTGGACCGGACGGACTGCCAACAGTGAGTCTTGTGAGTCCACTCTGGGAGGAGTTTGATTCTGTTGCCCCCGAGGATTTGGACAGGTTGCGTGGACGGCTGTGACCCACCACATGTTTAATGGACCCGTGTCCCTCCTGGTTGGTACTGGCATCTTGGGAGGTGACCCGAGGCTGGCTTCTGGGCCTGGTGAATGCCTCATTGGGTGAGGGATCCTTACCAACCGCCTTGAAGGAGGCGGTGGTGAGGCCCTTACTTAAGAGGCCTTCACTTGACCCAACGGAGCTAGCTAATTATCGTCCAGTCTCCAACCTTCCCTTTCTAGCAAAGGTTGTCGAGAATGTGGTGGCGCAGCAGTTTCCACGACACCTTGACGAATCCAATTATCTAGACTCACGCCAGTCCGGCTTCCGACCCGGGCACAGCACGGAGACAGCCTTGGTCGCGTTGGTCGATGATCTCTGGAGGGCCAGAGATAGAGGTTGTTCCTCTATCCTGGTCCTATTAGACCTCTCGGCAGCTTTTGATACCATCGACCATGGTATCTTATTGCGCCGGTTGGAGGGGATGGGAGTCGGAGGTACCGTTTTGCGGTGGTTCAGCTCCTACCTCTCCGACCGGAAGCAATGTGTGTTGACAGGGGGACAGAGGTCGACCCCGAGACCACTCACTTGTGGAGTGCCACAGGGGTCGGTCCTCTCGCCTCTCCTGTTCAACACATATGTGAAGCCGCTGGGTGAGATCATCCGTGGTTTTGGGGTTGAGTACCACCTCTACGCTGACGATACTCAGCTGTATATTTCAACCCCAAACCACCCCAACGAGGCTGTCGAAGTGATGTCCCGGTGTTTGGAAGCCGTCGGGGTCTGGATGGGGGACAACAGACTTAAACTCAACCCCTCCAAGACTGAGTGGCTGTGGCTACCGGCACCTCGGTTCAGCCAGCTGATTCCATCGCTGGCCATAGGGGGCGAACAATTGCCCCCTGTGGAACGGGCACGCAATTTGGGCGTCCTCCTTGATGCCCGGCTGTCAATGAATGACCATGTGGCAGCCGTGGCAAGGGGGGTGTTCCACCAGGTTCACCTGGTGCACCAATTGCGCCCCCTACTGGACCGGGATGCCCTACGCACGGTCACTCATGCGCTGGTGACGTCCCGCCTGGATTACTGCAACGCTCTCTACATGGGGCTGCCCTTCGGACGCGCCCGGAGACTGCAGTTAGTTCAGAACGCAGCCGCGCGGGCTGTGATGGGGAGTACAAGGTACTCCCACGTAACACCTCTCCTGCGTGAGCTGCACTGGCTACCTGTGGTTTTTCGGGTGCGTTTCAAGGTGCTGATTACCATCTTTAAAGCGCTCCATGGCACGGGACCTAGTTACTTGCGGGATCGCATCCTCCCACATACATCCCTGCAGCCAATTCGCTCACACAGAGAGGGACTTCTCCTGGTGCCGTCCACTAGGCAATGCCAATGGGCGACACCAAGGAGTAGGGCCTTCTCTGTGATGGGCCCAACCCTCTGGAATGACCTCCCCCCCGACATCAGAACCACTACTGACCTCCGCTCCTTCCGGCAAAAATTGAAGACTCACCTGTTCCGATCAGCAGGCCTGGCATAATTACAACTGTTCCTCCTGGCAAATGTACTATTAACTGGTTATTTTTAGGGGTATTGTTTTTAATTTATTGTGTGTGTTTTAGGGGTTTGAAATTTAAATTTATATTTATATATACTGGCTGGGTACAGTTCTTTTAATTCCATTTTAACCTCCTCCATTCCAACTGTACATATTCAACTTTTATTGTATTTTGATATATTTTGCATGGACTGTACACCGCCCCGAGTCCCTTTTGGGAGAGGGGGCGGTCTAGAAGCACGGTAAAATAAATAAATAAAATAAATAATATCTATCTATCTATCTATCTATCTATCTATCTATCTATCTATCTATCTATCTATCATCTATCTATCTATCTTACCTATCATCCATGTCTCTATCTATCATCTATCTATCATCTACCTATCCATCCATCCATCCATCCATCCATCTATCCTACCTATCATCTATATCTGTCTGTCTGACTATCATCTATTTGTCATTTAGCTATCCATCCATCCATCCATCCATCCATCCATCCATCCACCCATCCATCTAATGTAAATAATGCATTTCACTTTACAGTGCAAAAAAATGTGGGTAGAAAACTATTAATCCAAAGCTAAGATTATCCAATTGTATTTCTAAAAAATTAGTACACTGGGATGTACTTTCTGATATAAGACCCCTCATCTTAAACCCTATAATAGAATATTCAATTTTCCACTTACCAACAAAAAGAAGATTTGTGAGAATACTCAGGGTATTCAGAATCACATCTTTGTCATGGGAACTCTGCAATATAAACACAATCCTTCATAAACATTATTTTGCTTTTACAATATATTGTATTATTTTATATGTAAGCAAAAGAAAGAAAGAATCCCACTCGTTAAAAGTGTTTTAGGCACTCTAGAGGTGAGATGGGCTTGACAAGGGCTCTAGAGAGAATAGACCAATTGTCTGTGTCTGCATAAACGCAGGCTGCTTGAGCTTCCATTGTTCAAACATGTGATCAAGATGCAATTAGAGATTCTTTTCTTGCTATTGTTGCTCTAACATTTCAAAGCTGGAACTTCAGCAGGAGATCAAAGGTACAAAAACAACAACACAACCCGAGGCACCTCGAAGAGGAGTCGAAGGCAAATGGATTTATGATAGCATAAGCTTTCAAGAAACAGAGTTTACTGGCTGGAGAAATGAAGAGTTAGTATTTTAAGTTAATTGGTACAGACAAATGAGATGAAAGGGGAATACGCAGAAAGATAAGCATTGAGGAAAATGTAAATAATTGCATGAAGCATATGTAGGTAAAAATGATTGCTTTAAATATACACAAAATATCCTGACACTGGAGAATTAATAGTACTGATAAGAATTTTTTTTACAAGCAATAATGACTAATGCATGCTAACAAGGTAATTTGTTTGGATTTGACGTATCTTGTCTAGCTAAAGTATTTTGTATCATTCAACAAGCAGTCCAGAAAACTAAACATTGTTGCACCTGTAAGTATTTGGATGGGGAGGATAATTTATTTATTTATTTCTATCCGGCCTTGATTATTTTTACAAATAACTCAAGGTAGCTAACATATTCAACACACCTTCGTCCTCCTATTTTCCTATAAAGCGGGCTGTGAAAATATCTACTGACCCCTGACCTCCTGGACATGAATTGTTTCAACTTCTACCCTCAAAATGATGCTAAAGGGCACTGCACACCAGACACAAGGACAGTTTTTTTCCTGAATGCCATCACTCTGCTAAAAAAATAATTCCCTCAACACTGTCAAACTATTCACTACCTCTGCATTTCTATTATTCTTCTCTTCCTTCCTATTACCTAACTCTCTCCTAGTATCTATCTCTTTCCACTTATGACTATAACCATGTTGCTTCTATCTTTAACATTTATATTGTTTTATTGTTTTCCTAGTATAATTTTATTTCTTATTAGTAACCTATGACTATCATTAAGTGTTGTATCTTATGATTCTTGATGATTAGATTTTATTTTATTTTTCTTTATGTACACTGAGAGCATATGCACCAAAGACAAATTCCTTGTGTGTCCAATCATACTTAGCCAATAAAGAATTCTATTCTATTCTATTCTATTCTATTCTATTCTATTCTATTCTATTCTATTCGGGTTGGAATCATTCAGCAAGCAGTCCAGAAAACTAAACAGTGTTGCACCTGTAAGCATTTGGACAGGGGATCATTTGTTATTTATTTATTCCTACCTTTATTATTTTTACAAATAGCAAGGTAGCTAACATATTCAGCACACCTTCGTCCTCCTATTTTCCCCACAATAATACCCTGTGGGTTGAGAGAGAGAGCGACTGGCTCAAGCTCAGCAAGACAACTTTCACTGCTAAAATGAGACTAGAACTCACTGTCTCCTGGTGCTTGGCTCAAAGTCACCCAACTGACTTTCCTGCCCCAGGCAGGAGTGAACTCAAAGTCTGCTGTGTGAAAGGTGCTTTTTTTTTTTCTTCAAAAGGCAACTGGACTGTTTCTTTTCCTTGAGGAAGAAGTTACCTTTTGAAGAAAAGAGCACCTGTGAGACAACTATGACCTGGATGACTGAAAAACTCCACAGTCACCGTCTCTTGCTTTCTACCTGGTGCCTTAACTACCAGACCAAACTGGTTCTGGGAAGTTCAAAGCTGTAGACCAGGGGTGTCCAAACTTGGGAACTTTAAGACTTGTGGACTTCAACTCCCAGAATTCCGAGTTGAAGTCCACAAGTCTTAAAGTTCCCAAGTTTGGACACCCCTGCTGTAGACAATGCTGGCCACATCAAATCACTTCTGAATCATGTCCCAAACCTCCCACCTCTGGCATAAATGCCGTTAAATTTGATTTGAAGCAGATTTTATTTTCTACCACAGTTTACAGCTTAGCATGTAATATAAAAGGTAAATGTTCCCCTCACACATATGTGCTAATCATTCCAGACTCTAGGGGGCAGTGCTCATCTCCATTTCAAAGCCAAAGAGCCAGTGCTGTCCGAAGACGTCTCCGAGGTCATGTGGCTGACATGACTAAACACGCACAAAACGCTGTTACCTTCCCACCCAAGGTGGTCCCTATTTTTCTACTTGCATTTTTTACGTGCTTTCGAACTCCTAGGTTGGCAGAAGTTGGGACAAGTAATGGGAGCTCACTTTGTTACGCGGCGTTAGGGATTCGAACCACTGAACTGTCAACCTTTCTGATCAACAAGCTCAGCGTCTTAGCCATTGATCCACCTTTAGCATGTAATATAAACCGACCCAATGTTGGCTTGCTCAATAAAACAACACAGCCCAATGTGCTGAATCAGAACATAGAAGGGAGGTGGGGGGGAAACAGTGGAGTCTCAAAATTAACTTTGATGTTCCCCAAGAAAGATCATGGATTAAACATCTATTTATAATGAACAGAAGTGCTGTTTGCATGTCACCCAGGGACTTCCAAATTAACTCTCCCAAGGTTGATGTTAAATGCCAGGTGAAAAGTTTAGCAGAGCTTACATAAGGATGGTTTGAAAGGCGTATCTGCCCATTTCTCTTGAATAACGTGTTTGAGCCTTGATAAACTAATCAGCAGAGCTGGGGGGGAAATAACCTTGTGCCGCCACGTTTTTTGTCAGCAGCCTGGCAACAGACAAACCAATTGGCACAACATAAACAACTCTGTAAGGGGACTATAAATCAATTAAAGATTTTATTGCTGACATCTAACCATGACATCCATCTACCCTGAGAGAAAAAGGTTACATTACATCAGTACGCCTAGACATACAAACTAATCTGCCCTCTGATTGCTTTGGGCAATTCATCATCAAAGGTCTCATTCCAATCAACCTGAATCTTGGAAGAAAGGACACTTCAACTCCCTGATAATCCCCAAATAACATTATCTGCTCTTGAAGATCTCAAACCACTCCAGAACTTTCCAGACCAAGCTGGTCATCTTCTAGAGCTGTGAATTTCAGCCCCCAGAATTTCCTAGCCAAACGAGCAATAACACTTAGAGTTATATACCACTTTGCACTGCTTTACATCCCTCTCTAAGTGGTTTACAGTCAGCCTATTGCCTCCAACAATCTGGGTCCTCATTTTACCGACCTCGGAAAGATGGAAGGCTGAGTCAACTTTGAGCCTATTGAGATTCAAACTGCCAAATTGCAGGCAGCCAGCAGGCAGCAGAAGCAGCCTGCAATACTGCACTCTAACCACTGCGCCACCGTGGCTCATTTCAATAGACTGCCCATTGGTGAGAATTCTGGAGTTGAATACAAAACAAGGCTGGGGAGGGCTGTTCCAGATGTAGCCACAGAGAAAAGTCCTTCTGAGAGACCAGTTTTCAGAACCCGAGGAAGAGAAAACTCAATCACCCTGTCAACTCTCTAAGGTCACCCAGCTTCAAGAAATGTTTCTATTTCTGCTGCATTTTACAGTGGTTGGTTTCATTGAAGCATGACATTGAAAAATCTATTGTGAATTGGTTCATGCTAAGCCATAAACCGTGGATTACAAACAATGACTAGGTTCATATCTCATTCACAGCCAAATCCAAAACCATATTAATTCTCTATCCCAGCTTCCTAATTTGTCCTTGATGGGTATTCTTAAAATCAAAGAAATTTGGAGGCGAGCCTTTGGCCCAACCCTCTGCTGAGTACAGAAATCCAAATTAAAGCATTCCTAGCTGATGGCATTTTCTTACAAACAACCAGTGAAGGACAGCACACTGCCATTCTGGATAATAGCAATAGCAACAGCGCTTAGACATATACTGCTTCACAGTGCTTTTACAACCCCCTCCAAACGATTTACAATGTCAGCCTCTTGCCCCCAACAATCTGGGTCCTCATTTTACCCACCTCGGAAGGATGGAAGGCTGAGTCAACATTGAACCTGAGAGATTCAAAATGCCAAATTGCAGGCAGCCAGCAGTCAGCAGAAGTAGCCTGCAGTACTGCACCTTCTTGAGCTTGTCTCCTGCTTGCCCAAAGAGATTTGAACTGCCAAATTGCAGACAGACAGCAGTCAGCAGAAGTAGTCTGCAGTACTGCACCCTAACCACTGTCCCACCACGGCTCTTCTTGAGCTTGTCTCCTGCTTGCCCTGAGAGATTTGAACTGCCAAATTGCAGACAGCCAGCAGTCAGCAGAAGTAGCCTGCAGTACTGCACCCTAACCACTGTCCCACCACGGCTCTTCTTGAGCTTGTCTCCTGCTTGCCCTGAGAGATTTGAACTGCCAAATTGCAGACAGCCAGCAGTCAGCAGAAGTAGTCTGCAGTACTGCACCCTAACCACTGTCCCACCACGGCTCTTCTTGAGCTTGTCTCCTGCTTGCCCAAAGAGATTTGAACTGCCAAATTGCAGACAGCAAGTAGTCAGCAGAAGTAGCCTGCAGTACTGCACTCCCTGCGCCACCTTGGCTCTTAATAGTTGCACTGCCAAATAGCTTTTAATTATTGGGTAGTTTTCCTTAACATTGAAGCAGAGTCTGCCTTCCTCTAACCGAAGCCTTTGCACGCTTGTAGATTTCTAGATGACGCTCCCTCAGAAACTTGAAAAGTTTCATCCTATCAATCATTGTATGTAAGGCTAAATCAATATCTCCTCTTAAGACGTAGTTTCCAAACCCTTCATTATTCCCAGCACCTGATCCTCGTGCTTAGCTTGACGTTCCTGTTCATTTAACCACTGCAGGTTTCAAAACAATGTCAGAAATCCAATACTTGAACGGGGCCATGTTTATGGTAAAGTAAAAAAGGTGGAACAAGATACTTCATTATTGAAAAGGCAACACATAATTCAACCTTCTATCAAGAGGTGGAGTCGAAGGGAGGGACAAATTGCAGAATACACGGTTTCTAAGCAAGCATTTGAAATTACACCTTCCTTCAGCTCTTCTGCATCACTGTCTTTGCCAATGTCACTGTTCTGGTATGGCTGACCCCGCAGCTTGTTCCAGCGGACTCAAAGGTGTGTAGCAGACTGGAACATCCCAGATGTCAAGACAGCTTTATTAGCGCCGGATATAAAGTCACAAAAGAGTCAAACAGCAAATATTAGGCAGCACTGTGGAGTCAGCATCAAGGACAGGAAATTGTTGTTACAAGAGAAAGTTAGCTAGCTTCAATGACATCCTGTACACTGCATCCACTCCTTGGCAACAGAGAGAGAGAGAGACAGAGACAGACAGAGACAGAGACAGAGAGACAGAGAGAGACAGAGAGATAGAAAGATAGAGAGAGATACAGAAAGACAAAGAGACAGACAGAGACAGAGACACAGAGAGAGAGACAGAAAGAGACAGAGAGACAGAGAGACAGAGAGAGAGACAGACAGAAAGAGACAGAAAGAGAGAGAGACAGAGAGAGAGAGATACAGAAAGATAAACAAAGAGACAGACACAGAGAGACAGAGGGACAGAGAGAGACAGAGGGACAGAGAGAGAGACAAACAGACAGAAAGAGACAGAAAGAGATAGAGAGAGAGACCATTACAAACATTCCATTATTCATGAACTACTGATTGTCAGGATCCAATTCAATCCAAAATACTTTACTTGTCTTCCATAGAGAATTCTTTGTAATGTTTCAGTTGTACAAATGGACCTAAGGCATCTCCAGTGACCTTCTACAGATCCTGTTCTTGATGGTGTCCAACTTCCTCTTGTCTCTCCTGAAGGGAGGGCGAGAAAGCTGTCCTTTCCCCATAATGAATGAGGATCCACCTCGACTGGTTCACATTTCCTAAGAGCTTGTTCCTGCTCAAAGAATTCTCAATCTTTTCTCTGAAGATGGTCTTTCTACTTTATACAAACATTATACTTCCTCACGATAGGATAGGTCAGGTCACATCTTCCATTTATCTTCTCAGTGCTTGGAGTGTCCTTCACCAATAACTGTGGTCACTAGTTCTTCAAATCCCTAATATCTAGATCAGCGGTGAGTTTCACATTTTGTTACCACAGGCTTGCCCCCCATGCATGCGCCTGGCCTCAAAAACCAAAAATAGAACGGCATAGAGTGGGAGGCAGGTGGGCAGGCCCACCCACAACTTCCGCTACCGGTTTGGGCGAACCAGTCTGAACCGACTGAATACCACCTCTGATCTAGATGCAGCAAGGTAACTGACAAAGGGCCCATGGATATATGCACATGGATTTACTTTATTATGGTGATTTGGCAACCCCCCGGATTTGTACACACGTCACTGCTCACAACCTTAAAACAATGTTTCAATAAAGACCCAGATCACACAGAAAGTATTAATGTCAGGGACAGAGCCAGCCAACTTGATTTCACTTGCAATATATATTGAAATGTGTGTGGAATACTCTAAAAAGTATTAAATGGATGGATTAAATGTAGAAAATTAGATCCACGTTGTTTCTTCAGAAAAAAAGAATATTATCGAACACTGGGGAGAAGGGGAGAGAAAAGGATCCAACTGCCTTTGAACAATGCAACTCTGTTTATAATGTTTCCTGATCGTCGGGAGACAGCAAGCAATCTGGCATCAGGGTTTGTTAAATAGGTGAGAGGGTTAGGAAAAGAAAATAGCTATCACTTTATTGAATGGAAGAATGCAGTCCTCAGCAAGGAACATTGATGCATGAACCTGGGAAACAGTTGATCAAGATCAGAAACCAGAGGACAGCAGCCAGAATGGATTGCTAAGTGCCATACAACAAGTCCCAACTGAGTAGAAACCTAACAGCTGAGGTGACCTGAAAAGGAATCTGTGACAGACATTGCTGATACTGTAAACCATCAAAAAGAACAAGCTGTTTAAGTCTCTGTTGGAAAAAAAGAGAGAGGTATAGAATCAAAATGAAGCGAAGTATTAGTATTGCTTCATCAAATCTCAGTAAGGCCACCCCTGGAATGCTGCATCCAGTTTTGGTTACCACATTACAAAAAAAAAAAAAAAACAGATGTTGAGACTTTGGAAAAAGTGCAGAGAAGAGCAACTAGGATGATTAAACGCCTGGAGATGAAAACAGATAAAGAACGATTGCAGGATTTACATTTGGCTAGTCTGGAGAAAAGAAGGAATAGGGGTGACATGATAGCATTATTCCAGTTGTTGAGGGGCTTCCCCAAAGAAGACAGGGTCAATTTGTTTTCCAAAGCACCCAAAGGCAAGACAAGAAACCATGGATGGAAACCAATCAAGCAGAGAAGCAATCTGGAACTAAGGAGAAACTTCCTAACAGTGAGAACAATTAACCAGTGAAACAGCTTGCGTAGAGAAGTTGTGGGTATTCCATCACTGGAGGTTTTTTAAGAAGAGACTGGACACTTAGGCTTCGCCAGCTAACTATGGGATGGTACATAAAGAGTACGAGTGAATGAATGTGATTTTTTTTTAAAAAAGTTTGAATCAATAAATCTTGATTGTTACTGGATGTCCGTGTGTGGCATAAGATTAGGCTGCCTCTCCACATTATTCTGCCCAATGTCAGCAAGGCACAAGCCGTTAACCTATTTGTATGGGATAGCAAAATCTATCTCCAGGAGCTCAATTCCCACGTCCTACATTCTTGAATGTAATCCTTGGCAATAAATATTCAACTTGATGAGTGTTTATCTTCCCCGCAGGATATACACAATAAGAATAATAGGTCTTTTTAAGATTCAATAGTGAGTGGGAGACAGAATGAGGAGGGAGAAAAAAGCAGATACCTCTGCATTATTTGGCACAAGTTAAATGAAATATACCATTGTATTTTTAAACATTGTTAGAAAATCACTGTGAGCATATAGTAAAAGCGGCTAGATTAATTTTTATTAGATAATTATGTTTCCAGAACTCCAGTGTATATTAGTTTTTATTGCTATAATCAAAAGACTTAACAAAATTAAAGGTAAAGGCACATATGTATTACTCGTTCCCAACTCTAGGGGGCGGTGCTCATCTCTGTTTCAAAGCCGAAGAGCCAGCGCTGTCTGAAAACATCTCCGTGGTCATGTGGCCGGCATGACTAAATGCCGAAGGCGCATGGAATGCTGTTACCTTCCCACCAAAGGTGGTTCCTATTTTCCTACTTGCATTTTTACATGCTTTGGCAGAAGCTGGGACAAGTAATGTTACCTCACTCCATTATGCGACGCTAGGGATTCGAACTGCTGAACTGCCGACCTTTCTGATCGACAAGCTCAGTGCTTTAGCCACTGAGCCACTGCACCCCTTAATAAAATTAGGTAAAATAATAATGAGAATTCCTAACTGATCTTTGGTGGTCTTGAAAAGCTAAGCAGCCAAATTAAGATCAACTAAGACCCTATGCCATTTCCTGTCTGCAATGGTATAGGGTTTCCAGCTTGAGCAGGGGATTGGATTAGAAGACCTCCAAGGTCTCTTCCAGCTCTATTTGATTTCTCTTATTCTTCTTAAGATACGTTTTGGATAAACATTCATCAGAAAAACCCAGGGTTGTAGCCTAGAATGGGATGCCCCCCCAGTGCTATCTACTTTAAAAAAAAAATCACAAAAAATGCAATGGTAAATCATACCGATATTGTTGCCAAAAATAAACAAATAGACTCAACCCCAAACCTTATATAACCATACCTGCAATGACAGAGAAGCTAGTTGTGATAGTAAAATGTTACTATTATAAGAAACAAATACCATTTGCAGAAAGATCAATAATTTTTTTGAAAAGCTCAGGTTTTGTTTTCTTTGTTTGTAATTCATCAAGATAAAATTATCCCCTTTGCATCCCTTCCATAATGTTTCAGCTGATTTTACAAATCCATAATGCGTGAATATCTATCTTCTTTCTTCAATATGACATTTCCAAGAATTAGCATTCTTTAAATCATATTATTTTGCATAATTCTTATGGTATTACATACTAGTAAAACGTTGTTTTAAAACAGTTTGCCTGCAGATTAAGCACATAATGAAACATTATTTCTCCATAACCGTATTGTCTCATTATTATAGATGTAATTAATGATGTTAAGTCTTGCTCTTCTCTAATCATGTTGTTTGTACTCATAGTACTAGTCATATTTTATAGGGTTTTGATAACAGATGTTTCTCATCTCCAATTAATATGTAAACTTTCCAAAGAACATTCTCAAAGTAATTAAAAGTGGATAATGATGATAACTGAAAATATTTTTGATGTGTTGTTTTCTACCAGCCATCCAAACCAATTTAAATAAACTATAACTGTGTATATTTGGCTATTTCCAAATTTCCTAATCTTTTCTTTAATGATTATATATCCCACCACTTATTTGATATTATTGTAACTCTTGTTCTGTGGCAAATGTCTAGTGGCAAGTTGGCCATGGTGAGTTGGCCACCAGTGAAGCTGCCACCACTGGAGTTCTCAGCCAACCAATTCCTTTCCCAAAAACAGCTATTGTTCTAATACAGGGGTGTCCAAACTTGGGAACTTTAAGACTTGTGGACTTCAACTCCCAGAATTCCCCAGCCAGCCTGGCTGGGGAATTCAGGGAGTTGAAGTCCACAAGTCTTAAAGTTCCCAAGTTTGGACACCCCTGTTCTAATAGGACTATGATGAAATGTATTTTAATTATTCTATATTCATCTTCTTTGCTATTCCCAAATTTATCCCTTCGAAGTCATTGTCAGGGTCCCAAGTAACACCCCCAACGAAAGAAGACCCCGAGGCTTGAGTTTCCTCAAAGTTCTATTTTATTAGAGATGTCATATTGGCACATCTGGGAAAACCCAAATCTGAAAGTTTCCAGGTTTTCTCCATCCTAAAGAAAGTTCAGGTCCCTGCCCAACGCCCACATATCCATCACATGATCCAATCAGACACCGTCCAAAACTGGAGATGCCTCCCAGTCACACCATCACAGCTGCAGGGCAAGATGTCCTTGACTCTCTGAGAAAGGAATCTTATTTAGACTATATAACACCCATATTCCATATAATCCCCCCTCCCATTTTCCCAAAGCGGAAAATGTGGCAGGCCTGAAGGCCCAATGTAAAAGATGGCTTCCAGGACTGACAGTCATTCTGTCCACGTTTCCTAATCAGAAAATCTAATAAGAGGAATGGAATACTTGGGATTGAAAAGAAGCATGGGAAATATTCTTTTAAATTACTGGAGAAAGGAGGCATAATGAAAATCAGAGCATTCCCCTACCCTTTAGATGAGGATACATGCAAATAACCTTCCTTAATCCTCTGCCCAACAGTCAGGAAATCTTCATGGTTTCTTGGATTTTCACTAAATTCTAACAGAAAATGTCAGGAAGATACTCCTACTAGAGGACTTTTCAAGCTTGAGTAGTCAGGGAGGCTGCAGAACGCTGAATAGAAGATTCAGCAATGAAAGAGGTTTAAGGAATGTGTGAATGCTTCATAATTGAATAAGTGCAGGAACACAACTTTCCACCCAGAAGAATTTCACCAAAGTTCTATTCTCCTTTAGAAGGAATATTGAAGCATGTTTTCTTTCATTAAGCTGAAGGAGAACCGGTATAAAAGGAATGGAGAATTGTTGAGCATAATACTATAAATAAATTATTTCTACATCCTAGGCTGATCTTGAAATGTAAGCAGAATCAGACTTGATGAGGACCAGAATGGGAGACAATCAGGAAAGCTGATTCAAATAAAAAACATCCTCAAAAAAGAGGGGGGGAGGGAGACGAAACATTTTGTTTCGCTAAAGGTTTGTGGAGAGTCTCAGTCATCCAGGTCAAGGTTGTCCCAAAGGTGCTTTTTCAAGAGGCAACTCTCCTTTCTTTGTTTTTCCTTGAAGACAGTTCACTTCTCATCCAAGAAGCTTCTTGGATGAGAAGCAAATCATCATCAAAGAAAAACAAGAAAGTCAAGTTGCCTCTTGAAAAATCGCCTTTTGCAAAACGTTTTGTTATTCTTGCCAAAAATACAACATGAAATCCTTATCACATTGGTCTGAAAGGTGATTAATGTCATCAGGATTTTTCACTTAATTATTTATTGTTTCCTTCTCAATCTAGATCAGTTTTGAAATTGGTCTGGTCGTTACTGATCCCCAAGGGACGTGGTGGCTCAGTGGCTAAGACACTGAGCTTGCCAATCAGAATGGTCGGCAATTTAGCGGTTCGAATCCCTAGCGCCGCGTAACGGAGTGAGTTCCCGTGACTTGTCCCAGCTTCTGCCAACCTAGCAATTCGAAAGCATTTAAAAAATGCAAGTAGAAAAATAGGGACCACCTTTGGTGGCAAGGTAACAGCATTCTGTGGGTTTTTGGAGTTGAGTCATGCCAGCCACATGACCACAGAGATGTTTTGGGACAGTGCTGGCTCCTTGGCTTTGAAAGGGAGATGAGCACCGCCCCTAGAGTCAGGAACAACTAGCACATATGTGCGAGGGGAACCTTTACCTTTACCAATACTGATCCCAAGACAATAGTTCTTCAGATACGTAGCAATTTCCACCCAAATGTGAACTTCTATATTATCATGCATCCTTTCCTACTGATCAGTCTAAAGAAATGAAAAGCCATTTTTCTCTCGCCTGTACGCAAGCAATGTGCCTGTCACCCTATCGGATCTCTTTAGCCGGTTTGCAAAAGTAGGCCAGATCAATGTGAGGGGCCACATTTAAAGTGGTGAAAGAAAGCTCTGGAGACCTGCTCCAGACATATTAAGTAACAGATTTAATCCTGCACGAAAAGTGTTCACAGCTGAAGAGGATCGTATAACCCTCAGACTGTACATTGTTCACCTAAAGAGACATTTCCAGAATATGATTCATAATTGGCAAGGGTTTTTTTTTTCTCCCTTGACCTGCTCGATCTACAAAAGATCATTTTACACATTACCAAAATGTCAATACTGAACGATACCCCTATTTCGCTCACCCATCCCATAATTGGGCTGTCCAAAAAGAAAGGTTGCATTGTAGGAACGTTTGCAGGTTGGAAGGAGTTTTCTTAAGAGGGAGTGGATTGCAGAGTTTTGTGAACACTTTCAGAGTTTGCCATAAATGCTTTCTTCAGGGGGGGGGGGGAGAAAGCAAGCTGGGGGCAGCTCAAATGTACCAATCAAGGAGAAGATTTGTAGCTCAAGATTGAGATGAGGGATCCTTGGTGCTCTCTGAACTTGGCTGTTTTCTTGTGGACGTTTCATTATCCAAACTAGGTACCAGCAGCAGCATTGATGATGTTACCTAGTTTGGGTAATATAACGTCTTCGAGAAAACCACCAAGTTCAGAGAGCACCAAGGATCCCACAGTTTAATGTTTCTGTTCAGTTGACTGCTTCCCATCCTCTATTGCAGTGATGGCTAACCTTTTTCCCATTGCGTGCCAAAAGTAGGGGGATCTCAGGGGAGTCGTGCATGGGCATGTTCACACCTATAATGCTATACATGTGACCCACACTTGCATGCACACGTGACTCTCCCCCTCCCCCTCCCCAACTTTTGGGCTGTGATGAACCCATTTTTCACCCTCCCCAGGCTCCAGAGGCTTTCTAGGAGCCTGGGGAGGGCAAAAACAGCCTCCCCTGCCCACCTGGAGCCTTCAGGAGGCTTCACCCTCTGAAGTTACTTCTAGTTTGGCCATAAGGCCGTTCTTAGCCCTCCAGAGCCTTCAGGGAAGCCTCCTGAAGGCTCCAGAGAGCGAAAAACGCCCCTATGAGCAAACTGGAAGTCCATTCCTGAACTTTTGGTTTGCCCATAGGGCCGGTTTTCCCCACTCCGGAGGTTTCAAGGAAGCTTCCGGAGGGTGAAAAACAGCCTTAAAAGAAGGCCAAAGTCAGCTGGCCAGCACTCCCATGCGCACTGGAGCTGACAGGGCAATGCCTCAAGTGCCCTAACAAATGGCTCCACGTGCCACCTGTGGCACGCGTGCCATAAGTTCGTCATCACGCTTCTATTGCAACTGTGTCTATAATCAAGCTTTAAACTTTTAAATAAATGCATCTTTCCCCTGATTTAGCCCTGCCACTTTCCTTTCCTCATTTTAGCTGAGGTGCTTGAGAAGGGTAACCAGCTTCTTACCTCCATACAGGGCTATGAATGCTGATGGTGTTTACTTTCTATGCTAAATACTGTATCTACACAGAGTCCAGAATACATCATATGTTAGATGAAGCTGTATGAAGCCGAGAACCGGTTGTTAACTTCCTAAGCAGTTGGGAGAACCGGTTGTTGGAAGAAATCTCCTTTTGTTTTTTTCCCCACTTTACAGGGCTGATCTTGTAAGGAAGGCAGGAAGAAAACATTCTGGTGTTGTCTCCAGCCTCATCTTTATTGCCCTGCTTACAGAAACTGCCTCTCCGGTTAACCCTTATTACATTGTAACAGCTAAGGCGAAGTGCTAATCGACTTGAGTGATGTTGAGTTGGCCATGCCCACACAGTCACATGACCACTGAGCCACGCCTACCCAACTGGTCATTAAGGAAGAGAACCGGTTGTTAAATTATTTTAATCCCACCACTGCAGATGATAACCTGGTTTATTTAGCTTGGGTATATACTTTCACATGAAACTCAGACACTGTGATTTGCAAGCCATTCTTTATCTTGAGTGCCTTGGCCAAACTCAGATGACTGCAGATTATTTGATAAGCCATAATGAACCAGAGAGAATTTTAGTTTATTTATTTGATTAGCTTATTCTATGTTCTAGTCTATGTTCTGGTGTCAACATATAAAATGGTGGAATCCTTGCTTTTTAGAAAAGACACATTGTAGTATATCATCTCCTCTGTGTTCTGATTGCCCCAGCAGTTAGACTTGATCAGTTTCAATATTTCTATATCCATACTTGTAAATTGAATGCTCTTTCCTCCAACCTCACTATGGCATGGGTGGTCTTTGACAATAAGGAGTTGGAACACATTAGGGTCTTTATGCAAACTCCATCCAGTCATCTCTGAATTGCTTTGTGCTGCTTCTTTGTTCCCCCTCCCCCTTCCATCCAATCCTAATGCATTTCTAATCACACATTTTATTATGCAGAACTTGTCATAAAACACATTACTGCGTAACCTTAAAAGGGCTCTCATCAAATAGGAATAGTGAGAGAATTGAGGAAAGCTGAGAGAAATCAAAACACCTGCCCCTTTGTAAGTGCCTTCCCCCCCCCCCATTTATGACACACATTCCCTCAAAAGGAAGAAATCTAATTTTCTCTCTGGGGCAAACCTTTTATTTCATAATGGGTTTGCTTATCAGATATTTCAGGTTAAAATTTACTCTTATTGTTCATTTGCTCTCTTCTTTTTTACGGTGGTTAATGTAGTTGTATCTTTATATGGACCTCATTTCTACTGGGCCCTTGTTCTTCTATCTCTCCGAGGGTGGTTTTTTTTTCACCCAGAGGCTGTTAACCAGGCTTTTTCAATGTCATTTCTCAAGGCAGCAAATTGTTTTTATAAGTCATTCCGAAAGCCAAACCTTTCTTAGCATGGTTTCAATTCAACTATTTCAGAACTGTGACTCCACTAAAACAACTTTGCAAGTTCGGATTAAAGGGCTCCCTATTGGAGGAAGCAATGGGGACACGGGGACTCAATGGCTAAGATGCTGAGCTTGTTGATCAGAAAGATCGGCAGTTTGACGGTTCCAATCCCTAGCACCGCGTAATGGAGTGAGCTCCTGTTACTTGTCCCAGCTTCTGCTAACCTAGCAGTTCAAAAGCATGTAAAAAATGCAAGTAGAAAAATAGGGACCACTTTGGTGGGAAGGTAACAGCGTTCCATGTGCATTCGGCATTGAGTCATGCCGGCCACATGACCACAGAGACGTCTGGACAGCGCTGGCTCTTCAGCTTTGAAACGAAGATGAGCACCGCTTTCTAGAGTCGGGACTAGCACATATGCGCGAGGGGAACCTTTACTGTACTATTGAAGGAAGCGGCTTTAATGAATAAACTGTCTAAGAATTAAACTTTGATTAATCTCATTCGGGAATGTTATCAAAAAAAGCTAAGAAAAGGTTTACAAAGTGTTCAAAGTTTAAAGAGTCACTGCATAACTGAGTATTGCAAGTCAATACTTTTTGGAACTGGATGTCAAATTCGCTCCTTCTTAATATGGAGATAAAGGACAAAGGAAATTGCTCTATGCCAAGTCAAAGTGCTCCATTTAAGATTGACATGTGGGACTATACACTTCTGGATTGTTCCCAAAGCTTTCCCAGAATTTTTTTATCAAATACCCTGTTTCCCCAAAAATAAGACCTCCCTGGATAATAAGCCCAATTGGGCTTTTGTGTGCATGTGCTAAAATAAGCCCTCCCCAAAAAATAAGCCCTCCCTGAAAATATTGCAACACAGCAACAGCCATGAGGTGACCACGCTCGCTGCCTCCTGCACATCAAAAATATTTGTTCCCATACTGGGAATCGATTTCTATGGCAAATGAAAGCTGCATAAGGATGCTCAGGTTCTTTGGTTCTGAATTATTTTAGCTAACCAGTATTATAATCACTATGGAGGAGTAAACATACCAATCTTCCCTTCTGCTTGGGTCCTTCTGACTATCTACTGTATATACAGGTGAGCAGCAGATAGGATGCCAAAGTAATCAAGTATGTTTTTTCCAGCACTTTTTTCCCTCACCCATTCAGGCTGCCAGATAAATTGGTACAAAATAGAACAGTTACAGCATTATTTTTAATAGGATACCCAAGTTATTTCCTGCTTCAAGCACAGTCTTGAAACTAAAGGCTTAAGAATGCTCTAGGCATTCTCAACCATCAGAATTTATATAGACACTTATTAGAAGGTTTATTTTATGTCCTGAAAAACATTTGCATCTGAAGAAAATAGCCTGTTCTGCTCTCTATTTTATTTGTGATTATTGTTTTGCTTGGTTCTTGTCTGTTTTTTTCCCTCCCTCCTGAATTAGCCCTTTGAGTCCCAATCAATCAGGAATCTTGTCTGAATGCTGCTTAATCAGATTTTGTTCAATAAAAAGCCGACAGAGAGATAATGGAGACAATGAAGTAGGGTTAAAAGTAAAGGTTCCCCTCGCACATATGTGCTAGTGTCAGGTTTCCGTTCCCAACTCTAAGGGGCGATGCTCATCTCTGTTTCAAAGCCGAAGAGCCAGCATTGTCCGAAGACGTCTCCGTGGTCATGTGGCCGAACACCGAAGGCGCATGGAACATTGTTACCTTCCCACCAAAGGTGGTTCCTATTTTTCTACTTGCATTTTTATGTGCTTTTGAACTGCTAGGTTGGCAGAAGCTGGGACAAGTAACGGGAGCTCACTCCATTACACGGCGCTAGGGATTCGAACCATCGAACTGCCAACCATTCTGATCAATAAGCTCAGGGTCCTAGCCATTGAGCCTCCGCATCCCACTAAAGTAGGGTTGGCCATGCAATAAAGTACCAGATCAAGGATCATCCAGTGAACGGGATCATGTTAAAACTAATCATTTTTTAGTTGTGGGATAAGTTGACATGCTCTTGGTGAGGTTCATTGAAAATAAGAGAATGAAAATATTCTTACAAGAAAGTGCTAGCAAATTACAAAGTCCTAATGAGCTTGAATATTTGCACTGTATTCAATTTATTGAGAATAGTCAAAAGTTAGACCAATTACGATATCCAATATTATCTGTAGTCTAATGTCAACAATGAAAAGTTAAGGATGGGGAGGAGGAAAAGTTATTCATATAATATTCCTGGTCTCATATTAAACATCACTTTCTGCTATTTTGTACAGTCTACAGAGGCATAATGTGGTTTGCTTGTTTTTGGCTCACGGTAATGTGTGAATGCAACCATTGTGGGTTTGTTCAAGAAACCAGGCGTAAGCAAACCATGTTTGTTTGTTTTTTACGGTATGAACCCAGTCTTTCACCTGGTTTGAACTGAAGTTACTGAAATTCTAGTAAAAGAGCTCAGTGGTGCTGTAGAGTCCTTGGTGATCTCTGAGCCTGCAGAGGCTTCATTATCCAACGAGTAACCTGAAACAATATTTTAATCAAGCAACTACCAAGAAGAAAGTCACACCTCCACAAGCAATTGTAGTCAATCTATAAACACAGAGCAAACCGCTACACTCATTCACACTGATGATGTTACCTAGTTGGATAATGAAATGTCTGCAAGACAATTCCAAATTTCAGAATTATGTGCAGCAGTGGTGAAATTCAATTTTTTTTACTACCGGTGCTATGGGCGTGGCTTGGTGGGCGTCGCAGGGGAAAGATACTGCAAAATCTCCATTCCCTCCCCGATCAGCTGGGACTCAGAGGCAGAGAATAGATGGGGGCAGGGGCACTCAGAGGTGGCATTTACTGGTTCTCTGAACTACTCAAAATTTCCACCACTGGTTCTCCAGAACTGGTCGGAACCTGCTGAATAGCACCTCTGATTTGAATGGTAGGACATAGATTTTGCAAGACAAAACCACTGTAAATGAAAGAGCAGAATGATTCATAGCACTTTCTGTCTTGCTATCAGTTTACACCGTCAGCTGGATCATATAATAGAGCTTCTCTAAGGTTATAGATTAATAGATTTAGCACCTTAAAGGTCATTTCATCCAACTCTTTGATGTAACACCAATATTAATACTGCATAAAGGCTCAGTGCTTGAATTTCTGCTTTCCCACATTCTTCAATATTTTTGAAGCTAATCATCTTCCCAGAGCACATTTAGCAGAGGAATTGCAATAGAATGAGCAGGAGCTGCTAGTTATGGTTCTAATGTCCAAGATTAAATTGTTGGTTTGCTTGCTTATTAGGAGTTATTATTATCAGTATTCATGCATTAATTTTCTGGGCAAAAAGCCCTGTTAAGATGCCTCGTGTATAAACTAAAAAGCCTACAACGCAATTAAAATCAGCTAATTTAAGACTGCCAAACTCAAATCGCAGTTTAGGCCACTTTACAATCCAATACTGCAAATTCACTCAAATAAAGCAATTTAAAACAAGAGGCAGAAGCCGGACATACAATTAAAAGACATAATTGTTGTTTGTTGGGTAATGCGGTTTCAACCCTCACCATTTCTCATGCGCCACAGGCAGCCTTAGGAGAAAATGCCTCCCCTGGAGAACAATTTATGCTGTCACCACCAGAAAAACACGGTGTGTCAAAAATAGTTTTGCTTCAGGAGTGCTTTGGCAAATAATGACGAGAATGATCAACAACCACTGCTATAAAGGCAAGTCAGCAGAGTCATTTGACATCCATATAAACACCTCTTTAAAATTTAAGCTGAAACTCTAAAACTGCAGCTTCGTTTAAATTTTACATACGGAGCAAGTGACATCCAAACTTCACCTCCAAAATGATCATCTTAGGAAACAGAAACTGAAATAGCAGCAATGAATATCTTTAAGGTAAAAGTAAAGGTTCCCCTCACACATATGTGCTAGTTGTTCCCGACTCTAGGGGGCGGTGCTCATCTCCACTGCAAAGCCGAAGAGCCAGCGCTGTCCGAAGACGTCTCCATGGTCATGTGGCCAGCATGACTAAACACCAAAGGCTCACAGATCGCTGTTACCTTCCCACCAAAGTGATCCCTATTTTCCTACTTGCATTTTTTTAATGTTCTTATGAACTGCTAGGTTGGCAAAAACTGGGACAAGTAATGGGATCTCACTCCGTTACGCGGCACTAGGGATTCAAACCGATTCAAGCATCTTTAGGAAATCAATAATAACGGGAAAATAACAGAAACATCTTTCTAAAAAACCGAATAGGAGCTACATTTGCCAACACACTAACCCATGATTATCTAACTTTTATTATTTATTATTATTATCATCTAATTGAATTATCCCATTTTTAAAGATTTAGATAACAAGCACAGAGTACTCAGGCTGGGTTTGCCAGAAATAGCTGGCTCATTTGTGTCTCAGTCTGTTGGGCAAACACAACCAATGATTTATTAGGCAAGTGGATAAAAGAAACTGCAGCTTTTCCTCCATAATTAAGGCTGGAGCATATGGCAGCATCTCATGCCCAGCAAGATTTCAGTTAAACGTATTTGTTCTCTATCTCTCTGCCTTTGTGGAATTTGTCTTGGCAAAAACAGAGGTGCATCTCGTGGGTTGTATTACTCTATTCCACACCTAGAAGATTTGTGCTTTAATAATTGCTGTGAAGTTACAAAAACACACAAGAGAGAAAGCTAAATAGGTAAAACAGTACTATGGCATTGCTGGATTGACAGATTGACTGAAGCAGTGGTGGGTTTCAGCCGGTACGCCTCGGTATGGGTGTACAGGTGGCTGCTGGGAACAGCAGCCACCGTATCGGAACAGTGCTTTGGAGGGCATGCCCTCCCGCCTTCGTTCCTTACCTGTATTTAAGCCAACTGGGCCATTTGTGCACGCACACGCAGTGTACAGTGCCTGCGTGACACTCCGCCAAGCATCTGGAGCGTCGCAGGGTGATGGGTGAGCATGTGTTGGACGCCTGGCCCCGTCGCAGCGTACCGGTTGTGATGGGATCCAGAACCCACCACTGGACTGAAGAAGCTGTCTAAAAAAAAATCCAATGCCCTGTCGCAGCGTACCGGTTGCAACGGGATCCGGAACCCACCACTGGACTGAAGAAGCTGTCTAGAAAGAAAAGGTGAAGATAGTTGTTCTTCATGAGGTGCTATTTAGTGACCATGGCTAATAACTGTGATTTTTTTCAGACAAAGCTAATAATTGGGTCCGGGCTCATGGTCCCATTATCTATGAAAGGGTCCAAAATGAATGAAAGGGGTTGGATTCAGCTAGTTTGGGTGAACCAGTAGCTCCGACGATCAGCTGAGAGTGAACCGCTTTGTTCTGACAGGTTGGCCTGCCCGCCCTTGTGCTTTACTTACCTATATCCTCTCAGCTGATTAGAGCAGATTGCTGTGCCTCAGCTATGTTAGCCCCCAAGAAGTAATGTGGAAGGTAGGTTTTGGTAAAACTGTGCACGCATGTGCAGCGCATGTCAGGTGCACACAAAGTGCAGACGCGCATGAAATGCATGAACACCGAACCGGCAGGATCTCACCACTGGTCAAAACTCAAAGAACACCCAGCATGAAGATATTCTCAGGTTGAAACTCAAGAGAAAGCATCCTTGTCCAAAATTTGAAGGGCTCTGTCTGTCAGGAGCAACAAGTCCCTTTTATGCTATTCAATTCCCTTTCAACAACAATTCCCTTTTAAGCAAGGAAGGCCACCTTCTCACTGTCCTAGGCTAATGACAGTGTCTAAAATAATCTCCTACAACGTAACTACCAATCAATGCTGGAACCATGCTGTAGAATTATGATAAATCGTGGCAGAATGATATCCCTAATTTCTAAACTGAATACTATCCACCTATTTGTAAATGGTTTTACAAATAAAACAGGATGCTAAGCAGGTTAGTTAAGACTGGGGTTTTGCTTCAGCAAAAGGAAATCTTAAATTTGGCAAGTCTGTTTTCCCCAAATCAGTTCCAGACAGAAACCTGCTAATCCTGAACATTTCTACCCTTCTTCTCCTACCTGCTTGTCTTAACTCTTCCCCAAGCAATAGGCCTGCAGCATCTCCTCTAATACAAGTTAAGATGTTGTCCTGACTCTACAGCAGCTTCTGAAACTGAGACTCGGGATGCTGAATATTCCAACAGGAATATTTTAAACATCGAAAGCCTTAATTTTCCCATGATGAAAACTCTTATTTTCTGTTTGCAGTTGAGAACATTTAAATCCCCTTCCAATGTCCTGGGGTAAACTACAAAGAATCCCAAATATCTTCTTTGCTTTCACGTGTCACGTTTAAACACAGATATCTGATTTAAGCAACCACTCTAGAAGAGAGGGGGAGGGAGGGAGGGAATGAGAGAGAGACAGAGACAGAGACAGAGAGAGAGAGACAGAGAGAGAGAGAGAGTCACAGAGAGAGGGAGGGAATGAAAGAGAGGGGGAGAGGGAGGGAGAGAGGGAGAGATCTGTCTCTCTAAACAGATCTGAATCCAGGCTTGTCATCTATTTAGCAAGTTTCTTATCTTTTAAAAAAAAATCAGGTGCATAGGAAAAAAAAATATTATTTTGCTCTAAAGCTGGAGACACCAAAGCTTGAAAAACAGAGTGCCCTCATAACTCCAATCCAACAATAATATGTTTAAAGCATCGCTGAGTATTCAAATATTCTGGGGTCATGGGATGTTTTCTTAGGGGAGATATTTCAGAAGCATTGTACCTAAGGTGTAACTGGGGGTGGGGGTGGGTTGAACCACCCTAAAATAACCACATGGCGAAGTCCATAGCAGAGGGGAGCTCTGAAGGCAGACTTCCTGCCGCGTAGCAGTGCCTCTTTTTATACATCCACTGTGACTCGTGCAGAGATTTGGGATGCAGGAAGTGTAATAATATATCAAAGTTTCCACCACTAGACAAGTTCCCCCAGCTTGCCTTGAGGGAGAGGAAGGGAAAGGAGCTGCACAGCCATCAGATTTCTCTCCAGCTAGTTGAAATCTTCTTACCTGAAAAGTAGAGAGAAGCACCTGCAAGCCACTACTTCCTTGCTCAGCCATGTTGCTGGGCTTCAACTCACCCCAAAACTTTTAAATTCCAATAAAACGTGGTGGTTTTTTTAAAAAATCCAACTGCTGTTGTTTCCTGTCCTGATCAAGAGAGCAGCTCAATCAGGATCAGGAGAGAATAAAACAAAAACCCAAGAAAAATCAAAGCAACCCCATTCTAGACCTTCACACACGAAACAGATACACAGACAGACATATGCATCAGCTTCCCACCCAGTGAGGCTCTTTGCAGCTCTCCCAGTGTGGCAGAGAGATTAATTCCTATATAAAGAATCCGGGGGGGATTAAGAAAAGCTCTCGGCAAAAGGTCTGGGTGTTTAGTGCCCAGCCAGAGGCACGCAGGGTGGCTGGCCAGGAGGGAAGAGAGGGGAAAAGCAGAGAAAGAGGCAAATTTGCATAGTCCTCCCGGGCACAGGGGGACCGAGGAGTGGGCGGTTGAACTTGGCTGCCTGACAGGCATTCTCAGCTGACCGGCTGATCAGTTCCAGAGGACTTTCTGAGGCCACTTGGTGTGTCTGCTTCTGTCCCGGTGAAATCAGAGAGGACTACAAATGGACCCGAGACAAACAAGTCCAGGGAAGGTATGGGGCACAAAGAAGGAACATTGGCAAGCTCTTAAAGAAACACTTCAAATTTAAGGCTCATCCGTCAGGCTAACTGTGGTTTCTTCAATCTTACTTTAGCAGGGTGCGCAAAGATGGATTGTATGGTTCACTTTTTTGACAATGCCATGTATTGCATAAGCCCAAGTCATCGGGGCTTGTTAAACAAATCACAACTACAAGCAACCCTGCTTGTGACAACATGGAGATCTTTGAAGGCACTCTTCAGTCTTGCACAAATTTAATACATAGCAGCTCACCCCTAAACACACTAGTGGGGACACGGTGGCTCAGTGGCTAAGCTTGTTGATCAGAAAGATCAGCAGTTCGGTGGTTCAAATCCCTAGTGCCACGTAACGGAGTGAGCTCACATTACTTGTCCCAGCTTCTGTCAACCTAGCAGTTCGAAAGCATGTAAAAATGCAAGTAGAATAATAGGGACCATGTTGGTGGGAAGGTAACAGCATTCCCTGCGCCTTTGGTGTTTAGTCATGATGGCCACATGACCACGGAGATGTCTTCGGACAGCGCTGGCTCTTTGGCTTTGAAACAGCGATGAGCACCGCCCCCTAGAGTCGGGAACGACTAGTACATATAGGCGAGGCAAACCTTTACCTTTACCAACTCACTAGTGAATTTTAATGAGGTCATCTTAGGTGCTCTAAGGCCACAAAAATGCAGTTTCTGGCTTCCCACAGTCTATGCCAATGACCAACAGGCCACGTTCCCTCAAAATTGATCTTAAACAGCTTGGAATTCTGGGAGCGGAACAGATTGGCCAAGATTGATCAAGGGCTGCTATGTAGATAATTTTGCTGAAGAACAAGGACTGGAGGATAGAAAAATAGTCACGCCTCTCCCTTTCTGGAGTCATACTTGGATGAGTTGGCCTTTCTTCCCCATTTTTTATTAGATGGCTTCTCCGTTACTTGCCTGTCCTTGTCTCTCAGTTTCAGCTTCTGGAGCTATGAGCCCGGCAGGATTAGGGGAAAAAATACTCCTAAAAATACTTCTCTCTAACCAATCCCACCAGAATTCAACTTGGAGAAAAATAACACAGCTGTCAATGATGTTGCCAGGGTCGGTCCTTGAAGTATCTGTCTCACCCTGACAAGACCCAGAAAGTCTAATAAAAGAAGTTTATGTAATAGCCAAAGCAGACTTGAGCAAAGGAACGGAGGGTGACAAAACCCTTTTAAGAACTTATAAAAGCTTGGCTAGAACTCAACATGCTTCACTGATTAATCCACTGGCTGTAAAAGTAACTTTAGAGCTAATTAAAGGCAGCTTAAAGAAGCTGTTGTGATGTTTTCTCTTGCTCCTCACTTTCCCCATTCTACAGATAAATGTACCTATCACTGGAGCTTGGATGGAGCCATCATTACCTAAAGACTGAAACAACAAAAACTCCAGAACATTTGCCTAGTTTATGGACATCACATTTTCTTTTTTTCTGACACCAAGAGTTCCAGAATTGTAGTACTCATCACCAAGTCCAATTCTTTTTTAATTCGTAAGTCCTTTGCAGTCCACAAAACTCCAAAGAAGTAACCTCCCAAGTACACATCATGGCATAGCCCAAGCAGTCTTGTGTTGGTTTAGTTTGTTAAATGAACTCAACCAACCCAACCAATGTAGATATATGTGAATTTAATGGGGTTCTGGCGAACCGGTAGCAGAAATTTTGAGTAGTTCAGAGAACCGGCAAATAGCACCTCTGGCTGGCCCCGCCCCATCTATTCACTGCCTCCCGAGTCCCAGCTGATCAGAGTCCCAGCTGATTGGCTGGGTCTTCTTCTGTTGCCCTGCACAGGAGAATGGAGCTAGAAAGCAGGTTAGTGGGGTATGGTGGAAATGGAAGTTTTACAGTATCCTTCCCCCAAGAGTGGGGTGGAAATGGGGATTTTGCAGTATCCTTCCACTGCCACTCCCACCAAGCCACACCCACAGAACCAGTAGTAAACATATTCTCTCATCTTTCCCCACACTTCTTCAAAACATTTTTGAATCCCAGCACTGATCTGTTGTGCTGTGTTGTTCTTCAGGATTTAATGATGGGTCTAGACAAGCAGACCACCTTTGCTTTTGAAGATGCCCTCCAGAGATGCCAGTGAAACATCGGGGAATCTGTTGTCTATACCCCAGTCATTAAACCCTAAAGACCAATATTGCCCAATATTCGTATTATCTTGGAATCAAATTTCACTTTCTATACCATACAAAATATAGTGAAATTAGACCAGGTCTATTTTCCTCCCAGTTTCACAAACTAGGACTACCAGAGATTGTCAATGGGAAGAGATTTTGAACAGGCAAAAGAAAGTTGTTCTTGACCTAACATACCAGCAACCTATAGAACTCCACCGCCGGTGGGAAGAAAACACTGAACTTTCCTTCCATTTTCTCTCTCCCCTCCATCCCTCCACCTGCCTAGTGCCTACCTATACTGGTACCTAACTACCTATCTGTCATTATCTATCTACCTACCTGTTCTGACCTAGGCTTCCCAAAAGCACGAAACCGACTCCTCATCCCAATAAAACCCCTTTTATTTAGTTTAAAGTGAATTCCTCTCCAGCAAAGTCCCAGCCAACAGTCTTTCAAGAGATTTCACAACTACAGACCTTTATCAGCCTTGGAGAGCTGCCAGGCCGATATCTTCCAAACGCCACTCTGTAGCAGACAATACTTGGCAAGAAGTCAGTAAGAGATCTTCACCCTAATGAATTGAACTAATTGTTTCCTGCAAACTGCCTTTCCCTTTTGCTCCTCTTTATTCCCTATGGGAGGGGTCATTCACTGTCCACTTGTGCCTTTATTCCTGAGTCAGCCCTTCTTCCTTAGCTGTTCCCTTCTCCTGGAACCTCTGCACATGCACACACTGGGAACAGGCTCCAGCTGTTCTTCTGCCCCACTGATGTCCAACTCCAAAGGCAGATAACTGTTGGATGGGCCTGGCTTGCCTAATCTCTGCCTCTAATGCAGAGCACTTATCAGAGCCTTCTCCAGACTCCAGGACTGGCCCATGTTCCTCCCCAACCTCCTCATTGTCCGAATCTGCTGCCAGATCCACTGACTGTTGGTGGGTCCACAACACTACCTACCTACCTACCTACCTAGGTATATCAAAGATTGGGTGACAGCCACTAACTTGTTTGGCTTTAAAGGGGGATTAATCTTGCAGACTCAATATTGGGAAGAGCAATTTTCCAAACAGCAGTTGCGGGAGAACAATGGAGGACAGAGGATATATCCTACCTCCTCCCTGCATTCCAAATTCATCCTGATAAGATCCCCAAATGTTGGACTAAGGTGAATATTGACATGCTCCAGCAGGGCTGTTCTTACATTCTTAACATTTTGCCCATTTTTCACTGTTTAAAAAAAAAAGGCAAAGAAATAAATGTTATAAGAATTTAAGATAATACATCAAACGGATTAAACACATAGAGCAGCAAAAGGGTTCCTTTACAAGGCTCCAAGGAGGATAAAAATAAAGATCATTACAAGCCTGACATAATAATAATAAAAAAAGTGTTTCATAGCCCATTTAAAACTGGGCAGAAATAAAGGTGGGATACGTTGTCCCGAATGTAGAATTTTTTTACCAAAGAAGACTCATCTAACCTTCATTCTTCCCTTCCTGACTTTTACTAATCGAAATGTGTAAATTCTCTCAAGCCAGGAGTGGGTTTTGGGCAGGTGAATGTTGGCATAAGGATAATTGTTCAGCTAACTTAGCCTTAAGGACTTTTTAAATCAACACCTACAGCATTATATGAGGCAGAAATGCATTCCTGTGCTACCTTCCTCCCAAATCCCTTTTTCCAAGAAGGTAATTTCATCTGAAAATAGATGGGATTTTTTCTTTTTTAAGAAAAAAACAAGGTTCTCTGCTAGCAAGCTGTTCTACAGATTTACAGAAAGGCAACTTCTTCGGAATTTCTTGTCCACGTGAATATTCCTAAATAACTCGGGAAAATACAACTACAATTGCTGATGGAGCTGTGACCTCCCACCCAATCTGATTTAAGAGTTTTACCATCCTCACCATCCTGACAGAGTAAACAGGGTCAACAGGTTAAACTGTTGATTTCAAATGAAGCTCTTCAGCTGGGATCAATTTATTCTCCTTTGACCTGGGCAGATTGTCAATAGACTACAGAAATAGTTTGGGTTAGGCTCCTTGTTCGTGGCCCATTACTGGTAAGCCTGTCTTATTTAAAAAGAAAATGAAAATAAAGCATGGGCCCCTCCTCTTGGGAGCTTGATTGTAGTCAGTCAACAGATGGGATCTCTTCCTCAATGGTAATGAATAAGGCACCATTTTTATTGTATTAAAATAAATCCTCAAACCCCCACAGCTTCAACCTTAAACTGTCTAGTGTGTACCTCGCCCCTTTCCTAAGAGGTCTGTAAGGAGGCATGCATAAGCGCACCAGCGTGCCTACCGTCCCTGTCCTACTGTCCCCATTTATTCGTAACCATTTCCTATGTTCATGTTCATGTTTATACTTATACCAGTTATCTCGTACATGTTTGACAAACTAAATAAATAAATAAAGTTGGTAAGGCAACCCTTGTGGTAAATGCACACACCACCACCGCATCTAAGGGGCTCATAATATAATAGCAACCTAAAGCACCTGCGTTGAAAATCTTAAACCTAAATGCATTTCAGATTAATTCAAGCCGCCATAAGAGATGCTCGCCAACATTGTTTGTGTCAACCGTAATTGAAAGCTACTTTAAGAATGGAGATTCATTTGTAAAATATAGCTGCAACAGGATTACCCATGGAACAGCTGTACCCCAAAGCACTTTGGCAATAATCCAGCTCGGCTGGGTAGTGAAGAGTTACAAACTGTGCAAAGTCTACTGTCTATGACTTATTTGGTACAATTAAGCAATACAAGAAAATAGAAGATTAACAAACCACTTATGAACAAATAGCAAAGGAATCACAGACCAGTAACGGCATCCATACAAATTACATGAGAAGGGCAAGGAAACCACAAAAATATTTAAGCTAATGCCAGGGAACCTGTCTGCATCTGTTCCCCTGCTTTCCAAACTACATTTATCAGTAGTTTTGTGATTGATTCAAGATTGATTCTATATTTACAATATAGACCAGGGGTGTCCAAACTTGGGAACTTTAAGACTTGTGGACTTCAACTCCCAGAATTCCCCAGCTGGCTGGGGAATTCTGGGAGTTGAAGTCCACAAGTCTTAAAGTTCTCAAGTTTGGATACCCCTGATATAGACTTTGGTGATTTTTTTTACATACATATACATTTCAGATCATTAGCTCTCTGTCTTGCCTACTTCACAGGATAGCTATGTAGGCTGGGGGGTAAATCAATACATCCAATATATGTTACTCCATGAATACTGGTGGCACAGTGCAGTGGTGGGATGTTGCATGGTTGCAAGGGTTTGGGCGAACAGTTAGCTCTGATTGCTGATTGGGCCCGGCCACCCACCCCTGTGCTATGCTTTCCATTTATAACTAACATTCTGGCTCATTGGCTGGCCCAGCTGTCATCCACACCACCCTTGCTGTACTCACTGGACCTCCCGGAGTTGATTAGGAGCATGTTTGAAGCTCTGTTTCTTGCACACGCTCACAACAACCAGTAAACCCATTGTTAATGTAAGTGCAGCCCACTTCTGGCACAGTGGTTAGGAGACCCAGATGGTTCAGGGCAATACTCTGACATGATTAGAGGCTTGAAGGGTGAAACATAGGAAGAACAGTTGCAGGAACCAGGTATGTCTAGTCTAGTGAAGAGAAGGGCTAGGGGAGACATGATAGCAGTGTTCCAATATTTCAGGAGCTGCCACAAAGAAGAAGAGGTCAACCTATTATCCAAAGCACCAAAAGTCAAGACAAGAAACAATGGATGGAGAGTAACCAAGGAGAGACGCAACCTAGAACTAAGGAGAAATTTCCTGACAGTGAGAATAACTAACCAGTGGGAGCTCCATCGCTGGATGTTTTTAAGAAACGAATGGACAGCCATTTGTCCAGAATGGTATAGGGTCTCCTGCTTGAGCAGAAGGGTTGGACTAGAAGACATCCAAGGTGCCTTCCAACTCTGTTATTCTGCTATTCTGTTATTGCCCTGGCTATGTTATTTAGAGAAAGGACTGGTTAAATTTGAATGAGCTGAGATCTTCATAAGGAGACGCCACCCCTTCTGCAGGACTCAGACTGGAGAATTTTCTGGTAGGTTTTCTCCTGAGCTTTTGTCCTGAGATAGTTATTTATTATCTTTTTCATTCTAAGACCTCAAGCATAATTATAAGCTGGTTTAGCTTTAATATACAAATTCCTGTCCCTTGAAAGGCTCACCACAAAAGTGGAACAGATTAAAATGACGAGAGAGAACAAAAGGTGACATGAATTTCCACAAAGTAATTCTTCCCTTTTCCCCTCAATTTTCCTTTCCTTTTAATGTTCGGCTTGATGAGTGATCAAACAGATTTTATGGCACACTTATTTTATTAATATGTTTGATTACCCTTTTGTTTGATTACTCCAGCACGGAATTCAGGCTGCTCTGCAGACAGAAATGGAGAAGACAATCTTGCTTGCCCATCTCAGAAAAACTAGACTTAGTAAGCAGCCATAACTCAACAGGTTTGCAACAATATTCTATATCAAAAGTAAACCATTTCATGGCTTAGAACAATATTCAAAATCAGTCAAAATCTATAGAAACTCGGCAGGCTCATCCATAAACCAAGAAATATATTTTTTCCAATGATTAAGGGAATATTTGGGCTTAGCAATTAAGTTGTATCCACAATGACAAAATTACTGGGGTTTCCCCTCATTTCCTTGAAACTCCATTGGAAATGTTGCAATAGACACCTATGTCGTGTCCCCTTCTCAAAGCAAAGACTGCCTATGCCCTTACAAGGACAGTACGAAGAATATTAATCCTTCAGAAGCAATATTCAACAAAGCAATTTCTGAGCTTCACAATAGCCCTGGTAATATTTCTTCTATCCTGCTTTCCATGGCAACATGATTGCATACCAATCACAATGTGTAATACTTATAAACTTGATAAACAGACAGGGGATTCTGGAAATGTCTACCTGAAGCCAGGAAATCTCAGTTGAATGCTTAAGTCCTTAGCAAAATTATCATGGAACCTAGAGATGAAATGATTTAGACTCAGTATTTCTGATACAGTAATTGATGCATATGAGGTGAGAACATTCAACCAAAGAACAAGTCAGATATTTATGCATCCTTGAGAATAGCCAACATAAAGACTTAGATGGCCTAAATAATATGCTGATTTCGCAACATATATCATGGTTTAGCAATAGAATAGAATAGAATAGAATGGAATATAATAGAATAGAATAGAATAGAATAGAATAGAATAGAATAGAATAGAATAGAATAGAATAGAATAGAATAGAATAGAACAGAACAGAACAGAACAGAACAGAACAGAATAGAATGCTTTATTGGCCGTGTGATTGGACTCAAAAGAAATTGGTCTGGTCTAAGCTCTCAGTGTACATAAAATTACATTCATCAAGAATCATAAGATACAACACTCAGTGATAATCATAGGATACTAAATAAGCAATCAAATCATACTAGGAAATTAAATAAAACAATACAAATTGTAAAGATACAAGTAACGTTATAGTCATAAATAGGAGGAGAGAGGTAATAGGAAGGATGAGAAGAAGAAGAAGAAGAAGAATATAGTCTTAATTAATAGTTTGATAGTGTTGTGGGAATTAGTTTAGCAGAGTGATGGCATGAGGGGAAAAAACTGTCCTTGTGTCTAGTTGTTCTAGTGTGCAATGCCCTATATAACATTGTTTTGAGGGTAGAAGATGAAACAATTTATGTCCAGGATGTGAGGCAACTGACCATCACTTCAGTTTTGACATATTCAAAGGAGGTTTGTAAAGTTTTAAATAATGAGCATATCCACGGACATAGAATATGTTTGACATGTTTAACATAAACAAAGAAAGCAGATTCTTGTGAACTTTAAATAAACACATAAGCAGCTTCTATAAAGTTTCCTTCCCCCTTCTTTTTTCAACTTCTGTCACAGCTTTCTCCAAATTGGAAGAGGCTCCAGATGTATAATCTCCAAAATATATAGTAGATGGGAGCATGATAGCAAAAAAAAAAGCCTACAGCCCATCATAGGCTTTTGCATGCAAAGGATTCTTTGCATAAATACACAAACACATCGCCAGTTCCTTAGGGAATATCTTGTTTCCTCTAAAATAAGACATTTTCTTTTGACCCCCGAAATAAGCGCTTGATCTTATTTTTGGGGAGGTCTTATTATTTTTGAGGTGCAGGAGGCCCCTTAACTTTAGCCCACAGCCCACGTCCCACGAATCAGCTGATCCAGAGAGGGCCAGAAGTTCTGTCTCTGTTTCCGGCACACTCATGCCAGCCCTAGAATTTCTGGGCCTGCCAGTCTTTTTGTGGCTGCCACTAAGAGAAGGGTGCAGTAGCCACGGTTTGTGGGAGCAGCCTCCATGAGGCCATTCCGCATGGAAGGCAGGTGCATGTGGGGCATGTCCCCCCCTTTCCCCACTAGGAAATGTTGGGGACTAGCTGCACATGTGTTTAAACATTTTAGGGGAGGGCTTGTTTTAGCACATGTGCTCAAAAGTCAGATTCAGCTTATTATCCAGGGAGGCCTTATTTTCAGGGAAACAGGGTAGCAAAACTACAATTTGCGTAGTTAAAAAGGACTTTTAAGAGCTTTGCAAGTGCATATAGTGGGCTCTTCTGCAAAGCAGAGAAGAAGAAAAAACACAGCAGAGCGTAGAGTCGTTTTATGATAACGTTGCCTTTTACAAACACATTTTTAACATTAATCACATTCAGGTATTGATCTTTACAGCATTGTTAACTCAAAAGAAGACCGTCTCTGAAATCATAAAAATCTAAGGGGCATCTTAAAGAAAAGACTGATGGGTTCAGCAGATCAATATTCACCCTAGAGAAAGGAAAGCATAAATCTCACCAGGTAGGGGTATAAATACGCATTATGCACATCATGATGAATTTCTGACTATGTCAGTTTCCTAGGAAATCTGTCAACTGTCAGTCATCACTCATAGATGAGGCTGCAAAAGCCAGAAAACTAAGAGAAGTTAAATTGGAAAACCTATAGGGGCAGCTAGGAAAAAGTGAATGCAAACCTGTTTTTTTCTTTCAGTTCAAGTTTTAAAAAAGCCCGGGTAGATAGTATATACCTTTCATTTCAAATAGCATATAAAAAAATAAATAATATTACATGGAGAACAGACTCTTAACACTCCGTCTAGCCAGTGGCCACACTAGAAAAAAGAAAGATGAGAGAAGGAAAGAATGAGAATGAGGGAAGGAGATGGGAAGAGAAAGAAAAGGAAAGGGGGGAGAGAGAGAGATTTTAGCAGCATGACCTTACATTGCCTAGAGCTTAAAAAAAGCTTGGGAGTCATAGGTAACCGATATTGTTAGTCCTGCAATAAAACAAGACACTAAGTTTTCCCCTGTAAACCGGTTTCAGATGACATAAATTCCAATCAATAACACAATGATCTGCAACTCTTCCACAGTGAATGGCCTTTAAAGGATTTGAACAGCTATTAATAATAAGCCAGTGAAAAAATCCAACCATATAGAATGAACCTTTTCAAAAAAAAATGATAATGATGCAGCCCTTTACCAGGATTAAGGCTTCAATCCTATAATCCCTAGGGAAGGAGAGAAGCAACTGCAGAGGTCACCAAGTTGAAGATAGAGAAGCCTCAGGAAAGAACATCCAACTTAGATCAAGCTTCCATATCTAGATCCTGGGGAAATTTAAACAGGGCGGGTCCTTCTGACATTAGAGCCCTGAGTTGGAAGAAGCATAGAAAAAAAATAGACAAAAAAGCCGGCAATTCCCAGGCATATAGCAACACAAAGTCCACAGTAGGAGAGAAATTTGTTTCACAATTTAACGTAAATGTATTGAATTCTGAACCTTTCAAACAAGACACACTTGAAATTCAGGTGTCATTCCAAATTCACAATTGTCTGAATTTTCCATGCAGTTTACTATTTTTCTAAAAAGCAAACTCTATATTAAGGAAAATCTTGATAGATGTGCTGCTCAGAAGAACACACACACACACACACACACACACACACACACACACACAAATAACCCTAGAATGTGAGTTTGTGGGTGTTTATTAACCCTCCAAATCCTGATTGTAGTTTTCCCCTCCAAATACCGAAGGATGGATGGATGGGTTGATGGATGGATGAATGGATGGATGGAAGGAAGGAAGGAAGGAAGGAAGGAAGGAAGGAAGGAAGGAAGGAAGGAAGGAAGGAAGGAAGGACCATTTTCATTGATAGTATGAGGCCATAAACAATTTGGCTAAGCTCACAATTTTATCTTTCTAGGATAGCAGATAACGGGTTAATTTGAATAACTCTTACTTCATACCATTTATAGAACGGGGTTCAATTTTCATAAAAGGCTTCCTTTAACTTTTTTTTCACATCTCATGGTTTAATAATACATTCTATCAATTTCACCTTTTTTAATATCCACATTTTGAGTGAACTCCCTCTGTCCTTTTAATAGCAAAAGACATTACTACCACTATTATTAGATTCCATGCTAACACTTGAACTATTGATGTATGAAATCTTTAATAAATTCTTAACAGTTGGATTACAACATTTGATAAACTCAAATTTCATTTAGCCAGGAAGTTCACTGATGACCTTAGGCAGTTGCTAACCTTCAGCCTAACCTACCTTGCAGGATTGTCATGTCAATAAAATAGGAACAGCTCCTTGGGGAAAGGCTGGAATATAAATGAAATATAAGTCCTCCAGGCGATTTCATTTTCAGTTACTTGAAATCTACTCTTGGATGTCCCATGTTACTCGCTTGAAACCTGAAGTCCTTTTAAATTGGTTTCCTTATGCTAAATTAGCAAAAGTATAGATAGGTAGGACATGATTAATGATAGACAATAAAAATAATAAGGGTGTTGGAAAAACTACCATCATAAAACACTGGAAAGAGAAAACTACACTTGATTTGCAGGAGTGTAGATTACAAAAATTGGGGGAGCCATGCTAATTAAGGGGCTGCCACAGGTCAATCTATTTTCCAAAGCACCAGAATGCACCAGAAAGCAAGACAAGAAACAATGGATGGAAACTAGGAGAGAAGTAACCTAGAACTAAGGAGGAATTTCCTGACAGCTAGTATAATTAATCAGTGGAATGGCTTCTCTTCAGAAGTTGTGAATGCCCCAACACTGGAAGTCTTTAAGAAGAGACTGGATAGTCATTTGTCTAAAATGGTATAGTGTCTCCGGCTGCAGCAGGGTTTTGGACTAAATCATCTCCAAGTTCCCTTGGAGGACTGTTGTTGGCTGGCAGTTCTGGAACTTTAGTTCAGCCATCTAGAAGGTGAAGTATGGCAAAGGCTGAACTCCATTGAATTAATATATTTGATTGTGAGAAATTGTCACAAGAAAATAGAGTGATACTAGATAGGTCTGTTAGCAAAACAAGAAGCAGGTGTAAACAGAATGGCATTTCTGCCCAAAACAGATTAGCTTTATTCCATTACGGTGTGTGAGCACTAAAGTTATAATTATTTGAGCTTTGGTTTCATTAAATATAGGCATTGCTTTCAAATCATCGCAGTCACTGGAATTCTTTTACAATATCTTCTTCAGACGTTTACAATAAGCCTATTTATCTGAGCTGTCATATCCTCACTTTTCTACTCTTCCAGTTTCTTGTCCAACCATCCCAGAATTCTTACATATATTCAAGGTTAATATGCAAATGTAAATGTTACACTCTTATTCATTTAGTCTCACAGGTCATTGGTTGTCAGTCTTCCCCACCATGGTTAAAAATAGGTTGGCTGTTAGTCCTCAACTTACAACAGTTCATATAATGACCGTTCCAAGTTACAGCGAGCCTGGAAAGATGGCTTATGATCATTTTCCACACTTATGACCATTGCAACATCCCCATTGTCACATGATCAAAACTCACATGCTTGGCAACTGACTCATATTTATGACGGTTGCAGGGTCCCAGGGTCACCTTATTAGACCTTCTAACAAATAAAATCAATAGGGAAAATAGATTTACTTAGCAACTGTGTTACTAACCTAACAACTGCAGCAATACACCTAACAATTGTGACAAGAATGAATGTAAAATGGGGCAAAACTCAATTAACAACTGCCTTGCTTAACCACAGAAATTTTGGGATCAACTGAGGTCATAAGTTGAGGACTACCATATAGATAGATAGATAGATAGATAGATAGATAGATAGATAGATAGATAGATAGAGATAGAGATAGAGATAGAGATAGAGATAGAGATAGAGATAGAGATAGAGATAGAGATAGATTAGAGATAGAGATAGAGATAGAGATAGAGATAGATAGAGATAGAGATAGAGAGATAGAGAGATAGAGAGATATAGTATGGATCCATTTCAAGCTATTTAGCTCTCATCAGCTAGCCATACCCTTACTGGGATTTGAACCTGGGATGTGTTACATATTAGGCAGATTTGTTAGCCACTACACCACAGGCTCTCCTCCTTTATCAGCTATCTATATCTATATCTATATCTATATCTATATCTATATCATCTATATCTATATATATCTATATCTATCTATCTATCTATCTATCTATCTATATATATATCTATATATATATATATCTATATATATAGATAGATATGTGTGTGTGTGTGTGTGTGTGTGTGTTGTATTTGTACTGATAAATAAATAAAGGGAGACTAGGATAGATCTATTTCAAGCTATTTAGCTCTCATCAGGGCATACCAGGGGTTGTAACACACACACACACACATACATATTCAATTACAATTTTTTCCTTTGGGGGTTTTATGGGGATGGGGAGGTTGGGTGGAGGTGGTGGACAATATTGGTTTTTTTTTAAAGTTCCATAGCTGTCTACTACAAGAACCTATGTGAGAGAGAAGAAAGTTAAAAAAAGGGGGGGGGGAGGATAAAATAAAATAACCATTTTTAAAATGGGAAGCAAGCTTTTCTACTAAAATTACAAAGTACTTTGAAGTAAACGCATTCATAAAAGATTAAAATACCCAACAGCCAAATGTACTCATTGCCTTTTTTTCCTTCGTTCACTGGTACAATCCTCTGGTAAACTCTCAATTATAACAAGAGTCAGTCTTTTTTGCTTTTGTTGCTCTCTAAAGCACAATGAATATCAGGCTGAGCAAGCTTCCTTCTGCATTTCTGCAGGGCTAATAATATTTCCATTTTTTTTTCTAGCACTTTTTTTTTCTTTCTTTCTTTCCTTCCCGCTTTCTCTCCAACATTCTCTTTGATCTTGCTTCCTGCAGGGCAACTGACAGCTCATTTTGGTCAGCATTCAAAACGGGTAGCTTGCAATGAGCTTTTGAAATTAGGCCAACGGCTGCCTATGGCCCCTTGGGGGCTCTGCGATGCCCAGCCCACTGTACACTGATGGTTCAATAAATGATGATCATTTGGAACGAATGTGTTTGAAATGGCAAACAGGCCATAATGGAGACAAATTGTCACCCACCTGGGCTTGCTTACGTACTCAAAGTTAAAAATCTTCGCAGTGGATTACAACCATCGTGAATTCATCGGTTTGCCTCTAAGGCTAAAGAAGTACAGAATATTTCAGCCCAGCTTGAAATGGTACAGCTGAATCTGCATCAAAAGGCTTAAAAACCTTCTATTATTGCAGATGAGCGAATACAGCTGAGGCATGGCATAGTATACCGAATAAAGTACTGTGTAGCCATTTTGCGAGGCTAAATGTAGCTGCAAGATTGATCATCAGCCCTGTACACATTAGAGAACCTGTTGGCAAGAGAAATCAAATTCCATTCCCCCCCCCCCAAAAAAAAAATTGCAAAGCACTAGAGTCGGTGAATTGAGATTATGTGCTAAATAAAAGCAAAATCTTTTTTTTTCCTTTCAGAAAGGATGCTTTGTTTGAGATTGTTGTTGAGCTTTTGATTGCTGTTGTTGTTTGCAAAATGCAATAAGGTAAAAAAAGTTCCCCTCGCACATATGTGCTAGTTGTTCCTGACTCTAGCTGGCGGTGCTCATCTCCGTTTCAAAACCAAAGAGCCAGTGCTGTCCGAAGATGTCTCCGTGGTTATGTGTCCAGCATGACTCAACGGTGAAGGCGCACGGAATGCTGTTACCTTCCCACCAAAGGTGGTTCCTATTTTTCTACTTGCATTTTTTACATGCTATGTTGGCAGAAGCTGGGACAAGTAACGGGAGCTCGCTCTGTTACGTGGTGCTAGGGATTTGTACTGCCAAACTGCCAACCTTTCTGATCGACAAGCTCAGCATCTTAGCCACTGAGCCACCACGTCCCTAAAAAATGCAATACGTCTTGGCAATTAAATATCAAGTCTGGTTCTATGAGTTTGAAAATCTTGAAGCAAAAGAAGAGATAATGGAATTTCCTTCTTTCCTGGGGTGGGAAAAAAAAAAACATGACTTCGGTCTCCAGTTGTAAATGATGGTGATGATGATAGAGAGAGAATCCTTATGAAGAGAGCACTATGACATTTTAAAAGACTATGATATATATTCTCACTTCCTGAAAAATTGCTTCATAAACATTGGGGCCACCACAAAGAAGTCTATGTATTTTATTGCCAGCCTAATTGATTCTGTGATCAGGGAAACACAGCATTCATAGTTGATTATAAAAGTAATGCTGCTGAAATTCCCACTCTGGGAATCCTTCACATAGTTTAGTTCTTGGCCATTGAAACTTCAGCACACCAAACAATCCCCACACTGTAGCTGTCTTCAGGGTTTCTTTTTCTCTACACTCCAATCACAACAAACATTTGGCCACAAGAAAATATTTGAACTAAGTATTCTGAAGCTTCCAAAATCTAGGAAGGCCTTGGAGAGTTGTCTCTTTCTTCAAGCATTGGGATAGAGTGGGCCTGGAACCAAGTGATTAACAGATTAACAGAGTTGGAAGGAACCCTGAAAGTCATCTAGTGCAACCCCCACTCACCCAAGCAGGAGACCCTACACCATTTCTGATAGATGGCAGTCCAATCTCTTCTTGAAAGCCTCCAGGGATGAAGCTCCCACAACTTCCGAAGGCAACTTCTGTTCCATGGGTTGATTGTTCCCACTGTCAGAAAAATTCTCCTTATTTTCAGGTTGAATCTCTCCTTGGTCAGTTTCTATTCATTATTTCTTGTCTGGCCTTTGGGTGCTTTAGAAAATAGTTTGACCCCCTCCTCTCTATGGCAGCCCCTCAAATATTGTAAGACTGCAATCATGTCTCCGCTGGTCTTTCTCTTCACTAGGCTAACCATGCCCAATTCCTGCAACCGTTCTTCCTATGTTTTAGTCTCTAGTCCCCTAATCATCCTGGTTGCTAAATGTCATTCTGGAAGCACCAGAATAACCAGACTCTAAATAAATAAAATACAACAAATATTCTAAATGAGGAGGGCAGTCAAGTTTGGTAAAGATGCAAAGCAATGCATGAATGCTAATAAAAGCACCGTTTGCAGCTTCCACACCACAGAGACTGCGAAGACCCATGTCAACCTTTTCATGACACCTTCACGTTTTTGTACGAAATGTTTAATTATGAAAGCAAACACTGTCTTAGGTTGTGTGGGGGAGAGGGGAGCAAGTTATTCACTCCAAGGAAGTCAGGAAGATGTCACTCTGCAGCAAACCCAAAACTTGGAAGGGCAGAGAAAAAGAAACACTCCTAAAAGGCCACACTTTTGAGTACTGCATCCAATTCTGCTCACCACAATACAAAAAAGATGCTAAGACCCTAGAAAGATGGCAGAGAAGAGCAACAAAGATGATGAGGGATCTGGAGGCTAAACCATATGATGAACGATTGAGGGAACTTGGTATGTTTTAGACTAACAAAGAGAAGTGTTAGGACTCATATGATAACTGTTTTCCAGTACTTGAGGGGCTATTCATAGAAAAATAGGGATTGACTTATTCTCTAAAGCACCAGAGAGCAGGACAAGAAGCAATGGGGTGGAAGATGCTTAAAGAGAGATCCAACCTAGAACTAGTGAGAAATTTCCTGACAGTGAAGACAATTAATCAATAGAATAGCTTGCCTCCTGAAGCTGTGGACGCTTCATCAGTGCAGGTTTTTAAGAAGAGACCAAACAACCATTTGTGCTGAATGGTAGGGTCTCTTCCTTGAGTAGGGGTTGAAGGACCTCCCAGGTTTCCCTAATTCTTCTAAGGATGATTGTGGAGAAATAGAAAAGAGGGAAATATGTTGGACCTTGCCAAAGACCTCCACAATCATGATCAATCATTGGTTTCATTTGCTTACTTTCTATCTACTAGTGTCCAAATAAAGACCCATAGCTGCTGTGCTAAAATTGGCCTAGAGATTTCTCAAAAGTTTTCTCCCTCCAAGGCAAAGCTTCTAGTTTTTTATAGTTTATTCACAAGGTGATTGCGAATTTCTTTTCTTTTTTTTTTCCTAGGTGGTACTTTTGATCTGGCTTGGTAGCCTCTGATATATTTTCTACCGTTCTGCAGCCTCTTTGGTTGCCTGCAATTTCCGTCTGAAGAAAACCCATGGAAAAAGAAGCTTCCTCCTGATAGGTTTTTTTTTTGGGGGGGGGGGGTTGAATGATACCCCAGGAAGTCAAAGAAGCTGCAGACTCTTGGAAAGAGGATGGTTCAAAAACAGAAAGAAAAAAACGTATTTATAGAATGCAAGGATTTAATCAAAACCGCCTCCTCCTTTAGAAGAAACTTCAAAGGCATCTTCTCTCTTATCCAATGGAGTAAAAAAACAAAACAGTGGGTAAAATGCAGTAGAAATTTCAGCACAGTCCTAGCACAAAAGACTTATACAATACAATACAATACAATACAATACAATACAATACAATACAATAGTAGAGTTGGAAGGGACCTTGGAGGTCTTCTAGTCCAACCCCCTGCCTAGGCAGGAAACCCTATACCGTTTCAGACAAATAGCTATCCAACATCTTCTTAAAGACTTCCAGTGTTGGGGCATTCACAACTTCTGGAGGCAAGCTGTTCCACTGATTAATCGTTCTCACTGTCAGGAAATTTCTCCTTAGTTCTAAGTTGCTTCTCTCCTTGATTAGTTCCCACCCATTGCTTTTTGTTCTACCCTCAGGTGCCTTGGAGAATAGTTTGACTCCCTCTTCTTTGTGGCAACCCCTGAGATATTGGAACAATGCTATCATGTCTCCCCTAGTCCTTCTTTCTCTTAAGCTCAACATACTTGATACAACATCCTACTTAGATAACCTCAGCCACAGCTTTCTGGCCCTTCAGCCTTGTACATTTTGGTATAACTATATTTGGGAGGGGTGTGTTAAAGTAACACTAATTAAAGCCGTTGAGTACTTGCCTACCCTTCCCCACTTGCTCTGCCCAGAAATTGACTCCAAGGTGGAGAGCAGAATTCCCCTTAAGAATTCAGCTGTCTTTTCTTTGCACCGCAACTGTATTAATTTTATTTGAGACAGCAACTGCTTTAGAATATTTCACCCTTGGCTGCAAGTATGATCAAGCTTGAAACAGCCTGTAAATAGGAGTCCAAGTTGCACAGCAGACTCTGATTTAATGCCTAGCATATTTTATTAATGGTGCAACATTTATTGTATTTATTGATTTTTATTCCAACAGACATTTTTATTACGGGAGCTAAATAAAACATCACATTTCCTTTCTCCTCCTACTTATTCTATTTCTAGAATTTGAGTTTATGGGGAGGATTGTGGGGGAAAAAAGATGACACCAGGGTTTTCTTGATTCAGTCATCTGAACTACGGGCCAACATTTTCCAAAAACACCTTTCTTCAAAGAGAAAAAAAACGGAGGGTGGGGGAGAAAAGAAGTCAGTCTGTGCTTAGTGGTGGACAACAGACCAAATTAAAAATGCTTCAATTGAAGCACTTCTCTCTCTTGAATACAGCTCATCTGTCTGGAATCCACAGTGTGTATCGGACATTAATACAATTGAGCGAATCCAGAGATATTTCACGAGAAGAGTCCTCCACTGCTTTGCTCACAATAGAATGCCTTATGCCACCAGGCTTGAAATTTTGGGCTTGAACTACGTCGCCTATGGTCTGACCTAAGCGTAGTACACAAAATTGTCTGCTACAATGTCCTACCTGTCAATGACTACTTCAGCTTCAACTGTAATAATACATGAGCAAACAATAGATACAAACTCAAGGTAAACTGCTCCAAACTCGATTGCAGAAAATATGACTTTAGCAACAGAGTGGTCAATGCCTGGAATGTTCTACCTGACTCCCTTGTTAACCCCCACAGCTTCAACCTTAAACTGTCCAGCGTGGACCTCACCCCTTTCCTAAGAGGTCCACAAAGGTGGCGTGCATAAGTGCACCAGCATGCCTAGTGTTCCTGTCCTACTGTCCCCATTTATTCGTACCCATTTCCTGTGTTCATGTCCATGTTTATACTTATACCTGTTATCTTGTATATGTTTGACAAACTAAATAAAATAAATAAATAAATGTTTGGTGCTGTTGCCTTGCCCATATCGCTGTCCTTCGTATGATGGTTATGTAAAAACTGTGCTAAGGGAAAAAAACTGTCTATGGAGATGCTCAGTCATGCAGCTCATGGTTGTCCCAAGGTGCTTTTTCCAAAAGGCAACCTGGACTTTCTTGTTTTTTGGTTGTTGTTGTTTTTAAAACATTTTGCCTCCCATCCAAGAGCCTTCTGGATGGAATTAGAACTGAAGAAGCTTCTTCAGATTAACAGATTAACAGAGTTGGAAGGGACCTTGTAGATCATCCAGTCCAATCCTCCATCCAAGCAGGAGACCCTACATCATTACTGACAAATGACAATCCAGTCTCTTCTTGAAAGCTTTCAGTAATGAAGCTCCCACAACTTCTGAAGGCAACTTCTATTTCATTGGTTGTTCTCACTGTCAGAAAATTTCTCCTTATTTCTAGGTTGAATCTCTCCTTGATCAGTTTCCATCCATTGTTTCTTGTTTGGTCTTTGGGTGCTTCGGAAAATACCCCCTCCTTGATCCCCTCCTCTCTGTGGCAGCCCCTCAAATATTGGAACACTGCTATCATGTCTCCCCTGGTCCTTCTCTTCACTAGACTAGCCATGCCCAGATCCTACCACCGTTCATCGTATGTTTTAACCTCCAGTCCCCTAATCATCCTGATTGCTCTTCTCTGCACTCTTTCTAGAGTTTCAACATCTTTTTTATAGTGTGGTGACCAAAGTAGATGCAGTACTCTAGGCATGGTCTTACTAAGGCTTTATAGAGTGGTATTTGTACCTCACTTGATCTTGATTGTATCCCTCTATTAATGCAATTTACGATTGCATTGGGGTTTTTGGCTACCGCCACTGTTGGCTCATTTTTAATTGGTTGTCCACTAAGACTCCAAGATCCCTCTCACAATTACACAGTTTTTGGATGAGAAGTAAAATGTTGTCAAAGAAAAAAAAAACCACGTCCAGTTGCCTTTTGGAAAAAGTGTGCTGGAACAAGCAAAAATCTCTGTACCCCCCATCTATTTTGAATAAAATACCAGGAATAACTGTAATTCCACGCCTGTTTTCACTCACTTGCCATCAGATATAAACCGTGTGGCTCTAATCAAAGTTGCTGTCAACAGCAACTCAAATGTTTAATGCAAAGAATCCAAGCATGGCAGAAATATTGTTTATATTTCATAGAAATGATCAGAATTGTGTCACATTATTTCCCTTACAAAAAAAATTAATCTTCAATATCATAAGGCTTAAAGGTCTTACTTACATTTCCTGGAATGGCCTTTTTCCAATATAAGTACAACTTCCCTAATAAAGTGGGACATGGAGAAACCAAAACAAACACTATTCTATATTTCCTCTCTCACACTCCCCCACTCTTCTCTGCATTTATAGCAGTTTGAGGAAGCTCTCAACAACTTTTATCAAAGTTAATATTTTCCAATATTTAAGACAATGACCTGGGTAATTAGTTAGAAATTAAAGAGAACTGTGGAAATTCAACAGCTCTCCACACCACACACAACTGCAACCATATCCTGCACTAAGCCAAACCCAAATAAACATAATTATTAATAATAAACAATCAAATACATAAACAAGCAAACATAGAGTACCATTGGGTAGCAAAGAATGCATTGGAAGAGCTGAAAGACCAAGTTAGAGACAGATCATCATGGAGGCAACCTATCTATGTGTTTGCTAAGAATCTACAATGACTTGATGGCATACAATCATCAGAGTAATACAGGAATCCACCAATTGTGGTTTGTAACCTTGCAGAGGCTATGTATAATGTGTAAACCTAGTCAATTATCAACGAATCATGGTTAGAAATCATACAGCAAGCATGAACTCATCACTTCATGCACTTTTATCTTGAAAGCCAAATCACAATGGACCATCTAGATGTATTATCAGTTTAAATTATTTCTGTTCAGGTCTATTGCTTAGTTTTTAACATTTAATTCGCAGAAGTCTGACCTAGAGATATTTTCCTATGACAGTGTATTTTTTTGGATAAATATTTTAGTTAAGAGGGTCCTCTTTTCATCCTGATCACCTAATGTATAACTTCATTCCTCAGGTATATAAATGAAGTATTCAGCAAAGCAAATACTTTTTTCAAAATCTAAAAAAAATGTTTGTGTGTGTGGGGGGGGTTCTTCACTAGTCAAGTCTACACTGAAGTTCTCATTATCCGTGGGCATATTTTGTAAGAATACAACTGTAATGTTGTCAAGGATGGAAGATGGAATGAGGCGTTCCCTACACAATGTGAATTTTACATGACACGCACAAAAACTTTGTCAAATGTTAGAACAAAAATGGCAAGTTTCTAATATAAAGCGCTACGCAATTAGGTGACAGATTTACCTCTCTGTCCTAAAAGCATTTTTACTGTTTAATCAATTGCAAGCAATTTATAAACAAGGGTGAAGTTTTATAGGGGATCGTAAATCTGCTGCGTTCCCTTCCTTGCAAAATAGAGGGTCTTGTATGGAAAATCTGAATTTTCAAATGATGTCTTTATTAAGTAACATTTTTGAAAGGAGTTTTGTGGTTGTGGTATTTTCAGAAGAAAGCATCGTAAGGGGAGAGGAAACAATAAACTACATTAACAGGCTGCTCACTGGAATTTTAAAGCAGGCAAAAATATTATAAGTTTAACTCTGCTTTTCTGGACTCCACGTGAGTTCCTGGGTGCAGATGCTGTGATTGTTGAGAGAATTAAACCATTCATTTAGTGTCTGTGCAATAAACATATTAATGTCATGCTGTATTAATTTCAAAGGATTGCCCTCAATAGCTTAGAAAATATAGAGGCTGAAATATAAGATTCTTCCCCTTTTCAAAAAAAACACTGAACAACCTTCGTTATCACAGTGTGTGTTTAAACTGCCTGTTGACTTCCTTTCACCCAATGAGATCTCAACCACGAGTTTCACTTGCAGTTAATAAAAGTTCAATTTTGGGTACCTCCAGGTAGACCTGATGGGACGTGGTGGCTCAGTGGCTAAGCTTGTCGATCAGAAAGGTTGGCAGTTGGGTGGTTTAAAACCCTAGTGCTGCGTAATGGAGTGAGTTCCTGTTACTTGTCCCAGCTACTGCCAACCAAGCAATTCGAAAGCACGTACAAATGCAAGTAGAAAAATAGGAACCACATTTGGTGGGAAGGTAACAGCATTCCGTGCACCTTCAGTGTTTAGTCATGCCAGCCACATGACCATGGAGAGGTCTTCGGACAGTGCTGGCTCTTCGGCTTAGAAATGGAGATGAGCACCATCCCCTAGAGTTGGGAACGACTAGCACATATGTGCGAGGGGAGCCTATATCTTTACCTTTTAGGTACACCTGGAAGGGAAAACATCCAGGCTAAAAACTCTGGAGAATCATTGCTAGTCCGTATAGATTCTGTATTAGGAGAGATAGATAAGGACTGATTCAAGAGAAGCCACTTCCTACATTGCAATAATATAAAGAGGTATGGATAAAAAAAATATGTTATGATCTAATGCATTATTTAAGACAGCAGAGTTGAAAGACATCAGAACAGCAGCGTAAACAAACATAAGCTGATGTAATGCTTTTAAACACCGGGGGCAAATAAGTTTTAACATGACTTCTGGCACTGAACGTAAACAGGAATACAAGAATGTAATGTAAATAGATTAACCATGATGCAGAAAATAGAATAAAAATGATGCAGAGAACCTTCTGTTCTTGACTGTTTAGATAAGTGGCTCTAAACTAGAGGCCTGCAGACCCCTGCGGGGGGAGCAATGTCATCAGAAAAGAGCAACCAGGATGATTAGGGGACAGGAGACTAAAACATACGATGAACGGTTGCAGGAACTGGGCGTGGATAGTCTAGTGACGAGAAGGACCAGGGGAGACAGGATAGCAGCCTTCCAATATTTGAGGGGCTGCCACAGAGAGGAAGGGTTGAGCTATTTTTCAAAGCACCTGAAGGCCAGACAAGGAATAATGGATGGAAACTGAACAAGGAGAGATTCAACCTGGAAATAAGGAGGAATTTTCTAACAGTGAGAGCAATCAACCCATGGAACAGAAGTTGCCTTCGGAAGTTGTGGGAGCTTCATCCCTGGAAGCTTTCAAGAAGAGACTGGACTGCCATCTGTCAGAAATGGTGCAGGGTCTCCTGCTTGAGCGAGGGGGTTGGACTAGATGACTTTCAAGATCCCTTCCAACTCTGTTAATCTGTTATAGGCTTGATGAAATATTATGATTTAAATCTTGAGTCTTGATGGTCCATGTCCACAGAAGATATTTAATGAGGGTCCATGAGTAAAGAAAAGGTTGAAGATCACTGGTTTAGGCTGTTAACCCTAAAAATGTATACTTTGGACACCTCAAGAAGATTAGTTCTTGAATTCTTTTGGGGCATACTTCTGACTATTATTGAGAATTTATGCTTCAGATGATTGGCAGAAGACTGTAAAGTAGGCCACATTAGCTCACAAATCATTTAACGGAATATCCCTCTCTAATTATGAACAAAGGAAAACTCCAATTTGGTTTTTTTTTTAGTCCAAAGCAATTAAATGGTCATTAAACTCATTTTTCCAGGCTAAAAAAAAAAGAATATCACAACTTCATTATATTGCTTTGTATATCAATCCCCAAGAGATTCTGCCAGTTCAAAAGCATTAAGCTTTTCACCAGAGCATTATTTCAATCTATCATCTGTCAGCCAAACAATTGTCAATCAACAGCCACACAACAAATTGAGCACAACCTTATCAGAGCTGGAAAGATTCCAGTTCTCCAATTCATTCAATGCTTAAAAACACATGTCAGTTCAGGTTTTAGGGGCAAAGAAAATCAATTGTAACCAAGACTGAAAGGCGCATTACATAGCGAACATGAAAAATTATTTTTAAAGGAGAAGAATATTTGCAGGGGAATTCTGGTGGACAAGCTACAGAGTTGTATGTATATACCATGATTACAAAGAGACAATATCCTAGATGCAATATCCTAGCTACCACTATGAAATCAACTGTCCAGGAATCTGCAATGCTTCCCTTGGAAAATAAAAAAATCTTGGTGTCAGTCTTCTTTAGTTGAAAAGGCAGTAGGAGTCAGGGAAGCTGCAGAAGCCTTGTTTTGACAGGCAAGTTGTATATTTAAAAAATAAATGTTTAATGAATGTTTTTAAAAGAATCATTTTCTTTCTTTAAATGCTACTTAAAGAGAATGTCAGCATCCATCACCACCTCCAGATAAAATAACAATAAAAGAATTACAGAGTTGGAAGATAACTTGGAGGTCTTCTAATCCAACCCTCTACTCAAGCAGGAGACCTGCCTACACCATTTCAGATAAATGGTGCCATCTCTTTTTCCACAATTTCTGGAACTTCTTTTTCTTCTTTTTATAACATCTTTTTTTCCCCACAACTTCTGCCTTTCACAATGTCTGGAGGCAGGTCATTCCACTGATTAATTATTCTAACTGTCAGGAAATTTCTCCTTAATTCTAGCTTGGTTCTCTCCTTGATTGGTTTCCATCCATTGTGTCTTGTGATGCCTTCAAGTGCTTTGGAGAATAGATTGACCCACTCCTCTTTGTGGCAGCTCCTCAGGTTTTGGAACACTGCTATGATGCTACCCGTTGCTTATTCAAGAATGAGATATGCCCAAGTCTTCTTTTTCAAGGGAAGAAAACTTTCAGGAAATTAGAAGTCAGATTTTGATACAGATATAATTCTAATCCGATAAATTGCATAAGACTGCAGCAATCAGTAAGAATTTTTTTTTTCATTCTAGGAGTTAAATGAAGGTTATCAACATCTTCCTTCATCTCCTACAGAAAGCCAAATCAGATGTAAAATTGAGAGTTTCTATTACTTAATGCTGTGATCTCACTACTGAATAATCTGACTCAATAGAAACTAAGAGAGTCAACAGCCATTTTAGCAGCTACTCTACTCACGATGTCTGAATTTTCAATGTCCTGTGATCTGCAGGAGAGGAAAATGACATCAAAAGTTTATAGAATCATAGAAATCAAGAATGTATAGGAAGAATTACAAAAGAATAGCAGAGTTGGAAGGGACCTTGGAGGTCTTCTAGTCTAACCCCCTGCCTAGGCAGGAAACCTATACTGTTTCATTCTTGAAAGGATTCTTGAAGGTCAACTAGTCCAATTCGCTACTCATTGCAAGAACCTACAATGACAGCAGAACCAAGTTTCAAAAAGGTGGAGTGTCTTTGTTGGCTCCATAGCATACAAAGTGAAGAAAGCACTATAAATTCCAGTTTCCATGGTAATGGGAGTCAGTTTGGTGGGCCGATGGAGGGTTTACACCAAAGCATTTGGAAGACATTAACTTGTCTAAAGTGACACAAATAAGGAAGGAGAGGTTATCTCAGAAAATATGTTACTGTACATCAAATTAATTCTAAAAATTCATCTGTCCAATGAACCCAGTAAGAAAAATCAAGAGGGGCCTTTATAATTGGTGAGATTAAAGGCTACAGAGATAGCAGCAGTTATAAGGCAAAGCAGTAAAATACTCCTTTCTCTCCCTTCACTTTCTCCTAAATTAATTAATAGAGAAAAGGAAAGGGCTCAATTTAGGGGACATTTGTTTTTTTTGCCTACCATGTTTCTGAGTCATGGAGTGAAGCTTACCAGAACAAAGTCAGTATGATAAAGAGAAAATCAAGAACAGTGAAGCCACCAAACTAACAAGCAATTGGCGAGATAAAGGAAATAGAAAGAATCAGTGCTATTCCATGATTTAGCACTCTTGAAACTGAAGGTTATATCTAATATATTCTGTGCCTATAGCAGGGATCTCCAAACTTGGTAACTTTAAGGGTTGTGGGCTTCAACTTTCAGAATTTCCCATGCTAGCTGGAGAATTCTGGGAGTTGAAGTCTACAAGTCTTAAAGTTGCCAAGTTTGAAGACCCCTGGCCTATAGCAAGGACCAATTCATGAGGTGGTTTTTTCTCATGAGTAGCCTATTGTTCTTGAGTGAATTTGTAGAGGTATGCAACAGTTTCAAAACACCAAGTTCAGAAACAGGTTGTTCCAATCATGAGAGAAATGTTATGCGAGCTCTCCAGTCATTCTGGAACTCTCCTCAACAACATCAACAGCAACACAACATGACCAAGTTGCTAAATTAATCCACTGGTCATTATATAAAAAATAAACCCTACTTGTACCTGAAAAGTCATAGGAACATAAAGTGGAAAAAATTACCAAAAATGAGACGGTGAAGACCTTGTGGGACTTTCGAATACAGACAGATCGTCATTTGGAACATAACACGCCAGATATCATGCTTGTCGAGGGCCAAAGCATACAGGACAGCACTTGAAAAACATTGAAGGAAAATGTGATGACAACTTGACATGGACTTGGCTTAAGATGGGAACCATCAAGAAAGAAACGGAAGATTTAATCCTGGCTGCAAAAGAACAAGCACTACAAACTCATGCCATGAAAGCAAAGATACAAAAATCCACTGACAACCCAAACTGTCAACTTTGCAATAACAAAGTCAAAGCTGTTTCACTTTTAAAATGTAAATGCAGCAAAATCGCACAAACTGATTACAAAGCTAGACACAACCGAGTTGCTAAATTAATCCATTGGTCATTATGTAAAAAATATGATTTACCTGTATCCAGAAAGTCATGGGAACATAAAGTGGAAAAAGTTATCGAAAATGAGAAGGTGAAGATCTTGTGGGACTTTCGAATACAAACGGATCGTCATTTGGAGCACAACACGCCAGATATCACGGTTGTAGAGGGCCGAAGTGTAGAGTTTATTGATATCTTTGTTCCAGAAGATGCCAGAGTCGAAGACAAAGAACTAGAAAAAATAATGAAATATCATGACCTGGCCATTGAAACTACATGGCTATGGATGAAGCATGTCACAGTGATACCCATTGTCATCAGGACACTTGGCACCATGTCCAAGAATTTTATAAGATACATCAACAAATGGCAGCTTCCTGCAAAAAACTGTGCTACTCAGAATATCTTATATTTTAAGAATGTACTTGGTTGATACCTAGAATGCTGGTAGCAAACAGTATCAACCATTAGCACCAGTCAACGATATTTGTAATGCATTTTTTAATGTTCAGTTGACTGAGTTTCATGTTTAACGAAGAAAGTATATAATAATTATTGTCTGAGCTTGAAACAACTCTTTGAGTTTGAAACTAGAACTTATTGTGCTCAGATGCTTCTGGAATGGCTAGAAGACCACTGGTGTAATTCTGGTAAGGCCAGCAGCCTTCTTCTGAATTTAAACCAGGTCATTTTGAGCTTGAAACATTCAAGCTTCAAAAATCGTTTGCACACTGCTGAAATGTTGCCTAAAGCAGACATTTCTCTCTATCTCTGAGCTCATATTCTGTGTCACTTAAGTTCACAACATCTGCCGACTGACTGAGCCAGTGCTTCTGAAGTACAGAGCAGGTTTTTTTATGGCCTGAGGTAATTATTCTCTGGGAAATCCCTCAGGAATAGGAGAATCTGTTTCTGTTGTATTAACATTCTGTTTACAATCTGAAACCTCCGGAAATTCTAAGCATCTCCAAAGCTGAGAGTGATCTAAAGGACTAGTAGGACCTGCGTTTCCATGTACAAAGTACACTGTTACTGTACATTAGACACTTTACTGCCATTTATAAGTACCATATTTCTTTGTATACAAACACTGTGTACACAAACACGCATAGAGGTTGCCAACAATCATTCCTGTTGTCACGGTTCAAGTAATAACCCTAAATCAATCAAAACTCTGAGGCTTAGAGTTTGCTCAAAGTATATTTGGGATATCATATCGGCACCGCCAGTGAAAACCCAACTCTGAAGGACCCAAATCAAAGCCCATGCTCCCAAAATGGCTTCAGGGCTGACACCTGTCTGTTGTGTTTGGTCAGTCATACCTAGATTATTGGGTTCAGTTTTGAATACTGCTTTTTGGGAAGGGCACTGACACACTAAAGCATATTTAGAGGAGAGCAACTAAGATTGGTTCCAGAAAAACAAGCATAGAAGGAAGAGACGGAATGATATTTAGCACAGCGAATGAAAGATTTCAGGGAGCCAACGGAGCTGTCTTTGAGAGTCAAAATGGCTGAAATATAAAAGATGGGGCATAACTGTATGAGAAGATGGGAAATAATGGGCTTAAACTGAGCTTTTGTTGAACATCATGAAATTTTGTTGACAAGAAGTACTCAAATGCAGGATGAATGGCAGACTCTCCTTTGTTAGAGGCACTTAGACAGAGTTGGAAGGTCATTTCTTAAGAATACTATACTGTAGTTCTTGCACTGGGCAGGGGCTAAGATGAAATGATGTCCAACCTTTATATCCTACTAGCTGATAACCTGGCATAGCCTGGGTATGTCTTTATCCAATCCTGTATTAGAGGGAGTCCCTTGTGGAGTATTGCAAAACCGTTACCATGGCAACTCTGTTGTGCTGTACAGTAGAATCAATTTTAAGGCACAACAGGCTGTATTTTAACAGAACCTGAATCCAAAATGCATACTATCACTTTCAAAAGTACTGTGACTTGACACTATAGGTATAATTCAGTTATTTTCATTTCAGTGGCCCAAGCGTTCCGCAGTTATGCTAAAACACACACACATGGACACACACCGAGGGGTGTTAGGGGTGTCTTACCCCCACAGTATTTGTTTCCAGAGAGTAAGTCATCTGTGTACCAAGTTGGGTTGAAATTGCTTGAGGCGTTCCAGAGTTATGCTGGAACACACACACACAGAGAGAGAGGGGGGGGAGAGAGAGAGAGAGAGAGAGAGAGAGAAAGAAAGAAAGAAAGAAAGAAAGAAAGAAAGAAAGAAAGAAAGAAAGAAAGAAAGAAAGAGACCTTTATATATTAGTTTTTTTACACAAGACTGCAAATGATAAAAGGTATTACTGAAAATATCCGGTCCCTGTCTTTCCATGCCCCCTCTTGGCATGTAAGAACTCACAGGGGTTATGATTTTGAACCCAAGTTCCTTGTGTTTTTAGCTCAGTCCTTAAATAGGGATGGGAAAAACCTCTGGAATAGCTTAAAGGCAATTTCCAGATATACACAAATATAAATTATGACACAGCTGTACGTACAGAATAAAATATAGATAATCAGATATAGATTCCAATAATACAGATATGCAGCCGTGCTGCAATGCCTTTGGGCCATTATCTGTTGAATGAACTACCTTCCATGCAGCGACTGTACAGAAGCTGCTCTCACATTTCACTGCTTAATAGGAACAAATGTATATTCACACAGTTCACTGCTTTAACAGCTCTTCACATTTTTGATTAATAGCCCATTATATTTTCAATTCCTAGACTTTTTACGAGGGAGAAAAATAAAAAGGTAGAAAGCCACTGCCTTATACTGTGGAAATATAGTAGATGAATTGTCGTCTGCAAAGAATCCAAGCTAGAAAAGAACCCTTAATATTTAAGAAAGAGAGAATAATTTTACAGTGGGATGGGATTTATGAGTTTTTAACAGACCGGTCTTACTTCCCCTGCATATAAAGAGAGAGAACATAGCTACAAAGGCTTTTTCTCTATGGGCTAAATCAGTGATGGCTAACCTTTTTGTCGCCGCGTGCCGAAATGTGTGCACGCCCCCCCCCACACTCTCAGGCATGCGCACATGCCCTCCACACAGACACATACCCCACATGTGTGTACGTCTCCCATATGCACTCCATGCATGCGTGGCAGAGACCCGAAAACCTGCTGGCCGGCAGAAGGAGTGCGCACATGCGTGGTGGAGCAATGGCTCGCGTGCTCGCAGAGAGGGCTCTGCATGTCACCTCTTGGCACTCATGCCATAGGTTCGCCATCACGGGGCAAAATCTTTATATAATCTGCCTCCTCTTTTTTTCCCCCTCTTTTCTATCACATTCAAGGCTTCTGAAGATCACAATTTCCATCAAACTGGGCAGAATTATTCAAATTCTCCATTTAAGGTTGCAGACACATCTCCATCCGGCCTTAGTAAAGTACAGGTGGTCCTCGAGTTACAGCAGTTCTCACACTTACGACCATTGCAGCATCCCTGTGGTCACATGATCAAAATTCAGATGCTTGGCAACTGGTTCCTATTTATGACGGTTGCAGTGCCCTGGGGCCATGTGATCAGTTTTTGCGACCTTCTGACAAGCAAAGTCAATCAGCAGTCCAGATTCACTTACCAACCATGGCAAGAAAACTCATAAAATGGGGCAAAACTCACTTAACAAATGTTTCACTTAACAACATAAATTGAGGACTCAATTGTGGTCGTAACTTGAGGACTACCTGTATATCAGGCATTCACAGAATGAATGTGATGGGTATCATGTTGTCTCAAAGGGCTATCATTACGCAATCAACTCATTATATAGGATTTAATAAAGCCAGACACAAATCTAATAAAAAAAACTGTAGATAATGGATTACCGCGTGTCAACTATTGGAAAGCGTAGGACCGATCAATACATAATTGATGTGTGCCTTCTTCAGTAGGCTTAAGCTTTTAGCAGTCAATAAAGGGATGCAGTGGCTCAATGGCTAAGACGCTGAGCTTGTCGATCAGAGAGATCGGCAGCTCGGCGGTTCGAATCCCTAGCACCACGTAACGGAGTGAGCTCCCATTACTTGTCCCAGCTTCTGCCAACCTAGCAGTTCGAAAGAATGTAAAAAATGCAAGTAGAAAAATGGGGACCATTTTTGGTGGGAAGGTAACAGCATTCCGTGCGCCTTTGGTGTTTAGTTATGCCAGCCACATGACCACGGAGACGTCTTTGGACAGCGCTGGCTCATCGGCTTTGAAATGAAGATGAGCACTGCCCCCTAGAGTCGGGAATGACTAGCACATATTTACAAGTTGGACCTTAGTCAGTAAGGATAAATGGCCTTCGGGATCATGGCCACAACCTATCACAATCTTTCTTTCTGCTTTTAGTTGTTGTTTTTTTAATTTATCTACTGCACTGCACCTCCATTAAAAACCAACATCACTTTCAGCAAATTCCCATTACCACCAGACCTAAAGCAACCATTTTAGCATCTACCATTACAAAAATGTAACCATTGCATCCAATTAGTGAGAGATGCTAGGGTTTCTAACACAGGGTAGATCTTTTGGTAAGGCTCTATGGCCCCAACCCTCACCCCCATTTCTTGTAAGTGATTTTTTTTTAAAGTCAAATGGATAAAGACTTATTGGATTTACTTCGGCTTACTTTTAATATGTACATTCTACAGAAGTTGCCCTACCAAAATTTGACAGTTTACCATTGAATTTCAACAGTAGTGGGGGGGAGGCTTTGGAACGTCAAGAAACAGGTCTGGGCAAACAATACACAGGTTGATCATTGATGGCTTCTCTAAGCAATTGTAGTTCAGGTCTGGTGACAGAAAATTCTAATTTTGCTGTTCCCCCCCCCTCCTCTCTCTCTCTCTCTCTCTCCCTCCCTCCCTCCCTCCTTCCCTCCCCCCCTTCTTTCTCTCTGCTATATTCATCCTAGCCAAGGTACCTTGGAGAAATGTAAAAGGCCCCTTGAGTTGCAACTCCCATGTGTTCATGCTCAAGGATAAGAAATCAGCACACAGGAAATTATATGCCAGTCAGGGAAAGGAGACAACAAGCATCCTAAGGTCACTTCAGATATGCTTTTCCATCTAAGGCTGCAAGCAATTGAGCATCCTGGTTTCTGCCAATTGGGCGGAGGAGGGCAGCCCACATAACTTTAAGTGGCAGCCACAGGTCACCTTCCAGAGGCTTGAGTAGGATTAAAGCACTTCAAAACCAATCCCACACAATGAAAATGGACCAAACTATTACACTTCTACAAAATCACAAAACTGCATTCTCACTTGCTTTGGCCATGTCATACGGGGAAATTCACTGGAGAAAGCAATTATGCTAGGACGAGTTAGCCATGAAAGGAAACCAGACCATCAAAGGATACAGTGGCTGGACACCATCAAAGCTGACACCACGCAGAGCATAGATAAACTTCAAAGAAGCAGTGCAAGATCAGAAGACGGGGAGAGACCTGACCCATAGAATCATCAAGTCAGACACAACTGAATGGATATCATCATCATCACACTACGGATCCCTCCAGTGGTGTCATTGCATCTGCTTCTCCTCTGGATGGATGGACAAAAAGACAGATAGATAGATAGATAGATAGATAGATAGATAGATAGATAGATAGATAGATAGACAGACAGACAGACAGACAGACAGACAGACAGACAGACAGACAGACAGACAGACAGACAGACAGAGACAGAGAGATATTTATATAAATTGAATGTATTATTTTATTATATTGGTGCCCGTTTTTTATAATGCCCTCCTACTAAACAGATATGGCTACTACATATAGATAGTCTTCAACTTACGACCACAATGGAGCCCAAACTTTCTGTTGCTAAGTGAAACCTTTGCTAAGTGAGTTTTGCCCCATTTTACAACCTTTCCTGCCCCAGTTTCTAAGTGAATAACTGCAGTTGTTAAGTGAATCCGACTTCCCTGTTGACTTTGTTGGTCAGAAGTTCGCAAAAAGGAATCGCATGCACACACACACACACACACACACACACACGGACACAGCCGCGGACACTGCAACGAGTCAGTTGCCAAATGCCTGAATTTTGATCACATGATCACAGAGATGCTGCAACGGTCAGAAGTATGAAAAACAGTCATGGGGCACCTTCTTGCAATGCTGTTGTCGCTTGGAACGGTCCCTAAACAAACTGTTGCAAGTGAAGGGCTACCTGTACACAGGATTGCCCTGAGAAATTTGCATTTCAGAAGGATCTACCCAGCTGAGAATCTTAAAAGGGTTACAAGGATAGGATGTCCATCATTTCTTAAGAAGTATCTTGCCACTGTGAGAGCCGCGGTGGCGCGGTGGTTAGAATGCAGTACTAGTAGAAGGCTACTTCTGTTGACCACCAGCTGCCAGATGTTTGGCAGTTCAATTCTCACCAGTTCAAGGTTGACTCAGCCTTCCATCCTTTCTAAAGTTGGTAAAGTGAGGAGCCGATGGGTCAATATGCTAACTCTGTAAGCTACTTAGAGGGCTGTAAAGGTATATAAGTATATAAGTCTAAGTGCTATTGCTATTGCAGATTAACTCTGCCCACTGCCAGCAGTTTGATTCTGACCGGTTCAAGGTTGACTCAGCCTTCCATCCTTCCAAGGTCAGTAAAATAAGGACCCAGATTGTTGTGGTCAATATGCTGACTCTGTAAACAGCTTAGAGAGGGCTGTAAAGCACTGTAGAGCAGTATATAAGTCTAAGTGCTATTGCTATCTTGCCACTGTTCCAATCTGTGCCTCATGGTGAATGTGTATGTCGTCCTATCACCTTTTTCTTTTCTCCTTTTCTAGATCTTCATGCTTCTTTTCCCCCATCTTTTCCCATCTTCTGCTTTTTCCTCCCATCCCCTTCAGTCCTTTACTTGAGTCTAGCTGCTCATCCGGTTCTAATTTCGTGCATATTTGTTAAATTGTTATAGCCGCAGGCTGTTATATCCATTAAGATTAAAAATTAAAAAGATAAACTTTAAAAAATTAAAATATAATTGAAAATGGAGACTTTAATGCTATCCCAGCCCCACACACCTCCTACCATTTCCACATAATTCAGATGAATCTTTTGTGCAGCAAGTGCAACTAGAACTATATCCTGACATGGTTTCATTAAAATCAAATAAAAGGAAGTATATATTTTTCTTTATCTGAACTTAAGTGGTGGGGGAAACAAAGGCTTGCCAGATGTTTTCTGGACATGTTTCTAAGAGTTAACTGAATGAGTTTCATTTACTTTGTAAAAAGTTCCAGAGAGCTAGCAAAGAGCTGTTTCCTTAGGAAGTGTAGGAAGAAAGGAGATAAGCTGTGGTGTCATAAGGCAGACAGATTGATAACCATCAAGACAGACAGAGCTCTGAAACAGAGCTCTGAAAAATTGATTATGTGCCATCAAATTGGTGTGGACTTTAGAGATCATGCAGATATTTTTCCCCCATGACTAATTATCCCTAATGTGGTCTTCCAACATTGAAAAAGTGGGAGCATTAGTTCAAACACTCGTGCTATATGTCCCTACAAGGTATATATTTGTAATTAATGCCTACATTACATTGTGCCGTTCAGATCCCATACGGCCCATTTCAGAGTCCTGTAATATGACCAGGTTCCAGTATAAAGCCTGACTGCTAGACTTCTAAGAGGTCAACTGTTTCAGGTCCACATGTCATGGCAAACCACGAGAGCATCTTGACAAGGAGAGACACATGCTCATTAACTGACCTTTACAATTAGCATGTTAGGTAAACAGAGTGGTCATAGGGGGACAAACCCATTATGAGGTGCAGCGAATCCTCGGCTCGAGGTGGCATAGGAGAGAACTCCAATACTTAATTAAGTGGAAGGGTCACCCCTTATCAGATGCATCTTGGGTAAAGAGTAGGAACATCCAGGCTGGCCACCTCATTGCAAAATTCCACGCAGACAATCCAAACAAGCCTGGGGGACGTCACAACCCTAAAATCTATACCTGTACTCAAATTGTTTTTGCTTTGCACAGCTCACCTTCAGAAAGTGACGGGAGCTGAATGTCAACTCACAAAGCATCCCTAGCCTGTTCTTGAGTTGCCACAGGCAAGGGTGATGGGAAAACGACCAAGCAGCATGGCAGCCATAAACAGAAGTACATTCCAGACTTATCTCTCTCAAGGCCATCTCCCAGGGTTACCCACAGCGCCCGAAGGGAGTGATCTCTACAACCTGCAAAATGGCAAATGTAATTTATGACACACTCTGGTGGGGAGGGGAGAAACAGGGTCATGATTGGGGCATAAATGACATGGGGTCAGAATTGGCTTCACTTGGGTAGTGCTGACATGGAGCTCCTAATAAATAACTGGATTTCTTTTGAAGCTTGGCTCGAGGCTCATGATTTAATTAGGGCATCCGTTGGAACCCTGACAGCAAGCAGCTGATCTCCCAGTTCTTATTTCGAAACAGCATACGTTGACTGTGAACCTGTCCAACCCACAACCCAGGATCTGAGTAGATGGCTCACAGATTCACAATGCACACTCAAAGCACTCCGTTGTATAATCCTGCATCTCCTTTTATGCCTGAGGGCAGAACTGCAAAGTATAGGTACTTTCCCTGAAGGTTCTGTCTACTTATTAGTTTGCTTAACGTTCAGAATTCGTATTCGTAAATATCTCTTTCACCTTCAACCTCCTGCTTGTTAAATGACAGGTTTTAATCTTGGCTCCGTCTCCCCCGCCCTTCCTCCCTCCCCCCCCCCGCCATCCCCAATGAATCCAATTTTTTCCAGAGATGATCAAAGTAACTATTTTATTTATTCTCATTCTTTTGCAACCCTTGGGCTCATTTGCATACTAAAGTGGTTATTAGGGGGGGAATAAAAGTTGCACATGCAAATTTGACATTCAGATGCCAATATCCTTCCATAAATAAGGTCAACTGTGATGAGGACACATGTTACATCTCCAATTATAAGGCTCTTAATGTCTAAATAATGCTAATATGAAACATCTGCCAACGGTGCAGAGCTGCAAAAGGAGAGAGAGGGAGGATTGCTCGAAAGTTCATCAGTTGGGTACTGCCTCTGCCAAAACTTCCACACACAGGTAGACCTCGACTTGCAACCATTAATTTACTGACAGTTCAAAGTTACAATGGCACTGTAAAAAGCCTTCTTTCCTGGAGGGAGTCTTGGCCAAATGGAATTTAAGTCTAGGAGCGAAATCAAAATCTCTCATCTGCTTCTTAGTTTTACTGTAGGCAACTTTCCTTTTTCCTGAACAATTTTCCAACCCACAAAGAGTCATTAATAGTATTTTCATCTCTGCTTCTTTCGCTTTTATTCCACTTACACAAGTAACAATGGAGGTCAACTTTCATACAAAATGGGTCAATTTAACCATATTTCCCTACCCACGGTAAATAACAGATTTTGCTTTGACAAATGCCTTACTTTTCTCTGCTAAGAGCCATGGGCCACCCACTTCCTTGACAATTGCTTCAACACAATTATTGTATTGACTTGATGTGGCATTCGTCCCACACCTAAGACAGTCCATGTTGTTGTTGTTTTTTATTTGCAATTAAACAACACCATGTCTCTTCCCAATTCCGTCAGCAGCTGATGGAGTGAACTCTTTATTTGACTTCCTAAAATCCATTTCCTCGCCTAATTCTGAACAACATTTCTACTTCTGCTTCTTCAAGAGATTTCTAACTTTTAGTGAAAATAAAGCTACAGTTCCAGTGAATTAAAAAAAAGGCTCATGTAGGAGGAACTGCACAGTAGAAGGACTATGAGAGGAGGAGTGGGGGAACTGGGCTTTCTTTTTCTTTTTTTTTCATATTGATAAAAGTAATTGTATAAGGGACGCGGTGGCTCAGTGGCTTGTCGATCAGAAAGGTCAACAGTTCAGCAGTTCGAATCCCTAGCACCACGTAAAGGAGTGAGTTCACGTTACTTGTCCCAGCTTCTGCCAACCTAGCAGTTCGAAAGCAGGTAAAAATGCAGGTAGAAAAATAAGGACAACTTTGGTGGGAAGGTAACAGCGTTCCGTGCGCCTTCGGCATTCAGTCATGTTGGCCACATGACCACGGAGACAGCGCTGGCTCTTTGGCTTTGAAACAGAGATGAGCACCACCCCTAGAGTCAGGAACAACTAGCCCATATGTACAAGGGAAACCTTTACTATTACCTAAAAGTAATTGCAATGTTATCTTTCATTTCTGTGGCCCGTTTGTCTCTCAGGTTTCAAAAAAAGTACTTCCTTGACTTAAGAAATGGGTTCACTTTCTCCCTCTCCAGCAAGCCCAAAATGGAATTGCAGAATTACAGGTAGCCCTTGACTTACAACAGTTCACTTAGCAATCATTCAAAGTTACAACAGTACTGAAAAAGTGACTTATGACCAATTTTCATATTTATGACCGTTGAAGCATCCCCATGGCCACGTCATTCACATTCCGATGCTTGATGACTGACTCACATTTATGATGGTTGGAGTTTCTCAGGGTCACGTGGTCCCCCTTTGCAACCTTCTGACGAGCAAAGTCAGTGAGAAAACCAGATTCATTGAACGACCGTGTTACTAATTTAACAACTGCAGTGATTCAGTTAACAAACGTGGCAGGAAAAGTCGTAAAACTCACTTAACAAATTTCTCACTTAGCAGCATGAACATTGGGCTCAGTTGTGGTCGTAAGTTGAGGACTACCTGTATAGAATACAGAGAGGAATGTTCTTGGCTCACTCTCAAGACTTTGATAGCAAGTTCTATC